>NC_052156.1:152243764-153443764 GCF_902713615.1 Scyliorhinus canicula
CTGCAAAGGTATATAAAGAGATTATATATTTAGTTCTGGAAAAGAGTTTTCGTCAGTCTCTCATTGTGATTGAGACATTTTGGAATTCAATTCCACTCTCTCTCTCAACCAGTAGCCACATGCTGTAAAGGCGGCCATCTCCCCATTCATATGGACCTTTCATACTCCTTATTATCACATTATAACCTGCAATGAAGTCTGGTGGCGACCAGTTTCAATCGGGTAGAGCGAATTACGTGCGGAATATAGTGCTTTTTAACCACGGGCTGTTTTCTGCCGCTTTGAAATCTTAATTCTATATAAATTTAGCAATATGGGCGGTGTTTGAAAGCAATTTCGTTGTGTGTGTGAATCATTTTCAGGCCTTTAATGCAGTTTTAATCTTTCTATATAGTCATCTATATCTATTCATAGAATTAGGGCTCTCGGTGGTAAATTTCAAAGCAACATTAATATTGCATTAAAATACCGTAATAACGATTACGTTTAGAGAATGTCTCTGGCAGTTAAAGAGACTGAGGAATATAATTCCGTTTTCTCTATGTTAATGTCTTTCGCTTTCTCAACTGTGTGGCATCTACTTGTCCTCTGAATTTGTCAACCCATCTGACTCAAATTCTCTCTGTGTCATTCGATAAGGCCATAAAACATAGAAGCAGAATTAGGCCACTCGGCCCATCAAGTCTGCTCCGCCATTCAATTATGGCTGATATTGTTCTCGTCCCTATTCTCCTGCCTTCTCCCCATAACCCCTGATCCTCTTGTTAAAATAATCTATCTCTGTCTTAAAGACACAGTGATTTGGCCTCCACAGCCTTCTGCAGAAAATTGTTCCACAGATTCACCACCCCCTGGCTGAAGAAATTCCTCGTCATCTCTGTTTTAAAGGATCGTCCCTTTAGTCTGAGATTGTGTACTCTGGTTCTAGTTTTTCCTATAAGTGGAAAAAACATCCTCTCCACGTCCACTCTATCCCGCTCGCGCTTTCTGCTTCTCTCTGTCTGCCTCTCTCTGTCCGCATCTCTGATTATCCCGCTCTCTGTCTCAATCTCACTCTCTCTCTGTATGCCTTTCTCTGTCTATCTCTCTCGGTCTGCCTCTCTCTGTCTGTCTCTATCTGCCTCTCTGTCTCTCTCTCTCTTTTATCTCTCTCTGTCTGCCTCTCTGTCTCTCTCTATCTGCCTCTGCCTGTCTGTCTGTCTCTCTCTCTGTCTATCTCTCTCTCTGTCTGCCTCTCTCTCTCTGTCTGTCTCTGTCTATCTCTCTCTGTCTCTCACTCTCTGACTGCCTGTCACTCTCTCTGTCTCTCTTTCTCTGTTTATCTCTCTCTGTGTCTGTCTCTCTCTCTCTGTCTGTCTCTCTTTCTCTGTCTCTGTCTCTCTCTCTGTCTGTCTCTCTCTGTCTGTCTCTCTCTCTGTCTTTGTCTCTGCCTGTCTGTCTCTCTGTCTGACTCTCTCTCTGTCTGTCTCTCTCTCCGTTTGTCTCCCACACTCTCTGTGTCTGACTGTCCCCGGAGTTCCCACTCTGTCGGCCAGAGTTCTGATTCGTTTCGCACTCCTGTGCCACCCGGACGGTGTCACCTTTTGTACTCTGCACCTGCTTTCCTGCACCAAGGAGGGATCCCTGCAATCCGCTCGGCCTTACATTATTGTGGCATTTTTAATGCTTTAACGTCATTGCTCCCTCGCAGTCTGTCCTGGGAAGAGCCGAGACCCTTTCATATTGGCAGAGTTGGAACGACCCCAAAGTAAATCTCACATGTGCTAAATTACAAAAGTAATCCTTGCTATAAGTAGGATTTATCTCAATGGCACATAGACAAAAAATGTAAAAGCAATAGCAAGTCATTGGATAAATAACTATCTGTAATTAAGACTCAGGCCACCAAAATGATGTATTCAGAAAGTGGGGCGAATTTATTGAATGTACAAAATATAGACAGAAATGAGTTCGTTCAAACTGTGATGATTATTGTTAGTTATTTGGCGAAGGCTAAATCTACTGAGCGGACTTTTTAATGGATTTTTCCTCTATATGGTTGCAACCTGTGTGTTAAAACGAAAGGTTCAAAATTTGATTTATTGAAACAAAACCCGCAACCGAACTGGAATGAAAGCGAGATAATTTCAGTTTAGCAGACAGGGAGGGGGAGGGGGCAATGAACTCCAGCTTGCTCTCATTCACTTCAGGGACATGGACTGTAACTGGAGAAGGAGACTGTCATCCGATCTAAAGCCGGCAATGCCCTTCCCTGTCAGCACATCGCTCTGCAACTCCCTCCCTCCCTCACTCTCCTACCGCCCCCCCCCCCCCCCCCCACCTCGCTTCCTCCTCTGCATCAGATCTTCCCAGAATAGCTCAGTCCGTGCACAGAAGCCTGATAATCTGATCGAGATGAGATTAAGAGCACGCACTCTGCAGCATCCGACAGATTTCTCAAAGGCGGATTGACCAGACTCGTTAACCCTTTCCACACCTCATTTCTCCTCTCCCCCACCCCCCCCCCCCCCCCCCCCCCACCCCTAGAAAAAAACAATGTAAGAGGAAAATATTGCTGCAGTTTTATCATGTCTCAAATCCTCAGCATGTCAGGCAGAATCTGCGGAGGGAGACATTGACACATAGAAATAAACATTTCAATCCCCGGCCCGCTGAGGGGGTCTCCAGCTTCTATCTCAAAGCAAAAGGCAACATGGTTAAAGGCAGGTAAAAGAACACAGAGGAAGAGTTCCACTGTGATGAACACATCAGTAATGTTTCTTTTCTCTTACAGAGTACCCAATTATTGTTTTTTCCCAATTAAGGGACAATTTAGCATGGCCAATCCATCTAACCTGCACATCTTTTGGATTGTGGGGGTGAAACCCACGGAGACACGGGGAGAATGTGCAAACTCCACACGGACAGTGACCCAGGGCCGGGATTCGAACCCGTGTCCTCAACGACGTAGTCTCAGAGCTAACCACTGCGCCACCGTGCCCCCCCCCCCCCCCCCCATCAGTGTAATCTTAGCAGAATGCGCGCATCTTACCCACTGGCTGTTTGTCCATGGTCTGCTCCCAGTTTAGTTACACAACCTGACACTGACTCCTCAAAGTTCTCTTAGCCTTATCTATTGTTTAAATGTCAAATTCCTCCGTGCATAATAAGGCTCCGGATCATTGAACAAAGCAAGCGGTTGTGGGTTCAATCCGTCTCGGGATACAATCGGAAATTTGACTAACAGTGGAGACACAAAGATGGAAATTGACAGCATCTACAAGAAAGGTGCAAGAGACAATTTACTAACCCGCTGCCTGTGTGTTTGTAGGTTAATTTTATACAATACCGCACGGGGGGGAGGGGATAGTTATAGGAGGGAAACTCTTTAAAAAAATAAAATAAACAAACAATAGTTCTGTTTTGTCAGCTGGCCACGGAAATTGAATAAAATAGAAACGAGTTTAGAAATTCCCAGCAGCTCTGGCTGGTTCTGTGAGGGCGGGTTCACATCTGA
This sequence comes from Scyliorhinus canicula, assembly GCF_902713615.1. Lineage (NCBI taxonomy): Eukaryota > Metazoa > Chordata > Chondrichthyes > Carcharhiniformes > Scyliorhinidae > Scyliorhinus > Scyliorhinus canicula. Next base: position 152,247,261 of record NC_052156.1, read on the forward strand.
GAGGAGATTTTGTTATCCCAATGTCGGCCAGACCCGGGGGCGAGAGGGTTGTGGAGGGGCATGGCGATGATTTCCACCATCTCGCCTTGTGTGGAAGGTACTTTCAACAAATGTTGTCTCGGCTGAAAATCCAAACACAAAAACATGTGGTTTAAACAGCACGCAGGTAAACATGGTTGTAAATCCATTCGAAACGGGGTCGGATTTACGATCACATTATATTTCGTTAATCCCCCCACGCCAGGACATTTTCTGAAGGGATCTTTTGCACAGTTTTTCAGTCGATTTCTCAACTGGGATGGCTAGCTGGACTGTTCAGTAATAACATCATGTGAGAGCCGAACGGGTTATGAATCCTCTGTTTTATTTCTCCTTTTTAAAAATCATTATCTAACCCCCAACAACCCCGCGTCAATGCGGGAGTCAGGGGCCTAATCAGTTTGTGATGCATTTTAAAAATGCATTTCCTGAGAGTCCATCAAAACAATGTGAGAAATTCTGAAATGCATTTTGTTTTGTGATCAATGTCATCCTTTTTTTCAATTTGCAACATAAGGTCCCTTTGCTTCTGCGCTGGTCTTTCACTCCAATCTGTAAAACCCTCAGTAATCCGATGATGCAGTTTATAGATAATTAAACAGCACAACAGGAATAGTCCTTGCCTGCAACCGTACGCCAGCTTCGAACTCTAAAACGTCTAGTTTGATGGTGTGACCCTCTTGTGCTTGGCTGTAGGCGATGCATCGTTTGGTGATGTTAGAATTCACTCTCCCCCGAAAACTATAGAAGTGTGTGTGTGTGTGTGTGGTATTCAAAACTGAGACTGGTAGATTTTTGTGAGGCCCTGGTATTCAGGGATCGGGCACCAAGGCAGACAGAGTTAAGATGCACATCAACCGTTCCCTCCAACTGAGTAACAGAACAGGTTGGAAGGGCCGAATGGTCGACTCATGTCCTGAGGTGCTTTCCCATGTTCCTGTGTGACATTGTACCTGCAGCACATTGAATATGCAAAGGGTGCTGTGTCTGCAGTGAATATTGCTGGGCAAGGAGGGGCAATGTAATGATCCCTTCCCATTAACATGAAACCGCTCATTGAAGATAGAGAAACGCTTGTTCGCCAGCTGCTTTATCCTCTCCCAGTCAGGTCCCAAAACGCTTTATGCACAATGAATTACTCCGAACTGGGAGAGGTTGTTATGTAAAGGGAGCTACAGGTTTTCACTCCTCTGTAACAGCCAAAGAACCGCTATTTATATTTGCATAGAAATGAAGAATGGGGAGAACATCCAGATCTAGCCTGGACGTGTGCAGCCCAATTTTGCAACCCTCCAATGATTTCTCCCGAATATTTCGCATCCATGGAAAAAAGGGCGTTAATTTGCTTCCCCTGAAATAACCCCCCCCCCCCCCCCCCCACACACACACACACACACTCCCACAAACACACACACACACACACTCCCACAAACACACACACACCCATAGGAGTTAGATTAGTTAACGCAGGTATATTTGGGGATTGGGATCTGTGACTCCAGGTTATGGAAGTACTAGGTTATAGATTGGACTTGATTCTATTACCCGAACCTCTTCAACTGCTGCCCTGCCGTCTAAAAAGGATTTGGTGATCTCTCACTGCAGTTGCCTGGACCCGGTTTGCCCACAGACATGGAAAGAAAATCGTTGCTTTCTGCCCAAATATCGCCTGTTGCCATTCAAATAAATCACCCTTTTGCAATCATTCCCAGGGACTAAATCAAAGGGTATATAATGCCAGGATTACTTGTTTAATTTCCAATTCTTTTGTGATATGAATGTATCCCTCCCCGCCATCACTAATTTGTCATCAGATGTCGCTCCTGGTAAGTGCTGGATTTTTCTTCCCAGAAATTCAAACCTATTTTGGAAATGTTGTAATGTTTTTTCTTTAACCGTTGTCTTACAGACGCAATTAAATGACACCTCGTTGTTAACGGTGTATATGAAACGAAATGTTACCCTGTAAGTAGTGGCTCTGGCGAATGGCTGACATTGGAGTTTAAACATAAACTGGGCGGGGACGGGTGGGGTGGGGGGGGGGGCAGTAAATAGATGGACAATAGTTTTGCGATGCTTCAAGATTCTTGGTCTATCTCTGTCCGTCCTTCGATTGCCCATCTCTGCATCGCTGCTCTTCCTCACTCCCGCTATGTTTATTTCTCTCTTTGCTTTCCTGTATTTCTGCATCCTGAAATATCCGACCCCCTCACCCCCCTGTGCCTATTCCTCTATTCTCTCTTTAGTGCTTTTCTCCCTGTGTCTCTTACCCCCCTCCCTCCCTCGCTCTGACCCTAGTTTAAGGAGATCGATTACACCAGGAAATGGGACGAATTAGTGTTGCTTAGAAAGCCATGTGGGCATCGGGGAAAGAAAAAAATCACTTACGGCATGACTGCAGCCTGAAATCAATCATTTCTGCAGGTCAGCTTTCTCAACGGGTAAAAGACGGGAGTGCCTCTGGGCGGGGCGGAGGATAATGCAGAGTGCCGCAATACTGCGGCATATTCTGTCAATATGTCAGTCCAGATGTTGGAACTGTTTCAAGAACGTGTAGGAGAGGGAGAGATTGCAAAATCTGGGAACCATAGAAGGATATACACTCAATTTAGTGAATATAGATACTGTTATGAATAAGTTAGAAAGAACCAATAGAGATATAGATTTTAACCATATCAATTGTAACTCTAGATTATCATACCCGGATATTGACCTGATTGAGAGAGCTTTACAATGACCAGTGGAGGGCGAATATTTGATAGAAAGATTTGGCCACACCATCTCGCCAGCAAAAACGGTAGCAGGAATAAATCACAAAAAAAGATGAAGACTGGAGTGTAGAAAGTGTTGATGAATGGATAGGTGTGCTGGCAGGTCGGGAGCACGCAGGTGGAGACAATATAGTGGATGTGAGATTCGCATGGATGGTTTTCCGATTTTCCACTCTGTCTCTGGGTTGGGCGCACACTCTCACACACACACTGATCCCGAGCTATTGAAATTCAGCCAAAGGATTCAGCGAGCAAAAAGACAAGTTCGGCTTGGGCAGGTGGGGCAAAAATGATCATTTGGATCTCGTTAAAAAAACAAAAACGCGACTTCGAAGCGGTCCCAAAATATAAACCAGGTCTTAGACACAGAATTAAACTTGCTGGGAACGAGTTTCACTATCAAGAGTTTCCTTGGGCTCGGTGACAGGTTGAATTTCTGGAGATTTGTTATTCCAAGGGTGTGGTTCATCACTCTGGGAATTGCCCAGATTGGAGGGGAGAAGGTGGGATGGGGTTTGAGGTGGGATGGGGTTTGCATTGACTCCCCGCTCAAACATTCATGTGGAAGGACCCTGGGTGAAACTGACGCGCTTCTCAATCTGGTCAGTTTCACGAATGCACATTTCAGGCTGAAAGCAGCGAGTGCCGCTCCTTCAAATAAAACAAATAGCAGGCTCCCGGGAATGAGTGGATAAAAGAGAGGGTTGGCATTTCCTCCAGGAACCGGGAGTTGGACCTCAGCAGTAAGGACAACCGACTAAAGGCACAGCTGAAAATGGCAAAGAGGCAACAACCCCCAAAAAATATGTTTAAAGAGTTTATTACTTTTCGGGGGAGGGGGGGGGGGGTTAATTTATTACAGTCGACAGTATTCTCATAAACACTTGCTCGGAACACTGTCACAATGAGTGCGAACAGGTGGGGATGAGCGAGCTGGCGGCGCAATCCGAGAGGATTTAAACAGAAAAAAAATGATTTCAAATCGGAGGTTCTGCTGATCCGGAGGTTTGGGATTATTCTGCATTGGGTGAGACATTAATCTTTCCGATTGCAACTAAACCCCAGGCCAGCAAGAAACGAAAACAAAACAAAAAACACCGAGATGGAGCTTCCCAGCTTTTCTAACCCTTTTCATTTTAATTATTTCGTTAAACACTTGCCCCTCCTGGACGCACCCTTTTTCATTTCAATATTGACGGACCAGCTCTCTGATCGAAAACAGAATGAGCAGGATTTCCACATGTATCAGCTCTCCATACTGTTCCCTTGCCGTTATGTCAAATAGGTGGTCGAGTAAACGATATCTCCTAATCAAATGTATTCAAAAAAAATCTGTGTCTACCCACTCGTTCACTAGATCGAATTTGTCGCATCATTTCTGAACGAACTGGTGGTTTTACATCATTCAGAATTTTTATATTCCCACTACTTAAATAGCCAACATTTTCCAACTCCGAATTAACCGGCTAGACTTTTAAAAACGTAATCAAATGTCCCCGGTCGTTCCTCTCCACTTTGCAATGTTTCCAGGATAACTCATTTCTTCCTGGTTGGGAAAGTGGGCGTCAAACCCTCCCAAATTTAATGCGGAAATTTGCTGCTAATCAGCCCTTCACATTCATCAGCAAACTGGAAAGGAGAGCAGACTGATTTGTGGGGTACGAGTGAGTTGGAAAATAATAAAACAAAGGGTTTGAAGTGAATGGAAGGGAGCCAGGCTGTTTTGCTGCATTGCAGGCGGCTCTCAGCCCTGGGCAGAATCACCTGACGATCAGAAAGCACTCCAGACTCCCTCCTCACCTTGACAGCCCATCAGGGATTCTTCAATCAGTTGTTCTTCACCTGCCCTAAAGTGGACAATCGAAGAATTCGCAATGCAGCAAAGTGCCACTGACTCCACCCTCCCGGGTCGGTCACTCTCAGGCAGCCATGGGCCAATTAACCGGGACTGCATTTTCTGCCCATCTCCATTGCTATCTCCACAGATCTGTGAAGAGGGGCCTTACGGACCTGGAAACGTTCGCTCTGTTCCTCGGACAGCCGGTTTGTGATACAGAACAAGGCCAACAGCGCGGGTTCAATTCCCGAGGTTATTCCCGTCTTCTTAACCTTGCCCCTCGCCTGTTGCCGCTCACCTGAGGTTGGGTGGCCTTTGGGTTAAATCACCACCCGTCAGCTCTCCCTACCTTAAAGGGGGAAACAGGCTATGGTCATTTGGGACTGTGATGACTTTACTTTTGCCTAGATCAATGTTGTTCGCTGTCTGTCTCACCTTATTGCAATGGTGTCGTTTATGTGCCTGGATTCAACCCTCTGTGGCCAATTAGGGAATGTATAACAACCCCACCCAGCGATGTACTTAGCAAAGTCATTCAAGTTTGAACCTGGTCCACCCGAAGCACTATGACTTCCTCCACCACCTCACATGCGGTTTTATACTTGGTATTTAGCAACCTTATTTGTCGATCGTCTCAACACAATTATTACAAAATTATCTTTTAACATGAAGGCAATAGATGCCTCGCCATTTTTATCTGCATCTAATGTTTCAACGGCTATGTTTAATATTAGGTAATAATGCTTTGGGGATTTGCATAACATTTACAACTCAGCCTTTCCCAGAATCAGTCTAAAACAATTAAGATTTGTATATTCCATTGCATTATATTAAATCTTGGCAGAGGCTTTACCGGAGTTTACTGTCCAGCATCACTCAAAAAGATTCTTTTTTTCTCTCTCAGGGGTTGGCGAGTCTCTGGAACATTCTTCCTCAAAAGGCAGTGGAAGCAGAGTCTTTGTATATTTTTAAGGCAGAGGTAGGTAGATTCCTGACTAACAAGGGGGTGAAAGGTTATCGGGAGAGGTAGGTTGGAATGTGGAGTTGACAGTACAGTCAGAGCAGCCATGATACAATTGACTAGCTTGAGAGGCTGAGTGGTCGCGAGTTGGTAAAGTCAACTTGCCCAAATCTACTAATAATCTTTTTAGTGTCACAAGACAAGTAGGCTTACATTAATACTGCAATGAACACTGTGAAAATCCAAATGCTCTGGAGAAGCTGGCCAAAATTCTCTTCGGGGCAAAGTTAGATGTAAAACACTGCTTGTCTTCCAGATGATGTGGTGGATCAGACAGACAGGCAAGTGTCTGGGAACCAGAACAGAAGGTCAGCAGTGAAGTAACTAAGGGAGAGATAGAGACTAAGGCCAGTAAGACTAAAAGGAAGAGCAGGCAGAGTTGCTGAACACAGTGGGGCTGGTGGTCTTAAGTTTCAAGGTGAGAAGTATAACAGGTAAGGAAGATGAACTTAGAGCTTGGATTAGTACTTGGAACTATGATGTTATTGCTGTTACAGGGATGTGGCTGGCTGAGGGAAGGACAGGACTGGCAGCTAAACGTTCCAGGATTTAGATGCTTCAGGTGGGATAGAGGGGGATGTAAAAGGGGTAGGGGAGTTGCACAACTGGTTAAGGAGGGAGGACACCTTGGAGGGCTCATGCAGTGAGGCAATATGGATAGAGCTCAGGAATAGGAAGGGTGTAATCACAATGTTGGGGGCCTTCCAACAGCCAGCAGGAGATAGAGGAGCAGCGATGCAGACATATTTTGGAAAGATGTAAAAGCAACAGGCTTGTTGTGGTGGGTGATTATAACTTCCCCAATATTGACTGGGACTCACTTAGTACTAGGGGCTTGGAGGGGCAGAATTTGTAAGGCGCATTCAGGAGGGTTTCTTGAAACAATATATAAATAGTCCAACTCGGGAAAGGATCATACTGGACCTGGTATTGGGAATGAGCCCAGCCAGGTCATCGAAGTTTCAGCAGGGGAGCATTTCCGGAACAGTGACCACAATTCCAAAAGTTTTAAAGTACTTATGGATAAGGATAAGAATAGTCCTCAGGTAAAGGTCAATTGCTCAATTGGGGGGAGGCTAATTATAACAATATTAGGAAGGAACTGAAGAATTTAGATTGTGGGTGGTTGTTTGAAGGTAAATCAGCATCTGACGTGTGGGAGTCTTTCAAACGTCACTTGATTAGAATTCAGGACCGGCAAGTTTCTGTGAAGATGAAGGATATGTATGGCTAGTTTTGCGAACCTCAGCTAACAAGGGATATTGTGAGCCTAGTCCAAAATAACAATTTCATAAGATCTGAAGACAGAGATCAGATGAAGCCCTTGAAGAATATAAAGAAAGTAGAAAGGAACTTAAACAAGGAGCTAGGGGGACTAAAAGTGGTCATGAAAAGTCCTTGGCAAACAGGAGAATCCCAAAGCAATTTATATGTATATAAATAGCAAGAGGATAGCCAAGGAAAGGGCTGACCCACTCAAGGACAGCGGAGAGAATTTATGCGTGAAGCTAGAAGAAATGGGTGAGGTACTAAATGAGCACTTTGCATCGGTATTCACCAAAGAGAAGGACTTGGTGGAGGATGAATCCAGGGAAGGGTATGTAGATATTCTGGGTCATGTCAATATCAAAAAGGAGGCGGTGTTGGGCATCTTAAAAATCATTAAAGTAGATAGGTCCCAAGGGCTTAATGGAATCTGCCCAGAATACTGAGGGAAGTGAGGGAAAAAATTGCTGCGGCCTTGACAGAAATCTTGTATCCTCATTAGTTACAGGCGAGGTCCCGAGAACTGGAGAATAGCCAATGTTGTTCCTTTGTTTAAGAAGGATAATCCAGGAAATTATAGGCCTCATATCAGTGGTAGGGAAATTATTAGAAAAGACTCTTAGAGACAGGATTTACTCGCATTTGGAAACAAATGGACTTATTAGTGATAAGCACCATAGTTTTGTGAAGAGTGGTCATGTCTCACTAACGTGATTGAGCTTTTTGAGGAAGTCGTGAAGATGATTGATGAAGGCAGGGCAGTGGATGTTGTCTACATGGACTTCAGTAAAGCCTTTGACAAGGTCCCTCATGGCAGACTGGTACAAAAGGTGAGTCACACAGGATCAGAGTTGAGCTGGCAAGATGGATACAGCACTGGCTCAGTCATAGAAGACAGAGGATAGCAATGGAAGGGTGTTTTTCTGAATGGAAGGCTGTGGCTAGTGGTGTTTCACAGGGATCAGTGCTAGAACATTTGTGGTTCGTAGTATATATAAATGATTTGGAGGAAATGTAGCTGGTCTGATTAATAAGTTTGCAGATGGCACAAAGATTGTTGGAGTTCCAGATAGTGAAGAGAACTGTCAGAGGATACAGCAGGATATAGATCGGCTGGAGACTTGTGCAGAGAACTGGCAGATGGAGTTTAATCCAGACAAGAGTGAGGTCATTCATTTTGGAAGGTCTAATACAGGTGGGAATTATAAAATAAATGGCAGAACCTTTAGGAGTATTGACAGGTAGAAAGATCTAGACATAAATGTCCACAGATCACTGAAAGTGGCAATGCAGGTGGAGAAGGTAGTCAAGAAGGCATCCGGCATGCTTGCCTTCATTGGCTGGGGCATTGAGTATACAAATTGACAAGTCATGTTGCAGCTGTATAGAAGCTCAGGCCACATTTGGAATATTGTGTACAATTCTGGCCGGCAAACTACCAGAAGGATGTGGAGGCTTTGGAGAGGATATCAAAGAGGTTTACCGGGATATTGCCAGGTCTAGAAGGTATTAGCTATGAGGTGAAGTTGGATGAACTCCGATTATTTGACTGGAATGATGGAGGTTGAGGGGCGACCTGATAGAGGTTAATAAAATTATGTGTGGCATGGACTGAGCTGCCTGGGGAGGTGGTGGAAGCAGATACCATAGCAACGTTTAAGAGGCAGCTTGATGAATACATGAATAGGATGGGAATAGAGGGACACAGACCCCGGAAGTGCAGAAGGTTTTAGTTTAGACAGGCATCATGATAGGTGCAGGTATGGAGGGCCGAAGGGCCTGTTCCTGTGCTGTTCTCTTCTTTGTTTTTCTTTGCTACATCCCCATGGATCAATTCCTCTTTTTCCTGCTGGAACTCTGACTGGCTGCCCCTTGTCCGGTTGAGGAATTCATTGTCCTGTTATGTGTGTGAGGGCAGCGGTCCAGTCTCCCTTCACACCCCTCCCAATTTCTGCTTCAGTCTTTAAGCCTTTTACTTGGGTTCAGTTGAACCTAAACTTTAACTGTTCCGATCTGAGTGCTAAATTATCCCCCATTTCCAGTCCCCCTGTTATTGGGACTTTTAAATGACTTTTTTGCCCCTCTTAAAGCACTCCCACAGTGTTGAGTTCCCCCAAGGGGATTGTACTTTTTAAGCTTCACTCTTAGAGATCATATGGATCGGAGCTAAAGTTAAGTTGAATTCTAACAATCGGTACAAATTTCAAATAAAACAACACCCAGAATCACCTTCTACTGGAAGCATCAACATTTTGGGAAATTTATTGCAGGAATTAATTTTTGGTGCATCAGGTTTCGTGATCAGCTCTGTATCTCTGACTTCAATTCAATTGCTTCGAGTGTAACTCTGTCTCTTTCAGTTCAATGGAGACCTAAACTTCCCAGTATTTTTGTTAATTGTTTAAATGCCAAAACTTCCGTAGAAATTCAATTCAATTACCTGCCATAGACACAATGGGACATTGTGGCACACAGTGGATAGTGATGCCTGAAAGACTGGGGAATTCGATAGTACTTTCGAAAGGGAATTCGTGCACCGGGCTACCAGGAGAGCCAGGATTTTGGGACTCATTATTGGACAATCTCTGAAAGAGCCGACACAGGCAAGGTGGACTCATTCGGTGGTCGATGATTTCTGGGTCTTAGAATCCACACTACATGCGATTCACAAAAGCATTCCGCACACATGCAGGTTCTACAGCGATAGGCAGAGACTAGGGAGTAGGGACATCCATTTGTTGGCACAACTGCCCCAAAATGTTTACATGTCCACAGCCAAATAAACGCCAATTCTCATGTTCTGCCTTCAAAGCAGTCCATAATTAAACATTTCAGACCAGTGACCTGATTTAATCATGAGATTAAAGAACCGATTTTTCCAGCCGGGTGGAAGCCATTGGTCATCTTTTATTTAAAGAGACATTCATTGAAAAAGAATATATGTTAATCAGCTTACCAACTATGGTTTTCCCTGATTTAAAATAAAGCTATGGGAGAAGGTCACGTTGCAGCATGTGACTCATTTCAGGAACGTTTGTAGTGCAACAGGCCTCAAAATGATTGGAACTGGAACCAATCCAACCAATCCAACGTGGGGAGCACCAGAGATGTTTTTTTACCTTTGTACTTTCCCGCTTATTCTGAGTCAGAGAATATGTAACATGTCAGCCACAGTGTGTGTGAATGAATGTGGGCGGATTGGTATCAGTGAATCTGTGAGAGTGTGATTCAAATACCATTGATCAGTTTCTTTCCAGCCAATGTTGAAGCTGAAACTTAAGTGTGTCGTAAAGTCTTTGATGGAATAATCACAGACAGACTCTGACTGGGCTGGTCTAGTTTGTATTTCTCTTGCTCTTCGTAGCAAGTGTGTTAAAGTATTTATCACTTTAAGCGTCTCCAAAAGGTGACACACCAACTGGTTTATCGGGGAAGTCACTGAGGCGGCGAGAATTAAGTGAATACAGTACTGGGAGTGGTGTAAATGTGCAGTGAAGCCCAAAAAACGTCTACATTCACCTGCAGGAAGTGCATCGCAATTGTTAACATTTCTGCTAATGCGTTGTCATCCTGCAGTGGGAACACACCTAACATACAGGGTCCATGCGCCCAACCACAAATCCACCCTCCACAAAGATCTGCTGCATGCAGAATTTTCAAGACTGCAACTAGGCTGCGGTAACTTCAAGGCAGTAATCTAATCTCGAGACTTGGATCATTTTTCTTTCATACTTCTTTCCCAACAATTCTCTTCCCTTCCCCCTACCTCTATGAATTGTGCCACCCACTGGGATTTTGTTCCGTTTCTCATGTCCAAATGTTCCTAGGCTATTTGATTTAAGTGGTCACCACAGCCAAACTCAACCTTGTCCTCTCTTCTTGCTCACCCAAATAGATTGAACAAGGAACAGGAATCCTGACATCAAATACAATGCTGGACAGCTGAACCCAGGTAACAGCCATAGACTAGTGATCATTACCTGACACTTTATTATTTGTATTGCCTTAACCAACTGAGACATCGGGGGACTCGAATGATTACTACAAACCATCCAAGTTTTTCCACTCAAGACTTGTGGTATCATTATTTTCACCTCTGTTATCAGCAACTTGCTGTTGCTCCCAGATGCCCTATTCTCAAGAGACTGCATCTCAGGTATTTCTCATGCTTTGTGAAATCACTTCCATTAACCTCCTTAAGAAAATACCGAGCAAGAAATCACCACTGTCCTGTCAAGCCTACTTGCTGCACAGGTCACATGCAATTCCCACTTCAGTGAATCTCATCCAGCCCATTTAAACTCCTAGGTGTGAGTTCGGCATGACTTTTGGCTGATCCACAGAGGTTATCAAATAGAACATCAGAATGTCCATTAAGCAATCCTCAAAAAATTCCTCAATTCATTCTTGGTCATTTGCTCGCTGCAAACCACACTTCTCTCCATAATCTCCACCCACCAAGCACCACCCACCAAGAACCATCTCCAACATTCCTGTACTCAAGCAGATATCTAATCAGCAACATTTTTCTGGTCATGCAGAACAAGCCCTCAAAACATTTGATTGTCATCTGCACATACCACGCCAAGTTTTACTATCATCCTATTCATGTCGTTACAATAGTTTTTGAAGGGTATAAATTAATTTTGTTGTATGTTTTTTTATTCGTTCATGGGACGCGGGTGTTGCAGGCTGTGCCAGCAATTATTGCCCATCCTTAATTGCCCTTGAGGGGGCAGTTCAGAGTCTACCACGTTGCTGTGGATCTGGAGTCATATGTAGGCCAGACCAGGTAAGGATGGCAGATTTCCTTCCCTAAAGGACATTAGCGAACCACATGAGTTTTTACAACAATCAACAATGGTTTCATGGTCATCATTAGACTCTTAATTCCAGATTTAAAAAAAATTAAATTAAAATGTCATCATCTGCAGTGGCAGGGTGCGAACCTGGGTCCCCAGCGCATTACTCTGGGTCTCTGGGTTACTAGTCCAGTGACATTACCACTACGCCACTGCCTCCCACATACACACTTTATATTTTGAGCTGCAGATGAATTTTCTTCTAATCGTAAGTCATGAGATTTGTTAATGCTGTATTTTCCCTTCAATCCTGTACTTATAGTCCAAGAGAAATAGTCTACATTCTCTGTATTTTGCATGCATAACCCATGGATTACTGCCATCTCTCTCTTTCTCTATTTTCCAGTAGAATCAAGTTCAGCTCTGGGATCCAGTTCTCATTAATAGAGGCCAGAGACTTGGAATCATCATCACTAGCCCATTACATCAACATCTCTTTGAAGGTAGGAGATGCAAACTTCCTATAATAACCCACACTGTTAAGGTTTAGAAAAATGTGATTCAGCATCTGATGCTGTACTCTTACGATGCTTTGCAATCCAATGTTGACTATCTCTGTTGATGGCAGATTCACATTGAAGTAGGAACCTCTCATAAGTGGGCAATCATCACAGGCTGCTGGAAGTCACCTTGTTACTTGATAACCTTTTTTGGTGTCATTGGCAAACCTTTGTTTCTTGCCAAAGGACATTCTTTGTCAGCTACATTGATTAGTGTTGAACCTTCAAGCATTCTGAACATATTTCACTTAATTATTCCAGATTACTTTGAATGATGTAATGTACCAATAATGTTGCTGCTTCACCACCTAGCCTGGTGTCATCAGTATGTTATATACCACAAGAAGCACCCTGCTCTCTTATCATATCTGAATAGTTTAAAGAGCAGGGGAACCAGGTAGTCATGTCCTGACCTTGTATCAACTTATCGACTACAATGGAAAAAGCAGGTCTGAGTCTTATTCTCAGTTTTACTGAATTGCTTGGGGTGACTCTGACTCCTGTTCTGTGTATGGCACTGGTAGAATTCACTGTGACAACACACAATCAGTGAATTACCATAGGGCCATAAACAGAGCAGAGAAATAACCAATATGCCACAATGCCGACCTTGGAAAAACACCTTCAGTAGGCATCAACACCCAACCCCACCTGGAGTATGATAAAATCCTGCTTCAACAACTAGACACCACCAACAATGCAATGCCATCTATTGGAGTGGTAGAGAGAGGTGCATGTGTTGTAGATTATCTATTAAAACTCACTGCCATGCTTAGTATTATGTACATCAAAGGGTACACTGGAATGGGTACTGGATGAAACTTTGTGCCTTAAAGGGAGCAACTTCAAAATAGAGTGTATGGCAATATCTTTCCATTTGCTTGTGAGAATTTGACAGATGATGAATTTCTTGTGCATTAAGTCATCCTGATGAGCTACCTCTTGGAAATTAGGAGGATCATTAAGAACCTTTGTGTGGACACAGAGCCTTTAAGTGACTTGTAGGTAAATGTATAAATAACTAAGGCCGTTCAGGAACTGGAATGTTTATTGTTTCCTTTGGCCTTTTCTAGTAACAAGACTTTTCCCAGCACCTACAATATACAATGCTGTGGAGATGAAACAAAATAGGTTGTTTTAGCATTTGGAGAGGAGGGGTCTTGATTTGGAACTGGGAACAGCGACAGCCCTATTAGAAAAAAATAACATGTTTATAAAATAGGATGATCTTCAAAAATTGTTTCAGCACAGATTGTTCAGGCAGAGTCTGACCATCAACTCATCAATGTTCTATGCTGTTGAGTGTTGAGCAACCTGAGAAAGTTAGATATTTGTTCACTGTCCAACTATGAATCCTGCACATCCTGATATGAGCAACTGATATCCAACCAGTTATCAGTTGAAATGATTCAAATCTTTCTCCTCAGAAACCATTAGCAAAGTCCTTGACATTTGTTAATAAATGTGACCCTGCATGCTGAAGACAGTAAAGAAATAGAGAAGAAAGCCAAAATGTACCCATTTTCAGCAGCCAAAGAGTTTATTGTTTAACAATTCCAGCCACTCCATCCTCCCAACAGAAATAAATATTCTGCCGCTCACTGCCAAATCTGCCCTTTGGACTGTAGAAGACTTTGGCTGTGGTCAAGAAGGTTTCTTAACTCCCACATGCTTGTTGTAGATGTAACCAGGAACTGCCAAAGGTCAATTGCCATAAGCAACTGTCCATGTTGCAATATAGAAAACTGACAGGCAAACCCCCGAGATTTGATTAGACTGAGGTCTTGATTACCAACCCTCTCAAAGTACTGAAGGAGGAAGACATCAGCTCCTCAGTCAGAATCATCTGGTAAGTGTGAGATAGGGTTTCTATTGGAGAACATCTATCTCCTACATTAGGTGAACAGACATTATTGATGACAGTTTAGAAATTGGTCGTAGCAGTCAAAAAGCCATATGTGTTGATGTGATATCCTCTGTCCACTATTTTAAGGCAGTACTAATTATTTACTTCATCTGGAATGTTAAATCAATGTTACTTAATATGTTGTCTACTACATTCGTGCTGATCATACTTTAGACCATCTTTCTATTTATTTTGTCCTTTCCAATTTAGCCACCCCTCCTTTTCTCAAGGAGTTCACTGTGCTTGTAAATGTTTCCCAAAGGCAGTCACTGGTGCCTCATCCAACCAGCCATTGCTCAGCCATCAGCCTTCGCAATGGATGCATCAGCTTATTAAACAATGGGGGGTACGAACAAAGTTCAATTCTCATACATTGCACTTTCAGACAGGAATCAGCGGGTACTTTTCAGGGTAGTTTTAATATAATAGCTTTATTATTGTCACAAGTGGGCTTACTTTAACACTGCAATAAAGTTACTGTGAAAAGCCCCTAGTCGCCATATTCCAGTGGCTGTTCGGGTACACAGAGGGAGAATTCAGAATGCCCAGTTCACCTAACAAGCATGTCATTCGGGACTTGTGGGAAGAAACCCGAGCACCTGAAGGAAACACACGCAGACAAGGGGAGAACGTGCAGATTCCGCAGACAGTGAGTCAAGCCGGGAATCAAACCCAGCTCCCTGGCGCTGTAAAGCAACAGTGCTAACCGCTGTGCTACCATGCTGCCTTTTTTTCTCTTTCTCTTCTTCAAACCAGGGGTGTTGTGTCTGTTATGGCAAATCTATCATTGCTCTAGTTAAGCCACAGGGGCTGGTGATTAAACTTTGGACATTCAAGGTCTATGGTTCAATGAACTCCTGAGTAAACCCACTGAGCTCAGGGTGGGAGCAATTGATTTTCTTAATAGCCTTCCTAATATCAATGATTACATTCATGAAAAAAACATTCCTTCCTTGGGCAACATGAATTATTTGGTGCCAGTATAGCACCTGGGGGAGTCTGTTTGTATTTCTGGTTCATTTTTGATCCAAAGGTATTAATAAAATCATTTTTGTTTCCTTGTCTCTGCAGTTGAGACAGGTACGTTCAGTTCCATTGAATTCAACCCCCGAAGCAGTTACTTTCCCAAGGACAATGATAAGGTGCAGGAAGACATAGTCTTCAGGTCAGGCGGAGCCAACATCAGAACTTTATCTCCAAGGGACTAAGCCTATACACATTGTACTGTCAGCCAAACACAGAATACATTTTGCCCGTTGCAAGACGCACTACAAGGTTTTTTCTCTCTCTGTGATGCACTGTACAGACTGCAAGATCTTCAGCAACAAGCCAAGGGACATATCAGACAAACAAGGCCGATGGTAGTTCTTCAACACCTCCATCACCGTCTGGGACATAACTGGAAAGGATACATGTTTGCCTCATTGAGTCATTGGCAACCTCCATGTCAGTATTCAGTCTGGCCTGCTGATGCCTGCTAACATGATATGACAGCCAAGAACAAGGAGAATGGACTGGGATACAGTCAGTTGGGAGAGCAAATTGGCTTCATACTGCACCCACTTTCCATACTTGTACCTTTCAACCCAGCTCCAGGAGGTTGTAATTCAGAACTCAATTGAGTACTCTGAAAACCCATCTATGGAGGTTTTGGGACTCCAATGTCGTGCTCCCATCTGGCTGAGGTGGCCCATGTAGGAGGCCCTTGAGGAAGAGGTCCTCTCCGCTTGACATAAGGATTGTGGTGCAGGCAATTACAGCAAAATGTATATGGGTTTTGAAAGTACAAGTGAAAACTTACTTTCCCCTGCACTAGTCACCCAAGTTTAGAATTTCCCCAGGAACTTCCTCTGATCTCTCACTGTCACTTTGGCGGAATCTCTGGAGAAATGGCTCAAAACAAAATGGCCTTTCAAACCATTCCTTTTGATATCTCACTCCTCTTCCAGTCAGGTTGTGCCAGGTTGGTTCGATGGCAGCCCTCTTACCTAAATCAGGAGATCAAGGGTTTAAGCCTCAGTTGAGGATTTAAGTACGTAGACATGGACAGCAAGTGAAATTTTTTTTTTCCTTTTTTGAAAAGAAATTCCAGAACTGATGAAAGGGAATCCACCCCCTCAATACTGCTGTCTGTGAGAACCTTGTGTACAATTAACCTTCAGGTGGATCAATAGCTTGAAAGTGCCCCCCCGCCCTCAAGTCAACATTGAATTGGTGATCTTGCTCCAAGAAGGCACATGGTGAAAGGTGGGAGCGATGGAAACCATCACTAAGCTGCCGTTCTGATGCTGGGCTCTGACTGAGTAAAAGGAGGTTTATTCTCGATCTATCCACGTTAAGAGCTGACTCGAGTGTTGTGGCAGGCAGTCTGAAACAATTGATTGCCCAGAACTAAATTCCAGCACAAACGATGTGCTGATAAATGAGTTATTATCAGTTATTGTTTGGTGAGATCTGCATTTTACAATGCCACCCCATGAACTGAATGGAATATTTGGTTGTAGGTAATCTTTTGCACTGTTGTAAGTATTTTATTGCTCCTTCTGATGCCATCATCTTACAAACTCTTCAAAAGACTCCCAGAACATGCAATTGTTGGGGGAATATTTGCTCACACTAGTAAGTTACAAAGACAACCCATTATCTCCAGCAATCTTGCTAACAGGCTGGATATCGGAAACTCCACCCATGTAGAAATGGGAGCTCAACAACAACATCTTGCTTTCATATGGTACTTTTAATGGATGTTTCACAGTGGTGGCGAGGAAGATCGAGCTGTCATTGAAAAGAACTTGGGAGATTTGAGCAGATATCTGTACAAAGGGATGGTTGGTTGGGGCTAGATAACAAGATGAGAGGCTTCCAGAAAAGCTGCTGAGGATGTGGCCACCGTAACTCAAGGCTCTATCGTGATAGGTGGAATGAAAAGAGAGTGAATATTTAGGAGCTCTGAATCTCATCAGCAATATTCCACCAAGGAGCCCTATAAACTATTGCTCTGGTGCCTGGACCCCAGCTGTAACATTGCATTAGTCTTGGCTCAGTGTGAATAACAGAACTATGTGTGGGATTTCCTCCCCTCCAACCAAATAAAAAATAGTCAAAGTTCTTACAAGGGTCGGAATTGGATAGAGGCCCTTTGAAAAAGGTCTCGGATGATCGGAACAGAGGCATCTCTCCTTTGCCCATTTTGGCACTAGCACATTTTTGCTTTTGTATATGGCCTTTGAGCAATTATGTGTAGTGCCAATATAGGAAAAGGATGCACAGCAACCATCATTGTCCAGGAAGAGAATACATCTCCTGACGGCAGAGTCTCAGGGAGAAAAATCCACTGCATAGGGTACAACAGAAGGTAGGAAAGAAGATGAGGTGAATCACAAAGCAATGATCAGGGGTCACAAAACCTGGGGTTTAAAAGAGCATAGACTGTAAAAGGATGGTAACAATGGGGAAAATGAAGAGCTTTGGGCAAGAAGGAGGTGGGGCAGGGGATGGTACAATGCGTCACTCGAATATTTTCACTTTGTCCTCATGTCTGAAAGTCTTCAGTTTCTCTGCAGCTCTCCAGTGCCACTGTCTTCTCCCTTTCTGTCTCGTTACTGTTTGATATTGCTGAAACATTCCCTGGTGTATTGTGACCTTGCTCTCTTTCCCTCACTGGTAACTGAGCTGTATCAATGATATTGATTTTCTTGTCACGTTTCCTTGTCATGGGGACTTTTCCCATGTTTTGCATTTCTGAGCTGTCTGATATTGAGCCCGGCGCTGGATGACTTCATGGATTCCTTTCAGTGCAGGAGTACAGTGCAGGCACTTCACTGGAGGACAATACCTGCCTCGGTTTCACAACATGCCAACAGACACATTGCCACCTGAGTCAGAGGAGATCGCTGCCTGGCTGTTTTTGGCAATGGTAGAACTCACACTGGTGAGATAGTGGGATCCGGTGGTTCTAGACTTGCCAACTATTGCCAGAGAGCAGAGCACTCCCTACATTGCCTATCAACCATAAAAAGTGGGGCTGTGTGTCAGAAGTGGACGGGAAGTGTGCATCAGATCTGGGTTGACCTGACTGATGGTGGACCAGTGCTGCTGAGAAAGGGTTATAGTGGCAAAAGATAATATATGACAGAGATAACATAGGAAATACAACCTGGTGAGAATCCTGGATAACCAATCTGATCAATAGCATGACATGGAGCTGAAAATTGCTCGGAGAGAGAGATGGAAACACACAAGAGAGACAAAAATAATTGGCAACAAGTAGGAGGGGCAAGTTAGAATTCTTTTCAAGCATCGAGTTGTTACCATCTGGAATGTGCTCCCTGAAAGGGTCACAGAAGTAGATTCAATAGGAATGGGAGCTGTATAGTTACTTGAAAGGAAAAAGTTGCAGGGTTATGGGAAACAGCAGGGCAGAGTCCCTTTAAAGATCTGCCACAGTATGATGGATTGAATGGCCTTCTTCTGTACTGAATGGTTCTGTAACAGGGGTACAGGGAGTATATATATGTATACATATATACACAGACAAAAAGGACAAATAAATACATAGAGGTTACAGACATATATGCACAAAGAAAGAAATCCACATAGATACACACACGCACTTCTACACCCAGATATGCCTCAGAATAAATGCACTTGGACTTTATGCATAATTCGCGCTGATTGTGCACCTTCTGACACTGGAACATGGCAGCACATTTGAATGTATTGCATCATGTCCATTGCAAATTTGCACTAAGCTTTGTTATGGAATGAGTGTTGGCTCTACATGGTTGAATAGCTATGAATTGACCAGAAAGTTTCCCTTTCTGGAAAGATAGTTTGATTGAAGGACAGGCAGCCACACTCCTGACCATTGTCAGAGCCCTGACTTCAAGTTAGTTTTATGCCAATGTTTTCACACAGACACAGGGACAATCAAATCCACTGTCACTGGCAGCCACCCACACACCTGCCCCACAAACCGATCTATTGTTGTCCCTTGGTATCTGAAGCAGGGTGTCAGGTTTTGATTGTACAAATGTTTATCCCACAACAAAACTCTGTGACTCTCTAACTCATCCCTGGTGCAGTGAACCTTTGTGTGGCTTGTTGATCCGAAAGAGAAGAGGGGGGGGGGGGGGGGGGGGGGGTGTCCCACAATCCAGACACTATTTATTGAGGATTTTGGCATTGAACTAAACTCTCAATGAGGGAGCCTCCCTACCATGGGATGAGGAGGGGGTTGGTATTCAGGGCTCTTTTCAAAGAAGGAATCTTTAACACTGAGAATGTTCAACATTGACGGCTGGTGATGGGCTCCCTCTACAATGATGTGTTGACAATCTCACTGAAACATTGACAGTCAGCACTTCCTATCCAGCCAATATATACATTCTTCTCTATAATTTATGAGGGATGTAGAAGTTCCACATTCAGTAATCTGCTTGTAAAAGGTACAGGAGAGGGTGGGGGAATTCTCAACTTTAAATAGGTTCCGTTTATTGAATCTGTCCCAGACTCCCTTTGCCAAATTGCCCAGAGAGGAGAGGCAATGTCAGTATAAAGGTGCTCACTCCGCACCGCTCAGCCAATCAGTCTCAATAATTGGCCTCAGTGCCCCTGAAGGAGGCACCCAGGTTTCCTGCACCCTATTGCTGTGAAGTGAGGCCTGGTTATTGTGCCTGTGTGTGGCTGGAGGGTGAGTACTGGACAGATAGAGCCAACCTTCCCCCTCACCAACTCTTCAATAGTCTGCCAAGTTACTACTGCCGTGACTCGCTTTGGAGGTGCACTTACCCCAATAAGTGGGAGGGAACCAGCACAGAACACCAACAGGCTGCTGGGAGAGTGTTGGGGCCCAGGGACCCAGGTCAAACCCCATTGGTGCAGAGGTGCTGACCCAGGGCAAACCCCATTGGTGCAGAGGTGCTGACCCAGGGCAAACCCCATTGGTGCAGAGGTGCTGACCCAGGGCAAACCCCATTGGTGCAGAGGTGCTGACTCAGGGCAGACCCCATTGGTGCAGAGGTGCAGACCCAGGGCAGACCCCATTGGTGCAGAGGTGCTGACCCAGGGCAACCCCCATTGTGGCAGAGGTGCAGACCCAGGGCAAACCCCATTGGTGCAGAGGTGCTGACCTCAGCCACACTGCGGCCAGGGGGCTCCGAATGGACCAAAAGGGGTCCGAATCGGAGGGAGCTGTCACCAAGCTTTGCAGTGTGTGTGGGGGCCCTTCATTTCCCTCAGCAAACATCCCTCAAGTTGCAGACAGCATTGACCCTGTCTCATTTACCGCAAATTTATTCTGTTGCATCCAGCTGGATTTTTTTGTCCACGGGAACCCCCACTGAAAGTTTTCGCCTGCTCACTTTCGATAACTCGGCGACACCCACCAACAGCACCGCCCTGCTGTGTCTCTGGTCTGGAATCCTCCCGTCACTCTGGTCTGGGACCCTGCTGTGTCTCTGGTCTGGGATCCTTCTGTGTCCCTGGTCTGGGATCCTACTGTGTCCCTGGTCTGGAATCCTCCCGTCTCTCTGGTCTGGGATCCAGCTGTGTCCCTGGTCTGGGATCCTACTGTGTCCCTGGTCTGGAATCCTCCCGTCTCTCTGGTCTGGGATCCTGCTGTGTCCCTGGTCTGGGATCCTGCTGTGTCCCTGGTCTGGGATCCTGCTGTGTCCCTGGTCTGGGATCCTACTGTGTCCCTGGTCTGGAATCCTCCCGTCGCTCTGGTCTGGGATCCTGCTGTGTCCCTGGTCTGGGATCCTACTGTGTCCCTGGTCTGGAATCCTCCCGTCTCTCTGGTCTGGGACCCTGCTGTGTCTCGGCTCTGGGATCCTGCTGTGTCTCTGGTCTGGGATCCTGCTGTGTCCCTGGTCTGGAATCCTCCCGTCTCCCTGGTCTGGAATCCTCCCGTCTCCCTGGTCTGGGATCCTGCTGTGTCTCGGCTCTGCGATTCTGCTGTTCCTCGGGTCTGGGACCTGCTGTGTCCCTGGTCTGGGATTCTGCTGTGTCCCTGGTCTGGGACCCTGCTGTGTCCCTGGTCTGGGATTCTGCTGTGTCCCTGGTCTGGAATCCTCCCGTCTCTCTGGTCTGGGATCCTGCTGTGTCCCTGGTCTGGAATCCTCCCGTCTCTCTGGTCTCGGACCCTGCTGTGTCCCTGGTCTGGGATCCTGCTGTGTCCCTGGTCTGGGATCCTGCTGTGTCCCTGGTCTGGAATCCTCCCGTCTATCTGGTCTGGGATCCTGCTGTGTCCCTGGTCTGGGATCCTGCTGTGTCCCTGGTCTGGAATCCTCCCGTCTATCTGGTCTGGGACACTGCTGTGTCTCGGCTCTGGGATCCTGCTGTGCCTCGGGTCTGGGACCTGCTGTGTCTCTGGTCTGGGATCCTGCTGTGTCCCTGGTCTGGGATTCTGCTGTGTCCCTGGTCTGGGTTCCTGCTGTGTTTCGGGTCTGGGATCCTGCTGTGTTTCGGGTCTGGGATCCTGCTGTGTTTCGGGTCTGTCGATCCTGCTGTGTCCCTGGTCTGGGATTCTGCTGTGTCCCTGGTCTGGGTTCCTGCTGTGTCCCTGGTCTGGCATCCTCCCGTCTCTCTGGTCTGGGACCCTGCTGTGTCTCGGGTCTGGGATCCTCCCGTCTCTCTGGTCTGGGATCCTGCTGTGTTTCGGGTCTGGGATCCTGCTGTGTTTCGGGTCTGGGATCCTGCTGTGTTTCGGGTCTGTCGATCCTGCTGTGTCTCGGGTCTGGGAGCTGCTGTGTCCCTGGTCTGGCATCCTCCAGTCTCTCTGGTCTGGGACCCTGCTGTGTCCCTGGCCTGGAATCCTCCCGTTACTCGGCTCTGGGATCCTGCTGTGTCCCTGGTCTGGGACCCTGCTGTGTCTCGGCTCTGGGATCCTGCTGTGCCTCGGGTCTGGGAACCTGCTGTGTCCCTGGTCTGGGATCCTGCTGTGTCCCTGGTCTGGGACCCTGCTGTGTCACTGGTCTGGGATCCTGCTGTGTCCCTGGTCTGGGATCCTGCTGTGTGACGGGTCTGGGATCCTGCTGTGTCCCTGGTCTGGGACCCCGCTGTGTCACTGGTCTGGGATCCTGCTGTGTCTGGGATCCTGCTGTGTCTGGGATCCTGCTGTGTCCCTGGTCTGGGATCCTGCTGTGTCTCGGCTCTGGGATCCTGCTGTGTCGCGGGTCTGGGATCCTGCTGTGTCTCGGGTCTGGAATCCTGCTGTGTCCCTGGTCTGGGATACTGCTGTGTCTTGGGTCTGGGATCCTGCTGTGGCTCGGGTCTGGGATCCTGCTGTGTCTCTGGTCTTGGAGCTGCTGTGTCTCGGGTCTGGAATCCTCCCGTCTCTCTGGTCTGGGACCCTGCTGTGTCTCGGCTCTGGGATCCTGCTGTGTCTCTGGTCTGGGATCCTGCTGTGTCCCTGGTCTGGAATCCTCCCGTCTCTCTGGTCTGGAATCCTCCCGTCTCCCTGGTCTGGGATCCTGCTGTGTCTCGGCTCTGCGATTCTGCTGTTCCTCGGGTCTGGGACCTGCTGTGTCCCTGGTCTGGGATTCTGCTGTGTCCCTGGTCTGGGATCCTGCTGTGTCCCTGGTCTGGGATTCTGCTGTGTCCCTGGTCTGGAATCCTCCCGTCTCTCTGGTCTGGGATCCTGCTGTGTCCCTGGTCTGGAATCCTCCCGTCTCTCTGGTCTCGGACCCTGCTGTGTCCCTGGTCTGGGATCCTGCTGTGTCCCTGGTCTGGGATCCTGCTGTGTCCCTGGTCTGGAATCCTCCCGTCTATCTGGTCTGGGATCCTGCTGTGTCCCTGGTCTGGGATCCTGCTGTGTCCCTGGTCTGGAATCCTCCCGTCTATCTGGTCTGGGACACTGCTGTGTCTCGGCTCTGGGATCCTGCTGTGCCTCGGGTCTGGGACCTGCTGTGTCTCTGGTCTGGGATCCTGCTGTGTCCCTGGTCTGGGATTCTGCTGTGTCCCTGGTCTGGGTTCCTGCTGTGTTTCGGGTCTGGGATCCTGCTGTGTTTCGGGTCTGGGATCCTGCTGTGTTTCGGGTCTGTCGATCCTGCTGTGTCCCTGGTCTGGGATTCTGCTGTGTCCCTGGTCTGGGTTCCTGCTGTGTCCCTGGTCTGGCATCCTACCGTCTCTCTGGTCTGGGACCCTGCTGTGTCTCGGGTCTGGGATCCTCCCGTCTCTCTGGTCTGGGATCCTGCTGTGTACTGTGGGGGGTCTGGGATCCTGCTGTGTACTGTGGGGGGTCTGGGATCCTGCTGTGTTTCGGGTCTGTCGATCCTGCTGTGTCTCGGGTCTGGGAGCTGCTGTGTCCCTGGTCTGGCATCCTCCAGTCTCTCTGGTCTGGGACCCTGCTGTGTCCCTGGCCTGGAATCCTCCCGTTACTCGGCTCTGGGATCCTGCTGTGTCCCTGGTCTGGGACCCTGCTGTGTCTCGGCTCTGGGATCCTGCTGTGCCTCGGGTCTGGGAACCTGCTGTGTCCCTGGTCTGGGATCCTGCTGTGTCCCTGGTCTGGGACCCTGCTGTGTCACTGGTCTGGGATCCTGCTGTGGCTCGGGTCTGGGATCCTGCTGTGTCCCTGGTCTGGGATCCTGCTGTGTGACGGGTCTGGGATCCTGCTGTGTCCCTGGTCTGGGACCCCGCTGTGTCACTGGTCTGGGATCCTGCTGTGTCTGGGATCCTGCTGTGTCTGGGATCCTGCTGTGTCCCTGGTCTGGGATCCTGCTGTGTCTCGGCTCTGGGATCCTGCTGTGTCGCGGGTCTGGGATCCTGCTGTGTCTCAGGTCTGGAATCCTGCTGTGTCCCTGGTCTGGGATACTGCTGTGTCTTGGGTCTGGGATCCTGCTGTGGCTCGGGTCTGGGATCCTGCTGTGTCTCTGGTCTTGGAGCTGCTGTGTCTCGGGTCTGGAATCCTCCCGTCTCTCTGGTCTGGGACCCTGCTGTGTCTCTGGTCTGGGATCCTGCTGTGTCCCTGGTCTGGGATCATGCTGTGTCTCTGGTCTGGGATCCTGCTGTGTCCCTGGTCTGGCATCCTGCTGTGTCTCGGGTCTGGGATCCTGCTGTGTCCCTGGTCTGGGTTCCTGCTGTGTCTGGGGTCTGGGATCGTGCTGTGTCCCTGTTCTGGGTTTCTGCTGTGTCTAGGGTCTGGGTTCCTGCTGTGTCTCGGGTCTGGGATCCTGCTGTGTCTCTGGTCTGGGATCCTGCTGTGTCTTGGGTCTGGGAGCTGCTGTGTCTCGGCTCTGGGACCCTGCTGTGTCCCTAGTCTGGGATCCTGCTGTGTCTCAGCTCTGGGATCCTGCTGTGTCTTGGGTCTGGGATCCTGTTGTGTCTCCAGTCTCGGACCTGCTGTGTCTCGGGTCTGGGACCTCCTGTGTTTCGGGTCTGGGACCTCCTGTGTTTCGGGTCTGGGAGCTGCTGTGTCTCGTGTCTAGGTTCCTGCTGTGTCTTGGGTCTGGGATCCTGTTGTGTCTCTGGTCTGGGATCATGCTGTGTCTCTGGTCTGGGATCCTGCTGTGTCTCGGGTCTGGGATCCTGTTGTGTCCCTGGTCTGGGATCCTGCTGTGTCTCGGGTCTGGGATCCTGCTGTGTCTCTGGTCTCGGATCCTGCTGTGTCCCTGGTCTGGGATCCTGCTGTGTCTCGGGTCTGGGATCCTGCTGTGTCCCTGGTCTGGGATCCTTCTGTGTCTCGGGTCAGGGATCCTGCTGTGTGTCTGGTCTGGGATCCTGCTGTGTCCCTGGTCTGGGATCCTGCTGTGTCTCGGGTCTGGGATCCTGCTGTGACCCTGGTCTGGGATCCTGCTGT
Source organism: Scyliorhinus canicula (assembly GCF_902713615.1). Lineage (NCBI taxonomy): Eukaryota > Metazoa > Chordata > Chondrichthyes > Carcharhiniformes > Scyliorhinidae > Scyliorhinus > Scyliorhinus canicula. The sequence continues at coordinate 152,272,258 of NC_052156.1, forward strand.
GTCTCGGGTCTGTGATGTGTTGTGTCTCGGGTCTGGGACCTCCTGTGTCTCGGGTCTGGGAGCTGCTGTGTTTCGGGTCTGGGAGCTGCTGTATCTCGGGTCTGGGTTCCTGCTGTGTCTTGGGTCTGGGATCATGCTGTGTCTCTGGTCTGGGATCCTGCTGTGTCTCGGGTCTGGGATCCTGCTGTGTCTCTGGTCTCGGATCCTGCTGTGTCCCTGGTCTGGGATCCTGCTGTGTCCCTGGTCTGGGACCTCCTGTGTCTCGGGTCTGGGACCTCCTGTGTCTCGGGTCTGGGACCTCCTGTGTCTCGGGTCTGGGACCTCCTGTGTCCCTGGTCTGGGATCCTGCTGTGTCTCGGGTCTGGGACCTCCTGTGTCTCGGGTCTGGGATCCTGCTGTGTCTCGGGTCTGGGACCTCCTGTGTCTCGGGTCTGGGACCTCCTGTGTCTCGGGTCTGGGAGCTGCTGTATCTCGGGTCTGGGATCCTGCTGTGTCCCTGGTCTGGGATCCTGCTGTGTCCCTGGTCTGGGACCTCCTGTGTCTCGGGTCTGGGACCTCCTGTGTTTCGGGTCTGGGATCCTGCTGTGTCTCGGGTCTGGGACCTCCTGTGTCTCGGGTCTGGGATCCTGCTGTGTCTCGGGTCTGGGACCTCCTGTGTCTCGGGTCTGGGACCTCCTGTGTCTCGGGTCTGGGACCTCCTGTGTCTCGGGTCTGGGAGCTGCTGTGTCTCTGGTCTGGGATCCTGCTGTGTTTCGGGTCTGGGAGCTGCTGTGTTTCGGGTCTGGGACCTCTTGTGTTTCGGGTCTGGGACCTCCTGTGTCTCGGGTCTGGGACCTCCTGTGTTTCGGGTCTGGGACCTCCTGTGTCTCGGGTCTGGGTTCCTGCTGTGTCTCTGGTCTGGGATCCTGCTGTGTTTCGGGTCTGGGAGCTGCTGTGTCTCTGGTCTGGGACCTCCTGTGTCTCGGGTCTGGGACCTCCTGTGTCTCGGGTCTGGGACCTCCTGTGTCTCGGGTCTGGGACCTCCTGTGTTTCGGGTCTGGGAGCTGCTGTATCTCGGGTCTGGGACCTCCTGTGTCTCGGGTCTGGGAGCTGCTGTATCTCGAGTCTGGGTTCCTGCTGTGTCTCTGGTCTGGGATCCTGCTGTGTCTCTGGTCTGGGATCCTGCTGTGTCTCGGGTCTGGGAGCTGCTGTATCTCGGGTCTGGGTTCCTGCTGTGTCTCGGGTCTGGGATCCTGCTGTGTCTCTGGTCTGGGATCCTGCTGTGTCTCGGGTCTGGGATCCTGCTGTGGCTTGGGTCTGGGATCCTGCTGTGTCTCTGGTCTGGGATCCTGCTGTGTCTCTGGTCTGGGATCCTGCTGTGTCTCGGGTCTGGGATCCTGCTGTGTCTCTGGTCTGGGATCCTGCTGTGTCTCTGGTCTGGGTTCCTGCTGTGTTTCGGGTCTGGGAGCTGCTGTGTTTCGGGTCTGGGATCCTGCTGTGTTTCGGGTCTGTCGATCCTGCTGTGTCCCTGGTCTGGGATTCTGCTGTGTCCCTGGTCTGGGTTCCTGCTGTGTCCCTGGTCTGGCATCCTACCGTCTCTCTGGTCTGGGACCCTGCTGTGTCTCGGGTCTGGGATCCTCCCGTCTCTCTGGTCTGGGATCCTGCTGTGTTTCGGGTCTGGGATCCTGCTGTGTTTCGGGTCTGGGATCCTGCTGTGTTTCGGGTCTGTCGATCCTGCTGTGTCTCGGGTCTGGGAGCTGCTGTGTCCCTGGTCTGGCATCCTCCAGTCTCTCTGGTCTGGGACCCTGCTGTGTCCCTGGCCTGGAATCCTCCCGTTACTCGGCTCTGGGATCCTGCTGTGTCCCTGGTCTGGGACCCTGCTGTGTCTCGGCTCTGGGATCCTGCTGTGCCTCGGGTCTGGGAACCTGCTGTGTCCCTGGTCTGGGATCCTGCTGTGTCCCTGGTCTGGGACCCTGCTGTGTCACTGGTCTGGGATCCTGCTGTGGCTCGGGTCTGGGATCCTGCTGTGTCCCTGGTCTGGGATCCTGCTGTGTGACGGGTCTGGGATCCTGCTGTGTCCCTGGTCTGGGACCCCGCTGTGTCACTGGTCTGGGATCCTGCTGTGTCTGGGATCCTGCTGTGTCTGGGATCCTGCTGTGTCCCTGGTCTGGGATCCTGCTGTGTCTCGGCTCTGGGATCCTGCTGTGTCGCGGGTCTGGGATCCTGCTGTGTCTCGGGTCTGGAATCCTGCTGTGTCCCTGGTCTGGGATACTGCTGTGTCTTGGGTCTGGGATCCTGCTGTGGCTCGGGTCTGGGATCCTGCTGTGTCTCTGGTCTTGGAGCTGCTGTGTCTCGGGTCTGGAATCCTCCCGTCTCTCTGGTCTGGGACCCTGCTGTGTCTCTGGTCTGGGATCCTGCTGTGTCCCTGGTCTGGGATCATGCTGTGTCTCTGGTCTGGGATCCTGCTGTGTCCCTGGTCTGGGATCCTGCTGTGTCTCGGGTCTGGGATCCTGCTGTGTCCCTGGTCTGGGTTCCTGCTGTGTCTGGGGTCTGGGATCGTGCTGTGTCCCTGTTCTGGGTTTCTGCTGTGTCTAGGGTCTGGGTTCCTGCTGTGTCTCGGGTCTGGGATCCTGCTGTGTCTCTGGTCTGGGATCCTGCTGTGTCTTGGGTCTGGGAGCTGCTGTGTCTCGGCTCTGGGACCCTGCTGTGTCCCTAGTCTGGGATCCTGCTGTGTCTCAGCTCTGGGATCCTGCTGTGTCTTGGGTCTGGGATCCTGTTGTGTCTCCAGTCTCGGACCTGCTGTGTCTCGGGTCTGGGACCTCCTGTGTTTCGGGTCTGGGACCTCCTGTGTTTCGGGTCTGGGAGCTGCTGTGTCTCGTGTCTAGGTTCCTGCTGTGTCTTGGGTCTGGGATCCTGTTGTGTCTCTGGTCTGGGATCATGCTGTGTCTCTGGTCTGGGATCCTGCTGTGTCTCGGGTCTGGGATCCTGCTGTGTCCCTGGTCTGGGATCCTGCTGTGTCTCGGGTCTGGGATCCTGCTGTGTCTCTGGTCTCGGATCCTGCTGTGTCCCTGGTCTGGGATCCTGCTGTGTCTCGGGTCTGGGATCCTGCTGTGTCCCTGGTCTGGGATCCTTCTGTGTCTCGGGTCAGGGATCCTGCTGTGTGTCTGGTCTGGGATCCTGCTGTGTCCCTGGTCTGGGATCCTGCTGTGTCTCGGGTCTGGGATCCTGCTGTGACCCTGGTCTGGGATCCTGCTGTGTCTCGGGTCTGTGATGTGTTGTGTCTCTGGTCTGGGACCTCCTGTGTCTCGGGTCTGGGAGCTGCTGTGTTTCGGGTCTGGGAGCTGCTGTATCTCGGGTCTGGGTTCCTGCTGTGTCTTGGGTCTGGGATCATGCTGTGTCTCTGGTCTGGGATCCTGCTGTGTCTCGGGTCTGGGATCCTGCTGTGTCTCTGGTCTCGGATCCTGCTGTGTCCCTGGTCTGGGATCCTGCTGTGTCCCTGGTCTGGGACCTCCTGTGTCTCGGGTCTGGGACCTCCTGTGTCTCGGGTCTGGGACCTCCTGTGTCTCGGGTCTGGGACCTCCTGTGTCCCTGGTCTGGGATCCTGCTGTGTCTCGGGTCTGGGACCTCCTGTGTCTCGGGTCTGGGATCCTGCTGTGTCTCGGGTCTGGGACCTCCTGTGTCTCGGGTCTGGGACCTCCTGTGTCTCGGGTCTGGGAGCTGCTGTATCTCGGGTCTGGGATCCTGCTGTGTCCCTGGTCTGGGATCCTGCTGTGTCCCTGGTCTGGGACCTCCTGTGTCTCGGGTCTGGGACCTCCTGTGTTTCGGGTCTGGGATCCTGCTGTGTCTCGGGTCTGGGACCTCCTGTGTCTCGGGTCTGGGATCCTGCTGTGTCTCGGGTCTGGGACCTCCTGTGTCTCGGGTCTGGGACCTCCTGTGTCTCGGGTCTGGGACCTCCTGTGTCTCGGGTCTGGGAGCTGCTGTGTCTCTGGTCTGGGATCCTGCTGTGTTTCGGGTCTGGGAGCTGCTGTGTTTCGGGTCTGGGACCTCTTGTGTTTCGGGTCTGGGACCTCCTGTGTCTCGGGTCTGGGACCTCCTGTGTTTCGGGTCTGGGACCTCCTGTGTCTCGGGTCTGGGAGCTGCTGTATCTCGGGTCTGGGTTCCTGCTGTGTCTCTGGTCTGGGATCCTGCTGTGTTTCGGGTCTGGGAGCTGCTGTGTCTCTGGTCTGGGACCTCCTGTGTCTCGGGTCTGGGACCTCCTGTGTCTCGGGTCTGGGACCTCCTGTGTCTCGGGTCTGGGACCTCCTGTGTTTCGGGTCTGGGAGCTGCTGTATCTCGGGTCTGGGACCTCCTGTGTCTCGGGTCTGGGAGCTGCTGTATCTCGAGTCTGGGTTCCTGCTGTGTCTCTGGTCTGGGATCCTGCTGTGTCTCTGGTCTGGGATCCTGCTGTGTCTCGGTTCTGGGAGCTGCTGTATCTCGGGTCTGGGTTCCTGCTGTGTCTCGGGTCTGGGATCCTGCTGTGTCTCTGGTCTGGGATCCTGCTGTGTCTCGGGTCTGGGATCCTGCTGTGGCTTGGGTCTGGGATCCTGCTGTGTCTCTGGTCTGGGATCCTGCTGTGTCTCTGGTCTGGGATCCTGCTGTGTCTCGGGTCTGGGATCCTGCTGTGTCTCTGGTCTGGGATCCTGCTGTGTCTCTGGTCTGGGTTCCTGCTGTGTTTCGGGTCTGGGAGCTGCTGTATCTCTGGTCTGGGATCCTGCTGTATCTCGGGTCTGGGTTCCTGCTGTGTTTCGGGTCTGGGAGCTGCTGTATCTCGGGTCTGGGTTCCTGCTGTGTCTCTGGTCTGGGATCCTGCTGTGTTTCGGGTCTGGGAGCTGCTGTATCTCGGGTCTGGGTTCCTGCTGTGTCTCTGGTCTGGGATCCTGCTGTGTCTCGGGTCTGGGAGCTGCTGTATCTCGGGTCTGGGTTCCTGCTGTGTCTTGAGTCTGGGATGTGCTGTGGCCCTGTTGCTGCCAGTTTATTGGAGGCCCATCCAGGTCACGATGCCCATCTGGAGTTACCCACTGAGATTCAGGACTATTATGAAGCGCTTCTGGTGTTCAGCTTCACTTTGGCTCCTGAATTGACAAATCTTCTTTCTGCTGGAACCAGGCTCCACGCGGACTTTGGGTTTTATTGTTTTCTCCAACATGGCTGCCACTTTCTATTCTGACAATTGTCTGCCAGATGCCCTCTATTCCAGGACCAGACCTGTTTCTGAATTTTCAGTTTCCCTCTTTTGGCTTGTGGGTGTTTCACTCTCGGCTTTTCTTCCTCTGACCTGTTCCTGTTTGTTCGAATTGCACCCTGGGTCCTGGTCAATTATCTGTGCTGCTAAACATTTGCTTCCTGAGGTCACTGACCCCAGACATTCTTCCACTGGGACTTTAAACTCTGCTGCTGCCTCCAATGTTGTGTTCTCCTCACTTCCCAACAACCATTTGCCTCCCTCCCCCCACCCGGCTCCCTACAATTGACTGTTTTGGTCCTTGCGGTTCACTCATCCACTCTGCAAATCCACTCATTGCATTGCCAACATCTGAGGTCACTGCTCACCTTGGGCAATCTTTAGAGCAACATACAGCAATGTGTCTCTCATATCCTGCCCCACAAACTGCATTCGCTCCATCTCCACATTCGCCTGCTGGTAATAATAATACTATTTCTGCTCTTTCTACAAATCAACTTCATCCATTTTGGATTTTCACGTCAGACCATTTTTGATTTGAATACTTTCCCCTCCTTGTGGTCTGTTTAGAACCAGCGCTGATCTCTCCCAATCTCTGCAATGTCTCACTCCATGTGCCCATTCCAAAGCTGCTCCAAGCCCGAGACCATTATTTCCCACTAATCCATACCCCCATCCCCGTGGCCTTCCTAAACTGTACATTCAGCAGAAATGCTCCTCAGTCATAGCCAAAACCTTAACTTTGACATTCCATGTTGCCTGTCTATCCCCATCGTTTTGATCATAGAAAAGGGCATCTCCAACTCTGCTTGTACCCCTCACTTTCCAATTCTCCAACCCTACTTTCTTCCATGTCCTGCACCCCCATCCCTGAAGGAAATCTTCCTCCAAGTTACATCCAATTGTGTTTTCAAGTTGTCTCCTGTCTAATCTTAGGCCCTCAATTCACCCCAACACATATTTATGATGTGGAGATGCCGGCGTTGGACTGGGGTGAGCACAGTAAGAAGTCTTACAACACCAGGTTAAAGTCCAACAGGTTTGATTCAAACACGAGCTTTCGGAGCGCGGCTCCTTCCTCAGGTGAATGGCAAGGTATCGCCATTCACCTGAGGAAGGAGCTGCGCTCTGAAAGCTCGTGTTTGAATCAAACCTGTTGGACTTTAACCTGGTGTTGTAAGACTTCTTACAATACTTATTTAGACATTGATCTGCTCAATCATTCCCTCTCCTGCAAGTTTGATACTTTTGCCCTCGCTAAACTTTTACTTTTCCCCATCTTGGCCATCCCCCCCCCGGACCACTGGTGTTTCTCAATCCTTTGCCACACCTCTTCCTCATCTACATGCTATCCCATGGCAACACAACACAAAGATATGTGGTTCGCTTTCACAGATGTGCTGTTAGCACACAGCTCTGTCTCCGCTGCCTCTTTCAAGCCCTCTCCCATCTCTGTGTTTTCAGTCTGCGTGTCCAGCGTCCAGTCTTGAGTGAACTTCTGTTTTTACCAATTCAATATTGGCAAGATCAATGCCATCGTCTTCCACCCCCAATTTTGATTCTATTTCTCTCCCCCGCCATTGTCTCAGAATGAACAAAATTGTTTGCAACCTCAGTGTCCCATTCAACTTCAGTCTCAGCTTCTGAACTCCATATGAAAATTAAACATTCCAGCATCAAAGAATTACTACACAGAAGCACAGATATAACAAATAATTTTGTACGATAGTTTTAAAAATAATACATTAAAAATAGTGATCGATTGCAAAAGGGAAGGAGGGAAAATTGAGTTAAAATAGTTTTCATACGTGCCTATTAATAGTTTATTCAGAACCATGTGGTTGCTGGATCTTGATGAACTTATTGGTATATTTTTAAAATTTCCAATGAAGCAGCAAATTTAGCGTGGCCAATCCACCTAACCTGCACATCTTTGGGTTGTGGGGGTGAGACCCACGCAGCCACGGGGAGAATGTGCAAACTCCACACGGACAGTGACCCAAGGCCGGGATCGAACTCGGATCCTTAACGCCGTGAGGCAGCAGTGCTAACCACTGCACCACCGTGCTGCCCCTACTTATTGGTATTATTGTGCGGAAGAGAGCAAGTGGAAATTATTCGTGGAAGGGTCAAGAACCAGAAGACAGAGTTTTAATCACAGAATCATAGAATTTACAGTGCAGAAGGAGGCCATTTGGCCTATTCAGTCTACACCAGCCCTTGGAAAGAGCACCCTACCTAAACCCACGCCTCCACTTTATCCCCGTAACCCCAACTAATCTTTTTGGACACTAAGGGCAATGGCTTTGTGAAGTCTCTGCTCTGTGTCCCCTGCTCTCCACGTGTTCCATGAATGATGTGCAGGTCAACATGCCTCGTTGTACACGGTCAATGGATGACACAAAGGGGCAACTAGTGAAATGACAGACCTTTCTTCCACAAACTCCAATTTGGTATAAAACCAGAAATATTCAGCATGTCAGGCAGCATCTGTGGTGAGAGGAAGGTAGAGATAATTTTCAGATTGATAACCTTTCATCAGAACTGTCTTGGGATCCGACAAGGTGGACAGTCAATGAGAGGTGGCATCTGCTTCAATCAGGTGGATGCACGATGCAATTAAGGGTGGATTTATTATTTGGATCAATGGACATTGAAACAAAGGAGATGAACGATGTGCATGAAGGGAATGAATTCTATCGGGAAATACTAATTGTAGGCTTATGTGGTGTCAAATCCTGCAGAAATACACCAATTTAATTAATTGTTGACCCTTTGCTCAATAAAGAGTTGGATAAATATCAGTACAAAAGGAAAATAATGCAATGAACTAAAAACAGAAAATTATCAGAATACCCAGCAGAGCTGGCAGTATCTGTGGGAAAAAAAGTCAAGAGTTAATGTTTCAAATGTCAATGACCTGCTAAATATTTCCAGCAATTCTGCTGATACATATTGGGCTAAGGACAGGGAAGTGAGGTGGTCAGTGTTAAATAGCAGAAACATGAAAGTCAATGAGTTTCTACTTGGTCACCTTTGGAGAGAGTATACAGAACTCTCTCTCAGCTGATTAGTTGGGTGAGGTAGTGTCGAGAACAGAGGGGAGATGATACATGTTTTGAGGAAGGCACAATCTTGAATAACCCTCTCTGCCAGATGTTCTAATGTTCAGCCATTCAAACAAAATATTTAACTTATTTCCGTTTGTACTTCACAGATACCTTTTGAGTGTCCTCTGGAGGTACAATTCAGTCCCAAGCTGGGGCAGACACATGGAGTGGTGAGTATGACTCAACCGTGTGTCCAGGTCAAAAATTGCAAAGGGGTTTCACTCTTGTAGGGCAGAAACTATGCAGGCCTGATTTGAGAGATGCTGAACAATCCGCTATCATGGGGTGCTTTCAGTGACAGTACTTATGAATTAGAGAAATCAAGGGAATATGGGGATAATGCATGAAAGTGGAACTGAGGTAAGAATATCCGTTATAATCTTTTGAATGGTGGAGTAGGTTCAATGGGCCACATGGCCTATTCCTGCTGCTGTTTTCTATTTTCTTACAAACTGTCCGAATGTACTTCCCCTTATGACACTGAAGCCCACCCGGAGTAGAAGGATCCCATCGTCAAACCCAACCCATTGAGTTGGCTAATCTCAGCTGCAGTGTCACCTGGGAGAATCCGACAGTGGCCAGGCTGGAGAAAACCAACCAGCTTTCTGGGACGCAGCCTTGCTGACACATTGAGAACAGATACTTGCATTAGGTCCTGAAAAACAACTCGTGTAGATAGGATTGTCCCCCATCTTCAGATCGGTGGATTTTTAAAAAACCTATTGACACAGATTGTGAAATTTATATCGGATTCCAAAGGCCCTGCCACAAAGAATAGTCTGAACTGGTCCACAGGAGGTTCCTTTTGTAACGTTTCTGTGGGTTGTGTGGGGTGAGACCCATGCAGCCACGGGGAGAGTGTGCAAACTCCACATGGACAGTGGGCTGGGATCGAACCCGGGTCCTCGATGCCGTGAGGCAGCAGTGCTAGCCACTGCACCACCGTACCGCCTTGTAACTTTTCTTTTGGCAGACTGATGCACTGCCTCTTATAAGATGACTCCCGGTAGGTAGAAATCCCAAACTGCTTTTGCTTGTGAACCCGAACACTATCCCGGAATCTTATAATCATGTCAAGTGCTGCCCCCACTAGTACATATAGATTACAATCTAAATGTTTCATTCTACTTTTGGAGGTGTTATTGTGCAGCGAGATTCCAATGTACTATGCACAGAACAATGAGATCTGGCGCTCAGGATCACAAGCTCAAAAGGACAAATTCCTTTTAATAAACTTGAGTACCCAATTATTTATTTCCAATTAAGAGGCAATTTAGTGTGGCCAACCTGCACATCTTAAAGATGGGTTGCGGAGGTGAAACCCTCGCATACACAGGGAGAATGTGCAAACTCCACACAGTGACACGGGGCCAGGATCGAACCCGGGTGCTCAGCGCTGTAGGCAGCAGTGCTAACCACTGCACCACTGTGCCACCCTAAAAGACAGTTTCCTGATCCTGGCTGGAAGGCAATTGATCAGCGATGGAGGAAGGGACATCTCCTTGTTCCTTCGGGAATGTCCTGTTCCCACGGCTGGTGAATGGGGCCAATGTCGTTACGAGGCAAAAAAGACTAAAGTACATCTCGTTCACCTTCTACCATCCTGGTAGTTACAAAATGCAATGACACTAACTCACTGATAAATCACAGAAATCAATCTCCATCAATTAGCCTACATGAGATGATGAAAACTCCAGTGGTGGGAAAGGAACCATAGATGCAAAGTTATCTGTACCTCACAAGCATGCTAGATTTACCACAGGCTATGTCTCAATTATAAACCAACCCCAGAGGCAGAAATAATAACTGAACAGAACAGGTTTTGAATCTAAAGACAAGTATTTGTGTTACATATTGACAACTGCGGATCACATTATAAGAGTAAAAGATATGGTAGAATTTATGTTGGGTTAGGAGGTAGTGAATATCAATCTAAATCCCAACATAGCAGTTTGAAAATTTGATAATTTGATGCAGCTCTTCAAACATTTGGATATTTTTAAAAAGCTGTCATCTGAAGCTTATTGTAAAAATCTAACTGGTTCAATTAACGTCCTTACCCGATCTGGCCCATATGTGAATTCATTCCTCCCTTCCCACCCAAAATGTTTTACTCTTAACCGCCCAATGAAGTAGCTGAGCAAGTCACTCTATTGTATTAAAACTGGCCAATGCTTGCATCCTAAGAATCAATTAAAAATGAAAACTAGGCTACGTTTTCCAAAAATCTGATGAAATGCTGTTGTGAAACAAGCCAATATGAATGGGACAAGTGAAGATGAGGTCTATGAAGAATTGGGTTTTACAAGCCTGAGGAAGATGGGAGGAAGGGACGACAGAGGGGAATTGCTCTCCTGATACTTGTGACTGACGGTCATCTTTAAATGTTTACCAAATGTTCTACAGAATGTAGATTGCATGGCAATAATGTCTCAGCCCAGATTACAGCAGGTCAGCAACAGGATCTGAGGGGAATGGCCCACCCACCACAGAATTTTATCGGAAGAATAAACAAATTGTTCTGGCCAACAATTATCTCTCAGCTGACAAAAAAAAAACACACGCATACAGAAAAATCCTTCGCAATTCATGGGGCTGACCATTAAATACAACGCTATGTTAATAATAATAGCTTATTGTCACAAGTAGGCTTCAATGAAGTTACTGTGAAAAGACCCTAGTCACCACGTTCTGGCGCCTGTTCGGGGAGGCCGGTATGGGAATTGAACCCACACTACTGCCTTGTTCTGCATTACAAGCCAGCTTTTTAGCCCACTGTGCTAAACCAACCCCACACTCCTATAAAGTTATTGTGAAAAGCCCCTAGTCGCCACTTTCCGGCGCCTGTTTGGGTACACAGAGGGAGAATTCAGAATGTCCAAATTACCTAACAGCGCATCTTTCGGGACTTGTGGAAGGAAACCGGAGCACCTGGAGGAAAAGCACGTAGACACGGGGAGAACGTGCAGACTCCACACAGACAGTGACCAAAGCCGGGAATCGAATCAGGGGTCCTGGCGCAGTGAAGCAACAGTGTTAACCATTGTGCTATCGTTGTATGCAACGGTATGTTGTGCTACGTTGTAGCAATGGGGAGGTTTGGAGTTAGAGGAGACAAAGGCAAAAGCAAAACACTGCAAATGCTGGAATTCTGAAATAGAAACAGAAAATACTCAGCAGATTGGGAAGCATCTTTGGGTCGGGGAGTTTCATCAGAAATGGAGGGGCAGATGTATTTTGTTATCAACCATTGAGTATACAGGAAGGAGATGAGTATGGAACACCTTGTACTGAATTTTAACAATGGTTCTTCTGTTGAATACAAGTCCTTGTAATGAAGATTAAAAGTCCTGTACTTCTATATATTGCCTGTTAAAGATCTTGAGATTGTGTACCCTTGATTTCTATAGGTCTTCTTGCACGAGATGGGATGAGGAGAGAAAGAAGAGGGATGTCCATCACTCCAAATTGAACACCACAGTGAGCACTGTTTTCATTATTCTTTGTTAGAATTAGTGTTGAACCTGACACACACTAACCTGGTAGTATGGTAACCAGCTCACTGACTACATATTCACAATACCCTATCAAATTGCTAAATGTTGCTTTCTGGTTTTGTTAAATTCAGCCAATCAGAAAACCTTTACTTTTGAATGCAGGCTAACAAATTTGCACCAAGACTTGAGAAGAGCCAATTAATTATGTGACCCTACAAGATCCACCCACCACCCCTACACTGCTACAAATACTGATTGTAGCAAGTAACAAGGTATCCAGATTGAATTTTTCCATTTTCTCTTCATTATCCTTTTGTTTTTGTTTGTTCCTGCTGGGTGACTGGGCCAAGGACCATGAAACTCCTCAATGGACTCCCACTTCTGTTAGTGACCAACAGCAGTGATAAGATCCATCCAGACAATTTGTGTGTGTGAGGTTCTGATCTTGGCTAGGCGAGTGGGGGAAAGATTGAAGAGAAAGCAAGGAACTTTGTATAGGGAAGAATGATCATAACATTGTAGAATTTCACATTGAAGGTGTGAAGTCTGGGTCTGAAATTAGTGTCTTAAACTTAAATAAAGGCAATAACATGCATGCAAAGACAGAGTTGGCTAAAATGGAATGGGAAAAATATAAGATAAGACAGTAGAGACTTATTGTCAGTTGTAGACACTTAAGAGATCATTCATAACTCTCAACAAAGATATATTCCATTGAGAAAGAAAGATGCTATGAGAAACATTCACCACCTGTGGCTAACTAAGCAAGTTAAGGATGGTACCAGATTGAAAGAAAATATGTACAGTGCTGCAAAGATTGTTGGGTAGCCCTGAAGATTGGTAACAGTTTAGCAACCAGAAAACAATCATTAAAAAAAGTAAAGAGGGAGAAATTGGAGTATGAGAGAAAACTAGGAATGAATATAAAAATATTGATATTAAATCTTCTACAGTATGAGTATATAAATAGAGTATATAAAAAGAAAGAGAGTAGCTAAACTAAGCATCTTTGTTAGAATTATTGCTGATCTTGTCATACACAGTGAAAGAGCATGCCCCCGATTACACGTTCACAACACCCTATCAGATTGCTAAAGAGGTTAAGACTGGGGCATTTACGGGCAGCACGGTGGCGCAGTGGGTTAGCCCTGTTGCCTCACAGCGCCGAGGTCCCAGGTTCGATCCCGGCTCTGGGTCACTGTTCGTGTGGAGTTTTCACATTCTCCCCGTGTTCACGTGGGTTTCATCCCCACAACCCAAAGATGTGCAGGATAGTTGGATTGAACATGCTAAATTGCCCCTTAATTGGAAAAAATGAATTGGGTACTCTAAATTTATATGGAAAACCAGGAAATGGAAGAAAGTTTGGACAAATATTTTGCACCTGCCTTCCCAGTTGAAGATTCAAAAAGCATCCCTCGAATAGTTGAAAATCTAGAGACAAAGAGAGGGAGGAATTGATAACAATTGTGATCATTAGATAAAAGTATTAAGAAAATAAATGAGACAAAAAGTTTGACAAGTCCCCTGCATCTGTCCCCTGGCCTGCATCCTAAGGTCTTGAAGGAAGTCATTGCAGAGATAGTGAGATTCACTATGTGTCATCTTTCAAAATTCCCTAATGTCTCAGTGGACAGGAAAATAGCAAATGTAACACCACTATTCAATAAAGGCAGGAATCAGGCAGCACGGTGGTGCAGTGGTTAGCATTGCTGTCTCACGGCGCCGAGGTTCCAGGTTCGATCCTGGCTCTGGGTCATTGTCCGTGTAGAGTTTGCACATTCTCCCCGTGCTTGCATGGTTTTGCCCCCACAACCCAAAAATGTGCAGGGTAGGTGAATTGGCCACGCTAAATTGCCCCTTAATTGGACAAAATGAATTGGGTACATCTAAATTTTTAAAAAATAAATAAAGACAGGAATCAAAAAGCAGGAAACTATAGGCCAACTGGTGTAAAATTTGTCATTGAGAAATTTCTAGAATCCATTAATGAGGAGGCAGCAGCAGAACATTTAGAAAATCATAATATGATCATGCAGATTCAACAAGTTTCTTTAAAAAGAGAAATTGTAAATGACAAATGAATTGAGTTCATTGAGGATGTAACAAGGAGGGTAGATACAGGGAAACCGGTGAACATGGTATGTTTGCATTTCTGAAAGTCATTCAATAAGGTGCCCTGTAAAAAGGTTACTGCACAAAATAAGAGCTCATGGTGCATGGGGTGATAAAGTGGCATAGGTAGAGGATTGGCTAACTAACAGGTTACAGAGATTCAGAATAAATGGGCCATTGTCAGGCGAGTAAACTGTAACCAGTGGAATTCTACAGGGATCAGTGCTGGGGCATCAACTATTTATGATCCGTATTCGTAACTTGGATGAAGGACTGTCTATTGTAGCCATATTTACTGATGATACAAAGATGGGTAGAAGAGGAAGTTGTGAGGTGGATACAAAGAGTTTGAAAAGGGATATAGGTAGGTTAAGTGAGTGGCCAAACAATTGGCAGATGGGAGTATAATGTGGGAAAATGTGAGGTTATCCACTTTGGCAAGAAGATTAGAAAAACAGAATATTATTTAAATGGAGAGATACTTCAGAGTGCTTCAGTACAGAAGGATTTGGGTGTCCTTGCACATGAATCTCAAAAGGTTAGCATGCAGGTACAGCAAGTAATTAGGAAAACAATGAAATGTTGACCTTTATTGCAGGGGGGATGGAGTATAAAAGTGGAAAAGTCTTGCTCCAGCTTTATGGGGAGCTGAAGAGACCACAGCTAGAGTATTGTACACAGTTTATCTCCATACTCCATTCTTGCATTGGAAGCAGTCTAGATGAGTTTCACAAGGCTGATTCTTGGGATGAAGGTGTTGTTATTGTAAATGGTTCATACAAAATCATTCAAACCTCATTATGGCTGTAACCGTGATCTACCCGTGTAATTTAATCCAGTTGTAGACTGACTACAGCATTCTAATAAAGAAAATACATTTCTGATTGTGCCAGAGTGTAATGTTTTCTTGCATCTTGTCTGATCTTAATAATTTCACATTTCAATTAATATTTCAACAAGAGGAAAAGCAAAGGGTGAGACCAATGACATGGTTGGGGTCAGGGGTCAGCAGGATCAGGGTTAATGCCGGCTGCTGATCTCTGTTGTGACGGGAACGCGGTCCATTGTGAAAATAAGAACAGGAAACTATTCTGCTCAATGCCTTTTTAATAGGTAACATCTCAGCATATCCCTCAATACCCTCTGACCTCTCACCACCTCCGCCAATAGCATCTACCTCTTCACCATATCCCTCAATCCCATGCAACTGCTACCTGAAAAGCTCCTTATTACATCACTGAATTATTCCCTAAAATTAGTACATAAATATAAGCACAAAAAACAAAACACATTCTTTTCTGTGCCCCCTATCAACCCCAACCTCTTCATCACCCCATCCCACCAGCGCCCCCCCCTCTCTCCCCCCCCCCCTCCCCCCCCCCCTCCCCCCCCCCCACCCCAGCACCTCGCCCCGCACCTATCTACTGCTGAAGACTATACGCCTGCCATTGATGTTTCAGTAACAGGTTCTCGTGAATGGCTTTCTGCTCGAGGTATTGTACTGTTCAATGTGGCCTTGGGGGTGGAACTGAGACGAGGAGGGTGGCATGTGGCACAGTGGTTAGCATTGCTGCCTACGGCACTGAGGACCCGGGTTCGAATCCCGGCCCTGCGTGACTGCCCCAATCCCCAACTCTTTCCCTAAAACCTTGCAAAATTTCCCATTTTAAGTATTTATCCAATTTGAAAATTCGTATTGAATCTGGTTCCCTTTCAATTACTGCAATCACCAAGGTTCCTTAGGCAGCACCTTCCAAACTACTATCTAGATGGACAAGAGCAGCTGATACCCTGGAACACCACCATCACCTGGAAGTTCCCTTCCAAGTCACTGACCACCCTGACTTGGAAATGTATCACCAGTCCTTCACTGTCACTGGGTCAAAATCCTGGTACTCTCTCCCTAACAGCACTGTGGGTGCACCTACACCACAATGACTGCAGCTGTTCAAGAAGGCAGTTCACCACCATCTTGTCAAAGGCAATTAGGGATAGGCAATAAAGGCTGGACTAGCCAGCGAAGCCCACATCCCATAAATGAACTTTAAAAAATTCATATTGCAGCCACTCGCTGCACATGTTTCCTGATGTCTCCTTCACCTACTTTGCAGATTAACTTAAATCTGCGCCATCTGGTTCCAGATGCTTCAGCCACCGGGAAACAATTATCCTTATTTACTTCATAAAAACTGCTTCATAATTTTAAACATCTTTACCAAATCTCCCATTAAATTTCTCTGCTTGAAGGAGAATGACCTCTTTCTCTAATCTCACAACATAACTGAAAGCTTTCATCTCTGATACCATTCTGCTAAATCTCCTCTGTACTCTCTCCAAGGCTGTGATTACCTTTCTAAAGAGTAGTGCTGAGAATTGGTCACAATAATCAATGTTTTCTAATGATTTAGCATAACTTAGACAGCATCTTCCAAACCCATGATCATTACCATCTAGATTGACAATGGCAGCAGATACCTGGGAACACCACAACCTGGAAGTTCCCCTCCAAGCCACTCACCATCCAGATTTGGAAATATCTCGCTGTTCCTTCACTGTCGCTGGGTCAAAATCCTGGCACTCCCTCCCTAACAGCACTGTGGATGTACCTACACCACATGGATGGCAGTGGTTCAAAAAGGCAGCTCAATTAGGGATGGGTAATAAACACTATCCTAGCCAGCGAGGCTCACATATCATAAATGAATAAAACAAATACTGCCTTACATTTGTACTTTATGTCACTACAAAGCAAAGGATCCCCTGTGCTTTTTAACAGCATTCTTCACCTATCCTAGCATCTTCAAAGATTTGTGTATGTACACCCTCGTCTCTCTGTTCCTACACTCCACATACAATTGTACTAACTCCTCACATTTCCTATTAAAATGAATCACTTTGCACTTCTCTGCATTAAAATTCTTCTGCAATGCGTCTGCCCATTTCATTGGGTTGGATGCGGTCCAGTGTGATGTTGGTGATTGATGAACCAGCTTCACTCAGAATCGCTGTATCAGGAGCAAGTGTCCTGGCTGATGTCTGACCTTCACAATTCAGGACACCTGAGGTCAATTGTGGTAACAAAATGCCGCTGTTGCTGAAATCAGATAATTCAATCCAATTAGGAATTAAACCTGATCTCTCTGGATCAGTCCTGCGCTGGTCAGTGTCTTCGCCCATCAGATAATCCAGGGAATGGAGGCATTTTCTATGTTGTACACAGGTTCACAAATGGAGGTGGACACAATGAGTTGAAATAACCAGAACATTGTCCACTCACTCAATGATGGCTAATCCTGATTTACTGTGAATTAACATTCTGTGTGGAGTATTCAACTCGAGAATACTCAAAAAGCAATAACCATAGCAATGCTTCTGTCTAATGTATCCACATTATCTTGAAGTATAATGACACTGTGACAAATTCATGAAGTGAACCCTGTCTCAGGCTAATGCATATTTTCCATGCATCAGGTGGTAATTTTTAATATGAAAAGGTTTATTGGTATATTTCTGTTACTGCACATTCAATACAGACACACACAGATATTTTGTATTCTTTATTCTCTCATGGGATATCATTGGCGAGGCCAGCAGTTGTTGCCATCCCTAATTGCCCGAGAACTGAGTGGCTTGCTGGGCCATTTCAGAGTCAGCCACATTGCTGTGGATCTGGAGTCACATATAGGACAGACCAGTTAAGGATGGCCCAAAAGGACATTAGTGAACCAGATGGGGTTTTTCAACAATCGATAGTGGTTTCATGGTCACCAATACTGAGACTAGCTTTATTTGCCAGTTTATTAACTGAATTCAAATTCCACCAGCTGCTGTGTCCCATGACCCCAGAGCATTCACTGGATTTCCAGTCCAGGGACTGTACCACTACGTCACCACCTCCCCTCATTTATACAGACACGTTTACACAGACAGACACACAGATACGGAAATGCAATCACACATATGTACAGATACATAACTACATTGACACACATATAGACACACACACAAATAAACAAATGCAAACATACAGACACAGCTACATATCAGTACTCCTCCCTGTTGAACACCATTTGGAGGAAGCACTGAGGGTGGCAAGGTGCAGAATGTACTTGGGGTGGGGTGGGGTGGGGTGGGGGGGCTTCAATTTTCATCACCAAGGGTGTCTCGGTCACAGTAGTACCGACCAAACTGGCAGAGTCCTAAAGCATATAGCTGCTAGACTGGGTCTGTAGCAGTTGGTGAGTGAATCAACGAGACATACTTGACCTCATCTCACCAACCTGTCCACTGCAGATGCATCTGTCCATGACAGTATCTGTAGGAGTCACCACCGTACAATCCTTGTAGAAATGAAGTGCATTGAGAGATACCCTCCACCCTGTTGTGTGGCTCTTCCACCGGGCTAAGCAGGATTGATTTTGAACCGATCTAGCAGCTCAAGACTGGGCATCCATGAGGCACTATGGGTCATCAGCAGTAGAATTGTACTCAACCACAATCCAGAAAGCCTTTGACAAGGTGCCACACAAAAGGTTGCTGCATAAGATAAAGATGCATGGCATTAAGGGTAAAATAGTAGCATGGATAGAGGATTGGTTAATTAATAGAAAGCAAAGAGTTGGGATAAATGGGTGTTTCTCTGGTTGGCAGTCAGTGGCTAGTGGTGTCCCTCAGGGATCCGTGTTGGGCCCACAATTGTTCACAATTTACATTGATGATTTGGAGTTGGGGACCAAGGGCAATGTGTCCAAGTTTGCAGATGACACTAAGATGAGTGGTAAAGCGAAAAGTGCAGAGGATACTGGAAGTCTGCAGAGGGATTTGGATAGGTTAAGTGAATGGGCTCGGGTCTGGCAGATGGAATACAATGTTGACAAATGTGAGGTTATCCATTTTGGTAGGAATAACAGCAAACGGGATTATTATTTAAACGATAAAATATTAAAGCATGCCGCTGTTCAGAGAGACTTGGGTGTGCTAGTGCATGAGTCACAGAAGGTTGGTTTACAAGTGCAACAGGTGATTAAGAAGGCAAATGGAATTTTGTCCTTCATTGCTAGAGGGATGGAGTTTAAGACTAGGGAGGTTATGTTGCAATTGTATAAGGTGTTAGTGCGGCCACACCTGGAGTATTGTGTTCAGTTTTGGTCTCCTTACTTGAGAAAGGACGTACTGGCGCTGGAGGGTGTGCAGAGGAGATTCACTAGGTTAATCCCAGAGCTGAAGGGGTTGGATTATGAGGAGAGGTTGAGTAGACTGGGACTGTACTCGTTGGAATTTAGAAGGATGAGGGGGGATCTTATAGAAACATTTAAAATTATGAAGGGAATAGATAGGATAGATGCGGGCAGGTTGTTTCCACTGGCGGGTGACAGCAGAACTAGGGGGCATAGCCTCAAAATAAGGGGAAGTAGATTTAGAACTGAGTTTAGGAGGAACTTCTTCACCCAAAGGGTTGTGAATCTATGGAATTCCTTGCCCAGTGAAGCAGTTGAGGCTCCTTCATTACATGTTTTTAAGGTAAAGATAGATAGTTTTTTGAAGAATAAAGGGATTAAGGGTTATGGTGTTCGGGCCGGAAAGTGGAGCTGAGCCCACAAAAGATCAGCCATGATCTAATTGAATGGCGGAGCAGGCTCGAGGGGCCAGATGGCCTACTCCTGCTCCTAGTTCTTATGTTCTTATGTTCTTATGTAACCTCATGGCCCGGCATATCCAACAAGTCAGAGGAGCAACCCTGGTTCAATGGAGAGTGCAGAAGGATATGCCAAGAACACCTAAAAATGAGGTGTAACCTGGTGAAGCTGCAATTCAGCAGTACTTGCGTGCCAAACAAAGTATGCAAATAATGGACAGAGCTAAGCGATCCCACAACCAATGATCATATCACGGGAGGAGGAGGCTCCACAAATATTAAAAGCACATTAAAAAAAAAAAATTCATGATGTGGGAGTTGCTGACTGGGCCCACATTTATTGCCCATCCCTAATTACTGTGCCCTTGAACTGTACGGCTTGCTAGTCCTTTTCAGAGGGTATTTTAAGAGATGACTACATTGCTGTGGATCTGGAGTCACTCAGCCTGAGCCAGGTAAGGATGTCAGATTTCCATCTCCAAAGGGCTTTAGTGAACCAGGTGGATTTTTACATCAATCAATTCAAGGTCAACATTAGGCTTTTAGTTCCAGATTTTAATTGGATTCAAATGTTACTATCTGCCATGGTGGGATTAGAACCCAGGCCCCAGAACATTACCCTGGGTCTCTGGATTACTAGTCCAGTGACAATACCGGTCCAATGACAATTACTTCCTGCCGGGGTAATTTCTAAAGATCAGACGGGTTTTGTTAAGGGCCAGCAATTGTTGGCCAACATTGGGAGATTTCTGAATGTGGTTCTGTCACCCTCCCCGGGGGTTGATCAAGAGGTAATCATCTCCATGGATACAGAAAAAGCGTTACACCACGTGGCGTAGGGTTACCTTTTTGAAGTATTGGGGCAGTTTGGTTTTGAGCCTAAATTCATTTCGTGGGTTAGGCTTTTACACAGAGCCCCCACTCCGAGTGTTTGTACCAATGCATTGAGTTTGGCGTACTTTCAGTTAGATAGGGGTACAAGGCTGGAATGTCCACTTTCCCTGCTATTGTTTACTTTGGTGATTGAGCCGTTGGCCATTGCACTGAGATCACTGGCTGGTGGAAGGGTATAGAGAGGGGAGTTAGGGAGTATAGGGTGTCCCTGTATGCGGACAATTTGTTGCTGTATTTCACAGACCACTTCTCCAATGTGGGGAGGTAATGGAGGTGCTTAGAAAGTTTGGCTGCTTCTCAGGATATAGGTTGAATGTGGGAAAGAGTGAGATTTTTCAGGTGAACCCTCTGGGGTAGGGACCTGATCTGGAGAGGTTACCGTTGGGGCTGACCAGGATTAGTTTTTGGTATTTGGGAATAAAGGTGATTCACGACTGGGCCCTGTTACATAAGTTGAACCTGGCCAGTCAGGTAGAAGGGTGAAGACAGACTTAAAGACTTGGGATGCCCTCCTGTTGTCCTTGGCGGGAAGGGTTCAGACGGTTAAGATGAACATTCTTCCAGGTTCTTGTTTGTGTTCCAACGTCTCCCAGTCTTTCTTCCTAAATCTTTTTTTAGTAGGGACAACAACTTAATTTTGACTTTTGTTTGGGTGGGTAAGACCCCTCGGGTTCAAAGGGCTTTCTTGTAGTGGGATAGAGAGTCAGGGAGGGTTGGCATTACCTAATTTGATGTATTATTACTGAGCTGCATAGGGTTAATTTCACCTCCTTGTGTATAATGCTAAGTTTTATTCCTTTTAAAGTGATGCATTAGGGCGCACTTGACCAGGGCACATATGTGTGGGTTATTAATGAGTGTAGAGTGGGGATATATATAAGTGGCTGGGGAGCAGGGAGGTGAGCAGGTGGTGAAGGAGAAATGGGAAGCGGAGTTGGGAATTGAGATCAATTTGGGAGTATGGAGTGAGGTACTGCGAAGGGTAAATGGGACCTCCTCTTGTGCAAGGATGATCCTAATACAGTTTAAGGTGGTGCACAGGGTGCATATGACTCGGGCGAGAATGAGCGGGTTCATTCAGGGGGTAGCAGATGAGTGTGAGAGGTGTGGGCGGGGGCCTGCAAATCACGCGCACATGTTTTGGGGATGCGAAAAATTGGGAAGATTCTGGGTGGGAGTGTTCGCGGTCTTAGCCAGAATAGTGAAGGAGGAGGTGGACCCGGACCCTTTGGTGGCGATATTTGGGGTTTCAGAGAAGCCGGAGCTCATGGAGAGGAGGAAGTTCGATGTCTTGGCCTTCGCCTCTCTGATTGCACGGCGGCGAATTTCACTGGAGTGGCGGACGGCATCGCCACCAGGGGTAGCAGCTTGGTTGGGTGACCTGTACGACTTCCTGCGGTTGGAGCGGATAAAGTATGAGTTTAGGGGCTCAGCAGGGGAGTTTGAGAAAAGTTGGGGGATGTTTGTGACCGTGGTTTGAGGAGCTATTCGTCGTGGGGGAGGGTGGGGGAGGGGGGTGATGGGGAGAGGAGGGGTGAAAAAGGGGAAAAATCTGTACAGACTGTACAGTTGATTACTGGGAAGTATGTTTCCCGGGGTATTTACTTGCTGTAACCTGCTTTGATACATGTTTGCAATGATATACGTTTTTTAAAAAATGAATGAGTGTAGAGGATAGATGTGAGCGTTTTCCAGGGGGCCGGTGAACCACTCACATATGTTTGGTCTTATCCTAAATTGGTTAAGTTCTGGGCTTCCTTCTTCGAAACAATGTGGGAGATTTTGGGAGTTAAAGGGGAGCTGTGCCCAATGGTGGTGATCTTTGGAGTGTCGGACTTACCGGGGCTGATAGAGGGGCTGAAGGCTGATGTCTTGGCCTTCGCCTCTCTAGTAGCCTGGAGGCAAACCTTCCTTGGATGGTGTGCATTGGCGCCTAAAGCTTCGGCATTATCGGAATTCCTGCATTTGGAAAAGATCAAGCATGCCATAAGGGGATCGAAGGAGGGGCTTTACTTATGAGTAAACCACAGAAGTGGCTGCCGTTCATTACCTTATTTCAGGAACTGGTTATTGTGAGCAATGGCAGGTGGGCGGCGTGTGAATGGTTAGGAGGGGGTATGGGAGGGGGGCTGGGGGAGGGCCTTGGGTAGATATGGGGATATTTTAATATACATTGTATCATTTGTTTGACCATTTTGTATGTTATAACTGAAAGATTTTTGAATTAGAATATATTTTTTTAAAAGTGGTATTGGTGCGAACCTTAGTTAATTCGTTGTAAGTCTTAACTCTTGGCTTTGTTGCATGGGCTGAGTTTTGCAGTAACATAAAAGTTTTGCGTCCTACCAAACTGATAAGTGTTGCAACCTTCAGGTCCTCCTGTGTTTCTCAGTTATGAGATAAAGTTGAAATCTCTTCATATGAGTTACAAATCTCATCGGCTTCATCAAATGAATCCATGACTCCAACTTTGCCCGCCATTTTGGATACCGGCTCCCAGAGTCTATACTTCTTTCAACCTTCCTCCCTTCCTTCTTTTTTATGTATGAAACAAGTGGTCTCCTGATCTACAATAAAAAATAAAAAATGGTCTTTTGCCTGGTCTGTAGTTTGTCTTGTTTGAGTGTAGCTTACACAGAATTGGAAAGACTTATCATAGAATCATAGATTTACAATGCAGAAGGAGGCCATTTGGCCCATTGAGTCTGCACCGGCCCTTGGAAAGAGCCCCCCTACTTAAACCCACGCCTCCATCCTATCCCCGTAACCCAGCAAACCCACCTAACCTTTTGGACACTAAGGGGCAATTTAGCCTGGCCAATCCACTGGATAGGAAGTGGATTAGCCTTGCTTGCAATCCTTTGAGGTCATAATGGTCATCGACATATACTGTAAATCAGTAACGTGGCACGGAATGACTACCTGGTGGGGTGATGAAGGGAGGCTATGGAATCGGACATCAGCACGTGATTATCATCAGGAAAAACAGCAAGTTTGGCGGAAAGGTGCCATTTCTTTGAGCTAATGATGTGTCACCTTGCCTTGATCTTCAGTAATTGCGGCTCCCTGTGGTTCCTGTTCATTGCTGTGTCCTGAACTCCAAGATTTATTGCACAAATTTGGTAAAGTTGAGAAACCTACTCTGAGGCACTGAAAGAAATAATTTGCATTTCTGTAGCACCCTTCTGGGTATCTCGAAGCACTCTACAGCCAATGAAATAGCTTTAAAGAGTAGTGACTGATGCAATGTGTGATCTGACACCTTGTGAGCGATTCCCTAGTAACAAATGAAGCCATCATAGGAAAAGACTGGGGAAATACGTCATTCCAAACATAAATTACCATTCAATACAATGGATGGGCTGAAATTGTTTTCCATACAGGATTGATGAGTGATCCAAAGGTTGTCTTTATCTAAATATCGCACAGGAATGAAAGCGGTGAATCAAACAATCAGGAGAAGACTCTCACATTACCAGCAACCTCTCCGACTTGTAATGGGGAAAAACTCTTTGGACAGTCACGTCAAAGGGCTGAAAATCTCCAGTCCACAACAAAAACTGGCATTTGTACAGCACCTTTGGTTAAACATCGCAAGGTACTTCACAGTCAGACAGATTTCAGCACCAAGGTGTTAAAAGAGGTGAACAAAACCTTGGTTTGCCTTCAGCTCTTCCTGCCCTCTCCTTCCACGACCTTTCCTGGCGGGAATGCAAAGGAAGGGATAGAAGGTGGATGCTTTTCCATTCTAGAAAGCCATATCGGGCGTTTACATTAGATTACACTCTACCTCACTCGTGTAAGCAGACATAGAACATAGAATCCGTAGAGTGAAGAAGGCGGCCATCTGGCCCAGCGCGTCTGCACTGATCCTCTGAAAGAGCAATCTACCTAGGCCAAACCTCTATACCCGTAACCCCTCCGAGGGGCAATTTAGCATATCCAAAGAACCAAGCACATCTTTGGACAGTGGGAGGAAACCGGAGCACCCGGAGGAAACCCACGCAGACACGGAGAGAAAGTACAAATTCCACACAGACAGTCACCCGAGGTCAACTCGAACCCGGGTCTCTGGTGTTATGAGGCAGCAGTGCTAACCACTGTGCCGCCATGCCGCCCCTTGCATCCCTTATGCACTGGAGAATTCCCTGACCTATCCAATATATAGGGAATTGTGATGACATCGAGAGGTCAAGAGCACCCTACCTAGGTCCATTGCCCCACCCTTTCCCCCTAACCCCACCTATCCTGCACATCGTTGGACTCTCCTCAAAAGATTGAAACCAATGAGCCAGTATTTCACAGATATTAGCATATTGGGCCCAATTTTGCTCATCAAACATTGGGTATGTATTTCAAGATGACTTATTTGCAAGGTTATGGGGGGAAAGCTGGGGTATGGCTCAAAATTCATCAACTCTTTCAAAGAGCAAGCACAGGAAAATAGAACAAATTGCCTCTTACAGACTTTAAGGTTCTATGATTCTAATCCAGTATATCAAAAAAACTATTAAAGTCTCTCAAAGTCAATCAGATGCAACCAGTTTTACATCTCTGGAGGCCATAACCCGAGAAAGGGAATAATATTAGTCACAACAGAGAAACATACTCTTTAATTGCACATGACAGGCCTGATAACTGAGGCTGGGCACCCAATCAGACACCAACCATCTACCAATCCCCTACCATCACCCAGTGTCCAACCATCACCCAGTACCCAACCATCACCCAGTCTCCAACCATCACCCAGTACCCAACCATCACCCAGTATCCAACCATCACCCAGTCCCCAACCATCACCCAGTCTCCAACCATCACCCAATCTCCAACCATCACCCAGTCCCCAACCATCACCCAGTCCCCAACCATCACCCAGTCTCCAACCTTCACCCAGTCTCCAACCATCACCCAGTACCCAACCATCACCCAGTCTCCAACCATCACCCAGTCTCCAACCATCACCCAGTACCCAACCATCACCCAGTCCCCAACCATCTACCAATCCCCTACCATCACCCAGTGTCCAACCATCACCCAGTACCCAACCATCACCCAGTCTCCAACCATCACCCAGTACCCAACCATCACCCAGTCCCCAACCATCACCCAGTCTCCAACCATCACCCAGTACCCAACCATCACCCAGTCTCCAACCATCACCCAGTCCCCAACCATCTACCAATCCCCTACCATCACCCAGTGTCCAACCATCACCCAGTACCCAACCATCACCCAGTCTCCAACCATCACCCAGTACCCAACCATCACCCAGTCCCCAACCATCACCCAGTCCCCAACCATCACCCAGTCCCCAACCATCACCCAGTCTCCAACCATCACCCAGTACCCAACCATCACCCAGTCTCCAACCATCACCCAGTCTCCAACCATCACCCAGTACCCAACCATCACCCAGTATCCAACTGTCACCCAGTCTCCATCACCCAGTGTCCAACCATCACGGAGTACCCAACCATCACCCAGTCCCCTACCATCACCCAGTCCCCAACCATCACCCAGTCCCCAACCATCACCCAGTCTCCAACCATCACCCAGTACCCAACCATCACCCAGTACCCAACCATCACGCAGTCCCCAACCATCACCCAGTCCCCAACCATCACCCAGTGTCCAACCATCACCCAGTCCCCAACCATCACCCAGTACCCAACCATCACGCAGTCCCCAACCATCACCCAGTCCCCAACCATCACCCAGTGTCCAACCATCACCCAGTCCCCAACCATCACCCAGTGTCCAACCATCACGCAGTCCCCAACCATCACCCAGTCCCCAACCATCACCCAGTGTCCAACCATCACCCAGTCTCCAACCATCACCCAGTACCCAACCATCACCCAGTCTCCAACCATCACCCAGTCCCCAACCATCACCCAGTCCCCAACCATCACCCAGTCCCCAACCATCACCCAGTCCCCAACCATCACCCAGTCCCCAACCATCACCCAGTCTCCAACCATCACCCAGTCCCCAACCATCACCCAGTCTCCAACCATCACCCAGTCCCCAACCATCACCCAGTACCCAACCATCACCCAGTCTCCAACCATCACCCAGTCCCCAACCATCACCCAGTCCCCAACCATCACCCAGTCCCCAACCATCACCCAGTACCCAACCATCACCCAGTCCCCAACCATCACCCAGTCTCCAACCATCACCCAGTCCCCAACCATCACCCAGTCTCCAACCATCACCCAGTACCCAACCATCACCCAGTCCCCAACCATCACCCAGTATCCAACTGTCACCCAGTCTCCATCACCCAGCGTCCAACCATCACGCAGTACCCAACCATCACCCAGTATCCAACTGTCACCCCGTCTCCATCACCCAGTACCCAACCATCAATCAGTCCCCAACCATCACCCAGTACCCAACCATCACCCAGTCTCCAACCATCACCCAGTCCCCAACCATCACCCAGTATCCAACTGTCACCCAGTATCCAACTGTCACCCAGTCTCCATCACCCAGTGTCGAACCATCACCCAGTCCCCAACCATCACCCAGTCTGCAACCATCACCCAGTCCCCTACCATCACCCAGTCTCCAACCATCACCCTGTCTCCAACCGTCACCCAGTCCTCAACCATCACCCAGTCCCCAACCATCACCCAGTCCCCAACTGTCACCCAGTCTCCATCACCCAGTGTCGAACCATCACCCAGTCTCCAACCGTCACCCAGTCCCCAACCGTCACCCAGTCCCCAACCATCACCCAGTCCCCAACCATCACCCAGTGCCCAACCATCACCCAATCCCCTACCGTCACCCAGTCTCCATCACCCAGTCCCCAACCGTCACCCAGTCCCCAACTGTCACCCAGTCCCCAACTGTCACCCAGTCTCCATCACCCAGTGTCGAACCATCACCCAGTCTCCAACCGTCACCCAGTCCCCAACCGTCACCCAGTCCCCAACCATCACCCAGTCCCCAACCATCACCCAGTGCCCAACCATCACCCAATCCCCTACCGTCACCCAGTCTCCATCACCCAGTCCCCAACCGTCACCCAGTCTCCATCACCCAGTCCCCAACCGTCACCCAGTCTCCATCACCCAGTGCCCAACCATCACCCAATCCCCTACCGTCACCCAGTCTCCATCACCCAGTCTCCAACCGTCACCCAGTCCCCAACCGTCACCCAGTCTCCATCACCCAGTGCCCAACCATCACCCAATCCCCTACCGTCACCCAGTCTCCATCACCCAGTGTCCAACTGTCACCCAGTCTCCATCACCCAGTGTCCAACCATCACCCAGTCCCATACCGTCACCCAGTCTCCATCACCCTGTGTCCAACCATCACCCAATCCCCAACCGTCACCCAGTCTCCATCACCCAGTGTCCAACCATCACCCAGTGTCCAACCGTCACCCAGTGTCCAACCATCACCCAGTCCCATACTGTCACCCAGTCTCCATCACCCAGTCCCCAACCATCACCCAGTCTCCAACCATCACCCAGTGTCCAACCATCACCCAGTGTCCAACCATCACCCAGTGTCCAACCATCACCCAGTGTCCAACCATCACCCAGTCCCCAACCATCACCCAGTGTCCAACCATCACCCAATCCCCAACCGTCACCCAGTCTCCATCACCCAGTGTCCAACCATCACTCAGTCCCCAACCATCACCCAGTGTCCAACCATCACTCAGTCCCCTACCATCAACCAGTCCCCAACCATCACCCAGTGTCGAACCATCACCCAGTCCCCTACCGTCACCCAGTCTCCGTCACTCAGTCCCCTACCGTCGCCCAGCCCCAAGCATCACCCAGTCTGCAACCATCACCCAGTCCCCAACCATCACCCAGTCCACAACCATCACCCAGTCCCCTACCATCACCCAGCCCCTAACCATCACCCAGTCTCCAACCGTCACCCAGTCCTCAACCATCACCCAGTCCCCAACCGTCACCCAGTCCCCAACTGTCACCCAGTCCCCAACTGTCACCCAGTCTCCATCACCCAGTGTCGAACCATCACCCAGTCTCCAACCGTCACCGAGTCCCCAACCGTCACCCAGTCCCCAACCATCACCCAGTCCCCAACCATCACCCAGTGCCCAACCATCACCCAATCCCCTACCGTCACCCAGTCTCCATCACCCAGTCCCCAACCGTCACCCAGTCTCCATCACCCAGTCCCCAACCGTCACCCAGTCTCCATCACCCAGTGCCCAACCATCACCCAATCCCCTACCGTCACCCAGTCTCCATCACCCAGTCTCCAACCGTCACCCAGTCCCCAACCGTCACCCAGTCTCCATCACCCAGTGCCCAACCATCACCCAATCCCCTACCGTCACCCAGTCTCCATCACCCAGTCTCCAACCGTCACCCAGTCCCCAACCGTCACCCAGTCTCCATCACCCAGTGTCCAACCATCACCCAGTCTCCAACACCCAGTGTCCAACCATCACCCAGTCCCATACCGTCACCCAGTCTCCATCACCCTGTGTCCAACCATCACCCAATCCCCAACCGTCACCCAGTCTCCATCACCCAGTGTCCAACCATCTCCCAGTCCCATACTGTCACCCAGTCTCCATCACCCAGTGTCCAACCATCACCCAGTCTCCAACCATCACCCAGTGTCCAACCATCACCCAGTCACCATCACCCAGTGTCCAACCATCACCCAGTCCCATACTGTCACCCAGTCTCCATCACCCAGTCCCCAACCATCACCCAGTGTCCAACCATCACCCAGTGTCCAACCATCACCCAGTGTCCAACCATCACCCAGTCTCCATCACCCAGTGTCCAACCATCACCCAGTCCTCTACCGTCACCCAGTCTCCGTCACTCAGTCCCCTACCGTCGCCCAGCCCCAAGCATCACCCAGTCTGCAACCATCACCCAGTCCCCAACCATCACCCAGTCCACAACCGTCACCCAGTGTCCAACCATCAACCAGTCCCCAACCATCACCCAGTGTCCAACCATCACCCAGTGTCCAACCATCACCCAGTCCACAACCATCACCCAGTCCCCAACCATCACCCAGTCCCCAACCATCACCCAGTCTCCATCACCCAGTTGCCAACCATCAATCAGTCCCCAACCATCACCCAATCCCCGACCATCACCCAGTCCCATATCATTACCCAGTCCCCAACCATTACCCAGTCCCCAACAATCACGCAGTACCGAACCATTACCCAGTCCCTTACCATCACCCAGTCTCCAACCATCAGCCTGTCCCCTACCATCACGCAGTCCCCTATCATCACCCAGCCTCCAACCATCACCCGGTCCCCTAACATCATCCAGTATCTAAACATCACCCAGCCTCCAACCATCGCCCAGTCCCCAACCATTGCCCAGTCCCCTACCAGCACCCAATCCCCTACCATCACCCAGTCCCCAACCATCGCCCAGTCCCCAACCATTGCCCAGTCCCCTACCAGCACCCAATCCCCTACCATCACCCAGTCCCCTACCATCCCCCAATCCCCTATCACCACTCAGTCCCCTATCGTCACCCAGTCCTCAACCATCACACGTCCCCAACCATCACCCAGTCCCCTACCATCACCCATTCTCTAACCATCACCCAGTCCCCAACCATAACCCAGTCCCCAACCATCACCCAGTCTCCAACCATAACCCAGTCCCCAACCATCACCCAGTTCCCTACCATCACCCAGTCCCCAACCATCATCCAGTCCCCAACCATCACACAGCCCCCAACCATCACCCAGAGTCCAACGATCAACTAGTCTCCAACCATCAACCACTCCCCAACCATCACCCAGTCTCCGACAATCACCCAGTCCTCAACCATCACCCAGTCCCCAACCATCACCCAGTCTCCAACCATCACCCAGCGTCCAACCATCACCCAATCCCCAACCATCAACCAGTCCCCAACCATCACCCAGTCCCCAATCATCACCCGCGTCCAACCATCACAGAGCCCCAACAATCACCCAGTCCCTAATCATCACCCAGTCCCCAACCATCACCCAGCATCCAACCATCACCCAATCCCCACCCATCGCTCAGTCTCCAACCATCACCCAGACGCCAACCATCACCCAGTCTCCAACCATCACCCAGTCTCCAACCATCACCCAGTCTCCAACCATCACCCAGTCCCCAACCATCACCCAGTCCCCAACCATCATCCAGCCCCCAACTATCACCTAGTCTCAAACCATCACCGAGTCTCCAACCATAACCCAGTCCCCAACCATCACCCAGTCTCCAACCATAACCCAGTCCCCAACTATCACCCAGTCCCCAACCATCACCCAGTCCCCAACCATCACACAGCCCCCAACTATCACCCAGTCCCCAACCATCACCTAATCCCCAACCATCACCCAGTCCCCAACCATCATCCAGCCCCCAACTATCACCCAGAGTCCAACCATCACCCAGTCTATAACCCAGACCCCAACCACCACCCAGACCCCAACTATCACCCAGCCCCAACCATCATCCAGTTGCCAACCATCACCCAGTCCTCAATCATCATCCAGCGTCCAACCATCACCCAGTCCCCAATGATCACCCAGTCCCCAACCATCACCAGTCTCTAACCATCACCCAGACCCTAACCATCACCCAGTCTCCAACCAGCACCCAGTCCCCAACCATCACCCAGTCTCCAACCATCACCCAGTCTCTAACCATCACCCAGTCCCCAACCATCACCCAGTCCCCAATCATCACCCGCGTCCAACCATCACAGAGTCCCCAACAATCACCCAGTCCCCAATCATCACCCAGTCCCCAACCATCACCCAGCATCCAACCATCACCCAATCCCCACCCATCGCCCAGTCTCCAACCATCACCCAGTCTCCAACCATCACCCAGTCTCCAACCATCACCCAGTCTCCAACCATCACCCAGTCCCCAACCATCACCCAGTCCCCAACCATCATCCAGCCCCCAACTATCACCCAGAGTCCAACCATCACCCAGTCTCCAACCCAGACCCCAACCACCACCCAGACCCCAACTATCACCCAGCCCCAACCATCAGCCAGTTGCCAACCATCACCCAGTCTCCAACCATAACCCAGTCCCCAACTATCACCCAGTCCCCAACCATCACCCAGTCCCCAACCATCACACAGCCCCCAACTATCACCCAGTCCCCAACCATCACCCAATCCCCAACCATCACCCAGTCCCCAACCATCACCCAGCCCCCAACTATCACCCAGAGTCCAACCATCACCCAGTCTCTAACCCAGACCCCAACCACCACCCAGACCCCAACTATCACCCAGCCCCAACCATCATCCAGTTGCCAACCATCACCCAGTCCTCAATCATCACCCAGCGTCCAACCATCACCCAGTCCCCAATGATCACCCAGTCCCCAACCATCAACAGTCTCTAACCATCACCCAGACCCTAACCATCACCCAGTCTCCAACCATCAACGAGTCTCCAACCGTAACCCAGTCCCCAACCATCACCCAGTCTCCAACCATAACCCAGTCCCCAACCATCACCCAGTCTCCAACCATCAACGAGTCTCCAACCGTAACCCAGTCCCCAACCATCACCCAGTCTCCAACCATAACCCAGCCCCCAACTATCACCCAGTCTCTAACCATCACCCAGTCCCCAACCATCACCCAGTCCCCAACCATCACCCAGTCTCCAACCATAACCCAGTCCCCAACCATCACCCAGTCCCCAACCATCACCCAGTCTCCAACCATCACCCAGTCCCCAACCATCACCCAGTCCCCAACCATCACCCAGTCTCCAACTATCACCAAGTCTCCAACCATCACCCAGTCCCCAACCATCACCCAGTCCCCAACCATCACCCAGTCTCCAACAATCACCCAGTCTCCAACCATCACCCAGTCCCCAACCAACACCCCGAGTCCATCACCCAGTCTCCAACTATCACCCAGTCCCCAACCATCACCCAGTCCCCAACCATCACCCAGTCCTCAACCATCACCCAGTCTCCAACCACCACCCAGTCCCCTATCATCACCCAGTCTCCAACCATCGCCCAGTCCCCAACCATTGCCCAGTCCCCTACCATCACCCAGTCCCCTACCATCATCCAGTCTCCAACCATCACCCAGTCCCCAACCATCACCCAGTCCCCTACCATCACCCAGTCCCCAACCATCATCCGGTCTCCAACAATCACCCAGTCCCCTACCATCACCCAGTCCCCAACCATCATCCGGTCTCCAACAAATACCCAGTCCCCAACCATCACCCAGTCCCCAACCATCACCCAGTCTCCAACCATCACCCAGTCCCCAACCATCACCCAGACCCTAACCATCACCCAGTCCCCAACCATCACCCAGTCCCCAACCATCACCCAGTCCCCAACCATCACCCAGTCCCCTACCATCACCCAGTCCCCAACCATCATCCGGTCTCCAACAATCACCCAGTCCCCAACCATCACCCAGACCCTAACCATCACCCAGTCCCCAACCATCACCCAGACCCTAACCATCACCCAGTCCCCAACCATCACCCAGTCCCCAACCATCATCCGGTCTCCAACCATCACCCAGTTCCCTACCATCACCCAGTCCCCTACCATCACCCAGTCCCCAACCATCATCCGGTCTCCAACCATCACCCAGTCCCCTACCATCCCCCAGTCTCCAACCAGCCACTCGCCATAAACGTGAACAAATCAAAACTGTAGTTTTTTCCAGTTCTGTTACTCCATGAGTTACCTGCAAACCTCCATTTCGGATTTCTCCAGCAGACCCTAATTTCCTCCAACATTTGTTGTCATGCCATCGTCTGCCTGTTCTGTAAGCTCTGCAATTCCTTCCCAAAATCTTCTGTTATTCTGCCTTTCCACCTCTCCCTGTTCCTTTGGGATGATCTGTAACACCAACCTCTTTGGCCACGCTTTGATCAATTGTCCTATTACCCCATTATCTGGTTCAGTGCCACGTTGTGTTGGATGTTGTTCCTATGGAGTGTGTTGGGATGTATTACTATGTTGAGGGCACTTTATAAATGCAATTTGTTGTTGGGAGCAAAAGGGGCAATTAATTGTATTTGCTGACACAGCCATTCTTCACTTCGACCTGCTCTCAAAGACTGGAATGTGAAGGGTAATGAAACACCCACTCTCACCCCAATGGACCCATTGGATAATCAGCGACAGCATGAATAATAAATCAGGTTTCGGACTGAGTGCTGCTTTTGACTAAGTGCTAACAGAGCACAAAAAGAAAGGAGTTAATAATTTATCCATGTCTTGATTTATTCATTTATATCTGTTACTTTTGCTCTGTAAGGGCCACAGATGACATTAGCAACATAAACGCTCGAAACACACTTCAGACCGATGTGCAGCAACGAAGCGATGGAGGGGGTGCTGGTGGTTGCGCGTAGGGCAAGTGAAAAATGTGTCAAGAAATCTCCACATTACTCTGG
Source organism: Scyliorhinus canicula (assembly GCF_902713615.1). Taxonomy (NCBI): domain Eukaryota; kingdom Metazoa; phylum Chordata; class Chondrichthyes; order Carcharhiniformes; family Scyliorhinidae; genus Scyliorhinus; species Scyliorhinus canicula. Next base: position 152,306,139 of record NC_052156.1, read on the forward strand.
TTGTGCACAGAGGTCGTCTTATTAATGAAGAATATTCTAGAAACTTCAAAGCACAAAGAGGCCACACAACTAGACATTCTGTCAAGAACCACGCTGATGGTGTCTGCGAGGGTGTCCCAACTCGGGAAACTGGTTTGTGGGGGGGGGGGGGTACAGACTTCTTTTGTTTTGGTGTGAAGAGTCAAGTGAAACCCCAGTGAGAATAACCAGCCTAGTCATGTGTAAGAATTATTAAAGACTATTTATTAAAGTAAAGAAAAGACAAATATACACAAATAGGGCTACAGTACGCTTGGGCAATTAAGTCATGAATCACTAAACATACACACAGTTTATGTAGAACATATCCCTTGTTCCAAAATATATCTCCGATCCCTGAACTCTTTAAGACTTCCCCTTTCCCAAACAACATTGAAATGAAATAAGTCTATAAGTCAAATCCACCTTATATTTACTACACAATACAATGGACATAGCCAAGACTGGTAAACATATTTTCATGGTCCTACAAATATATTTAAACTACCTTTCCGAAGGTTTCTGCACGATCTTGGCACTAAGACCTAGATGCTAGCCTCGGTTCCTAGCTGTTAGATTGGAGGCCCCCCACCCAGACAAATCGATACCCAGACACACACTCAATCACCCAGATGCTTGGACTCGAAGCCACACACCGAGGCACAAAGGCATCTTTAGTGATATCCCTGTGCTATCCATATGTGACACAAATGAGGGCCGGGATTCTCCCCTACCTGGCGGGGCGGGGGGCCCTGGCGTGATGGAGTGGCGTGAACCACTCCGGCGTCGGGCCTCCCCAAAGGTGCGGAAGTCTCCGCACCTTTAGGGGCCAAGCCCTCACATTGAGGGGCTAGGCCCGCGCCGGAGTGGTTCCCGCTCCGCCAGCTGGCGTGAACGGCCTTTGGTGCCATGCCAGCTGGGGCTGAAAGGACTTCGCCGGCCGGAGTAAGTCCGCGCATGCGTTGGAGCATTAGCAGCTGCTGATGTCATCCCGGCGCATGTGAAGGGGAGGGGGTCTCTTCCGCCTCCGCCATGGTGAAGACAATGGCGAAGGTGGAAGGAAAAGAGTGCCCCCATGGCACAGGCCCGCCCGCCGATTGGTGGGCCCCGATCGCGGGCTAGGCCACCATGGGGGCACCCCCCGGGGTCAGATCGGCCCCCCCATGACCCCGGCACCTGCCCGTGCCGCCTGCTCCCGCCGGTAAGGTAGGTTTAATCCACGCCGGCGGGAGAGGGTTGACAGCGGCGGGACTTCGGCCCATCGCGGGCCGGAGAATTACCGCAGGGGGCCCGCCGACCAGCGCGGCGCAATTCCTGCCCCTGCCGAATCTCCGGTGGCGGAGAATTCCGGCAGGGGGTCGGAGAATCCCGCCCGAGGTGTATGGGGCAGGGTTTTCCGGCCGTTCATGCTGATGGGATCTTCTGGTGACCCCCCCACCATGGGTTCCCTGATGACAGAGGGTGCAAGCAATAGGAAACTCCACTGATAGTAGTGGAACAGAAGATCCCACCACTGGCTGATGATGGGCCACGTCCACTGCTGCAAAATACGCTGCCGATCGGTGTAACATTCTGCCCATCACTTCTGTTTGTTTGAGGAGCTCTGGTGAGGTTTACTCACAGCTGAATCAGTACAAGTGGTAGAGCAATCTCTGGATACATCCTGTTGCCTAGGGTACTACAGTGCAGTGAGGCCATGACCCTGGTCACATGATGATATCCAGGTATCTGGCTCATCTGCATGTTGAACTTCTTAAAAGGCCATCACGCTTAAAGTAATATTACAAATCTATTTTTTCCCCAAAGATAAATCTCATATATTACAAGTCAGACACATAGACACTGAATAATAGCAAACTGTTAGGAAAACAAAGGTCATTTTAAGGCATTTATATTTGTATTGGTAAACATGAGATATAAGATATAGGTTTCAGTGGGTTTAATTTAATGTTTCTGTGCCTGGAAGAGTAAAATTCATGCTGGACAAATGTGTTTGTATGTGTGCGGGTTTGGTTAAGTTACAACTATTTTTCTATTGTGCTTAGAGAGGGTCAAGGCATGAAGAATAAATAAATCAGCAGTAGTTTCTTACCAGTTGAGGCTTTGTAAGGTGGGGAAGCTTTTAAGTTTTAGTTTAGCTAATTTGTGGGCAGTTGCACGTAGGTAATGAGAGAGGAAACAGCTCTCATATCGCTGCTAGAAGCAATTGGTTCAGAAGGCTAGAGAGGGACCATCTTTCTCAGCTTTACTTTCAGAAAAGCCATACCATATAGTAATGGTTAAGAAAACAAGCGTAGAGATCTGAAGGACGGGAGTGGAGAATATGGCGGCAGCCAAATAGTCAGAAATCCGCGTGCCACAATTCTCCCAATGACGGGTCAATGGTGGGTTCGGCCTTCCTGCTGGCTCATGGCGTGGCCACCATTTGCATTTATTTGCCCCTCCCCCGGCATCCCGTCAAGTATTCCAATTTTGCCAATGTGAAATTACGTCGGTCTAAAATCCGATTGATAAAGAGCATTGTGCACAAGGCAGTCCTTGGTTTGTAAGAGATTTCAAGGTGAGTGCGACATACAAAGCTGACCAACCATCGCACAGCCGCTGATGTGCTGTTCACCACTCTGCTGGGGCAATCGGTTCCTGCCCTCTGACTCCAAGCCGAGCTGCTCATCATGGACAGCATCATGCTGCTGGGCCCATGGACCCTCCTGTGGCACCGTCTCATATCAGCACTGTGCCTGGGGTTGGGGAGCGCAGTGGGCTCCTTCTCTTCTTCTCCTTCTCCAAACACCACTGTCTATCTGGACAGATCTGTGCTGCTGAACCTATACAGCTGCTGCATCAAAGGTCTGAAGTTTGACCGGAGTTGGAGTGGGAGGTAAGTTTCGGGGATGGGGGGAGTGGCTGACGAAGACAAAGGGGTAACATGGAAGGAGGGCTGTATGGGGGAGGGCAAACACAAGGGGGGCAGTGTGGATGGAGGGCTGTGCGGGCGAGGGCAAACGCCATGGGGTAATATGGAAGGAGGGCTGCATGGGAGAGGGCAAACACAAGGGGGCAGTGTGGAAGGAGGGCAGTATGGGAGAGGGCAAACGCAAAGGGGTAATATGGAAGGAGGGCTGTATGGGAGAGGGCAAACACAAGGGGGCAGTGTGGAAGGAGGGCTGTATGGGAGAGGGCAAACACAAGGGGGCAGTGTGGATGGAGGGCTGTGCGGGTGAGGGCAAACGCAAAGGGGTAATATGGAAGGAGGGCTGTATGGGAGAGGGCAAACACAAGGGGGCAGTGTGGAAGGAGGGCTGTATGGGAGAGGGCAAACGCAAGGGGGCAGTGTGGAAGGAAGGCTGTATGGGGGAGGGCAAACACAAGGGGGCAGTGTGGATGGAGGGTTGTTCAAGGAGTAGAGGTATTGGGCGAGGATTCATGATTGCATGCAGGGGGCAAGGAGGTGGATGAATAAGGTGAACAGTGGAAGGCAGAGGGAAGACTAAGTGGAGGGAAGCTGGAGCCCGACGGGGCTGCATTAACCGCAAGGTGAGACTGAGGGTGGGGGATCTAAGGGATAGCAAATGTATTACTGGAAGCGGATGCATATAGACTGCAGATTGTGGACTGGCGCCTGTTAGTGTGGCACATTAGGAATGGTTCTCATGATCATCAAACAAGTCAGGGCTGCAATAGTTTAAGAAGGTCACTGTTGTGGGCAGCACGGTGGAACAGTGGTGTGCACCTCATCACACCAGGGACTGGGTTCAATTCAGTTCTGGCCTTGGCTGACTAACTGTGTGGAGTTTGTATGTTCTCCACGTGTCTGCATGGGTTCCCTCCGGGTGCTTCATTTCCACCCACAGTCCAAAGATGTGCAGGTTAGGTGGATTGGCCATGATAAATTGCCCTTAGTATCCAAAAGATTAGGTGGGGTTACAGGGATTGAGCGGGGGAATGGGCCTAGATAGTGCACTCTTTCAGAAGGTTGGTGCAGACTCAATGGGCTGAATGGCCTCCTTTTGCACTGTAGGGATTCTATGATAACTGTTGCCCAGAGTTCTCTTTGGAAACGGGAACTATGTCGAGACTCCCGTTTAAGGTCAGCGCTGGCAGACAGGAATCACAAAGATCAGATGTTCCTGCTGCAAAATGGAAAGGAGTCAGAGATGACAGGCTGTCCAAGGGCAATCTGGACCTTAGTCTGACCTCAGAGGAAGGAGACAGTGCAGAAGAGTACCAGAACTAGAACTAGAACTAGAACTAGAACTAGAACTAGAACAGTACAGCACAGAACAGGCCCTTCGGCCCTCGATGTTCTGCCGAGCAATGATCACCCCACTCAAACCCACATATCCACCCTATACCAGTAACCCAACAACCCCCATTAACCTTATGTTTTAGGACACTAAGGGCAATTTAGCATGGCCAATCCACCTAACCCACACATCTTTGGACTGTGGGAGGAAACCGGAGCACCCGGAGGAAACCCACGAACACACGGGGAGGACGTGCAGACTCCGCACAGACAGTGACCCATCCGGGAATCGAACCTGGGACCCTGGAGCTGTGAAGCATTTATGCTAACCACCATGCTACCGTGCTGCCCAAAGTAGCAGGAGCAGTCATTGGAAGCACGGTGTACTCCAGGCAAGGGCTGTGTGCTTCAAAGGAAAAATGCACAGCTTGGTGTGCAGGGCAATCAATGCACTGCCTACATTCCCTATTGTCAATGTTCTTGGCGTGGCAGGCTCTATACTGGGCTGCAAACAGTGATGGTCACAGGGGGGAATCTGCAGCCTATATATAGGGGGGTAATGTGAAGTTGGCTTGGCAGGGGAATCCCTGTGAGTTACGGTGCACAGATGGGGTGGGTAGAAGTCCACATGTGGCATGGGTGCCTCGCAGGTGGTTGGCTCAGAGGGGTGGATGGGAATGTCCACCACCACAACAACAGGATCCAAGTCGATTATACAGGACAAAGACCCCATTGCCCAGGAAGCAATGGCAAGCCAGAATACTGACTGGGCTTTTAAAGGGATAGGCACAACTCAATAGCTTGACATCAAAGTTTCCAAAGCTTTACAGGTTGAAAATCCCTTATCCGAAATGCTTGGGATCGAGTGTGTTTTGGATTTCGGAATATACTGTGCAGGTGCGGTGCGCATTGGGAATTGTGCATGTTCAGTGCTTGTTGGGAACTGTGTATGTGCGGAACGTTGGGAACTGCGTTTGATAAAAAGTACGGTTTCGGAATTTTCTGGTTTGGGGAATTTCAGATAAGGGATGCTTAACCTATTAGAAGGCAGGAATGCGTCTCACAATGTCACGCTCGGTTTTACTTTCTCAGCCAGATAACTTCTGATTTGAACTCTCTTTGAGAGTTACTCTGTATATTCCTTCCCTCTAGCCCAAGCTCGGCCAATCTTCCAGCTTCCTTTAAATCCTCACAAACTCAGTCTCTTCAATCTGAGTGTAAGCTCCACCTGTGTTCTTGCTGCACAAAAGAATCAGCATGTTCTCTCCTTCAAGTGCAGCACTGACTGCCTCTATCTCTTGCTCACTGATTCTAAGATGGCTGTAGACCACAACAAACAAACTGCTGTCTGTGATATTCATTGATTTGTAGGGAAGCCTGTAATCTGATCTCAAAAATGGCTTTTCTGCCCTCTTCCCAGGGTAACACGTTAACCTTGTACCGAGGTAGAAATTCTAATTACTTATCCTTGACCTCAATTCCCTTCCATCTTGAAATAAGTGGATAATTTATAGAACAACTATTTCCAACCCAATGATACAACACCTTTCTGGGACTTTGGGAAACTCAGGATATACTCATGATAAACTGAGAGACTGGTGCCATTGTCTCCAAGCATATATACCTTGGATCTTTGTCCCAACAAAACAATTTAAACCCGACTTTGGTCACTAACCTCCAGGTTTACTCCAGATTGCAGAACAGGCCACATGACCTTCTTCATTTGCCCTAGATTTAAATAATTTTATAAACCACAATGTTGTAAAAATTTTTCCAGACCTCAAAAAGAAATTCCGACAAGGACCAAACTTGCTCTTAATGAGAATTGACCAGCATTCCTGTGAAAAGCCTTGGGCAGCTTTACTATGTTAGAGCGTTGTGCAAACACCAGTTGTTGTTGTGCTTGTTCATCAATGCAGCAGCCCACAATAAAATAGAGGGGTGTTTACATGGATGGTATCAAATGAATCAACACTGTTTGTAGGAACAGAGAGTGAGAGAGGAGAGAGAGAGAGAGAGTGGTGAACCACTGTATGATATTGTACATACTGTTCTTACTTATTGTACTTACTGTTCTTACTGTTTGTTACATGTCTGGGTTTGTCCCTGCTGGCTCTGTCCCTTGGGCTCAAGTATAAAGGTAGCTAACCTCCAGCCCTGCCCTCATTCTGGGACCGGCTGCCAGCAGGTATCTGTTAGCTGATTAAAGCCACAGTTTACTCTTCCGACTCTCATCTGTCGTCATTGATAGTACATCAATTTAATCAGCTAAAATTTTAAGATGGATCCATCACTCAAGCCTGATTGCCTGGAGCTGGACCCCCAAGCAGCCGACACCACTGCCACGTTTGAACACTGGCTAAGCTGCTTCGAATCTTACATTGATTCCTCCACCGTCGCTGAGACCCACAAGCTGCGAATCCTCAACTCCCGGGTTAGCCCGTAAGTTTTCCTTCTTATCAGAGACGCTACCTCGTACGAGGATGCGATCACGCTGTTGAAGGGACAGTATGTTAATGAAGTCAACGAGGTGTATGCTGGGCATCTCCTTGCCACGAGAATTGCAAGCTGAATTTCTGCACGCATTGTGGGTACTCGGTCGGAACTGCAGTTGTAAGGCGGTATCAGCTGTCAAGCACACCGAATTGCTGATCCGGGACGCCTATGTCGCAGGCATAAAATCTAATTACATCCGCCAGCGCCTACTGGAAAGGGGTACATTGTACCTCCAAGACACAGTACAACTCTCGGACTCGTTGGAAGTGGCCTTCCATAACATGGATGCCTACACCTCTGACCACGTGGCACCCTCGTTGACATCGTGGGCGCCGCCATCACCCGACCCAGGGGCGCCGCAAGCCTGTGCCGCGCAGCGACCCGCTAACTCCGGAGGACCGAAATGTTACTTCTGTGGCCAGCATAAGGACCCCAGGCAACGCCGCCCAGCGAGGAGGGGGATCTGCAACGGGTGCAGAAACAAGGGCCACTTCTCTAAAGTCTGCCAGGCCCGACCTGTTTCGAAACCCAGCAGCGCTGCTTGTAGCCCGCGGGGACCGCCCCCATCTTCCACACCATCCGCCACGTGCGACCCGTGGGGGCTGCCATCTTGGCCGCCATCTTCGATATCACCCGCCACGTGCGACCCGCGGGGGGGGCACCATCTTCGACACCACCCGGCACGTGCGCCCCGTGGGGGTCGCCATCTTGGAATCACCCGATCGTCTCCCAGAACCCCTGCACACCAGATCGTACGCTGGCATCCGCTACCCTCGATGAGCCCATCCACCTTCCGAAGCTCGCCTCCATCACCCTCGACCAATCTCAACCTCATCACCTCACTAAATCCATGATGGCCGTCCGGATCAACAGCCACAAGACTACCTGCCTCTTTGACTCCGGGAGCACGGAGAGTTTCATTCACCCAGATACGGTATGGCGCTGCTCCCTCCCAATTGTACCCGCGACCCAGAAAATCACCTTGGCTTCTGAATCACATTCCGTGGAAGTCTGTGGCTACTGTGTTGGATTGCTTACAGTACGGGATGTCGAGTACAAAAATTTCAAGCTCTACCTCCTCCCCCAACTCTGCGCTGCCCTACTACTAGGTCTAGATTTCCAATGCCACCTCAAAAGTCTTACCTTGGAGTTCGATGCACCCCTGCCCCCTCTCACCATCTGTAGCCTCTCGGTCCTTAAGGTCACCCCAACCCCCGCTCTTTGCTAACCTCACTCCGGACTGTAAGCCCGTCGCCACTAGGAGCAGACGATACAGTGCTCGGGACAAGGCCTTTATCAGGTCGGAGGTCCAGCGACTCCTGCGGGAAGGGATCACAGAGGCTAGTACTAGCCCCTGGTGAGCCCAAGTGGTGGTCGTCAAAACTGGGGAGAAGCACCGGATGGTCATCGACTACAGTCAGACCATCAACCGGTACACTCAGCTTGATGCGTACCCCGTCCCCAGGATTATCTGACATGGTCAATCAGATTGCGCAGTACCGAGTCTTCTCCACTATTGACTTGAAGCTCAGCTCCCTATCCGCCCGGAGGACCGCCTTCGAGGCAGATGGCCGCCTCTACCACTTCCTCAGGGTCCCCTTCGGCGTCACCAATGGGGTCTCGGTCTTCCAACGGGAGATAGACCGAATGGTTGGCCAGTACGGGCTGCGGGCCACATACAATAAGGAGAAATGCGTTTTCCGCACAACACAACCCGCCTAGCCATCCTTGGCTATTGATGTGACCATCAATTTACTCAGAACACGATTGGAAGTAAACAATGGTTTTAATAGACTTACAATTGAGCCTGCCTGCGACCAGAAGAACTGAGGGCAGGCTCACACGGCTGCAGCACTTTATACTTCCAGTAGTGGGAGGGGCCATGGGTGGAGCCATGGGCGGAGCCGAGGGTGGAGCCCTGTACAAGGTCCTCATCTCCCCCTGTGGGCAGAGCCGCCCAACGGCTCACAGACAGAGCCCACAAGGACACAATACAATACAGTGTGAATTACATTCACCACAGCTATGTTTTGGAAAACGGAGTCCTAGGGCCCAATCCCAACCGCATGCGGCCCCTCCTGGAACTTCCACTCCCCCACTGCCCCAAGGCCCTGAAGAGATGCTTGGAGTTCTTTTCCTATTATTCCCAGTGGGTTCCCAATTATGCAGACAAGACCTGCCCACGCATTAAATCCACCATTTTTCCCCTGATGGCTGAGGACTGCCTGGCCTTCAACCGCATCAAAACAGATATTGCCAAAGTCACGATGCACGCAGTAGACGAGTCCATCCCATTCCAGGTGGAGAGCGATGTGTTTGACTTTGCTCTGGCTGTTACCCTCAATCAGGCGGGCAGGCCCATGGCTTTCTTCTCCCGTACCCTCCATGGCTCCGAAATTCAACATTCTTCCGTCGAAAAGGAAGCCCAAGCCATTGTGGAAGCTGTGCGACATTGGACGCATTACCTGGCCGGCAGACGGTTCACTCTCCTCACTGACCAACGGTCAGTTGCCTTCATGTTCAATAACACACAGCGGGACAAGATCAAGAATGACAAAATCCTAAGGTGGGAGGATCGAACTCTCCACCTATAATTATGATATCTTGTATCGACCTGGGAAGCTCAGTGAGCCCCCAGATGCCCTATCCCGTGGTACATGTGCCAGCGCACAAGTAGACTGACTTCAGGCCCTCCACAATGACCTCTGTCACCTGGGGGGTCACCCGTTTTTTTTATTTTATCAAGGCCCACAACCTGCCTTACTCCATCGGGGAGGTCAGGACCATGACAAGGGACTGCCAGGTCTGCGCGGAGTGTAAACCGCACTTCATTCGGCCGGAAGGAGCACACCTGGTAAAGGCCTCGCGCCCCTTTCAGCGCCTCAGCATCGATTTCAAAGGGCCCCTCCCCTCCACTGACCGTAATGTGCACTTTCTCAACATCATTGATGAGTACTCCTGTTTCCCTTTCATCCTGTGCCCTGACATGACCTCTGCCACAGTCATCAAGGCCCTGCACGGCCTCTTCACCTTGTTCGGTTTCCCCACTTACATTCATAGCGATCATGGTTCCTCCTTCATGAGCGATGAGCTGCGTCAGTACCTGCTTAGCAGGGGCATCACCTCAAGCAGGACTACTAGCTACAACCCCCGGGGAAACGGACAGGTGGAGTAGGAGAACGCGACGGTCTGGAAGGCCCTCCCAATTTCCCTATGGCCTAGAAGTCTCCCTGCCTCCCGCTGGCAGGAGGTCCTTCCCGATGCGCTCCACTGCATCTGGTCGCCCCTGTGTACCGCCATCAATGTGACCCCCGACTCGACACTATCTCCGTCCGTTGTTACTCACGACTCTACACCATCTCCCTCCGTTGCTACTTATCCAGAAGACGACACGCTCCTGGATACGCAGGCCTCAACACTTCATCCGACACCAGTGTCCTCACCACAGCCGGGACTGAGGCAATCACAGCAGAGGGTCAAAGCCCCCGACAGACTCGATCTCTAATTCAACCTGTCCACTTCACCCCCGCCGGACTCCTTTTTAACAGGGGGTGAATGTGGTGAACCACTGTATTATGTTGTACTTACTGTTCTTACTTATTGTACTTACTGTTCTTACTGTTTGTTACATGTCTGGGTTTGTCCTTGCTGGCTCCGCCCCTCAGGCTCAAGTATAAAGGTAGCTAACCTCCAGCCCTGCCCTCATTCTGGGACCGGCTGCCAGCAGGTATCTGTTAGCTGATTAAAGCCACAGTTTACTCTTCCGACTCTCGTCTGTCGTCATTGATGGTACATCAGAGAGAGAGAGAGAGATCTAATTGTAAATGGAAGGGAATCAGTAAGAAGACTGTTATTTTATTGCAATTATATCAAGGGCGAAGTTCTGGGTGTGGACTTAAAACCCAGGGATTAAACTAAATTACAACCTCTTACTTACTCTCTATGTCCAGAGTTGCTATTATGCTGCTCAACATTAACTTGGTTTTCAGACAAGGGCGAGGGACATTTTACCTCAGTGTTGAGGAGGGGCGCAGAGCGAAGCAAGCCATTACCGGGCCTCAGCTCCAAATTTTGAGGAGAGACTCAGTGAGCAAGATCCGCATCAGTAACGTGATGATGACTCGATGTTGGCCCAGAGCTTGCTGGGGAAGCACATTCTGTGGCAAACCTCCAGGATCTCCTTCCTTCAGCTCCAATGACCAGTGTGCTGGAAATTGTTGGAAATACGAGCTGATTAAAGGGGCACCTGGTGAATGAGGGAACCAACTGTCTATCTTCTTTTTTTTTAAATTTAGAGCACCCAATTCATTTTTTTCAATTAAGGGGCAATTTAACATGGCCAATCCACCCAACCAGCACATCTTTGGGTTGTGGGGGTGAAACCCACGCAAACACGGGGAGAATGTGCAAACTCCACACGGACAGTGCCGGGCCAGGATCGAACCCGGGTCCTCAGCGGCGTGAGACGTCACTAACTACTGCGCCACCCTCAGTCTATCTTCTTAACCAATTAAATTTAAGGACAGAGAAACACAAGAGCAATGGAGAAGGAAACAAAGTGAAATAAAGTCGAATTAGACAGAGAAAGAGAAATAAAGGGAATGAAGAAAGATTGGATTATGAGAAAAAGACGGTATGAATGGGGAGAACATGGCCACAGTGTAACATCTCATCGGAGAGACAGCATCTCTGACAGTTCAGCGCTCCCTCAGTGGTGTACCAGAGTGTCAGCACAGTGTAAGTTAGTTCAATTTCCCAGAGTTGAGGTTGAACATAGAACATAAAACATAGAACATACAGTGCAGAAGGAGACCATTTGGCCCATCGAGTCTGCACCGACCCACTTAAACACTCACTTCCACCCTATCTCCGTAACCCAATAACCCTCTGAACCTTTTTGGACACTAATGGCAATTTTTCATGGTCAATCCACCTAACCTGCACGTCTTTGGACTGTGGGAAAAACCGGAGCACCTGGAGGAAACCCACGCAGACACGGGGAGAACCTGCAGAGTCCGCAGAGACAGTGACCCAGCGGGGAATTGAACCTGGGACCCTGGCGTTGTGAAGCCACAGTGCTACCCACTTGTGCTACTGTGCAGCCCAAAGGGTAGGTGGGAATTAGGGAGGAAGAATTCCTGTTCTTGGTTGCTATCGTGTGAAGCTTGTTGGTAAGTATGTGTGTGTGGATGTCAGTGAAAGCCAGGACTGGCCCTGACTTGGCTGCATCTCTGCCCTGGGATCACACAGCCATCAAGTACCCCCACCATGGGATCAATAATGGAGAACAGGCGCTTGTTCATGACATTGGGGGACAGTGGTGCTGGTGGCTCTGTAGTTGAACGTCATTGGGACTCAATATACATAGTTAGGAACATCGGAACTGGGGCGGGCCATACAGCACCTCAAGCCTAATCTACCATTCAATTAGATCATGCCTGATCTGTATTTTAATTCCATTGACCTGTCTTGTTTCCGTAACACTTAATATCTTTGCTCAACAACGCAAAGAATAAAACATTGGAGGTGAAACATTTAACTTCAGGCAATAAATGGAAAACAAGGAACAACAGATGGATCTTCCACTTTACCACCTTTTTTAAAAATAGGGTGCCCAATTCATTTTTTTTCCAATTAAGGGGCAATTTAGCATGGCAAATCCACCTAACCTGCACATCTTTTGGGTTGTGGGGGTGAAACCCACGCAAACACGGGGAGAATGTGCAAACTCCACATGGACAGTGACCCAGAGCCGGGATCGAATCTGGGACCTGAGGCAGCAGCACTAACCACTGTGCCATCGTCCTGCCCTCACTTTACCACCTTGCCTGATTTCCCAATTGACTGACTTGGCGCCATGTGACAATCCAGTGAGAAGCCTGGACACAGGGCCAAGGCTTATAGTACAGGAAACCACCAAAGCTGGCACGAGCAGAAGAGACTAGCCCTTTAAAAAAAAAACTTATGAAGCTCAGTTCCATGGGGGGAAAGGCAGAATTAGACGTTAGTTATTTTATATAAACAAATAACAAAAGAAGTAAAGATGAGGCAGCTGTTTAAATTGTGCGGCTGTTTACACAAAAACAATCCAACTGCCTGACTCATGCACACACACACACACATCAAGGCTTTAGTCGGCTTCAGCTTACAACAGGGACTGCGGGCCTGGATTTAATGTTGTTCCTGCGGTCACCGGGTCTGAGGACTGTGGTGTGGTGGGTCAGGAACCAACCTTTCACTTGTGGGATTTGGTTTACGATCCAGTCAAAACGAAAGGGTGAAAATGTCCTCTTTCATTGCAGGGTGAATGTTTGATGACATTGCATTCCAGGCCCAAGCGGATATGTCCCAAATAGGATTGTCAATTCAGGATGGATGCATTCCGAGAGGTAACATTGCGCAAACTTCCCACTTCCAGCTGTTCTGCCCAAAAAGCATTTCATTTCCCACCTTTCAGTTTTTAAAACTGTTAAAAGTAAATACGATTCGTTGTTTTAATGCACAAGTGACTTTTTCCTCCCACGTTGCTGGCAGAGAATCCAAGAGGTTAAAGTTTCATTCTTGGAGACTCCAGGGCAATCCTGGAGAGTTGGCAAACTAATGCCTGAAGTACATCGCTGCCCTTAAAGTGGCACAAAGTTGAAGCACTGGGGAGTTTGCACCAGTATTCTGGCAAATATTTATCCTTCAACCTTTTCATAGAATTTACAGTGCAGAAGGAGGCCATTTGGCCCATCGAGTCTGCACCGGCTCTTGGAAAGAGCACCCTACCCAAGGTCAACACCTCCACCCTATCCCCATAACCCAGTAACCCCACCTAACACTAAGGGCAATTTTGGTCACTAAGGGCAATTTATCATGGCCAATCCACCTAACCTGCACATCTTTGGACTGTGGGAGGAAACCGGAGCATCCGTAGGAAACCCATGACACACGGGGAGAATGTGCAGACTCTGCACAGACAGTGACCTAAGCCGGGAACCGAACCTGGGACCCTGGAGCTGTGAAGCAATTGTGCTAACCACTATGCTACCATGCTGCCCAAACATCACTAAAAACAGATCAATTGGTTATTGTCTTATTGTGTTTCAAGGACCCTACTGCGCAGAAATTGGCTGTCGCGGTTCCAACATTACAAACTTCAAAAGTAATTAATTGTGCGTGAAGTGCTTTGGGACGTCCAGAAGTAGCGGAAGGTGCTCTGAAAGTGTTTGTTTTTGTCTAATTTCGAAGCCACAATGTGGTATAATCTACAGAACGGTCTATTGGGCAAAGGAACTGACTCTCCCAACCTAGGTCAGCCCCTCGGACAGGAGGGGAGATAGTTAGAAAAAAACCAATGTTGAGTTCAGTACATTAAGAGCTGTAAAGGACATTCAGTAAAACATTTAGAAAGCTTAGAAGCCAAATTATGGTAAGCCTGAGAGTTTTGGATAGGCGGGTAGAACTCAAAATAAACCACCAGCAGTTGATATTTATAGATTAGACATTTTTAAAAGCTGCTGTGGTTTCTAGCGATTTAAATTAGTTAAAAATAAAACATTTTCAAACTCTCAGAAGGAATCAAAGTAGAACATGATTGAAAATGGTGAATTGAGGAGACAACATCATTACAGGGTTGCCATGTAAAGGGCACAATATACGAGGAATGATTCAAGATCCTCACAATTTACAGACCAGGTAATCAATGGAGATTGAATGCATATTAAATATGTAAGATACAGAAAACACAAAGTATTCCAAGAAACAATACTTGAGGAAAGAAATGGAAATTCATGAAAGATACACTTGAACAGATTATCATGAGATCCCATATTAGGTGTTTTTAAAAATTTGTTCATGGGATGTGGGTGTTGCTGGCTGGGTCAGCATTTATTACCCTTCCCTGAGGACATTTAAGAGCCAACCACTTTGCTGCGGATCTGGAGTCACATGTAGGCCAGACCAGGTAAGGATGACAGATTTCTTTCCCTAAAGGACATTAGTGAACCAGGTGGGTTTGAAAACAATTGACAATGGTTTCATTTTAAAAAAAAATTTAAGAGTACCCAATTCATTTTTTTCCAATTAAGGGGCAATTTAGCGTGGCCAATCCACCTACCCTGCCCATCGTTTGATTGTGCAAACTTAACACGGAGAGTGACCCAGAGCCGGGATTGAACCTGGGACCTCGGCGCTGTGAGGCAGCAGTGCGAACCACTGCATCACTGTGCTGCCCACCATTGACAATGGTTTCACAACCATCACTTTTATTTAAAATTCCAGATTTTTAACTCAAACGTCAGCATCTGCCGTGGTGGGATTCAAACACAGTGCCCAGAGCATTACCCTGGGTCGTTGGATTTGTAATCTTTGTAAACTTTAATTGACAATGCCACTACAGCACTCCTCCCTTTAGTTAATGCTCCAGGCAGAGAAACTTCAATGAAAAGATGACCATTTCTCACATGCTTCATTCCAATATGACTACGATCATTTTGGTAATTGCAGTGAAAACCAACAACACTCCCTCTAGTGTTCCAGCGGAGGTATGTCCTGCTTGGGTGGTGCTTGAGGCACAAATGACCTCAGTGACCATATGTTATTGGTCTGGGTTCCTTCTCAATGGCACTATCTTGTGCTTCTCTGCCATTCCCTAGCCACACGTTTTCCTGGTCCTTTTTTGCCATCCATTCGAATGAAATGAGTTTTGAAAAAAATTTACAGTACCCAATTATGTTTTTTCCAATTAAGGGGCAATTTAGCGTGGCCAATCCACCTAACCTGCACATCTTTGGGTTGTGGGGGTGAAACCCACGCAGACGTGGGGAGAATGTGCAAACTCCACACAGACAGTGACCCAGGGCTGGGATTCGAACCCAGGTCCTCAGCAGTCCCAGTGCTAACCACTGCACCACATGACACCCTTATGAAATGAGCTTTTAACGATACAGGCTCCCCATCACTAAGATTGCCTAATGCTACCTCCATCACATCACTTGACTCCACCCTTACCTCAGCACATTCACTCTTTTTTTAACCTTGAGTTTTGACTATTAATGCTCTCCTGGCTGACTTCCCATTTTCAAACCTCCATAAACTTGGACACATTCAAAATCTGTTGCCTACGTGTTTGTGCTGCCAGTCCTGGTGGCTCTCCATTGTCTGCACCATGATGTTGTGCCCTCAGTGATGCTCCTCAGTGACTGAGCTATGCTCTGAAGTGCTTCAGCAATGTCCATCCGCATCTATGACACATCCCTCAGTGACTGGGACATAGAACATAGAACAGTACAGCACAGAACAGGCCCTTCGGCCCTCAATGTTGTGCCGAGCCATGATCACCCTACTCAAACCCACGTATCCACCCTATACCCGTCACCCAACAACCCCCCCCCCTTAACCTTACTTTTTTTAGGACACTACGGGCAATTTAGCATGGCCAATCCATCTAACCCGCACATCTTTCGACTATGGGAGGAAATCGGAGCACCCGGAGGAAACCCATGCACACACGGGGAGGACGTGCAGACTCCGCACAGACAGTGACCCAGCCGGGAATCGAACCTGGGACCCTGGAGCTGTGAAGCATTTATGCTAACCACCATGCTACATGTCCTGCAGTGCCTCGGCAATGCCTACCCGTGAATGGGACACATCCATCAGCGACTGGGACATGTCGAGACCCACAGCCATGGTCATCACAGGTTGCGCCATTCCTTGGCCACCATCACTCAAGATGTGGACACCATGCACCCCCAGGTTTTCCACTGTGGTCGTCACCCTAGCAGTGTTGGTCTCAGTGCTACGCATGGTCGGCAACATATCCTGCGACTGAAACCTTTGGGACTCCTCCAATCGGCTATGCAGTCACTGGAATGTTGCTGATTCCCCTCCGGAATGTCACGGCTCTGGCCTATCATCTGCATCAGCTCTGGTAGAACCTTATCCAGAGGCTCAGCATCCGACTGGATCCATCTGAGTCCCGGGAACCAGCAGACCTCCGACTGCTGTCTCTCTTGGATGTTCCTGCCTCCACCTGATGTGCATCAGCAACTGTGTGGTGCTCATCAGATTTTCTCCCAGAAACTTGTCCAATAATGTCAACCCACCAAGATGTGTGTCTCTGCGCTGGTGGAGGATGGGGTTATAGTTGTGATACCTCCAAGGTGGTCTCCTTGGAGCTCTCCTCCGAGGTGGTCCCTTGGACGACTTCGGATGGCCCAGCCTCATCAGATGGAGATCCAGCGACGCACTTGACATGTGATTAGTGAGAGGGAAGAATAATTTTGTCTGACATGAACAACGCACTTGCAACAGGTCATCTGGGTGAATGGCCAGTGGATCTTTGGGACTCCGCCCCCTGTCTTGGCCCTTTCCCCATTTGAGCTATTTTCTTCTGCAGGGGTAAAGGGAGGGCTTTGTGAGCTGCACACTTGATGGATCAGGGGGGTTGATAGCAGAGGGCATGTGTGGTCACCGCACCTGGACATGAAGGGACTGTGCTGGTGGGTTCTGATGAACAAGCAGGGAGATCGGATGTAGGGTGTCAGACAGTGATCTCGGTTGGGGGGGGGAATGTTGGGTATTTGAGGGGTGACAGGCAGAACTGATGCCAGGTGGTGATTTATCCTTGCAGCTCGATGGAGGTTGTCTTCCGACATTGGATGGCGGTCCTCTTTGTCATGTTGCCCACACTGACAGCCGCTGCCACCTCAAGGCGGCATTGCTGAACCTGCAGCTGGTCCTCCCACTCCCTCAGGGGCCCAGGATGTGCCACCTCACATCCAGTGTCGAGAAGCCTGACCAGGTCAGCTTCCCCCAAAGCAAGGAGCAGGGATGCGCTTGCCATGCCTGTGTGGTGACTGGGAGTAACGAGGGAGCATTTAAAAGCAGCTCCCTGATGGCAGAGAGACACTGAGGTGCGAGTCAGGTGAATCAGATGGCGAGACAGCAAGTAATGGTAATAGGCTTGGTGAGGGAGGGGGGGGGGGGGGGAGGTTCATTGTTGGCACTAAGTGCCATTGAATACAGGCCCTGATCTCACCAACATGGCTGCTGAGAAACCCCCCACAAAACTCTAATAAAAACCCGACATCCCCCTAATCTCTTCCCGCCCCACAATTCTCAAAACCTCAGTATTCCTCCAATTCTGGCACCTTAGACATCATCAATTTTGATCACCCTATCACTAAAGGCCTTGCTGCTTAGGCCCTAGTTTCCTCAAGTTTCTCTCCTTCTTTAACATACTCCTTAAAATGTACTTGTTTGATCATGCTTTTTGGTCACCTGTCCTGGTATCTAATATGGCTCAATGACAATGAAAATGCTCCTGTGAGGTGCCATGAGATGTTTATTAATAATAATCTTTATTATTGTCACAAGTACCTTACATCAACACTGCAATGAAGTTACTGTGAAAATCCTCATCGCCACACTCGGGCGCCTGTTCGGGTACACTGAGGGAGAATTCAGAATGTCCAAATGACTTAATAGCACCTCTTTGGGACATGTGGGAGGAAATCGGAGCACCTGGAGGAAACCCACTCAGACACAGGGAGAACATGCAGACTCCACACAGTGACCCAAGCAGAAATAATTAATAGGATAAAAGCACAATATTAATGCATAATGTATAGATCTTCAAGTGTGTCTGGAAGGACGGTATAGGGCTCAGCTGTGATGCCTCCTGCAACAGCTCAGGCCACTCATTCTCTCTGGTTAGGCTCATCGGTGAAGAGCGGGCACTTGCATGAGGGAGTGGAGACCATCATATGAAACTATCCTTCAGTAATGAAACAATGCCTTCTAGAGGATAGAATTGGGGAAAGCTGATAAAGGTAAGCTCTGGGAGGCAATACATACAAAAGTGACAGGTAACAAAATACTAGCTGGTCCATCAAGCTTGTCCCAGACTCATGATGGTTGGAGTCATAACCAGACATTTACTCACTGTCCCGCAGTCATGCAATCTCCTGGGACAGGCAAAAATGACAAAACTCCAGGATCATGGAGGAAAAAAATAATCTGGAAAATTCCTCTGACCCCCTCATTGAAAGCTGTCCAGAAGATGAGACAGCAATGCTTCTCCAGTTTTACATTACAAATCCTGTTTTGTGCTCATCTTGAAATATTCAAGATTGCCTCCTGTGGTTTAAGTTCTGGCTTGCTTGTAATAAGTCTTTGAATATAAAAGTTCCAACCAAGTCACCATTGACTGATCCCATATCACCTTAGTTAGCAGAGGATGGTGCAGTGCGGCTAGTGGACAACTCTTGGTAGAATTTTACTCCCAAATTAATCAGGAGTTCAAACTCCAGCAGTCTCAAATATCTCAACAGGTTTTGTGCCATTGTAACCCAGCAGAAGGCACAACTCTTCCATTTGTTAGATGTTCTATTGGCTTGAAGCACTCCCAGCTCTAGTAGATCATGGTTAGGTGCAGAGCAAAGCTTTCCAACGGTCCACCATACCTCACTGGTGTTAAAAACATTTTGAAATGCAAATCTACACTTTTTCAACCCCAATTGCAGAGAAGCATCAATCTGACACTTCCATCTGTTGTACCAGACAGTGAATGAAGTTGTCAATCAAGTACCAAGTGCAATATATTATGTGCCATGCCACAAGGAGCTCATGTTGAGATTAATAAAGATTAATTTGTATAGGACCCCAAAAGTCAAGAAAACCTAAATTTATGAAATACTTCACATTGGCATGACAAGGAGATATATGGAGACGAGATGGAGAGGAGTATGTAAGGAGGCAGAGAGAAAACTGGGAGTGCAAAGGAGTGTGAGAGAGTTAGGAATGGGGTAATGGAGGAGGAAATGGAAATGAGAGGGGGCAAAGGGGAGGAAGGAGGTTAAGTACAGATGAAGGGAGCGCGGAAGAGAGACAGACAGAGTGCAATTATGGTCCTTTCAGGTTAGTGAGTAAACCTGTTGAATATGGATTGCTTTCTCTAATGCCTTACAAAGTATTTTGCTCTCTCGCCCAATGGATAAGCCCTGTTGTCATAATAGTGATCTTCATGGACTGGATACCAGTGTTATGATGCTATAAGTCTCTTAACAAATCCCCCTTCCCTCCCTGTGCATCCAAGTTACCACAAGGACCATTGTTTGGCTGAAATAAAAGAAGCACAGTCCAGTAGACTCCATCTTACCAGGATTATTCACATCTTTATTACACACCTTGAGCTCGCTATGCCCAAAAAAGCCTGCGGTGTTTAGGTAGCAAATCACTATTCCCAAACAAAAGTAAAAGCAACATATAAAACAAAATAAAACGCAAATTACTTCATTCAAATACATTTCAGAGTATCCATGGGGAATAAATATGGTAGCAAACAAACCACAGTACTTTTAAGACCTGCAGTCACCTTCAGCACTTAAAAGAACTTTTATTATATATACAGTATTCTTATCTATCTGAAGATTCAATCTTTGCAATGTGTACCCTAGACCAGGCTGGCCACTTATCTGGAGCATCCTTGGTCCACTTTACTAATTAGACAAAGTATGGAGGACAATGGCAACTTAACCATCCTACCCCCCCCCCCCCCCCCCCCCCCCCCCCATATAAAGCTGTAGGTGCCCAAAGCAGGAAGTATTTCCAATCTATTATAGCCTGCCGGATAGAATTCATTTTCACAGTACCTGGAATCATCACATTCATTTTACGTGGCGACCAAATTGCTCACGTGACCTTCCCCTGCCCCTGAAAACACACACACACACACACACTAAGGGAATTTAGCTAATACTATAGTGGTTGTCGCAAAAGTTATTTTGGCTCCATCCATTGCCCATCTTGTCAGTTGGAGGAATCAGAATCCTGTCTCCCACTTGCCCAAGTGTTGGGTATGAGCTGGGATAGGATTGGACAGGGCAACAGGAGAGATGGGTGGGTTGGGGGGAAATGAGAATAAATACAATGTAGTGTTATCACTGGGATTTTAGCGAAGCTTAATGGTGGTTGTGGGGAACTGCCACACCATCTATCCTGAAACACAGCAAGTACTGCTGTAGATTTTCTATCCTTCAGGTGCTGTCTGGAGGGTTCCAAATTGTATAAACACAGATCAGATACTGGTGGCAAAAATTATGAATTAACAGTAGCCCACAAGAAGCATATTGGCACAAACATTAAAGCTTATTGGCTTAAGTGCGATTTTTTTGACAAAGTGCTAGGCCAAGCATTAAGTAACCCAAGTGACAACATTGCAGTGTACAATAGATAGACAACTGAGAAAATCAGACCAGGAAAGGTCACTGACAAGAAATACTGAAGCAGTTTAAGGAGTGCCTGGTCCTGCAGCATTTTAACTTTATTAAGCTCTCTTCACTTATACATAACTTTAGAGGCAAATTAATCACTGTGCCCTCTAGATGCACCCTCTAGTTTGGTATGAGTGGGCATGGGTGTCTGTTTCCACAACATGCAAAATAACTGACTCTATGTCTCATCTCACCAGGATGTGAGTGCAAGAGAACTCTTGCCCAGTTACTATTTTAACACCTCTTACTCTCTTTAGATGAGGTCCTTTGAATGCTAAATGAAGCCCAACTTTAATATTATCTAGCTCCGATTCAAACCTTGCCCATGAGCCTGACTGAACAGTTTAATTTATTTGTTTCTATGTGCACACCAGAAAGTGAAACTCCACGGGAAAGATTTTCCTTCAGAACCCCAGCAGGAAGGAGGCCTGGAACACAAAACTGGGATCTGGAATGTCTTTGAATTTATTCACTTCAACCAAAGCCTATTAATGGAAAATATCTTTCACCTCCAAATAACTTTTGAACAATGGTAGTACTTATAGCACTTGTGTGTGGGTTAACTTTGTAGAGAAAAACAATTTAATCCAATGGTTTGAATGTTACGGAGACCTGCCATGTGGGGTTAAAATTCCCCCAACCATAGGTACATGGGGGAAAGCATTCTATTTGGGCAGGAGCATTAGGCTTCGTTATTTTTTTTTTTTAAACTGCGCCTACTTTCTATTCCTTGGGACATTTTACATTAAGAACCCTATGTAAATGAAATTTGCTGTTGTTCCATTATGATTACCCAGTGATCTAAAG
The DNA here is from genome assembly GCF_902713615.1 of Scyliorhinus canicula. Taxonomy (NCBI): domain Eukaryota; kingdom Metazoa; phylum Chordata; class Chondrichthyes; order Carcharhiniformes; family Scyliorhinidae; genus Scyliorhinus; species Scyliorhinus canicula. Next base: position 152,327,964 of record NC_052156.1, read on the forward strand.
TTAGGACAAATTAAATTCACTAAAAATGTTTCATGACTGCTTGTCAAGTGGACAAGGTCAAACTGAGGGAATTGCTGCCTTACAGCAGCTCACAGCACCCAGGCTGCATTCCCACCCCCTCACTGGCCCGCTGTGGGAATCCCACGCCCAAAGCCCATCAAAGCAGTACTGCCCTGCTCAATGCTAGTTTGCAGTAAAAGCTTTTACAGCTGAATCAAGGTACAGCTGGAACTCAGGCTTTACACCCTCAGCTCCTGAATTTAGTAGGAAATGAATAAAACACATGAAAAATTAAAATGATTAAAAATAACTCCCTGTTTACCCAAAAGGTCCCTGGCCCAGCTTGCTTTGGTGTGTGGGGGGTGGAGACAAACCATCTTTATATCCCAATTCACTCATCAGTTTTATCCCTTCTCCGTCTTTTGAAGATTCAAACCGGTGTCTTTTGACCTCTTGTACCTCACTTCAGTTGGGAGAGAAGGGAGGGATTCAAAGCACCGCCTGGTCCTTCCCACACATAGCAACACGTATGCACCTGAACACGAACCCACATGCGCTCAAACAGAGATGTAGGACAAAGACCGAGAGGGGAAACCCTGGCTCATATCCCACCTCGGTCTGTGCTCAGACAGGGAGGTTGATTACAACTGCGATTGGGGACACAAGATTCTTCTGCTTTAACTCACAAGGTTTTAAATAAGTGAAAGAGCAATAAAGTCAAAATTTACACACCAACCAGACAGCAGCTTTTAAAAAGTTTGGGGTTCAGATCCTGCGCCAGCTTTTATTGTGAAGGAAAATGCAGAGGCAACCCACCCTCCCACCCCAAAGTCAATCCAAACTACCAGAACCACAATGATAAAGATCCCAGTTGAGACCACTAATAAACAAGGCCTCCATCTTCAGTCACAAACACAAACACTTTGTGCATAAATACAGAGAAACTTATACAAATAGGTTTGATTTTTCTTCCCCTCCAATATAAAACAGTAAATACAAGAGCTAGAAATCTCTCTGAAGGTAATATAAGAGATGAGAAGTCCTTCCTCTATCATATCTCTCCCCAACACTAAATCCACACAGGGTACTTTTATTTTCATGACCACCTGTTAAACACACTAGACATCCGATTGCAGAACTGTAACATCGGACTTCCGAAGGACAAAAAAGTTGCTCGGTTCATCAGTGATCTCCTCAGTGCTCCAGTGTCACCACCTCCACTGCTTGTCCTTCCACAGTTATGCCAGTCGACTGGATTTCTGTCATCCGAGTGGTGACAGGGGCCATTGCAACCTGCACAGGCCTATTCCCCTGAGCCAGGCTGGTAACGACGGTCTGGTACATGCTGACTGGGATCTGCACGAGGCCTGGGAATGAAGGAAACGGAAAGAGTTAGGTAGTTAATGATGCAGAGACCCCCCCCCCCCCCCACCCAACATCAATACCATTTCCTTTTCGGTGAAGCAGCCCAGTCTGTAGATACCTGCATTCGGCCAACAACTTTGAGATATGTTCTAAAGTTGACTGGCCAAGACATTTACTTTGAGAGCAAGTACCAGTGCTTCTCACCTCTCCACCACCCCCACCCACCCACCCAACACTCGTCTTCACAAGAAAGTGGACCCTGAAAGTAAATATTATTTGGAATTCTGCTTAGTCCCGGATACAACACTCCAGCATCATAGTGACTGATAGTCAGTTATAGGAATGAAAAGGATAAATTGAGATTCGGGCACAGTCCCATCAGACCCCCTCTTTTCACACCCCATCCCACACAATCACAGGTTCTATCCAACAAGCTTAATCACGAGGTACCCAAGCAACACTGATTATTTATTCATTCCCACACTGACCGTTAATCTTTACGGTTTTCCCTTCACAAAAATGCTCTTGATTCAAACCCTCATCTGACAAGGAACATCCCATCATGCAATATTCGGTCACGACAGCCTATCCGTTAATCTCCATTTTAACCTAGATATGACTTTGTCACACCCGCTCTCCTCCAGCATTGTGTTCTAAGCCAAGCCGTCGACTCTGACCTCCTGTGTATTCTTCCCTCTAATCGCAATGACAGAGTTTTCAGCCACCTTGGCTCTATGTTCTGGAACTCGCTCCCTAAAATCCTCCATTTTGAAAACTCTCTCATTGCCTGTGGTAATCTCTCACTCCTCCATTTCTGCATGGTGTCGGTTTCCTTTCTGTGAAGCATCCTGGGATATTTTCCACAGCGCGTGCTATCCAGTTACTTTCCAAACTAATTTATGTAGTATTACTGGCTTTTGCTGGGAATTCACTTCAGTTTATCTATGGGGAAGGAGGAAGGAAATAATTCTTCTCATCTCCAGCCTTATTTGATGTTTATTCATTTTGATTCAGCACATTGTCTCCTGCTTTCTCCATGTGAGAGAGACAGAGAGTGAGGGAAGGGGCTAAGGGGATCACCATCTCGCTGGTCATCCCATCCCATACACCTAGGAACATTGCGAGACTGTTCAGCCCTTGGGTCTGCTCCACCATTCAATTTGATGATGCTTCATCTGCACCTTTTGTAAATGGGAATTGCTGGTGGGCCCTGAACGCACAGAACAAAGATTTCCTCTAGTGCCAGTCTGTAATAAAACTTATTTAGACAATTATCAGCACCGTTGCCACTAACAATAAACAGAGGAAATCTTCTTTCAATGTAAAATTAGTTGCGGTACAGTTGAGAAGAGTTGGCTGTACTGGTCTTGATCACAGGTTGGCGAATTCTAAGCCTGGTCTGTTTTGGGTTAAGCGGATGCAGCCCAGGTACTACCATTGGCCTCAGTGTCTCTGGGTTAGGGAGAGCAGAAGCCAACCTGCTCCCGATGACAATTCCACCGCTTCTGGGGAAGGGCCGTGGTGCAGCGATAAGTTGCCGAGGTCAGGCAGTCTGCTGGCAATCAATCTGAAGCTCAAACATGACGAATAGGCAGTTGACTGAGGGATTGGAGGGGAGTTGGCTGGGGAACTGCAAACTGACAAACAGCCTTCAGGAGGAGAGGAGGGAGTCAGAATAGATGCACGGGGGATAATAAAACATACAGAATGCACTGTTCTGTAACATACCCGATTGACTGCTGGCTCCTAGGCAAAGATATATTCTTCCCCCTCACCCAAATGGCTATGCTGCATGCTGGACAGTGGGCGTCAAAACTACTGCGGCATCAAAACAGAGTCCAATTTTTAACCACCCAGACATGCAGCCTTTCAGCAGCATACTATTAAATTAAAGCAAGTGGGAATTTTCAATGATTTTCTCATATTCACCCACCAAAACCCAGGGACGTTCAGTCAGTGAGACACCCATGGCTACTCAAATAAAAGCAAAATACTGCAGATCTCAAATAAAAACAGAAAATGCTGGATAAACTCAGCAGGTCTGGCAGCATCTGTGGACGGGTCAGTTAGACTCGAAACATTAACTCTGTTTCTCTCCATTGATGCTGCCAGACCCGAGTTAATGCAGCATTTTGTGTTTTCATTACTCCTAGTTACTCCACTGGCTGAGAGCAGCTCACACCCAGCATGGAGCTAACAGTGGACCTCGGATAATGCTCCTCAAACTACTTCATTGGCCATAAAACACTGGCTGATTGGAAGTTGTGAATGGTGATTTAAAAGTTCAAGCCAGAACTTGCTTTTTACTCGCTGGATTATCATAGGGGTGTTTATCTGGCAACACAAAGGAAAATAGGCAAGGATAATTTTTTCAGATATTTAAAAATTCCAGCATTTTAAAAAGTCTTTCCCCGTTTAATGCCAGCTGACCCTCTGGAACGGAGTCAGGTCTGCAGGGTTTTACTGTGCCAAGTTTAAAAAAAATTATTTTTGAAAGATTCGAAGGACTTAGCCATCTGAATGATTTAGCAAAGTAGAGCTAATCCTACTGGTTATATAATTGATGATTAATTGGTAAACAGACGCAGGTTTTTCTTTGGTACTCATGTCTATATGTCTAGAACCAACCTCTAATTAAGCTAATCTTTACATCTTCACCCTGACACAGGCTGACAAGCTTTCAAATTATATCAAAAAATATAAAGCTCCCTCATTCTCCCCATCCCCCCTGCAACATACAACCAAATCAAAGCTCTCAGAAGAAATGAAGAGGAGATGAAACTGCAGGCGATTAACAGACACTTGCGACCCAATAGCATGACGTGGGCGGCAGGGGCTGTGATACTCTTGCCACTGGCTTCCCAGAGATTCTAAAGGCAGCACCTTCGGCTGATCACAGGCCCCACATTTCATGGGACAATCAGGAAAAGAAGAAAAGGATTTATATAACAACTTATTGTGGACAATTCAGGGCACTACACTTCAGGAAATGTACAAAGGCCCGTGGAAAATCAAAGAGGTTTACTAGGGATGAGGGACATCAGTTGTGAGGGGAGGTTGGAAATGTTAGGATTATGCTTCTTGGAATAGAACATACACTGCAGAAGGAGGCCATTCGGCCCATCGAGTCTGCACCGACCCACTTAAGCCTTCACTTCCACCCTATCCCCGTAACGTAATAACCCCTCCTAACCTTTTTTTGGACACTAAGGGCAATTTAGCATGGCCAATTCACCCAATCTGCACGTCTTTGGACTGTGGGAGGAAACCGGAGCACCCGGAGGAAACCCTGCATGGGGAGAACGTGCAGACTCCACACAGACAGTGACTCAACGGGAATCAAACCTGGGACCCTGGCACTGTGAAACCACGGTGCTATACACTTGTGCTACCGTGCTGTCTGCCAGAGCAGGCTATGAGACGGAGTTTTTCTCCCAAGGTGATGAGAGGTTTTGATAAGAAAGAGGAGACAGAGAAAAACTATTTCTACTGGTGAGTGGTTCAATAACCAAAGTTCAGAGATTTTAAATTATTGGTAAAAGATGTAGAGGGAAGCAGTACTGCAACTCAGTCATTTGAGATCTGGTACACCCCATCTGAAAAGGACAGATGCTAATTTCATAAATAATTTAAAAAGAGTGTTGAGCAGGTATTTAAAGATGAGGAACTTACAGGGTTCTGGACAAAAAGCAGGAATATGAGGCAAAGCACAACGACTCTTTCAAAGAGCCAGCACTGGTACAATGGACTGGATGCCTGCCTTCTGCCCTGTATGTTTCTTTGAATGCTTAAAAATCATTAAAAGGGAAGCAATGATCAATTATTGCAGATGTGTTATTTACAGACACATTCCATGTAATTCTACATTGAGAACGAGCTGGTGACAGTGAAAGGTGAGCTGGATAGTTACCTTTTGCAGTTAATACCACAAGAGGGTTACCTAGATGTATAAATTACAACCGTGGTAAGTGAAATTACACAAATTGCAAAGAATGTACAGCACAGAAAGAGGCTATTTGATCCAATCGGCCTATGTCAGTATTTACCCTCCACATGCGCATCGTCCCAGCTTTTTCATTTAACCCTATCAGCATAATCTTCTATTCCTTTCTCCCTTGTGTTTATTTAGCTTCCCCTTAAATGCATCAATGCTATTGTCTTCAACAACAACTGGCAGCACAGCGCCCACAGTCTAACCTCTCTGTGGATAAAGAAGCATAATTTCCCAATTGGTTCTTATTTTTCTGACCCCTAGTTTTAGCATCCCCTACGAGAAGAGTAGTTTAGACCAACTGCCCAAGGAGCATGGAAACATGCCAGGCTGTGACTGTGAATAGTGAAGGGCTGCTGGCTCTTTCGTCATGAGCCACAGACTTAAGCTCATTACTCCACTCCAAGACTGACTTGGACATAGTACTTTTATTAAACCCAATCACACAATAACATTGCTCAGCAACAAAGCTTCTACAGATGTCACTAGCCGCTTCTTAACAAGACAGTCGTTGAGGCTAATCACTGGAGGGATGTGGGGGAAGGGGGAATGGTATTACAGGAGACATTTGAAATCAGAAAGTAGAGGATTCTCCTTCACTTCTCTCCTGCTGTTGCTAATTCTGCCTGGGGTACAGTGTTTTAGACAGCAGGCGTCAGTTAAACAAGATAATTGTGTGGACATTTTACTCAATAAAGTTTAGATAGTGGGTGGCAACAGTTTTCTTTGACTACGAGTGGATCACAGCCTGTCCTTATCTAATATTTATTCTTGCACACATGCACATGTAATTTTCAGTGGGAACCGCTGGATGGTAGCAATCAGGTCAGGCTGATTCTTCCCTTTTTAGCTACAACACCCAACCCACCATCTCAGCAGAGTCCAGGTTCACTTGCTGACCGTCAGTCTTGAAAAATAACTCTGGCAGCCAATCATCTGGACTGGCTATCAGTACCTGGCCTGGATCAAGAGCAAATTAGGCCACCTGTGCCTCATTAGGAAGCTGCTTGTAAGACATCAGATTTGCAAATAAGTAGATTGGACCTTGGCTTCTATTTAAGCTTTGCTGGTGTACTGTGCACACAGCAGGGAGCAAAATAAATCACTTACTGTTGATCACAAGTCTAATACCAGGAAAACCATGTCAATTGAAATCTTTTGTCCTTTCCTTTTCCCCACTGACATTCTCAGCCACCCCCTGCCTCCTTCCGTCAAGGGTACTGAACCATTCCTGGGGTACAGTTCCACATCCCACCACTGAACATTCCTAGAGTAAAGAATAAAGCCCCTTAGCAATGTCTTATCAAATACTACCATTACGGTCACAGATCGGATGCAAAGTAAACCCTAGTTAGTTCCCCTCTTCACAGCTCAAAGGTGTTGAGGCCAACATTAGTGTCCCCACCACTTGTCGGGCACCGCATTCCAAAAATCATTGCGCAAGAAAACTTTTCTTCATGTTGTCTCTGGGTCTTTTATCAATCACCTTAAATCTGTGCCCTCTGGTTACCAACCCTTCAGCCATTGGTAATAGTCTGGCTTGGCAGCCACATGCTTTGGATATCAGAGTCCCGACTGGGAAAGCAAATCTTCTTCGCCCAGCTCAAGGAAGGCTCCCAAACAAGAGAGGGACAAAGGAAGCTCTTCAAAGACATCCTGAAGGCTTATCTCAGGAAATGCAATAGGTGTCAACACCTGGGAGACACCTATTCAGAAGAGACCTATTTAGAAGAATCTAATTGAAGGGACACCCGACGGTAAGAGGAGGTCCTGGAAAAGGAGTCCGAGAAAAGAATACTAGTGATCTCAAGTCGAAGGACCAATCTCACCTCCCGGAAACACCTGCCAAGTGTGCAGTCCGAGATGCAGCTCTAGGATCAAGCTCAAAGGCCACGCAATGACTCACTGAACAGTGACGCTGAGTTTCCTGGGTGGACAATCATATTCTTAGTGAGTGATCATCGAAGAGAGAGTTTCTGTTTATTAGCTTTATCTAAACCAGTCATGATTTTTAAACACTATCAAAACTCCTTGTAGTTTTCTCTGCTCGAAGGAAAATGGTCCAACTTCTCCAGTCTATCAATGTAACCGCAATCTCTCAGTCCTGGGACCATTCTGGAAATCTCTTTTGCACTCTCGCCAAAGCCTTCACATCCTTCTTAAAATGTGCTGCCAGAATTGGACAGAGTATTCCAGCAGGGTCAAACTAGTGTTTGATGTAGTCGTAACATAACCTCCTGTTCTTTTTTAAAAACACTACACCTCTTGTTTATAAAAGCCAGGATCCCAAATGCTTCATTATCTGCTGTTTTAACCTGTCCTGTGCCGTCAAATATTTGTGCACAGCACCCCTAGGTCTCTCTGTTCTTAGATCCCTTTAAAATTGCACTTCTAGACTTGGGCCTAAATGCAGAGAAGTCCCGTCTTTTGATGGGCTGTAATGCGAGGCGAGTTGAAATTGGTAGTATGCTGGGACTGACACACTGTTGTAGTGGTGTTGAAGTTGGTTCCATAACTTGAGAGAATAGCTGTTATTATTGGGAAATAAAAGGAGAATTAAAAAACAAACTTGAATCACTCAACATATGGACACAGGCTTTTCAGCACTGGGACTGAGTTTAATTTCAGCTCAGACTGTCTTCAGACTATAATGGGCTTATGTAAAATGAGTCATGAGATTCGCTGAATACAACCCCCATTGGGTGTGGAGCCAAGATGACAGACCTGGGAAATGGAAAAGTGTCACACATATAGAATTTATGTGCAGAAGGAGGCCATTCGGCCTATTGAGTCTGCACCGGCTCTTGGAAAGAGCACCCAAGTAAAGCCCCACCTCCACCCGATCTCCGTAACCCAGCAACCCCATCTAACCTAAGGACAATTTAGCATGACCAATCCACCTAACCTGCACATCTTTGGACCGTGGGAGGAAACCAAAGCACCTGGAGGAAACCCACGCAGACACGGGGAGAACGTGCAGACTCCGCACAGACAGTGACCCAAGCGGGAATTGAACCTGGGACCCTGGCGCTGTGAAGCCAATGCTAACCACTATGCTACCATGCTGACCACATATAGCCCATATGCTATATATATGCCATTATAGATAGCGTGCTCTTCTGAGGTTAGTGGTCAGGCACATTATTCAGGCAGGTTGGAACTTTACATCTAATTGAAGGGTTGTTCATCATGTGTAAGCCATGACAATAAGTGCAACCCTAAACTGCAGGGCTGACACTGGGAGGCAGCTATAGTTGGGGTTATTTTCAAAGACTGACATCTCTTAGATGATTGTGCACACATGCACAGAATTAATATTTTTCTCTAGGAACTGCAGCTAAAGCTCAAGTCAAATTAGAAGAATTCTCAATCTCTTAAAGGGAGGTAAACCACTTCCAACACAAACTTTAGACTGCCCCCAACAAAGCCTCATCAAATTGGGGAAGAAAAAAGACACAGGAAAAAGCTGTCCTGATATGGAAATTCAGTGGAGAGAAAGGTTTAAGAAATTCTATTTTTTTTAAATGGGAAAGCATGGGATGGAAAGAGATTTTTAAAAAAGGGATTCATGGGTTGAGGTGCACAAGCCTTTAAAAGTGATTTTACAGGGGCTAAAAGTGACCAAAAGGAATATCAATACAAGGGATGTGGGATTTCAATAAAATAACCCCAGGAATGTGAGTATTGCCAGAAAGGTCGGTATTTATTGATCATCCCCAGATGCCACCTGAAGGTAGTAGTGGGCTGTCTATTGAACTGCTGAAACTATTTGACATAAACTGTGGGGTTTGATAGACCACTTCAGAGTGTAAATAAGCAGTCATCCAAGTTGTTTGGTGTCATGTGTAGATCAGACCATAAAAGGACAGTAGGTGTCCTTCCTGAAGTGTTCGATGGGCACACTGCCATTCCTGAGAGTGCTTTCCGATAAAAGTAAAAGGACTTAAGTTGCCAAATTATTTGGCAGGGAAAGCTAATTATATATAAACATTTCATACATCCACGATTACCCTTTACTAAACTCCAAGTGCTAGCTCATTCAGAGTTCATGGCACCTCTTGCTGTAAGGTGACCAGGCTGTGGGCTAATTGTTGTAAATGGCCTCTCAGCCGCCTGTGCTCTAAAGCTCATTATCCTATATCTTAAACTATGGCCAGCAGTAGCTGTCCTGCAATAGATTACCAGGCACCTCAATCTGCACACGAGTCGATTACAATAATTACTCCTCTGCTAATCGCCTTCGTTTTTTTTTCATAGGGAAATCTGTTACTCTTGATCACTTGTCTCCATTTGGAATTATTTTCAGATGGACAGATGGATGAAAAAAATCTGCCCTAATGCAATTGGTACAATTTTATTTATCAGCCTGTTTTATAATCAGCCTCCACTCCTTTAATTTTCATGCATTTGGAAAATTGTCACAAGTCCTACATACTGTATTAAAGCGACTGCATGTTGGATCTTTGAGCTGTCCCTCTCCCGTGATAGTCTCCCACCTCTCCTGAAAGTTTGAACTGGAGGACAGTTCCACAGTTGCTGCCAAGAACTGAGGGCTCAGTTCTTCAGGTATGAGCCCTGACCGTAGGGGTGATCTCAAATAAGCCCAATCTTAACTGCCCTAAACACCTACACTTTACCAGCAGGCACTGGAAGGTACTACTTCGAGACAGTGAGCAGAACAGTGGGATAGTATTTGATAGGTCAAACGGCCTCCTTCTGTGCTGCAAACACAAAGAGAGTACGGCTTTCCGGGTTGACCTACGTTCCTGGGCCCCAGGGAGCTGACTTGATTTGTATTGCCATAGCATTGTCCTGACTGATCAATTAGCTTGTCGAATGTTGAGTGCGACGCCTTTACTCACGAGGCCATGAGAATTCGAAGCAACTGAAGTTGCTAGAATGCTCTCCCAGTGGGTCAAGTCGTCAACGGTCTGATTTAGAATCGCACAACTTTACAGCACAAAAGTAAACCATTCGGTCCACTGCGTCTGTGCCAGCTCCAACTTATCTGATCACCTGCTCTTTCTCCATAGCCCTGCAATTTCTCAAAAAGTTTGTGGGAGTGCTCTGACCCATTCTAGACACTTACACATCAATATTCAGACTCTTTCCCTTTCTCAATGCTGGCACTTCCCTACATGATGTACCTTCTGATCTGGGTGATACCATGCAGACTGGGCCCTCTTATATTCAGCATTTTTAAAATAAACTAAAGATGACAGGTTTGAATCTTTACCAATACTGTTTTCTCGATCCGGTTTGTTGCACCCGGGGACTTTCTGTTGTTTGCTGCCCATGGAACGGCGGCAGACAGCGGTCAACTGGGAAGCGGCAACCTTTACAGGAACGTACAAGGCCACTGTGAATTGCAAAATACGAGAGGGGAATATGATGGAAATGGCTCTGATAAACGCAATCTGAAACCAGCACCACGAGCACAAGCATCCCCGATTTTCATCGCTCCATCATTGGTGGCTGTGCCTTCAGTTGCCTAAACACTAAAATCCCGAATTCCCTCCTCAAACCTCTATCCGCTTCTCCTCTTAAGTTGGTCCTTAAAACCCACCTGTCTGACTAACCTTTGGGTCACTTGTCCTAATATCTCGTTACGCAGCTCAAATTTGATTGATAAAGCTCCTGTGGGACCATTTACTGATTTAAAGGAGCTATATGAATGCAAGCTGTTGTTGCCACACAGAAACACTCAAAATACCTGCAAAGGGCCACTTGTTTATCCATTGCCGCAATGAACAAATTTACATGATTTCACCAGGTCTGCCTCCTTTCCATTTAAAGATGGATGGTTCTTTGGGAAGGCACCCTCCCCAAAGTGGCCATATCCACCCAGTGGGTAAGTATGGCCAGGCCATTCAAGGTTAGAGGTCATCCAAACCCAATATCAACGCACATATTTCTTTAGTGGGTGGGTTGGGGCGAGGGGTTGCAATCACTGGGTAGTCAGCAGGGGTGGAAGTTTTGGCAAGTCGCCTCTCCAATAAATGAGGAATACTGATCTCACTGTAATACCCTTACCATCTTGCTGAATTGACAGTAGGTAACTCAGCACAGATTAGGGATCAAACCTAGGACCTTCCTGGCTCAACTCCGTATTGGATAAATTCACTGAGCCATTAGAGAGCTTTTTGGAATCTGCTTTGAACAAAAGCAAAGTCAACTGTTGCAACTGGTTTTATTCCACTGCGCTAAAGGGGAAATAAATGAGAAGCCAGAGTGGGGGTTTCAAGCTGAGTATAGACAGAGTTGACACAAAGGGGTGATTTGTTCTGCTGCTCCTCCGCTGGTGATTACAGGCTGCAGATTACTGCAGTCACGTGAGCTGCTTAGAACAAGGCAAGCTGTCAGGAGCTGCTAAGGTCAGCGTGAGCTTTCTATGTAAAGCTCAGAAAAGGGAGTGGAGGGCAGGACAAGATGACAGAGAAAGAAACAAAATTTCTACTGCTAGTCTTTAACCTGTTCAATAAAGAGCTATAGCCCCTCGTATCCCTTTGTCTTTCTTCCTCTTTACCTTGCAACATACAGACTTTAAAATCCAAGCATGGTGTGGCCATCTCATTTGGCTCAATGTTTCCAATTATTTTTAACTTGCACAGTGTACACACTAAGTATAGACAAACTAAGTTGCCACATTACCATCTCCAACATACACACATTGATGTTATAATTGCTTATTAGTATCTTGGTCATCAACTCATTTTGGCTTTGAATGCAATTTTTCCCTAGTTCACCCCTGTATGTGCTGCCACTATACTACACATCTATAAGTATTTCAGCTCACTGAAGAGGCCAGATATCAAGTTCCAACAAAATTGGCGCTGGAACTGAAATCAGATCTACAATTCCTCGGCTGCTCAAAGGACAAATGCATCAACTATTAAAAAAAAAATCACACCAGGAGTGTCATGTGAGATGTGGCTGACACAGTCAGGACCTGGACGTATAGTTGCATCAACTCATGGAACAAACTAGAATGGTTTTGTTTCTTTGCTTGAAACTCTGGTAACTGTTTTCAGCTAAAGAATTTCAACTCCAAGGAAATAAAACCCAACTCAATAGTCCATAGCAGAGGTTACCAGCACAGAAGAGAATAGAAGCAGATAACACATACATAAAAGCATGCTCAAGCACATATACATTCATGTGCATGCACTGCACAAAGGAGACTGTTTTGAGAGATACAGAAAACAAAAAATTAGGAGCTTTCTCTTTTGGAACTTGATCGCTCTAGTGACTAAAGGCAGTACTCAGAATAGTGCCAAGTTGTACAGGTCAATAGATACCAAGTTTGATGCAGTTTTGAGTTAGCTGACATCAGCATTCTTCAAAAATGCATGCCTATTCGAACGATGGGTGAGGATAGCCTCTAAAGCCAACTACCTGATGGATGGATTAAGTACCTATATTGCAGGGACTCTTCAAGAATAGGGGCAGGGGAAAAGATATCCACACTTTGCTCTTTCAGTGGGTAGGTGAATCACATGCTGTGGTCATGAGCCATACAAACAAGGAAGATCCCAATTTTTGTCCCGAGTTTGTTGATTAGAGGTGTTACAGGTAAACACAATGTCACACTGGTCTAAAAACCAAACAACACCAGCACCCACTCTCCACTGAGCACCATTGAACATGGACGGAGGGCTCGGCCACTAACTGGCTCAGCTCGGATTTCTCCGATAACAAATAAGTTGATGGGAGTCTCGCTGCTCATGCTCACTTGTGAAGAAGGCAACTTGGACACTTTCCTTTAGGTCAGAGTAGGAGAGAGAAATCAGGAGGTCCTTAGTCCTACACAAGTAGTTCCCTCCAGGAATTACACAAGATTTTTTCCCTTCCCCAACTATATAACTGGGGCCCTGGAAGCTCGGAACAACACATTTCGTTGTGGAACAGCAGCTGGCATTTTGCGAACTCCTCGGGTAAGTTCCTGTAGGTGTATAGAGAACCCACAGGTTTATGTACACATCTGACATAACACAGGAGGCAGGCTAAAGCCAAGATGGTGAATTGTGTACAGGTGGCCTTACTTGAACAGCAACAATGGTCAGGCAACTACAAGAGATGCAGAGAAGTGAGTACTAGTGTCATCGTGGTCTAGTTGGAGGCAGTCTCGCTTCTGAGTCAGAAGATTATGGGTTCAAGTCTCATTCCAGAGGACTGACCACAAAAAACTAGACCAATATTCTATTGCAGTTCTGTGAGTGCTGTACTGCCCGTGGAGTGCTAAGGGAGTTCTGCACTGTTGGTGATGCTGCCTTTTGGATGAGACAGTAAATGAGTATTAAATCACATTGCTATTTGCGCTAGCTTGCTGTGGCAAATTGGCTGCCACATTTTCTACAACAGTGACAATATTGTAAAACGTCATTGGATGTAAAGCGCTTTGGGGTATCCTGATGTCTTGAAAGGTGCCATATAAATGCAAATCTTTCTTTCTATGAATAGCCATGATTACAGGTTTCTGAGAGGGCCATAATCTACAATGGGAGTTTTGCATATCACAAAACTTTGAATAAACCGGAGGAGAAATGAAGAGGATTTTATTTAAGGAGCAGCAACTTATATTTATATTGCAAGTTTAATGCAATAAAATGTCTCAAGGTGCTTCATAAGCATGTTACAAAATAAGACAGTGAGCTACATAAGGAGTTATTAGGTAAGATGATCAAAGGCTTGGCCAAAGACTTATGTTTGAAGGAACATCTTAAAGGAAGAAAGCAAGACGGAGAGGTAAAGGGAGGAAATTCCAGAGACGAGGGTCTACTAAGGGCAGCACAAGTGATAGCATTGAAGCTTCACAGCACCAGGGTTCCAGGTTCGATTCCCCGCTGGGTCACTGTCTGTGCGGAGTCTGCACGTTCTCCCCGTGTGTGCGTGGGTTTCCTCCGGGTGCTCCAGTTTCCTCCCACAGTCCAAAGACGTGCAGGTTAGGTGGATTGGCCATGATAAATTGCCCTTAGTGATCCTAGGTTAGGAAGGGGTTCTTGAGTTACAGGGATAGGGTGAAAGTGAGGGCTTAAGTGGGTTGGTGGAGACTCGATGGGCCGAATGGCCTCTTTCTGCACTGTACGTTCTATGTTAAGGCGTGGTCATCACTGGTGAGTAATGAAAATTGCAGTTGCTCAAAAGGCCAGAATAAGATGAGTGCAGACAACTGAGGCGTGTGGGGCTGAAAATTACAGAGATAGGAAGGCGCAAGGGAGTGAATTATGATGTGGAATGTACTGCCTCGGAATAGGGGGAACTGATTCAGTAGTAATTTACAAAAGTCAACTGGACAATTCGCTGTAGGAGAGAAAATTGCAGGTCCATGGGAATGAACAGTGGGGAGAGTCTAATTGGTCACCCATTCAAGGATTCGGCATGGATGGGAAGTCCTACAAGGTTCCATGGCTGCTCTCCCTCAAACCACATCATCCTACACAATCTTCCTTTTCCCTGAAAGCTAATATCAGGCCCTCTTTTCTATCTTAACCCACTCTTTGCCAGGATCCAAGTGCTGTCAAACCTCTTATCTCTGTTAGCACTCCCACTTGGCTACAGATGAAAGTTTATTTTTTAACCCGAAGTTTGGCATCTGATCACACATTGATACAGAAGAAAGGTCATGTGGATCATTCTACTTCTCAACCAGAACAAACCTCAAGCTTGCCTCACCTCCCATCACACTTCCAGCTGCTTCTTAAATGTGGCAGCACGTTTGCTTCCAAACTAGCTTCCCTACACAGTGATCACGCAGCACCAAATGTCAGTCTCAAACTTGCTGTTCACTTGCATCAACCTGAAGCCTCCTTGTCCCAATTTAATTGGAATCAGTGTTGCCCTCTCCTTCCTCATTCACTTGACTTCTATTGGTTTATAGTCCTGTCCTCCAGTCTGGATGTGGCCCTTTCCTTGGGTATCTATTGTAGCTGCTGAGTTGATGGGAGGCCCCCTCATTTAAAGAGTCTTTGTACACATAATCACCAAAATGCTATTTTTAAAAAATATAACGTGGCAGTTCCTTTCCTGTCCTCTATTTTGTATTTGGAAAGCAGGTTTTTAATATCGCTCTCAGTTGCTGATTCAGGTCTCAGTGCTACACGCTGAAAGCCATGTTATCCCTTTCTTTCTTAATGAGCTTTGTCAATTCTGCTGTCACTGTGTTTTTAAAGAGTCTTAGGCAAATAGCAACGGTGCACCCATTTACTGGTGATGACATCATTTAATCTGCATGCTGGACCCTCAGACACTCGACTCTGGGCAGCCTGTGTTAGATGGCAGTGACCTTGAGAGGTTACTGCTGCGTGTTGTGACAGAAGCAGCGATTGAGAGACTAAATCAAGGGCTGCTCTCACACTGCAATATTCCAACAGCATCAAATAACAAGTTGTTTATCAACCAACATTTTCTCTTTCTTTTGTCCTAACCAGTGCAGGATGTGATATGTGAGAAATGGAGGGGAATTTGAGGAGGGGGCAAAAAGGTTTCAGACAAAATTATTAATTTTTGACCCTGTTCCAAACAAAATGCTTCACTCCGTAGCCAGGTTTAATTGAATTGTACAGTAGACTGTAAGCGCACTCAAATCCTGATAGAAAGTATTAACTACCATGCCAAAAAATCTGGGTTACACAGAGATCAAGATTTCTAAAAATATCTACTGTTGCATCTCTGTGCCCTTGGCCTAATGAACTGTTAGTTTCACCCGAGCTCCAGCAGACGTACAAACACTGCAGAGAAGGAAATTAGACCCCCCAGAAACAACACTGCTTTCCCCCAAAGAGAATTGTCAGTGTCGCATCTACGAGAAATGTAATGGTAAATTTCGACTAAATGGGAACGGATAGAAAAGGTTTGGGCAACAGAAATCTTACAGTCAGAACATGCGAGCAGGCTCGAGACCATCAGAATTCTATAGAGTGAGAATGAGTGAGGTTTGTTCCATATAATTCCAAACTTGTAGAATTTGTCTGACGCTAGTCAGCACGCAAAGGAAAAGACACCAGTCGGTTCCAACACCTTTGGAATTAGACACCTTGAGGGAACCAGCATCCACTGAATATATGTCCTCACTGGCTGGAGTTTTCTATGGGAATTGTTCCCAGCTGTTACCCTGCTGCTGTTTTCACATGTTCTGACTGCATGTTTTCTGTCGGTGAATGTTTACACGGGTGCTAACTTCCTGATGGTGAATGTTTCAATGGGTGCTAGCTCCGTGTCGGTGAATGTTTCAATGGGTGCTACCTCCCGGTCGGTGAATGTTTCAGTGGGTGCTAGCTCCCTGTCGGTGAATGTTTCAGTGGGTGCTAGCTCCCTGTCGGTGAATGTTTCAATGGGTGCTAGCTCCCTGTCGGTGAATGTTTCAATGGGTGCTAGCTCCCTGTCGGTGAATGTTTCAATGGGTGCTAGTTCCCAGTCGGTGAATGTTTCAATGGGTGCTAGCTCCCTGTCGGTGAATGTTTCAATGGGTGCTAGCTCCCTGTCGGTGAATGTTTCAATGGGTGCTAGCGCTGTGTCGGTGAATGTTTCAATGGGTGCTAGCGGTCTGTCGGTGAATGTTTCAATGGGTGCTAGCGCTCTGTCGGTGAATGTTTCAATGGGTGCTAGCTCCCTGTCGGTGAATGTTTCAATGGGTGCTAGCTCCCTGTCGGTGAATGTTTCAATGGGTGCTAACTCCCTGTCGGTGAATGTCTCAATGGGTGCTAGCTCCCTGTCGGTGAATGTTTCAATGGGTGCTAGCGCTCTGTCGGTGAATGTTTCAATGGGTGCTAGCTCCCTGTCGGTGAATGTTTCAATGGGTGCTAGCTCCCTGTCGGTGAATGTTTCAATGGGTGCTAGCTCCCTGTCGGTGAATGTCTCAATGGGTGCTAGCTCCCTGTCGGCGAATGTTTCAATGGGTGCTAGCGCTCTGTCGGTGAATGTTTCAATGGGTGCTAGCTCCCTGTCGGTGAATGTTTCAATGGGTGCTAGCTCCCTGTCGGTGAATGTTTCAATGGGTGTTAGCTCCCTGTCGGTGAATGTTTCAATGGGTGCTAGCTCCCTGTCGGTGACTGATTTAATGGGTGCTAGCTCCCTGTCGGTGAATGTTTCAATGTGTGCTAGCTCCCTGTCGGTGAATGTTTCACTGGGTGCTAGCTCCCTGTCGGTGAATGTCTCAATGGGTGCTAGCTCCCTGTCGGTGAATGTTTCAATGGGTGCTAGCGCTCTGTCGGTGAATGTTTCAATGGGTGCTAGCTCCCTGTCGGTGAATGTTTCAATGGGTGCTAGCTCCCTGTCGGTGAATGTTTCAATGGGTGCTAGCTTGTATGTTTCAATGGGTGCTAGCTCCCTGTCGGTGAATGTTTCAATGGGTGCTAGCTCCCTGTCGGTGAATGTTTCAATGGGTGCTAGCGGTCTGTCGGTGAATGTTTCAATGGGTGCTAGCTCCCTGTCGGTGAATGTTTCAATGGGTGCTAGCTTGTATGTTTCAATGGGTGCTAGCTCCCTGTCGGTGAATGTTTCAATGGGTGCTAGCGCTCTGTCGGTGAATGTTTCAATGGGTGCTAGCTCCCTGTCGGTGAATGTTTCAATGGGTGCTAGCTCCCTGTCGGTGAATGTTTCAATGGGTGTTAGCTCCCTGTCGGTGAATGTTTCAATGGGTGCTAGCTCCCTGTCGGTGAATGTTTCAATGGGTGCTAGCTCCCTGTCGGTGAATGTTTCAATGGGTGCTAGCTCCCTGTCGGTGAATGTTTCAATGGGTGCTAGCTTGTATGTTTCAATGGGTGCTACCTCCCGGTCGGTGAATGTTTCAATGGGTGCTAGCGGTCTGTCGGTGAATGTTTCAATGGGTGCTAGCTCCCTGTCGGTGAATGTTTCAATGGGTGCTAGTTCCCTGTCGGTGAATGTCTCAATGGGTGCTAGCTCCCTGTCGGTGAATGTTTCAATGGGTGCTAGTTCCCTGACGGTGAATGTTTCAACGGGTGCTAGCTCCTTGTCGGTGAATGTTTCAATGGGTGCTAGCTCCCCGTCGGTGAATGTTTCAATGGGTGCTAGCTCCCTGTCGGTGAATGTTTCAATGGGTGCTAGCTCCCTGTCGGTGAATGTTTCAATGGGTGCTAGTTCCCTGTCGGTGAATGTTTCAATGGGTGCTAGCTCCCTGTCGGTGAATGTTTCAATGGGTGCTAGTTCCCTGTCGGTGAATGTTTCAACGGGTGCTAGCTCCTTGTCAGTGAATGTTTCAATGGGTGCTAGCTCCCTGTCGGTGAATGTTTCCACCGGTACTAACTCCATGCTAGTGAATGTTCCCACGGGTGCTAGATGCCGTTTGGTGAATGTTTCCATGGGTGATTTTGCTGGTGAAATCTCTTTGCTGGTGAATATATTTTTTAAAATTTAAAGTACACAATTCTTTTTTAAATAAATTACGGGGCAATTTAACGCGACCAATCCACCTACCCTACACATCTTTGGTTTGTGGGGGTGAGACCCACACAAACACAGGGAGAATGTGCAAACTCCACAGGGCAGTGACCCAGGCTGGGATCGAACCCGGGTCCTCAGCGTTGTCAGGGCTAAACACTGTGCCACCTTGCCGCCCACTGGTAGCGAATGTTTCCATGGTTGCTAACTCCCTGCCGGTGAATGTTTCCATGAGTGTTACTTCCCTGCTAGTGAATGTTTCTGTGGGTGTTAACTCCCTGCTGGTGAATGTGTCCACCGGTTTTAGCTCTCTGCTGGTGAATGTGTCCACCGGTTTTAGCTCTCTGCTGGTGAATGCTTACTAGATTATAACAAAGGTTTGTGCTGAGCAACATTTTCTAAACTTAGCCTACACCCACGCACGCAAACACACACATGCAAACATAGCACAAGCACACACACGTGCAAACAGAGGTGCAGATACACACACACACTGGTGCGCGCGTGTGCATGCATACAGACAAGCACAGTCACACGTGAAGCTACACACAGTTACACGCACACACAGTTTCACACACACACACACACACACACACAGTTACACACACACACAGTTACACACACACACACAGTTTCACACACACACACAGTTACACACACACACACACAGTTTCACACACACACACAGTTTCACACACACACAGTTACACACACACAGTTTCACACACACACAGTTTCACACAGTTACACACACACACACACAGTTACACACACACACACAGTTACACACACACACACAGTTACACACACACACACACAGTTACACACACACACAGTTACACACACACACAGTTACACACACACACACAGTTACACACACACAGTTACACACACACACACAGTTACACACACACACAGGTGCACAGTTATACACACACACGCGTACACACAGACACAGGTACACACACACACACACACACACACAGTTACATGCACACACAGAGAAGACAAGGCTTTACACCCTGAGAGACTCCAGCATTCAGCAGGCAAAAAACCTTGTTACCTGTCATACCAAGACATTTTGATCAGCTTTACTTTCCAAATACATATGCATATATTTCCAATTATTGCCCAGATTCACAGACTGCCGCCTGCCTCTCAGGGTCTGGCAGAATTGCCCATGACAGCTGTTGTAGTGCTTAGTCTATTGACTGATAATGGACTGCATCAAAGCTCTTTACAACAGCTCAGAAGGCCACACGCCTCAAAGAGAGAGAGCTATTTTTGGAAAGTACACATCTTTGAGGACAGAGGGAGGGAGGAAACATTAATAATAATAATAATCTTTATTAGTGTCACAAGTAGGCTTACATTGACACTGCAATGAAGTTATTGTGAAAATCCCCTAGTCATAAGACCATAAGACATAGGAGCAGAATTAGGCCACTTTGACCATCGAGTCTGCTCCACCATTCAATCATGGCTGATATTTTCTCATCCCCATTCTCCTGCCTTCTCCCCATAACCCCGATCCCCTTATTAATCAGTTGCCACACTCCAGCATCTGTTCGGGTACACTAGAGGGAGAATTCAGAATGTCCAAATTACCTAACAGCACGTCTTTCGGGGCTTGAGGGAGGAAACCGGAGCACCCGGAGCAAACCCACGCAGACCCGGGGAGAACGTGCAGACTCCATACAGAGAGTGACCCAAGCGGGGAATCGAACCCGGGTCCCTGGAGCTGCGAAGCAACAGTGCTAACCACTACTCCTCAGTGTTTAAGGGGGCGACTGGATTAAATAAGGGTCTCTGTTTTCTGCAGTCCAACTTTCGTATTAAGGAATAAGTGAGACTCGTCCCTTTCCTCTCTTACACTATGTTGTTCCAATTTAATTCAAGAGCCCTGAAAGGACTCAGCACCACACTCAATTCTATCAATTGACGAGCTGTACAGACAACTAGGAGATTGGAACAGGTGACTGCCTACACTCCAGGCAATATGGGTGTTAACAATTAAGAAATAAAAATAAGTGTGATGATGACATGATGTACAATAGAGAAGCCGGAGAACACATTTTCAAATTGTCACGGTCAATAAAACTACATCACTCGGAAACACCGAGGGCAAGTGACAAGCCCAGCATTTCCCTCTGGAATTGCCACGGCCTTTTAATAAAAGAGGGTTGTGACTACTGAATGTGGGGCACTGTTGCTAAATGGTACAGAACAGTTGCTGTGCTTACTTTAGAAAGTAATGCCCTGTGTAAAATCTCTCAAATGGTTCATACATGATAAGGCTGTGGATAAATGAAAGCATTCCTGCTGTTGAGGATCAGACAAATACAAAATAAAAGCCCTGACTGCTTGTGCTGTCCCATCTCCAACCAAGTGGCAAGATTAATAATCAATATCGTACGACGGTCCATTGGGAGTTCTCTGCTAATTTGATGGAGCCAAAAGCTTTTCCAACATTTAAGGCAAGCAAACCAGTTCCTGCATCAAAGAACTTTTCATACAGCCAAATAATGGTGCAAAATTCCAAGTCGGGATTGGTATTCAGAAACACTAATCATGTGAATTTACTTATGGAGGACTAAATGGCAGTGGATTAGAATACTCCCTTTACCCATCTCTGGAACCAAAATTCCATTCTGATCCAGATTAACGGGACCAAAGTCTCTCCTCTCTTTGCTAGCTGCAAGAATTCTATGCAAAGTAGGTTAATGAGCCCCAACCCAGTTCCATCAGTATAGTCTTAACCTCAACAAACGGGCAAAAGTCGGCATGCTCAATTAAATTATAAGGGTGGATGGTGTGACAAACTATTGTATGGCGGCTTCACTGGCGCTTATTGTTGGGGAAAAGCAGACTCCTTATGTAATTATGCTACACCAGATCTGGGAGCACTGAGG
Source organism: Scyliorhinus canicula (assembly GCF_902713615.1). Classification (NCBI taxonomy): domain Eukaryota; kingdom Metazoa; phylum Chordata; class Chondrichthyes; order Carcharhiniformes; family Scyliorhinidae; genus Scyliorhinus; species Scyliorhinus canicula. Next base: position 152,349,627 of record NC_052156.1, read on the forward strand.
CAGATACTGGATGCCCCAGATAGGAATGTGCTCTATCCTTAGCATTTACATCCCAATCTTGAGAAATACAATCACAATAAAAACTTTCATAATGCATAGAATTTACAGTGCAGAAGGAGGCCATTCGGCCCATCAAGTCTGTAACGGCCCTTGGAGAGCACCCTCCCTACCCAAGTCCATACCTCCACCTTATCCCTGTAACCCAGTAACCCCTCCTCACCTATTTGGACACTAAGGGGCAATTTAGCATGGCCAATCCACCTAACCTGCACATCTTTGGACTGTGGGAGGAAACCGGAGCACCTGGAGGAAACCAACGCAGACACGGGGAGAACGTGCAGACTCCACACAGTGACCCAAGCCAGGAATGGAACCTGGGACCCTGGAGCTGTGGAGCAACTGTGCTAACCACTGTGCTACCGGCCCGCCCAATCCCTAATAATCCCTAGATGCCAACTTCTTTACTGTACGAGTTCTACTAATCACTCATTCTCTCCGTTCTTCTCTCCTTTTTCAGTCCCCACTCCAGGAGTCAATTTCTAAAAGCACTTATCTTTACTGGACCTGCTACACATCATTCATTAGTTATGGCCGATTAAAAAGCCGGACATGCTCAAGATGGATTGTGTGTGTTGCAATGTTGAAAGGATTTTGTGAATGAAATTTGCATCACATTATTATGATATGGTCATAAAAGTTTCATGACAGCTTGTAATCATCAAATATTCATCCTGGCCTCAGGCATCAGTTTATGACCAAAAGGTTCTGGACAGCCTGGAAAATGGAAGTGACAGACTCTGATGTTTGTGGAGTTAAATTTTACAAAATAAATAGCTACAGCATTTTAAATTCTTTTAGGCGCAATTATGAATTTTGAAAATCCCCCAAATCTATTTTATTCCATTAGGTTTGCTAATCTCCAGTGCCAGATGGATAAGCAATGACTAAGTAAGCACGGGCTCTTGGCAAAAAGGCGACGCAATGCAGTTGTATGAGCTACGTAACACGTTCGAGAAGGCAAACCCTGAACAATGCTTGCATGTGCCCAGACAGCAGGGTTGAAGTTTAGAACGGATCTCAAGAAGCATTTCTTTGTGCAGAAAGCGATCATCAGTTGGAACCAATTGCCATGAAAGGTCACTGAAGCCAAAGCACGGGGCTCATTTAGAAAGAAAAGAATGGATGGTGCCGTAAGAAGAATGTAGTATTCTGGAATGCAGAGTGAAAATGCGCATTCTTTATCTCCACTCACCTGCTGATTAGAGATGGAACTGTTTGTAAATACTATAGAGGTTAGTTTTGAAGGTTGAATGCAATGCCAGCACTAGAGAAATAGGGTCAAAGGAGGGGTGGGAAGCTAAGGTGAAGAAGGAATTCTAAAATGAATAGGTAGCAGCAGCAAGGAAAAATCACCAACAGCTATGGGATGTATTGACAGACTTCAAAACACAACTGCAGCTCAAGATAAATTGTAGGAAGAAATAATGGCAATTCTTACCATTGGCATCCTGCACGCCAGTCAGTGCTCCTACAGCAGCGGCAGTCTCTCCCGACAGCACAATCTGGCCTCCGCCCTGCAGGGTGGCTTCAGCAAGTGTGGCAACAGCATGGGCAGCAGCCTCACTGTAGCAAGGAAGCACATAACATGTTGGTCACTCACTTGATTCTCCAGTAGAAATACACTGCATGTACATATATACAAATACAACACACGCTATTGTACTGCATAGGAGGAGGCCATTTGGCCTATTGTGCCTGTGCCAGCTCTTTGAAAGAGTTATCCAATTCGTTTCTTCTCCCATGACCCCATGAATATCCCCCCCATCAAGTATTTATGCAATTTCCTTTGGGAAGGGGTAATGAATCTACTTCCACCATTCTTTCAGGCAGATTATAGCAACATTAAAAAACCCTAACATTCCCAAGTTCTCTGCCTATTATTTTAAATCTGTCACCTCTGCTCATTGATCCTGTTGCCAGTGGAAACAGTTCCTTCCTATCCACTCTATCAAAATTGCTTCGAATTTTAAATGCCTCCATTTAATCTTCTCTGCTCCAAGAACAGCAACTTCTCTAGTCTCTCCATCTGCAAATATACCACCACAAAAGCAGAACGTGGGTTAGGATCAGCATGGTCCTTTGCCCATTTGACCTCAACTTTCTAGGATACTCACTTCCTTGTCTTCCTGTTCCAACTTAACATTTACTTAACGAGCAAAGGACACCAGCAGCACAATCGGTAATCAGAGGATACAAGATTGCTGAAGAACATTGATGCAACACTACCTCAATACTTCCTCGATCATATGCACAGGTCCTGAAATGGAGCTTGGACCTTGAAGTGCCTGACTCTAGACGCGAGAATGCAACCAAATCAGTCATGCTGACTGTAAACTCCTTCCTTGAGGAAGCAAAGTCTTGCTAGGGAACAGTTCTGTGTATGGTATCAACCCTTGATATATCTTACAGCCTAAACAGCTATGAGATACGGGCAGAGCACTGTCACTCTCTAAACGCATTTCCCAGCAATGATCATAAGAACATATGAATTAGGAGGAATGGGCCATTCAGCCCCTCGAGTCTTTTCCACCATTCAATAAGATCACAGTCAATCTGATTGTGGTCTCAACACCACTTTCTTTCCTATCCCCTATTATCTTTGACTCTCTTGTCAATCAACTATCTAGCTCAGCCTTAAACATAATCAATGACCCTGCCCCCACCGCTCTCTGGGGAAGAGTTTCACAGACCGCCTTACAAAATAAAAACTGCACAGTAGAAGCATCAATAACATCAGCTCAATCACAAAACAACGAGCTGTTCCACAACTCACTCCAATTGCAACAGGATTTCATTCCGTTCTCAACGGAGACTGGATTGGAATTTATAAACTTTTTTCAAATAAAGTTGAGTACCCAATTCCTTTTTTCCAATTAAGAGGCAATTTAGCATGGCCAATCCACCTACCCTGCACATCTTTGGGTTGGGTTGTGGGGGCAAACTCTACACGAATAGTGACCTAAAGCCGGGATCGAACCTGGGACCTCGGCGCCGTGAGGCAACAATGCTAACCACTGCGTCAACGTGCTGCCCGAAGTTTATAAACTTGACTTCATTCCTCAGTTCAGACCTCAATAATCCACCAGATGATGAGATAGGGGTCAAGGGTTAACTGGTGACACAAGTTCCCCACAGCAGATGGGCTGCACCATTCTTTCTGGGTTGTGATACACAGCTCGCCAACTCTGGTGCAGTTGGGAGAAATGGACGGTTGGAGGAAAATTGTTGGGGGGGGGGGGGGGGGGGGGGGAGGATATTGTGGCATAAAAAGCCAGAATTAAGTTGCTGTCTGGTAAATGGGGGCAGTCCTCCATGCCACCACTTGAGATCTCATCCCTTGACAAACTCTTTAAATGTGGCACATTATAGTCAGTCTTGCTGCAATTCAAGTGAAGAATAATGCAACACTAATCACATTATACAGTGTGCACAATGCGTTTTAGTTTGAGCTCAATCTATTCAGTGCGATCCAGTGGATAGCTGCTGGGAAAATACCAATCCTTACTGCCCCCTGCTGGAATCAGTGCAGCACTACCACTTAAAAATAAGACTTTTTCAATTGGCTGCAAAATTCATCAAAAGCTTGGGGGGGGGGAGAGAAACATAATCGCCATCTCCTGAACTCAATGTAGAACCTTGTTAGATTAATTGACAAAAGATCCCCCTGATTTCACAGAACCCCATCTGAGAGGTAAGTATTTAGTGTAATGAGCCTTGAGAGTGAGGGGTGGTAGTGGCTGCTGAATGGCACCACCACAGAACTTAATCCTGTCCTCACCTTTAAGCTCACAAACCTCCAGCAGGGCTCAATGGATAAGGGTCAGAAGGAAGAAGACAGGCAGAATTCCTCTGTCACACCCAGGAGGAGGCTGGCCATGGCAGCTGTACCTGACCTTGGGGAAACGTTATCTCACTCAAAAACACAACCTCCAGAGCAACAAAATGGGCTTTTCTTCAGATGGTAGTATAACACAGAGTACATAAAAAGCATCGCTCACAGGAGCCTCTACAAAACCTCTGCACTAGATGCAAGATAGTTACACTGACAAAAACTATTTGCGGCAAGTACATCTGATCTGACGTCTGATGGATCTAATTAAAGCAGGCAGAGGCCTACATGACACATTTGTAATGTCGATTAGTAAGGGAATGTGTTCAAAGTTGAAGTGGAAAAGCTGTTAGCAAATTAAAAGCTGTGCAATTTTAATTGAAAATCGCTTATTGTCACAAGTAGGCTCCAATGAAGTTACTGTGAAAAGCCCCTATTTGTATGGCTTCTCAGAACAATTTCAGAATTGTTACAGTGCAGAAGGAGCAATTTATCTAGTGCCATTCTCCCAGCAACCCTGTACACCCTTCCTTTTCAGGTAACAATCTCATTCTTGTTTGAGTGCCTTGATTGAACCTGCTTCCACCACTCTCAGGTACTGCATTCCAGGCCATAACTATTCACTGCATGAAGAAGGTTTTTCTCCTCATGCCGTTGCTTTTGTCAGTTACTTAAAATCTGTGCTCTCTTGCTCTTGATCCTTTCTATGAGTGGGAGGTTTCTCCCCATCTGATCGGTCTGGACCCCTCACGATTCTGAATACCTCCATCAAATCTCCTCCCAACCTTCTCTTCTCCAAGGAAAACTGTCCCAGCTTCTGCAATCTATTTTTGATTTTAAAAAATAAACTTATGAGTACCCAATTCCCCCCCCCCCCCCAAATAAGGGGCAATTTAGTGTGGCCAATCCACCTAACCTGCACATCTTTGGGTTTGTGTGGATGAGACCCATACCTGAATCTTGCCTGCAAGGCAATCTTTCAGTTCTGATTAATTCTGCTAAGCCATCCTTCAGCACCAACTCCAGTATCTCAACATCGGTTTTATAATAGAGACCAGAAATGTTTATGGTGGCATGGTGCCTGGCACTGCTGCCTCACAGCGCCAGGAACCCAGGTTCAATTCTGACCTCGGATGACTGTCTGTGTGGAGTTTGCATATTCTTCCCGTGTCTGCGTGGGTTTCCTCCAGGTGCTCCGGTTTCCTCCCACAGTCCAAAGACGTGCAGGTTAGGCGGACTGGCTATGCTAAACTGCCCCTAGGTGAGGTTACGGGGATAGGGTGGGTGATTGGGCCTAGGTAGGGTGCCTTCAGAGGGTTGGTGCAGACTCGATGGGCAGAATGGCCTCCTTCTGCACTGTAGGGATTCTATTCTCTGATTCCTGTCTAAGTGTGGTCTAACCAAAGTTCTTTACAAGTTTAACATAATTGCATTTTATGGTCTTTTTGTGGTTTGTGAACCTGCACTCCAGATCACTCTTCCCCTCAATGTTTTCAGGGAGTATGTGGCTGCCTTATTCTTCCTACCACCTCACTGCTTATCTATATTGAATTCATCAATTACCTGACCACCCTGCAAGTTTGTTAATGTTTTCCTGCATTTTGTCGCCGTTGTCCTGACTAAGCACACTCCTCAATTTGTGTCATCTACAAATTTTGAAACTGTACTTGGTTCCAGGATCCAAATCATTTAAGTAAATCATTGTGGAAAACTACTTCCCACCATTTGCTAATCCAATGCCTTTTGAGTGTGTAGAGGGTGGGAATAGAAGTGGAGTTGAGAACGGTCAGAAGACTAGTAAAGAAAAAGCAAGATTTTATTTTGAACAAGTCATTATTTGGATTTCAAACCTGAATAATGCAAGAATACCCCCTTGCCCAAACCCCCCCCCCTCCCACCATGCTCTCTCAGAAGGACAGGAAATTGGGAAGTTTCTACATGCGGTGAGGACTTTGTTTCTTGCCCAGTTTTTAACCTGTACATCCTGATACATTCTATCTTGACTTTAACGTAGCATTTGTTGCTTAGAGACAGGAGAAAGCAGGGAATGAGAAAATGCCACTCCACTCTTTAAGGTCACTTCTTCCAAACACCTTGTATAATCCACCTCACCAGACTCTACCCAAAAAGAAACCCTGTGTTTTCAGTATAGTTTCTATTAACAGTGTGAATCTCTCCTCGAGTGGGCGAGAAATTCTCTGATCACCAAAGGTAGCCGAGCAAAACTGCAGCACATACGTCATCGCCAATATTTGACATCCACGTGTAACACTTCTGAACCAGCAACTTAAGAGCCAGATGTCCCGTTTCAAGCATCTCAGTCAACAATTTGCCTACAGGCTAAAAATGAGACCTCCCAATGCTTGTTTGGTTTAAAATCAACAATAGGAGAAGGATACAATGTACACCCAATCCAAAAATATGAATATATTTCATACTGTGCTAATGCACCCTTCCCCCCACATCCGCTTTGCTTTACTCATGCCTCAGTCACCAGTTCCCCAAAACACTCTCAGCTGGTGTTGTTCCAAATAATGAGCTTTGAACAACACCAGATGCATGAATAACATGTTGTGGCCCCTCCACAATCCACTGGTTCACGTGTCTTTGCCCTAGAACCAATCCCAACAGAAACTTATGCTAGTCTTCACCTGCTGGATCAGCGATTGTATCCAGTGAGCAGTGCTGTCACCGGGGAGGCCAGAGGTTCAACCTGTGCTCTGTGCTGAGTCAGGTACAGCATCCATGGAGCAATAGGAGGTACAATTCAAATAAAGAACTTGAATTTATACAGTGTCCGCAGGGCATTCCAAAGATCCTTAGACAATATAGTACTTTTGCAGTGTGGTCACTGTTGTAATGTAGGAAATTAGGCACCCAATTTGTGTACAGCAAGATCCCACAAATAGCACTGTGAAAATAACCAGAAAACAGGATCTAGTGCTGCTGGTTAGGGGATAGATGTTGATCATGGCATGAGGGACTTCTGTTATTCTTCAAATAGTGCCATGGAATTTTTTATGTTCAACTGAGGGAACAGACGGGGCATCGTCTCATGTGATAGATTGCACTTCCAAACTGCAGAACTCCATCAGTATTGCACTCGAGTGTCAGCATGGAAATGGATCTTACTCCACGAGCTTTTAACTTAGGGGCTGCCACTTAGCCACGATTGAGGGACAGGAAACAGATCCGGATGTCTCACCCATGTATCCTGACAGGAGCAGACACAAGGAGGGATGTGGGGATCTGGTTTGATGGTGACCCTCCCCATCGCCTCTCCAGTTGAATAGTATGGACACATGAAGATGACCTGTTTGGGTGAGGTACCAGAGAGTAATGCATTGATTCTTGTCTTAGAATGGAGTCAATGCCTTCCAGAGGAGAAAAAATTGACAAAAAAACAGAAATGTATGCCAGAGGGATCCCAAAGCACTGTGTTGGAATCTATGGCAACCAATCAAATGTCCAGGTTATGAGTTACAAACAAAAAATGCTGCAAACACTAAATCAGTCAGTGCTGGTGAAGAGAACAGGCTAGTTAACATTTCGGACACGCAACCCTTCATCAGAACTGATCCTATCTCAATACAGTTACTGCCCAGCAAGAGGTGGAGGGCAGGGGGCAGCTCAGGCTAATTTTCCCATGTCCAGAACAGGAATACCAACTTCAGGTTTCTCATTTCCATTCTGCTTTCTCAACCAGAGACCAACTAACTCAGCACAAATCACGGCTCAGACCGTCAACCTTTCTGACCCAAGTTACTCTGAACAAACTCGCCAAGTGATTGCTGGCACAAATTTGTTTGCAAGTTTACCTCAACCCTAGGCGACACCCCTTCTGAGTAATCCTCTCACCTCCATTAGGCACTATTATCTGCCCTGTAACATCATATGACCCATCTCAGCCTTGGGGTCAGATCAGCAAGTTGACTTTTTCTTCAGTCTTGGTCAAAGAGTCCAAAGGGGAAATGTTCACCTGTCTTTCGATTTCTATCCCCACTCTTAAACCCCATTACAACCCATTCATTCATCTGCACCCAGAAATAAGCCACTTGTGTGCAGAATTGAATATCCAAGCACTGTGTGTTGAGAACTGTAGAAAACCATAATCAAAATAATTGAAAAATGAAAATCCCACTAACGGTGAAATGTGAATGAGTGCATCAATAAAAGGACCATTTTCAGCTTCAAGCTCAAAATGTTATATATTTTTTAAAACAATGGTGAACTTGAAAATTAAATTTAGACTGAAGGCCCAGCCATTAGCCCAGGATATTTCCCTTACTTTCCTGAGAATCAATGGGGAACTTTATGCAACATCCCTCCAGACCTCTGCTGGCTGTTACCCACCTGTTCAGCGCCATGGTAACTGTGGCCCCTTGCTGCATCTCCTGTGATGCAGCCACCGCGGCCTCTGCCAGAGAGGCCACGGCCTGAGTGGCTTCGGAGGCCTGGGTCGTCTGGATTGCCATTTCCCCACCTTGCAATGTAGCCCAGTTCTGTTCCACCTGTGAAGAAAGTGCTGGTGTTATTGAGGCAGAAGCAAATAAAAACGTGAAGAATCAAAAGAAAATGTGTGTATGTGGGGGATTGAGGTGGGGTTGGAGGGAGGGGGAGAGGAATGTGCACATATTATCGCAGTCTTTAAAAAAAAAATTAAATGAACAATGAAAGGAAATTTTTTATCTCCTGCTCCAACAAAGTGCTGTTGTTTTGGAACATTTCCATAAATAACAACCAGTTGAGGAGAAGGGGGTTATGACAGAGAGCAAGAAGAGGGTTTCCCGCAGTGTGGTAAATCTATACCAGCTCTCAGACTAGTCAAGCCCCAGTTTAAACGAGCAGGGCAGTTCAGGTACATAGGCAGCTCCTTTCCAGCAATACCTCGCCCAATGGTTTTGGACAGAATTAGAAACAAAATATAAATTTTCTGCTTAAAGTTCCAGAGTGCTATCTTAAAAATAACTCCACCCCAGATTTCCCTTTCTCTTTAAGCAAACCTACTGCAAATTTCTATTCAACGGTTTAACATTACCAGAGGATAATTCTGGGCTCCCCGGTGACTCAGCTGGTTATGACAAAACCATACAGATCAGAAAGGATGCATGGTCCATCCATGATTGGCGCCAAATCATTTCAGCCACCATGATACAACTGGATTGAGTGGGAGGAAGAGCGAGGATCTCCACTCTCGGAATGAACCCTGCCAGCTCAAGGAATGAGCCCCAGTAGTGGTGGCTGTTACAGTCAAAATAGCTAGTGCCTAGTTTTACACGTGAATGCTGAGTATTTGCTGGATATACTGAGAGACCTGGAACGCAACAGTTTCTGGAGAGTTGAAAACTAGAACAAAGGAGAGAAAGTTAACAATGAAACCTTTTCTGGTATTTAACAAGATTGTAGCAGCTGCTAAGGAGATTGTTTTACTGGCCGCTAAGAATCTAGTAAAAAAAAAATCCAGTCCAACTAGAAGAACTGGTCACTTAATTTAAATACAGAGAATATTTTATCTTTTCTTGCAAGGCCTTGTGCAACTAACTGGGTCTCGAATACCTAATTTCTCAAGGTGTAATCTGTTACTCAAATGTATAATAATAAAAATCTTTATTATTGTCACAAGTCGGCTTACATTAACACCTCAATGAAGTTGCTGTGAAAATCCCCTAGTCGCCACACTCTGGCGCCTGTTCGGGTACACGGAGGGAGAATTCAGAATGTCCAATTCACTTAACAAGCATGTCTTTCGGGATTTGTGGGAGGAAACTGGAGCGCCCAGAGCTGAGAATCGAGCCCAGGTCCCTGGAGCAGTGCTAACCACTGTGCTACCATGCTGCTCTGTAATAACTTAATCCTACCAAACAGCATCCAAATTATATTTATATGGCACCTTTATGTATAAGAGACCTCAAGACACATCACAGGAGCAAATAACATACAAAATTTGACTCCAAGCCACAGAGAAATACCAGAATTAGGACAGAAAGCCAAAAATAAGGTCAAAGAAGTAGGTGTTAAGGACTGTCTGTGAGAGAGAGAGAGAGAGACAGAGAGAGAAGCAGCAGAGGTTTAGGGAGGGAATTCTAGAGCACTCGATTTTGGCAGCTCAAGGCACTTTGGCAGCCGCCAATGGTAGGGCCAAGAAAACTAGTTAAGTGCAAGAGGCCAAAGTTCGACGAGGGCAGTCATTTCAGAGGGTGATAGGACTGAAGGAGTTTACAGAAACAGGAATGGAGACGCCCATGGAGGGATTTGAAAACAAGGGCGAGAATTTAAAAATCAAGGTACTGCCGGCCCAGGGGTCAATGTAAGCTGACAATCACAGTGGTGATGGGTGAACGAGACATGATACGAGTCGAGTTAAGGGCGGCAGACACCAAAAACGGAAGAAAATTTAATTTCAAAATTTACTTTAGCGATTCTAGAAACCTATTTCTCACAGTCCTAAGTGCATTTTCCACATGCGGGAAGTCTAGGTGAATGAGGGGCTGGGCAATACATCAGAGGATGTGTTACGAATGCAAGCAGTCAGAAATATGCAGACCCAAATCCAGCACCCATACAGGGAAAGGTTCCATTAGCTCCTCTTTTGGACAGAGTAGAAGAACAGTTTGTTATTTTTTATATGGGCCCCAGTCTCTGAATTACCCGCTGTCCAAATATACTTGCTACTGCCATCTTCTCACTTGGCAGTCAAGCCTCGCTGTCTTGCCATACAGCTGCAAACCTCCCTATTTCTCGGTCTTCCTTCATCTCCCACCTTCACCTAACCACTGCCTAAAACCTGTTGTTGTCATTTAAGCACCATTTTCTGAAATAGCTTGCCTGCTTACCAAGGTTTCAATCTCAATACAAACCAGTGGCTGTGGGTTTGAGTCTAAACATTGTTGTGCCAAGGGCTTGCTCACACCACAGCATTCACTAGGTTTGGGTTTCACTGCTCTCACAAGATTTGTCAAAGGCTGGTGGAGCGGCGAGAGGTATCACTGGCTGTACAAATAATTTAATCCCATATTTTCATAGGGGGTGAGGTGAAGCAGAAGGCTGTTCCTTTCAGGGCAGTGTGACAAGAAACCACAACATTCCACCGTCTCCTAACTTGGTGAATTTGTTTTGCCCTCAGTGCAACATTTTGGTGGTTTGACACCAGGGATGTCATAGCCACAAAAGGATCGCCCAATTCACCAAATGACATGCGGACCACCAGGTCGGCAGGGCGGCTCAAAACTGCCCAATGAAAGGACAAAGTGATGGACAGAATAAGCAATCTGCAAACTGTTAAACGGGACAGATCAAGTCCAACACAGAGGGAGTGAAGCTCAGGCAGTGTTGTAAAGAATCAATGTTCCCTGGTACTTAAGTTGGAATTGGGGTTTTAATTGTTTAACGGACAGCACCAAATATAAAGGTGGCAGGTGGCGTTGTTGGAGAAGCAATTGCTGAACACAATAAACTTGGAGTTGAAGAAGTCAAGACCAGTTTTCTAGTTCTTGTCATAAAAGAGTTATGGAGCTTAGCAGGCAGCACAACGGGGAAACAATTTGATGAGTCTTTTCAAAACGATGCCAACGAAGCAAGACGTGATCAACCCCTGATCAACTAGCACAAAATGATTGAGATTAAGATTATTGAGCAAACAAAATTCTTAAACATGCAGATCATGAAAATTGGTGTAATGTTGGCATATTTTAATTTATTTACAATTAGTTTTAAAACAATTTGACGATTTCCTAAAAGAAGACATTTTAACTTATTTTTTCTTTGGTGTGTCTTATGGTCAGAGACTATAAGTTGGAGAGGTGTCCACATAAGCAATTAGTTGAAAACTAGTGCACAGGTATAAAAGGAAATGAAGAGGCAAATGGAAACGTTGAACTTTATCTCACCAGGATTGGGACACAAAAGCTGATGAAGTGATACTTTGCCTTGACTAGGCCCCATCTGGAGAGCAAAGTGCAGATTGGGCACCGAAGCTCAGGAAAGATACATGGGCCATGGAATGGGTGCAGTACACACTCACCATAATGATTCCGGGACATACAGGATTAAATTATGGAGCCAGATTAAATAAACTTTGTTTATATTCCCTGGAGTTTAGGAAGCTGAGGCATGATTTAATTGAGGCACTTAAAATGGTACAGAGATTGGATAGGGCAGAAACCGAGAAACAATTTTCTCTGGAGGGAGTGTCCAGAACAAAAGGGCAAGTCTTAAAAATTGAGAAAATTAAAATCAGGCCTTTCAGGAACCACTTTCCCACGTGAAATTTTGCTATTTGTTCTCCTAAGTCTGCAAAATTTGTAGTTTCCTGTTAGGTAACGGCAGGTAAATGGAGTTGAGGTACAAATCAGAAAAGATTCATGGGCTGAATTGCCTCCTTCTCTTCCACGGCCAAAACCCCAACCGCAGTCCAACAAAGCTTCTGGTTCTATAACCTTGCCCTTCAGCCAGGTGGAAAGGACCATCCAGGCCATGGACGTCTCCATTGCTACACGATGTCACGATAGGATGCCAGTGCTGGGTCGTGCCCAGTGGGAGTTGGGATGGACCTCCCACCCCGTTAGCGCGCGTGCGACTGCTGCCCTCACCTCTCCGTCCTGCACAGTGGAGTAATTCACCTGAGCAACAGTTACAGTTCCTGGGAGCTCAGACGCATCTGCCAGAGTCGCAACTGTTGCACCCGTGCCAACCTGCAAATAAGGGCAGACATGAAAGAACAGTGCTTTAATCTGCAGCAGGGCATCTTCATTCCCCACTCACCGCTTTCCCAAAGATTATCCTTTGCTTAAAATCAAAACAAATCAGTGTCACCGCTCCGCCTGGTTGTTTAGTGAGTAAACAAGACCATATAGTCTGGTGCGAAGTTAATAATAATAATAATAATAGCGTATTGTCACAAGTAGGCTTCAATGAAGTTACTGTGAAAAGTCCCTGAAGTTACTGTGAAAAGCTATGCAGACCAGGTGAGTCTGAGTTACCATCTTTGGTCGGAACTGGGGTATTACGGATTCTTTAATTAATCTCAGTGTCTCCGAGAGGAAAAAGAATGAGAGTTGGGGAAATAAAAAAATAATTCAGCTCATGATCAATATCCTACAACCCTTCCCCCCTGGAAAGGAGCGCAACTGGATGCCAGGCAAGGGCAAGGTCAGGGCCAAATACAATCGTTTCTATAAAATAAAGTAAAATAGAAAGAAATACGTCAATTTATAAAGCACCTTTCATGACGTGGGATGTTCCAACGCACTTTACAGTTTATGATGTACTTTTTGAAGTAGTCAATGCATAATGTTGGAAATGCGTCAGCAATTTGAAAGCCATAAAGAGCAATTTCAAAAATGACCAGCCGATCCCTTTGAGCTGAGAGTTCAGAGATAAATATTGGTCAAGGTGAAAACTTCTTTTCAGAATCACTAACTTCGCTTGAGGAGGCAGACAAGCCCTCAGTTTAATATGTTGTGAAAGAGACAGCATCTGCAACAACACAGCACTTCCCTCAGTTCTGCACTGGAGGGTGAGCCTCGATTCTGGGTTCAAGTCCCTGAAATGGGGCACGTTGACTCAGGAATGGCTCAGACATGAGATAGGGCTACTTGGGTAAGGTGCCATTGACTGCAGATCTGCATTTTTATCACTGTAGGCACGGTTGCAAGGAAGAAAACGTGGCAGCTAATTTGTGCACAGCAAGCTCCCACAAGCAGAAACAATAATGATTAGGTAATCTGTTTTAATGGCGATGACTGAGGGATAAATATTACTGTGGACACCAGGGATAACGCCCCGCTTCTAATTCAAAATATGCCATGGGGTCTTACACATTGATTGAAAAACAAATTTGATTTAATTTTTTGAGCATGTGACCAGGTGTGTAGATGAGGGTAGCGCAGTTGATGTAATTTACATGGATTTCAGCGAAGCCTCTGACAAGGTCCAACATGGGAGACTTATAAAGAAGGCAAATGCACATGGGATACAGCGTAACTTGATAACAGGTGATTCAAAATTGGCTTAGCTGTGGGCGACAAAGGGTGATGACATATGGCTGCTTTAGTGACTAGAAGCCAGTGTCTAGTGGTATACCGCAGGAATCTGTGCTGTGCCCCCTATTGTATGACATAGATGACTATGTGGGGGGCAGGATCAATAAGTTTGCAGATGACATAAAGATTGGCCGGGTGGTTAACAGTGAGGTTGAGTGTCTTGGGTTACAGGAAGATGGTGATGAAAAAGGCATACGAGACACTTGCCTTTATCAACCGGGGCATAATTAAAATTCAGTGAGGTCATATTTGAGTCGTATAGAACTTTAGTGAGTTGGAGTACCGTGTATAATTCTGGTCGCCACATTATCGGAAGAGATTGTAGAGGGGTGCAGAGGCGATTTGAGGATGTTGCCTGTGATGGAACACTTAAGTTATGAAGATAGGTTGGATAGGCTTGGGTTGTTTTTGCTGGAGCAGAGAAGATGGAGGGGTGACCTGATTGAGGTGTACAAGATGAGGGGCATGGACAGGGTGGATAGGGAGCAGCTGATCCCCTTAGTAGAGGGGTCAGTTACAAGGGGACACAAGTTCAAGGTGAGGGGCATGAGGTTTAGGAGGGGATATGAGGAAAAACCTTTTTATCCAGAGGGTGGTAGCGGTCTGGAATACACTGCCTGGGAGGGTGGTAGAGCCGGGTTGCCTCACATCCTTTAAAAAGTACCCGGATGAGCACTTGGCACGTCATAATATTCAAGGTTATGGGCCAAGTGCTGGCAAATGGGATTAGGTAGACAGGTCAGGCGTTTTTCACGTGCGGTGTAGACTCGATGGGCCAAAGGGCCTCTTCTTTGTTGTATTATTCTGTGATTCTGTCTTTTACATTCATCGGAGGGGTCAGGTGGGACCTCAGTTTAATGTCTCACCTGAAATATGGCACCTCCAACAGTGCATCATTCCCTCAGTATTTTACTGCAGTGTCAGCCTATGTTTGTGCGCTCAAGTCCTGGAATGGGACTTGAATCCAGAACTTTGTGACTCAGAGGCAGAAATATTACCAACTAAGCCATGGCATATAAGGAGAAGGAGAGAGAGAGATAGAGGGGTTTTAAGAGAGAATTTCAGATCTTAAGGCTTAGTTGGCTGAACAGACGTTGGTATGAAGGAAGTGGGCAGAGTTAGAAGGGCAGAGTTCTCGTAAGGTTGAAGGGATGGAGAAGATTTCAGAGATATGGAGGAGCACGACATGGAAGCATTTGAACATGTGGATGAGAATTTTAAAACCAAAGTGCTGATGGACCAGAAGTCAATGTAGTTCAGCGAGCACAGGAGAGATTGGTGAATGGGAGACGTTGTGAGTTAGAAGACAGCTGGCAGAGTTTCAGATGAATTCAAGTTCATGGAAGACAGCAGAGGAAAGCAATAGAATAGTTGAATTTAGAAGTAGGAAAAGCATGGATGAGGGGTTCAGCAGTAGGTGGACTGCAGCAGGAGTGGAGATAGGTGACAGCACACAGGTGGAGTGGATGGTCTTTCTGATGTAAAGGCTATGGGGTCCGAAGCTCACCATAGGGCCTAGTTGGATGCTGAGGTTCTGAAGAGTGTGGTTCAACCCGAGACAGCGGAGCAAAAGAACAGAGCTTGTGGCTGGAGCTGAAGACAATGGGTTTGGTACTGTCAGTGTTTAATTGAAAAAAAATGTTGGCTCATCCAAGAATGAGAACAAGCTTGTTCAGATAAAACAAATCAGAGGCAGTACAGGTGTGGAGGGAGGTGGTGGTGAAGCAGACTTCAATGTTGCAGGGCACATAAGTTCCAGACATTGGATGGTGTCACAGAGGGGCAAAGTGTGAGAAAACAAACAGATGGACCAAGGATAGGTCTTTGGAGGATTCCAAAGATAACAGTGCAGGAAAAGGAAGAGAAACCATTGCAGCAAAGTCTATAGTTACAACTGGATGGTTAAGAATAGAACCAGTTGAGTGCAGTCCCATTGGAAAGAAGGCGTTTTGGAGGATGGTGTGGTCAACTCTTGTCAATGGTTGCAGGCAGGCAGAGAAGAATGAGGAGGAATTGTGCACCATGGTCAGTCAGAAAGGATGCAATTTTTTGAAGTTGATTAGGGCAGTTTCACTGCCGCAGCAGGGCAGAAAGTGTATTGGAGAATTCAAACATGGAGTTGCAGGAAACATGGGTTCAAGTCTTCAGAGAGGAAAGGGAGATTGGTGATAAAGTGGTCGGTGGCAAGGACAGAGGTCATGGGTTATAGAACATACAGTGCAGGAGGCCATTCGGCCCATCGAATCTGCACCAACCCATTTAAGCCCTCACTTCCACCCTATCCCTGTAACCCAATAATCCCTTCTAACCTTTTTTGGACACTTAGGGCAATTTATCATAGCCAATCCACCTAACCTGCATGTCTTTGGACTGTGGGAGGAAACCGGAGCATCCGGAGGAAACCCACGCAGACACGGGGAGAACGTGCAGACTCCGCACAGTGACCCAGCGAGGAAACAAACTCGAGACCCTGGCGCTGTGAAGCCACAGGGCTATCTACTTTTGCTACCGTGCTGCTCAAATGATGGCAGAATTGATAGGGGTCTTTGATAGTATCCGAGGAGTAGGGGCAGGAGATCAGGCAGGGGTGGTCAGCATCGTAGTGGGTAAGCATTCGATTGTAGGAGGTGGAACTCATGGACTAGATGAGCTTTGAGAGGGGATGAGGTGTATCAAGCTAGAGAAAGATGCAATTCTAGAAGCAGAAACAAAATACTATAAAAATCACCTGTATAAGTGAGACTGTGCCATCGGGGTTGCTGATTGTCTGTACCACTGTCTGAGAGGGGACGAGATGGGCAATATGTGTCGGCGGCTGTGTCTGCTGATCTTCAAAAGCATACAGCAAATCCTCTCTGCCATGCTGCTTGTAACAGTTCTTAACAATCGTCCTCAGTGCCTGTGTCCAGGAAACCTATGGGAGAAAATTCAACCTTCAAATATGGTCATGTAAAATATCAGATCACAAATTTGCTGCATTTGTCCTTCCCCCACCCCTGAAAAGCATTGATTCTTCGCAGGAGTCATTAGATAGCAATCAGCAGCAGACCGATTTACATAGAATGCACAACTTGGAAACATTGGGCCCAGCTGCAAAGTGCTGGTGTTTATGTTGTGCACAAACCTCCTCCTGGAACTAACTCCCTGAGCATGACTATCCACTGCTTTCTCCCCCAGGTACTTATTGAGCTGCCCCTTAAATGCATCAATGTTATTTGCACTTGTGGCAGTAAGTTCCCCATTTTAACAGCTAACTGAATATAGATGAATCGGAGGCAATACATTTTGGTAGGAAGAATAAGGGCTGGGATTCTCCCCTACCCAGACGGGCAGGGGGGTCCCGGCGTGACGGAGTGGCGTGAACCACTCCGGCGTCTGGCCTCCCCAAAGGTGCGGATTCTCCGCAGAAATCGGGACACGGCGGGGGCGGGATTGACGCCAGCCCCGGGCGATTCTCCGACCCCCCGGGGGGTCGGAGAATTCCGCCCAAGGAGTTCACACCCCATGAAAAAAAAAGTGTCTAAATGGAGTAGAGGAATAGAGGGGTCTGGTACAGACACACAGATTATTAAAAGTAGTGATGCAGGTTAATAAGGCCAGAAAACAATTCAGGAGAAACTTCTTTATCCAGAATAATTAGGGTGTCGAACTTACTATCACAAGAAGCGGTTGAGACAAAGAGCACAAATGCTTTCCTGGGAGGTAAAATAAGCTCATGATAGGATTAGGTGAACAGGGGTAAGAGGAGGTGCGTGTGGAGCATAAGCAGCAACACAAAGCCATTGGGTCAAACAGCCTCTGATGTAAATAATGTCATATCGCTCTCAGTAAAGTTTTTCTCCTGAATTCCTCATTAAATTTATTGGTGACTACATCGGAGTTAATATGTTGCTATCCACCCTGTCCATACCTCTCAGAATTTTGTAGACCTCAATCAGGTCCCCCCTCAACCTCCGTCTTTCCAACGAAAACAATCCTAATCTACTCAACCTTTCTTCATAGCTAACACCCTCCATACCAGGCAACATCCTTGTGAACCTCCTCTGCACCCTCTCTAAAGCATCCACATCCTTCTGGTAATGTGGCGACCAGAACTGCACGCAGTATTCCAAATGTGGCCTAACCAAAGTCCTATACAACTGTAACATGACCTGCCGACTCTTGTACTCAATACCCCGTCCAATGAAGGCAAGCATGCTGTATGACTTCTTGACCACTCTATCGACCTGCATGCCACCTTCAGGGTACAATGGACCTGAACTCTCAGATCTCTCTGCACATCAATTTTCCCCAGGACTCTTCTATTGACCGTATAGTCCGCTCTTGAATTAGATCTTCCAAAATGCATCACCTCGCATTTACCTGGATTGAACTCCAACTGCCATTTCTTTGCCCAACTCTCCAATCTATCTATATTTTGCTGTGTTTTCTGACAGTCCTGCTCGCTATCTGCAACTCCACCAATCTTAGTATCATCTGCAAACTTGCTAATCAGACCACCTATACCTTCGTCCAGATCATTTATGTATATCACAAACAACAGTGGTCCGAGCACGGATCCCTGTGGAACACCACTAGTCACCTTTCTCCATTTTGAGACACTCCCTTCCACCACTACTCTCTGTCTCCTGTTGCCCAGCCAATTCTTTATTCATCTAGCTAGTACACCCTGAACCCCATACGACTTCACTTTTTCCATCAACCTGCCATGGGAAACTTTATCAAATGCCTTACTGAAGTCCATGTATATGACTTTCCTCATCAATTAACTTTGTCACTTCCTCAAAGAATTCTATTAGGTTTGTAAGACATGACCTTCCCTGCACAAAACCATGCTGCCTATCACTGATAAGTCTATTTTCTTCCAAATGTGAATAGATCCTGTCCCTCAGTATCTTCTCCAACAGTTTGCCTACCACTGACGTCAAGCTCACAGTCTATAATTCCCTGGATTATCCCTGCTATCCTTCTTAAACAAAGGGACAACATTAGCAATTCTCCAATCCTCCGGGACCTCACCCGTGCTTAAGGATGCTGCAAAGATATCTGTTATGGCCCCAGCTATTTTGTCCCTCACTTCCCTCAGTAACCTGGGATAGATCCCATCCAGACCTGGGGACTTGTCCACCTTAATGCATTTTAGAATACCCAAAAGTTCCTCCTTCCTTATGCCGACCTGACCTAGACTATTTAAACATCCATCCCTAGCCTCAACGTCCGTCATGTCCTTCTCCTTGGTGAATACCGATGCAAAGTACTCATTAAGAATCTCACCCATTTCTTCTGACTCCACGCATAAATTCCCTCTTTTGTCTTTGAGTGGGCCAATCCTTTCTCTAGTTACCCTCTTGCTCCTTATATACGAATAAAAGGCTTTGGGATTTTCCTTAACCCTTGTAGCCAAAGATATTTCATGACCCCGTTTAGCCCTCTTTATTGCGCTTTTGAGATTTGTCCTACTTTCCCGATATTTCTCCAAAGCTTCATCAGTTTTAAATCGCCTCAATCTTATGTATGCTTCCTTTTTCATCTTATCTAGTCTCACAATTCCACCCGTCATCCATGGTTCCCTAAGCTTGCCATTTCTATCCCTCATTTTCACAGGGACATGTCTGTCCTGCACTCTGATCAACCTTTCCTTAAAAGACTCCCACATTTGAAATGTGGATTTACCCTTAAACAGCTGCTCCCAATCCACATTCCCTAGCTCCTGCCGAATTTTGTTATACTTGGCCTTTCCCCAATTTAGCACTCTTCCTTTAGGACCACTCTCGTCTTTGTCCATGAGTATTCTAAAACTTACGGAATTGTGATCGCTATTCCCAAAGTAATCACCGACTGAAACTTCAACCACCTGGCCGGAATCATTCCCCAATACCAGGTCCAGTATGGCCCCTTCCCGAGTTGGACTATTTACATACTGCTCTAAAAAACTCCCTTGGATGCTCCTTACAAATCCTGCTCCATCTACGCCTCCAACACTACACGAGTCCCATTGAGGTGCTGTATTGGACAGTGCTCCCCAACCCAAGGCAGCGTCCCATTTTCCCGAATGTTAATACATCCCGGCTGAAAACAGCTAACAAGGTCCACTCCAAGTAAATGTAGCTGGAGAGGAATGATATCGATAACCACTTGTGGTGCTGCTGTTAGCTCAATAGCGATCTTAAAAATTTACATTCCAAATTTGAGCAGTGATAGGTCGGGATAGATTTTTTTTAAAATTCATTAATGGGAAATGGTCAATATTTATCACCCATCCTTAACTGTCCTTGAGAGATGGAGGTAAACCACCTTCTTGAATCACTGCAATCCTTACGATGTGGGTACACCCAGTGCTGTTAGGAAGGGAGATCGAGGAATTTGTTTTTGGTCAATGGTAACCCCCCCCCCCCAGATTTATTGGTAATATATTCATCAATGGTATTGAATATCAAAGGGAGATAGTCAGAAACTCTCTTGTTGGAGATAGTCATTGCCTGGGCACTTGTGTGACATGAATGTTCTTTGCCATTTAATAGTTCAAGCTGAGAGTTGCCGAAGTTGTGTTGCACGTGGATTTGAGAAGCTTCTTTACCCAAGGATGGATGGATAAGAATTGCAAATCCAGTCCTGCATTATTCATCATTTACCAGATTACTCCCGAGATATTCCTCATGGTCCAGCTGGATGAGGAATCTCTCAGTAGTCCGGTCAACAAAGACAAATTAGCTATCTATGCTCTGCAACATTGCACCATCACAAATCCGTCATGTAGCTGGCACAGCACGATTGCCAGAAAGAGTGCATAAAAATACAGATCTGCCACTGGTAGGAGACATCACCCACCCAGCAAATGCCTCATCTCAAGGCAGCCAATCTGGACCAAACTGCCCAAGCTAGGCAGTTCTGCTGCGGAATGAAGGAAGGACCTGAAAAACAACATCAACAACGCAACGCAGAATCATCAGTTGGTTGATGATCCCATGTTGGAAATTCCAGGCTTCAACCCTCTGCCTGGTGAATGGGTCAAACTGAACAGGTTTCGCACTGGAGTCCGACCTTGTTGAAACAACCTCTCCTGTTGGACACACCGTAACTCACCCCTGTGCAACTGCAGCGAAGTGCAAACCATGGTGCAGATAATCGACAAGTGTCCCGATCTGTGCTTCAGTGGTGCTCTCACTGCCCAACACCAGGCTGATGAGGAGGCCGACAACTGGCTAACAAATTCCAAATTTGACATCTAGCTGTTCCTCAGTGGTAGTAGCATAGGGAACATGAGCATGAGCCCAATGAATGAGAAATGGTTATCCCAAACTTCTTCTACACACAATGTGAAGTCTTTATCATAGGAACTAGGGTGCAGGAGGGGGCCATTCAGCCCCTTGATCTGCTCTGTCATTCAATTAAATTAACTATCGCAAATCCACTTTTCTGTGCCATTCCCTTTGATATCACCAGTATCTAGAAATCTGTCGATCTCGGCCGTGAACATACTCAAGGGGCATACCAGAACTAGAAGCAGGAGTAGACCATTGAGCCTGCTCTGTCATTCAATATGATCATGGATGATCTTGGGCTTCAACTCCACTTCCCCGCTTGCTCCCCATATCGCTTGATTCCAAAAGGCCAAGAATTTGTCTATCCCTGCCTTGAATACAATCAGTGACGGATCATCCACAACCGGCTGGGGTAAGGAATTCCAAAGATTCATAACCCTTTATCCTGATTCCCTGACAAGTTGAAACAATCTCACAGCAACTAACCCATCAATCCCCCTTAGAATAGTGTACCTTTCAATGAGATCATTTCTCATTCTTCTAAGTGCCAGAGAATATAAGCCCAATTTACTCAGCCTCTCGTCATAGGACAACTTCCTCATCCCAGGGACCTTTGCTGTACTGCCTCCAATGCAACTGTATTCTTCCTTAAATATGGAGATCAAAACTGCACACAGTATTTCAAGCGTGGTTTGACCAAAGCCCTGCTACAACTGTAACAAGACTTCTTTATTCTTTATAATGTAAGAGAATTGGCTGACTGGCAGAAGGCAGAGAGTGGGGATAAAGGGGTCTTTTTCAGGATGGCAGCCGGTGACTAGTGGTGTGCCTCAGGGGTCTGTGCTGGGACCAAAACTTTTCACAATATACATTAATGATCTGGAAGAAATAACTGAAGGACTGTTGCTAAATTTGCAGATTATCTAAAGATCTGTAGAGGGTCAGGTAGTATTGAGGAAGCAAGGGGGCTGCAGAAGGAATTGGACAAGCTAGGAGAGTGGGCAATGAAGTGGCAAATGAAATACAATGTGGAAAAGTGTGAGGGTATGCACTTTGGAAGGAGGAATTTAGGTGTAGACTATTTTCTAAATGGGGAAATGCTTAGGAAATCAGAAGCAAAAGGGACTTGGGAGTCCTTGTCACAATTCTCTTAAGGTTAATGTGCAGGTTCAGCCAGCAGGTAAGAAGGCAAATGCAATGTTAGCATTCATGTCAAGAGGGCTAGAATACAAGACCAGGGAGGTACTTCTGAGGCTGTATAAGGCTCTGGTCAGACCCCATTTGGAGTATTCTGAGCAGTTTTGGGCACCGTATCTAAGGAAGGATGTGCTGGCCTTGGAGAGGGTCCAGAGGAGGTTCACAAGAATGATCCCTGGAATGAATAGCTTGTCATATGAGGAACAGCTGAGGACTCTGGGTGTCCTCGTTGGGAGTTTTGAAGGGTGAGGGGGGATCTTATTGAAACTTACAGGATACGACGAGGCCTGAATAGTGGACGTGGAGAGGATGTTTCCACTTGTAGGAAAAACTAGGACCAGAGGACACCATCTCAGACTAAGACAGAGATGAGGAGGAATTTATCAACCAGAGGGTGGTGAATCTGTGGAACTCTTTGCCGCAGAAGGCTGTGGAGGCCAAATCACTGAGTGCCTTTAAGACAGAGATAGATAGGTTCTTGATTAATAAAGGGATCATGGGTTATAGGGAGAAGGCAGGAGAATGGGGATCGGAAAATATTCCATGATTGAAAGGCGGAGCAGACCCGATGGGCCGAGTGGCCTAACTTTGCTCCTGTGTCTTATGGTCTTATTCCTGTACTCCGATCCCCATGGCAATAAAAGCCAACATGTCATTTGCCTTCCTAATTGCTTTGTGTTCCTGCATGCTAACTTTCTGCGTTCCTTTTGCCTGCTCTCTTACCCATCTACCTGGGATTCTACTCATTAAGACTCTTCCCCGTAAGAAAACAGAACTCCAGAATATTTAAGTATTTTCAGTTTTATGGCGGAACTGCAATAGAATTGGGGGCCTTGGTAAAAATACATTTACCCAACTGTCACTACTCCCATGTTACAAAATGCTGATTCCTTAAAGGTAACAGGCGGGCTACAATGATTCACATTGAGATGGGAAATCTAACAAGAACAGTGAGTGCAGAGTTGTAAATTTCCTTTGTTCATTGTCTCCCTACAGTCTGGTTCAGGTCAGAAGACCCCGCTATCGAGTACAAATGTGCCAATTCATTGATTCTGCTTACCCGCTGTTTCTGCTCCTCCGAGCGCACATCGCTGCGAACATTGGCCCACGGAATGTCCTCGGGCCACCACACAGGGCGGCAGCTCTCCTTCCCCCAGCCAGGCTTCCCTCGCCCTGTTGAGTATTTCAGCATCTCCGGAATGAACGCACGGAGCTGAGCCTGGAGGAGTCAGAGAGAGAAGAATGGTAATATAGCCAGTTAAATGTTCGTGGGGAATGGATTTCTCAGCGATAGGGGATAGAAAGACGCAGAACTTTGGCATAGTTAAACAGATAACTGAAAATTACTTTGGTGCAAGAGATTGAGGTGAACAAGAGACAGTGCTCTGTGGGTAATTTTAATTTAGGGAGCAGCGATATACATTCTTCTTCTGATCCTATATATTCATGGTTTGCTGAAGATACCAACTTCAGCTCATTAAATTCTGACTCCATTGTGGGGTATAGTAGCAATACTATATTTGATGAGTCAAAAAATGATGTCAAAAGCACTGAGATTGAAGGTTTCAGTGGTATCACGCGTCCCTTCCACAGCATTCTATTATCTTTGACTTCTTTTTAAATGTGCTTGTAAAGTTGTTACTGCTAAGAATCAGAATATATCTCAACTGAAGACATGATATGTAAATTTTTCTTACTGAAGAGGCGATTAGTTCACATTAATGTATTTGGAATTTTCTCATCCAAAAAGTAGGTATCTCAAAAAACTACCTGGTCTCATCCATTAATAATGTCCTTCATTCTGCCATTCGCACCTCCTCTACACACATCTTTAAGTTTCTTTAGTAAAACCGGTAACTGCTGGAAATGCTCAAGCAGGTCTGGCAGCAATTGTGGAACAATAAACACATTTAACATTTCAAATCCAATACTGTTGGACTCCAACGTTAACTGTGTTTCTCTCTCCACAGATGCTGAGATTTTCCAAATGTTCTTTTTATTTCAGATCTCCAGCATCCTCCACAGGGCTTTTGCTTTTATTCTTGTTTCTTTACTTGCCTCATTACCACTCCCTTTCGGACACACCTCCACTCTTAATCACATCCTTTTACAGATCTCCCCTTTTGGCTTGCTATTGGCATTTCTAACTTTTCTCAATGTTGATGAAAGGTCACCAACTTCACAGTACGAGAACGAGGGGGCACAGCTTTAAAGTGATTTGCAAAAGAAGCAAATGTGGTGTGAGTAAAAGCTTTTTTACATAATGAATGGTTGGGGTCTGGCATGCACGCCCTGGAAGTGTGGTGGAGGCGGGTTGAATTCAGGAGGGCATCAGATGCATACTTGAATGGAAACAATGTGAAGAGGTACGGGAAAAGGCAAGGGAATGGCACAAAGCCAAAATGCTTGTTTGGAGAGCCGGTGCAGAGACGATGGGTCAAATGGCCTCCTTCTGCGCCGTAACAATTCTGTGATTCTATATTTCCAGCATTTTGTTATTATTCCATCATCCAGTGCTTTGCTTTGGTGCATCATCCATATGATTATGTAGATTATTTACATTCAGATCTGATTAATGCAACAACTGAACTAGATTTAGGTCATCAGTGTGTAAGCCAAATAGATTCATTGTCCATGTACTCCGTTTCCATTCTTGCTAAGAAACTAAAACCTTTGGGTGGCATGGTGGCGCAGTGGTTAGCACTGCTGCCTACAGCGCTGAGGACCCAGGTTCGAACCCGGCCCTGGGTCACTGTCTGTGTGGAGTTTGCACATTCTGTCCGTGTCTGCGTGGGTTTCACCCCCACAACCCAAAGATGTGCAGGTTAGGTGGATTGCCCATGCTAAATTGCCCCTTAATTGGGAAAAAATAATTGGATACTCTAAATTTATCAACAAAAAAAAACTAAAACCTCGTGCCCCATGGTTATTTCCATCAGCTTTCTTTCTCCACGATCTCCCTCGTCAGTTCAATTTTCTTCCCATTTGTCTCTTTTTGTGCTGCAAGCACAAAATCTTTCTGGGATATGTGGCACAGAATGACAATTGCCAGTGAAGGGGCAAGAAACCAGTGGCTTGAATTGTTTTTAGCCTGTAGTGACCTGGCACATTATTAACTGGGACCTCTTTGAAGATGGGATGATCCAGTACAATTAAAACTTTGAAGTTTTCTTGATGGCTCACCTGGAAAGTTGCAGCTTAAACCCTTAAGTGTCGCTGTTTAAATGATCTTAGTTGGGGGTAGAGTGTGTTAGTTCACCATTTGGTTCCTTTCTGAAATGTCTGCCCTTCACATGTGAGCCTACACTTGGAATGTAGAGAAGATACCTGACTTGGAGGGAGGGTGCAAAACCATAGATGTTGCAGTGAAACATGACCCTCCCCTAACATCCACACAAAAATATTTTCAGCTGGGATCAACGAACAACTGGGAGCAGGTTCCTTCCTAACTCAACAAAATCCTACCTCAGCCCGCTTAAGGTCTCCGAGGCGAGGCTGCTTGGTTCCTGCCTTGGGGAACTTGGGCAGGAACATAGTTAAGTGAGTTTAACTGCACACTTAAATATGCAAATCTGGGTCCGGCCCATTGAGTGGGATCCAGATAGTGACCTTTTACGAGATCACGTTGGATCTTGTGAGGCATAACTAGCGTCACAAATTTGTGAAAGTTCTCTCACGAGATATACTCCCCCCCCCCCCCCCCCAATATCAAGTCAGGAGCGGCGAGGCCGTTAGATCGTACCCAAAGTGTAACCGCAGTGACAACACTGTGCTCCATTGTACCACGCATCAATTTTCTCACATTACCCCAGCCTCGTCCATTAGGAAACTGCCAGTCAACGATGTGGATTCAATCTCCTTTTCTGGATGATTAATAACAGTCCACACTTGGGCAGCACAGTGGCACAGTGGTTAGCATTGCTGCCTACGGCACTGAGGATCTGGGTTCGAATCCCGGCCCTGGGTCACTGTCCGTGTGGAGTTTGCACGTTCTCCCCGTGTCTGCGTGGGTTTCACCCCCACAACCCAAAGATGTGCAGGTTAGGTGGATTGGCCATGCTAAATTGCCCCTTAATTGGAAAAAATAATTGGCTACTCTAAATTTTTTTAAAAACAATCCACACTTGGTGTAGCATCAAGGCCAAAGGACCCAGCTAATCTCAGGCAGAACTGCGCAGCTTTGTTACAACTGAGCTCGGTAACCCATGGCCAGGATTGGGTTAAGATTTTTTATGTTAGGCATTCTCCTTGGCTACAACTGGGTACAAAATGATGCTACTACATTTACTTTAAAAAAATTCTATTTTTTTAAATTTAGAGTACCCAATTATTTTTCTCCAATTAAGAAGCATTAGTGTGGCCACTCCACCTACACTGCACATATTTGGGTTGTAGGGGTGAGACCCACGCAGGGGAGAATGTGCAAATTTCACACGGACAGTGACCCGGGGTTGGGATCGAACCCGGATCCTTAGCACTATGAGGCAGCAGTGCAAAACCGTGCCACCTTGCTGCTGCATTGAGTAATGGCACACTCGTCTCTGCATTTGAAAGTAATGTATTCTCCGTCAAGCATATCGAGAGTTGTAGCAGAAATGTGCTAAAATGCTATAGAAATGCAGATCGAGTCCAAACACAATCACCCAGGCAGAGAGAGAGAGTGAGACTGACTTTCATTTGAATCTAGCTTGGCAGAATCAAAGGCCAGATTTTTCACAAAATGGCCATTCCTGGAGATGAATAAACCTCAATTACCAATGGAGGATTACAGTTTTAGTAACCTGCTTTGTGTGTTTTTTTTTCAAACTACCTCCTCTCCTTAACTGCTCCTAGGATCCTTTGGCCAGTTTCCAGATGGTTTTAATTATAGTGGTAGGAGTGCACAGGGGCTGCAGCAGCTTGAGGCTCTTGTTAGGAGGGTCCTTTTATATAATCCGCAGGGACACAATCAGCAAACAGCATCATACCTGGCTCAGCCCAACACGCTAATTAGTAGCTCACGGCAACCGCCTCACCTGGCCCACTCAGTAACAAGGAAAATAAAATACACGCACACTTGCGCTGCTGGCATTCACTAAACACAAGGTACTGCTGAAATTAGGGGTGGCACGTGACCATGGCACACCTGCCCACAAGTGCTACCTAAAGACAGCCAGCAACAAATTCATTTCCCACAAGACGCCAATCCTCAGCTTAATTAAAAGGCAAGACGCGTATTTTTCTATGCTGTGTTTTAGCACGATTCAACTGAAGAAGCTGTCAACTGCCCAACGAATCTAGCCTGGGTGAGAACTTGTGGCACTTCAGTTTCTTTAATGAATCCCTATGCCCTTGGCACCAGTCATCCATTGCACGCCAGAGAGGCGAGAGGCAGTAGCAGCTGGAGATATATTCAACCTAATTTTCATGCCTTATCTAAATAATATACTCTTTCTCCTCTCTTGAAGGCATTCACTTGTACTGGGGTCCAGTCCCACAGGTATCTACATCGCTCTGGTATTTTTGTTAAGGTGGTCAACTCTTTGCATGTGACTCTTAATGGTGACTGCTGGAAGTTATCCAACCAAGCCATCAAAACCAAGTTGGATACTGTTTCCACCCAACATATATAGTTAAAATCATAGAATGGCTACAGCGCAGAAGACCAGTCAATCAATCATGTCTGTGTTGGCTCTCAGCAAGAGTAACTCAGTTAGTCCCACTCCCCAGCCTTTTTCCTGAAAATTCTCTCTCCTCAGTTCCTGATTCAGTTCCCCTTTGAAAGCCACAATTGAACCTGCCTTCAGCAAACTCTCAGGCAGTGCATTTCAGATACTAACCACTCGCTGTCTATGCCACCCCTGTTGCTTCTTTTGCCAATCACTAAATCAGGGTCTTGTTCTCAACTCTTCAGCCAATGGGAACAATTTGTCTCTCCATGCTCTGTCTAAACCTGCCATGATTTTGAATATCTCTATCAAATCTCCTCTCCAGGTGCTGGATGGGATGTCAATTAAGCGGGCTGCTTTGTCCTGGCGCACAGCTCTTTGGGTGTTGTTGCTAATTTGCTTTGTAGTGTTAATTGAGGGAAGAATGTTGGCCAGGACAGTGGGCGAATTCCTTGAATAGTGCAACAGGTTCTATAATGTCCAATAGAATGAAAGGAGGGGAATAGCAGAGCTTGACGTAAACCATAGCATTCCTACACTGCAGAAGGAGGCCATTCAGCCCATTGAGTCTGCATCGACCAAACCGTACGCCGCCCCATAACCCACACATCGTTGGACACCAAGGGGCAATTTAGAATGCCCAATTTTGCAGTTAGGAAGGCAAATGCAATGTTAGAATTCATGTCGAGAGGGCTAGAATACAAGTTCAGGGATGGACTTCTGAGGCTGTATAAGGCTCTGGTCAGACCCCATTTGGAGTATTCTGAGCAGTTCTGGGCCCCTTATCCAAGGAAGGATGTGCTGGCCTTGGAAAGGGTCCAGAGGAGGTTTACAAGAATGATCCCTGGAACAAAGAGCTTGTTGTATGAGGAATGGTTGTGGACTCTGGGTCTGCATTCGTTGGAGTTTAGGAGAACGAGGGGGATCTTATTGAAACTTACAGGATACTGCAAGTCCTGGATAGAGTGGAAGTGAAGAGGATGTTTCCACTTGAAGGAAAGACTAGAACCAGAGGACACAATCTCAGGCTAAAGGGATGATACTTTAAAACAGAGATGAGGAGCAATTTCATCTGCCAGATGGTGGTGAATCTGTGAAACTCTTTGCCATAGAAGGCTGTGGAGGCCAAATCACTGAGTGTCTTTAAGACCATAAGACAGGGGGCAGCACGGTGACGCAATGGTTCGCATTGCTGCCTCACGGCGCCGAGGCCCCAGGTTCGAATCCCGGCTCTGGGTCACTGTCCGTGTGGCGTTTGCACGTTTTCCCCGTGTCTGCGTGGGTTTAACCTCCACAACCCAAAGATGTGCAGGTTAGGTGGATTGGCCACGCTAAATTGCCCCTTAATTGGAAAAAAAATAATTGGGTACTCTAAATTTATTTTTAAAAAGACCATAAGACAGGGGATTGGGAACCTGAATTGTAGCTCCAGTATAGAGGAGGTTGAGAGCAGTGAGGTCATGAGTAAGGTTTCAAAGTTGCAGGAGTGTACCGGCAGGCAGGAGGGTGGTTTAAAGTGTGTCTATTTCAATGCCAGGAGCATCCGGAATAAGGTGGGTGAACGTGCGGCATGGGTTGGT
Organism: Scyliorhinus canicula; assembly: GCF_902713615.1. Taxonomy (NCBI): domain Eukaryota; kingdom Metazoa; phylum Chordata; class Chondrichthyes; order Carcharhiniformes; family Scyliorhinidae; genus Scyliorhinus; species Scyliorhinus canicula. Next base: position 152,379,243 of record NC_052156.1, read on the forward strand.
ACCTGGGACTTCGATGCTGTGGCCATTTTGGAGACATGAATAGAGCAGGGACAGGAATGGTTGTTGCAGGTGCTAGGGTTTAGATATTTCAGTAAGCTCAGGGAAGGTGGTAAAAGAGGGGGAGGGGTGACATTATTAGTCAAGGACAGTATTACGGTGGCAGAAAGGACGTTTGATGAGGACTCGTCTACTGAGATAGTATGGGCTGGGGTTAGAAACAGGAAAGGAGAGGTCACCCTGTTAGGGATTTTCTATAGGCCTCCGAAAAGTTCCAGAGATGTAGAGGAAAGGATTGCAAAGATGATTCTGGATAGGAGCGAAAGTAACAGGGTAGTTGTTATGGGGGACTTTAACTTTCCAAATATTGACTGGAAACGCTATAGTTTGAGTACTTTAGATGGGTCTGTTTTTGTCCAATGTGTGCAGGAGGGTTTCTTGACACAGTATGTAGATAGGCCAACGAGAGGCGAGGCCATATTGGATTTGGTACTGGGTAATGATCCAGGATAGGTGTTAGATTTGGAGGTAGGTGAGCACTTTGGTGATAGTGACCACAATTCGATTATGTTCACTTTAGTGATGGAAAGGGAAAGGTATATACCGCAGGGCAAGAGTTATATGATGCGATGAGGCAAGACTTAGGATGCATCAGATGAGGAGGGAAACTGCAGGGGATGGGCACAATGGAAATGCGGAGATTGTTCAAGGAACAGCTATTGCGTGTGCTTGATAAGTATGTACCTGTCAGGCAGGGAGGAAGTGGTCGAGCGAGGGAACCGTGGTTTACTAAAGTAGTTGAAACACTTGTCAAGAGGAAGGAGGCGGCTTATGTAAAGATGAGACGTGAAGGTTCAGTTAGGGCGCTCGAGAGTTACAAGTTAGCTAGGAAGGACCTAAAGAGAGAGCTAAGAAGAGCCAGGAGGGGACATGAGAAGTCTTTGGCAGGTAGGATCAAGGATAACCCTAAAGCTTTCTATAGATATGTCAGGAATAAAAGAATGACTAAGGTAAGAGTAGGGCCAGTCAAGGATAGTAGTGGGAAGTTGTACGTAGAGTCCGAGGAGATAGGAGAGGTGCTAAATGAGTATTTTTCGTCAGTATTCACACAGGAAAAAGACAAAGTTGTCGAGGAGAATACTGAGATACAGGCTACTAGACTAGAAGGGCTTGAGGTTCATAAAGAGGAGGTGTTAGTGATTCTGGAAAGTGTGAAAATAGATAAGTCCCCTGGGCCGGATGGGATTTATCCTAGGATTCTCTGGGAAGCTAGGGAGGAGATTGCTGAGCCTTTGGCTTTGATCTTTAAGTCATCTTTGTCTACAGGAATAGTGCCAGAGGACTGGAGGATAGCAAATGTTGTCCCCTTGTACAAGAAGGGGAGTAGAGATAACCCCGGTAACTATAGACCAGTGAGCCGTACTTCTGTTGTGGGAAAAGTCTTAGAAAGGTTTATAAGAGATAGGATGTATAATCATCTGGAAAGGAATAATTTGATTAGAGATAGTCAACATGGTTTTGTGAAGGGTAGGTCGTGCCTCACAAACCTCATTGAGTTCTTCGAGAAGGTGACCAAACAGGTGGATGAGGGTAAAGCAGTTGACGTGGTGTATATGGATTTCAGTAAAGCGTTTGATAAGGTTCCCCACGGTAGGCTATTGCAGAAAATACAGAGGCATGGGATTCAGGGTGATTTAGCAGTTTGGATCAGAAATTGGCTAGCTGATAGAACACAAAGGGTGGTGGTTGATGGGAAATGCTCTGACTGGTGTCCAGTTACTAGTGGTGTGCCACAAGGATCTGTTTTGGCGCCGTTGCTGTTTGTCATTTTTATAAATGACCTGGAGGAGGGCGTAGAAGGATGGGTGAGTAGATTTGGAGATGACACTAAAGTCGGTGGAGTTGTGGACAGTGCGGAAGGATGTTAGAAGTTACAGAGGGACGTAGATAAGCTGCAGAGCTGGGCTGAGAGGTGGCAAATGGAGTATAATGCAGAAAAGTGTGCGGTGATTCATTTTCGAAGGAATAACAGGAAGACAGAGTACTGAGCTAATGGTAAGATTCTTGGTAGTGTGGATGAGCAGAGAGATCTCGGTGTCCATGTACATAGATCCCTGAAAGTTGCCACCCAGGTTGAGAGGGTTGTTAAGAAGGCGTACGGTGTGTTAGCTTTTATTGGTAGAGGGATTGAGTTTCGGAGCCATGAGGTCATGTTGCAGCTGTACAAAACTCTGGTGCGGCCGCATTTGGAGTATTGCGTGCAATTCTGGTCGCCGCATTATAGGGAGGATGTGGAAGCATTGGAAAGGGTGCAGAGGAGATTTACCAGGATGTTGCCTGGTATGTTGGGAAGATTTTATGAGGGAAGGCTGAGGGACTTGTGGCTGTTTTCCTTAGTGAGAAGGAGGTTAAGAGGTGACTTAATTGAGGCATACAAGATGATCAGATAGGGTGGACAGTGAGAGCCTCTTTCCTTGGATGGTGATGTCTAGCACGAGGGGTCATAGCTTTAATTTGAGGGGAGATAGATATAGGACAGATGTCAGAGGCAGGTTCTTTACTCAGAGAGTAGTAAGGGCGTGGAATGCCCTGCCTGCAACAGTAGTGGACTCGCCAACACTAAGGGCATTCAAATGGTCATTGGATAGACATATGGATGATAAGGGAATAGTGTAGATGGGCTTTAGAGTGGTTTCACAGACCGGCGCAACATCGAGGGCTGAAGGGCCTGTACTGCGCTGTAATATTCTATGGTCTACATAGGAGCAGAATTAGGCCACTTGGCCCATCGAGTCTGCTCCACCATTCAATCATGGTTGATATTTTCTCATCCCCATTCTCCTGCGTTCTCCCCATAACCCCTGATCCCCGTAAGACAGAGATTGATAGGTTCTTGACTAATAAGGGAATCGGGGGTTATGGGGAGACGGCAGGAGAATGTGATGAGAAAATATCAGCCATGATTGAATGGCAGAGCAGACTCGATGAGCCAAGTGGCCCAATTCTCCTCCGATATCTTATGGCCATATTCACTTAACCTGCACATCTTTTGACACTAAGGGGCAATGCAGCATAGCCAATCCACCTAAATTGCAGATATTTGGACTGTAGGAGAAAACCGGAGCACCCGGAGGAAACCCACGCAGGCACAGGGAGAAAGTGCAAACTCCACAGTCACCCAAGGTTGGAATTGAACCCAGGTCCCTGGCGCTGCGAGGCAGCAGTGCTAATCACTGTGCCCCGCGCTTGTTTCATTAACAGGATGGCACCTCCAACCCTGTAGTGATTATTCAGAACTACTTCACGTAGCAGCATGGATCATGCACTCAAGTCCTGAAATGGAGTTTGAACTCAAAACCTCGCAAACCGTGTGGTCGAGACGTGCAGGCCAGAACAGCCCCGGTTTTTAATCACCTACCTGACCCAACTGACCTCATACTGGCAAGGGTGACGTTCAAAATTCAAGGATAGATGGAGCTGATAAAACCTTTGTGCATGTGAAAAAAAGAGGGGGGGACCAGCACTCGAAAAAAGTCCCAATTTTAAAAGTATAGTAAACAGGGAAGCCGCACATAAAGCCGGGCCAGTGGGCTAAGGTGCAGAGGTGGCAGGTGACCAGTAAAAACCAATATTTTTCGGAAGGAACATGTAATGCAGAGGAGGAGGAATGAGGAGAACAGCTGTTAAGAAGAAAACTGAGGTAGAGAAGAGAGTCCACTTGTGCCGAAGCTTTCAGAAGACTCAGCTCTACTTCCTCCTCCTTCCCCCTTATGCCTCGTCAATGCAAAACAGGCTCAGCTCACCTGCGTCATTTTGTCCACAGAGACTGGGATTCCATCAATAGTCAGTGCTGGAAGGTCAGAATTAATCTCCTGAGGCGCGGGAGCATGCTCTGCCAATGCTGACTCCAGATCTTCCAGGATCATGCTTTTATACTTGCGTACCTGTGGGAAAGCCAGAGATTTTAGGTAAACAACCTGCAGGGTGGCGACCGAGGGAACCGGTGCTAGGCAACAGCCTGCTCCAGGTGCTCCGCAGCAATGGCCTGTGCCAGCAAAACATGGTCGCATCTGCTGCTGTGAATCAGAGGGAAGGTGATGAGGGAGGAGAGGGAGGTTACTAACCAGCACAGGCAACCAGGAATCGGAACAAAGCCACAATAATTACTATCAGAGTACTGAACAGCCACGTCAGTGTTTCAAGGACAAATATCTCCAAGGAGGAATTGTCACATATGCCTCCTCCTCTCATCTCCCCAAGCTGTATTTTGTTAGTGGATCTGCACGAGATGGTGGTGCATTGCACACAAGCAACCAATCGTCACACTTGTCTGTCGATGCCAACATGGATTGAGGTTCCAATCCCAATACTTACAAGATGAGGGGTCATGAATGGGGCGGGGTGGCGGGGTATATACCTCCTTCTCCACAGGGTAGACCAAGTCCATCTCAGAGGAACCCTAAACAGAAGTCTGAGAGAATTCCTCAATCTTAGCCATGAGCTACCACCCCACCACCCACCGCACCCTCTCAAAAAGGAAGAAATTATGTTTAAAAACAGCAATGGATTCGCATGAGGGGAAAGTATATGAACTAAACTGCACAAAAGTTCAGGAGGCGTCAGTAGACATGAGAGATAGAGGGGGAAACTTAAAGATATTGGGATTTCTGAATTGAAGCTGTACTTGGAGGCAAACTGCCGAATAGTGAGGAACACAGCAATTTACATCTGTGGAAGGAAATCAAAGGAAAAAAAATGAACTACCTTTGACACAAGGGGTAAAATGGCCAATCATCCCATGCTTTGTTACAGCCCGAACACTAACCTTCACCACACCCCAATTAATAGCAAAGCCAGGTGTGTGTTTTAAAAAGCAGATGCCGGCTTCAGCTCCCCAGGGGAATACCTAAACAAGTAAATTCACATCTATCTGCACATTTGCCAACACAATCCTACCCATCACCAACAACATCTTGTACTGTTTCTCTGAAATGCATTGTAATGCAATCCCTCTGCAGGGAATACCTCCCCCCCCCCCCCCCCCCCGGCCACTCTCTTGCAGAACAGCCTAGGGGCTCCCAGCCCACCCACGCCCTAACATTCACAATTGGGCCATCTGATTACTGGATGCATTTTCAGTGGAAACCCAACCCTCACCCTGGATTTATTCAGAGGAAATAACAGCCTGTCCCAATGGCAGATGGGAAGTGGTTATCCAGGAGTCAGCTCAAAGATCAACATGGTTTTGCTGCATGAAGCGTTGCACATCGGCCTATGTGCCCCTTCAAGTTGCTGTTCAGTGCTAGTGGAGACAGAATGGAGTTTCTACACTGGCTATTAAAAAGCATTAATGCCCCTGGGCTATAGATGATGGAGGAACTAACTATTGGGGAAAGGGTGGTGCTCACAACAGTGTGATCTAGAGACATTACTGGAACTGGCAGGGTGGCGATCTCACAGAAACACAGCACGGCACACAATCCAGGTTAAAAGCAAATTACTGCAGATGCTGGAATCTGAAACGACAGAGAAAATGCTGGAAAATCTCAGCAGGTCTGGCAGCATCTGTAGGGAGAGAAATGAGCTAACGTTTCGAGTCCGATGACTCTTGGTCAAAGTTCAGGTGGACAGGTATCTTGAACCCAATCACTGACCCTTCAGCTTGTGAACCACTGCTGAACTTGGCACCCAGCTTCTGCCAGGGGGTACAGAGCCTAAAATGAGGGGCAAGACAGAAGAGGAGCACAGACACACACCCGCATGCAGACACACACATTCACATTATTTGTGACTTACCACATTCTCAAGAGGAGCAGCTCCAAACACTTTGAAAACTGGGTTTGGTTTGGAGGGCGAGATACACAGCACGATGGCCTGCTGTCCAACTCTGGTTGTGTATTCGTCTAAGGTGGCCCGTAGTTTCCTGAGGGAGAGAGCAGAAAAACAGAAGCTCTGATGAGATGCTGAAAGGGCTGGTTTCATGATAAAGAACCCAATACTGCAGGCATATTAGTGTGAAGGACAGATACGGTGCCTCCCAATAGTGGCCTCGACCCAAATATTCTGGACAGTCCCAATTGTACAAACCATGGCCCTCAATTCCTTAATCCCAACATGCCCAGAGCATACTGCCAAAAAGGTAAATTGGTCCAGCCCCTGGTTCAGCTCCACTCTCCTGCTACCCTAACACAAAGAAAAACTTGTATAACGCTGACTAAATTATTTGAAATACTCTCAATGACATTTCTTTTACAGACAATGGGTTTTAAGAAGAGATTATAGGCAGAAGGAGAAAGAATCTAAGGGGTTTGGATCTTGGGCCATTATTGCACAGATTTTAGATACCCAGAAAGACCAATATAAAAGAGTATACAGTGCAGAAAGGGCTCTTCTCAGTTAGTCATACTGGCTAATACCAGCATTCGGTAAGAACATGGAGCTTTAATCAGAGCAGCAATATTGATCTAAATGACTACCTCTGTCATATTGGGTTTTCAATCAAGCTTAAAATCCAAAACACTTTTATGCTTATTTAGTGTGTCTAAGCATGGGGCTCTCCCAATGGCTCTATTAATAAACATACTGCCCTGTGTGGTACTGAGCCATCAAGGTTGGGAAAGTCCAGGGTTTGATCCACAGTCTGTGCCGAGTTGGCTGATCTCTGCCAGAGCTCTGGTGGGCTGCTACAATTGAGTCATTGCCCCAATGCTCGGGGTGGGAAGGATAAGCAAGGTTGCTGATCATGACCCTGGTTGTTAGGAGGTGGTGACACAGGTTAATCTGGGAGACCCACCATTATAGCCAGCTGACTGTCACCTGTGAGAAATATACCCGTTCCGAGGTAGCATGATAAGGAGTGGAAAAATTGGATGAAACTGTTATAAACAAAAAAAATGTGATTCAAAATGATGCACCGCAGGTGGAAAACACACAAACAACTGGCACAAGGAACTGTTTGGAAAATAAAACTCAGACCTCCAGAGAAAAGCTAAACATGAGAGAGCTACCACCTTGTGTTGTGTAGTTTACCCGGCGGCATATTAAATACTATTACTAGATATTCCCCAATCTGAGGCATAAAAAGTTTGAATGTCTTTGGAATCGAAGTTTTGAATAGCACCAGGGCAGATTAATCAGCAAACTGATCAACCATTGATACAGAGCTCAACAGGCGGATCAGTTCTCCCCCACTGCCGGCTGTGAATACTGAGGTACCTCACACCAAATTATTTCAAGAGACCCTACAATTTGCTTATTTACAGCCCTCGGTGTCAGTAGTAGAGAATGCAGAACTTTTCTGTCTAAGGTTCCAGTATCAAGTACTCCCAGGCTTGACAATAGATTTAGAGTGAAACTCCCTCCACTCTAACAATGTGACTTAACCTCAGAAGATCAACTCACTCAGTTACAGATCTGGATTTGAAGCAGGGATCTTCCCGGTGCACGGCCAGGCTCTGGGCAGTGTATTTACTAACTACACCAATGGGGTTGCTTTGAAAAGAAAAGTGAAATTCTACATCAGCTTTTTAAAAAAGCAATCAATCAATCAAATAAGAAAAGGTCACTGGGCCAATCAAGACACATCACCTCTACATTCACTCGCCCATCACAGCATCTGGTTGTATTCTGAATAATCTCAGTGCTTTGCCATTGTTACTTTGAAGGGCAGATTATTCTAAACATTCCTCTCACATCAAATAAAAAATATTTTCTTAATTGTTCTAAATTTATTTGACATTAATTTCCACTTAGTACAAGATTAGCCATGATCTAACTGAATGGGTTTGAGGGGCTGAATGGCGTACTTGTGTTCACCAAGAGCTATTTTTGTAGTATTTTGAAATATGAATCCACATTTTCACTTGCTACACTATTTACTTCAGTATTTTCCATTCCTCGATGGGACTCCAACCCCCACCTCCCTCACCCACGCCCTCCCTAACCATCCTCTTTCTCAACTTCAGAAATCACCCTTGTCTCATCGTTCCTCATGAGTCGACCCCATTACAAGTGGGATCAGTTTTATTGCTCTCTCCTGGACCCTCGTCTAGTTATCTTTTACTTGGGAGCTGGTGTTCTGGGCCGGGATTCCTTGGCTACGGGGCGCAGTCTCACCGTAGCAAACGTGTTTGTTGTCTTTTGCGTACAGATGGATTGGACTCAAAGGCATGGGGACGCTTCCGTTTCTTGCCCGTTGCCACGGCAGCAGCCGCCGCCATTCCCACTGGACCTGAAAGCAGAGAGTTGAGAGGTCAGAAAGTAGCACACCTCACCCACAGAAAAGTAACCTTCACTCCGTTCGGAACCATGCCCGACTTTGGCCGCTAAGCTACACTGAGATTGTTCCTTTATTGGTCTTTAACGCTCCCACATTGGCTGGAATTCTCAACACAAAAATTCCCAATATAAAACAAAACAAAAAGTAAAGCGCAACATGGAAGTTGGAAGTTTAATCCTGAGTTCGGATTATACAATCTCCCCCAACCCCCACAAAGTTTTGGTTTGAAATCAGAAATGCCTTCATCTGCGACAGTCAGGTCTGTCGGTGAAGGTGGAAACAGCGGCAATGCTGCGCCGAGCAACAGGGATGCAGGAGCCAATCTTTGCAGAGCTAGATCCCACAAGCAGCAATGCAATAACAACCGGTTAATCTTTTAGTTTTTTGTGTGTGGTGTGGGTGTGTGAGTGTGCAGAATTCCACTCAGCCTCCGATAGCTGATCAGCTCCTGTGCCGGAGGTTTTTCTGTGCTTTTATCTGAACTTGGCTGGGGACAGCTAACTGAGCACAGGCTGGGAACTGAACCTGGAAATTCCCTGCTTTCTGCGTTTCACTGAGACTCAGCTATTTGTTAGGAAATAAATAAGTACTTGGGTAGCTGCTATTCTGAACACTTTGTGAGACACGCATTACATCATCACATGGTTAAAGAACTGGGAGACTGTGAAATAAAGGTTGTGCCCAAAATACAGCGGGTAATTAAACTCGATTTGATGATCGCCAAACTGTGGCTTATGCGGTTAATTTACTGTGGGGTAGGGCGAGGAGACAGGGCCAAGGTTTAGCTCAGCCAGAAGTGGGATCGCACCCCGTGGGGTAATACTGAGCCAAACAGACCACGGAGGTCCAGGAGCAGTCTGCTGCAAAGGTGCGGTTTTCCACAACTGTCTTCATTACTCTTGCGGTTGAGGGGGGGAAAATGAAACCCCAGCCAGGATTCTCACTGAGCGGATGCAATTTGGGAGAGCAAACAAAGCTAGGGAATACACAATAAACAGGAGGATATTGAGAGGAGGTGTAGTGAGATAGTGGTGTGATGTGCACAGTTCCTGAAGGTGGCAGCACGGTAGCATTGTGGATAGCACAATGGCTTCACAGCTCCAGGGTCCCAGGTTCGATTCCGGCTTGGGTCACTGTCTGTGTGGAGTCTGCACATCCTCCCCGTGTGTGCGTGGGTTTCCTCCGGGTACTCCGGTTTCCTCCCACAGTCCAAAGATGTGCAGGTTAGGTGGATTGGCCATGATAAATTGCCCTTAGTGTCCAAAATTACCCTTAGTGTTGGGTGGGGTTACTGGGTTATGGGGATAGGGTGGAGGTGTTGACCTTGGGTAGGGTGCTCTTTCCAAGAGCCGGTGCAGACTCGATGGGCCGAATGGCCTCCTTCTGCACTGTAAATTCTATGTCTATGACATGTAAATAAAGTGGTAAAGAAGGCACATGGAATGCTTTTCTTTATTGCACGAGCTATAGAAAACCAAAGCGGAAATGTAATACTGGAACTGTATAAAATGCTGGTTAGGCCTCAGCTGGAGTTTTGTGTACAGTTCTGGTCACAACATAACAGGAAAGACATTTTTGCCCTAGAGAGTGCAGAGGAGATTGACAAGAATGTTGCCGGGGCTGGAAAATTGCAGCTATGAGGAGAGATTGGATAGGATTGGGTGACTTGATTGAGGGGCCTAGATAGAGTAGCAGCAGATAGGCCACAATTACCAGGGGCACAAATGTAAGGTAATTAATAGAAGGATCAGAGGGGGTATTAAGAAAAGCGTTTTTACCCAGAGGATGATAGGTGTCTGGAATTCACTGCCCAGAACCCTGAGGCAGAATCCCTCAATTCATTTAAATGGCACCTGGATCTATGTCGGCGGTGGTGCAATCTGTAAGTTTATGGACCAGGTGCTAGAAGATGGCGTTAGAAGGGGTGGCTAGTTTTCCCTTTAAAGCTATCACAGACACGGTGGGCTGAATGGCCTCTTTCTGCACCGTAACATTTTTGTGGCCCCAGGAGTGAATTTCAGCAGGAGGAAAACTAGATTGAAAAATCACTGAATCCAGCTTTATTTAAAGGAATTTCAACGGTAGTGGTGTCTCCTTCTATAATGTGATTTTCTTCTTCTTAATGCCTCGTTAATTGACATTAGCTAAGAGTCACACGGTTTCACAGCAGACATTAGCTCATTTTTCTGATGGCTCTCCAGCACCCTCTGCTGGCTCAAGCATCCACTGCACAGTCAATGCTACTTTTTTCTTGCTTAAGCCATGTTTAAGCATTCCTTATCAGTGTGTTTCCAGTGCTTCATTCATATGGTCATTTTTCCATATGTGAAGCTAAAAAGCACCAACAAATGAATAGCCATTTTGGGAAAGGAAAAGCTTTATAGCCCTTTTAAAAAAAACATAAACTCATTGCTGTAATAGAGGAAACACAGCAGCCAATTTACAGACACAAGTTCCCACAACCAGCAAGGAAATAAATTACCAAATAATCTATTCTGCTTTGAGTCAAGGGTAAATAGTAGCCAGGTCCTTTCCCCAGTTCTTCTCTGAAATAATGCTGTGGGGTCTTTTATGTCCAGCTGAAAAGGCAGTCTTAGTTTAAACCTCTGACAGTGCAGTACTCCCTCAGTGCTGCAATGGGAATGCCAGCCTGGATTACGGGCTCAAGTCTCTGGAGTCAGACTTGACCTTCTGATTAAGAGGACAGTATGCTACCAACTGAGGCAAGTATCAGAGGGTGGCAGACACCAATGGAACTGTCCTCCAGCAGGTGAGGTAAAAAAAAGTCACCAGAGCCACAGATGACCATTGGCTGCTTTCCCCTTTGATGGGAAGAGCTGAGAGGTGGTAATTTAACCTGAGGATCACCACACCTTGGGCAAGGGGCAGGGTTGAGAAGATGGGGCCTTCATGAATAACCTCAGCCTCCTCCGGTGGTGGCAATGCGGGGCTAAGCCGCACATTTGGCAGCTCCCGCTGAAAACGGACTTTGGGGCTCTTTTCAGGGCCCCCAACGGAGCTGTGTCGGCAAATCCCGACGTGGGAACAGGACAGGAGTCAACCCCTACGGTCCTATGGTCCGGACCAGGAGTGGGGTAAGGAGGAAAACGGAGAAAGCACCCCTGAAAAAGCGGGGCAGGAAGACAAAATGGCGGCCGGCGGAGACCCGGAGGCAGATTGACGGATAAGGCTGGGAAGGTGGTGCGGAGGGGGGTAGATGTTAATGGGGTCTTCAGGGACTTCTATGGGGAAGTGTACCAGTCGGAATCCCCGGTGGAGGGGGGTGGAATGGGGCGCTTCTTGGACAAGCTGCGATTCCCGAGGGTGGAGGAGGAGCAGGTGGAGGGACTGGGGGTGCCGATCAAGCTGGAGGAGGAGGTCAAAGGGATAGAGAGCATGCAGTCGGGGAAGGCTCCGGGGCCAGACGGGTTTCCGGCGGAATTTTATAAAAGGTATGTGGATCTGTTGGGCTCCCTGTTGGTCCGGACAAGGACCCTCTGCATTGCAGGTCATATAGGCCGATTTCGCTACTAACCGCCGATGCTAAGCTGCTGGCAAAGATCCTGGCCACTAGAATAGAGGATTGCGTGCCCGGGGTCATTCATGAGGACCAGATGGGGTTTGTGAAGGGAAGGCAGTTGAATACGAGCGTGCGAAGGCTCCTCAATGTCATTGTGATGCCGGCCATGGAAGGGGAGGCAGAGATAGTTGCGGCATTGGATGCGGAGAAGGCCTTTGATAGGGTTGAGTGGGAGTATCTGTGGGAGGTGTTGGAGAGGTTTGGGTTTGGGGAGGGGTTTATCCGGTGGGTGAGGCTGCTCGATGAGGCCCCGATGGCGAGTGTAGCCACAAATAGGAGGAGGTCGGAGTACTTTCGGCTGTACCGGGGGACGAGACAGGGGTGCCCCCGTCCCCCTTGCTCTTCGCGTTGGCGATTGAGCCCCTGGCGATGGCGTTGAGGGGGTCAGGGAACTGGAGGGGCCTGGTGCGGGGTGGGGAGGAGCATTGAGTGTCGCTTTATGCGGACGACCTGTTGCTGTATGTGGCGGACCCGGTGGGGGGGATGCCAGAGGTGATGAGGATTCTTAGTGAATTTGGGGGTTTCTCTGGGTATAAGTAGAACCTGGGCAAGAGTGAGTTGTTTGTGGTGCATCCGGGGGCTCAAGAGGAGGGGATTGGTAGGCTCCCACTGAAGCAGGCAGGGAAGAGCTTCAGGTACCATGGGGTCCAGGTGGCTAGGAGTTGGGGGGCCCTGCACAAGCTCAACCTCACAAGGGTGGTGGAGCAGATGGAGGAGGAGTTTAAGGAGGTGTGATATGTTACCGCTGTCGCTGGCGGGGAGGGTGCAGTCCATTAAGATGACGGTGCTCCCGAGTTTTTGTTCCTGTTCCAGTGCCTCCCCATCCTTATCCCGAAGGCCTTTTTTAGGAGGGTCAACAGGAGCATCACGGGATTTGTGTGGGCGCTTGGGACTCCGAGGGTGAGAAGGGTGTTCCTGGAACGGGGCAGGGATAGTGGGGGGCTGGCGTTGCCCAACCTCTGTGGGTACTATTGGGCTGCCAACGCAGCGATGGTGCATAAGTGGGTAATGGACGAGGAAGGGGCAGCATGGAAGAGGGTGGAGGTGGCGTCATGTGTGGGCACGAGCCTGGAGGCGTCGTTGCCGCTCCCTCCAACGAGGTATACCACGAGCCCGGTGGTGGCGGCTACCCTCAAAATTTGGGGGCAATGGAGGATGCACAGGGAAGAAGCGGGGGGCTCGATGGAGGCTCCGATACGGGGGAACCATCGGTTTGTCCCAGGGAGCATTGATGGCGGATTTCTGGGCTGGCACAGGGCAGGGGTTAGGAGGTTGAGGGACCTGTTTGTGGAGGGGAGGTTCGCGAGATTGGGGGAGTTAGAGGGGAAACCTGGGCTCTCCCCGGGGAACATGTTTAGGTACATGCAGGTGAGGGCGTTTGCCAGGCAGCAGGTGGAGGGGTTCCCCTGGCTGCCCCCACGGGGGGGGGGGCGGCGCGGGATAGGGTGCTCTCGGGGGTGTGGGTTGGAGGAGGGAGGATTTCAGAACATATACCGGGTGATGCAGGAGGTAGACGAGGCCTCGGTGGAGGAACTGAAGGGTAAATGGGAAGAGGAGCTGGGTGAGGAGATTGAGAAGGGGACATGGGCGAATGCCCTGAAGAGAGTGAATTCCTCCTCTTCCTGTGCGAGGCTTAGCCTCATACAGTTCAAGGTGCTGCATAGGGCCCACATGACTGTGACGAGGATGAGTAGGTTTTTCGGGGGCGAAAACAGGTGTGCTAGGTGCTCGGGGAGCCCAGCGAACCACGTCCATATGTTTTGGGTGTGCCCAGCGCTGGAGGAGTTTTGGAAGGGGGTAGCAAGGACGGTGTCGAGGGTGGTGGGATCCAGGGTCAAGCCAGGCTGGGGACTCGCAATTTTTGGGGTTGCAGTGGAGCCGGGAGTGCAGGAGGCGAAGTGGGGGGGAGGGAGGGGTTTGGATCGGTGGGAGGGAGAACTGTGTACATGGGTTTGTGGGATGTGGCGGGTGTTATCTCTTTCCCTTTTGTTGTTTGGGTGTTCTCGTTTTTTTCATTTGTAGTTGCTTTTGAAGTGGGGTGGGTATTGTTCTTGGGGGGTTACCGTGGTTGTTTTGTTAGTAGATTTGAGATGTTTATATTTTATAAAAATTTCAATAAAAATTATTGTTTTAAAAAAAGAATAACCTCAGCCAGTACGTGAATGCTGACCTCGCTCTGCATCACAGACCAGCTGCCCAGCCAACTGAGCTAAATGAGTGGGGTAGAAAGGTAAAAGAAAAAGAAGGAAAATGGAAGAAATAAAGCAGTATGCCATTCTGTGCAAGCGAGAATAAATTGTGATTAAATCACTGGCATGCAAGTGGACCCAGTCTTAATGGTTACACCCAGGTGCAATATCAGCTTCCATCCTTCCTCCCCGATCTAAAGTCTCACCTGCTGCAGCAAGATGGGCGGTGACCTCGTCTGTGATGGTTGAATTTAGGATGTCAGAATCGTCATAGGAGGTCTCCTCGGGGGACGAAGGCGAGTCATCCTCTCCACTCAGGACCGTGTGGTCTGTGTACGTGGCCACGTGCACCTGCTGGACCTGCTGGGTAACCGCGTGAGCCTCGATAGTTGTCATGTGTTCGTGGTTTTGATTTGCTCCTTCCATCAAACAGTACTGCTATGGACAGGAAACGGAGTGTTGTGGGGCAGGTGGGGGAAGCATGAGGTAAGCAGTTAGCATCAAGAACAGAACAAAAATCTTGGCAAAACTTAAGACAATCTAAAACAAAGCCTTTAACAGCGAGAATGAACTCATTCACAGCCTTTAGCACAATTATCTTATTGTGTAACTCAGAACCATCTTGTAGTAGTCCCAACATAAATAACAAAGATTATCTATATCTCTATTTTTATATATCCATTAAAAATGTAATTATATTCTGAGCCTAAAGTTTTACATGATGGCTGGGAAGGGTCTGTCTAGTTTCTTCAAAAAACTGAAGCACGGTAGCATTGTGGATAGCACAATGGCTTCAATGGCTCCAGGGTCCCAGGTTCGATTCCGGCTTGGGTCACTGTCTGTGCGGAGTCTGCACATCCTCCCCGTGTGTGCGTGGGTTTCCTCCGGGTGCTCCGGTTTCCTGCCACAGTCCAAAGATGTGCAGGTTAGGTGGATTGACCATGATAAATTGCCCTTAGTGTCCAAAATTGCCCTTAGCGTTGGGTAGGGTTTTGGGGATAGGGTGGAGGTGTTGACCTTGGGTAGGGTGCTCTTTCCAAGAGCCGGTGCAGACTCGATGGGCCGAATGGCCTCCTTCTGCACTGTAAATTCTATGAATTATTTTAGGGGTTATTGTTGTATGGAGGGTGAGGGAACGTCATTATCAAATTGACCGAGTGCTTGCTCCAGTGTGACTGAGTGTTAGCTCCAGCAGACTTCTCAACATTCACCATGTAAATAAACTGGTCAGCAACAGAAATAAAATCAGCAGAAGACTGGATTAAAGAAAAGGTAAGTGGCTCAGCAAATTTATCCACAGAGTTTACTGAGCTATAGAAACAATGAGGAGCACATTTTCCCATAAAGTCCATGTTCAGTTAGCTGATCTCAATCGGGGCAACAGCACTGACTCTGCAACGGAGTTAGCATTTCTGTACTAAAGACCTTGAGAGAAGAGCTATTTAGCACCTCTGGACATCCCAAAAAGCTTTAAAAACCGTATTGCTTTACAATCAATCAGTCAGTGGATCAGAGAGGATGAGATAATTAGCTTTAAAAATGGCATAAAAATAAATGTTTAAAAATTGTTGGTACTCATTAGTGTCATCCAGTAGCCCGAGTGGATGTTACAATAATGTAATAATTGTCTACTTTTGAAGACGGCGATATGGGCAGCACGGTAGCACAGTTGCTTCACAGCTCCAGGGTCCCAGGTTTGATTCCCGGCTTGGGTCACTGTCTGTGCGGAGTCTGCACGTCCTCCCCGTGTCGGCGTGGGTTTTCCCCCATAGCCCAAAGATGTGCAGGTTAGGTGAATTGGCCATGCTAAATTGTCGTTCGTGTCCAAAAAGATTAGGTGGGGTCACTGGGATAGGGTGGAGGTGTGGGCTTAGGTAGGGTGCTCTTTCCAAGGGCCAGTGCAGACTCGGTGGGCCGAATGGCCTCCTTCTGCACTGTAAATTCTATGATTCCTGGTGTAGCAGATTGGGATGAGGGTACATTCAAGGGTAGGGAAAGAGCGTTTCTCTCTGAACACAGATCAGTTACGGAATATGGGTCTCCTCACCTGTCTACACGTCTCAGTTGCTCTTCGGATAAGCTTTGCTGAGCCATAAACATTTTTTAAAATACTATCCATTTCTGCTGATCATGCTGTTGAATGTTTAAAGTGACGAACTCAACCAGCGCAATTTCAAGACAAATTTTGCCACAATTTCTCAATTGTTCCCAAAGTAAAAATTCTACCACGTGATGTCAAGGAAACAACCGGTTACCAAATCAGCCACCTCGGGTTCAATTCCCGGCTTATCTAATCAGATCCCACTGCATGACAATATCAAAACAATATGTTAAGCGGCTCAACTTAAGAGGCAGAGTTCTTCAGGAGTTATTTCAGGCATATCCAAAAACCCAGTGGCAGAAGCATGGGAGCACCTCGACACCCCATCTCATTAGATTTCAGAGATCATTCTTAGCATGAGTGCAAGAGATGCAAAAGAAAGATGAGTGGACTTTAAAGAGACACGGGAAGGGATAGCTGTGTGTACATATTAAGTGTCATAAAGCCACTTTTTTTAATTCTGGGAATTGCTGGCAGGGAAAGCATTTTATTCCTTATCCCCAGTCACCTTTGAGGTAGTGTTGACGGACCTTCGACTTAAACCGCAGTCAACCTGGTGAAAGAACTCCCAAACTACTTCAGTTAGTGAGTACCAGCACTTTAACCCAATCGTGACAAAGGAACAAATGACACAAGTTGCACATTCTCCCCTTGTCTGTGTGGGTTTCCTTCGGGTGCTCCAGTTTCCTCCCACAGTCCAAATCATAGAATTTACAGTGCAGTAGGCGGCCATTCGGCCCATCAAGTCTGCACTGGCCCTTGGAAAGAGCACCTTGCCTAAGCCCATACCTCCACCCTATAACCGCACCTAACCTTTTCTTTGGACACCAAGAACAATTTAGCATAGACAATCCACCTAACCTGCATATCTTTGGACTGTGGGAGGAAATCGGAACACCCAGAGGAAACCCACGCAGACACGGGGAAAGACTGTGGCTTCACAGCACCAGGGTCCCAGGTTCAATTCGCCACACTGTCTGTGCGGAGTCTACGCGTTCTCCCCGTGTCTGCGTGGGTTTCTCCGGGTGCTCTGGTTTCCTCCCACAGTCCAAAGACGCGCAGTTAGGTGGATTGGCCATGATAAATTGCCCTTAGTGACCAAAAAGGTTAGGAGGGATTATTGGGTTACGGGGATAGGGTGGAAGTGATAGCTTAAGTGGGTTGATGCACTCGATGGGCCGAATGGCCTCCTTCTGCACTGTATGTTCTATGTTCGAATGTGCAGGCTCCGCACAGACAGTGACCCAAGCCGGGAATCGAATCTGGGACCCTGGAGCTGTGAAGCAACTGTGCTAACCACTGTACTGCCCCTGTGTATAAATTAGGTGGACTGGCCATGCTAAATTGGCCCTTAGTATCCTAGGACATGCACATTAGGTGGGGTGATGGGGACAGGGCAGGGGAATGGACCTATCTAGTGTGTTCTTTCAGAAGGTTGGTGCAGACTCAATGGGCCGAATAGCCACCTTCAGCACTGTAGGGATTCTATGATTCTAAGCCAGGATGATCTGTGACTTAAAGTGGAACATGGACCAAGCACAGCCATTCTTGACCTTGCAGGTGATGAAGACAATGACGTTGGGATATGCTGCCAGGAAGCACGGGTGAGTTTCTACAGTGCATCTTGGTGTGCAATTCCACCAAAGCTGCTCAGCTGATAATTCATCTGCTTCAGTTACTTGCTCACTGAGTATACAAGCGCAAGCAAATCTAAGGATACACATCGGATGCAAACTTCTTTGATGGTGATGTATATGGAACACACTTGAGCAAGTGAGAGATATTGCTCTGTGATTACCTTAGAAAAATACCCCCTAAAGGAGTGAACCTATACAGAACATTCCAGGGAGCACTATTATGGTATCCTCTATATGTGCGAATCAGACCCACACTGCCAGAGGGAAGGTGCAGTAAATTCTGGTTATAATTTAGCTGCAGTGTGAATTGGTCCAACCTTGTAACGCAGAACAGCTTCACTTCCAACATTAGGTGTTTGAAGCAAGAACTGCATTGATACTAGTCACTCATAAATGATTTAATGTTAACTAGAAAGAAACCACAATGTGCAACCAAGCAGTGCTAATCTGTTGCAGAGTAAGGTTAGTTAGTGAAGCTGCAATTTGTGTAACACGCTTTCATTTAATCTAAAACAGGATCAAATGTATGAATTAAGTTATACCACCATGTAACAAGCTGCTTGAAATATCACTGAATATTAAACAGTTTTGTACAATGCAAGACACAAGCCCCCATTTGCCACCAGACATTACCAAGATGATTCCCCTAAATTGCCACAGAACAATGCCCTTGTCTGTGGGCGTGTACAATTTACCCTTGGAGTGAGCCACTGAATTTAAAATAACACAACAGTAGTGGAGACGGCGGCGCAGTGGTTAGCACTGCTGCCTCACAGCACTGAAGACCCAAATTCCATCCCGGCCCCAGGGCATAGCGTGTGTGGAGTTTGCACATTCTCTCTCTGTCTACGTGGGTTTCACCCGCACAACCTAAAGATGTGCGGGGTAGGTGAATTGGCCACGCTAAATTGCCCCTTACTTAGAAAAAAAAAGAATTGGGTACACAAATTTTTTTAAAAAATTACTCAACACCAAAGCCAAGACTTGAAGGCTGGGATAGAAGGGCTCTTGGTCTCTCAAGGATTAAGGGATCTGAGGAGCAGGTGAGAAAACGGGAGTTGAAACCGAAGATCAGCCACGATTGCACTGAATGGTGGAGAACACTCAATGAGCCATATGGTCTACTCATGTTCCCATTCCTTGTGATGTTCTTGTAGTCTATTAAATACACAACCCCCCCCCCCCCCCAAACGGGCGGTACAGTGGTTAGCACTGCTGCCTTTCGGCACTGAGAACCCGGGTTCGATCTTGGCCCCATGTGACGTTTGCACACATTCTACCCCTGTCTACATGGGTCTCACCCCACAACCCAAAGATGTGCAGGGTAGGTGGAACGGCCACACTAAAATAGCCCATTAATTGGATATTTAAAAAAAATAAATTAAAGTGTGCAAATCCTGCTAAATGCCAACATTTGCTAGTCTTTCACCGTTCAAAAATATTCTGCTTTTCCATTCTCCCTGCAAAAGTGGGTAATTTTGCTCTTCCTCACATTATAGTCCATGTCACCTTCATGCCCAATCACTTAAACAGACTCAAATACTTCTCATTCACCTTCTTCACAGTTTAATTTCTGACCCGGTTTTGCATCGTCAGCAAAATTAAGATGTACTACACTCAGTCTGATCTGAGCCATTGTTGTAGGCTGTAGTTCCCAAGCACTGATCCTTGTGCTCCACTTGGTACACGCTGAAAAATGACCCCTTTATTCCTGTTTGTTATCCAATCCATGCTAATGTAAGTCACAAACGTGAGCCCAATCTTATGCAAAATGCTTGTGTTACCTCAATGTCTTCTTAAAATCCACATATACCACATCCACTGGTTCCACTTATGGAACTGCTAGCTCCATCCTCAAAAACACGGAATAGGCGCCCTCTGCTGTTTCACCATAGTACTACAAATTTCTACTTTTCAACGATATATCCCACTCCTTTTGAAAGTTGCTACTGAATCTACCAAACACCGTTTCAGACAGTATTTCAAATCACAACTACTCAGCAACAAAAACATAAAATAAATATTCTCATTTTCTTCCTGCATCTTTTTAAAGCAACTATCAAACTGCAAATGAGATAACAGCGGATGTTTGCTGACACAACCAGTATTTGCTGCCAATCCCTAACTGCCCTGGTAATGAGCCATCCTGCTACTTTGTGAAGATGGTGGAGGGAGCGAGCAAATATTTGAGGCAATGGATAGGATGCCAATTGAGTAAGCTGCTTGGTCCCAGGTAGTGCTAAACGTCTTGAATGAGTTGGAGCTGCGCTCATCCAGTTAAGTCGAGAATATTCCATCATGCTCCTGATTTATGCCTTGTGGACAGGTAAGGACTTTGATAAATCAGGAGGGGTCACACACTGCAGAATACTCCTCAGGACCTTTTGAAGCCACAGTAATTACGCTGCTGGTCCAGCTAGTTTCTGGTCAACATTGATGCCCGGGACTTAACAATGGTAATGCCATTGAATAGCACAGATAAGTGGTTTGACTCTTTCTTGTTGGAGATGGCATTGCCTAGCACTTATGTTACTTGCCACTTACCAGCCTGGATGTTGTCCAGATTTTGCTACATGCAGGCACAGACTATTTTAAATTTCCAAGTCAGAGTGGTGAGTGGCTTGGAGGTGACACTCCAGGTGGTGGGATTCCCAGGTTATCTGCTCCTGACCTTCTAGATGTAATGGTTGTGGATGAGGAAGGTGTTGCCTAAGGAACCTTGGCAGGTTACTTGCAGTGCATCTTGTAAATGGTACACACGGCTGTCACTGTGCGTCGGTGGTGGAGGGTTGAATGTTTGTGGAAGGGGTAGCAATCAAGCAGACTGCTTTTTGTTGGATGGTGTTGAGCTTAAGTGTTGTTGAAGCTGCATTCATCCAGGCAAGTGGTGAGTATTCCATTATACTCCTGTGTCATGTGAGAGTACCTTTAAGAAATAAGTGTTTATTACTGCAGTGATGTCAGAGAGTGGAGCTGGGCTGCCTGTCGGCTTTTTACTTTCATTTTAGGCTGTTTGCTGCACGGTGTGTTTTAGTTTTGTTTTCAGAGCTGGATAGCTGCAGTCACAGCCAGGTGTATGAATCTCTCTCTGTAATCTAAAGAGTGTAAATCGATCCTGGTGGTTTAAAACTTATAACAGTAGTGACTTTAACCTGATGTGCTTCTTGTAAAAGGTGTTCAAGTCTTATGGATGTTAAAAGGAAAGCTTCAAGGATTACTTAGTGTTGTATTCTTTGGGGGTTGTATTTGAATTAATGGTTGCTAAGATGTTCACTGTATGTTTTAAAAAGGTTACCTTGAGTTCAGAAACACGGTTTGGTTTTTAAAAAATACTTTTCCATTTCTGCTGTACCACACCTGTACAGTGGGCCGTGTGCTCCCCATACCACAATCTATTAAAAGTTGTGGGTCAGGTGAACTCCATGCTACACTATGGGGTTCTCTAAACCCTGGCCCATAACACCTGTCTTGTGCCTTGTAGATGGCGGACAGGTTTTTGGCGAGGGGGGTCAGGAGGCGAGTTACTCACCATAGGATTCCTAGCCTATGGCCTGCTCTGGTAGTCACAGCACTAGTTCAGTTCCTGATCAATGGTAACTGCAGGATGTTGATTGTGGGGGATTCAGCAATGGTAATGCCATTGAATGTCAAGGGCAATGGTTAATTCCTTTACTGTAGGAGACGGTCATTGCCTGGCACTTGTGTGGCAAGAATGTAACTTACCACTAGTCAGCCCAAACCTGGATATTGTCCAGGTCTTGCTGCATTTGGACATGGACTGCTTCATTATCCGAGTCATGAATGGTGTTGAACGTTGTGCAGTCATCTGCAAACATCCCCACTTCTGACCTTATGATGGGAGTTCACTGATGAAGCAACTAAAGATCGTTGGGCCTCGGATACTACCCTGAGGAACTCCTGCAGTGACGCCCTGGAGTTCTGACTAACTTTAAACCAACTTCCTTTGTGCCGGGCAGAATTCCAACACTCTAACCAGCGGAGAGTCGTCGCCCCTCCACCCGATTCCCATTGACTCCAGTTTTGCTCGGGCTCCTTGATGCCATTCTCAGTCAAATATTGCCTTGATGTCAAGGGCAGTAACTTTCGCCTCTGGCATTCAGCTCTTTTGTTCATGTTTGAACTAAGGGTGCATTGAGGTCAGGAGCAGAGTGACCCAGAGTGTCCATGAGCAGGTTATTGCCGAGTATGTGCCTTGATAGCACTGTTGATGACTCCTTCCATCACTTTTCTGATGGAGAATAGACCGATAGGGCAGTAATTGGCTCAGTTGAATTTGTCCTGTTTCTTCTGTAGAGGACACGTGCAATTTCCACATTGCCAGATAGATGCCAGTGCTGTCCCTGTACTGGAACAGGGTGGCTAGGGGCACGGCAAGTTCTGGAGCACAAGTGTTCAGTACTATTGCCGGAATATTGTCAGGGCCCATAGCGTTTCAATAACCAGTACCTTCCGCCATTTCTTTATATCAGGCGGAGTGAATCGATTGACAGAAGATATCTAGTGATGCTGGGGACTTCCTGAGGAGATAGAGATGGTTCATCCATTCGGCATTTCTGGCTCAAGATTGTTGTGAATGCTTCAGCATTGTCATTTGCACAGATGTGCTGGACTCCTCCATCATTAAGGAGGTGATATTTGTAGAACCTCTTCCTCCAGTGAGTTAATTGTTCACCCCATTCATGGCTGGATGCGGCATGGCTACAGAACTTAGATCTGATGCTTAAGTTGTGGAGTCGCTTAGCTCAATTACTTGCTGCTTATGTTGTTTGGCACACAAGTAGTCCTATGTTGTAGCTTCCCTAGGTTGACGCCTCATTTTTCGGTATGCCTGACATTGCTCCTGACATGCTCTCCTGCACTCTTCATTGAACCTGGGCTGATCCCCTGGCTTGGTGGTAATGGTAGAGTGGCGGCTATGCAGGGCCACAAGGTTGCAGATTATGGTCGAGTACAATTCTACTGCTGCGGATGGCCTTTAGCACCTCATGGATGACAAGTCTGGAGTTGCTAGGACTTTGTCTCAGCGGTCACACCTATCAATACTACCACGGACTGATGCATCTGCAGCAGGCAGATTGGTGAGAATGATGTAAAGTATGCTTTTCCCTCTCGATTCCCCGAACATCTGCTGCAATCCCAGTCTAGCAGCGATGACTTTTAAGACCCAGCCAGCTTGGTCTGTGGCGGCACTACCGAGCTGCTCCTAGTGATGGACATTTCCCATCCAGAGTATATTCTGCACCCTTGCCACTCTCAGTGCTTCCTCCAAGTGGCGTTCAAAATGGAGGAGTACTGAATCATCAGTTGATGGTATGTGGTAATCAGCAAGTTTCCTTGCCCACGTTTAACCTGAGACTTCATGGGATCCAGATTTGATGTTGAGGACTCCCAGGAAAACTCCCTCCCACTGTGCCACCACCTCTGCTGGGTCTGTCTTGCCGGTGAGACAGGGCATACCCGGAATGGTGATAGTGGTGTATGATTCTGTGAGTATGACTATGTCAGGCAGTTACTGGACTAGTTTGTGAGACAGCTCTCCCAATTTTGGCACAAACCCCCACACGTTAGTTAAGGAGGGCTTTGCAGGGTCAACAGGGCTGGGTTTGCTATTTCCGATGCCTGGGTCAATGTTGGGTGGTCCACCCGGTTTCATTCCATCTTGTGTTTTCAGTGGTTAAATACAATGGAGTGGCTTGCTAGGTCATTTCAGAGGGCATTTTTCAACCACATTGCTGTGGGTCTGGAGTCACATGTCAGCCAGACCAGGCACGGATGACAAATCTCCCTCCCCCCCCCCGGAAAGCATTGCAAAATTCTATGTTCTTAAAAGGACATTAGTGAACCAGATGAGTTTTTACGACAATGGTTTAATGGTCATCATTAGACTTGTAATTCCAGACATTTGATTGGAGTTTAAATTCCACCACCTGTCATGATGATATTCAAATCCAGGTCCCAGGATCATTATCCTGGGTCCAGGCTTGAAACATTAGCTCCCTTCTCTCTCTCTCTCTCCACATATACTGTCAGACCTGCTGAGATTGTCCAGTATTTTCGGTTTCCTGCAGTCTGGTCGATTTCCTGTGCCCAATGCGGTCTATTCTACATTGGCGAGATTAAACGCAGACTGGGTGACCGCTTTGCAGAACACCTTTGGTTTGTCCTTTATTAAAATAAAAAATAAATGTAGAGTACCCAATTCTTTATCTTCCAATTATGGGCAATTTAGTGTGGCCAATCCACGTACCCTACACATCTTTGGGTTGTCGGGGTGAGACCCATGCAAACATGTGGGGGGGGGGGGGGGGGGGGCGGGGGGGGAATGTGCAAACTCCACACGATCAGTGATCCGGGGCCAGGATCGAACCTGGTTCCTCAGAACCGTGACGCAACAGTGCTAACCATTGTGCCAGCGTGCCGGCCTTTTTGATGTGCCCTTGAGCAGGACCCACACCATCCCGTCGCTTGCCATTTCAACTCACCATACTGCTCTCATATCCACATGTCTTTCCTAGGCCTGCTGCTATGTTCCAGTGAAGCGCACTGCAAACTGGAGGAACAGCACCTCATCTTCCGATCAGGTACGTTATAGCCTTCAGGATTTAACATGGAGCTCAACAGCTTCAGACTGTGAACTCTCTTCTCCACCTTCACCCCATTTTTCTTTCTATCAATTTATTTCCATTTCTCCTCCCATCGATCTGTTTTTCCCTCACTGTTGTTCCCCTCCTCCACTTGGGCTATCTTTTCCTAGTTGCCATTTGGCACACTGCTCAACTTTGTTCTGACATTCATATATATTAATCTCTTTATGTGCTATCAGCACCCTTCTTAGCCTTAAATCACCCTTACTGACATTCCTTTTGTCTTTCTGTGCACACCTTTGTCAATCTCCATCTATCCAGCCCAATGTCTCCTCCCCACTCTCCCACTAGTACAAATCCAATCCTATTTCCACTACTCTTGTCACCCAGGATCGAAATGTTAGCTCCTTTCTCTCTCCACAGATGCTGTCAGAAATTATCTAGTATTTTCTGTTTTCGCCTCTGGATTACTAGTCCAGTGATAATACCACTAAACCACCACCTCCCCCTAATGATTGCACATGGCTGAGAAATGAATACTGGCCAGTGTACCTGTATTTTCTCCCCCAATAGCACCAAGAATCTTTTAAACCCATTTGAACATGCAGGACTTAGGTTTAATATCTTGGCCAAAATGGCGCAATCGGGTAAATCCACATTCTCTTGGTACTTTACTGAAGTTATATTTACTGAAGAATACATATTTCTTCAATGGAGTTTAAAGCGACAACCTCTCAGAAGCAAATGCTACCAGAGCCAAGAAGGTTCTATACAGATCTCTTAAGCACACCTTAAGAGTTAACTCTTTGCCAATTCAAGAAACATCCATTTTATTCCTTCAGCAATCCCTCTTTTTTTTTAAATTTAGAGTACCCAATTCATTTTTTCCAATTAAGGGGCAATTTAGTGCGGCCAATCCACCTAGCCTGCAGATCTTTTGGGTTGTGGAGGCGAAACCCACACAAACACGGGGAGAATGCTGAAACTCCACATGGACAGTGACCCAGAACCGGAATCAAACCTTGGTCCTGTGTCGTGAGGCACCACCGTGCTGCCTTCAGCAATCCCTCCAATGGTACTCATAGAATTTACAGTGCAGAAGGAGGCCATCCGGCCCATCGCGTCTGCACCGGCTCTTGGAAAGAGCACCCTACCCAAGGTCAACACCTCCACCCTATCCCCACAACCCAGTAACCCCACCCAACACTAAAGGCAATCTTTGACACGAAGGGAAATTTATCATGGCCAATCCACCTAACCTGCACATCTTTGGACTGTGGGAGGAAACCGGAGCACCCGGAGGAAACCCACGCACACACGGGGAGGATGTGTAGACTCCGCACAGTGACCCAAGCTGGAATCGAACCTGGGACCCTGGAGCTGTGAAGCAATTGTGCTATCCACAATGCTACCTACTCATGTTACCTTCAATACCCCCCCCCCCCCCAGTCTTAAATTCTTCTATGTAACTTTCCTGAAAGAATTCCATTTACTTCATTAAAAGTTTGTACTGACTGTCCCTATACCTTTATAAACATGCATTTAGCCATTTTCATGGTTTTTTCCCCCTTATTTTGGCCAGCAGTTAACTGGTCCATCATTCCAGACCATTGGTACAATTCACAATACCCACTTGTATCTGAACCTGAAGACTTGTCAACCATGCCCCACTAACTCTTCTAATATGGCAGTATTAGCTATTCCTCCACACTTTCATCTGGTACTCTTGCAGTCAGCCCCAACATCTTCCTTCAAATACTATGTCAGTTTCTCTACAATCCCTTCACTAATCTTTAAATGGTTCCACCCCTATTTTATCTATCCTCTTGCTTTACATATTTTAAAATAGCATTTCCAGTTACTTTCTTCCACACTTGCAAAAACCTATTCAGCCCTTTTGCCTGTTTTACACTTGCCATCTTTTAATATTTTCAGCACTGCTCCAAAAAAAGTTCAAGTTAGGTGCAGAAAAAATCTGAAAATGTGCATGGAAACAAGGAACAAAAAAAATCAATAAAAATAATCTCCAAAAACCCAAGCAGGTGAAGGATCGATAGCCAGCTCACTTACAAACAGGATCAAAAATGTTTTTTTTATCCAAGACTTCCTCCCACCCTTTAAAAATATTACAATACGCAAACTCATTCAAAAGAAGCACTTTCTAAAAACAAATGAATGTTGTTTGAAGCATTCTCAAGATAATCAGTGCTTGAGAGCTACAGGAGTTAACACAATCACTGAACAACTTGGGTAAAGCTCACTTCAAGGCAGCATGTATACACATATATATATATATATATATATATAAATCACAATAACAGAAATGGGAAAACTCTAAATGCAGATAAATCTTCCACCTTTACCCTCAACAAATAAAACAAAACTGGATTGTGTACAATCCTTGCAAATGGGCTGCAAGTCATAAAATGCAACATGCTGAACCGGATAATCCCTCGATTCTGCAGAATTGCAGACAGTCTATCGGGTTTGATATTATTAATAAATTAAAGCCCAGTGATTAGTAAGAATGCTTTGAATTCCATCAGTTAAAAAAAACTCCACCATGGGACCCATTTTGAGTCGAATTATTTTAAGAGTTAGAGTAAACCCGGAGCCATTAATTCCTATATTTCTCCTTTAATAAAATAATTTACAGCAGCCCCCCCACCCCCGGGTGAGCGCAGGGCCCAGGCCGCAGGATTGAGGATCTGCTCCTTCCCTCCAGCCTGCGCAGTCCTCAGGAGTTTCATTCCTCCTCCTCCCGCACACACTCCTTTCTTTCCTCCTCCCTTAGTCCCGCCAAAATCCAGCCCTGCGATGGGGCAGGCCTAGTGCGGCCTAGGCCCCCTTGGCTTGCGAGCTAAGCTCTTCCCCGCCGCGCAAAAGCCCCTCCTGGGACTCCTTCTCGCTCTTTTATGAAGTAAAACACCCGTTTCGGCGACCGGGCGGCTTTTGGGGTCCGATTTGCGACTGCGCCAGGGCTGAAATTTGGAGAATGCGCGGTGAGCACTAACCTCAGAGCGGCTGCGCCGATGGCCTGGAACTCGGTCTCTCTGTGCCTGCGCTGCCAGCTCCTGTGCCGGCCCCTCCCCCACCCGTCCGCCCGCCTGCCTCACCCCGCGCTCCGCATGACGTAATCCCTCTCCGCGCCACGCGCGCTCAACGTGGCCACGCAGCGGCTGACGTACCGCCCCTCTCCTCCGCCCCCCGCGCGCCAAGTCCTGCGCAGACTCAGTGCGCCTGCGGCTGCAGCAGCCGCGCCACAGGCTTTTTGTTTTGGGGACGGGGTTTCGAATCTCAGCCGGGCAGCTGGTGGGGTGTAAATGAAATTGATGAATCTGGAATCTAAAACGAGTCTCGGCAATGGGGACCATGACGACTATCGTCGATTGTCGTTAAAAACCCACCTGGCTCACTGGAACGCGAGAACTGGCGACAGGACTGAGGCGATTCAGCCCCTGGAGCCCGCTCCGCCATTCAGTTCTGTCTGATCTCCACTAGGCCCCAACTCCGCCATCCTGTCCCTTCTCTAACCTTTCAACCTGTTACTAACTAAAAATCCGCCTATCTCCTCCTGAAACCTCTTCAATGGCCCAGCGTCTAATGCACTCTGGGGTAGTGAGTTCCACAGGTTCACCACCCTTTGAGAGAAGTAATTTCTTCTCATCTCTTTTAAATCTGCTGCCCCTTATCCTAAAACTAATGTTCCCGAGGGAAGGAAATCTGCCCTAGATACCTGGTCTGGCCTACATGTGACACTAGACCCACTGCCCTCTGGACCAGACTCTGGACAACCTTCCTCGAAACTCCAGTAAAGAATGAAGTGCGAGGATAACCCGGAAATGCCTCAATTAGGCATACTGGGGCCAAAAGATACGGGCGTAGAGGTTTGGCCCCAGTATGCTGAAAGAATGCACAATGCTTTTAGTGCTAATGGCATATAAGATGACGATCGGCATCATTAAAGGTTTGACGTACCTGGCAGCCCCGGACTCACAAATCGTTACCAAACTGGTAGAGTTAGTGGCAAACCATTATGACCCAAGACCATCGATAATTCTCCAGCGTTGCAGATTTAACACAGCTGGAGTACGCCTGGAGAATCCTGGCCAGGCTCAGGAAGCTGGCAGAACAGTGTGATTATAGGCCATCCCTTCCTGAGATGCTACAGGACCAATTGGAATGTGGGAGAAACAACATCGTGACACAGCAATAGCTACTAGCAGAACCCACCTTAAAAGAGCCATAGAACTGGTGTCCATGTCCACAGAGAAGGCCAAGAAAGGAGCCCAGGAACTTCAAGGGTCAATGGACGATAGTGTGCTCATGTAGGGAGCCCCCGTGTAGGAAGACCAGTTTCCCTGTCACAAACACTCATAGAACATTGAACTTAGAACATACAGTGCAGAAGGAGACCATTCGGCCCATTGAGTGCACGACCCA
Organism: Scyliorhinus canicula; assembly: GCF_902713615.1. Lineage (NCBI taxonomy): Eukaryota > Metazoa > Chordata > Chondrichthyes > Carcharhiniformes > Scyliorhinidae > Scyliorhinus > Scyliorhinus canicula. The sequence goes on from NC_052156.1 coordinate 152,408,073, forward strand.
CTTAAACCCTCACTTCCACCCTATCCCCTTATCCCAATAACCCCTCCTAACCTTTTTGGTCACTAAGGGCAATTTATCATGGCCAATCCACCTAACCTGCACATCTTTGGACTGTGGGAGGAAACCGGAGCACCCAGAGGAAACCCATGCAGACATGGGGAGAGCGTGCAGACTCCGCACAGACAGTGACCCAGCAGGGAATCGAACCTGGGATCCTGGTGCAGTGAAGCCACAGTGCTATCCACTATTGCTACTGTGCTGCTCATGTATGAGCCCCACCCACCACCTGTTCATCACTCAATCACAGCACTCAAGAATATGGATGGATCAACATGAAATTCCAGAAATATTAGGGAAGTTTCCCTAGAGGACTTCAGGGACCAGTCGCAAGGCCAAAGGACACACCCAAGTCAAGGCTTCCAGAATCGATAGTACGCATGCCACCCAGGCCAGAAGTCAAAGTCACTGTAGGCCCAGGCCTTACAAATCCACCAGCTCGAACAGGACAAAATGGTACAGTTAAACTGTACCTTCGGGGCAGAGACTGGCTCCATATTTTCAAAATGGAATTGACGTTCTATACAAGGTCATCGGAAAATACCCCAAGGTATTTCAGGAAGGTCTCAGTAAAATCAAGGGACCAAGAGCAAAAATCTACGTCGTCTCCGATTCCCTACCTAAGTATTTCAGGCACGGCCAGTCCCCTATCTCAAGGTGGACACCAAACCTGAGTGATTGGAGAGACTTGGCATCATACATCTGTTGCAATTTGTGGAATGGTCCCGGTCAGTAGTCCTGATCCTCAAGCCCGACAAGTCGGTTCGCCTTTGCGGGCATTATAAACTAACTGTTAACAGAGCCATCCGTCTAGACCCTATACCGCACATCTAGGATCTCTATGCAAACCTGGCAGGAGGCCACACTTTTATCAAGCCAAACCATGTGTACCTCCTGCTCGAGCTTGATACGGCATCCAGAAAATACACAACTACCAACACCCATAAGGGCTTGTATGAATTCAACCACGTGCCTTTAGGAGTCTTGTTGGCATGTGCCATTTTCCAGCACATAATGGAAAATATCTTTCAAAGGAAAATCATCCTGCCTAAGTGTGGTGAATGTCATTCACACCGGATTATAATCTGTATATACATGTGCCTATATTGTAAGTGCAGTTGCACTACCTGACCGCCAGGGGGAGTAGCTCTGGGAATGCTCGAGAATTGTACTGGGCTTCTCCCTTGGTTCCGCCCAGGACTCCTCCCCCTGGGGCTGCTGTATAAAGATCAGTGCCACATGGTCAGCCGGCCAGTACACCGAAAGTTCAATGGCTAACCGGCTGGCTCTGTTGTGAGTATATTAAAACCGCTATTCTAATCCTACAAGCACGTGTCCGTAGAATTGTTGGTTCCAACAATTTAATATACTCAGGAAACAGTCGAAGAAATCATGGAAGCAGCCCTCAAGCCCGGACGCCTAGAACTCGACCCACAGGATGCAGAGGCTAAGGAAATTTTTTCCCACTGGCTGAGATGTTTTAAAGCCTACCTGGCAGAAGCCAGCACCGCCGGAACAACGGAGGAACAAAAACTCAGCCTACTGCACGCGAGGGTAAGCCACAGAATCTCCACACAGCTAAATCCGGCCGGTTCTTACACCGCAGCGCTGGCAATACTGGACAAAATGTACGTTAGGCCCATTAACGAGGTTTATGCACGCCACGTGTTTACGACTCACCGTCAGCGGCCTACAGAAACGCTAGCCGAGTTTGTAAGGGAATTGAACAATCTTTCTAATGACTGTAATTATCAAGCCGTTACCGCGGCTGAACATAGGGAGCTTGCTGTGCGGGACGTTTTCGTGGCGGGCCTTAGGTCTAACTATGTGCGCCAAAGATTGCTAGAAAAGGGGGCCCAGGAATTAGACACTACAGTGGAGGCTGCTACCACTATGGAAGTCTCCTTCCGCAGCCTCACCTTGTTTCCCGTGGACCCCCGACCAACAGTCCCCCCAAGCCTGTGCCGCACGGCCCCCCAGCTACCGCGCTGCCAAAGCCAATTACTCTGCTGCCCCAGCCAGCTACTCAGCTGCCCCAGCCTGCCATTTCTGTGGCCAAAGCCAGCACTCACGGCAGCACTGCCCAGCCCGATCCGCGACCTGCAGCAGCTGCGGGCGAAAAGGACACTATGCCAGAGTGTGTCTGGCGAAGAATCCCCAGCCTCTAACCCGCCCACGGCTCAAAGCACTCGTTCCCTGAATTCACAGGCCTGCAGGCCCCGAAATGCTGCAGCCTGTATGCCGACTCCGCCCCCACCCGACATGTGCGACTCATGGGGGCGGCCATCTTGGCAATCCTCCTCCATGCGGCCGGCCATGTGCGACTCATGGGGGCAGCCATCTTGGCAATCATCCTCCGTGCGGCCGGCCATGTGCGACTCATGGGGGCGGCCACCTTGGGATCCATCCCCTTCAAACTCTGAAACGCACCTCGACGACTAAAAACTCAGAGGGCAGTCATCACGGGGCCACTCCAGCACAGCTGATCGAGCCGCCGACTACCCGCAACTCAGCGCAGTCACCCTGGATCAATCCCGCCCCAAGCACCTACGAAGTTCGATGGCAGAGGTCCAGATCAACGGGTACAGCACGCCATGCCACTTTGACTCCGGGAGCACCGAGAGCTTTATACATCCAGAGCTGGTAAGACGCTGTTCGCTTTCTATTTTTCCGGTGAGCCAAACTATCGCCCTCGCTTTGGGCTCCCACTCAGTCCAAATCCAAGGACACACCGTAGCTACGCTCATAATTCGAGGCGCTAGTTATTCTAAATTTAAACTTTATATCCTGCCCGACCTCTTATTAGGCCTGGATTTCCAGTGCAACCTCAAGAGCCTCACCCTCAGCTTCGGCGGGCCCCTGCCCCCACTCACTATCTGCAGCCTAACCACGCTGCGCATCTCCCCCCCTCCGCTCTTCGCCAATCTCACTCCAGATTGCAAGCCAGTAGCTACTCGCAGCAGGCGATACAGCCTACAGGATAGGGTCTTTATCCGATTGGAGGTCCGACAGCTGCTCAGTGAGGGGATCATAGAGGCCAGTAATAGTCCCTGGAGAGCTCAGGTGGTGGTCGTCAAGACCGGGGGAAAATTTCGCATGGTCGTCGACTATAGCCAGATCATAAATCACTTTACGCTCCTAGACACGTATCCCCTCCCCAGAATTGAAGACATGGTTAATCAGATCACCCAATATCGGCTATTTTCCACGGTGGATCTGAAGTCTGCATACCACCAGCTCCCAATCCGCCCGGAGGACCGCCACTACACGGAATTCGAGGCCAATGGCCGCCACTTCCATTTCCTCCGGGTCCCTTTCGGCGTCACTAACGGGGTTTCGGTGTTCCGACGAGCAATGGACTGAATGGTAGACCAGTACGGCTGCGGGCCACGTTTCCGTATCTGGACAATGTTACCATCTGCGGCTATGACCAGCAGGACCACGACGCCAACCTCCACCGTTTTCTCCAAACGGCACAGAAATTAAACCTCACTTATAACAAGGAGAAATGCGTTTTCCGCACAAACAGACTGGCCATCCTCGGCTACGTCGTGGGGAACAGAGTCCTGGGCCCAGACCCGGACCGCATGTGCCCCCTCTTAGAACTCCCCCTCCCTCATTGCCCCAAGGCCCTCAAACGGTGCTTGGGGTTCTTCTCATACTACGCCCAGTGGGTCCCTCAATATGCGGACAAAGCCCACCAACTCTTTAAGGCCACACGCTTTCCCCTGTCAGCTGAGGCGCGCCAGGCCTTCGACGGCATCAAGGAGGACATCGCCAAAGCAGCCATGCGGGCCATGGATGAATCCACTCCCTTTCAGGTTGAGAGCGACGCCTCAGAGGTAGCTCTAGCAGCCACTTTAAATCAGGCAGGGAGGCCCGTTGCATTTTTCTCCCGTACCCTATCCGCTTCAGAACTCCGACACTCCTCAGTCGAGAAGGAAGCACAAGGGCAGCATGGTGGCGCAGTGGGTTAGCACTGCGGCCTCACGGCGCTGAGGTCCCAGGTTCGAATCCCGGCCCTGGGTCACTGTCCGTGTGGAGTTTGCACATTCTCCCCGTGTTTGCGTGGGTTTCGCCCCCACAACCCAAAGATGTGCAGGGTAGGTGGATTGGCCACTCTAAATTGCCCCTTAATTGGAAAAATGATTGGGTACACTAAATTTATAAAAAAAAAAAGAGAAGGAAGCACAAGCCATTGTGGAGGCTGTTCGTCACTGGAGGCACTACCTCGCAGGTAGGAGGTTCACCCTCATCATCGACCAACGATCGGTTGCCTTTATGTTTGACAACTCGCAAAGGGGCAAAATAAAAAATGATAAAATCCTTCGGTGGAGGATCAAACTCTCCACCTATAGTTACGATATTAAATATCGACCGGGGAAGCTCAACGAGCCCTCGGATGCCCTATTCCGCGGGACATGCGCCAGCGCACAGATCAGCCGTCTGAAAGCCATCCATGTGGACCTCTGCCACCCAGGGGTCACCCGGCTCGCCCACTACACCAGAGCCCGAAACCTGCCTTTCTCCAACGAGGAGGTAAAAGCGGTCACCAGGGACTGCCCGATCTGTGCGGAGTGCAAAACGCACTTCTATAGACCAGACAGGGTCCACCTGGTCAAGGCTTCTAGGCCCTTTGAACGCCTTGCGATCGATTTCAAAGGGCCACTCCCCTCCACTAACAAGAACATTTATTTCCTCAACATCATCGACAAGTTCTCCCGATTCCCTTTTGCCATTCCATGCCCTGATATGACCTCCCACACAGTCATTAGGGCCCTGCATAGTGTCTTCACCCTGTTCGGTTTTCCCAGCTACGTGCACAGCGACCGGGGTTCGTCCTTTATGAGCGACGAGCTGCGTCAGTACCTGCTCGACAAGGGCATCGCCTCGAGCAGGACTACCAGCTACAACCCCAGGGGGAACGGGCAGGTGGAGAGGGAGAACGCGACGGTCTGGAAGACCGTCCTACTGACCTTCCGGTCTAGAAAACTCCAAGTCTCCCAATGGCAAGAAGTCCTCCCAGACTCGCTCCACGCAATCAGATCCCTCCTCTGTACAGCTACAAATCAAACCCCTCACGAGCGACTCTTCAATTTTTCTAGGGGCACTACCACGGGAGTCTCACTTCCGGCGTGGCTGAGGACACCAGGCCCGGTCCTCCTGAGGAAGCACGTCAGGGGACACAAAACTGACCCCCTTGTTGAAAAGGTGCGCCTCCTCCATTTCAACCCCCAGTACGCATTCGTAGAGTTCCCGGACGGTCGCCAGGACACAGTATCCCTTCGGGACCTGGCACCTGCTGGATCCAGCCCCCCCACTACCCCCACTGAGGAATCCCTTACCCCGTTCCTTATGCTGCCGCCCCCTCGCGCCCCCGATTCCGCAAGCTCACCCCACCGGTTCCACGTGCCAGAATCAGCTCGCCCCCAGTCTCCGGTCGAGCCAGAGGTGTATAAAGTTCGGACGAGACCCGCCCCGGAGTCTGCCATCGTACCCCAGTCTCAACACCCACCCAGCCACCGCAAGAGGCTGCAACCCCGGTGCTCCGCAGATCGAAACGAACAATTCGCCCACCAGACAGACTAACTCTGTGAGCCACTACCCCCGCTGGACTCGATTTTTTTTTCACAGCGGGTGAATGTGGTGAATGTGATTCACACCGGATTATAATCTGTATATACATGTGCCTATATTGTAAGTGCAGTTGCACTACCTGACCGCCAGGGGGGAGTAGCTCTGGGAATGCTCGAGAATTGTACTGGGCTTCTCCCTTGGTTCCGCCCAGGACTCCTCCCCCTGGAGCTGTTGTATAAAGATCAGTGCCACATGGTCAGCCGGCCAGTTCACCGAAGGTTCAATGGCGAACCGGCTGGCTCTGTTGTGAGTATATTAAAACCGCTATTCTAATCCTACAATCACGTGGCTGTAGAATTGTTGGTTCCAACACTCAGGTGACAATGTAACAAGATGCTGTGTAATAAGTCCACAGAGGCAGAAATCCCTTCAACAGAATCCCTTTTATTAACAAAACGACCAGCAGCACAACCATGTACATTCAGCTTTCTGTCTACAGTGGGACTGCAGAGGATCTGATACTCCCTGTTATATACAAAGAAGAGGCTCCCTGATTGGCCCACTAATCAGGAACTCGTATTCCACTTGGCCAATCTGAAAGGCCTGGTCTAAGTCATTACAATGTGTTAATCACAGGAACCATCTGGCAAATCGGAAGGATCCCACAATGATTCTCTAATGCAGACGACCACTTCAAGCAGGAAAAGTGTGTGTTCCAGCCGGGTGAGGTAACATACCTTGGATACCATGTCGATAAAGGTGGCCTGCACCTTGTAGAGGACAAAGTGAAGGCATGAAAGGGGCACCGACCCCACAAAACACGATTGAACTGAAGTCGTTCCAAGGCCTCATAAATTATTACGGGAAATTCAATCCCACCTTGGCTACTTTACTGGCACCCCTACACGCACTGTTGAAGAAGCAGAAGTGGCCATGGAAGGCGCAAATACGAAGCATACATAAAGTGAAACAACAGCTGCTATCGTCCAACACCTTGGCTCACTGTGATCCCATAAGATAGCTGGTACTAACGTGCAATGCCCCTCCGTGTGGAACAGGGGCAGTCCTCTCCCATTGATGAGACAATGGCACCTATTAACCAATTATGTATGCATCACGGACCTTGACAGATGCGGAACAATGCGATGCCCAAAAGAGGTACTGGCCATGATATTTGGAGTAAAGAAATTCCATCCGTATGTCTATGGCTGGCACTTTACGATAATCACGGACCATAAACCCCTGTTGGGCCTTTTTTAAGAGGACAAAGTAATCTCCCCCCCCCCCCCATCACCTCGGCTGGGATCTAATGATGTGCACTATTGTTGGCAGCCTATCAGTACTTCTTCGGGCGCCGCTGTGGTACACTCAACGCCAATGCTGACGGCCTGAGTCGCCTACCTCTGCCCACAAGCTTGGCACTTCCACCAGTAATGGAAGCAGTCATAATGAGACAGAATTTCCTGGATACCCTGCCTGTATCCGTGAAATAAGTCCAGAGATGGACCTAGAAGGACTCCACGCTGGCAAAACTGCACCACAATAGAACATAGAACAGTACAGCACAGAACAGGCCCTTCGGCCCTCGATGTTGTGCCGAGCCATGATCACCCTACTCAAACCCACATATCCACCCTATACCCGTAACTCCCCCCTTTAACCTTACTATTAGGACACTACGGGCAATTTATCATGGCCAATCCACCTAACCCGCACATCTTTGGACTGTGGGAGGAAACCGGAGCACCCGGAGGAAACCCACGCACACACGGGGAGGACGTGCAGACTCCACACAGACAGTGACCCAGCCGGGAATCGAACCTGGGACCCTGGAGCTGTGAAGCATTTATGCTAACCACCATGCTACCATGCTGCCCCCAATGATCCTAAGTGGCGGAATTCAAGGATACCCCACAGAGGATATGACGTCCTTCCTATCTAAACGGCAAGAATTGAGCATGAAAGATGGCATCATCCTATGGGGAGCCTAAGTTGCCATCCCCGCCCAGGTCAGTGCCCAGTCTTAATGTAGATACACAATGGTGACCCAGGCGTCTTCACGATGAAGATACTCGCCTCGAGCTACATCAGGTGGCCCGGACCTGACACTGACATTGGGAACTTGATGAAACAGTGCCCTTTGTGACAGGAGATCCAGAAGCTCCCACCTTTGACCTCATTGGCCCCGTAGGAATGGCCAGGGAGACATTGGATTCGGGTACATGCAGACTTTTCTGGGCCGTTCATGAGATTATTGGTCTTAATCTTGGTTGACGCCCATTCTAAATGGATGGATATACACCGGATATCCTCCACGACTTCCAACACGATCATAGAGAATCTCCAGCAATAATTTTGCATTCATGGGATACGCGGTTGAATTATGGGTATTGGTAGTTGCGTTGTGTCAGGCAACCGGATCGCCTTTCACCAGCGGAGAATTCCAGACATTTGTTAAGACCAACATGATTAAACATATCCGAACGGCAGCATACCATCCATCCTCCAACAGCTTGGCTGAATGGGAGGTCCAAAGGTTTAAAATAGCATGAAGATACAGACCGCTGGTTCCCTAGACACCAGACTGCCCTGATTTATCTTTGATTACAGGACCATGCCACAAACTACAACGGGAGTCTGGCCGATGGAGCTGCCCATGGGCAATCAACTCCGGATCAGACTCAGCCAATTGTTTCCCAATCTAGGGGGCAAGGTGGAGTCAAGACAAGAAGTCTAGAAAATAAATTTTGATACCTGAAGGGCCAACAGGACCTTCAAGACAGGAGACACGGTCTATGTAACTTTGGAGATGGATCTTCTTGGATCCCAGGGGTCGTAGTGCATAACACTGGCCATATTTTGTATAAGGTCAAGACTAAAGAGAAGACCATAAGGTTACACTTGGACCATCCTAGGTGCAGGGAACCCTTCCCTGTTGAAACGACTCAGAACGAGACAACAGCAAATGGCCGGAGAATTCCGGCCCATATCCAAAGATGCAGTCAGATCGGCTGAGTATTTCCAGTGCTTTCTGCTTTTATTTCAGATTTCTACCATCCACAACATGTTACTTTGATATTTATGGTCCTTCGTTCAGATCTCTTCCACAATTGAACACATTTTCTCTGGGGGCTATTTAACCACCACGTTGCCCCCAGCTTGAATCTGGGCACGCTGGTTAAATAGCGGGAAAGGCCAAAATCAAGATTCATCAAGTGCAAGTCAGTTTGCTATCTAACTGACCCGCTCCCGATGGTGAGTTCTGGATCACACCCAAATATGGCGAACATATCACTAACCCGAATTAGCACCAATTTCCATCTTATTCGCAAGATTGAAGTCAAATTCAACAACCTCCTGGAATTAACCAGCTCCTCAGCGAGAAATCACGTGGCTGTCGTTTAGTACTCCTTTTTGAAAATGTGAAGATCGCGCAATGGCTGCTGTGAGGTCTGAGGAGGTGAGGAGCCATTTCCATTTTCGGATAAGCAGCTCAAGGGCTCTGGAGATGCTGCCTAAATGGGGGTGGGGGGGGGTTGTGGGGGGGGGGGGGGGGGGTGTTGGGCTTGGTTCGGGGGGGTCTGAAGCATTCCAGGCCAACTTTAACTCCTTTTGGCATTAAGCAGCCTCTTGCTAATGATGAATTAGCCTTGTTAGTTGTGAGGGCACTTTACGGCTGCAGGTTGTGTTTGCTGCTTGCTCCTGCTGGTGACTGCAGATGCCTGGAGGCTGCTGTTGCTGTTTCCTTTCTTTTCTGAAGCCGGAAAGAAGGGCACTTTTTTCATGATACCTGGGTACTGGTACATCTGGCTCTGGGGGAAGTATGAGTCCAGAAGTCATTCTGGTTTGAGGCAAGAAGATGCTACGGGATCAGGTGCGCGACATTGTTCCAAATGGTACACATATGAAGAAATACTTTTGGATATTGCTGATGCTTTGTGTCGTGGAAATTATAATAAAGACAAATTCTTCGAGGTTCGATTTAAGGAAATTTATTTACACAAATATATTTGCGGAGAAAGAGTTCCGGCTGCAAAGCCAGGGCACCGCACTCTGAGATTCGATTGAAGAAAGCATATTTTTATAGTCTGAAATAACAGCTTGAAGTAAACAGCCATGTTTATATTAAATAGACCTTGGAAAATACGTAAGATGAAATACATAGTACGTATGTTCTTGCCTTTGGCTAAAAACAACTCGAGTACACATTTTGTTATCTTTCGGAGGACAATGTGTTTTCATAATAAGGCCGAAACCAAAATATTAAGCAGTATTTTGTTTGTTACCTGACCTACTTATTTTCGTTCAAAAGCAGTGTTGAACTATAGTCAAGCATTTCCCAGCATGCTTCTAAGTTGGCAACTCATTAATTTCCCTTCCCCACTTTGTTGCTGGTGTGGTGAGTGCTGCATGAAACTGACATGTCACCGCGGGTTAAACATGCTGGAGGTCAAGGATGTTCAACTGCATCTTGAGCGCCAGTGGAATATGTGAATCCCAGGATTTGGTTGTGGTGAGGTTGAGCCGTGTGGGAGGGGCCTGCACAGCCGCGGCTCCTGGACGGAGAACGGCACTGATATGTGGAACAAGTCACACATTGATGGACAGATCATTTCTACGACCGAGTCTTTCTCAGGCTTATCCTCCGTTTCTGTTGAGGAACCTGCGAGGGGTGATACCGTGTGTTTAGTTTTATTTGTGTAAATGAGCTGATATAGCTTTGTATTGCGACCAATATGGAACTGTGACATTTCCTTGTTGTTTAATGGTTAGTGTGACATGTGGAATGTTACGTAGTTGATTTTCAAATCTTTGTTACTGTTGACCATTTAATAAACAAATATTCTCAAGTACATTCTCGTGGGTACACACGCCACGTCTCAGACGATGATTATTGCGCCGCATTTCAAGCAAATCTTGAAGCCTAAACACTTTGCCTGAACATTAGAAGCGTCAGACCATAGAGGCAGCAGCCAACAATCAAACATTCAAGAGCTGGGCTTCATCACTGGGGATAACCTCGCGACCAAAGGGTTACTGTGTGGACCAGGGGCGGCCTCCCTAATGTTCCTGGCAGGGGCCTGGGGTCTAGGGGCTCCTGCTGTGGCCGGGGATGAGTGCACAGAGTGAGGTTTTCCAGCACAACTGGCTCGGTGGTTGGCACTCTGGGAGAAGACAGGACACGTAATAATGGGCGAGGCTTGGGGGACTTGAGGGTCCTGGGATTGAAAGCCCGAACTGATTGTCGGTCTCTCTCCTTTTCCAATACTTTACAGATACCAGAATGGAGTGCCCTTCATTAACAGGAAGGAGTTTCACTTCCTAAATGTACAACTCGTGAGCAACTACCACCTCAGGATCATGTACGTGTGTTCCCGCTTCCCACGGACCATGCTTGCCAGTTACATCCTGGGACACTCGGAGATCCCTGGCATCTTCGAGGACCATCCCAGGATGGCGGTTTGGCAATTGGGGGATAAGAGTTACCCGTTGAGGTCCTGGCTGAGTGCAGAGGCCGGAGACCTGATATAATGAGGCCCATGCTGTCACCTAAGCTGTCACTGAATGGTGCGTCGGACTGCCCAAAATGCCTGGACCACTCAGTGGTGTCCAGCAGTACACCCCCCAGAGGGCCTCCTGCTTAGTGGTGGTCTGCTGTGCCCTCCACAACCTGGCACAGCAGTGGGCCGACATGCTGGAGGAGGAGGGACATGCGGCTTCGTCTGAGGTGGATGAGGCATGGGAGGTGGACCAAGAGGGGATGGAGGAAGAGCCCATGGAGGAACCGCAGAAGGAGCTGGAGGAAGGAGGACAGGCGGCAGCAAGGGTCTGGCATGCCTGGGGGACCATGCCAGCTTCGCATAGGAGATGGATTTGCCTGTCAAATCATCCGCTCCTCCCACTTCCCCTTCCCCACCTTTCCTCCTTCCTTCCCTTCCGCTTCCCCCTTCACGCCCCATCACTTCCTTCGACCCCTTGCCTTCCTTCCTCACCCTCCCAGGGTCTGTGTTATATCACCCCAGTGTGATGGGCCTGTGTTGGCATTGTAGGCTTGTCAATATACAAGGCAGGAGAGTGATGATCACTCGCTCTGAGGTTAGCTCTGGTGCTCTTCAGTTTATACCAAAGTCTGACTCCTCTCTTTCTGCTGACACAGCAATCACACCCAGCCTCTGAACGGGGTCTGCATCGGGGGCATTTGATCTTGGTCCACTGTGCTGGGGGGGATGGGGCTAGAGGAGGGCCACAGGCCCGCTGTGAAGAATACTGTGACAGAGGCTTCACATGTAACATGATTTAATAGTGCACATTTGACATTTCCATTGCCCCTAGCTACAGATTGTGACTCTCGTGATCCTCACTCTTCTTGATCTTCCGTGGTCCATTTCTACACCTAGTTGTGTCCCTGGACGACTATTGGTGTCACAGGTGCGCCATGGCACCCTGTTCTGCCTGCTGCCCTTCAGTAGTGCCAATGTCAGGAGGAAGGTAATCAGAGGAACTGGAGACTGCCGACGTCTGCTTGTTGGCAGGCCCCGGTTTGGCCTCCAGCTCATCCTCTTCCCTGACAGTGCCCGTGGGGCCCTGGAGGAGTCTGCATGAACTCCAGAGGTCTCTGTGTCACCCGGCTCTGCCGGTCCTGGCACTTCCCCATTGTCTGCACCGTGGTGTCGACGCCCTCAGTAATGATCCTCTGTTATTGGCCACTCTCTGCAATGTCCATCCGCATCTGGGACACGTCTCTCAGTGACTGGGACACGGCCCTCGGTGACTGGGACATGTCCCTCGGCGACTGGGACACGGCCCTCGGCGACTGGGACACGGCCCTCGGCGACTGGGACATGTCCCTCGGTGACTGGGACACAGCCCTCGGCGACTGGGACACGTCCCTCGGCGACTGGGACACGTCCCTCGGCGACTGGGACACGGCCCTCGGCGACTGGGACACGGCCCTCGGCGACTGGGACACGGCCCTCGGCGACTGGGACACGGCCCTCGGCGACTGGGACACGGCCCTCGGCGACTGGGACACGTCCCTCGGCGACTGGGACACGGCCCTCGGCGACTGGGACACGGCCCTCGGCGACTGGGACACGGCCCTCGGCGACTGGGACACGGCCCTCGGCGACTGGGACACGGCCCTCGGCGACTGGGACACGTCCCTCGGCGACTGGGACACGGCCCTCGGCGACTGGGACACGGCCCTCGGCGACTGGGACGCGGCCCTCGGCGACTGGGACGCGGCCCTCGGCGACTGGGACGCGGCCCTCGGCGACTGGGACGCGTCCCTCGGCGACTGGGACGCGTCCCTCGGCGACTGGGACACGTCCCTCGGCGACTGGGACACGTCCCTCGGCGACTGGGACACGGCCCTCGGTGACTGGGACACGTCCCTCGGTGACTGGGACTGCAGTCACCAATCTCGCAGTGTTGGCCATGGCATGCCACCATGGTGCATTGCCAGCATCACCTCCTGCGCCTATAGCCTTTGGAACTCTCCAATCGGCTATGCACGCACCGGAATATCACTGACATGCCCTCCTGAATCTCACGGCCGTGTCCCAGCACCTGCATCTGCTCTGGGAGAACCTTGTCCAGAGGCTTGACATTTGACTGGGACTCAGCTGAGTCCTAGGATCCTGCAGACCTCCGACTGCTGACTCACTTGGATGTTCCTGCCTCCACCTGATGTGCATCAGCAACTCTGTGGTGCTCATCAGATTGTGCTCCTGTCCACTAATGTCACCGACATGCACAGGTGGAAGGTGGGGGTGACAGCTGTGACGCACCGCCGGTGGTCTCCTTGGAGCTCTCCTCCGAGGTGGGCTCTCCACTGGCAGGGGGACGTTGGATGGGTCAGCCCCATCAGATGGAGATCCTGCAAGATAATGGACATGTGGTCAGTGAGAGGGAAGGATCATTTTATCTGACACGAACATTTCATTTCATACAGGTGATCTGGGTGAAGGGTCAGTGGATCCTCAACTCTGCGACCTAGACCAACCTTGGTGTCGGTGCCTGCTCCCTTCAGTCAACCCCACTATCTCCAGGGGTGAGAACGCTGATCTCTGGTACTCCGCCATCCGTCTTGGCCCTCTTATGCCTATTGTGGGCCAACCTTTCCTGCGGGGACAAAGAGAGGACTTTGTGAGCCACTCGCTTGATGGGTCAGAGGGTGTCTATAGCAGATGGCATGTGGGCACCGCAACTGGACATGGAGAGGATGTGTTGGTGGATGCCAGGGGATGGTGAGCAACAAGCAGGAAGACCGGATGTGGGCAGGGTGCAAGATGTCAGCCAATGATTTGTTGGGGGAGGCGGTGGGTTAGGATTTTGATAGGTGGCAGTCGGAACTGAGGCCATGAGAGAGGAGGTAACTTACTCTTTATGCTTGGTAGATGCCATTGGTCTTCCGACATTGAACGGCGGTGATCCTGGTCATACCGCCTGAACTGACAACCGCTGCCACTGCCTCTCAGGCAGTATTAGTGATCCTGCTGCTGGCCTTCTGACTCCCTTGGGGAACAGTATGCCCCGTCTCGCATCCACTGCCTCCAGAAGCCTGGCCAGGTCGGCATTCCCAAAGCGAGGGGCAGGTCTGCACGCTGCCATGCTTGTGTGCTGAATGGAGTGAGTGGTGAGAGAGCGCTTAAAAGCAACTCCCCCTTGTTGGCTGGGAAACGCTGAGGCAAGGGTGTGGTGAATCCGATGGAACGACAGCCAATAATGGCGGGAAGCTCATGGAGGCTTGCGGACTTGTCACTGCGTGCAGGAGGAGGTGACCTGCTCCCGGTGGCTGTCAAGGTCACTGCAGCCCTGAACGTTTACACCCCAGGATCATTCCAGGGGACTTGAGCGGCGTATCCCAACCAATAGCCCACAAGTGTACCCGTGAAGTCACAGATGCCCTGTTTGCCCGGGCAGCTGACGATATAAACTTTGACCTGGACCAAGCCAAACAGGATGCCCAGGCAGCAGGATTCCCTGTCATTTCCAGATTGCCCCAGGCCCAGGGGATAATAGATGGTCCTCATGTGTCTTGCACGCACTGGGGCATCAGGGAGTGCCCTATATCATCCGGAAGTGGTTCCACTGCCTGAACATCTAACTTGTGCACATGTACCCCAGGGAGTGTGCACGACAGCTACATTCTGCGACTTTCAGAGATCCCCGGCATCTTCGAGGGACACGCCAGGATGATTGGATGGTTCTTTGGGGCTAAAGGGTACCTGCTTAGGACCTGGCTAATGACGCCAGTACGAAGGCCGGTGACGGATATGGAGACCCGATATAACAAGGCCCATGAGACCACCCAGGATATCATTGAGCGGTCCATCGGACTGCTCAAAATGTGGTTCCAATGCCTGGACTACTCCGGTGATGCCCTGCAATACACCCCTCAGAGGGTTACCCACTTTGTGGGTGATGCACAATCAATGGACACGAAACGTAGATAAAGTCCGAACGAGAGGCTTTAATACACAAGAAGTGTACCCGGCAGCAGACGTACAGAAGAATGTCAGACTGCCGGGGGACACATGTTCTTATACCCCGCCTCGTAGGCTGAGAGGCACATGACATACCTGGGCCAAGGGGCAGCGAGTCCTCTGCACCAATGGCAGCTCACACTTCCAGGTACCGTAATACCCCTAGTCATACTACCACATGGGGGTCTGCTGCGCCCACCACAATCTGTCACCTCTGACATGCTGGAGGTGGAGGAGGAAGAACATGCGACCGCCTCCGTGGAGGAGGCCGAGGAGGTGCTGGACCAATAGGGGCTGGAGGACCAGGTGGAGGTTGGAGGACAGGTGGCAGCAGCAAGAGCCCGGCAAGCCCGGAGGGCCAGGGAGGCCCTCATCCTCGCCCGCTTCATGTAAGACATGGCTACCCATCATCTGCATGTGGTGTGCCTTGGGTGGGGGTAGTGGGGGGAGGTGGGCAGATCCAGGACTGCCATGCCCTGGGAGCAGGGGGTTAGAGGTTGGCCCGCATTGCGGAATAACGTGCAAGAGGCTTCGCATGTCTAAGGTGCAGTGTGTTTTATTGTTGTACAGTAGTGACCCCAACGACCCCTAGCCTCCAATGATGTCTTCCCCCTCCATCCCTCCCACCTCCTTTTTCCATCCTCCTCCCATCTCTTCCCCGCCCTCCCCCAGTGCCCTCTCGGTGATCCTCTATCTGCTTCAATTTTAGTGCTCTGCCACTATGTCTGGGTGTTTACCCATGATGCACATCAGCGGTGGAGGCAGCCTGCTCCTTACTGCATCCCATGGCTTTTGGTGTCCCTGGCGGGCATCTTCTGAGGGCCCTGGGTCTGGAGGCTACTCACCGGCAGAACATGCCCTGCCGTGCCACCATGTTCCGGATGCTGACTCCGAGCTGCACAGTTGCCAGGGGGAGGGGGAGGGGATCCTGGTGGCCTCTGTCGCCACCCCATCGGGAGGCTTCGTGTGCACCCCCAGCACTCCCTCCTCCTGGTCTGTGCCTTTAGGGCCCTGGGGGTCATTTCAGGATATAGGGGCAGCTGGACTGAGCTCTGGATGTCCCTACATCATCTGGTGGTCCCCAATGTCTGCTCCATGGTGTCGATGCCCTCAGCGATGTCGCTCTGTGACCGGGCCAGGCTTTGCAGTGCCTCATCAATGTCCACCTGCGTTTGGGGGCACGGTCCTCAGCAATGGGAACATGCTCTGGAGCACCTCAGCAATGGCCACTTGAGACTTGGACATGCCATTGCCGGCGCTGTCCCCTGCACCCCTAGCTTTTGGGACTTCTCCAATCGGCTGTGGACCTGCTGGACTGTCGCTGACATTCCCCCTCTGAATCTCTCGACTGCACCATATCGACTGCACAGCTCCGGGTAAACATGGTCCAAAGATTCAGCATCTGATTGGGACCCAACTGTGTCCCAGGATCCAGCAGACCTCCGATTGCTGTCTCACCTGGCTGTTCCTGCCTCCACCTAATGTGCATCAACAACTGTGTGGTGCTCACCAGAATGTGGCCCAGAAGCCTGACCACTACCTTCAATCATCGAGGTGTGTGTCTCTGTGCTGGTGGAAGGAGGGGATGACAGCTGCGTTGAGACTATTATGGTGGCATCATCGAAGCTCTCCTCCGTGGTGTTCTCTTGGGAGGCATTTGCGGGGGGGGGGGGGGGGGGCACGGAATCACACTGGATGGACTGGTGTCATCGGATGGAGAGAATGGACATGTGGTCAGTGTGTGTGTTGGGGGTAGGATCAACTCACATGTGACCGGTCATTTAAGTGGGGACCGGTGGTTACCCAGGTCTGTAGCGCAGGCCAACCTTGATGTCCATGATCCATCTGTCACCGGCCACCTCCCCAAACCCCAGGGCCATAGAGGTGAGGTCTCTGATGTCCGGCACCCCGCTGCCCGTCTGGGCCCTCGTCTGTTATGTGCCAGCCTCTCCCGCGGGGACACAGAGAGGATATTGTGAGCCGCACAGTTCATGCACCGGGGTGGGTGGCGGGGTGGCTTTGGGGAGCACTACTGCTGGGCATGGGTGGGATGGAACGCAGCATAACCGGTGCCAGGGGCCGATGCCAACTGACCCGTGGCGGTCCTCCAGGTCATGTTGCCACTTCCTCCCTTGGGGGGAAAAGGGTATCCCGTTGCGACTCCACCACATCCAGCAGGTGGGTCACGACCTTGGGGCATGGCTGCACGCTGTGTGGGATTACCTCTGCAGATCGGTAAAAGTGCTGCTCCCCTTCCTTAGTGGGAGACGGTAAGCAGGGTCCCGGCGAATCAGCAGGCAGGACAGATATTTGTGGCGTTAAGCCCAAGGGGCCTCATTAAGTGGACCAATTAACGTTTGATAGTGGTGACGGTCTCGCCAGGTCAACCGTCGGGAAGCTCTCGGCAGTTTCTACTCGCTACCACACTTTAAAACATTTCATAGAACATAGAACACTACAGCGCAGTACGGGCCCTTCGGCCCTCGATGTTGTGCCGACCTGTGAAACCATCTGAAGCCTATCTGACCTACACTATTCCATTTTCATCCATATGTCTATCCAGTGACCACTTAAATGCCCTTAAAGTTGGCGAGTGTACTACTGTTGCAGGCAGGGCGTTCCACACCCCTACTACTCTCTGAGTAAAGAAACTGCCTCTGATATCTATCACCCCTCAATTTAAAGCTATAAAGCGATTTCAGTTAAATCGCACCCTATATGATCAGACATCTGCAAAAGAATGGTTTGTAAATTAAACACATTAGTAGGCTGTCGACTTAGGCCACATTCCAAGCTTTAAGTGGAATGCTTAAACCAACGGCATCCAACAGCATCAATTGTCATTTTCTTCAGGCCAATTTATTGGAAGATCAGAATGTTTTCGCATTGATCTTTCCAGATTTCCTTCACTTTTCTATCACTTTCTGCTTTATGTATTTACACTTCTTCTGGGACCCATCATTTGTTTCTGTACTTTTCCCGGCATCATCTCTTTTTGCCTTGAACTTTCGCCCTTCACCCAATCCTGCCCTCCCTCTGCTCTACCACAAATCTCTCTTGTTCTTTTCCTGCTCCCTTTTCACTGTCTCTGCATTAAAAAAGCTGCCCATCGCCATCATCTTCCAATTCTATTGAAAGATCATAGACCTGAACTTTTAACTCTTGTTTCTATCTTCACAGATGCTTGCTGACCTGCTGAGTGTTGCCTGGAAATGTGCTGGAAACTACAACTTTATGGATAAAAAGAAAGGATGTAGGACCAAACACAATCACTCTTTCACAGAGTTAGCACAGGTACAATGGGCCAAATGGTCTTTTTCTGTTCCTAAAAACTGGTGGCGATCTGATGTGACCATCAATTCACAAGATACGTGGTTGGAAGTGAACAGTGGTTTTAATAGTCTTACAACAGAGCCTGCCCGGGACGTGATGAACTGGCAGGCAGGCTCACGACTGCAAAGCTTTATACTTCCGGTTAGTGGGAGGAGCCATGGGCAGAGCCATGGGCGGAGCCATGGGTGGAGCCCAGTACAAACTCCTCATCTCCCCCTATGGGCAGAGCCGCGCAACTGCTTGTATACCGAGCTAGCATGAATACAGCACATCATATAACAACAGTGTGAATTACGCGGAATGTGATTCACCACATTCACCCCCGTAAAAAAATCAAGTCCAGCGGGGGTGATGTGTCTACAAATGACAAATTACAAATTACAGATTACAAATTGAGTCGATCCGGCGGCCGAGTCGTCCTCTGGGATCGACGAAGCACCGGGGTTGCAGCCTCTTCTGTTGGCTGTGTGGTGGCGGTCGGCGTTACGATGGCGGACTCCGGGGGTGATTCTGTCAGATCTTCGTATCCGACTGGTTCAACTGGTGACGGGGTGCGCCGGAAACCCAAGGGTGCGGGGGCACGAAGCATGGGCAGCGAAACTGCAGGCCTGGGGGCGCCAGGCATGTGGGGTTGGGAGGGGTATAGTGTGAGGGGTACCTCGGCGGAAGTAGTGTCGGAGTAGGATCCTGCAGGCGCCAGGTCCCAGAGGGAAACAGTGTCCTGACAGCCGTCAGGGTATTCGCTGAACGCGTATTGGGGGTTCGAGTGGAGTAGGAGCACTCTCTCAACAAGTGGGTCAGTTTTGTTGGTCCGGACGTGCTTCCGGAGAAGAAGCGGGCCCGGTGTCCTCAACCATGCTGGGAGCGAAACCCCCGTGGTAGTGCCCCTGGAAAAAACAAATAGCCGCTCGTGAGGGGTCTGGTTGGTGGCCGAACATAGGAGGGACCTAATAGCATGGAGCGCGTCGGGGAGGACCTCCTGCCATTGGGAGGTCGGGAGCTTCCTGGACCGGAGGGTCAGGAGGACGGTCTTCCAGACCGTCGCGTTCTCCCTCTCCACCTGCCCATTCCCCCTGGGGTTATAGCTGGTAGTTCTGTTCGAGGTGCTGCCCTTTGCGAGCAGGTACTGATGCAGCTCGTCACTCATAAAGGACGAACCCCTGTCGCTGTGAACATAGCTGGGGAAACAAAACAGGGTGAAGATACTATGCAGGGCCCTAATGACTGTGGGAGGTCATATCAGGGCACGGGATAGCAAAGGGGAAGCGGGAGAACTCGTCTATTACGTTCAGGAAGTACACATTCCTATTGGTCGAGGGGAGTGGCCCTTTGTAATCGATACTTAGGCGTTCAAAGGGCCGGTAGGCCTTGACCTGGTGGGCCCTGTCTGGTCTATAGAAGTGCGGTTTGCACTCCGCACAGATCGGGCAATCCCTGGTGATGGCTTTTACCTCCTCGGCGGCGAAAGGCAGGTTTCGGGCTTTGATGTAGTGGGCGAGCCGGGTGACCCCCGGGTCGCAAAAGTCATTGTGGATAGCTTTGAGGCGGTCGTCTTGCGCGCTGGCGCACGTGCCACGGGACAGGTCATCTGGGGGCTCGTTGAGCTTCCCCGGTTGGTACATGATATCGTACTTGTAGGTGGAGAGTTCGATCCTCCACCGTAGGATCTTATCGTTTTTAATTTTGCCACTTTGAGAGTTGTCAAACATAAAGGCAACCGATCTTTGGTCGGTGATGAGGCTGAACCTCCTACCTGCGAGGTAGTGCCTCCAGTGACGTATAGCTTCCACGATGGCTTGTACTTCCTTTTCGACTGAGGAGTGTCGAAGTTCCGAAGTGGAGAGGGTTCGGGAGAAAAAGGCGACTGGTCTCTGTAGCCATGCTGGCCACGCAAAATGGACACTGAGCCAAACTAAAATGGAAGGCTGCTGAGAAACAGACAGTTCAGCCAGAACAGCAGTCTGCAAAGAGCAGTTTGCATTCTGCAGCAGCAGAAACCAGTTTGGGCTCAGGTGAAGAGACCTTAGCTAGGTGCAAATGGCAAAACGCTTTGCATGCTAATGAGGCCATCAGACTTGAACACCCACACAATAGATACATTTGGTTCTGAATGGACACATTCCAATCAAGACCCAGACATCGAGGCACCAGAAACCTCCGAACAAAAGGACATAAGAAACGCCCCCTCCATCACGGAGACCCCCTCGCATTGGGGAATTAATCCAGTATCGATAAGAAATTGATCCAATAGGTAGAGCCCGCCCGAGAAGAGGGAAGGACAACGGAACCCCTATAAAAGATAGGGACCTCGTGTTGTCCGGTCTGTTAAACCTGTGCTCCGGCCCCGACTGACACCTGGTATCCTGACTCCAGCCGTTGAGCACCAGCCGCCGAAACCGTAAGTTCAACGCTCGCTACGCGATCCAAGCCCGCTAGACTCCCAAGTGCCAGAACGCTTGCTGAAGGCTGCAGACAAAACCAGGACGAAGGCCTCGTTCTCTGACCTTGCCTGTTCCTGTTAGATAAGTATTCTGTTTGCTTATGTTTAGTTGTAGCTTAGTCTCTTAGTGTGTGTGCATGAGTATTTATTATTAACTGTGTAATAAATCTTGATCGTTTGAACTTGACTAATCGGTGTATCGTCTTTATTACTTTGAATTTGACCTTGGAATACTTGTGACGTTGCCTATACGGCAGCTGGCGACTCCAGAGCTTAAATAATCACATAGAACAGAGCCTAGCAGTGTTAAGCACACGTCGAACTCGGAGGCGTGTTAATACACTCCAATAAACGCGTTTTACGCCCATAGTAAAACGTGCAACATTTAGTGGCGACATCCGCCGGGACCCTGTTGTAAGTGGAAACACCACAGTGTTCAGGACCCTGAAATTTGAATTAGAACTCCAAATTGCAGAGAAAGAAAGAGATCACAAGTATTCAAGGTGTTCAAAATAATAAGCGAAATTCGGAAGTGTGTTTAGTGCATGCGTACTAACAGGGCTGTAAGGTAAAACTGAAAGCTTTTTGTTGCGACAAACTTTCGGTAGTTTTGTAATCGGAAAATAGCGTAAGCCGTACCCTTTTTACGAAACACCACCCCAGCAACCCCCTGTTCCAAATTATAAAAGAGAGTCAGAGAAAATGGCCA
This sequence comes from Scyliorhinus canicula, assembly GCF_902713615.1. Lineage (NCBI taxonomy): Eukaryota > Metazoa > Chordata > Chondrichthyes > Carcharhiniformes > Scyliorhinidae > Scyliorhinus > Scyliorhinus canicula. Next base: position 152,429,677 of record NC_052156.1, read on the forward strand.
TGCAGGCAATGGAACGTCTGATGGATCCAGCAAAGTTTGTGGTCGCAGCGACCAGCAGCAGTAGCAGAGTAGGCCAGTGTCCCACGTGGGAGCTGGAACTCCGCAAATATCTGCAGGGAAAGGGATGGCCCCTTTGGAAAGAGTTTTGTGCAAATGAGGAGACAGGTCCCGGAAGTATAGGTCATACTTGGTGGGAGAACCTCTCTCAGATACACAAAAAGAGTTTAGGTAAAGCACGCAAGCCGATGGCGATTGTGTCCTGCTTGGCACAGTTGCGAGGCGCAGAGGAGGTCATCAGGACGCTCCGGGCAGATTTAGAGGAAAGGAACCGAATGAGTAAGGTCGATGTCAGGGACATCGAGAAAGAAAACCTGGATCTTAAAGGGAAGTTGGCAGAGAAGGATAGAGAGGTGGATGATGCCAAGAGGGCTCACCAGTCTTGTCTAGCTCATCTGAACAGTTCCCAGACCCAGTATGAGAAAGCCTATCAGGACGTGCAACGTGCCGTTCTGATAAGACAGGAATCGGAGAAGCAGGTGGAGGCATTGCAGAGGCAATGTTCCGATCTCAAAGCAGCTTTGAGAGCACTCCACGCTGCAACGACCGAACAAAGACAAAGCACAGTTGACCACGCGAAATGCAGGAAACAGATTGCGGAACTGCAATCTCTGCTTTCGGTGCAGAATGGCTTCCAAAGCACCTTTGGAGCACAGTTAGATGGAGAAAATGCCCCAGATTGGCAGGAATTAAGCGAGACAGCGCAGCGTTATGTTCAGGGAACATGTGCGCCAGCAGCTCAGCAGAAACGACAGGCACCCCAACCCCCCACAGCTCAGATCATAACCGCACCCATGAATCCCGTAACCACACAGAGGAAAGCCGAATCAGAAGGCGCCCCAGACATAACTTACACCACCCCTTTAACAGTAACCCAGCTAAGGGACGCTTGTGAAAAGATCACTCCGTTCCTCCCCACCGCAGACCCCCACCAGTTCTTCGCTAAAGTAAAACAGCAGGCTACCATGTACGGCCTGGATGAGAGAGAGCAGGTTAAGCTCACCGTGCTGAGCTTAGACCAGAGTGTAGTGGCAGCCCTCCCCGACCCACAAAACGTGGCAGGAGGCAGCCTAGAGGAGATGCACACTGCCATTTTAGATGCCATCGGGTACAATAGAGGTGACCCCGTAGAAGGCTTGAATAAGTGCAGGCAGAAGAGATCTGAACACCCCACAGCATTCGCCGGAAGGCTGTGGATTCACTTCAGCGCAGTTTTCGGACAGCTAGATAGAGCGCATTTAACCCGCGAAAACATGGTTAAGTGGACGCGCACAATTATCTCACACGCAACAGAAGCAGGACAGAGCGCTTGCAATAATTACGACCCCTCAGAAGAGGCCCATAACGAAAAATGGGTCCTCAAAAGATTGTCCCGCGCTTGGGAGCAATCGCTTCAGGCAAAAGCAAAGGTTAGATCCCCAGAAGAGGCTCAGGCTGCTGCAGACATCCAAGCAGTCAGAGAGCATCAGAAGCCCGCATGGGTAAATGAAGGCAAGAGCAGCCCTCAACAGAAAGGACAGGAATGCTATAACTGTGGACAGTTAGGGCATTGGGCAAAAGAGTGTAATGCACCCCAGCGATCTCAGAGAGGCCAGCAGACAGGCACTCTGAACCGCAACAAGGCAAAACCCATCCACAATGTAGCAGTACAGTCAGGACCCACCAATGTGGACGAGACGAACTGACGGTGTTCGGGCTCCCCCACTTGGGTCTGTGACACACTATGGGACTCATCAGGGAGGCCCGTAGTCACGGCAAAAGTCAAAGGGAAGCCCATAGAGTTATTGTGGGACACAGGAGGATCCCGCACCACCATTAACTCCACAACCACGGCACACGCAGACACGTGGCCGACCACCTCCACCATTACACTTAGCGGGTTCACCGGACACTCGCAGCAGGGACATATCACAGCACCCGTAGCGATCCAGCTAGGGAACATTAGCACAAGGCACCCCGTAGTTTTAGTAAATCTTCCCCGGACAGCAGAGCACATCCTGGGGATAGATTTTATGAACGCCCACAGCTTGTCGTTCGACCCAGTGAACCAGTGTGTCTGGCGAATGGCGAGATCAGACAGAGCCCCAGCCACCCTCACAGTAGGAGACTACGCTAATCGGATTAGCGCAGTGGGAGAGTACTCATTCGACCTGACTACACTCCACACCGACCGACAAATTAAGGCCCTACTAAACAAACACAGGACAGCATTTGCAAGTCACCGTCATGACTGTGGCAGAATGACTGGACAAGTTCATGTTACCGGACAGGACCCCCGACCGCAAAAGCAGTATAGATTTCCCCTCGAGGCAGAGGTGGAAATAGAAAAGGTTATAGGCAGCTTGTTGGACCAAGGTGTACTGAGAACGGTAGCCTCCACCAACAATGCCCCTATTTGGCCAGTGAGGAAGCCCGATGGATCATGGCGTCTGACCATCGATTATCGGGAACTCAACAAAGTAACCCCCGCAGTAGCCCCAACGGTAGCTACTAGTCCCGAGACCATGCTCAAGCAGGGTCTCAACGCCAAGTACTTCACGGTATTGGACATCAGTAATGGATTCTGGTCAATACCATTGGCAAAAGCGTGCCAATACAAATTCGCATTCGCTTTTAAAACACAGCAGTACACGTGGACATGCCTCCCACAAGGATTCCACAATTCACCCTCCATTTTCCACCGACAGCTGGCAAGTGGATTAGAGAAATTTTCCCGACCCGAATGTCTGGTACAGTATGTAGACGACCTACTACTGCAGACAGACACAAAGGCAGAGCACATTTCGCTTCTGGCCGAACTCCTAGAACTCTTAACTGAAATTGGCTGTAAAGTTAACCCGAAAAAGGCCCAAATATTGGAAAGTAAAGTGATGTATTTGGGAACAGTCATCACGCACGGCAAACGCGAGATCGAATTCAAAAGAATTGATTCGATCGTCAAATTGCCCCTTCCCCAGAATGTATCAGCCCTCCGGTCGTTTTTAGGACTGGTTGGCTATTGTCGGAACCACATCGACGGATTCGCGACAAAAGCCGCCCCACTTTCAGACCTCCTTAAGAAAGGAGCCCCCTGGGAATGGCTTCCGCAGCATACAGGCGCTGTGGAAGAGTTAAAACGAGCCCTTAGTGCAGCACCCGCGCTGCTAGTCCCCGACCAACTTTCACCGTACGCAATCGAGGTAGCGAGCACCGATCTGACCCTCTCGGCCGTGTTGCTTCAGGAACGGCACGAGCAGCTAAGACCAGTGGCTTATGCCTCCCGACTGTTAGACCCAGTAGAACAAGGATTTTCAGCCTGTGAGAGGCACCTCCTTGCTGTCTTCTGGGCAGTGCAGTATTTCTCATACATCACCGGACTCAACCCCATTACTATTCTGACCGAACACACACCCACACAGCTACTACTAGACGGTCGACTGAAGGACGGTTCAGTTAGCCAGATTAGGGCAGCTAGGTGGACCCTACTTTTACAAGGACGGGACATTACAGTGAAACGGACACGCACCCACACATACTTAGCAGACAACCTCCAATACCCCGGACAGCCCCATGACTGTGAAATTGTAGCTCCCCTGCATAACACAGGACCCTTTTTAGCCAAAACACCCCCCAGGAAGATAGGGAACCCGAAACAAAGCCCCCAGCCCACAGACACGTGTGGACCCTTGAGGATTTATGTAGACGGTTCCTCCACAGTTTTAAATGGTGAGCGTATCACAGGATGCGGCATCTATGTAGAGGACGCGCAGGGGCGCGCTCTCGAAGAGATAGCTCTTAAGTTACCAGGTCACTTAGGCGCGCAGGCAGCAGAGCTAGCAGCCATAGCGTACATAGTGGACCACCCCGATTCTTTCCCCAGCCCAGCAGACATATATTCAGACAGCCTATATGTCTGTAACAGTCTGACCGATTTTCTGCCCCTGTGGAGGACACGAGGTTTTGTCTCCGCAGACGGAAAACCCCTTCCATCAGCCCCCTTACTCCAGCATATCCTAGAGAAAGCGAGAGACAGGACCTTCGGCATAATAAAAGTAAGAAGTCACCATAGGTCATCACCCCCTGGGAATGTAAAGGCCGACGCATTGGCTAAGGCAGGTTCCAGGAGAGGACACTTATGGACCCCCCCAGCTAGCGCACCAGCTAGCGCCCCTGTGAGCGCAGTCCAAGTCTCACAGACTGATATTAAAGATCTCGTGGCAGCACAAAAACAGGACGGAGACCTCAGGGAGGTTTTCAAGGGAAACTTTGTGCCTGCGTACGAGCACTTTAAACACGCACTGACCACACATGAGGGTGTGATCATTAAGGACCGACTTTATGTGGTCCCACAGCAGGACAGGAATCAGATGATTGCCTTGTTCCATGACGGACACGGGCATCAGGGAATTGATGCAACAACGAGGCACCTCAGGCAACTCTGTTGGTGGCCTGATCTCAGGAATGATGTAACGCACTACATAGAGAATTGCCTGATTTGTGCTCAGAATAACCCGGACAGGTATTCTAAGAAGGCACAACTTCGGCATACTCGCCCAGTTAACGGCCCTTGGACAAACCTCCAGATCGACTTTATAGGTCCATTGCCCCCTTGTAGGAATGGCTATAAATACGTTCTGGTGGTGATAGATACCTTTACCAAATGGGTAGAGGCATTTCCCTCACGAACAAACACAGCTAAGACAGCTGCAAAGATCCTGACCCACCACATCTTCACGAGATGGGGTTTACCCCGAAGTATCGATTCGGACCAGGGATCTCACTTTACAGGACGGGTCATGAGGAACGTCCTGACAATATTCGGAATCAAACAGAACTTCCACATTGCGTATCATCCACAGTCCAGCGGGATTGTGGAGCGCATGAATCGGACCCTAAAAACTACCCTTAGGAAAATGGTTCAGGAGAACAATTCCACATGGGATTCAGTGCTCCCATTTGCACTTATGTTCATAAGGAACACTGTCTCCACATCGACAGGATACACACCACACACACTCATGACCGGACGCCCTATGAAAGGTACAGAATTCCTTTTAGGACTGGACATGACAAGCCCCGAAGTGACGGCCCTCACACATGAAAAGGCAGTTAAAGAACTAGTTGAGACTGTGAGGTCTGCACAGCTCGCAGCCGCAGTCCAGCTAGGGAAACGCCGACAGCAACGGACTGCCTGTTTCAATAAGACCGTACACACCACAGAATTCCAGGTTGGGCAACAGGTAATGTTATCTGTTTATAACCCCAGCAGTTTTTTGGCTCCAAAATATTCCGGTCCCTACTCAATTTCGGACAAAATTAGCCCCTCCGTTTACAGAATAAAGTATCCTAATGGGAAGACCGCGTGGTTCCATATAAACCAGTTAAAGGCATATGGAACACAGGCCAACCATGCTCACCATGTCCTGCTAGACGCAGCAGAACACTTCACCCCGCCCACCAGAGACACTTCTCCACCATCCCCCTCACAGACCAGTTCATCAACGGACTCGCCCACGACTCCGCCCACAGACCACTACAGACCACGCCCCGACACGCCCACAAGCTGCCACAGCAGAGACAGTAGGACAGACACTGACTCTGAAGACAGCGACACCACACAGCCATACAGCCCACACTGCACCAACTACGACCCCGACTCCAGTGACCCCATGGAAGTCACTTACCTCAAATACCCAGAACCACCACCCGACCCCGACTACCCCGACAACACACTCGACGCTACACAATGGCACAGGGACAATTCCTACAGACTTGTCCGCAATGATGAAAGTGACCCCCGGTCACACAACTCCAAAATAGCATGCCTGATCCACACAAGGGTGTGGGATCCGGGAGAGCAGGACGACACGGTGTCTGACTCCCAACACGGCAACCCCTTTGTGACCCTGTTCACAGAGGCAGAATCAAAGTGAGGTGTCCAGATGATGTAAGATAGGAATCGTTTGAGGGAAACGATGTCCTTTCTGATGGAACCTGCACGTATGTTTGTCTTCGTTTTATGTTTGTTTGTCTCAGGATTGTACAATGTTTCAGTTGGAGGATGGACATCTTCTTTTCAGCTGAAAAGATTGTGACCACCTCACATACACGTTAGCTTGTCTGCCGAAACTTTTGAGAACTTCGGTTTGATTGGAGATCTTTTCCAAAGTTGTAAGGCCACACGCCAAATAGTTTATCTGCAGATATCTCTGAGAACTTCAGGGATGTCCTCAGTTGGAGCATCTTGGCTCCCTTGGTTTTTTAGGTGCCCCTCTATTCGGCGAAATAGAGGCTGCAAGTCATGGTAAACACATTCGTACCCGTTTTCTCCAGGTTACTCAGGCAGTGGACAAACGGCACTGAGGACCCGCCCTGTCTGAGAACCAACCCTTGGTCAGCCAAGCTCGGGTATGGCACAGCACGCCCTACCCGGGGATCCCATCCAACTCGTACCCGTAGCGGCCCATACGCAACTCATTCGGACGTTTCTTTCCAAATTTTGTTTTCATTTTACGTTAGGTAGCCCTTCGGCCACCATCCCACATGCTATTTACATCCGGGAACATTCGGATGGTAAACTAGCAAAGCCTGCGAGACGGCTCGCAGAAGGAAGGATTGTTAGGTGTATGCTGGTCTTTAAATTCGCTTTTTGAAAAAAAAAATGAGGGGAGTCACAGGGTGTGACTTAGCCAGTCATTTTAAAGGGTCAATTGGGATTTGAAAGACAGATGCACTAACAAGTAAAGGTCTTAAACTGTGTATTGACAGATACTGTGCTTGATCCCAAAGGTTTCAAAGGACGAGACAGAGGTCGAAGCCAGGATTGTCAATACCGGAGGAAGAAGGAAGAGAAAGAAGAAGAACAGCAAAATGATGGAAGCCCACTTATTACTATTTAATGTCATATGTATATGTGTGGAAACAAGACACGTTTCCCCCACAACCCCCACCGTAAATGTTAGTACAACAAACCCCCAGTGCTCAGCTCTGATCAGCGAGGTTCAGACCTGGTGTACTAAATTCATGACGTGGTACTCCATGTCCTACATAATCGAATCACTGTTGGTGATTGCGATCCTCACCATCCTAGTGCAGACCCTCAGGTTGAGGAAATGGAAGAGGAGAGCCTCTCGTTCCAGCACCTCACCCATCTATAGAGTGCAATCCCCCATCTTCGGATTCCACCAAACCCCTCAACCCCTCACTGATTACAACACTCTGTAAATAAAATTCAGCCATGTATTATATTGTTCCATACTCGACTGCCGAGTTGGGAAGTGTGATGTTGTGGTGTGAATGGTTAAGGTTTAGAGTGATTAAATGTTTAAGTTAAGGTTAAGGTTAATAGTGATAGGTAGAGGTTCCCAATTGTAGTAATGCATGTCCCTTTTGACATAGGGCCAAGTAGAAATGTTAGTTAAATTTTTTTTCTCTTCTTCCCATAGTTTAGAACAGAGTAGAACAGGAACTGGCAAGAGGTCAGAACACAAGGAGGCAAAGTACATAGGTGATCCTTCACAATAGTATGATTGTGAGGATCACAAGGAGGGAATGTAGCCATGCTGGCCACGCAAAATGGACACTGAGCCAAACTAAAATGGAAGGCTGCTGAGAAACAGACAGTTCAGCCAGAACAGCAGTCTGCAAAGAGCAGTTTGCATTCTGCAGCAGCAGAAACCAGTTTGGGCTCAGGTGAAGAGACCTTAGCTAGGTGCAAATGGCAAAACGCTTTGCATGCTAATGAGGCCATCAGACTTGAACACCCACACAATAGATACATTTGGTTCTGAATGGACACATTCCAATCAAGACCCAGACATCGAGGCACCAGAAACCTCCGAACAAAAGGACATAAGAAACGCCCCCTCCATCACGGAGACCCCCTCGCATTGGGGAATTAATCCAGTATCGATAAGAAATTGATCCAATAGGTAGAGCCCGCCCGAGAAGAGGGAAGGACAACGGAACCCCTATAAAAGATAGGGACCTCGTGTTGTCCGGTCTGTTAAACCTGTGCTCCGGCCCCGACTGACACCTGGTATCCTGACTCCAGCCGTTGAGCACCAGCCGCCGAAACCGTAAGTTCAACGCTCGCTACGCGATCCAAGCCCGCTAGACTCCCAAGTGCCAGAACGCTTGCTGAAGGCTGCAGACAAAACCAGGACGAAGGCCTCGTTCTCTGACCTTGCCTGTTCCTGTTAGATAAGTATTCTGTTTGCTTATGTTTAGTTGTAGCTTAGTCTCTTAGTGTGTGTGCATGAGTATTTATTATTAACTGTGTAATAAATCTTGATCGTTTGAACTTGACTAATCGGTGTATCGTCTTTATTACTTTGAATTTGACCTTGGAATACTTGTGACGTTGCCTATACGGCAGCTGGCGACTCCAGAGCTTAAATAATCACATAGAACAGAGCCTAGCAGTGTTAAGCACACGTCGAACTCGGAGGCGTGTTAATACACTCCAATAAACGCGTTTTACGCCCATAGTAAAACGTGCAACATCTCCCTGCCTGATTTAGTGTGGCTGCGAGAGCGACCTCTGAGGCATCGCTCTCCAACTGGAAAGGGACGGATTCATCCATCGCCCGCATGGCAGCCTTGGCGATGTCCTCCTTGATCCGAGTGAAGGCCTGACGAGCCTCATCCGATAGAGGGAAGAGTGTGGCCTTAAATAGTGGGCGGGCTTTGTCCGCATATTGAGGGACCCACTGGGCATAATATGAGAAAAACCCCAGGCACCGTTTGAGCGCCCTGGGACAATGAGGGAGAAGGAGTTGTAAGAGCATACAGTCCGGGTCGGGGCCAGGATTCCGTTTTCCACGACATTGCCGAGGATGGTTAGCCTGGTCGTGCGGAAAACGCATTTCTCCGTGTTGAGCCTATGGACCTTGGTTCTGATAAACACCCTGACCTGCAGGCTGTACCGCCTGCTGCGAGTGGCTACTGGTTTGCAGTCCGGCGTGAGATTGGCAGAGTGGAGGGGGTGGATTTTTAGCGTAGCGAGGCTGCAAATAGTGAGCGGGGCAAGGGCCTTCCGAAGCTGAGTGTGAGGCTTTTCAGGTTACACTGGAAGTCGAGTCCCAGTAGGAGTGAGGCGCAGAGTTCAGGGAGCACGTACAGCTGGAAGTTCGATTAGCTAGTGCCCTGGATCGTTAGGGTCGCAACCGTGCGCCCTTGGAGGTGAACAGAGTGGGAGCCCGAAGCGAGGGAGATAGTTTGCCGTGCAAGGAAGATAGGGAGCGAACACGTCTTACCAGATCTGGGTGTACGAAGCTCTCGGTGCTCCCGGAGTCGAAGAGGCACGGTGTCCTGTACCCGTTGATTTCAATGGTCATCATGGAGTTGCGGAGATGTTTCGGACGCGACTGGTCCAACGTCACTGCGCTGAGTTGCGGGTAGTCGGTGGCTCGATCAGCTGTGCTGGAGTGGCCCCGTGATGACTGCCCTCTGAATTCATAGCCTTTGAGGCGATTTTCTGAGTGAGGAGAGGAAGGATCCCAAGATGGCCACCCCCGTGGATCGCACGTGGCGGGCGGCGAGGAAGATGGCGGCCCCCATGAGTCGCACGTGGCCGGCCGCGTGGAGGGGGTTGCCAAGATGGCGGCCCCCATGAGTTGCACGTGTCATTTGGGGGCGGAGTCGGAGTACAGTCCGCAGCATTTCGGGGCCTGCGGGCCTGTGGAGTTTGAAACCGAATGCTCTGGGAGGCTGCGGGAGAGTTAGGAGATGGGGCTTGCTTTGCCAGGCAGACCCGGGCATAGTGTCCCTTGCGACCGCAGCTACTGCAAGTCGCGTTACGGGTCGGGCAATACTGCCGTGGGTGCTGGGGCTGCCCGCAAAAATGGCACCCTGGAGCTGCGTGATGGCTGGGTGGCCACGCGGCGCAGGCGTGGGGAAGTCGCAGGTCGGGGGCCCAGGATGGGGTCACTTCGTCCGCGGGGAACGAGGTGAGGCTGTGGAATTAAACCTCCATAGTGGTAGCCAATTCTACCGTGTCCTCTAGATTCTGGGCCCCTTTTTCGATCAACCGCTGGCGCACATAGTTTGATCTGAGGCCTGCCATGTACACATCCCTGACGGCGAGCTCCATGTGCTGTTCGGCTGATACAGCTTGGTAATTACAGTCTCGAGCTAAAGTCTTTTAAGTCCCGCAGGAATTCTTCCAACGACTCCGTGGGGCGCTGGCGGCGGGTTGTAAAAATATGGCGCGTGTAGACCTCATTGATGGGCCTCACGTACATTCGATCTAGCATGGCTAGGGCCCCCGTATACGAGTTGGTACTATTGAGTTGAGAAGATATACGGTGGCTCACCCTTGTGTGCAGTAGACTGAGTTTCTGCTCCTCTGTAGTTTCTGGAGTACTTGATTCAGCCAGGTAGGCCTTGAAACATCTGAGCTAGTGTTGAAAGATTTATCTTGCCTCTGCAGCCTGCGGGTCGAGTTCTAGTTGGTCAGGTTTGAGGGCTGATTCCATAGTCTGTCCTTAGTCGTTTTCTTCTAGTTTCCTAAGACTATTAAATTGATGTGACCATCAATTCACAAGACACGTGGTTGGAAGTGAACAGTGGTTTTTTTTTTTTTTTTTTTTTTTTATAAATTTAGATTACCCAATTATTTTTTCCAATTAAGGGGCAATTTAGCGTGGCCAATCCACCTACTCTGCACATTTTTGGGTTGTGGGGGCGAAACCCACGCAGACACGGGAAGAATGTGCAAACTCCACACGGACAGTGACCCAGAGCCGGGATCGAACCTGGGACCTCAGCGCCGTGAGGCGGTTGTGCTAACCACTAGGCCACCGTGCTGCCCGTGAACAGTGGTTTTAACAGTCTTCCAACAGAGCCTGCCTGCGATGTGATGAACTGGCAGGCAGGCTCATGACTGCAAAGCTTTATACTTCCAGTTAGTGGGAGGAGCCATGGGCGGAGCCAAGGGTGGAGCCCAGTACAAACTCCTCATCTCCCCCTATGGGCAGAGCCGCGCAACTGCTCATATACTGAGCTAACATGAATACAGCACATCATATAACAACAGTGTGAATTACGCGGAATGTGATTCACCACACGATCCCAAGAGCCTGCCAAAAAGATGGACTGTCTAATAACACATGAGACAGATATTCATGAGCAAGTGCAATAGTTTTTAATCAACATAATATGAATACGTATTTGACAAGCATGGTATATTAACTGCCAAGCACAGTAAATCAGATTGTGGCACATTCCAAAATTATATTTGAGGTGAGCCCTTGAATCCATGAGGTTGGAATTAAACCTTTAAATTGAGATGGGATCATTTGAAAAACGATGAGTCTGGATTCAGGAATTGTGTAAAGATGGGGGCAAACAGTTAAATGCTGAGTTTGTGATGTGGGCTAAACTGCATGAGATTCGAGATTAGGATCTACCTCTTAATCTTAAACTGTTAACCTAACATTAGGATAGCCCCTTTAAACAAACATGGAAGTGAACTCCTAAATAATGGGCGGGATTTACCGAACACCCTGCCGTACGTTTTTCAGTGGGTGGGGGGGGGGGGGGGGGGGCAGTCAGCGGATTTCCTGTTGACTTCACCCCTCGCCGCTGGGAAGCCCGGGCTCTGGCATGGGACCGGAATTTTCCCGGCCAACAGTTTTGGGGGCAAAATAATTAACTGAGACCGGGATGGATCCTAACATTTGGAATAAAGCTTTCAACTGGCTTTACGCAAATGCTTAACCCCTATGCTTGGGTAAACCCTTAAACTCTGAGATCATGTATTTCTATGTCGCTGTAAATTCTTAAATCTTGGGATTGAATTAAATATTTTAGTCTTGCATTCGAGGCAGACCTTTAAACTGACATTGTTACCAATTTAAGTTGTGAAGCTGGAATACACTTTCAAAGTGAGGTATCAATGAAGCATTATTTGGAGATTAGAGTAACCTTTTTTGTCGCATTCTATGCCTGGGAGATATGGGGAGATGATACGCTCCAGGTTATATATGTCTGAATGATAATTGATTCAATGCTGTAAAATGTCTGCTCTCATGCCTCCAGCTGCTTGCCTACAGTTTAGTTTCTCTCACCCAGGCTTAACTAATCCCACACAGAAAACAGATATCAGACAAACATAATCGAACAATAGAAAACTGAACACTATAACTGCACTCTGAGATTGAAGTGATCCCTCAGCCTGGAATTGTAATTCCCTGCACCCTCGGATTGGGATAACCTCTCAGTCTGAGCACTGAGCAAACTATAATACATTGAGACTGAGGCTAACCCTATGACACAGGCACCCCATTAAACCATTTACCCCGATTGGGACAAATCCTACATTTTCCCCCCCATAAAAGCTGGATTAAGCTAAATCCTCAGCAGCAGAAATGCAAGAAAATAGCTTTAAGTTTCTTTTTCACTACATATTGTGTGATGCAATATAGCAGTATGATATTCTATATGTATATGCAGCCATACAGAAGAAACCACAACCAATATCAACGCGGTTACATAGCCTCTCAGCATTTCGCACCCATCTTGTAAAACAGCAGTGCATAAATCAGCTGTGATATCAAGGTAAGCGATTGGAAGCGTGTTCCATTATTTTCTTTATGCCCAACCAGGTTTCTTCAGCCGTGGGAATGATCTGACTCCGTGGAAGCCTGAAGCCATATTGACCTTCATCACGCATCTCAAAGGCAAATGCGTACTTAATACCTTGGTTATAGCTCCAGTCGATGCTATTCCCACTGCTCTCATCTACAGATATGAAGAAAGGTTGCACAAAATATGAACATCCAATCTGTCTTTGCATAAAAGTGTTGAACTATTCAACTGACCATTACATTTTTTCTGTGACATGTATTTTTATGGACATTGCCCATTCCTAATTGCCCTTCAACTGAGTGGCTTGCTGGACCATTTCAGAGGCCATTTAAGAGTCACGTGTAGCCCAGACCAGATGAGGACAGCAGATTTCCTTCAGTGAAGCAGATGGGTATTTACAGCAAGGGTCATCATGGGACTTGTAATTCCAGATTGTTTTTATTGAATTTATTGAATCTGCCGTGGTGGGATTCAAACCTAGTTATTAGGGTTATTAGTCCAGTGGCAATACCACTGCCATACTATGCACAGGCATGCTATCAAATTGCTTGCAAGGGTCATATGCTATTTCATAATCATAGAATTATGGAAAAATACAGCATGAAGGAGGATATTTTAATCATAGAATCTCTACAGTGCAGAAGAAGGCCATTTGGCCCATCGAGTCTGCACTGACCCTCTGAAAGTGCACCCTACCCAGGTCCCCAACCTGTCCCCTGCAACCCCATAACCCCACCTAACCCGCAGATCCCTGGTCACTAAGGGGCAATTTATCATGCCCAATCCACCTAACCTGCACGTCTTTGGATTGTGGGAGGAAACCCAAGCAGACATGGGGGGAAAGTACAAACTCCACACAGTCACTCAAGGCCGGAATTGAACCCAGCGTGCCTGGCACTGTGAGGCAGCAGTGCTAACCACTGTGCCACCGTGCCTACCCATTTGGCTGCCAGATCTTCGCCAGAGAGAGCTGGACTGTGTGTTCCGTTTCCATGTTCTTTCCCCAAGGCCCTGCAAAACTTTCCACTTTAACTATTTATCCACTTTCCTCCTGAATGTTACTGTTAAATCTGCTTCCACCACACTTAAAAACGTTTCAAATCTGTGTCGTTTGGTTACTGATGTTTCTAACACGAGTCGCGTTTCCCCTCATTTACCCTTATCAAAAACTTCATGATTTTGAACATCTCTATCAAGTCTCCCTTTAACCATCTCTGCTCCAAACTAAACAGCCCCAGTTCCCCTTGTCTCTCTTCATCCCTGTTACCATTCTAATACATCTCTCCTGGGCCCTGTTTAAGGTCTTGACATCCTTTCTACAGAGAGGGATCCAAAATTGATCACAGTTCTCCAAATTCTGGATCTAACCAGCATTTTGAAAAAGGTTTAACACGTCTTCTTGGCTTTTGTACTTTTGGAATTCTCCGGCCTTTTGGGACTTTTTCTTCTTTTAAAGTGAAGACTGGAACAATAACGGAAGAGTTAAAAGAGAGTGATCGGAGCAGTGGAGTGAGGTTAAGGAGCGAACTTTAGGAACATAGGAACTGGAATAGGCCATTCAGCCCCTCGAGCCTGTCCTGCCATGTAACGAGATCATGGCTGATCTATGGCCTAACTCTGTATCCCTGCCTTTGGCCCATATTCCTTAATATCAAAAATCTATCTATCTCAGATTTAAAATTAACAGTTTTCGCTTCAACTGCTGTTTGTGGGAGAGAGTTCCAAACCTCTACCACCCTTTGAGTGAAGAAGTGCTTCCTAACATCTCTCCTAAACGATCCCGCCTAATTTTTAGACTATGCCCCCTAGTTTTAGAATCTCCAAGTAGTGGAAATATCTTTATCTATCCTGCCTTTCATCTTTAATATCTTGAATACTTCGATCACCCCTTAACCTTCTAAATTCTAGCGAAAACAGGCCTAATTTGAGAAATCGCACCTCGTATTTTAACCCCCACAGCCAAGGTATCATTTTAGTAAACCTGTGTTGCACCCCCTTCAAGGCCTAAGGTGTGGTGCCCAGAACTGCTCACAGTACTCCAAGTGGGGTCTAACCAGGGGTTTGTATAGCTGCATCATAACTTCTGTGTCTTTATACGCCAATCCACTATAAAGGTTATGAATCAATACAGCAGTGAGGTGAAGGTTAACTTTCTCAATTAAATATAGTTAGTTGATGTGTGGAAAATAGGTGAAGTGAACTGTTGAACAAAGGTAAGAAGGGATTTTGTTCATCCACGTACAGTGCAGACTGGTGATGCAGATGCATACAGCACCCCATCAGCAGAGGGCAGGCATGCACAAAGCTGCTTTTGGCCCAGACCCGATCAGAATTCACAGCTGGGGTCAGGGGTGACATTTTGCCTCTGCAACCTGTCTATCTGCACGGGAGCATGAGCTGGTCACTGATGGGCCTCCTGGGCACTGGCAGCAGTCAATCCCTGACTATTTTGTCAATGTTTTAAAATATTACCTGTGGCTGTGATATCTCTTCATGACTGTGCCCCAGTGGATTTGACACTGCTTTAAGTTGCTTCTATTATTGCAAGAGGAAAAACCAGCTCAGAATTTTCAAACCCCAGTAAAAGTTGGTAATACTGGCATTGGTTTGCCCCTCTGGGTAGTGGATTCCCTCTCCTGCAAAACTGAGCCTTTGCACAGGACCTCTCCACAATGCAACCCCTATCCTTGTTGTATGCACCCCACCACTATCCTTGTTTAGGTTGGGGCAAAGGTGGAAATAAATGGTTGAATGGATTGAAAAGGAGACAAGGAAATGCAAATCATGTTGGCTTCTTAATAACTGAGAGAATAGCAGGTGATTCAGCACAGATTAATGATAATAATAATAATGTTTATTGTCACAAGTAGGCTTACATTAATACCGCAATGATGTTACTGTGAAAAGCCCCTAGTCGCCACATTCCGGCGTCTGTTCGGGTCCACAGAGGGAGAATTCAACATGTCCAATTCACCTAACAAGCAGGTCCTTCGGGACTTGTGGGAGGAAACTGGAGCACCCGGAAGAAACCCACGCAGACACGGGGAGAACATGCAGACTCCGCACAGACAGTGACCCAGCGGATAATCGAACGTGGGACCCTGGTGTTGTTAAGCAACAGTGCTAACCACTGTGCTACCGAGCCGCCCATCATGTTGCAAACACATGTTTTAGTCAAAGTTGAAGATGATGTTGGAATGGATGCACAGCAAGGTGGTTTTAAGGAAGGTCCTAAAGGGCCTGAGGAGATTGGTTTGGAAAAGGAATCCGACAGCATCAGGTGTCTGCCGGACCCATAATGAAGGGGATGTACCAACACAGTCCAAGTTAGTGAAACACAGAGTTTGGACAGGAAGGGACGGGCGGGCGGAGAGCTGGAAGAAAATTACGGAGATAGGGGGAAAGACCATAAAGACCCAAAATTACAAGATTGAGAATTTTCATTCTGAAGCTTTGGGGCATCAGGGACCAATGTATCAGAGAGGGCAGGGTTACATTTGCTGTTCAAGCTCACAACAAAGGACATTAATTCACTGACATTCCTGAAATGGTTTATGGATCTACAAAAAAAAAAATTGCAAAACAGACGGACAGTAAATGTCAGCTGGTCCATTATCTCATTCAATGGATCGTAAGCCTCAATGTTTCCCCACCCACCAGTATTCTGCTGTTCGAGGGAGCTTCCTGACTGCAAATTGGTTTCCGTTTTCCCCACGTTACCAAAGAATTTCATTAGCTAAAGATACCTTGGGATGTCCAGAGGTTGTTAAGTGCGCCATGTAAATGCAAGTTCTTTCTTTTTAACACAGTGAAAGCTACATGTGTGTCGACTGCAATCCCGCATGAAAGAGCAGAAAGAATGGAGTTCACAGTTTCTGATGATGCTGTTTATGTCACACCATTTCCAATGATATTTGTAAAGTTGTGCTTTCACTCAATTTACAAACAATGGTGCGGATTTTCTATTGCAGCCTCAGAGGAGTGACCTGTTCTTCAGTGAGGAAGTCGACGTTCTTTACCTGGCTTCATGGAGTTGTGACTCCTGGGTAATTCAAAATTCCCTCAATTTTTAAGTATTCACATTGTACAAAAGTAGGTCTCTCCAAAGTTGGAACTAACAAACTTTCCGCAATTTAGTACCAACTATCGGACTTATCAGCCACTTGAAAATCCCACCCCATGAATGAAATCTGCAGCTTGATTGAAGACCAGGCCAGGTAAGGATGACAGGTTTCCTCCTCCAAAGGGCATCAATGACTTGGGGGAGGGGACCAAATAGAGAATTTGACGATGACACCAAGATAGGTGGGAAATTAAGTGCCAAGAGGAGGCAGGGAGTCTGCAAAGTAATGTAGTCAAGTTAAATGAGTGGGCAAGAAATTGGCAGATGGAGTGTAATGTGGGAAAATGTGAACCTGTCCATTTTGGCAGAAAGAATAGAAAAGCAATATACAGTTTAAATGGAAAGAGATTGCAGAACTTTGGTCTATTGCATTCGCTACTCCCAATGTGCTGTCCTCTATATCGGAGAGACCGAACGTAGACTGGGTGATCGCTTTGCTGAGCACCTTCGCTCTGTGCGCATTCAGGACCCGGACCTACCCGTTGCTTGCCATTTTAACACAAGACCCTGCTCCCATGCCCACATCTCTGTCCTTGGCCTGCTGCAATGTTCCAGTGAAGATCAACGCAAACTGGAGGAACAGCATCTCATCTTCCAGTTAGGCACGCTACAGCCTTCCAGTTTCAACATTGAATTCAATAACTTCAGATGATTAGCTCTACCTCACCCCGACCCCTTTGTTTTAATTCCATTTCATTTTACCTTTTATTTCTTTCTTGTCTTTCTTTTTATATATTTCCCCCCCACTCTTTCCCCCTATCTTATCCCCCTTTCCCTACCTTTTCTCCCCTTTGCTTCCTCTTTCTCATTTTTTCCCTTTTCTTTCCCTTTTTCTCATTTTACCTCTTTCCCACCCATGTCCCCCTCTCCCCACATCTACATCTGTCACAGTTTACCCTCTGATTTTAGTTTCTCTGCTGTTTGGCCTTTCACGCCTTTTATTCTCTTTGGGGACTGCCATTAGCCCTCTTTTACCTTGGCTTCTGCAGCTAGTTTCTGGTTTCATCTTCCATTCCCTCACCCTCCGGTATAAATATCTCCCACTTTCTATGCCTTTTTAGCTTTGACAAAGGGTCATCTGGCCTCGAAATATTAGCTCTTTTCTCACCTTACAGACACTGCCAGACCTGTTAAGATTTTTCAGCATTTTCTCTTTTGGTTGCAGAACTTCGTGGTACAGAGTGATCTGGGTGTCCTGATACATGAGTCACATAAAGTTGGTACTCAGGCACAGCAAGTGATTAGAAAGGCAAATGGAATGTTGGCACTTATTGCAAGAGGAATGGAATATAAAAGTGGGGAAGTTTTACTGCAGCTGTGTTGGGGGAATGTGAACAATTATGGTCTCTCTATTTGAACTTTAGTTACTTTAGAAGCATTTCAGAGAAGGTTCACTTATTAATTCCTGGATGAAGGGGTTGTTTTATGAAGAAAAATTGAACAAGCTGGGCATATACCTGTTGATGTGTTGAAGAATGAAAAGTGATTGTATTGAAACGTGTAAGATCCTGAGGATAATGGATAGGCTGGATACCGGGAGGATGTTTCCTTTTGTGGGGAAACTAAAACTTGGGACATAGTTTAAAAATAAGCTCTTTTGAAACAGGTGAGGAAAATTGCTTTCTCTCAGAGGGCCATCAGCGTGTGTAGTTCATTTCCCCAGAAGGTATTGGAGGCTGTGTCTTTAAATGTATTCAAGGCTGAGTTAGACAGATTTTTATTAATAATAATAATAATTATTATTATTATAATTGCTTATTGTCACAAGTAGGCTACTGTGAAAAGCCCCTTGTCACCACATTCCGGCGCCTGTTCGGGGAGATCAGGAATTGAACCCGCACTGCTGGCATTGTTCTGCATAACAAGTCAGCTGTTAAGCCCACTGTGCTAAACCAGCCCCTAATTTCTGATAGATAAGGGAGCCAAGGGTTATGGGGGACAGACAGGAAAGTGGAACTGAGACCACAATCAGATCAGGCATGATCATATTGAATGACGGAGCATGCTCAAAGGGCTAAATGTCCTAAGTCCCGCATTCCTATGTTACTGAACCAGTGAACTGATGCATTTCATTGACAAAATAATAGTTTCATGATCGTCATTTCAAAGGGTGGTATTTGCCAGTCCCCTCTCCCGTGGCGTGTTTGCTGGTGACGGCAGCTCGCCAGTGGCTTCCAGTAGGATGTTCCAGTCCCCTCGATGTCTACAGCATTTTGTGTGGCTCACTCATCCTGCTGTCTGGGAACCCGCCGGAGCATCGGCAGGACCAGGAGATCCTGGGAGAAGGGCAGGAAACTCCCACCCAATGACGAGCTTTTTAATTACAGTTTTATTGATGATTAAAATGAGAATTCTAATACTACATTATTAGATTCAACTGCCGTGATGGGATTTGAACTCATAGAAAATAGAAGCAGGAGGAGGCCATTTGGCCCTTCAAGCCTGCTCTGCCATTCATTATGATCGTGGCTGATCATCCAACTCAGTAACCAGATCCTGCTTTCCCCCCATATCCTTTGGCCCCAATACTTCCAATAGCTAATTCCTTCTTAAAAGCATGCAATGTTTTGGCCTTAATTGCTTCCTGTGGTAGCAAATTCCACAGGCCGACCACTCTCAGGGTGAAGAAATTTCTCCTCATCTCAGCCGTGAATGGTTTACCCCGTATCCTCAGACTGTGACCTCTGGTTCTGGATCCCGCCGCCAATGGGAACATACTCCCTCCATCTATCCTGTCTAGTCCTGTTAGAATTTTATAGCTTTCTTTTTTTTTAGGAATATTTTATTATGATTTTTAACAATTTGTATTCAAAGCAAACAATAACACAGAATAACGACTAAACAGTAAGAACCACCCCCACCCTCCACTTCCCCTTACAACACTAAACCCCCCACCAGAGTGAGGATATACTGTGAGAGCTGTTGTCTCTCCCCCCAACAGCCAACAGTGACCAACTCTTTAAAGTACATTATAAACGGCCGCCATCTAAGGTAAAACCCTTCCACTGACCCTCTCACTGTAAACTTCATCTTTTCGAGTTGCAAAAACTCCATCAGGTCACCCAGCCACGCCAAGGCGCTTGGTGATGTGGTCGACCTCCAGCCCAAGAGGATCTGTCTCCTTGCCACAAGCGAGGCAAAGGCCAGGACGTCTGCCCCTACCCCCATCCGGAGCTCCGGCAGATCCGAAACCCCGAAGATTGCCACCAGTGGGCAAGGTTCCAACCCAATGCCCAGGATTGCCGACATAATATCAAAAAAGGACCTCTTGGGACCGATGGGGGTATAGGGACATGCCAGGTCAGTGCCCTGGCACTGCCCCCTGCATAGGTTAGCATTGCCAGGGTAGCACTGCTAGGTTGGCACTGCCCCCTGGCATAGGTTGGCATTGCCAGGGTAGCACTGCTAGGTTGGCACTGCCCCCTGGTATAGGTTGGCATTACCAGGTTGGCATTGCCAGTTTGGCACTGCCAGGGTGGCAGCATCAACCTGTCCTGGTGGTAGCACCGGGGTGAGCTCTAGTGGGAGCCACATGGAGGGGGGATGGGTATACGTGTGGTGGGCAGGGGACGGGGGGAGGGAGATGCTGGCGTTGAACATAGTGCAGTGGTGGTGGGGAAATTGGGGAGAGCCCCTGGAATCGCCATGATGCGGGCTGGGGGCCTTTAGAAGACTGGGCTGGCCTTTAAAGATGGCACCCCATTCTGTTTGGAGCCGGTCCCCGGCTCCAAGAGGCTCCACGCCACCAGCGTGACGACGTAAACCTCTCCCACTCACTTTTCTTATCCCCTCCACATTTTAAAAGTTGGTTAAATCCCCCTTCTTCTTTACAGACCCAGATTATTTCCCTTTGTCTCTGCCTTATACATTTCCTCTGTATTATCCACAAACAAAGCTGCACGTAGAAAAATTACAACAGAACCTTCTAGATGTTGATTAGAATGCAATTTGCAGTACGTTACTTACTCATCAATTCTATAATGCTCCCGTAGGTATACTGAGTGCCATACAGAGAGGATAGAGCTTCAGTGGCCTCCTTGGCAAGAGTGGCCTATAACAAGGAGAGGTCACAGACAAGACTTAGTAAAATGACATTTGTTTTCAGAATACACTTAGGACGATATCTACCCACATTGGTCGGCTATCGTCTACCTCTCAGCTGCAACTCACTCTAGCATTGGGTGATGCGGGTTCAAACCCCAAACAAGAGACTTGAACTCAGAGTGCAGCCTGATGGTCCAGTGCAGTGCCGAGGCAGTGCTGTTGTGTCAGAGGTGTTGATTTTTGGGGCATTGTTAAACCCAAAGCCCCGTTTTTTTTTCTCCCGGGTAGAAGTAACATTATCTGCAGGAGCAGCAATGTCCTAACACAAACTTACACAGTAAGTCCCATTCAAATAAAAAATAGAAAACCACTGGGAAAAAAACTCAGCAGGTCTGGCAGCATCTGTGAAGAGATAAACAGAGTTAATGTTTTGAGTCCATATGGCTCTTCTTCAGAGCTCTAGTCCCCATTTAACATTGTCCAATTTAATGTTTTGCTTTGATGTCGGCCAGTAAATGGGGCCTGCAATATTGTTTAGCATCGCAAGATTCATTTTCCTGTCATTCTGACGTAGGGACATGTGACTCGATCGGAGCCATTTTGGAGCGGACTCACCCTCTCCAAAACCCACCCTCTCACTGCCGATCCTCCTGGCTATCAGCTCTTCAGCCCCATAACCCACCCTCTCACTGCCGGACCCTCCCGGCTATCAGCTCTCCAGCCCCATAACCCACCCTCTCACTGCCGGACCCTCCCGGCTATCAGCTCTCCAGCCCCATAACCCACCCTCTCTTTGCCGACCCTCCCGGCTATCAGCTCTCCAGCCCCATAACCCACCCTCTCACTGCCGACTCTCCCGGCTATCAGCTCTCCAGCCCCATAACCCACCCTCTCAGTGCCAACCCTCCGAACATCAGCACTCAAGCTCCATAACCCACTCTCTCACCGCCGGCCCTGAGGACTATCAGCTCTCCAGCTCCATAATTCACCCGCCCTGCACATCTTTGGGTTGTGGGGGTGAAACCCACGCAAACACTGGGAGAAAATGCAAACTCCAAAGGGTCAGTGACCCAGAGCCGGAATCGGATCTGGGACCTCGGCGCCATGAGGCAGCAGTACTAACCACTGTGCCACTGTTCTGCGTTTGCTCTCCAGCTCCATTGTCGAAGTATTGCAAAGCAGACACGGATTGATGCACGATCAATTGGACAAAGACGAGAGTTGAATACAACTGAGGCTTTATTGCTCTAAGATGTGTGGCCTCCCACAGCAGCTGGCGAAATGGCTGCTGCACGGAGGACACACATATTTATACTCTGCCTACTGGGCGGAGCCAGCAGGCAGGGACTACCGCCGTACCTGTAGTACAGATCCTACCGTACGTCACCTAATATAGGTGCAACAGTGGTTTACCACACGCAGTATTCTTGATCAGTCGTTATTGACATGTGCATACAGAGAGAAAACTAGTGGGGTACACTGCCTTACTCTAAATTAATCTAGTAAGCAGAAACATTTATAGCTTGATTAATCAATAGAATTTGTAGGTGCATTCTAATCCTTCATTTGCATGTCACATACACCATTAATATCACAGTTAAACGTTCATTTTCGACCAATGAAAGAACAATAATTCTAGCCAATAGAAAACAGGGAAAATGGACCAATAGGAACACTAGCACTTTTAATCCTTGTGTTGCATACTTATCTCCCCTCATGACTTGGAGGTTATGGTAGTTAACAGAAAAGCGCATCCTTGTTACGGGTACTTCCATCATTCTGTGTCCACAGAGTCACGTCATTCACTGAAGAACCAGTTTATTATGGATTCCATTCCAACTTATGTCCTTTGCTAAGAAACAGTATATCATGGATTCCACACCATAACCCAGCCTCTCACTGATAATGCTCCGGGAATCAGCTCTCCAGCTCCATAACCCACCCTCTCACCGCCAACCCTCCGAGCTATTAACTCTCCAGCTCCATAACCCACCCTCTCACTGCCGAACCTCCCGGCCATCAACTCTCCAGCTCCATAACCCACCCTCTCACTGCCGACCCTCCCGGCTATCAACTCTCCAGCTCCATAACCCACCATCTCACTGCCGACCCTCCTGGCTATCAGCTCTCCAGCTCCATAACCCACCCTCTCACTGCCGACCCTCCCGGCTATCAGCTCTCCAGCTCCATAACCCACCCTCTCACCGCCAACCCTCCGAGCTATTAACTCTCCAGCTCCATAACCCACCCTCTCACTGCCGACCCTCCCGGCTATCAACCCTCCATCCCCATAACCCACCCTCTCACTGCCGACCCTCCCGGCCATCAACTCTCCATCCCCATAACACACCCTGTCACTGCCGACCCTCCCGGCTATCAGCTCTCCAGCTCCATAACCCACCCTCTCACTGCCGACCCTCCCGGCTATCAACTCTCCAGCCCCATAACCCACCCTCTCACTGCTGACCCTCCGATCTATCAGCTCTCCAGCCCCATAACCCACCCTCTCACTGCCGACCCTACGGGCTAGCAGCCTCTCCTGCTCCCAAACCCACTCTTTTCCTGATCCTTCCTCTCACTGAACCTTGGGTTGTCTTCAATAAAAGCAAAATACTGCAGATGCATTGCATTAATGCTTGTCACGTGGCCCACACATCTTTGTTGCAATCTCCTCTAACTTCCAAGTATCACTGACCTTCTACACTGCTCCATCTGCTCCATTCCCATCTTACACGGTGTACAATTTCTCCCTCACTTTAACTCTGAAGAAGCGCCGTCTGGATTCAATACGTTAACTCCTTTTCTCTCTCCACAGACGCTGAGTTTTTCCAGCAATTTCTGTTTTTATTTGAGCTCTCTTCTCCTGGGAGCAGATCCCTGATCCCGACAATGTAACAATTTTCCCAACAATTAAATGAAAAATGAAATGAAAATCGCTTATTGTCACGAGTAGGCTTCAATGAAGTTACTGTGAAAAGCTCCCTAGTCGCCACATTCCGGCGTCTGTTCGGGGAGGCTGGTACGGGAATCGAACCGTGCTGCTGGCCTGCTTGGTCTGCTTTCAAAGCCAGCGATTTAGCTGAGTGAGCTAAACCAGCCCCTGGATTGAATCTGTTCAAGACACTCGGCCGGGGCAGGGCTCCTGTCTGCTGCAGTAAAACCATCTGGGAAGCAGCCTGCTTACTGCACCTCTGTCCATGCTATCGATGCAGGCGCTGTTCCCGGTGGAATTGAAACCCAGGAATGGGAGATTCTGAATCAAAAAAGAGTGAAGCTGATCACAGACACACATGAAGAGAATTTACCTCCTGCTCACTGAATTGATTCATCCTGTCTTGGGAAGTAGGGTGAGCAAGACCAGCAGTGAGTGGGAGGTAGGGTAAGAACATAGAACATACATTGCAGAAGGAGGCCATTCGGCCCATCGAGTCTGCACCAATCCACTTAAGCCCTCACGACCACCCTATCCCCGTAACCCAATAACGCTTCCTAACCTTTTTGGTCACTCAGGGCAATTTATCATGGCCAATCCACCTAACCTGCACGTCTTTGGACTGTGGGAGGAAACCGGAGCACCCGGAGGAAACCCACGCAGACACGGGGAGAACGTGCAAACTCCACACAGTCAGTGACCCAGCGGGGAATCGAACCTGGGACCCTGGCACAGTGAAGCCACAGTGCTATCCACTTGTGCTACCGTGCTGCCCACTGGTAAACTGGTAAGTAGAATGTTACAATACTTCTTTTATTTTTAAGTTTATTTTACTTCAAAAGCTATTTCATTTACCAATATAAGATACCATAAGATAGTATTTCAACTTAAAGGGTTTCATGTTTTGATTAATTTTTCTGACGAGGACCATCCTGCAGAATCTAACTGCAGCTTTTACATTGGTTTGAAGGGGAGAATGTGATGCTCTTAAAGTCGATTCACTTTAGTTCACGCAACTACGATTTTGCTAAAACAGATTATCCAGTCACTATCATGGCTTGTTCCATAATCCATCCCGCAGATCTTCCACCATCCTGGAATTTCCTTCCCCTGCACCTTCCGGCAACTGGAAGTTCTGAACCCGTTTCCTTCCCCATCTCCCAGATTTCCCTACCCCCATCTTCCCTGCTCACCAAATTTTCCTTCTCTCTCCATTTTCCTTACCCTGATCTTCCTTCTTGTTTGGAACTTTCTTCCCCGGATCTGTCTTTTCTTTTAATATAAATTTGGAGTACCCAATTCTTTTTTTTCCAATTAAGGGGCAATATAGCATGGCCAATCCACGTACCCAGTGCATCTTTTGGGGTTGTGGGGGTGTGACCCATGCAGACAAGAGGGGGAGGGAATGTGCAAGCTCCACACGGCCAGTGACGTGGGGTTGGGATCGAACCCGGGCCCGCGGTGCCGTGAGGCTGCAGTCCTCATCCTGGAGGTGTCTTCTTTCCGGATTTGCCTTCTCCCGCAGATCTTAATGTTCCTTCACATCTTCCCTCCCTGCGCTCTAACGACACGATGCTTACGCCCAGGCAGTAATGACCAAACTTGTCCCTCTATGAATCCAAAGGAAACAAAAATGGCATCTGGCAGGTTGCTTATTATTGTCATGAGAATGTCGCTTTAAGAAATGTTTGGCTGCTCATGTTACTGCAGTGATGTCAGAGTGTGGGTGGAGCTGAGCTCTGGCTCTGCTTTTTAGTTTCACTTTGAGAAAAGTTTGGGTGTGTCTGTGTCTTTTTGGTTTCGTTTTCAGTGTTGGAGCTGAAGCCAGCCCAAGCAGGTGTACTGTTGATCTCTCTGCCTTGAAAAGACTATCTCTTGATCATTTGGTGAATTCAGAATTATAAATGTTTTCAATAGTGAATGTAACCCTAATGTGCTTCTGTTAAAAGGTGTTTCTTTTGTCTGGATGTTGTTTGGGAAGTTATTAAGGATTACTTAGTGCTGTATTCTTTGGGGGTTGTATTTGAATTAATGGTTGCTAAGATGTCCACTGTATGTTTTAAAAAGGTTAACTTGAGTTCATAGAATAAACACGGTTTTGCTTTAAAAAGTACTTTACCATTTCTGCTGTACGACACCTGTGGAGTGGGCCGTGTGCTCCCCATACCACAATTTATTAAAAGTTGTGGGTCAGATGAACTCCATGATACACTTTGGGGTTCTCTAAACCCTGGCCCATAACACTTACCACACTGCTGTTCCCACTCCGTAACCCAGGATCTGAGAGCAGTCTGGGATATGCTTTACCCAATTGGTACTTTCTTGATTTATTCCCACTGGAAACTCCTCCAAACCAATGTGAATCATGGCCAATACTGCGTACGGAAACAAGTGTTTGGCCAAGTTACCATTGTGCACTGCTGTACAGACACAAGAACCAATGCTTGTGGAGGAGAACACAAATTAAATAAAAACACGAGCTCCTTTAAGTTGCATCGAGAAAAATACTTACCAATTCTTCGACATTTTCTGGAGGCACTTGTGTATACCCATAAGGATACATCAAGAGCTGTTTGTAGCTATGGAGTGTGATGAAAACCTTGAAATTGCCTTTCTTCTTGATGAATTTCACAATGGCTTGCACCTCAGGTTCTGAATGTGCGTAAGGTCCACAATAACTTTCAGCACAAGGAGCTTTGCTGCTGCCATTGCCTATGTTGAAAACAACCTTTATTAGTTTTGCACAAGATATTTACCAGTCCATCTACCTCACACCAATAGCAATCCAATACCATGCAACGACTGATTAGGTTATACCCAGGCCAGTGCAGGCGGCACGGTAGCACAGTGGTTAGCACTGTTGCTTCACAGCGCCAGGGACCCGAGTTAGGGTCACTGTCTGTGCGGAGTCTGCACGTTCTCCCCGTGTCTGCGCGGGTTTCCTCCCACAAAGTCCCAAAAGACGTGTTTGTTAGGTGAATTGGACATTCTGAATTCTCCCTCAGTGTACCCAAACAGGCGCCGGAGTGTGGTGACTAGGGAATTTTCACAGTAACTTCATGGCAGTGTTAATGTAAGCCTACTTGCGAAATGAAAAGAAATGAAAATCGCTTTTTGTCACGAGTAGGCTTCAAATGAAGTTACTGTGAAAAGCTCCTAGTCGCCACATTCCAGAGCCTGTTTGGGGAGGCTGGTATGGGAATTGAACCGTGCTGCTGGCCTGCCCTGGTCTGCTTTCAAAGCCAGCGATTTAGCCGTGTGCTAAACCAGCCCCTGACACTAATAAAGATTATTATTATTAGATTCTGACAGTGATGGTGCAATTGTTCCCACGAGTTCCAGAGACAGGCTCAATATTTAACGTTAGATCCATAGGCCTCCCCAATGTTTAGAGGAGTCCAGTATTTACAGCGGATCAACCAAAGATATGGGACACGATTCTCTGGTCCCCAGCCGCGTGTTCCTTGGCGGTGCTCTGTTCGCTGGCGATGGGATTCTCTCTTCCCGCTGTTTGTCAGTGGGATTTTCCATTGCTGCCACCCCACGCCGGCGGGAAGCCTATGGATGGGGCTGCGCTGCCTGTGGGAAAAACCCTCACCCTACCTCGAAACCCCAGCCAGGGATGGGAAAAGGCGCAAAGGAAAGTATAATGACAAGTAAAATGGGACAAAGGTTAGAGACGTCGAAGCCAAATAAAAGAGGCAGATACCAGTGAAACTAAAGGCTTGTGAATCAAGAATATGAGAAGAATTGAATAGCCATTCTTCCGCACTTGCCCCCCACTCCCAACCCCTCAAAAACCCAAACCTAAACTCAACACCTAACCATCACCCAACCCTGACCCCCTAACCCAAACTGGAACCTGAACACAAACACTAAGCCACTGTTCCTCCACACCTCATGTTGCAATCTGCTTTCAGTTTCTGTCCCAGCCTTTAGTTCCCTTGCCTTAGTGATCATTGTTCAGATGTAAGCAGGGGGGGTGAGTGTCAGCTGATTGACACAGGTAACATGCTTTCCATTACAAATTCTCCGCCGCCACTCACTCCGTAGCTTCACCAAAGGCCAATCACGAGCAGCAATCAAAGGCTGAAACTCTAACTCACGATGTTAGCCTCATGATCCCAGGGACTGTGACAGCCATTGGACTGCCCACACTGTGCTGATGGCGACTCATTTATTACGCACGGATTGAGCCAAAACCTGTGATTCTCTTGGTTTCACACCAAGCACGGCATTAACGAACGAAGGCAATGGTCAGGATATTGACCCCCAGGGGCAGAAAGAAACAGAATTGCGAACTGCCAGGATTTCTGTCTTCTGCTCCCGTGACCCATTCCAGCATATTTGTTACAAGAGAACAGAAGGAGGGCAGTCAGCCATTCAGACTGAACTTCCTTTCAATTATATTGTGAGTGATGGGGACATCCTGGTTGCTTTTGTTATATAAGTACAGATATATAATGTATTGTATTAATTAGTGGGTTCAATTTTGAATAACTCAGCACAAGCCCATGTAATATGATACAAATCAACATTGCGAAACAAAATCAGAACAATATCCTACCTCCAAAGTTGGCGTCAAAATTCCTGTTTGCATCAACTCCAATGCAGTGGGATCCCTGCCTTCTGGACATGGTTTTACGCCACATGCGGCTCTGGGTTTACAGGGGGTCAGAATTAGTTCATTCACTTTCAGAGAAACTGCACATATTCAACACTGTTACTAGAAACGCACAAAAAACTCTATCAGCATTCCAAAAAATAACAACAGCTCAATGAACTCCAGTTCTGATTATAGATCACCCATTTGAATCATAAAATGGTCAGAAACATCCCATTGCGCTACGATCGATGCCAGGGTTCATGCTACACAATGTCTCCTCAAACACCACATCATCTAACTCTGATAGCATATGTTTCTATATCTTTCTTCCTCATGTTCAAGCTTCAAGGGGGACCATACCCATGAAAGGAGGGTGGAGGGGGGGGGGGGGGGGGGGTGGGGGGGAATGAAGTGGTGCTGGTGGGGTGCAGGGTGAGTATGAAAGGGCCTCTAGAAGTTTGGGGGGGGGGGTGAAGGGTGGGGCTGCCGAAAGGGGCGTGTGAAGGCCTGAAAAAGGAGGGGCACTCAGCGACCCCCATAGCGGGATGTCATCACTTGGGGGGGGAGTGATTGTGGAGTAATGCCCATGTGTGTGTGTGGGATGGGGGGGTGGGGGGCGACATTGCCCGTGGCCGGGGGGGGGGGGGGCGTTTTCCATCACAATTGGCTCAGTGGATGGCCCTCTGAGTGGCGACTTGGGGCTTTTCACAGTAACGTCATTGCAGTGTTAATGTAAGCCTACTTATGACACTAATAAATATTATTACATGCCCCTCCAATGTCGACCTGCGTCTGGAACACGTCCCTCAGTGACTGGGCATGCTCTGCAGTGCCTCAGCAATGTCCAGCTGTGTCTGGGACATGTCGCTCAGCGACTGGGACATGATGTTGAGGCCCTCAGCCATGATCGTCACAGACTGAGCCACGCCTTGGACACCAGCACTTATGATGCTGACGTCGTGCTCCAGGCTTTCCATTGTGGTCACCACTCTAGCAGTGTTGGCTTCGGGGTCACCCATTACGGCGCCATCTCCTGTGCCTAATGTCTCATTTAAAGGAGGATCTCGTTAGATCTCACAAGACATTCAAAGAGCGTGAACACTGCGAGAGGTCTCTCACGCGATTTAATAGCCACATAGTCCAGCGCGACGAGGCCATTCAGTCACACCCTATAACTTCCCTGAATTTCCAATCTTGCCACCTTGTTTCCCTTTGCTTGGTAAGAAGGTTTAACTGCAGGCGACGTCCTGCCCAGACTATTTAGGCTGGATCAATTTACAGTATCGTGAATGGGCAATTAAAGATTTCCAGGGAGCTCTCATCACAGGAAAGAATTGAAAACACTTCAGTAGCTTCATGCAATCCAATGGTCTTGCATCAGTTGTAACTCTGCAATTAGGCAGATGCACATAATAACTGAAGCCATGTTACCCTCTGAAGGAACTGTAACAGGGAGAAAACAATGACAACCTGGACCAGAAAATATATTCACTTCCCAGGATGTTACAGACGCTGATGCCCAACTGCATATTTCCAGCCTTTTCTGTTTTTACTAATCCATCCGAATATAGATTGCATATGGGAGCCCGAGGTTCAGAACAGTGGGGTGGAGGTTCAAGGACCATGACAGACAGATGTAAACCAGCCCTCATTTGAAAGTCATCCTTTTTCTACATTATACTTAAACAAACTTCTGAACTAACCATTGTACAGTGCAGTCCAGTACTCTGCCCTCTTCAGCCATCCATGCTGATCTTTTAAATCCATCACCAAAATCACGGTTGTTCCCCATCTGTAACGTTGCTGACCCTGCTAGTAATTCAGCCCCTCTAACTCTGGACTATGGGCCACAATCTCTGGTTTCAATCTCCCCTTGTTGATCACCAAACGCCCTAGCGAATTCAAAGCTCTGTGCAGTTGGCCCGCTTCCGCCCTAGTCCCTGTACTCTCATCAGCCTAACAACCCCCAGCTCCCTGTGTCACAACAAACTGATTTTTGAAATTATTCTTGGACAGTTGTGCGAAGAAGGTGATAGGCTCTTCAGATTGTTTGACTCTATTGAGCACTCTAATTTTCCTTGTCAATGACTTCAAAATGTACTGACGAATGGCTATTGGAGGGGCCGAGGAGAACAAAGTTCACTGCTTGTCTCTCATCTTTGGATTCTATTTGGAATGTATTTTTCATGCATAGACCTCCATACTCTTACCTTCTGGATGACTGATTACTCCCTACTCGGAGACTTATCTTATAGACATCATGTTGCTGCCTTAAATCACTGCAAATACATTTCCATACCTCTGCAAAAGTCCTGCCTCTTTGATCACACTTTCAGTTCAGCTTCTCTCCTACCCCAATGCTTTATTTACTTGTTCAGTGTATGTCACCCCACCCACACCCAGACATTTGATTAAAAATAATTAACCTCACAACTGACTCGTTCCCTCTTCTCAATCCTTTCACCAATGACGAGCCACCCAGCTTTACCTTGACTGCTGACTGTAAACCTTCCCACTCATAGACCCCTTGAGATTATAAAATATTAACATCAACAGGCTATGAGCTTGCTCCTCCATATCTCTATCACCACCTCCAACTCTCAGTCCTCTGAGATCTCCATGTTCCTCTGAGATCTCCATGCTCCTCTGAGATCTCCATGTTCCTCTGAGATCTCCATGCTTCTCTGAGATCTCCATGTTCTTCTGAGATCTCCATGCTTCTCTGAGATCTCCATGTTCCTCTGAGATCTCCATGCTTCTCTGAGATCTCCATGTTCTTCTGAGATCTCCATGCTTCTCTGAGATCTCCATGTTCATCTGAGATCTCCATGTTCCTCTGAGATCTCCATGCTTCTCTGAGATCTCCATGTTCCTCTGAGATCTCCATGTTCCTCTGAGATCTCCATGCTTCTCTGAGATCTCCATGCTTCTCTGAGATCTCCATGTTCCTCTGAGATCTCCATGTTCCTCTGAGATCTCCATGCTTCTCTGAGATCTCCATGCTTCTCTGAGATCTCCATGCTTCTCTGAGATTCCATGTTCCTCTGAGATCTCCATGTTCCTCTGAGATCTCCATGCTTCTCTGAGATCTCCATTTTCCTCTGAGATCTCCATGTTCCTCTGAGATCTCCATGTTCCTCGGAGATCTCCATGCTTCTCTGAGATCTCCATGCTTCTCTGAGATCTCCATGTTCCTCTGAGATCTCCATGTTCCTCGGAGATCTCCATGCTCCTCTGAGATCTCCATGTTCCTCGGAGATCTCCATGCTCCTCTGAGATCTCTATGCTTGTCCCATTCTGGCATCACGCATTTTCGTTGTTTCACTATTGGCAGCTGTACATCTTGCTGCCTAGGACCCATGCACTAACATTTAAGCCTTATCACCTCTTTCTCCAACTTTAAGGTGCTCCTAACATTTTTTTTGAAACCAACCTTTTAGTCTCCTCTCCTAATGCCTCCTGATTTGGCTCCAATTCAAATCATGTGTTTTAATCGCTATTGTGATGGTTCAATGTGTTAATGGTGGAAATGCAAGTTGTTATCATGGGGGAGGAAGCGGTGAGGAAAGACAAAGGTAGAACCATGAAACAGAACCGATAAGGCCTGAAATCCTGAACTATTTACCTCGACCTTGGTCCGACTGTAAACATAACCATCTGGGTTTGCTAAGATAAACATGAAGATGTCCATTTTGTTCAGCAATGATGTGATGAAGGGATCTTTCCCATAGTCAGTGGTGATCTAATGATGCAAAAAAAAATCATTCAGAATCAGGTGTCAGATTGTTTCCGACAACCCAGTTTTCCCCACTTGCAAAATCATGCTCATTCTGTGCTTCTGCTGCTGTCTATGGGTCAGATCTTACAATGGATCACAAGTTACAGAGCAAGCACCCACCAAGTTCCCATTTGTCAGAATAACTGGGGTGAGGTAATCCTTAAGGAAAGTGACAGTGATCAAGTAGATTTGAGAACAATTTAACCTAACTCACTGAATGGGAAACCCAAGTGTTTGGGTCTGGAATGATAGTTTTACACCCCAGCCAATATTGCTCTCCAGTGACGTCAATGGAGACTAAAACTGGGCGGGGTGTAAAAACACAGTGTTGTTCCCGATCGGGTCGCTTTCCCCATCAGTGGTTTCGATTGACGTTTCCCCAATAGATTCCAAAACGTTTTCTTACCTTCTTTGCAATCCATATTGCGACAGCAGGCGCTATCCATTCACGGCCGTGGGTGCCACTGTCAATCCATATGGCAGGACGATTGGGCCTTCTGCTAAACTATGTGAATGAGTAAAAAGGCCTCATTAAACAGTCTCTAGAGACTAATAGAGTGAATGTATATTCTGTTGGAGAATGGAAGGTGTAAGGGCTTTTTGGTTGGCATGGACCAGTTTGGGCCAAAGGGCCTGTGTCCGTGCCGTCGATTCGATGATTCTATGTGTACATGAATCAGGTAGAATAACAATACATTCATAAATTGCTACAGTTACCATGAGTGCTGCAGAAAATGAATGGGCCCTCATTTGTGGCATGTCCAAAGTATAACAACCAATTTGATACTTGAAAATCATGCACAACAAATGGTAACAACTAACTTCAGCATGAAACAAGCAAATGTGTCACACAGGACATGATGCACCCACATTTGTCCTTTGGAAACAACCAACAAAAGGTACACACCGACTGGAGTTCCTGCCGACGTTCAATTGAGTCTTGTTGAGGCTAGCGTAAGCAGTTAGATACATGCTTGCAATTTCTCAAGTCTCTGGTATGTGAGTATTAGTACTTTGGTTTCATAGGCACTGTATGAAAAGGGTTCTGTTTTATTATCACTTTGACTTGATACAAAAAAGAGCGATATCCAAATGCTGCCATGTTTTCTAGTCCTCACATAAGAGATAAAGAATACATGGCAATATCTGGTGATACCTCCACATAAGGAACATAGGAATATATCTGTCAAAATTATTACACTTAGACCAGGGAGGTTTCTCGTGAGATTTGACAGCCTCTTTGCATCACCGAGTCAGGCGTGCAAAGCCGTTTGATCTATTTGATCGGTAGCTATCCTCTACACTATCCACTCCTTGACCAATCTTTGTGTCATCTGCAAATTTCCCAATCATGACCACCACATTCAATTCCAAATCGTTAATATAACACAAACATAAAGGGTCCCAACACCAAGTCTGTGGAACACCACTTGTAGCAACTTTCCATTCGCAAGGGCATCCACTGAATATTACACTTTGTTTCTTGTTACTAAACCAATGTTTTATCCAGTTTGCCACTTTACCTTGTATCCCATGGGCTTTTACTTTTTTGACCAATCTGCCATGTGGGACCTTGTCAAACACCTTGCTAAAATCTATGTACACAACATCCACTGCACTACCTTCATCAACCCTTCTTGTCACTTCCTCAAATAATTCAATCAAATTTGTGAGGTGGGACCTCCCTTTAACAAATCCATGCTGAACGTCCCTGACTAGTCCAAGCCTTTCTATGTGACAATTAATCCTCTCTCTCAGGATTGATTCTACTAATTTGCCCACCACCGATGCAAAACGAACTGGCCTGTAATTCTTTGGCATTTCTTTCAATCCCTTTTTAAACAATGGAACTGCATTTATATGTCTCCAGTCCTCCGGTACCTCCCCTGTAACGAGTGATAATTGGTTAATCATCCTCAGAGCATCTGCTATCTCATCCCTGACCTCCTTCAGCAGCCTTGGAAACAATCCATCTGGCCCTGGCGACTTATCAACTTTCAGGAATTCCAACCCATCGAGTATTTCCTCTCTCTTTATGGTTATCCCATCCAATATCACACAGTGTTTCTCCTGGACTACTATATCTGTATCATCCCTTTCTTTTGTAAACATGGGGACAAAATATTCATTTAAAACCTTTCCCACAACCTCTGCGTCTACACACAATTTCCCTTCTTCATCTCTGATAGGTCCCATTTTTTCCTTAACTTACCTTTCCCCATCAATATATTGGTCAAACAAAATGGGGGCTGATTTAGCTCAGTTGGCTAGACAGCTAGTTTGTGATGCAGAACAAGGCTTGGGGGGTGAGGGTTCAATGCCCACATTGGCTAAGGTTATTCATGCAGGCCTGCCTTCCCATCCTTGTACCATGCATGAGGTGTGGTGACCTGCAGGTTAAATCACCACCAGTCAGCTCTCCCCCTCAAAGGGAAAAGCAGCCTATGGGTTACTATTGGGAAATCACCTTTGGGTTTTCTTTACCTTTACTTGCTAATCTATTTTCATGCTCTCTCTTTGACTTCCTTAATTCCTTTTTCACTTCATCCCTGCACTTCCTATACCTGTCTAGGCTGTCTAAGCAGTGCTTAGTTCATTGCGTCTATTGTACGCTTTCTTTTTCTGTTTGATCTTCCCCTGTATTCCTCTAGACAACCAGAGGGGTCTAGATTTGGCAGTATCACTTTTATTTTTGGAGGGGACATGTCTACTTTGCACATGATGATCTCGCTTTTTAGTGCTTTGCACTGGTTTTCCCCTGCTGTCCAGTCCACCTCAGCCAAGTTCCTTCTCATTCCTGCTTGAACTGCTGTAGGTTCACCCACAGTGGTATTAAAATACGGGAAGCTATTTTCTGAATGCACATGATTGAGCACACAGTCGAGGTTGATACTTCATGAATGCCATTTAGTTATTGATTGAGCACCAGCAAACTCTCCTGAAATAGCACAAGGTTCCGATGTGGCAATGAGATATTAAATGTCTTTAATGTTTGATCAACCTTCAGGACATAGAGTGCCCGCTGTTGGAAACTTCTACCAATTCGTATTCTTCTGACAATATGAGGATTTTCATTTTGAAGATTCTTCAACCAGGTATAAATCTGAAGCGAAAACAAAAATAGTTTTGTGTAAATCACATCACTAAATCCCTGAATAATATTGAGAACCATGCAAAAACAAGTGTTCTTAAAGGTACAGGTTTCTCAAACATTTCCTGGATGGGTTGGTGCAAGAAGGGAACATTTTCTATGATGCAACATAATTGCCCTATAATTGAGGATGGGTACATCTTTCCTGGCAATCAGATGCCATATTCTCCAACATTTCTTTATGCAGAGACCTCCATTGTAACATATGGAGACCCAGAGAACAAACCTGTGTTTACTTTCATGCCACCTTAACCTGCTGGTAGATTCACAAACCCACATGCTCATGGGTCTCAGCTACTGTTGGGTTTCCGACCGATCCTGTTGTTTGCACTCGGGGATGCAACTGAAGGTGGCTACAAATGTGCATGTAATCAGCTGGAATCCTCAAAACCAAAGCGTCATCTATCAAGGTTAAATTGAATTATCCTGTGCTTACAGCGGGCGAGCTGAGTTTGAAGAGGGCACAACAAAGGTACCATCCCCTTGATTCTCCCATTGGGAATGGATGAGACACCCTTGGGAATGTGAGGTTGCTGAATTCACGCTATAGATCCAAAGGAAGGATCCACTTGTGCCAGTTTCCTATGATACATCACAAACTTTGTTCCTACTACCTCCTACTATCTCCATCCCTCTCCCTGTCACTGACTTAGACTGAACCAGGCAGCTCACAAACCCCATCTCCAGTTTGAAACAAACCTGGTTTCTGACCCCACTGATAGAATTTTACAGGATCCAGGGTTTGCAGGCAAGGTGGGTGTAAAATTCCTGAGGGTGGCCTTCCCACCCCCTATTGCCCACCCCCGACATGTCTGAAATTTTACTGGGGCACAAGTGAGGCCCAGAGTGACAGGCCTGCCCTCAACTCAATGCCTCCTGATTGGAAGGCCTTAAGTGGTCAATTACCCAGATGTAATTTTAAAGTCGGCAGGATTAAGTTAGGGATTGGGGGTTAAGGGTTGGTTGAAGCCTGGAAGGTTATCTTACTTGGAAGGTGGGCAGAAGGGTGTCTCCCTCACGGGCCCCCTTCCCAATCAGGCCCCTTCACCCCTGTGCGCTCCCTCCCTCCCTTCCTCACTTCCTCTCTTCCTCCCTACCATCACCTGTCCAACCTGACCAACGCCTCCCTCACCCTCCCACATCTGCCCCCCGCAACCAACCATAGTCTCCACTCTTACTAGGTTCTGGGCCCCTAGAACTTACATCTGTGGACTGCCTGTAGTTCCAGCTGTGGCTCTCACTGTTGGTGGTGTTGCTGGGATTATGGAGCTTCTAGCCAATCAGATTGGCCGGCTGCTCTCCAAAGTGGAACTTCTCCGAACTGTTACAATGCAGAAGGAGGCCATTTGGCCTCTCCAAATGAGCAATTCACTGAGCCATTCTCCCGCCTTCTCCCCATTACCTTGCATATTCTTCCTGTTCAAATAACAGTGAGTGAGAGCCTCCCATCTCCAGGAGCATTAAATGGCTGTGGGGACTGACATCAAAACCCACCCAGCCAAACAATTCTGCCCCATATTCTCTTCATGATCAAAATTGCCAAGTTCCACCTCCGGAATCTCACCCATTTCCCTTCGTGTCTCAGTTCAATTGCTGCTGAAACCCTCCTCCATGCCTGTGTTGTTTTCAGACTCTACTGTTCCAAAAGTCTTCTGGTCAGCCCCCAATTCCTATCACCCACCATAAACTAGAGCTCACCCAAAACTCTCCTTCCCATATCGTAACTCACAACTCCTTCACCCCTGCATTTGCTGACCTGACTATCAGACTTGCAATGCCCTGATTTGAAAATTCGCAGCCTAGTGTTTTGATCTTAGCTGTCACCTCCTCCACACTTATAATAGATTTCTGTATTCCTCCATTTCTTGTTTCCTGGGCTTCCTCGCTTTCTTTGAGCTTTGAAATATCCTCCACCCAGCCTCTTCACTTCTCCAATCCGCTCTCATCCTTAAAGACACTCCTCAAAATCCTTCACTTTGCCTCAAATTTGTGGTCACCTGCTCTCGTGTCTCCTTATGTGGCTTGGCAGTCTTGCAATGTTTTATTGTGTTAAAGATGCCATACAAATGGAAGTTGTTGTTGGTGTTGAACCAGTTAGCTATGGTACAGTAGAATTATCAGGGCAGACCTAGTAATGCGATACAGACCTTTGAGGATAACACAGCAGGATATATAGGTTCTCACCTCCTTTAGATTGTGGTAGGATCTGTAATCAAAGCTGTTGGTTCCATTTCTCTGATCGGAGAACAACATTCTTACATGCTCCTCACCCGCCAAAGACTGAAAAGCAAGATTAGACAGGAATTCATTTTCAAAAACTGCAAATAACTGATTAATATATTCAAATTTGCCACAAAAAAACCCTTTCCCAATTGAAAGCACTTTACGCAATGAATTAGGTATAGCAGCCCAGTGTCGTTGTTTTCTCACATCCTAAAGCATCCATTCTGCTGCACCCCACCTATGAATTATGAGGCAGATGAACGATGGTTTATAGGTTGAGGGAGGGATGCTGACCAGAACACCGAGGATAGCTCCCAGTGAAATAACGTCACGAGATCATGATAGGGTTGTCAACTTTGGTTGGATACATCCCTGGAGGTTTCATCATGTGATCCCCTCCTAGCTCCAACTGCCTTCAAGTGTTTATCCAATTTCACTTTGACGGTTGCTATCGAATCTGCTTCCACCAGCCTTTCAGGCAGTACGACCGAGAACTCGCTGGTGAAACAATTCTCCTCTCTCCCCTCTGGTGATTTTGTCAAAATTCTGTCCCCCTTTGACTATCAATCCTGCTGCCCGTGGAAACTATTTATTCCTATTTATCATATTAATATCCCAAATAAATTTAAGCATCGATATTAAATCTCCCCTTCACCTTCTCCGCTCCGAGGAGAACAATCCCCAAATAGGGATACCAAAAATACTCTTGATGTAGTTCTCACCAGGGGCAAATACGGTAGTTTTAATGTCACCTCTTTGGATAAATATGCATGTTATATTCTTGACTATGTATGGCACAATTCTGTTTCCTATTTTAACAGCCCTGTAACATTGTACTGGTGTTTAGTGAGCCGTCCTTGCTATCGCAAGCTGAGTAGGAGCAGTGTAGCCAAATTGCTTCCCCACTCAGTCACAAAGAGACAAATCGCACAGCCTGGGCCAGGAGTCTGAAACATTACCAGATTTACCTGAAGATTCTTGATCATGACGGAATATGTGATGCCATTAGACTCCAGAAAGGATTTGACCGTGTGGGCATGCTTGCGAGGGACCCGTATTTCAATCGGTAGGTCAATCCTTTCAGGTGCTTTCCAGAAATTGAGCTGCAAAGGAGACATTTCAGAGTTCTCTTCATTATAGAAAGTGAGATAAAAGGTGTCAGCTATGGCTTTGATAATATGCTTGCCCCAGAGTCAGAAAGTTGAGAGCTCAAATCCCACTCCTATACGTTTAAAAAAAAACATGCATTTATTACCCATCCCTAATTGACTTTGGGAATGTAGTGGCGAGTCACCTTCCTGATCCACTGCAGTCCAACCATTGTAGGTGCACCCACAGTGCAGATAGATAGGCAGTCGCATACAGGATTTGCAAACAGTGACAGTGAAGGAACAGCAATATATGACCAAACACATGGTGTGCAACTTGGAGGGGAGCTTGCAGAAGGCGTGGTTCCCAAGCGTTTGCCACCCTCGCCCTTTTAGATGGTAGACATTGCATGTTTGGAAGGTGTCAAAGGCTTGGCCAGTCCAAAGTACACCTTGTACATGGTGCCCATGGCTGCCACTATGAGCCAGTGGCAGATGGATAGTGCAAGGTTATGGTGGTGGATGGGATGCCAATCAAGGCTGCTTTATGTTGGACAGTGTCGAGCTTCTTGAGCTGCACATGACGCTCCAGTGCAGCACTGAGGGTGCGCTGCACTGTCAGAGTTGCTGTTTCATATGGGAAGTGAGTACCCACCATCTTTTTTCTCAGGTGGAAGCAAAGGCTCCCATGGCTCTACTTTGAAGAAAAGCAGGGGAGTTATGCCTCGTGTCCTGGCCAATATCAATCTCTCAGCGATCATTAAAAATAGATTCACTGGGATGCCCGAGGTTGTGAAAGACCCTAAATGTAAGTTTGCTTTCCTGCAACTCACCTCACCAGAAAGTGTTGTGGCCTCAACAACCCTGGATCCCAGTTCTGGCAATGGGACCAACACAACATTGATGGCTCACATTCACCTGTTCAGTTACCCTACAACCTGGTCCCCAAGTAAAGAGGGCAGATATGTTTGAGAAACCAAAGCAATGGGTCTATACCCATACAGCAAGAAGCTGACAAGGGTCGGAGAGAAGATCAGGTACACCAAGATGCATTGAAGTGTGACACCCAGGTTGCATTGTCAAAGGTTGTAGAGAGAAGGGACAATTGGCTGAGATAGGAGGCCTACAATTTTGGGGTAATCCCACCTGCATATGTCTGTCAATATGATTGTCTGGCTTAAGGCCCCATGT
Organism: Scyliorhinus canicula; assembly: GCF_902713615.1. Classification (NCBI taxonomy): domain Eukaryota; kingdom Metazoa; phylum Chordata; class Chondrichthyes; order Carcharhiniformes; family Scyliorhinidae; genus Scyliorhinus; species Scyliorhinus canicula. The sequence continues at coordinate 152,469,440 of NC_052156.1, forward strand.
TCTCAAAATGACCCAATACCTTCGACGTAGAAACATTTTGCGGTTCAATTGGAACAATTACGGGCGGCACGTGGTGCAGTGGTTAGCACTGCTGCCTCACGGCACCGAGGTCCCAAGTTCAATCCCGGCCCTGGGTCACTGTCTGTGTGGAGTTTGCACATTCTCCCCGTGTTTGCGTGGGGCTCAATCCCCCCACAACCCAAAGATGTGCAGGGTAGGTGGATTGGCCACACTAAATTGCCCTTTAATTGGAAAAAAAATAATTAAATACTCTCAATGTATTTTTTAAAAATTGGAACAATTACCTTCAAATGCTTCACTTCCTTGAGGGATTTCACGAGAGCCAGCTGTTCCTCACTGTTGACAAGGATACGCAATACCTGATGTCTAAGGGATTTTAAAAATCGAGGTACAGGTCATTTCAAATTCAAATGATGATATAGACGAACATGGGAAATTGTAGACCAATTCAGAATGTCCAATTCACCTAACAGCTCGCCTTTTGGGACTTGTGGGAGGAAACCAGAGCACCCGAGGGGAAACCCACGCAGAAATGGGGAGAACATGTAGACTCCGCACAGACAGTGACCTAAGCCGGGAATCGAACCTGCGTCCCTGGCACTGTAACAAGGTGAAGGCTAGGGCTTGTATATCCTTCATGTGCTCCGGTTTCTCCCACCGTCAAAAGGTGTGCAGGTTAGGTGGATTAGTCATGCTATAAATAGAGGAAATGAAATGAAATGAAATGAAAATCGCTTATTGTCACGAGTAGGCTTCAAATGAAGTTACTGTGAAAAGCCCCTAGTCGCCACATTCTGGCGCCTGTTCGGGAAGGCTGTTATGGGAATCGAACCGTGCTGCTGGCCTGCTTGGTTTGCTTTCAAAGCCAGTGATTTAGCCCTGTGCTAAACAGCCCCTCTTTGCACGTCCATGATTCATTCAGGCAACTACCTCCAGACTGATCCAATTTTCACTGGTGGGATGTCCAAAAGATGACTTGTGAGATTTAGATCTTTGAAGAAAAGGTCTAAATCTACCAGAGATATTTGGAAAGGTAGTGTACCTTTTAGAAAGGCCCAGGTAAGCCTAGCGATCCCTTTGGGAGGGGCAAGGTACCTATAAGAGAGGAAAGGTATCCTTTGGGAGAGGTAAGGTGCCCTTTCGGAGAGTTCATGTTTCTCTTTGGGGGAGGCAAGGTGCCCTTTAGGCTTGTTGAAAGTAGAGATGAATGTACATATAATGTGGATAAACTCCTTGGGACTGACAAGCTGTTAAAACACTTAAATCACCTGCCCTTTAAACAAAAGTTGTGCATTTTTAAAAAGTGATTGCTATTTCATTCTGTCTGGTTTTTTAAAATTTAGAGTACCCAATTCATTTTTTTCCAATTAAGGGCAATTTAGTATGGCCAATTCACCTACCCTGCACATCTTGTGGGGGCGAAACCCACGCAAACATGGGGAGAATGTGCAAACTCCACACAGACAGTGACCCAGAGCCGGGATCGAACCTGGGACCTCAGCGCTATGAGGCAGCAGGGCTAACCCACTGCGCCACCGTGCTGCCCATTCATTCTGTCTGTTGATATAAGCCTGAAGGTTATAATCTTAGAATTTATGGTGGATGACTGACTTCACAGTCATTATCCATTATCACAGTGGAATGCCTATTGGTTCACAGTTTGATTGACAGCTTCAAGTAGTTATAAAACTGTGTGTGGGGCTATGAATACAAATACTTGCTTTTATAAGGGATTGGGTACTGACATGCAATGTTTGCTTTTATAAGGGATTAAGCTGTTGAAGTAATTTGGATGTGGTTAATAGGTTTTGATGATTGAGTTAATAATAATAAAGTCTGAAATGGATGCTAATAACTTTATTTTGTTGTAGCATTGTTCCTGAGGTCTGCCCATGGTGGAAACTGTGTGAATTGGCAGAGAATGTTAAGTGCAAAGAGTGATGGATGGAGGGCATGAGTTGGCATAGATGGGGAATGGGAGGTGTGTGGGGGGTAAGGGGATGTCAGGGAGTGAGGGCTAGAGAGATGTGCTTTGTTCTCTTGTTTTTTTTAACATCTGGGACAAAGTTTGAGAGCATTGAGGCTGACCTTTCACTCAGTCTACCTCACAATAGGCTGCCCCTGCTGCTGCTGCCTCTGTACTGTCTAGGGGTAGTGGGCCCAACTTCACAGTTCATGCAAGAAAAAGGTTTTCTCCATCAAATGTATCCCTTTACTGGCATTAGCAACCATCTGGGATTGCCTTGACATTTCCAGGAATGATAGACTAATTTCCAGGAATTAAAGACATAGATAAACCTGGGGGGAAATTCATAGGGACATTAACAAATCATTCTTTGAACATTGTCTTTATTACTTACAAAAATATTGGATACAAGGAGAAACAGGTAGTTTGACTGACAGTAAAGAATCTGCTCATTGGATATGGAAGGGACTATTCACTTTCTAATTTGTGTGGGAAGGCAGTGCCCCATGAGGATTGACGTTTTGAGTGACCGATTGTGAGGGATGGGAGATTGAAGGCAGAAGGTCATGTGATGGAACCTCCAGGAATACATCCAACCAGAGGTGGCAGCCCTTCCCCTTCTGACTAAAAGTGCTGATGTGCGTTCTATCCCAACAGATGCAGAGAACATCTCACAACATACTTTGCGTTCTTCTTATTCATTCCCGTTGTTTGGGCGTCACTGACAAGGTCAGGAAGAAAAATCATTTGGACTCGAAACATTAACTCCATCTCTCTCTCTTCCAGGTCCACTAAATCTTCCCAGCATTTTCTGTTTTTAATTTCAGGATTTATTACCTGCCCCTGGCCGCCCTCTAAAGGTGTTGATGATCGATCTTGACTCACTGCCGTATTCACTGAAAGGAATCAATCTAAGTTGCATTCCTCATCCACTGAAGTATTGTTTACACAGTTTGGAATACATCCCCTTTCCTACAAGCGGAGGCCTTGTCCCCTGTGTAGACTGAGTGGTCCATGAGGAGGCTGTGATGACGCGGGTACATAAGAGGTTATGTGTTGGGAGCACGGGAGTTCTCCCGGGATTACGAGCAGACACACAGCATGTAAGAGCTGCTCAGGATATTCGATAAACTGTTATTGTTTGAAGCCCTTGATCTCCAGCTTTTCAAACACAGTGCTTAATGGTGTCAGGTGTTGGCAGAATGGCACAGGGACTTTGCCACATGGACCTGCTCGTGTTCAATGGAAACATCGAGGACAAAGTTTGAAAATGGCGCATTTACTGCGATGCTGGAAATCCAAAACAGTACAAGCATACACCTTACTACATATAGCAGGCCTGAGGTCATCCAGAATTCAAATCTTTTGTTTTCCAAATGGAGGAGAAAGGGGAGCCTGAGATACTGTTCAAAATGTTTGAGAACTTTTTCTTACCAGTAAAGAACATTGCACTCGATAGACACGCATTTTATACTCCCAACAGAATATTTGATGAATCGATTCAATCCTACACTGTGACACGGGGGCTAGATTAGCTCAGTTGGCTAGATAGCTGATGCAAAGTGAGGCCAGCAGCGCAGGTTCAATTCCTGTACCGGCTGAGGTTATTCATGAAGGCCCCGCCTTCTCAACCTTGCCCCTCGCCTGAGGTATGGTGATCCTCAGCTTAAATCACCACTTCTCAGCTCTCCCCATCAAAGGGGAAAGCAGCCTATGGTCATCTAGGAGCATATAGGGGCTGGTTTAGCACAGGGCTAAATCGCTGGCTTTGAAAGCAGACCAAGCAGGCCAGCAGCACGGTTCGATTCCCGTACCAGCCTCCCCGAACAGGCGCCGGAATGTGGCGACTAGGGGCTTTTCACAGTAACTTCATTTGAAGCCTACTCGTGACAATAAGCGATTTTCATTTTCATTTCATCTGGGACTATGTCGACTTTACCTTTACACCATGACACTAAAAGTGCATTTGCCACCATTACCAATGAGTTTGTCAGATCGCATTGTATGTGGGGTCCATAGTGATCTTGTCCGCAAGCAGTGGACCTGGTCACTGTCTGTGTGGAGTCTGCACGTTCTCCCCGTGTCTGCGTGGGTTTCCTCCGGGTGCTCCGGTTTCCTCCCACAGTCCAAAGATATGACGATTAGGTGGGGCTACAGGGATAGGGCAGGGGAGTGGCACTGGGTAGGGTGCTCTTTCAGAGGGTCGGTGCAGACTTGATGGATCGAATGGCCTCCTTCTGCACGGTAGGGATTGTATATTTCTATGAAAATATACTGATACTGCGTGGCCAGCGATTCATCATCCCCACCTCTCTGCAGAGATACTGCATACAGCAACCCTACCAAAGACACTGTGTCAGCTGCAGCAGCCTAACCAGTGTTTTACACAATGTAAAATGGTATGCGTTGTTAGCGTGTTCAATTTATATGTTGTAAGTAGTTTGCATCCAGTGGCTATTCTCACACAATCTTACACCTCAGGTCACCGGTTGTCCCAACTTTTTTTTTAGTAAATTTAGAGTAGCCAATTATTTTATTTTCCAATTAAGGGGCAATTTAGCATGACCAATCCACCTACCCTGCACATCTTTGGGTTGTGAGGGTGAAACCCACGCAGACATGGGGAGACGGTGCAAACTCCACACGGACAGTGACCCAGGGCCGGGATCCGAACCCGGGTCCTCAGCGCCGAAGTCCCAGTGCTAACCACTGCGCCACATGCCACCCTTGGTTGCCCCAACTTAAACGGGGAAGATGTAGACTGGGTGGGCATGTGGACGCTGTGATGACGCATAAGAGGTCACGTGTCGGGAGCGCGGGAGTTCTCCCCGGAGCGCAGACAGACACGCAGCATGTAAGAGCTGCTGAAGAGTATTCAATAAACTGTTATTCCCAGCACTTTTTAGACCCTGATTCCACTGCTGCACCAGGTGAAATAACTTGCTATGACTGACATAACCTAATGACTTTAAAATTTTAAAAGCAATCACATCACCACTCCCTTTTCCAGTGAGAACAGGCCCAAATTTACACAGTTACTGGTAGATAAACAATTCCAATGAAAGTCACATCATTAGTATTAACCTCTCCATTTTCTGACTGATTGATGTCCTGCACATTTGCTGCAGTTTCTCTTCTTGTTTAAGTTTTAATCTTTATTTCACATTACAAAATGCTACACTTTTGATAAAAATCAGTTTGGAATATTCTGACCCTCGTCTGGCCCTTGACACCCCCGTTAGGTGATTGTTGTGGAGGTGGATGGGAGGACAGCTGACTGGGATATCAAACGTCTCCTCAGTGAGGGAAATTCAGCAGACAAGTGCTAACAGGCAATTCTGAGCTCGGAACTTTCCAGAACACGATTACATAATATAACGTCTGCTACCTCAACTACGGTCCAAGTCTGGAATAAAATCCAGTAAAAGTAAAATATGAGGAAACAAAAGAGATTTAAACAAGTGAATTATTTGTGACTTTTCAAGCCTGATATTTGTCAGATTGTCCTACACTGCCCATTGTCAGAAAGCCGATCGCCTAGTTCAGGCATTCCCAAACTGGGGTCGCCAGGGGGTCCGTGGCAGGACAGGCTCATTTGTAACGTATGAAAAGTGGTGCAGGTTCGCTTGTCCACAGGCCAGCCTCTGATTGGACGAGCTGGAAACAGCACAATACTCAAATCTCCATATTGGGGCAAGTGTGCACAGCGGAGTGATGGGAAGAGCGCAACTTGAAGCTAAGAATCTAGGCCAACCCTCCAGTGCGGCATTGAGGAAGTCCCCAGGGCCCAGGAGCTATATCAGTGGTGAGCAACCTGTGGCCCGGGGCCACATGCAGCCCATTTGACCTCTGAGTGCAGCCCACGAGACAGTTTATTGACCGTTGCCCACGTGCAGGGTAGTCACATTCCACTGGTTTCAATTTGCATGTTTTTTTCCTACCGTTATGACTGAAATGATATGCACGCAAAGCAAGGCCAAGTGGAGTGAGGTGCTTGCTGATTCCACACAGAATTGACTGTGAGAGCCATGCGCTCTCTCTGCGTCCGAAGTGTAAATATTTATTTTGTTTTTACCATTTGAAGTTCATGGTAGTTCTATTAATATATAAATGTTTAAGTATTTTCTATAACTTCCTCTGAAATATGCAGCATGTATTAAATGTATTTAATTTTATCCTTGGGGGCCATGATTAATGAACAAGTCCGATTTCAATCTTGCGGCCCAAAGAGTTGAAGAAGGGCCACTCATGTGGCCCATTCATTAGCTTAGGTTGCCCCTCACTGTGCTACTCTGTCGCAAGTCTCCATACGTATGGTGAATGTATTCACCTAAGTATGAACTGTCTGTATAGTGCTGTGACCTATGACCTGGAAATGATAATACGGTCTACTTCCAGGTACTGTACTGGAACCCCGGTGGGCTCCGCCTCTGGTTCCGCCCTCACCGGGTGAATAGATAGACCGGCCACCTATGGGTGGCACTCATTTGTACAGCAAATACTGGCAGGCGAGTTCCTGGATAATAAAGCCTGAGATTCACTCGTTCTCACGGTGGAATAACGGTATAACAATAAGATAACACTAAAATAGGTGGGACAGTAAGTTGCAATTAGGAAATAGGAACGTAACAAATGGATATAGATAGGTTAGGTGAGTGGCAGATGGAGTTTAATCTGGATAAGTGTGAGGTCATCCATGTTGGACGGAAAAATGGAAAGGCAATTTATTCTCTAAATGCGGATGCTTCCTCGAAAATGAGAGGTCACAGTCTCAGGATAAGGGGTAGCAAATTTAGAACCAGAATCACTACTAGAGTGCAGAGGAAGGCCATTCAGCCCATCGTGTCTGCACCCACCCTCTGAAAGAGCACCCTAACCAGGCTCCCGCCCGCTCCTTGAAAACCTGAATCCAGGTCTCTGGCACTGTGAGGCAGCAGTGCTAATCACTGTGTCACCTGCTGCCCCTGGCGGCAGAGATGAGGAGGAACTACATCGCCCAATTCGCTACCCCAGAGTGCGGTGGATGCTGGGACAGTGAGTAAAGTTAAGAGGAGTTAGACAGATTTTTAATTGGTAATGGGTTAAAAGGTTATAGGGTTACGGAGAACGGGCAGGACGGTGGAATGAGGCCATGATGAGTTCAGCCATGATGGTATTGAGCAGTGGAGCAAGCTTGAGAGACTAGATTGCCTACTCCTGCGCCTAGTTTTTATGTTCTAAGAAAGAACTATTCTGTCTAATTCCATCTTCCAGCTCTTGGTCTGTAGCCCTGTCGGTAACAGCACAAATCTGGTGTTCTTGATTAATAAGGGGATTTCTTGATCTATAACGGGATCAGAGGTTATGGGGAGAAGGTAGGAGATTGGGAATGAGGAACATAACAGCCATGATCGAATGGTAGAGCAGACTCGATGGACCAAATGGCCTAATCCTGCTCCGATATCTAATGGAAACGTTAAACTGTCTGCTCTCCACAGGAGTGCAAAGGATCCCATGACATTATTGTAAAAAAGAGCAGGGAAGTTATCCCCAGACATCTGACAACAATTTATCTCTCAATTTCACTGAAAAACATTATAGGCCCATTATCACATTGAAAATTGTCTGCTGTGTTTCCTGAATAATAATGATAATTCAAAAGTACTTCATTGGCCATAAAGTGCTTTGGGACGTCCTGAGATCTTTTCTAATTTGTATTGATCCATCTGTTTTAAAAGGGGTCAGTTGACCCTGAGAGAATCTTTCTCTAAGAATTTCTTTCCCATTAAGTAATTTATGGCAGGAAAAGTTCTGCCTGACATCTAACCTTATCTGCGACTCATGAATGTGGTGCCTATGATGTCATATCCCACGCTTATTGTCCAAATTAAACCACTTGCTTATTTTCACCTCATTGATGTGTATTTCAATTGGTTGGACAACATCTTCCCTCAGTCCCTTTTTCTCCAATGAAAATAAAGTTAGTCACCTGAGATTTTCTTCATCCCTTTTTTTAAGGAATTAACCCCTTAACCCACTTGAAATAGGAGGGATTAATTACATTGGAAAATGCTGAGGTGGAAGCCCTAGGGGAGTGGGTCTGAGAGAAGGCACTAGGTGCAAATTGATTGACAACCACCAGAGCTCAAGTAAGATTGATGACCCTTGGATGTTACTCACCCGATATAAGTTACCTGGCGATGAGGAGTCACAAAGACAATACTGAGAAACAGCCAAAATACCTTCATTATCTGTGGAAATAGAGAATTAAATAATAACGGTGTTACTAAATTTTTTGTTTGAATATATTTTGATTGAAATTCCGCCACTGGTGTCACTGTGCGTCATTGGGACATTTTGCTGTATCTGGGTTCCTTCCAAAGCAGAGGGATCTCCAACGGTTAATTGTTCAGTGAGCAGAGTTTCCAACACTCAAGGCTCCACGATGGATCCATCATGAGAGTTTGGACAGAGCTTCTTCAGACTGATTGAAGGATGACTAGGGGTGGCCAAGACAAATGGCATCACGATGCCCGTATCTCAGTAATGGCTAAAAATCTTCTTTTTAAAAAATATTAGAAGCGAGAAAAGGCCAGTCAGCCTAACATGACCGTGCTCCACACAATCTTCATTGAAACCCAGTAACTTATCCTTCTATTCTTTTCTTCATCATCTGTTTATCTCGATTCCCCATAAATGTATCCATTATATTCTTTTAAACTACCCCCTGGGGTAGCAAGTTTCACATTCTCATCACTCTCTTGGGTCAATGTTGTATGGAGAGTGGTTAACTAGGAACTTGAATTTCTAACTGCCCATCATAACCATGTCCCGACGCCCACACGCGTCGTCACCCCAGGAGACCATTCCCCTCCTCCCAAAAATCCCCCAGCACTGACCTTATCGTATTGAGTTCTTCACCTCAACCTGTTGAAATTTCCAGTCTCAGAAGATCTTTGTTAGCCACTGAGAAAAGTCTTGCCAGCCGAGGCAATTTGCAAAGGAGAAGTGTTAAAACAGTGAGAGATTCCTGACAGCGGTGGAGGCTGGCAGCTGCAATGTCGCCCGTAACTGAGTTGTTGAGTATTTGTGCAATTCTACGGCTATCAATGTTGGGAGGCGGATACCACAAAGCGTTGTGATAAGCTTGAGGTTGGCTAATAAAACTTGCAACTGTTTTGCTAAGAAATGCAATGAAATATGAGAACCTGTGGGTAACAGGAAGCTTTGTGAATCTTGTGTGGGGTTTGTATTGCCTGAGGGCGACAAAGCTGATTTATGAAGCTTTGGCAAATTCTGCAGCGAATCCACTCGCAGGTGACACTTAGGTGATAAAGTGAATCTTTGATCAGCACGCTTTTTTTCCATAATGTATACTGTGCGGCCTTATAGGAACGTTGTGAAGCTGCAAACGTATTGCAAGTTGGCCAGGTGTCCCACCAGTCCAAATCGAGTGTTTACAAAGGTTCAGAAGAAAGTTGTCCAGCAAACTGTGGGAATTTACATAATCCATTGCTTGCTGCCTGGTTCCACCAGTGAAGGCCCCAGGGGATTTTGTGGATCCTGTGCCAATAGAGATAAAAGTCTGATTTATATAGCTTTCAAAAATTCTGCGATGCATTTGTATTAACCCTGCACTTGGCCATAGCAATGTGAGAAATAGGAATGGGTGTTAGGTCATTCTGCTCCACCGTCAATAAGACCATGGCTGATCTCTTTCTTCCTCCACTTTCTCGCCATCATCCCACGATTTCCCAACCGCTTAAAAATATATTGACATAGTCTTGAATCCACTCAGTCGCTGGGAATTCTGAAGATTCACACCCCTTTGAATGAGTTAAGACATTTCTCCTTATCTCAGCCCAAAATGGTCCACACCTTATGAGAGACTATGGGTGGAATTCTCCCATGCCCGCGCTGATGGGTTCAATGGCGGGTGGTGGGCAGCAGGGGTTGGGAGGGGGGATGGTGATGGGGGAGAGACGTTGGTGGGAGGGCCAGAATATAGATTTACACCATTATTGGTGTTCTCTGCGATGCCAGCGGAAAACACGGTGGTACAAAACACTTCTGGAATGACGTGGTGTGCAGATGTCAGGGCTGAACCCCGCGGGCAATGCCTGGTGCTGCCTCCGGAGATCGGGATGGAGGCCACCTGCAATCGTGGATCCCCCGGAAACCACAGCACCGGGTGGGGGGAGCATCGACAGGTGGAACTTCCAGATTTGGCGTCACGGAGGAGGTCCACCTTCAATTTCTGGAGGTCCACCTTCTTTGCTCAATAATGGGTCAGTGCTGTTGGGCATGTTTTCGATAGGGAGCCCGGATACGACAACGTGCCACCAGGTCTTGCCTGCCCCGGAACATGGCGCAAAACACCCGGCAGCATAATTAATAGGACAGGACCAGGAGATTTGGTGTGCTTTCCAATTGGCCCCACAGCAGGAAACGTTCCACGTTCCAGCCCAGTCACAGGACTTACTCCCAGGATGGGAGAATTCTGCCAGAAGTCCCCTGGTGCTAGTCTCTCCGGCCAGGGTAACCAATAGTTTTGGAAAATTCAGACTTCTATTTGTATAAGAGCTAGAAAGTCCCAGGTGGTAAAATTGTTCAGATGGTGCCCCCCCCAGGCTGTCATAATATCCACTCATGTATATCATGAGATGCAGACAGGCAGTGATTGGCACACAGGATAACCAATGAACACACATGACACAGAATAACCAATCACCAGACAGGACACCACCACTCTAAAGCCCACAGGGCATTAAGGCTCTCCCTCTCTCACAGGACACAGCTAGGGAGATAGTCGCAGTGCACAGGCCAATGAATATCATCACCATGTGATAAAGAGCTAGTCTGGTCAAGCCAGTAGGAGGTTATCAGTTAGGTTAATAGAGTGTCAACCCACAGCAGATTATGTACAGCAATCAACAGGTTCAATAAGACAGTGTTGGACCATCTCCTGTGTCGGAAGCCTGTTTCTCGTTTTACTGCATCCAGTTGCAGTCGATGTTAGACCAGCACAGATAACACATCATGGTACCAGAGAGCTAGTAACTCTATCGAACCTACCTCGAGCTTTACCCACCCTTGGTCTAATTCACCCATTACTCTGCAAATTACTGTTGATGAGAGTCTAAATGTCACACCCCTTATAATGTTAGGGTCAAGCATTTCCACAGAAGTTATGACGATTGTGAAATGGCTTCAGGCCCTTTACATCAGTACCATTTTCCTCTTTTGTGGTCAGCAGATGTTTTTTCCCCTCATTTGTAACCACTGCACTTTCCACATTTGTCGTCAAAACTGAGAAATAGATTGCAGTTTCTGGGGTGAGGTGGAAATGTTTCGTAACAATAGCGATATTGGAAACCATCACAACACACGAAGAATAATCAGAGAACTGGCATAATTAATTTGATACATCTTGAAGCCATTTAATCTCTCACCACCCAATTTCTCTCCAGTCAACATCCCTCTACCCCCCCCCCCCCCCCCACCTCTTCCATGACACAAAGAATGTAGAATATGCGACCCTCTGATCCCACACCCAGCGGCCACTCTAACCTCCCAAAAATGTTGGGGAACGAAGGATCTCGTGAGAGGGCAGAATTGAAGGAAATCAGTATTAGTAAGAAAGCGGTGATGGAGAAATCCATGGGGTTAAAGGCTGACAAATCGCCAGGGCCTAATAAGCTACATTGCAAAGTTAGGGCAGTATGGTGATACAGTGGTTAGCACTGCAGCCTCACGGCGCCGAGGTCCCAGGTTCAATCCCGGCTCTGGGTCACTCTCCGTGTGGGGTTTGCACATTCTTCCCGTGTTTGCCTGGGTTTCGCTCCCACAACCCAAAGATGTGGAGGGTAGGTGGATTGGCCATGCTAAATTGCCCCTCAATTGGAAAAAGTGAATTGGGTACTCTAAATTTTAAAAAAAATTGCAGAGTATTAAAGGAAGTGGCCCTGTATAGTAATCCAGGAGACATGGGCAGGAGATTTAACTTTGTTTATTTAAAATCCAAATGTTCCCCCCTCGCTCCCATGATGGTGGGGCCTTCTCTGCCTCTTGGTATGTGTCCATGCACCGACCGTCATTGGGGCTTGGATAGGGGGTCCACAGCGGATGGGGTATCATCTCTTTCATGCTAAGCACTGAAGGGCTGCTGCTGGGGTCTCTTCCTTGACAGTGACTTTTGGCTGCGGTTCTGTCACCTTTACTTGCGGAGCCCGGGTCCTCCTCGTCTTGCTGACTGAATCACCTTTTACCAGAATCGACTTATGGTAAGGCTGTCCAGAATCTTGCTCCTCGTCGCCAGTGTAGTAATCTAGGAGACACAGGCAGGAAGGTTAACTTTGTTTATTTATAGCTCAAAGGTAAAGCCATTACTGCAGCATACAACAATAGAGTTAGCTTGGGGCTACCAGAACCGCTGGTCCAGGTTTGGGCCTGCATCTAAAGAGTTAATGAGTCCCAGCTGGACGGGCCTTTGGCAGTTACCGTGGAACCTCACACTCCACGAGCCACAAGGGGAGATCTATTATTAATCACCCATGGTCCTCATGGGGGTTATCACAACCTGGAAATATTGGATATATTGGTGGTCGTCTTCCAAAATTCTATAGAAACTGGAGATATCCCTACAGATTGGAGGGTGGCAAATTTAAAAGGGGAGGGAGCAAAAAACAGGAGAGTTACAGACCAGTTAACCTGTATGTGGATGATGTTGTAGTCTAGCATAAAAGATGTGATAACAGAATATTTGGAAACTATTAACAGGATTGGCAAAACCAGCAGTAATTTGAGGATGCAACTAGAATAGGTAAGGGAGAACCAGTGGATGTGGTGCATTTGGACTTTCAGATGGCTTTTGATAAGGTCCCTCAAAAGAGGTTAGTTGGCAAAATTAAAACACTTGGATGGGGATAATGTATTGGCATGGATCAATAATAATAATAATAATCTTTATTAGTGTCACAAGTAGGCTTACATTAACACTGCAATGAAGTAATTGTGAAAATCTCCTAGTCGCCACACTCCGGCGCCTGTTCGGGTACACCGAGGGAGAATTCAGCATGTCCACTTCACCTATCAAGCACGTCTTTTAGGACTTGTGGGAGGAAACCGGAGCACCTGGAGGAAACCCACGCAGACACAGGGAGAACGTGCAGAATCTGCACAGACAGTGATCCGAGCTGGGAATCGAACCCAGGACCCTGGAGCTGTGAAGCTGTGAATTGGGGTGATAGACACGGGGTGGCATGATAGTACAGTGGTTTTCCAAGTGGCAGGCAGTGACTAGTGGGATATTGCAGGATCAGTGTTTGATTCCCAGCAAGATGTATATAAATGACCTGGATGAGGGAACCAAACGTAATATTTCCAAGTTGTGAGGAGGATGCAAGGAGTCTTCAGGGTGATTTAGACAAGTTGAGTGAGTGGGCAAACACATGGCAGATACAATACAACGTGGCTAAATGTGCAGTTATACATTTAGGTGTGAAAAACAGAAAGGAAGAGTATTATTTAAATGATGATATATTGGGAAGTGTGGATGTACAAAGGGATCTGGGTGTCCTTGTACACCAGTCACTGAAAGTGGAGAGGCAGGTGCAGCAAATTAGGAAGGTAAATGGTATGTTGGCCTTCATTGCGAGAGGATTTGAGTTCAGAAGTAGAGGTGTCTTACTGCAACTGTGCAGGGTCTTGGTAAGACTACACCTGGTGTTCAGTGTGTAGATTTGGTCTCCCTACCTAAGAAAGGATATACTTGCCATAGAGGGAGTGCAGGTTGATACCGGGGTTGATGGGACTTGTCCTGTGAGGAGAGATTGGTTCAACTGGGCCTGTATTCACTAGAGTTTCGAAGGATCAGAGGTGATCTGGCTGAAACATATAAAATTCCAATACGGCTGCACAGACTAGATGCAGGAGAATGTTTCCCCTGGTTGGGGAATCTAGAACCAAGGGACACAATCTCAGGATACAGGGTAGACCCTTTAGGATTGATTGATTGATTTATTGTCACATTTACCGAAGTACAGTGAAAAATCTTTTTCTGCAGCCAAGGGAACATACACAGTACATACATAGTAGACAAAAAGAATAATGGACAAAGCACATTGACAAATTAGAATGGGGGTTCTTGATGGCAGTTCTGGAGCGGTTTGGGATTGGACCAAGATTTGTGAACTGGGTAAAGCTATTATATAAGGAGCTGATGGCGAGTGTCCGCACAAACATCAGCTCGAGATACTTTCCTCTCCACCGTGGGACAAGGCAGGGATGTCCTATGTCGCCCCTACCGTTGGCCATCGCATTGAGAAGTTCGGTAGCATGGAAAGGAATAGTGAGGGGGGGGATAGAGCATAGGGTGTCCTTATATGCTGACGACTTGCTGGTATGTGTCGGAACCAAGTGTGTTTATAGGGGGAATATTGGAGTTACTGCGAGTATTTGGGTCTTTCTCGGGGTACAGGCTGAACCTGGACAAGAGTGAGTATTTTGTGGTGTCTCGGCCGGGGGTGGGGGCAGGGGTGATGGGGCTGCCATTCCGTAGAGCAGGGACTCACTTTAGGTATCTGGGGGTGCAGGTTGCCCGGGTTGGGGGGGGGGGGGGGGCTCTGCAGGTACAATGTCACTAGTTTGGTGGGGAGAGTGACAGCCGATCTGGCAAGGTGGGATGGTCTCCCTCTGTCACTGGCGGGTCGGGTACAGGTGGTTAAAATGAATGTGTTGCCGCGATTTCTGGTTATTTTTCAATGCCTGCCGATTTTCCTCCCAAAGGCTTTTTTCAGGGAGATTGAGGGAAGGATTACCTCGTTCATATGGGGAGGGAAGGTGGCCAGAGTGAGGAAGGTGCTGCTACAGAGGGGAAGGCAGGCAGGGGGTTTGGGTCTCCCGAACCTGATGTACTACTACTGGGCGGCGAATGTGGAGAAGGTGTGGAGCTGGGTCAGAGGGGCTGATTCCCAGTGGGTCAGAATGGAGGCGAGTTTGTGCAGGGGGTCGGGACTGAAAGCACTAGCAACAGCGCCACTCCCGATAGCTCCGGGGAAATACTCAGGGAGTCCGGTAATAATAGCTTCATTGAAAATCTGGAGACAGTTTCGCCAACACTTCGGGTTGGGAGCAGGGTCAAGGGAAATGCCGATTCGGGGGAACCACAGATTTGAGCCAGGGATGTGGGATGGAAGTTTTCGGAAATGGGAAGAGAAGGCGATTATTTATTCACTAAAAGATTTGTTTCTTAGGGGTCGGTTTGCAGGATTGAGGGAGCTGGAAGCGAAGTATGGGCTGGAGCAGGGAGAAATGTTTAGACACATGCAGGTTCGAGATTTTGCCAGGAAGGATATACAGAGCTTCCCAGAGGAGTCGGCCTCCACGTTGCTGGAGGAGGTGCTGACGACAAGGGGACGGGAGAAGGGGGCAGTGTCAGCGGTGTACGGAGCTATTTTGGAAGAGGATAAGGCACCACTGGAAGGGATCAAAGCAAAGTGGGAAGAAGAGTTGGGAAAGGTTACAGAGGAGGGGTCTGGTGTGCGGTGCTGCAGAGAGTAAATGCCTCCACATCATGTGCAAGGTTGGGGTTGATACAGCTGAAGGTGGTGTACAGAGCACACCTCACGGGGGCGAGGATGAACTGATTCTTTGAAGGAGTATAAGATGTGTGTGAGCGTTGCGGGGGGGTGGGGCGCTAATCACGTTCATATGTTTTGGTCCTGTCCAAAGCTAGAGGAGTACTGGAAGGAGGTTTTTAGGGTAATTTCCAAGGTGGTGCACGTGAAACTGGACCCGGGTCCCCGGGAGGCCATATTCGGGTGTCGGACCAGCCAGGGTTGGAAACGGGTGCGGAGGCAGATATCGTAGCCTTCGCCTCGTTGATCGCCCGAAGGCGGATCCTGCTGATGGAGAGCAGCCTCTCCACCCTGTGCCCTGGCGTGGCGGGGGGACCTGTTGGAATACTTGGTCCTTGAGAAGGTTAAGTTTGAACTGAGGGGAAGGACAGAGGGGTTCTACAAGTCATGGGCATTATTCATTCTGCACTTTAAGAACTGGATAACATCGAACATTAGTTGGGGGGGGGGGGGGGGGGGGGGGTGGGGGGGAGGGGGGCTGTGTGTATTAAGGGTGACTATGGGTAATCCCTGATTCCTTTTTGTCATTTGTTTATGTAAACATGCGGGCTGATGTTTGGGGGTTGGTGGGAGGATGGGATTGTTGTTATTGTTATGGGGATTGACATATCTGTTGCTGATTATTGTTTATTGTTGGTGGGTGTAAATTCGGGAGAAAATGTGAAAAAGGAGGAGAATAAAAATATTTTTAAAAAAGAAGCACATTGACAAATGGTACATCGACAAACAATGATTGGTTACAGTGCGGATCAAGGGGCCAAACAAAGCAAATACATGAGCAAGAGGAGCATAGGTCATCGTGAATAGTGTTCATACAGGGAACATATCAGTCCGCGGGAGAGTCGTTGAAGAATCTAGTAGCTGTAGGGAAGAAGCTGTGTAGGTCTTCAGACTTCTGTACCTTCTGCCTGATGGAAGGGTCTGGAAGAGGGCAAAGCCTTGGTGTGAGGGGTCTCTGACAATGTTGTCTGCCTTTCTGAGGCAGCGGGAGATGTTGACAAAATCAATGGCAGCGTGGCAAGCTTGTGTGATGCTTTGGGCTGCGTTCACCACACTCTGCAGTTTCCTGCGATCTTGGGCCGAGCAGTTGCCATACCAAGCTGTGATGCAGCCGGATAGGATGCTCTCTATAGAACTTCTGTACATCTGCACACCTGTAGAAGTTTTTGAGAGTCGATGAGACGACCCAAATTTCTTTGGCCGGGATTCTCCTTTCTGGGGACTAAGTCCCCACGCCGGCGGGAAAACCGGCACCAATGATTCCAGAGTCAACGGGCCCTCAAGGTGAGGAATTCTCACCTGTCTCGGGGGCTAGGTGGATGCTGGAGGGGTTGGCGCTGCTCCAGCTGCCGACTAAGGGACTGCACAAGTTTGCGTATGCGCCAAAGGGCCAATGTGATCTCGCGCATGCACGGAACCGGTGACGTGTTTGTGGCATGCACGGGGGGTTCTCTTCTGCGCGCCGGCTATGGCGGAGTTCTACAGAGGCCGACGGGGAAGGAAGGAGTGCCCCCACGGCACAGGCCCGCCCGCAGATCGGTGGGCCATGATCGAGGGCCAGGCCACCGTGGGGCCCTCCCCGGGGCGGACCCCCACACCCCCCCCCCTGAGGAACGCACCAGCCGCCTTACCTGCCAGGTCCCGCTGGTCCGTGAGCTGAGTGATACACTCCGGTGGGACTGGCCAAAAACGGACAGCTGCTTGGCCCATCGGGGCCAGGAGAATTGCCGGCCCCCTGACCGGTGAGGCGTGAACCCCGCCGCCGCCCAAAAAACAGTGCCGGAGAATACAGCAGCCGGTGTCGGGGCGGCGGGGCGGGATTCGCTATGCCCCCCCCCCCCCAGGGATTCTCTGACCCGGCGGGGGGTTGGAGAATCCCGCTGTTTAGCTTCCATAGGAAGTAGAGACGTTGTTGGGCTTTCTTGACTTGCATCAACGTGAGTGGACCAGGACAAACTGTTGATGATGGTGACCCCAGGAACTTAAAGCTATTGACTATCTCCATTTCGGAGCCATTGATGTAGAAGGAGGGTGTCGTGCTCCGCTTCCTGAAATCGATGATCATTTCCTTGGTCTTTCCGATATTTAGAGAGAAGTTGTTTTCGGTACACCATGCAACCAAGTGACCCACCACAGTCGTATCATCCACAAACTTAGCGATCGAATTGGAGTTAAATCTTGCCACACAGTCATGTGTGTATAGTGAGTACAGTAGAGCACTGAGCACACATTCTTGCAGGGCCCCGGTGTTGAGGGCTATTGTGGAGGAGGTACTGTTACTTATCCTGACAGATTGCAGTCTGTTGGTGATGAAGTCGAGGATCCAGCTTCACAGGGAGGGGTCAAGTCCAAGATTGCAGAGTTTGGCTATCAGTCTTGTCGGGATAATGGTGTTGAAGGCGGAGCTGTAGTCTATGAACAGCAGTCTGACAGAGGTGTCCTTGTTGTCGAGGTGTTCGAGTGTTGATTGTAGAGCCAGTGAGGTAGCATCTGCTGTGGACTGGTTGCAGGGATAGGTGAACTGCAATGGATCAAGACCAAATGGGAGGCTGGCATTGATCCTTCTCATGACTAGCCGCTCAAAGCATTTCATGATAACAGACGTTAAGACCACCGGTTATTTTTCACCAGTTGTTGAGGCAGGCTACCTTGTTCTTCTTTGGTACTGGTATTATGGTGGTCTTCTTGAAGCAGGTGGGGACCTCAGAGCGGAGAAGTGAGCTGTTGAAGATGTCTGTGAATACACTTACCAGCTGGTCAGTGCAGGCTCTGAGTGCTCACCCAGGGACTCCATCGGGCCCACTGCTTTCCGTGGATTCTGAGATAAGGAAAGGACGGAGATAAGGAAAGATTGATACACTACTCAAAGGGTAGTAAATCTGTGGAATTCTTTTTTTACCCATAAATTTAGAGTAGCCAATTATTTTTCTTTTTCGAATTAAAGGGCAACTTAGCGTGGCCAATCCACCTAACCAGCACATCTTTGGGTTGTGGGGATGAAACCCACGCAGACATGGGGAGAATGTCCAAACTCCCACAACCCAAAGATGTGCAGAGTATCATCATTGGGTAGAGTCATAAAATCATCGAGTCATACAGCACAGAAAATGCCCTTCGGCCCATCGAGTTTGCGCCGATCAAAAACAACCACTTAACTGCTTCTCCAGGATGTGTCTGTTTCCTCCCTCCCTCTCTTTTTTTTCCTAAATTTAGTAGACCCAATTCATTTTTTCCAATTAAGGGGCAATTTTAGCATGACCAATCCAGCTACCATGCACATTTTTTAGGTTGGGGGGGGGGCGAAACCCATGCAAACATGGGGAAAATTTGCAAACTCCATACGGACAGTGACCCAGAGCCAGGATCGAACCTGGGACCTCGGCGCCATGAGGCAGCATAGCTACTCACTGCGCCACCGCGCTGCCCTTCCCTCCCTCTCTTTTTGAGGGTCCACTGGGGCTGCAGCTGTACTAGAAAGGGAAGCAGGGAAATCAACTAGTTTCCCTCGAGTTTTTAGTTTAGTTGTGGAGTCCCTTCACAATCTTACTGTAGTCACCGGGTAACAAAGCTAAACCCAAGACACAGTGTTTGTGAGCATCAAGAAGCAATCTCTAGACTGAAGCCACTTTGGAAGCCAAATGGTGTAAAAATCGGTGAACATCTTTTTTTTTTAATTTTTTTTAGTTCTCCTCGTTTTTCACATTTTCTCCCAAATTTACACCCAACAATAAACAATAATCAGTAACGAATGCAATGTCAATCCCCATTTCAATAAGAACGATCCCATCCTCCCACCTGCCCCCAATCATTAGCCCGCATGTTAACATAAACAAATGACAAAGAGGAATCAGGAATCACCCATCGTCACCATTAACACATACAGTCCCCCCTCCCCCCAGCCCTCCCAGCCCGCAGCCCCCCTAATGTTTGATGTGATCCAATTCTTGAAAATACATAATGAATAACGGCCATGAATTGTAGAACCCCTCCATCCTTCCCCTCAGTTCAAATTTGACCTTTTCAAGCGTCACAATTTCAACAGGTCCCCCCACCGCACCAGGGCACAGGGTGGAGAGGTTGATGAAATGAAAATCGCTTATTGTCACGAGTAGGCTTCAATGAAGTTACTGTGAAAAGCCCCTAGTCGCTACATTCCGGCGCCTGCTCGGGGAGGCTGGTACGGGAATTAAACCGTGCTGCTGGCCTGCCTTGGTCTGCTTTAAAAGCCAGCGATTTAGCCCAGTGTGCTAAACCAGCCTCTAACACCCTAACAGGATCCGCGATCAACGAGGCAAAGGCTACAACATCTGCCTCCGCGCCCGTTTCCAACCCTGGCTGGTCCAACACCCGGAATATGGCCTCCCGAGGGCCCGGGTCCAGTTTCACGTGCACCACTTTAGAGATTACCCTAAACACCTCCATCCAGTAATCCTCCAGCTTTGGACAGGACCAAAACATATGAACGTGGTTTGCGCCCCACCACCCTCTCATACATCTTCTATCCCCTCAAAGAGCCGGCTCAACCTCGCCCTTGTAAGGTGTGCTCTATACGCCACCTTCAGCTGTATCAGGCCCAACCTCACACAAGAGGTGGAGGCGTTCACCCTCTGGAGCACCTCACACCAGAACCCCTCCTCCATACCCTCTCCCAACTCTTCCTCCCACTTTGCCTTGATCCCTTCTAGCGGCGCCTTCTCTTCCTCTAAAATAGCCCCGTAAACTGCCGATACCACCCCCTATCCGTGAACATCTTTAAAATTACATTATGAATGCATTGAACATACACTTTGGACCTTCTCACAGCACACAATCTAATCTGTTATCACCAATATTAATTATTCTGGAAATATTTCAAGGGCATTTGAAAGTCGAAACAAGTATTTTAACCCTGGGTTGGTATATTTAATGTAGATTGTATTGTTCAAGTAGTTCCTGAGTGTTTTGTTTGACTGGAGGCTGGTCAGGAGAAACTTCATTCACTGGAAGCAGTCAGAGTCACGAAGGCTTCAGAAGGAATGTGAAATTGCTTTTGAGAAAGCAAACAGAGCTCTTTCGAGATCAGTAAATCCTAAATTAAGATGACGTTAGTTCATTCCAACAAGGCTCAAGCTTGTTCAAACTTGACATATCCTGTGGGGTGCCCGGTTTTATCATGTGACTGAGCTTTTGCAATTGGTCGTTCCTTCAGCCAGACAGTCACCTGCGCAGCAACACAAGCCCTTTAAAGGTTAAGGGTTTGATACTTTTGTGGGAATTTTTCATATAGCTAACACATGTTACTGATAAGTCCTTGACAAAACGTTCTTTTTCTAAAGGGTTCTACCACAGACTGTGCTGAAGGCTGCTGCAGATGACAGATAAAATCCGTGCCAAACGCATTACTCTGGCCATAAAATAATCCTTCCATAATTTGCACCTGTGTGTTTCTCTTTGTGTATCACTAGATTTGTAAAAGCTCCAACACAAGCAAAGAATTGACATGGATATTTGATTATTGCTCACTTCCTAACCTCTGCACGGATTACAGTAAGTCACCAGCCAATCACTCTTGTTCTGAAGATGCCTGGTATATAGAATTACATAGAATGTACAGCATAGAAACAGGTCAGTCACCCCACTGGTCGAAGCTCGATATGAGCCTCCTCCCACTCTCTTTCAATCTACCATTTCCTTCCATTATGTGCAGACCACCCAGTGAGTGTTGACATCGGTGCTTGTCTAATGACTGTCCACCACAATAGGTGGATAAACATGGTCTCCAGGGGTTGGTGAGCTCCAAGGTGTTAACCTTGACCATGAAAATTGCAATCAAATCTCTGTGAAAGCCTCAATGACGTCCGTGGCAAAAACTGGAATTGGCTTTTATTTTAGTTAAATGTTTACAATTTTGTTTACATCCGTCAAAGTGTTCCTCCATGAATGAAAAAATCCAACCATTTCTCTTCCACTCCCGCAGTGATCAGGCTCTCGATTCCAAGTCTTTGCTGAAGAGCAGATTGATGTGGCAAAGAAGGCTGGAGGACACGAACATTTGCAACCTGGCAGGTTGATCCATTTTGCTCGATTGAAGCTATTTACCTAAGGCCAAAATGACAATGATAATTCATTCTGTGCAGGCCTCTTGTGTGCAAATCTTGGTACATCTCAAGGAGCTTGGGGCTTAATGGGCTCCTTCTGTTCATCAGAATCCTCCCACCACTTTGTGTTGATGTTGATGTTGAACCTGCTTTAGCAGTCACTAGACAGCAAAACACAAAACAAGTACAAAGAAAGACCATGGGCGCGATTCTCTGAGCCCCGCGCCGGAGAGTCGCCGCAACTGTGCTACCGCGCCATGACGATGGTGCGCGATTCTCCGAGGTGCAGAGACGGCGTGAACACTCAGTCTCCATTTTGGAGAATCGCCCCCCCCTATTTGTCCATATTGAGACCTTAGAGCTTCTGACTGAACAGTACAATCCGCATCAAGTTAAGAAGCCACCTGAAAGTGGTGAACATGTGAATTATACTGCATTGTAATTCACACTGTATTGCATTACGTTGTATTATGTCCTTGTGGGCTCTGTGTGTGAGCCGTTGCGCGGCTCTGCCCATAGGGGGAGATGAGGAGCTCCCTCGGCTCCGCCCATGGGTCCTCCCACTAACCGGAAGTATAAAGTGCTGCAGCCATAAACCTGCTCTCAGTTCCTCTGGTCGCAGGCTGGCTCAGTTGCAAGTCTATTAAAGCCACAGTTTACTTTCAATCGTGTGTCTAGTGAATTGATGGTCACATCAGAACAATCCCAGGCTTTCAAAAGGAATTAAATGGATAATTTAGAATATTTATTTAACAGAATCAGAGAATTGGATGTCAAGCCAGGAAACTCAAAAAGCAAAGCCTTGTCAAGGAAGGGAAAGGTGTTCCTCATTCAAAGGTACTCTGCCTGAGTGAGAGGCCGGCATCGGGAAGGGGGGATTTTCTGAAAGCCATCCCATACCCTTGCTTCCCACTCCACTCCCTGCTCCCATGACACCCCCCCCCCCCCCGCCCACTATGACTCCATTCCAGCTTCACTCATCTTTGCCCTCAGACCCCTCGTTGACCTGGGCCTCTGATTAGCTAACGTCTCTTGGAGTGGTTGGGGTGGGGTGGGGAGTTGCAGATTTTCACCCCAGAGTCCTAAATCTTGGGAAGACCCAATAGTGCCTGATAAACATTTAATCCAGCCCCCCATCATCCAGCAGACCTTGAAAGTGTTAATTTTAGCTTTAATGTCCGCATACGTAACAGGCAAAATGATTTAATCATTGTGTTAAAATAGCATACGCGACACTATTGGCGAGGGGGAAGATTTTCTTCTCAATTTTCTGATTGCAAGTTCAGATTGATTTTCACCAGCAAGGTATATTGATGCAGCGAGGGGTGATGAGGCATTGCCTGAGTGTGGTATGGTTTCAGCTTATCGGTAGAAAGGACATACACAAAAGCTGCATTCATGGTGATATTGGATTGGAATGTGGCAATATGTGATCTTTCATTGCAGTGCGGTTACAACAAGGCTTTGCTGCTCCCCAGAGTGCCGGCACTGAGGTTACCCTGACCAAAGCTCACTCTGTCACCCCAAGCATTGCATTCATTCTCACTCAACTTGTCTTTTCAGGCATTTGCTGCTTTTCCCTACCGATCTTAATTGGGTAGCTGGAGGTAACTTAGTTCCCATCAGAACATCTACTCTTTAATTCAATGTGGAACCATTGCCACTCACTAATTTTTTAAAAATAAATTTTGAGTGCCGAATTATTTTGTTTCAAATCAAGGGGCTGTTTAGCGTTGCCAACCCACCTGCCATGCAAATCTTTGGGTTGTGGGGGTGAAACCCATGCAGACACGGGGAGAATGTACAAACTCCACATGGACAGTGATGCAGGGCTGGGAGCAAACCGAGGTCCTCAGCGCCATAGGCACCAGTACTAACCACTGCGCCACTGTGTCGCCCTGTCACTCACTAATTAAGTTGAGTTCAAGACCCACTCCAGAGTTCAGCACAACAGTCTAGGTTCACACTCCAGTGCAGTATTGAGAGAGTGCTGCACTGTCAGAGGTGCAGCCACTCGAATGAGTCATTAAACTGTTTTCTTTGTTCATTCATGGAGTGTGGGCATTGGTGGGTCAGCATTTATTGCCCATCCCAATTGAACTGAGTGGCTTTCTGGGCCATTTCAGAGGGCATTTAAGAGTCAACTATATTGCTGTGAGTTTGGAGTCACATGTAGGTTAGATCAGGTAAGGATGGCAGATTTCCTTCCCTAAAGGACATTATTGAACCAGATGGCTTTTTCCAACAATTGACAAGGTCATCATTATTACGATCCCAGACCCAACAGTGGTGAGGATACCGGATCGAAACCCCAATATTTTAGTTTAATTTAAGACTGTGGAGAAAGAATGATTCGCTCCAGGAGTGATTGCATGAAAAAATAGGGCTTTGGTATTTCTAAAACAAAACTTTATTATAAATACAATATTGAACTTTTTAACTTCACACCCAAAAAGAACAGCTTACAATTACACCTTAACACTACTATGCAATTTCCCATTAAACAACAAACAAAACATACAGCTCTTAATCCAGCTTAATATTAGCAGAGCATTGAGTAATACTTGTATTACAAAACAGATTTTGGCTCTGGTTGGAACCCTTCAGACTCTGGCTGAATATCTTCCAGTAGCTGCTTCAAATGGGTTGTTTCAGCCTCTTTCTTGTCTTCAGATAAGACTGCTCTGCTTTAAAATATTTTTTGTTTAAATATCCTACTCGGAATGAATTGTGGACTCATGTTACAGATGCCTGGTCAGTTCTCAACAGTGGTTAAGATACTGGACCAGAATCATAAAGTTTTTAACTTTTAAGGGAGTGCAGAAAGATCGATTTGTTCCAGAAGTGATATCATAAGAAATAGGGCTTGGTTATTTTATAAACAAACTTTATTAAAACACTAAGAAAAACAACATTTGGGCAGCACGGTGGCTCAGTGGTTAGCACTGCTGCCTCACGGCACAGAGGTCCCAGGTTCGATCCCGACTCTGGGTCACTGTCCGTGTGGAGTTTGCACATTCTCACCGTGTTTGTGTGGGTTTTTCCCCCACAACCCAAAGATGTGCAGGGTAGGTGGATTGGCCACGCTAAATTGCCCCTTAATTGGAAAAAATGATTTGGGTACTGTAAATTTATTTTTTAAAAAACAAAAACACATTGGGCATGATCCATTGACTGCGTCCCATTGGAATCAAAGTGTGATGTGACCAGTAGATCCCAGGAGAGACTTCCCCTGGGATTCACGACACCTATATTCCTCGTGAGATCTACGCAGGTCTTGTGAGGCTTCGCAATCAGGATCTTGTTCACAATGGACGGAACCAAGCCACGGATGCCTAAGTAGGTTTAAAATTCGCTGAGGCATGCTAACCTGGGATCTACCGGCTCCCAGCATCTTCCAGCCTCTCCAGGGAGGCCCGAGCTGGGTGCCGTTCAGTACTGGTCCACAACTGGTCCAGTGGACCAGGTATTGCAGCACCCGAGGGGTCTCCCAGGCTATTGGAGGTCCCTGGGTGATCAGAGGAAGGGCAAAGTGGCCATCTCCCTGGAACATAGGCACCTTAGCACTGCCAGGCTGGCACCTTGGCACCACCACCCCGACTGCACGGGTGGCACTACCAAGCTGACATGAGCACTGTCAGGGTGGCAGCGCCAGGGTGGCAGAGCCAGGATGGCAGAGCCAAGAGTCAGGGTCTTAGGGGGACCATGCCCATGAATGAAGATGGAGTGGGGTATGAAGGGCGATGTGTGCAGGACGGATATGAAGGGGCCTCCGGAAGATTGGGCAGGGTTAAGGGTGGCCACATGGAAGGGGGGGGGGCCAAAAGGGATCATGGGAATGGCTTGAAAGGGGGCCCCTCAGCAACCCCATAGCAGGGTGCCATCTTCGGTGGGGTGTGGGTGTCTGCATAGGTTTCCTTCCAGAAGTCCCAAAAGACGTGCTGTCCCTCCGTGTACCCGAACAGGTGCCGGAATGTGGCGACTGGGGGCTTTTCACAGTAACTTCATTGCAGTGTTAATGTAAGCCTACTTGTGACAATAAAGATTATTATTATTATGTGTGTGGGTGGTGATGTTGCCCGTGGGTGGGAAGTGTGGGTGATCCTCAAGCCCACTTAGAGATCAGGGCACCCCTTCAAAATGGCGGTCTGATCTCTGAGGAGCCCGCCTGGCCAGTGACTTCAGCTCCCCAGTGATGAAAATAATTCTAAGTGTGGGCTAGCCCAGTGACAAACTCCCTGGGGCCCAGAAAAGTGATTAAGTGTGGTCAGATAGCGGCGGGGAACTCGCTAACAGAGCCAGGGAGCAACTCTCAGCAAAACCCGCCACAAAAGACATTTTAGAAACTTTTCTGTCAGATCACGCACATTATCACTGTAGGGCTCTATTAACTTCCCAGGGACCTCTCCAGTCAATCCACATTCTTCTGGCCAATTTGAGCTGCTTTTTACAAACACGACCATTGTAGCCAAACACACTGTAAGCCCCAGGCTTTTTATTCTTATGTTTCTCAATATTTAGGAGCCAATAGTCCTAAAATCCTCCATCACAATCATGCAGATTTTTATTGAATTCAAATTTCGCCATCTGTCCTGATGGGATTGAAACCTAGGTTCCCATAGCATTAGATTTATACTGTTGTTGGGGGGGGGGGGGGGGGGGGGGTTTGTTTAGACGGCCAGCATTAGGCGGAGACTGACAAAGATGCTGTGAACAGAAAGTCAAAGGGAATGTAAGTGGTGGTGATAATGACCAAGAAGGGTGCTGATGGTGGCATCAAGGGGGGCACTGGGTCTGGCCCATCTCCAACCTCACATCCACGTGGTACAGAGCATAGTCGGAGATTACTATTGCAGAGTATTCCACTCCTACTACCCCTGGAAGCACCGATTTATCCACTATAAAGAGGTACACCTTATGGACTTGGGAGAAGAAGGAGTGGCCAGAGAAATTGACCACTTTAAAAAGCATCTGTGGGTACAATACCTTGATTGCGCTGAGGCATCCCATGGCCTTACCCCCACATCCTGCCTCACAGTTTGCTGATGCAATGTCTCTGATACATTATGTGACCTTCACTATGAGCTGAGGCCTACCTGCCCTCCCTGATCCGTGTATGTGTGGCAGAGCGAGAGGAGGATGCAAGGCCCTTTTGTCGAGCACCAACTACCTATTTAGTGATGGTCAGCTAATGCAGCATGGGATATGATACGATCTTCCTGGCTTGTTCCGCTCAGTTGGATTCAGGTCAGTGTATTCACCGACTGCAATTTGCTTCTATGTTTGACTTCTAGATTTTCTCTGTGAGCTGTGTGGAAGGAACATTCCTGAAAGTCTGCTGGAGGAGAGCAGAGCCTCGTTTGGTGGAATACTGTGTAAAAACCTGGGGTGTGCACTGTCCTCAGAGTGTCTGACCCTTAGTTTAAGCACTGGGGCAACCACTCACATCCCAGCCTGAACTTTCAATGTGATGTTCAGGTGGACAAGGCTACCAACCGGGAATGCAACATTAAACTCTTTGCCCCCTGCACTCACAAGGAAGGGCATTCAGAGTAACTTATACTATAAGTTGCGACATTGCTGTTAAGAATAACCCCCCCCCATCTAAAGTATTCCACAAACTACTCAGGTTTTGTTTTGCTGGGTATCTTCAGCAATATTTATCTCAGTTGATACCAACGTCCTCTTGTTCCTATCTCACAATTTACTACATGACTGGGGGCGGGGGTTAAAGGAGGGGCAGGGAGGGATGAGGGTCCCAGAAACAGGGCAAGCACTGAATCCCAGTATTTCTCTCCTTGGCCCTGCTGAGGGCCTATTTGCTGTTCCTAGTGGATCAGGTGGATGCTAAGGATCCTGTGCCTTTATTGAAGAACTGCAGTTTCCTGTTGTTCTGACCAACATCCCTCCCTCAACCTACTCACTTGATGACACAGTTTAACATATAACACGTCTTTCCCCTCTCTTTAGTTCTGATGAAGAGCCAAACGGACTCGAAACGTTAACTCTCTTTTCTCTCCATACAGGTGCTGCCAGACCTGCAGAGTTTTCCCAGCATTCTCTGTTCTTGTATCCAGATCACTAGTTGAAAAAAAAATGAAAATCGCTCATTGTCACGAGTAGGCTTCAATGAAGTTACTGTGAAAAGCCCCTAGTCGCCACATTCCGGCGCCTGTCCGGGGAGGCTGGTACGGGTATCGAACCGTGCTGCTGGCCTGCTTTAAAAGCCAGCTATTTAGCTCAGTTGAATTTAGATAGATAACTGTGGAGAAAGGGAGTGGGATTAATTGAAAGCGTTTTCGGAGAGCCAGCATGGACTCAATGGGCCAAATGGCTACAGTGGCCCACGGAACATCAATCACAACATTCCAAAAGTAATCCTAGTGTTGAGATCATGGAGGCATTTCAGTGTTGATTTCAGGGTGAGTTCTGTTTAGTTTTAACTTATTGCGTCAAAGCCAAAGTGGTGCATCAGGACAGTTTCATAAGAAGATCCATATTGTTCTTAATCCCAGTGAGTGACACCAAACTATTTTACAATTAGACATAACTTGTACTTTGACCCCATCCGCTTTACTCTACCCATCTTTTAAAACCTTCTCAAAACCCACACATTTGCTGCAGAACACAGGTTGTTGGTGTTTTTATCACCCATTCTGACATAAATGCAAGTTGTTGTTTGTCTCTACCGTCTGGTTCCAGAGACATTGGGCTAGATTTCAACTATTGGGCAAAGAGAGTGAGGTCTGTCAATCATCCCTCAGGTAGGCCTCAGGGTCCATTCTTAGAGCCCAAATGATTAGCATGAGGTCTGAGGTTAGAAACAAGCTCCAAGCTAACTCAACATCAGGCCATGCTGCAGGTAGGTGGGGTGCAGGTGGTGAAAGGGGGAGAGACCTAAAAGATCCCTAGGAGTTAAGGGATGCTACTCATTTGGATCTGTCATCCTGTTGAGAGGAGGAGTCACCGGAAAGCCAGATAAAGCAACACTCATTTTGGCAGCCCTAGAGGTTCCCAGATCAAGTTTTATTTCCCCAATGTCTCCTTTGAGAGTCAAAAGGAGTCAGGTTGATAAAGAAAGGGAGGTTCATTCCTGTATTTTTCTCACTGGGGTTGATGTCTCTGATGTTTTGCCACAAAGTGCAATCTGTAAAATGTGATACATGTGAATTAAATAGTTGAGTTGGATCCAAATGATGTTTGCAGATCAGTTTTTTTGGTGCCAGCATTGTGTGATTTTCACACCAGAATGCCAGACTACGGCCAACAGATGAGTTATTTTAGTCAATGATTTGTCTTATTACTGACAGGATATCAGATAGTAAATTATTTATAGAGTCTATCTTCCTCAGGTGAGCATTCCTCAGGTTACTGAACAAGGCGAGCCCATTACACTTCAGCAACATTCCTGGAAGTGTTCATAGTCAGAATCATTTGGCAGGTTAATCTCACAAAAGAAGCAAAGCTTTTATGGAGAAAATGGAACTGAAGCGGAGGCTTTATGGAACTCCAACAATGGTGCTCCAGTATTGACACTCACACATTTGTGGTGCACAAGTGAAAGACAATGGCCGGGATTCTCCGACCAGACATGGAACTAATACACTCCATGATCTCTTCCAGTTCTAGTGGTGCTTCCAAGCCGTTTTCTGTCCTCCCCCACAACTGGCATGTCCAGTCCGTCGAGGAACCGTTTCATCCCTGAATCCCCTGCTGGGGGCTCTGAGGTGTACCGCCCCCGGTTGTTTCACTTGAATTTAGCAACATCTGACTGGGATTTTACGTGGCTCGTCTGCCTTTACGGTTGGCGGGCGGGCAGGTCTATTGGCCAGGCGGCCTTTATGTTTAAGCTGCAACCTCGATCCAGGCTGGCTTGAAAAATCAGGGATCAAATAAAATTAACCAATGTGTCTAGGGACTGATATCCGGGTATGATTGTGCTGAGTAGATACTCGTGCCATAGTTTTAACATCGACATTTATTTTTCAGGGGTCAGCAGTTTCCTGAGGCAGCTCCACAGTAGCTATGCCCCCCAGGTAGCACATTGGAAGCAACAGGCGCACCCTCATTTCTTTCAGCACCTGCCCTCTTCCCACCCTCCCAGCATCGCTCAGCCTTTCCCAGCACGTTTCATGCTGACTGTTGTTAATTGGCTAGACAGCATGAAATCGCGCTCCGCAGCCGACCACAGCAGGGAGTACGTTCTACACCCATGTCCAGGCCCGCCATATATGTGTGTGCTTTACCGCAAGCCCACGGATAACCTCACGATGCTCCACTTCTCCAGCTTCCACCCTAAACACATGAAAGAAGCCATCCCCTATGGACAAGCCCTCCGTATACACAGGATCTGCTCAGATGAGGAGGAGCGTAACAGACATCTACAGATGCTGAACGATGCCCTTGTACGAACGGGATATGGCGCTCGACTCATCGATCAACAGTTCCAACGCGCCACAGCAAAAAACCGTACCAACCTCCTCAGAAGACAAACACGGGACACAACCGACAGAGTACCCTTCGTCATCCAGTACTTTCCTGGAGTGGAGAAACTACGACATCTTCTTCGCAGCCTTCAACATATCATCGATGAAGGTGAACATCTTGCCAAGGTCATCCCCACACCCCCACTACTTGCCTTCAAACAACCGCGCAACCTCAAACAAACCATTGTTTGCAGCAAACTACCAAACCTTCAGAACAGAGACCACGACACTACACAACCCTGCCATGGCAACCTCTGCAAGACATGCCAGATCATCGACATGGATACCACCATTGCACGTCAGAACACCACCCACCAGGTACGCGGTACATACTCGTGCGACTCGGCCAATGTTGTCTACCTCATACGCTGCAGGAAAGGATGTCCCGAAGCGCGGTACATTGGCGAGACCATGTAGACGCTGCGACAACGAATGAACGGACATTGCACGACAATCACCAGCCAGGAATGTTCCTTTGCAGTCTGGCAACACTTCAGCAGTCAAGGGCATTCAGCCTCCGATCTCCGGCTAAGCGTTCTCCAAGGCGGCCTTCAGGACCCGCAACAACGCAGAATCACTGAGCAGAAACTTATAGCCAAGTTCCGCACACATGAGTGCGGCCTCAACCAGGATCTTGGATTCATGTCGCATTACATTCATCCCCCACCATCTGGCCTGGGCTTGCGAAATCCTACCAACTGTCCTGGTTTGAGACAATTCACACCTCTTTAACTTGGGGTTACCCCAATCTCTGGATCTGTTAAGATTTAATTACCTGCAAATGCTCGCATTCTAAGCATTGTCTGGCATCTTTGAATTTGTCTATATGTTTCTGGAACATACCTCTCCATTCGCCTGAGGAAGGAGCAGTGCTCCGAAAGCTCGTGTTTGAAACAAACCTGTTGGACTTTAACCTGGTGTTGTAAGACTTCTTACTGTGCTTGTCAGGAGGAAGATTCAGGCCCGTATTCCAGCGATGATACTGCTGCACTGGCCTTCAATGCCGACTCTTCACCTACACTGACACTGACAAATTCTACATTCGCACCTCAGCCAGACTTCCATTGAGTCAGAATGACTCAAGCGCACTTTATAAATAGCAGTGGGTCCCGATTCAGCGCTTCCTGAGCCCAGTACAGGGCTGCCTGATTTCTGAGAGTCCCTTTAAAGGTTGCAGGATGGTTCAGGTTAAAAGGCCACTCCCAGGACTCCCATCCTGTGGAGGCAGCATGTCATACCCCTCTGCAATCTTCAGGTTTTTAATGAGCCATGGGTCACAGCCTCTCTGAGGAGTCCTGAACTGCAGTCTGCATGAGGGACTTTTAAAAAGGTGAGTTCAAGAGGTCCTCTTCATGGTCTTTTTGCTTAGCTATGCTCCTCGACTCACCTCCATCACCTCTCATGTTTCGTGTACCAATTTATGGCATTTCCATGCCCATTGGCTCTATACAGTGTATGGTGGGTCAATTTACCCCATACTGATAGTAGGATATGTTTTTTTTTAAAAGCTTTAAAAAGCCTTCAATTCGTTACTTTTCATAATGTTCAAAAAGTCATTTTACTGCAGGATGATAAAAGTGTCAATCACCTAATCCTTAAAAGTGTCAATAACAAAAACTGCAAGCCCATTCAACCACTTAACCTTGTGTAAATAGACATTATGAAATTGACAGCTGAGATCAGAGCTGTCAAGAAAGCAATGCTTTCTCTAGAGCTTAGATGTTTCAACCTGAAGCATGGATGTCTGGGCCAAACATATAAAATAAGGCTTAGCTGAGAGCCCCTTTGTTGAAACATAATATAACTGGAAAAAGAATCAGGGAAGAGAATTTCTTTTACTTGGTGGGTTGTTGTGGTCCGGAATGTTCTGCCTGAAAGGGTGGTGAAAGCAGATTCAGTAAAAACTTTCAAAAACTTGGGGCGGCAGAGGCGCAGTGTTTAGCACTGCTGCCTCACGGCACCGTGACCCGGGTTCAATCCCGGCCCAGGGTCACTGTCTGTGTGGAGTTTGCACATTTTCTCCTTGGCTGTGTGGGTCTCACCCCACAGCCCAAAGATGTGCAGGCCAGGTGAATGGGTCACGATAAATTGCCCCGTAATTGGAAAA
This sequence comes from Scyliorhinus canicula, assembly GCF_902713615.1. Classification (NCBI taxonomy): domain Eukaryota; kingdom Metazoa; phylum Chordata; class Chondrichthyes; order Carcharhiniformes; family Scyliorhinidae; genus Scyliorhinus; species Scyliorhinus canicula. The sequence continues at coordinate 152,501,713 of NC_052156.1, forward strand.
AGACATTTAACTTTCAAAAAGGTAAAAAGCAGAGGATTGGGACTAATTGGTTAACTCTAATTGGGACTAACTCTTTTAAAGAGCTGGCAAAGACACAATGGCTGAATAGCCTCCTTCTGTGTAGTACAATTCGTTGTTTCTAACTCAAGGTTTTATCCAAGATATGGTTACATCAGTATGTCATCAAAGCAGACGTATTATTAAATGGCATAGATAAATTACTTCAAGCAAAGGTGGGAAAAGGGAGCGGATAGCCTACACAAAAATAAGTAAAAATGCAAATTAAAAAATAGAGTGATCATGGTACATATTTAGAATAACTTGTCACTCCGGGTCATGGAACCAAGAACATAGAATCCACTTGGATGCTGCAGTGGGAGAGACGAGAGTTGCATTGAATGTTCTTTTTTTTTTTACTTGTCTTTTTTATGGATGTAAACCAAGAGGTCATCCAAAATGCCATTGCTCAAGTGCTAAGGGCTCTGGTTCAGAAGAGATGAGAGATTAGCAGCAATCCCGATCCACTCTGGCAGGAAGGCTGCTTCATACTTAAACTCTCTGAGGAATGGTGAGCCAGGCAAAGTGAAGTTTGTGAGGTAGATGACCTCCCCGCCAGCAAGGTAGGCGACCCAGAATCCAAAGGTGCCAATGGTCATTATGGTATGATTGCAGTGAGCAAGAATGGCAAAGTCTCTCTGTGGCTTGGATTCATTGCCATCTCCTAAGAAGTAAACGTCCCCCTTGGATGCGTCAATATTCTTCCGACACCAATCTATTCCATTACTCGTCACTATGAAGACAACATCCTTGTACTTACTCCTGAAGTAGAACATGGCTCGCTCCAAGTAGTTTCTATCTGCAATGACACCTTTCCACACCTCTGGCATGACGTACACATAATCTCCTCTTCGAACATGAACACCAACATAAGTAATATTTTGACGTTGTGCTGTTATATTTCTTAAACATGAGTTGACTTCCGTTGTGATGAACGCGTGAAAAGAGAATTCACGAAGGATTTCTTCTCGAATATGATGATAAAATGTCCAAGAACATGGAAAACCAAAGAAATGAATGTGGTCTCCTGAGATATTTTTATACTTTTCTTCCATCCAGTCAGCAAGATTATAGTTTTGCCAAGGAACCTTGTCCTTAACCTCTTTGTTAAGGGTGGGAAGCGTAAGTTTGAAGCTCTGAGACAGGCTTTCAGCCATTCCTGGGAGAATATAGGCTTGTTTCCTGTTTAATCGGGCCAAAGCAAATAATGTTGCATATTGTCCCATCAGGTTACCAAACCTCCCATTTGGGGATATAGTCCATATGCTTTTGGAAGACCTGATGGCTTTGAAAGTCTTGAAATCTTCATCCCCGAGACATTCTGAAAAGTTAACAGTGGTTTTCCTGCTGATGTTGTTTGCCAAATGTTTGGAAGTATTCTGTCCAAATAATTTAAACTTGTAATTTTCTTCATGATAAAGCACATAACCAAATATGCACATGGCGATAAATGAAAAGGTTGAAAGGAGAAGCAATGTCAGGAAGCATGGCTGCTTCCCACTGAATGGAACAATGTAAAAACTGAGCAAATTGGTCATCTTCATAAACTTATTTTAAAAAATCTTCTGCTGTGTCTCCAACTCAAATTAAACTTCCATCAGAGTCCTAAAAAAATACAAGCAAAGAATGTATAAAATATATCACAATGTGAGGTCAGTTCTGTATCACTGTTATTGTTGAAGAATCATGTTCAAGCAGATGAGTTGTCCATACACGCAGGGTCTGCAGATAGCTTTCCCTATACTTGAGAGGCTATTTTCTCACACACAGCCCAGGAAAGCATATCACCAGCCATTGAACTGTCCATAGTGTTAAACATCAAAGTGGTCTCACAGGGCAATTGCAACGTTGGCATGAAGTGGTTTCACTTTACACCACCCTGAATTTATCTGGGGTGATCCTATGATTACAGCCCCACGTTCCTAATGGGGGGCAAAGTGCTTATCAGATCAAAACTTGCTCCTCCCCAGAAAGGTTAGATTAAAGTCAAGATTTAAATTTCCTGCTGGGGTACTAGATTTCAGGGAAAGGGGGAGTGTCCTGGGGGAAGGAGTCTGACTCTGATTCCCACGAGAGCCAGCTTGAGCCTCAGCTCTGGATTTGGGAACAGTCAACAATATGAGCCTATTCCACCATCTGGGAAGATCATGGTTGATTTGTATCTTTTTTTTCATCAAACAATTTTATTGAGGTATTTTTCGGTATTGTAAACAGTTACAGATAACAACAACAACAAAAAAATGCAAAAATGTGCAAACATCAACGTAAAATTAATACTTCAATCGAACCATACTGCACAAGCCCGCTCCTCTCCTATCGATACTACCCGCCTATTTATCCCTCCTACCCTACTCTAATCTCCCCCGGGGGACCAGAATCGGTTCCCGGTCGGGGGGGGCGGAGGCTGGCGTCAAACCCGCCCGTTTTTGACACCAGCCTCACGATTTCTCCCGGGTGCGGAGAATCACGCCCCCTATGTTCCACCCCGCCCCTGGTGGTTGATTTGTATCTTAACTCCATTTATTTTGCATGAAAAAATATTTCCAACTCCTCAATAACTTGGTTTTAAGGTCATGATAATAATAATCTTTATTGTCACAAGTAGGCTTACATTAACACTGTAATGAAATTACTGTGAAAAGCACCTAGTCACCACATTCCGGCGCCTATTCGGGTACAGAGAGAGAATTCAGAATGTCCACATTATCTAAAAGCATGTCTTTTGGGACTTGTAGGAGGAAACCAGAACACCCAGAGGAAACCCACGAAGATACAGGGAGAACGTGCAGACTCTGCATAGACAGTGATCCAAGCCAGAATCGAACCTGGCACCCTGCCACTGTGAAGCAACAGTGCTAACCACTGTGCTGCAGTCTGTGTCCCAGACGCCTGCGCCAGCAGAAAACAGTTTCTATCTGCCCTATCAATTCCTTCGAAATGTTAAACTCTCAATCAAATCACCCCGTAGCCATTTATAATCCCAGGGTATATATAATCTAACCCTCAGAGTTTCTCAAAGAATCTGTGCTGACCCCATCGAAGGTCAGTAAGGTGCAGTGCTCAGACTGCGTGTGGTATTCCAGATACGGTGTAACCAGGGCTTTGCACATCCATAGCAAAACTCCTCCACTTTATATTGCAGCTCTCTGGTGATAAAAGTTAGAGTTCCATTGCGTAACATTAAAATTACACTGTTTCACATCCACCCTAAGCTTCTGCGGGCCAATTTCAATGGCAAGAGCTTGAATTAGAACATAGAACACAAAGTGCAGAAGGAGGCCATTTGGCAAATCGAGTCTGCACCGACCCACTTAAGCACCCACTTCCACCCCATCCCCATAACCCAACAACCCTTCCTAACTTTTTTGGACACTAAGGGCAATTTAGCATGGCCAATCCACCTAACCTGCACATCTTTGGACTGTGGGAGGAAACCGGAGCACTCGGAGGAAACCCACGCAGACACAGGTAGAACGTACACACTCCACACAGACAGTGAGCCAGCAGGAAATCGAACCTGGGACCCTGGCACTGGATTGGATTGGATTGGATTTGTTTATTGTCACGTGTACCGAGGTACAGTGAAAAGTATTTTTCTGCAAGCAGCTCAACAGATCATTCGGTACATGGAAGAAAAGGGAATTAAACAAAATTCAAGAAAATACATGAGAATACATAATAGGGCAACACAAGATATACAATGTAACTACATAAGCATTGGCATCGCTTGAAGCATACAGGGTGTAGTGTTAATGAGGTCAGTCAATCAGAGGGTCATTTAGGAGTCTGGTGACAGTGGGGAAGAAGCTGTTTTTGAGTCTGTTCGTGCGTGTTCTCAGACTTCTGAATCTCCTGCCCGATGGAAGAAGTTGGAAAAGTGAGTAAGCCGGGTGGGAGGGATCCTTGATTATGCTGCCCGCTTTCCCCCGGCAGCGGGAGGTGTAGATGGAATCAATGGATGGGAGTCTGCGAGGGGGTTTTATTCATTTTTTTTTACAAGTTCGGGGGGGGGGGGGGGGGGGGGGGGGGTTTATTTGATAAAATTTTACAGGAAAAAAATTCAGAACTTTAGACAGATGAAGACTCCATACTTCCTGACACCAGAAGGCTTCACCTTCATCCAACAGGTTCCATTGGAGGAGCGTGTACGAGGGCCAAAGGGACCCAAAACCATTTACTCAATTTTTGTCAGCAGCAAACAAGGTACTGCCTGACAGCGGCAGCGACCTGGGTTCAATTCCAGCCTTGGGTGACTCTGTGGAGTTCGTACCTTCTCCCTGTGTCTGCGTGGGCTTCCTCCGGATTCCTCCCACAGTCCAATGATGTGTGGGCTAGGTGGATTGGTCACGCTAAATTGACCATTAGTGTCCAAAACGTTGTGTGGGGTTACTGGGATGGGGTGCCTATCTAGGGTGCTCTTTCAGAGGGTCGGTGCAGACCTGATAGGCTGACTGGCCTCCTTCTGCACTGTAGTGATTTTATGATTTTTAAAAAAATTAGCCAGTGTATCTGGTAAGCACAAACGCTGTGGGAACCTGTGTAAAAACAATTGCTTATTACGGAATTAGAGATTAGTGCCAGCCCAACTATTAGGGCAGTATGTGGGCACACATTTTGAGCAGGGCATTGAGCTGTGGGTGTAGCTTATACGGGAATATTTTGCTTATTAAACGGTGATCACTTATATGGGGAAATATTGTTCAAACGTTCACATCAATCTGGTGTCCCAAGCTGGCCTGTTTTGACAGTCAGGCAATTTAGCAACTGTTGCAGATTATAGGGGGGGGGGGGGGGGGGACTCCTCAAGGGCCAGGCATCTTGGTGATATTAGGACATCACCTCCAGCAACATGGGTGCACAGGACATGGATGGAGTGCAGGAAAAAGACTTGCCGACCGAACCAGGAGGGGAACATAACACTTCAGATCAGGAAAAAGCAGCAAAGTGTTGCAAACGCACACACACATGCCCTCCCCCATGCAGAGCCGGAGCAACATAGGAATGGGAAGAGGCCATTCGGCCCTTCAAACCCGTTCTTCCAAACAATTATCGGATGGTGGCTAATCTGTAGCACGGCCTCAATTATGCTCCTTGGCACCAAACAACTCAACACCCACCTCCACCAAAAATCTCAGTGTCCAAGGCTCCAGCTGACCTCTGATGTCTGTGGGTGGGCAGAATTCCACATTCCCGCCGGATTTCCCGCCCGAGACAGAAGGACAAAAATCTAGCTCCAGTTTTGAAATGATGTCCTCATTTTCGATTCCACCCCACCCCCCTTTGGGGTGAAATAGTCGCCCCGTTTCCACCAAATGGAATCTCATTGTCATTTTAAAGAACTCCCCCTCCCCAGTTTTCATGACAAATCCTTTTTCCCGCCAATTTCTGGTTGGGCTGGTCTGGCCTGGCCTAGGGTGGGAGGCCGGCTCTCCGGACAACACTGGATGTCTCTCTCTGTCCCTGAGTCCCCTACTAGCGGCAATCGAGCCCAGACCTCCACACGCGGCTGGGTGGGATTGCTTCGGATTCCCCACCGCCCCCAAGGAGAACCCAAAGAGGGGCTGAAGACAGAAGATGAGAAAAGGGTTCTTGCCTTACGAGAGAAAGCAGCCGCTGCCTCCAGGAGCTGTGTGCCTGCCCAGGACTGGAGCAGATCCTGTTCCCACAAGGACGGTGACATTGATTCCCTGCTTTTGTTCAGATGGACGTGTTTAATTTGTGAGCAGTGGGGTGCAGTGACCTCGGTAGGACATGACTGAGCTGGGCGCGGTGGTGCATTGATGATTGATCTGAAGGGCCAGCAGAATGCGTGTGATCATCAAGGTGAGGGGTGGATGAATGCTCCTGGCGCGCCCGGCCCAGAGGTGGTCCTTATTGCCACGGCTGCTTAACGCCATCGTTATCGGTGCTGGGGAGCACCCATCAAAGTCCCTCATTCGCATTGCTGCACATTGCTTCAGCAACCCCCCCTCTCCCCCGGCCCTCTCCAACAACTCCGACCAGTGCACACGAGGAGTTACTGAGCAGCAGACTCAGTTAGCAATCACAAGCTCCCAGAGACATTTTTTTGAACCGGTTCCTTCACATGTTCTAATATCACTGACAACCTACTTGACAGAGAAATGCCCGGGAAATGTTTTTGGGATGCATAACTTTCCCCATGCCCTGCCCCACCACCACCCCACAAACCCATGCAGACTGCCATGGCGATCATAGTCCCAGCATCTCAAGTCAATCCTGATAACTACAGCTTTCCCTCCCCACCATCATTTGGTGAATCGGTAAAACCTAATCCTTTGAATATCTGTTCTATCATCGGGCCAATAGTTAATCACGGGAGCACAGTGGTTAGCACTGTTGCTTCACAGCGCCAGGGACTTGAGTTCGATTCCCGGTTTGGGTCACTGTCTGTGCAGAGTCTGAACGTTCTCCCCGTGTCTGGGTAGGTTTCCTCCGGGTGCTCCGGTTTCCTCCAACAAGTCCTGAAAGATGTGCTTGTTAGGTGAATTGGACATTCTGAATTCTCCCTCTGTGTACCCGATCAGGTGTAGGAATATAGCGACTAGAGGATTTTCACAGTAACTTCATTGCAGTGTTAATGTAAGCCTACTTGTGACACTAATAAAGATTCTTATCTGTTTGGCCCAGTGTTGATGTGACTGCTGCCAATTTCTAAGCTAATTAATTCAGGACTCATTGCCCAGTGAGTGCACCCATTCCCTGATATGTGGTCAAATCCTCTCTAGAAACAAGATAGGTGGAGATCATCGAGTCCCTTGAGCGGGTCCTGCCACTGTTTAGTGAGATCATGCTGATCTGTAACTTAGCTCCGCCTACTCGGAGCCAGAAACCTTCATTTCCTCAGTAAAAATGCAGTTTTGAAATGTTGAATTGGTGCCCAAAATTAACAAGTTTTTGAGGATAGAGTTTCAAACTTCATCCGCCCAATTGTTTGAAGAAGTGCTTTCTGATATCACAGCCTAAACTCTACTTTTAAGATTATGCCTCTAACTCAGATTGGAAAGCATTTTATGAAGCTATTACACAGGAGCAAAGGAATTACCGTGTGAGTACTTTACTGGTATCCGATGACAAGTTTCAGCTGAATACAAGTGAGTTCTTGGCAAGTGCAATTCGGTAATTTGGACATTCTGAATTCTCCCTCTGTGTACCTGAACAGGCGCCAGAATTTGGCGACATGGGGATTTTCGCAGTAACTTCATTGCAGTGTTAATGTAAGCCTACTTGTGACAATAAAGGTTATTATTATTATAAATAATGGCGAGTTATCATTCATCCACTCTGTGTTTACATGCGCCAGAGGATCATATTTTCTGTTGTAAAACGCCACCATGCCCAGGCCGGCATGGGGGACACAGCCTCAAAATCGGAGAATCCTGCCCTAGGTTTTGGGAGGCTTCGCTGCCAATCTTTATCTTTGATGTGGAGATGCCGGCGTTGGACTGGGGTGAGCACAGTAAGAAGTCTTACAACACCAGGTTAAAGTCCAACAGGTTTGTTTCAAACACGAGCTTTCGGAGCACGGCTCCTTCTTCAGGTGAATGGAAAGGCTTGTTCCAGAAATGTTTATATAGACACAGTCAGAGATGCCCCGGAATGCGAGCACCTGCAGGCAATCAAATCATCAAAGATGCAGAGAGAGAGGTAACTCCAGGTTAAAGAGGTGTGAATTGTCCCAAGCCAGTTCAGTCGGTAGGCCTCTGCAAGTCCAGGCTTGTTGGTGGGGGCCGAATGTAATGCGACATGAATCCCAGATCCCGGTTGAGTCCGCATTCATGCGTGCGGAACTTAGCTATAAGTTTTTGCTCAGCAATTTTGCGTTGTCGCGTCTCCTGAAGGCCTCCTTGTAGAATGCTGACCCGGAGATCAGAGGCTGAATGTCCTTGACTGCTGAAGTGTTCCCCAACTGGAAGGGAACAGTCCTGCCTGTTGATAGTCGCACGATGCCCGTTTATTCGTTGTCGCAGTGTCTGCATGGTCTCGCCAATGTACCACGCTTTGGGACATCCTTTCCTGCAGCGTATGAGGTAGACTACATTGGTCGAGTCGCACGAGTATGCGCCGCGTACCTGGTGGGTGGTGTTTCCACGTGTAATGGTGGTGTCCATGTCGATGATCTGGCATGTCTTGCAGAGATTACCCTGGCAGGGTTTTGTGGTGTTGTGGTTGCTGTTCTGAAGGCTGGGTAACTTCAGAAAATGGCTGGGAAAATGGCTTTAACATGCAAATCAGTACAATATAGCAGACTCAATGGCGTACGTTTCCTTATTTGGAAAGAGCTGCTTGGCTGGGACATCAATGAACATAGCCGGTAAGGACACGCCCCGCCTTCAAGGTGGTGGGTCTTGATTGGACCTAATTGATCATAGTGATCAAGCCCTGATCGATAGATTGGAAGCTCACCTGGGATTGCCCAAAAGAGCACAAAACCCCCAGGGATAAAAGGTGCTGGGCAACCTCGACAGCAACCAACAACGATGACAATGGTCGAAGAAAAGGAAGACAACCCATGCTTCTGATGGAAGGACCAGAATCAAGGACAACAACAAACATGCCACTAACCATCAACACTGCCAGACTGCGGACTCTGGATAACGGCCATATCTGCCTGGTAGTTGCCAGTCACTTGAAAGTTAAGTTAAGGTCTTGCATGTAATAGCTTTGTAGTTCAACTTATGTGTGGGTGATTGAAATAATCTTAACATTGTGTGCTAGCAAATAAATTATATTATTGAATGAAACAATTTGTAGTCATTTGTCTATTGTATACAGGTTAAAGACACACTGGTTTAGGAACAACAAAGTATAATTCAAAAGCATCCTAGCAAAACGTTAACAGCTAATTGCAGTAACTGAGTGCCGTAGAGTGAGAAAGAGAGATGTAAGAGGAAAGTCGACCGAGAACAATAAACGATAAAGGTGACAAACTTCACCAGCTTGCTGGATATACTACCTGGAATTAGGAAGAAAAGTTCCTTTAAAATAAATGAAATGCCTTTCATCTACCCATTGCTTGGTTGAAGTTACTGTTTTCTCTCGACTGCTGCAAAACATTTGCAGCTGAATGTTAATTGTTTGCTTTTGAACTCTAATGCATTGAAGCATTTCTCCCTCTGCAAACAGTGTTTGCTACTTAATGAGTTTCTTGTGATCAACATTTGGTGCCAAGTCAATAAAGGATTTATAAATGTGAATTAGTATTTGACACAACAGGCTAGATTTTCCCACATGGGGTGGGGATTGGTGATGGGGGGTGAAATTCTCCGACCCCCAGCAGGGTCGGAGAATCGCCTGGGGCCGCCGAAAATCCCGCCCCCGCCGTGGCAGAGATTCTCCACCACCCGGGAAGTGGCGGTGGCGGGAATCTCGCCACTCCGATCTGAGAGGCCCCTGCGGTGATTCTCCGGCCCGGATGGGCCGAAGTCCCGCCGTTGGGAGGCCTCTCCCGCCGCCGAGGTTTGAACCACCTCTGGAACGGCAGGATCAGCGGCCCGATTGGGCCCCGGGGTCCTGGGGGGGGGGGGGCGGGGGCCGATCGAACCCCGGGGGGGGGGGGGGGGTGCCCCCACGGTGGCCTGGCCCGCGATCGGGGCCCCCCGCTCAGACTCCGGGCCAGTGCCCTGGGTGCACTATTTCTCCTCCGCGGCCGCCATGGCCTTCGCCATGGCGGAAGCGGAAGAGAACCCCACATCGCGCATGCGCCGGCTGGCGAAAGCCTTTCGGCCAGCCCCGCTGCCGGGGGCGCCGGTTTTTTGCGCCAGTCTTCTGGTGCCAACCGCTCCGGCGCGGGGCTGGCCCCCAAAGGTGGGGAGAATTCCCCACCTTTGGGGAGGCCCGACCCCAGAGTGGTTGGTGCCACTCCCCTACGCCGGGACCCTCCGGCACGCCGGGTAGGGGAGAATCCCGCCCATGATCTGTCCCACCAAGGATACCAAAGAAGTCGCCCAGATTGGCAGCCACTGCTGAGGCAGCCACCTGTGCATCATTCTAAAAAAATGAGAGGAACTGCACCTTCAAGGTGGCCAGGACAAATGGAGAGCTGGGGCCGGTAAATATGCTGCTTCTTTGAGTGATTTCAGTGTAAAGCCCAGCGCCATACAGGCCATTAGTGGCTTCACGATGAAAGGGGGTCTCCAGCAGTTCTATTGCAGCTAACTTGAACATCTGAAAGAGGAGCCACACTCACTTTAGAGAAACTGCTGCTGATTGACGATGGATCAAATGGAGCAGTAGTCAAGAGGATATTCAATGTGGTGCTGGAGGCATTAAAACAGGAGTTGCAAAGGAGAAGTGTCTCCGCGGTGGAGGGGGGGGGGGGGGGGGTGCATTGGGTGCAGAAGAGCCCAAGGCAGTCTCTGAGAAGGGAATCAGAACAAGTCAATTTCCTACATCTGGTTTCAAGGACCTGGCAACACTACTGTAAGAAGTTCAATAACCTGACATGGACAGTCAAGGTCAGTAAAAGTATCTTCATTGAACCTCTCTTACCTACCACACCATCAACCTCTCACAGTGCTCAATGCACCTCAACATCATTACTCACTTATCAGCAATCAGGATTCATACCTAACATCTGGACAGTCCACTTCACCCTCATACATCTTCCAATGATGCCAATCTAGCATCACCTCTTACTGCCTCCACATACCTCCGGCCATTTAGCTATTTCATGCACAACACCCAGAAACATTGCAGCAAGATCACTGACTTCCTTTCTAGTTGGTGGTAATTCCACTGGACTAATAATCCAGATGAGGGTTCAAACTCCATGCAGCTGTTAGGATTTAAATTCAATTAACAATCTGGAATTCAAAAGTTAGTGCCAGCAATGATGACCATGAAACTATTGTTGTAAAAACTGTTGGATCCACAGAATCCCTACAGTGCAGAAGGAGCCATTTGGCCCATTCAGTCTTCACCATCTCTCAGAAAGAGCACTCTATCGAAGCCCACTCCCCCGCCCCATACCCAAAACCCCATGCATTGATCGTGGCTAATCCACCTAACCTGTACATCTTTGGACACTAAGGGGGAATTTAGCATGGCCAATTTACCTAACCTGCACATCTTTATACCGTGGGAGGAAACCGGAGCACCCGGAGTAAACCCGCGCAGACACAGGAAGAACATACAAACTTCAAACAGTCACCCAAGGGCAGAATCGAACCCGGGCCCCTGGCGTTGTGAGGCACCAGTGCTAACCAATGTGCCACCATGCCATAAGATGTGTGTAGTTCACTAGGTCTTGCAAAGTGGTTCTCGTCTTGTATGGTTTAACAGTAAGGTTTATTAACTACTCATAACTGCATGCATTTATACAGTATAAGGTCTAATCTAGGAGCTGCCTACAAGCTTGCCTCTACACACGTCTCTGATCAGTAAAAGACTGCCCTCTAGACTCAGGTCATGCGTTCCTTTACATCACAATGTGGGGGTTACTGTACCCAGACCTACATTACCCCTTTCTGAACCAGACCCTTGCACTACAAAAATCCATTTGGCTCACTAGTGTCTTTTTGGAAGGAAATCTGCTGTCCTTAACTTGGTCTGGTCAACATGTAATTCCAGACCCACAACAATGTGATTGACTCTTAACTGGTGGGACAACCTACTCAATTCAAGAGCAATCAGGGATGTGCAACAAATGATGGCCTCGTCAGTTGCACCCACATCCATGAAAGAATTAAATAACAGGAGGAAGCCAAACAGAACTGGAGGGTGACACGCACACCCCATCAGCTGAGCCCTCTGGGGGAATCTGCTCCACATCATAATGTTACAATGATGGAGGAAAATCCTGTATTATGTAATAATAATAATAATCGCTTATTGTCACAAGCAGGCTTCAATGACACACATACTGAACTTTTAAATAAGACCTGCAGTTTTAAAAATGGTCCTACCGCAGTAGGACCATTTTTAAAACTGCAGGTCTCTCTCTCTCTCGGATCTGTGCTGCGACCCCTCATCCCTGACGGAAGTAACTAAACAGGTGACGGTTCTCGAATCTAAATTTGACTGTGAGTACATTTTTTTTGTGTAATTAGCAGCAGGTCAGGGACCTTGTTGATCTCGTTTTTCATCCGCATCAGATTTATACAGGCTGTCAATAAATTTGGGTCCGGGACCCTTTGATTAAGTTTTGGGGTCAGGGACCCTCTCAGTAATTTTTTGGGGTCAGGGACCCTGTCAATAATGTTTTCGGGTCAGGGACCCTGTCAGTAATTTTTGGGGTCAAGGACCCTCCAATTTGATTTGGTACCAGAAATTTTGTTTGAGCGTTTTTTTGCCTGGGGCACATTTTACTGACATTATGCGACAAACTTTAGACAAAACTAGCGGCAACTCCCCTCTATTTTTCATGTGTTTAGAAACCCCTTCTCAAGAACGTAATATTCGAAGATTGGCTGCAGCGCTGCTTTAAACAATAAATTAGGTAACGATATCTGGCCAGTAGGTAACACAGGGATCTTGGAACTTTGACAATAGCATTGATTCAGAAAAAAAGCAATCTGGAAAAAAAATGCCGCTTTCAAATTGTTTAATTTTACAGTGGAAAACAAAACAGTCCACTTAACGCAACGAACAATCACTATTAATGAGTTGGAGAGATAAAGCCCGCAAAAGAGATATTAATGAGTGTGTGAACGGTAAAGCGAAAAATTGGGAGACTTTAAAATTGTAATGTGAGCTTTGGGATAGAAAACAGTCAAAACACTAAAAAAGCAATTCGGCAATAAGAAACCTCCTCTCACCAGACAAATAGGGCTAGCTCATAAGATTATAGGAAAGGAGGATCCTCCCAGTTGCTCTGGCATGCCGATGTTCCCATATTCAAGCGATACGGAAGACAAGGAGAATTTGAACCCTGGACCCCACCCTCATTTTGCGCTCCCCGATCTTGCAATTCCACTTTCCCAAGTCCTGACTCTCACTTCTGATCCCATTACCAATGAAACTCCTGCTAACGTATCCCCCGTAGCGACACGCACTCGGTCACAGACGCAAGCCGTAAATATCGAACAACCCTTCTCTACGGAAAACATGATAATTGACTAAAAGGTATTGATTAAAAGATCCACAATAAGGAAATTATAGAAGTGAAGTTAATAAGTTATCAATTTAGAAGCATGCTGGCAATAATGACTGGATTTTAACATTGTTTATGAACAAAATTTAGTACATCAGATGATGTTAACTGACTACTGCTTGGAATGTTGTACTGGCCTTACTATGATAACAAGTGGTTCTTCTGAAGGACAACAAAATGCGTACTTGAATTGTTTTTAAACTATTGGCAAAACATTCATATTTCCTCTTGCAAATGTTCCCAAGCTTCCCAAAATGTTCTCAAAGTTGTTCAGTTCACACTATATCAGTTTAAAAGAAAGTAACTTTACAAATAAGAGTAACTGAAATATGAATATGTTTTTAGATTGCGTGAAAAGACGTAAATGGCATCATGCCAATTTCTTAGATTCTGCAGGAAACATTAACCATTTCAGCAGACAGTTGGTATTTTTTGAATTGACAAAGAAAAAATACTTCTCAAAGAATAGCTAATGCCTCTAAAATTAATCAGTGCAAATTGACTTAAATGGAATAACACAGATAAAGTTTTCGAAGGAGAATGAAAAATGTTTGTTCAAAATTTGTCCACAAGGACAAGGGCTGAATCCAAGAGAGAGAAAGAGAGACAGAGGAAGAGATTGAAGGAGAGAGAGAGAGAGCCAGCGACAGAGACAGGAACTGTTAGAGATAGCGAAAGAGAGCGAGTCAGGGAGAGGCAGAGATGGAGAGGTAGTCAGATAAAGAGAAAGAGCAACAAGAGTTCCAAAGACAGAGTTGCGTCCCGAGGCTGAAGAAGGAGTCTCGGTCATGATTCAATCATTCCTTCAACAGGGAATTCTGATACCGTGCCAATCGCCCTGTAATACCCCGATTCTTCCAGTTCCTAAGATAGGAAGACCATCCGAATGCCGTTTAGTCCAAGACCTCCGGCTTATTAATCAGATAGTTGAACCCTTACATCCTATTGTCCCAAATCCAGCGACAATCCTTAGCAATGTCCCACCGGAAGCGACTATTTTTACCCTTGTTGATTTGCAACATGCCTTTTTTGCGATACCCCTCGCCCCTGAATCACAGTATTTGTTTGCCTTTACATTTAAGAAGACGCAATACACTTGGACTCGTCTTCCACAGGGCTTCATTCATTCTCCAACCCTTTTCTCACAGGCATTGCACTCCCAGTTAGCGACATTAGCACCTCCTGGTGGCTCCACCATCATTCAATATGTTGATGACTTACTCCTTGCCAGCCCTGATTTCATCGCTAACCAGCGTGACACCCTTTTACCTGCTCATCCGTCTCCATTTATGGGGATATGTGATCCCGCCCACTAAAGTTCATAAAGGCCAACGACAAGTCAAATTTTTGGATGTCCTAATTAGTGCTACTGATCGCTCCCTTACTCAAGAACGCATTTCTCCTATATTGCAGACCCCATTTCCTACATCGCCCAAGCAGGTGCAAGCTTTTTTATGATTAGTGAACTTTTGCAGACAATGGATTCCGAATGTTACTGTACATGCTAAAGAATTAACTCCGTACTCCTTTCAAAATGCTCCACTTAAGTTTGAACTACCTGATTCAGCAAAGCAATCTTTCATTACTCTGAAAAATGCCCTGGCTACCGCCCCAGCACACGACCTATGTATGACAGACCTTTTCACCCAAATTCTTACTGCTGTCCATTTGTTAGTCCAGGCAGCCTCTAATCTAACCCTTCACCAGCAAGTACAAGTGCATACTTCACACTCTATTGTGGCTCTTCTAACGTCTCAGCAAACCCAGCATCTGACTCAAGCGCGATTGAGCAGCTATGAGGTTTCACTATTGCAAAACCCCTACCTCTCGTTTCATTATTGTTCAACCTTAAATCCTGCTGTGTTCCTCGAACAGCCCCCCGATAACCTTGAGGACCCACCACACGATTGTTTACTTCGGAATCACTTCCTTTCCACACCTCGCCCGGATTTAACAGACAGGCCTAGTGATAATCCAGATCTAATTTTTTATGTTGATGGCAGTTCTTCCATTTCCTCATTTCCCTTCGCACAGTCGAAATATGCCGTGGTAACCGACACTGACGTGCAGGAAGCAGCGGCCTTCCAGACCCCTGTCTCTGCACAAAAAGCCGAGCTAGTCGCCCTTACTCAAGCATGTATTTTAGCCACAGATAAAAGTACTAATGTTTACACTGATTCTAGATATGCCTTTGGCATGACCCCATGATTTCGGCCGCCTCTGGCAACAGCGAGGTTTTCTCACCTCTGTGGGAACTCCCATTCAAAATGCTCTTTGGGTTAAAAATCTCCTCGATGCTATTCAGCTTCCCCGTCAATTGGCAGTTATTAAATGTGTTGCGCACACGAAGGGTGACACTCCTGTTCAATTAGGAAATGCCCGTGCTGATTCAGCTGCTAAAACTGCAGCTTCATCAACCTCTTTAATTGTTCCCAGTGGGGCTAATCAGGCTCTAAACCAGGTACCTGCATTACGGACGAAGGGCATGCCAGAGATAGCTGAAGTTCAAAATTTACAGAGGGACGCCTCTGATTCTGAGCGAACACTATGGAAGTCAATGAGGTGTTCGCACTCCTTGACACGAGACCTCTGGCTGACTCCAGTTGGTCAAGTTTGTATTCCGAATTCTTTATTGCCGTTACTTGTTGATTATTTGCATTCTTGTACCCATCTTGGCAAGGAGGGAGTGGTACAGCTACTCCTAAAAACTTGGTGGCACCCAGATTTTAATACAGCAGCACAAACGCGGCTGGATCGATGCGTCATTTGCATGAAACATAATAAGAGTAAAGGTATTAAAGGTCCTCCGGGAACCACCCCCTTGCCAGATGATCCTTTTGCTTGTATACAGCTTGATTTTATCGAATTGCCAAAAGCACAGTGCTATAAATATTGTTTAGTAATAATCGATGTGTTTAGTAAATGGATTGAAGCATTCCCCACCACTAATTGTACGGCACATACAGTAGTGAAGTTGTTGTTAACGGAAGTCATTCCTTGTTTTACCCAAAATGGTGAGCTCAGACAATGGACCACATTTTGTAGCTCGGATCAATACTGAATTGTGCAAAGCCCTTGTAATTAAACAGCAACTGCACTGCGCGTATCACCCACAGGTAGCAGGAATTCTGGAAAGAGCCAACGGGACTTTAAAAGAAAAATTATCTAAATTAACTGAAGAAACTGGGTTAAATTGGCTAAAAGTATAACCCTTGGCACTGTTTCACATGCGAGTGACTCCCCATTCGCGGACCGGACTGTCAGCTGCAGAGATAGTCTATGGTCGGCCAATGAGGACTCCCTGGGATGCCCATGAAAAACCCCTAGAGGGAGTAGACCTCCATGTGATGGGGGAACAAATGCAGAACTATTTGAATCAATTAACACTTTCTTTGAAGTTTCTTCACTCACAGGTAAAACAGGTACATCTACCAGTAATGACAGGGACAGCCGTCCCTCGATATCCAGTGGTCAAACCCGGAGACCTCGTGTTGGTAGAAAAACTGGGACAGAAAGAAACTAGGACAACGCTGGAGCGGACCATTCCTCGTACTACTGACGACGCCAACTTCGGTCAAACTTGAAGGACGTTCAAGTTGGATACATCTATCCGATTGCAAGAAGATAGTCTCCAACCCAGACGAGAACACAGGATCAAGATCTTCAGTATAATTTTTGGACTTTCTGGACTACTTAGCCTTAATGGCCACCCAGTAGTAAAAAAACGAACTAAACGAGACCTGCCTTCCAATACCTATTCACATATGTCATATCTTTACGCCGAAAAATTGAATATTAGCAAGTGTTGGGTTTGTACCCACATCCCTGTCCATTCAAGGGAAGGAATACCTCTCCAATCTCTCCCCTTTCACACCACAGAAACAGTTGAATGGATTTTACGACAAAATCAAACAGGAATCAGGGGAGATAGGGGGAATATGAAAATATGGAGATCTGCTGGCTATGACATGACTAAATTTTCAGTTTCGTATCAACCTACCTATAATCATGCCTTAACTCCACCCTCCCTCACTGTCCACTCGTATAATGTTCAAGGTTCCGTATGTTTTAATAAATCAGGGAAAGGAAAGTTAATGGGGCAAAGTAGGTGCAACCTACCAATATAATCCCCTGGATGACATCAGCTGATGATTTTACAGCCTACAATGGAACCTATTTCATATGCGGCACTAAAGCATATCCGTGGCTCCCCATTAATTGGACAGGGTCCTGCTTTTTGGGATATGTCATACCCCAAATGCATCATCGACCCACCCTTAAGCACTCCCCCTCGCGAGCAAAAAGAACAATTTCTAAAACGGAACTGGCAAGGCATGAACGAACTGATCTACATGGCCTCAGCATTGGAACATCTGGCAAACGTAACGGCAACAGAAGCCAGGGACACTAGACAGGCACTGGCCGAGGTCTCAGCTGAGCTAGTGGCTGTCCGGACCGTGGCATTACAAAATCGACTGGCTTTGGATTATCTGTTAGCCTCGCAGGGAGGAACGTGCGCTATCATAGGCCAAGAGTGCTGTACTTACATTCCAGATGGCTCTGAAAATATCACTAACCTGGCCGACCATATTAAGAAACAGGCTGCTCAAATTCAAGAAATTGGCAGTGAATTTCACGACTATAACCCGCCGGGTTGGCTAGGGTGGTTGGGTCATGGATTATTTGACTGGATCTTTAAGGCCTTTATTCTACTTCTACTAATGCTATTAGGGATAGGATTGCTTTCCTGCTTGTGTAAATGCATTTTCAAACGAATCATGGATGTACCTATTTAGCTAGTTGTCATGATATGACAAAAGGGGGGAGTGCGGTATTGTGTGAAGCAAATAATGGCATGATGGGAAAACTAGTCTAGTCTTCTTGGTACAATTGAATTTAACCTAAGGCACAGAATACACAGAGACAGCCTGTCCATGGGAACCGGGTGACTCTGAGAGTCTAGATAAGGCTTGGAGCTAGAAGTAGTCTTAATACATAACAAGCTGAACAACTATTTCTTCCTGTTCCTAAACAACTTCGTCCCTTTCTTAAAACAAAGACAAGATAATGATATGAAACTCAAGTCCCCTGGAGGTCAGCAAGGTGCCGCCATTGTAACGATTATTACTTATGTTTTACTTTTGATCAAATTCCTAACCGAGTTGTATTCATGTTATCTTGATCCTATAATGTATAAGAATCACCTTCTTTTCCTGTACTATCGCAGACTTGGGACGGACTCCGCAGTTTGTAATTGACTGCCTTCCGACTTTCCAAGTTTCTGCCATTTCTGCTAGCAGTTCTAATTAGTGAATAAAGTTCAGTTTTGCTTATCTAATGAATGCTGTTTGAATTTCTCTATCACAGTCAAGACGCGGGGAAAATATAAAATACAACACTACAAGCCAAAGGTGGCTGAGGATGCAAATTCAGTCACTGGCTGAATTGCTGGTGTGTGATGCTAAGAGAGGGACAATGGAATCACAACCTGTTTCCAAACATGGATACATCAAAAGCACAAAAGCCATACAGAATCTAAATACCATCTCCTGTGGAGATAATGGGAGCTGATCATCTACTCAGCAGAAATAATATCCTGTGAGCAATGTTCCAGACCAGTTTGTGAATGCTTGCAGTCCAGGAAAAGACAAAGACTGGGATAAAAGCCAGCTAGAAAACTTGGTCAGTGTTGACAAGTGCTGGCTGTGTCAGTATGTGACACAGGAGGATAGACACAACAGCCCCCATGCAAAAGATTTGCAGCTAACTCTCTGATTGCTGAAGCAAGCCAGTCAGCAAAGTCATAGCTGAAAAAGGAGAAAGGCAGCTTCACAACTAAACCACAGAACACTGGAATCTCGAAACCGACTAGTCAGCCCGATTGCAATCACAAATCTCAATGGCCACAACCATGTACGTCTCAAGACAAGTCAAAGGCATTAATTTTAAAAAACAATATTTACTTTTGGACTCAATTCTCATTTCTAATCTGTGTGAATGTATATGCACATGTGCTTTGTCATTTTTCTCAAAATTAGTAGCTAATAAACTCACTCTATTTTTAACTCAAGACAGCCTGGTCACATTGACTCCTTTTAAAACATAAATATATTGGGCAGGAAAAAGGTATCTGCAAGGGAAGGTAATTTTCTTTAAATTAAGCTGGTTGCAACTGGCCAAAGAGATTGAATAAAGAAAGGAGCCAGTTCATCTTCCCCTCACCCGAGGCATAATAAATTTGGGGGAATCTCACCAAGGGACCAGTCGTAACAATGAAGATGGGTGTGACAGAGGTCATTGCATCTAATATCACAGAGAGCTTTCAGGACAATGGCATGTTTCTGCACAATGTCCCTTTAGAATTCCTACCTATTCACCCTCATTGTGTTCTCTGGCATGAAGTGAAAGCAGCATATGATGTGAACATGGACTCTTGTTTTAGACCCACTCCCTTCCCTCACTCTAACCTTCCCCTTGCTTTCAGATACCCAAGCCTCCCATCTATAGCCAGTCACTGTAACCTTGTAAGAAAAACTGAGAGCTGATACGGATCTCAAAGGTAGAAGCACCATAATTTGATCTGAAAATCTCAGCCAACAGCTCAGATATTGGTACTGTTCATGGGGTAACATAGAGTCGGAATCTGTACATGCGGAGTCACTTGGCACTGGTGGGCTGTATCCAGGCCCGAGAGCGAGAACACTTCACACAATCATGGAGTTATGAGAGAAGGAGACCATTCGGCTCATTAAATCCATGCTGGCTCTCTGTAGGGTAATCAATCAATCCCATTCCCCTGCTCTATTCCTGTAGTCCCTCAAGTTCATTTCTCTCAAATGTCATCCCAGTTTAATTGGGAAATGATCCATCATTTCCACATCCACAAGCCTCATCGGCAACAAGTTCTAGATCTTCGAATGGAATTCTGTTTTTAAAAGGAGAGACCCAGGGATTGGGGGGGGGGGGTTGCCTTGGGTTGGGGGATGCGGATGGGAGGTTTGCATACCCCAATTTGGGATGGTGGCAGGACAAGATGGTAGGGATGTTAATGATTTTTACGTGGTCATTTGTGTTTAAACTTAGGTTTGTATGCCCCTTCCCTGGAGGGGCAGGTTACAGACAGGAAAACTCAGTTTCAGGGAACTCAGGTGAGGCCCTCCAAGGGGTGGCATATAGGAGGATACGGATGCCAATGCTTGGGCATTAGCAGGTCTGTCAGATGGGCCTGTTGTCCCTGTCAATGAGCATGGATGTGTCCAACTCCCAACTTGCCAAAGGGATTTGCATGGAGCATGGAGCCCATCCTTTCTGCAATGGTGGCCAACTCCATGACAACACTTGCGAACCCATTTGTGATGCAGCATCCAATGGCTGAGATCTTAGTTTCCAATGCAGCGTAGGTGGCAAACCGCCCAATATCTTAATGCTGTGGTGGAAGCTCAGACTGACATCAGGAAATCCATTCTCGTTGTCACGGAAGCTCAGACTGCTGATCTCATGACTGAAGATGGGCCACTGTGTTCAAAACGTTTTGCAAACTCTCATTGCAACACAGCAACCAGTCTTTCAACAGATTATTAGGCTTTTTGGTGCACTATCCCTGGGGAATGACATTGACTCCATGGAACAGGAACCTGCTGGTTCTTCCTCAGGATGAAAGCGTTTGTAACACTGCTAATCTGTAAGTCATCAAAACTCTTCTAAAAAGACACCACAGTCCTTCCACAAAATGAAGTGAAAACCATCTCACCTGGAAGTTGGATGTCTAGCCGTTTAGGTAATGCCAGTCAGGGAGTGGGTCCCTTCAGCAGCTGACTGGATACGACTTGGGTTTACTAGTCGAACATCATCTAAATTCGCAGAACATGCATCAAATCAGCTGAAAATGTTCCGGCACATGCCCATACCAATGGTCTGTCAGTCAGGGTATACCATGTGGGCGGCACCAGGGTGGCTGGAAGAGTTGAGGCCACCGTTTTCCCTCTTTGGAGCTTCCGTAAATACCATCGCCAGCAGCAAATCGGAGCCCGATTTCACAGCCTGAAACCTGGGCTGGAGGCGAGTGGAAGTTTGATAGAGGTAGAGACAGAGTAGAGATGAGAGAACCATTGGGTGACAGGTCTTTAACTTGCATCCTGGTTTGCGAGTAGGCCAGGGTTTGATGGGGAGGCGCGGATGTCACCAAGTTGGCCTCAGTTATGGTCAGTGCGTGATCTTCAGCCACCAGAGAGATCAAAACTAACTGAAAAGGTTCCAAATCCTCAAAGCAAAATGAGATGTAATGACATGTCCTTGTAAAAATGTGTTATCAGCCTGAAGCCCTGTGAATCTCAGGGATGCAGAGAGAACTCATGGAGTAATGGTCCATCTGACCAGGTGATGAGGCTTTACCAATTCCCACCAGTGACTGGCAGGAACTGGAGGTGGGTTGGATTCTGTTTGTTATACTGTGGGAATGAGGCAGCAGGGAGGCAAAGACACAAGGAAAACGTGGCTAATTTACTTTAGGCAATAATTAATAAAGGCACTTTTACTAAGATTATTGTGGATAAGAAATCTTTATAAACGGTCAGTGAAATGCAGCTCTTTCAGCTAACACGTTTCCTGTTGAAAATGAGGGTCCTGTTGCTCCTCAGTGCCTTTCTGGTGGCTGTTAACAGCCAGACGACATTCATTGGGTGAGTAAATGTCCTTTTCCCTTTTTGTGTGGATTGTGGGAATCCAATCAAAAGGTGCAGTCAGAATGACAGCTTGGAAATGTCGCACCATGAGGGCCATTTGGGAGGTTGGGGTTTCACCCTCTGTGAAGCCAGGCTCATTGAACCAAGAACTGGAATTTTTCAAAAAGGTAAGTAATCCCATAGCTGGGACTAAATGCGGGACCCGACCCCATGCATTGGGCAATGGGATGCTGGGTGGCAGGTTACTGGTGGCAGCTGATTAAGCTGCTGTTGCCGGATCTCTGTCGCCTGTCAGAGGTGCTGGCCCAATCACAGGGTCAGCAGCGCGGCAGCTCAGCAGTGCCCCCAATAGAGGTGGTCACCTCCGAGGCTGCAAGGAGAAGAGAGCACCTCCATGCTGTGGGAGGTGGGGAAGTGGGCGATAATTGCCCAAATTAATTGGTTTAATTGGACACCCGCCTCCCCTGCTGAGGTTCTCAACACTGGTGATATCCCATAATATCCCGTGGCGGCAGGAAGGCGTTGGCATCCTTACCTCCCAGCTCTTCTCCACAGGGCTGGTAAATTCTCAGTTGGTGGCAAGTGAGATTTCTCTGTATTGCCCGCTTCACAGATTAACAGCTGTTTGAGTTTGGTTGATGCCAATAATGAGATAGTGGATCAGAGATTTAGATTTGGATTCATTGTCATGTGTACTGAGGTACAGTGAAAAGTATTGTTCTGCATACAGTCCAGGCAGATCTTTCATAGAATTTACAGTGCAGAAGGAGGCCCTTTGGCCCATCGAGTCTGCACCAGCTCTTGGAAAGAGCACCCTACCCAAGGTCAACACCTCCACCCTATCCCCATTACCCAGTAACCCCAGCCAACACTAAGGGCAATTTTGGACACTAAGGGCAATTTAGCATGGCCAATCCACCTAACCCGTACCTCTTTGGACTGTGGGAGGAAACCGGAGCACCCGGAGGAAACCCACGCACACACAGGGAGAACGTGCAGACTCCGCACAGACAGTGACCCAAGCCGGGAATCGAACCTAGGACCCTGGAGCTGTGAAGGAATTGTGCTAACCACAATGCTACCGTGCTGCCCTTTCATTACTGTTTCATGCTGTTTCATACATGAAAAAAAACATAGGACATACGATAGATACACAATGTAAATACATGGACGCAGACATTGGGTGAAGCATAGCGTACAATGCTACAACAGAGAGCGCATCAGAAGTTGGTTTTAACCATTTTCTTTTCAAGAATTGAGTACAGTGTAAAATAGGCTGACAATTCGTTCCTTTTATGCTTGTGATGTCAACCAATTTCACCCCACCCCTCCCCTCCACGCACCCAATGTATAAGAATGGGACCACATGCCACCCTGACTGCTGTGTGGTCTAGTGAGGGACAATAGTAAGGGTGGGGATGGGAGGCAGCCCTCCCACATCATCTGGTTTGAGTTTGCATTGCCCGTAGCCCCACTGCAGTCAAACCAGGAAAAAGGAACCAGTTTGCTACAAACTTAAGCTTATTTTTCTTTTGCACTGTTGGCTGTAGTGGGTGATCCCCCTGTGAGCCTGAGGGCTCGATTTGGAGCCAGGGACCCCATACGGAGGCCGATGGCTGCACTGTAAATGCAGCTAAGGCTGTTATGGAACCACACCGATAACGCACTCTGAAATTTAGTGGCTCTTATTAATGCATCTCGGTCACTCTCACCAGTCCCCTTGTGGTTTATTGCAAAGGCTCATGTTAAGCAATGCCATCAAAATGCAAAGTCATGGTGAACGGATATCAACACACACCAGTCCTGAGGGTTGCCAACTCTGGTTAGACCCATTCCTGGAGATTTCATCACATGATCTCCCACTTCCAACCCTCCCCACCCACACAAAGCTGCCGCTGGCTGCTTGCCATGTTCACCCGTGTTGTGTAACACCTTCCCAAGGTCAAACAGAAAGCTAACAGACTCCTCCAATATTTTTCTAACCAGTAAACAAAAGTGTTTGAAAGGATTTTTAAAAGCACAACTTTTTTTTTTATTGCCCTTTAGATTTTTCTGCCTGGTTTTGTTGGCAGCTCTCTAACCTTCAATTCCTACAGACTCACAAGGTGGTCCTGGAGAGTTGACAAACCTACAATCAACCCCCTTCTCTCTTTGGATCCTGATCTGAGCTGATAAGTGACCTTCCTGATAAATAGGGCTTGAGTAGTGAGCGCAATGGGTGACCAAGCACATGGCTAAAATTTCTTTTGTATTAACAACAGAGAATAAAATGAGGAAGATAATTGGAGGCTAAAGCAGAGAGAAAGAACCACTGTCAATTGACCAGAATCATAGAATCCCTACAGTGCAGAATGAGGCCATTCGGTCCATCAAGTCTGCACCGACCCTCCTAAAGAGCAAACCCCTTAGGCCCACTCTATTCCAGTAACCCCATCTAAACAGCACATCTTTCGGGACCGTAGGAGGAAACCGGAGCACCCGGAGGAAGCCCACGCAGTCACGAGGAGAACGTGCAAACTCCACACAGATAGTCAACCGGGGCGGGAATTGAACCCAGGTTCCTAGCACTGTGAGGCAGCAGGGCTAACCACTGTGCCGCCGTTCCACTTTGCCTCCTTCCCCTGCCCATAGAATCCTGCAAGAAGGTTACCCGTGTGATTTGCCGGCCCCCTAGAGCCCACTCATACGCGCCCTAGTCAGGTGCACCCTGTGCACCACCTTGAACTCGATTAGGCTTAACATCGCACATGAGGAGGTGAAGTTGACCCTGTGAAGTGCCTCACTCCACACTCCCCCACCAAAAACTAAAACCAGCTCACCCTTCCACTTCCTCTTTACTTCCTCCAATAATGCCTTGTCCAATTCCAACAACTGCCCATAGACATCTGAAATCTTACCCTCCCCTAACTCGGCCAAGGACAGGGCCCTGTCTATAAGCAAAGGCATTGGTACCGGGGAGATGAAAGAAGCTCCTTGCGTAAAAAAGTCACACACCTGAAAATACTTCAATACATTCCCTCTCAGGAACTGAAACCTCTCTGGCAACTCGTTTAGGCCTGCGAACCTATCCTTCAGAAACATGTCTATAAGATATATATCTTTCCATGCCCTAAGCGATGAATCTAAGCCAAATGGCACAAACCTATGGTTCCTGCAAATCAGAGCCAGCAGTGACATGCAACCCAGTTTAATGTGCTGCCTGAACTGATTCCACTGCCTTACAGCGCCGAGCACCCGGGTTTGATCCCGAATCCCGGATCCGTGTGGAGTTTGCAATCCTCCCCATGTCAGCGTGGGTCTCACCCCCATGACTCAACAATGTGCAGGGTAGGTGGGTTGTCACACTAAATTACCCCATAATTGGGGAAAAAAATCAACTGATTCCATACCTTCAAAGTGGCTATCACCACCAGACTCGAAGAGAATCTAGCAGGGAAAACAGGAGGGGTGAAGTAACCAGGGCCCTCAGACCCGACCCTATGCACAAAACCTCCTCCACCCCCCCCCCCCCCCCCCCCCCCTATATAGAGTCCAGATCCTTGAACCACCCCTGCACCTTATCAATATTTGCCCAGTAGTCACATAACAGATTAGGTAATGCCTATCTCTTTGCAAAAACATCCTACCAATCCGAGGGGTTCACCAGTCCAAACAAAAGCAGATATCAATTCATTAACCCTGCAAAATAAAGCCTTGGGGAGAAAGATTGGAAGACACCGGAACAAAAATAAAAGTCTCGGGAGAATATTCATCCTCGCCGTCTGCACCCCTCCCACTAAGGTCAGAGGGAGGGTGTCCCACCTTTTCAAATCGGCCTTCACCCCATCCACTGAACTAGAAACGTTACGTTTACGGAGCGAGGACCAGTTAAGGGCCAGCTGGATTTCCAGATACCGGAAGCTAGTTCTGGCCGGAAGAAACGGCAGTCTTCCCAGATCAGATCCCCTCCCCAGAGCTTCACCAGGAAATACTTACCCTTGCCCAGAATCAGTTTGTACCCCGAAAAGGAGCCAAACTTCCTGAGCAACTCAATTATCTCCCACACATTGGAGAGTGGGTCCGTGATATATAGTAACAAATTGTCCGCATTTAAGTACACCTTATGCTCCCTCCCATCATGCTCCATCCCCCTCCAGCTGTTAAAATGGCCTCAATGCAATGGCCAGTGGCTCAATTGCTAAGGCAAACAAAAGTGGAGACAATGGACACTCCTGCCATGTTCAGTTGGAAATAACCCGGGCTCAGCTCGCTGTGGGAGCCCTATTCAAAAGCACAATCCATTAAAAACATTTTGGACTGAATCCAAAGTCTCTTAAAGAGGTACCCCCACTCATCCCTATCAAACGTCCAGTGAGATAATCACCTCTGGCTCGGTCCTTAAGGAAGGCGACAACACAACATTTAACAATCTCTTAATATTGGCCGACGACCGCCGACCTTTAACAAATCCAGTCTGCTCCTCCGAGATGACCCCAGGTAGGCAGGGCTCCAAACGCAATGCCAACATCTTGGCCAACAAATAGAGTCAACAGTTAAGACCAAAATAGGCTGAGACGACCAACATTCCGTGGGATCCTTGTCCTTCTTCAGGATAAAGGAAATCGACGCATGCGCCAACGTAGCCGGCAACACCCCCCCCCCCCCCCCCCCCCCCCCCCGGACATGGAATCATTAAACCTGTCCAGCAGAATTGGGATCAACTGACCAGCAAATTGTTTGTAAAATTCAATGGGGAACCCACCCAGACCCAGCGTTTTGCCCATCTGCACTAACCGAATACAACTCATGATCTCCTCCGGCCTCATCAGCGTCTCCAACTCTGCCTTCTTTCCTGCTCCACCTCCAGAAAGGTCAACCCATCCAAAAATGGCTTCATTGATAAACCCTCCTCTGGGGGCTCTGACTCATAGAACCCACGGTAGAATGCCTCAAATACTTCATAAACCTTCTCCGGGGAAAAGACCAACCTGCCACCCAAGTCTGTAACCTGCACTACCTCCCGGGAGGCAGCCTGCCATCTCAGCTGGTGAGCCAACAAACGACCGGCCTTCTCCCCATACTCATAAAACCACCCCCTCGAGCACCACAGCTGGCTCACCTCCTTGCCCGTTGACAACAACTCAAAATCCATTTGCAGTTTCTTTCTGCCAATAACTCTGGTGTTGGGGCAATCGAGTGCTGCTGGTCCACCTTGAGAATGGAATCCACCAGCATCTGCCTCTCCACCTTCCCACATCTATCCCCATGTGCCGTATAAGAGATTATCTCCCCCTAATAACCACCTTCAGGGATTCCCAGAGCATGGAAGATGCGCCTGCCTTGTTCCTGTTGAACTCAATGTAAACTTCAATGGCTGAGGCTACAACAAAGTACCCGGGCAGGATTTGCAGCATGTGCGACTCCTCACCAGATAGCCAACACCAGAAGCCCTATTGTGCAATTTCTTGAGTAAATTTAATTGAGTTTAATTCTTCAATGAATAGTTTCTGATTCTTCCAGCTCTGTTTTCCGGCGCCCGCGCACCCCCGCCAGCAGTGGGATCTTCCGTTCCAGCAGCCAGCCAATGGGGTTTCCCATTGTGACTATCCCACCCAATCAGGAAACCCGCGGGCATGAGTGCGCTGCCGGCGAAGCGGAGGGTCTCGCTGACGGAGAATCCATATCTGAGATCTGTGAATTCAGAAAGTACCAGTCTGTGGGCTCACAATACCAGCTTTTCAATCCAGATAGACAGGATTAAGGTTGCACTTTTCTCTGACACCCAGAAAAAACATAGACACAATGATTTTGGGTAGCTTAAGGCAGTCCTAAGTCAAGGTCACAACCCTCCATAACTCTATGCAATGGTGTTCATTCACTAATGTCAATAGATATAAAATTGTGAGCTGCCAATGTGTAGTTTGATAATATATATTCCCAGTGTGAGACGGATGGGGGAACTCTACTCACACCTGAAATTCAACACGAACCTTAACCCTAACTCTGAGCCTAAAACGATCCCCCAGATTCACTCAGTGACACTGGAGATTGATTGATGTGGGAAATAGAGAAATGTCATGTTGGGTGATCCTCTAAGATTAAGTCACGTTGATGGAGCAAAGTGATATGATCTTTGCATTGAGCCCATGCTTAACCTGATCCAGGAGTGGAAGCGAAGAGAAGAGAGAAGCTTTTATTCCTTTTCACCGTCCCTTGCTATAAAAATGCATAAAGAGAAACAAGTGTTTGAACTGATGGCAGAGGTTGTTTAACCATCGGGTTACAGTTGGGGCTGGTTTAGCTCAGTTGGCTGGACTGCTGCTTTGTGATGCAGAGCCAGGCCAACAGCGTGGGTTCAATTCCTGAGGTTATTCATGAAGACCCCGTCTTCTCATCCTTTCGTCTTACAAAGGCGACCCTCAGGTTAAATCATTACCAGTCAGCTCATCCCCTCAAAGGGGGGAAGGCAGTCAGTGGTCATATGGGACTATGATCTGAAACAAGAAGGTGGCCCCTTCACTGCGTGTGACACAAGACCAACCTCCGATTGCAGGGAGTTGCTCTCCATGGCCTCATTGATAGAGAACTTCATCATCTAATGTTTGACACACAGCTACCACTATATGTCACTTGGGAAAAGTTGTGAGCAGTTTCTTTCTCAAGGGTTGAGCTGACATGCCTCATGTCCTGTGATTTTAGTTATTGCATGAAGATTTTCAATTCCTTTTCATTTTCACTTCCCACAGTGACCAGGTTCTACGTATCACAGTCAGCAATGAGGAGCAGCTTGCCTTGGTGAACTCCCTCCAAGAACAAGAGCACCTGAATGTAAGTTTGTCCATGTGAATGTAAATAAATGGAATTCAAGGGACATAAATTCATGAATATCTCTTTGTGCTTTATCACCCCCCCCCCCCCCCCCCCCCCCCCCCCCCCCCCCACACAACCTTCTTATTCGATCAGCGGACCACATTATCTTCTGCAATCTTAGTTGTGGTCTACATTATGATATCTGATGCTACCTGTAGGTTTCTCACTAAATTAAAAATGCTTTATGTATCAGACAATCTTGTATTATAGTTAAAAAAATACAAGTAATCACTGAACAGGAATCGCGATCAACATGCCTTAGTGAATCCCTGAAATACACAGACTGAAGAAATCAGGGCAAAATTATCAATTCAGAGCATCTAACACATTCTCTACTGGAAAATTCCTAATTTTCTCTTGTCAGATTTGGTAGAATTTGAATTTGGCCTGTAGTATAAAAGGAAGATTGAAATTAACAGATCTCTTCAATCATATCCAAGCATTGAGATGCTCCACCGTGGAAGAGGGAACTTTGAAACTCTTTCCCACACAACCTGCAGAAGTTGGGACCCAATTAGAAATGTCAAAACTGAGATTGATGAGGTTTTGGTGGGTGCTAAGTTTTATAAAACCAAGGCAGTTAGATGAAGTTAAGATATTAATCAGCCATGATTTAATTAAGTGGCAGAATAGGCTGGATGGTCAATTCCTGTTGCTAAGTAACTGGGACACTTACGATCTTCCTCCTCCTCCAGTAGGTAGGTGGGCCCTGTTGTACCTGTAAAATCTCTGATGCATTCGGTCAGTTTACTTACTCAAAGGTTTTACCCAGGTGCCCTGATTTGCGAGATGAACAAAGGACAAAACAGGTTCACAGTTTAACGCAATTTTATTCACATTTCTGTTATTCAATAAAATATGACTCAGATTCACAGCTGAGCTTTAGGTTTTACCCACACTTAATGAAGGAGGATGGCAGGCTTCGATCACTCGATGTCGGTGTCCTCTCTGGGTTCAAAACCCAGAGAGGACACCCTTCTTGTGATAGTTGTGCCTGGGGGACGCCCAGATTATCGCTGAAGATGTGTTCAATGGTCCTTTCTTTATACTCTTATGCTAGCATTGGGTCATAGGTATACACTCACAACTGGTCATTGTCCCATCCAGACCCCAACTGGTTAATGGGAAATACAGGATACTTCTGTTTATCGATAGTGATTCAATCAAGGCCCATTGTCCTCTGAAACTCCCCTTTGCCTGACCAGCCACCAGCTCATTAAGGAATCTGATGGTTTCTTTTGTTTGTTATTTTTCCTGCTGCAAAGTTGATCACCTGTGTCTGGAAGTTTGCTTGGTCTTGTTTTTTGGAGTGGGTAATCGCAAAGTCCATATGGCGGTAACAAGTTTCTGCATTGACTAGAGTGCTCTTGCAGATGGTCAGTATGAATTCCAGCCAGGGCCTCATGAGTTCCTGGCCTATTTGTAACTTCTCAGCCTGTTCTCAGTACTAGAACCCGCACATTCCTGATATACCCTGAGTAATCGGGGAGAGGCAGGGACAGTTGTGGAAAGTGAGGGGTGGGGGGTGACAGTTGACTTTTTCAGGCCTGGAAAATTTCAGGAAAGTTGGAAAGTTGGTGCAACTGGAAAGATGAGAGACTGGTATTTAGAACCTTTCTGGGCCTGCCGCAAGTTACATAAAACCAGTAGAATTATAGAACGTTACAGGACAGCATGTGTTAAATCCATTAGTAATATATGGTGAAAGAATTAGTCTGAATCTTGTCTTTTACCTGAAGCTGGTTTATTCTCATTAACTGCTCAGCAGAGACTCTTTCTGTTTCCTTCACACCAACTGGTCCAGTTGTGTCCGCTTAGAGGTGAGCCAATGCTTATCACCTTGTCTTTAGCAATGCAATTGTCTTTACAATGTCATTGCCAAAGGGTGTGGTTGCTGATACATTGACAGCGAGAGGCCATTTCACCCATCAAGTCTCTCCTTGCGTCACCTAGTCTCGTTTCATTCTCCTACTGGCTCCCTCACACCTATTGACCGTTTTCTATGATTATCTTAAAGAGGGCAGCACGGTGGCGCAGTGGGTTAGCACTGCAGTCTCACGGAGCCGAGGTCCCGGGTTTGATCCCGGCTCTGGGTCACTGTCCGTGTGGAGTTTGCACATTCTCCCCGTGTTTGCGAGGGTTTCGCCCCCACAACCCAAAGATGTGCAGGGGAGGTGGATTGGCCTCGCTGAATTGCCCCTTAATTGGAAAAAATGAATTGGACACTCTAGATTTAATATTTCTTATTATCTTTGATTATCTTAAGACTTTCCCCCCTTCTTTTACTGCCCCTCCAACCATTGAAAACAATATGGGCTGAATTCTCCATTTTGCCGGCAGCCTGGGGGGGGGGGTTCCCAATGACGTGGGGCTGACCCACAATGACCAGCCGGCGAAACAGAATCCTGACGGCGTGCTGAACCAGAAATCCGGTGCGACGGGACGGAGAAACCCGCCCTGTATCTCTATTTGTCATATCAGAATTCCCAATAATCTCGGAGATGTCCTTCTGTTCCCCTGTCACCTCCTCAGCTCCAGTGGAAAAAGCCTCAACTTTGCAAGTTTCTCTTTGACCCTTCAGCCCTGGTAACATCAGAGTGAATTTACACAGCATCTTTCCCATTACCTTTCCATTCGAAATATCTTTCATTGATTTTCCTTTGTATTTATGACAAAACAGAAAAGGTAAGAACACACAGGAAACAAAAACATAAAGATGAGGCATAATAAGTGAACTCTTGAGTGGTTGGTTAAAAAGCCGTATTATTAACTATATACATGTTGCCGCACGTTATTAAAACATACAGGGGTGTGTTTGAGGCCACAAAGGTGTAGCCTGTTAGTTGCCGTGGCAGGTTCAATGGGTTAGTTTACCCTCTCAGTGCCCTTTGGTCCCTCTGTACTTGTTTTTCCCTGCCCTCTGAGTGTTGCCTTCCCTTCTCCCTTCCCTGTCCCTAGCGGACATTGCCCCAAGATTAAAGGGCACCTGAGCTGGTTCCAGGTCTTCAGAGTGGCTACCACCACTGGGTTTCTTGAGTACTTGGCCGGGGAAGCTGGGAGTGGGACCGTGGCCAGCACTCAGAGGGATGTCTGCATACAGGAGGGTTCCTCCATTCGCCCATTCCCTCTCCAGCTCTTTTAGCCACCTTCTCACCCTTTCTGTGTTCCCCTGTTGTAGAATAGGAGATTCTGCAGAGACAGGCCCCCCCCTATTCCTCCAAGAGGAAGCAAGACTCTTCTACCATTCCTGGAGTATTTTTCCTGACCACACAGTCACCATAATTTGTTTATCTACCATGGTGAAGGCAGCCTTGGACATGAATATTGGGAGGGATCTGGATAGGAAAAGGAATCCTCGCAGCATGTTCATTTTTATTGTCTGCACTCTTCCCACCAGTGAGAGAGGGAGCGAATTCCACCTCCGCAAGCCTCTCTTTACCTCCTCCACAAGGCTGGACAGGTTCCACTTATGGATCCTAGTCCAGTCGTCGACCATCGGGATCCCCAGGTATCGGAACTATGTTTGAGCCAGTTTGACGCAGCGTTCCCAGCTCTGATTCCTCTCCCTGGGAGTTCACAGGGAAGATTTCTCTCCTGCTCAGGTTAAGTTTGTAACCTGAGAAGGCTCCGTTAAGAGTTCCATTATTCCTTCCATGCTGCCCAGGGAGGGTTTGAGACACAGATGAGTAGGTAATCTGCACATAGTGAGACTCTGTGCTCTCTCTTTCCCCTGTGGATGCCTCTCCACCCCTTTGCTGATCTGAGAGCGATAGCCATGGCTCGATTGCCAGGGCAAATAGCAGCGGGGACAATGCTTATCCCTGCCTCGTGCCTCTGTGCACCTGAAAGTATTCAGAGCCGGTGGTGTTTGTCTGTATGCTCACCATGGGACCGCTGTACAGTAGTTTCACCCACGAGGTGAACCCTGGCCCAAACCCAAACTGTTCCAGTACGTCCATGAGGTTTCTCCATTCAACTCTGTCAGAGGCCTTCTCTGCGTCCAGGGAGATGATCACTTCTGGGGTCTCCTTCCCGATTGGGGGTCATAACCACGTTCAGCAGGTGTCTGATGTTTGCCATTAGCTGTCTGCCCTTGACAAACCCGGTCTGATCTTCTGCAAATACCTCTGACATGCAACTCTCCAGTTGCTTTGCCAGGACCTTCCCCAAGGACTTTAATGTCAGTCTTCAGGAGTGAGATGGATCTATATGATCTGTTGGATCTTTGTCTTTTTTCGGGATCAACAATATCGAAGCCTGTACCAGCGTGGACGGCAGGGTTCCACTCGACAGAGAGTCACTGAACATCTCCCACAAGTGTGGGGCCAGTGCTGCCACAAACTTTTAATTGAAGTCCACCAGGAATCCTCCTAGGCCCGGTGCCTTCCCCGACAGCATGGAGTTGATGCTCTCCATGATCTCCCCCAGTCCTAGTGGTGCATCCAGTCCTTGTTTCTTTTCCTCCCTCACAACCGGTATGTCCAGCCTATCAAGAAACGGTTTCATCCCCGACATAAAGTCCTCTTTTATTGAGTCCCTGTGTTTCTGGAGCTCTATCGAAAGAAGCTCCATTAACTGCTCCATTGAAGAATGGACCTGTGTTTGTGTTGGTGACCCTGCTCGGTCTGCCATGCTTCTTCTCTGCTTCACCCCGCATTTTGATGTTGGGGTCTTCCTTTGCTGGCTCTGTGGCTGATTCGATGGCATTTCAGTCGGCTGGTTGTTAGTTGGGGCTGATGATGTGGAGGTTTTTGCTCCGTTTAATGGGTTAAAAGGGCCTGGTACAAAGTTGCCAAGAGAGAGTCACCTTTCGTGTGACTGCTCAGTTCGTGGCTGCCATCGCAATTCCCCCATTACCTTGTCTGCTCTTCCTGCAGTCTCCCTAAACCCACACAATATTGAACTGCAACCTATTCCAAGAAATAGGTTTTCTTATGTAGCATTTATGTAGCACCTTTCACAACCTTAGCCTGTCGCTAATGAAGCACTTGTGGTAAGTTAGAAATGCAGCAGCTAGCTCCCATGAAAGACACAGCGATAAGGGCCAGATATCCGCTTTAGTGATGTTGGGCCGAGGGATAAATGCAGGCGAACAATCTTTTATGTCCATCTGAGAGTACAGCTGGAGCTTTGGTTTAATCTGAAAGTTGCACTTACGGCAGTGCGGCACTCCCTCGGTTCTGTACTGGGTACATCGGCCTGGATTGTGCAATGTCTTGTGCAAGCTCAACATTACACTTTGCTTTTATTTTCTATTCTCCAGTTATAAAACCACAGAAACATTCAATTGCTCTTTTGTTGATGTTTCCTGTTTTTGCCACTGACCTCTATCCTAACAATTAATTGTATATTTCTTGTCATTAGATTGATTTCTGGTTGGAGCCAAGCAAACCCTTGCTGCCCATTGACATCCAAGTACCAAGAGAACATGTCCAATCAGTGAAAGCCTTACTTGAGTTCAATGGCGTTGGTTACTCCATCCTGATTGAAGATCTACAGGTACTTTCCTTTAACTGACCCCTTATTTTGTATTGCATTGCCCCAATCATCACTGCCAGTTAATATTAAAGCCAAATTGCTAATGACTGGATGCTAACCTTTCAGGCACTGATGGATGAAGAGGAGAAGGAAATGGTGCTTTCTCGACATATGGAACGCAACAGCCAAACATTCAACTATGCTTCTTACCACACATTGGACGAGGTAAAATCAAGCAACGAATAAATATCCTGAAAGCAAATATAACAGCTGCAGGTAGAAAACTTTGGCTTTGGGAAAGTCTTGGAGATCCTACATCTCACTCTTGGGCAGGATACAAAAGATTTTGAGTTGCAGGTGATCCTTCTCTCAGCCCAGTGTTCTCAAATTTTCCTATTTCTGGCTTCCCTGTTTTATTAATAGGCCTGTCAACAGTACTGCTCTGATATTTCCTCCCTTTATCCTCCTCAGCTCCAATGACATTTGTTATACTTCAGTTGTACAAAGACTTCATCGGACCCTGTGTGGAGTAGTACACTCAGTTTTGGCCTCCACATCTTAGAAACCTATAGTGACGTTGGACAGGGTAAAGTACATATTTACCAGGATGACATTGAGGTTTCTAAGGTGCAGTTATGATGACAGGTTTCATAAACGTGGCATATGTTCCTTTGTGCACACGGTGGCACAGGGGTCAGCTCTGCAGCCTCACAGCGCCAGGGACCCGGGTTCAATTCTAGCCTTGGGGGAAACTGTCTGTGCGGAGTTTGCATTTTCTCCCCATGTCTGTGTGGGTTTCCGCCGGGTGCTCCAGTTTCCTCCTACAGTCCAAAGATGTGCAGGTTAGGTGGATTGGCCATACTAAATTGCCCCTTAGTATCCAAAGATGTGCAGGTTAGGTGGGATTACAGGGATCAGGCAGGGGAGTGTGCCTAGGTTGAGTGCTCTTTCAGCGGGTCTGTCAGACACTATAGGCTGAATGGCCTCCTTCTGCACTGTAGGGATTCAATGGAAGACTGATGCATGGTGCGATCAGGGCATTTAAAACTTTTTTGGGTGAAAAAAGGAGAAACTATTTCCCCAGGTAGAGAAGTCAAGAAGAAAGGGACATAATCTTAAAATGAAAGCTCACCTAGGAAGGTGGAACTCTGGAATTCTCAGATCAATCATGATTCAATTGTTTGGTAGTACAGAAAGGAGGGGTTGGATGGCCTTCTCCTGTTCCCATGTTTCCATGGTACCAGGCTTGATTACCAATGGGGGTAAAATTGGTTTGTAGCAGAAGCATGAAATTGACTCAATCAGCAGCTCCTGGTGTTTTTTCCAATTCAGTTGACGTTGCATAATTTCACCCCCCTCCAGCTCCCAGGACAACACAAGGGAATCTCATTGTTCAAACACAAATCAAACCAACGGTAATTTTCACTGTCTCTTTTCCAGATCTACACTTGGATGGATACATTTGTAGCTTCAAGCTCAGGTCTGGTCAGCAAGTTGCAGATTGGTACCACCTTTGAGAACCGTCCGATCTACGTCCTCAGGGTGGGTATAAACTGGGAGCTGATGCAGCTCCACATCTTTCATGCTTTTCAGTCAGTCAACTGCCAAATTGTAAGGGGCTGCCCCAAGGAGTCGCACCATCCGACAAAACAGAGGTTGGCAGCGAGGATGCCCGGGCAGCCTGACCTGCATCCACTGATGTACTGAGGGGTAAAATCCAGACCCTTTTCTTGTGTAAAGTGGGTGCCACAAGGAATTATTCTGGGGATCAACAAAATTCGTCCAAAGTGCACTCAGGTACACCCAACCTGTAGTGAGTTGGGCCATTTGTTAGACGTCCAGGTTACGGTGGAATTGAGGAGCTTCACTTCTGATTTAGGCCTCCTCATCAAAACTGGAGTGTGGTGAGTGGAGAAGTGGGGCCTGTTCTGCTCAGGTTTCTTCAGCGGAGACTGCAACTGCCACAAAAAGAAAGCAATATTAGATCAAACATCATTGTTGTGTGGCCAGAAAGAACAGCAGTGCTCATCCAACTCCACAGTGCTCACGATCACTAACTTTGCACTCCCCACAACTCTGCCCCAGGACTTACTGAAGAGCTACTGTCAACGAGGTAGAGAAGCGTTGCCCCACCACAGGCACTGTTATGACCCCATGGGAAGTAGGGGGCGTGTGCACCATCCGGTTCCCATGAACTCAAAACGAGTATGAACGCCCCCGGGAATTGGGAGCGGAGCCTCCCCTTAACACGGAAGGCTCCACAGTATAAAAACCCCGGCCTAGGTGCAGGTCAGGGAGTATGACCCTTAGGGGGCGTGGGAGGTTAGTAGTGTATCTTAATAATTCTCTTTCTTTGTATCTTACCATGCGGCCTATGAGTGTTTCTCGCACGTCGGATTCTACACTGGCGACGAGGCTGAAGTGGAGTTGCCGCCGGCACTGTGTGTTCCACACCCAGACCACTTAATCAAGGCTGCAGAGGCCTTACCTAAACCTTACATAGGAAAGTCAGTGGCCTTCGATGTGAGTAATAATGATTGGGCTCAGTATATGGAGCATATGCAATTTGATTTTGGACCAACACCATAATTGGAGATGACGGCAGACCTCAACTCTGCCAACAACGGTTGCCGGGCTGACGTATGCACTTATCAAAAGATTGACACACCCAGACGCACCTGACTCCCGGTTTTTGCAGCTTTGGTAGAATACCACTTAAATCGAAAACAGCCACTCATCATTTGCCGATTCTGCTTCCATACGGCCACTCAAGTCCAAGATGAATCGAACAGCAATTTTTTGGCACGTTTGAGAAAGCTGGCTGAGACTTAAGAATTCGGGTCCACCCTGAGCGAATCCCTTTGCGACTGTTTTGTCTGCGGGATCCGTGACACTGCCAAGCAGAGAATGCTGCTGACTGAAACCCAGCTGACTTTTCAGTGGCCAATTGAGATTGTCGTCTCCAGCGAGAGTGTGTAGCTGGGAGTCCAGGAGCTGCAAGGGATGGCGGTATTGAATCTGGGGCACTTCGCCAAGATCCATCCCAACTGGAGGACCGGGAAACCTAAAAGATGGCAGCCTCCGCCACAGAGTAACCGTGGAGCACAGGAACAAATCTGCGGAGTAGCGGTTTGTAGACAGACGTCCAGGCACAAGACACAATGACGACCTGTCACCTGCCGCCCCTCCAGACGGTTCCGCCCCCCCCCCCCCCCCCCCCCTCCGTGACAATGTGTACTATGTCGACAACCTCAAGGAGGACCCTTACCAATAACTCCACAGTGTTATGGTACCCCGGGTTACCCCAATTATTGTGTCCCTTTTGGTAAATGGGCACCCCATCGACATGGAGCTGGATACTGGAGCAGCTGTATCCGTGATCAGCGGTGTACAGTTGAGGGTATCCGCACCAGCCTCCATACATTGACTCTCTGTGACACCGAGGCCATGTTGGCCATCTACACCAGAGAGCTGTTGGCTATTGAGATTACCGCCAGGTACTGGTGACATGTCATTGGTGGTAGTCCGTGGTGGGGGAGCCAGTTTGCTGGGTAAGGACTGGCTGCGCCATTTGAAACTTGCCCGGCTGAGGGTATGCCGCAACAACCCGCATAGTCCCCAGGGGGTCCTGGCCAGATTCCCTGAGGTCTTTGCAGACGGACTGGGGACCATCAAAGGGGCTGTGGCTCGAGTCAGCACAGACGCGCAGGCACAGCCTCGCTATTTCCGTTCCCGCCCGATCCCTTACGCATTGCAGCCAAAAGTCGATGCCGAATTGGACCGGCTCGATCATTTACAGTCATCTACCTGGGCAATTCGGCAATTGGGTCGCCCTGGTCATGCCAGTACTCAAACCAGATAGTTCTGTGCATCGCTGTGGGGATTATCAGATGGCAGTGAACCACGTTTCCTGTTTGGACCGATACCTGGTCTCCCACATCGAGGACCTCTATGCAAAGCTTTATGGAGGATGAACGTTCACAAAACTGGACATGAGTCATGCATATCTACAGTTAATACTGGACCCGGACTCCCGCCGGTTCGTCACCGTGAACACCCACAGGGGTTTATAGCAATATACCCGGTTGCCGTTTGGCATGTGCTATTTTCCAGCGTGTGATGGAGAACATCCTGCGGGGATTATCCAGGGTGGCCGCCTACTTGGACAATGTCTTCATCACCAGGACGTTCAACCAGGAACATCTGGTGAACCTGACTGAGGTCCTCCAGCATTTTGAGCAGGCAGGCATCCACCCCCGGCGGAAAAAATGTGTTTTACATGCCCCCGAGGTCACTTATTTAGGGTACCAAATGGACCAAAACAGGTTTCATCCTAGAGGACAAGGTGTGGGCGGTAAAACAGGCTCCCATTCCTGGCAGCCAGACAGAACAACGTTCTTTCCTCTGATTTCTGAATTATTACGGGAAATTCATCCCGAACCTGGCAACCCTCCTCAGTCCCATCCACCTAAAGAAAAGCTAAAGAAAAGCCAACCTGGTGCAGCACGGTGGCGCAGTGGGTAGCACTGCTGCCTCATAGCGCCAAGGTCCCAGGTTTGATCCTGGCTCTGGGTCACTATCCGTGTGGAGATTGCACATTCTCCTCGTGTTTGCGTGGATTTCCCCTTAATTGAAAAAAAAAAAATTGGGTACTCTCAATTTTTTTAAAAAGTCAACCGTGGGACTGGACAGTCTCAGCAGCAGACATTTGACACAGTAAAACAGCATGCGACCATGGGAGTGGCTCCGGCTGAGCTACTCATGGGTTGACGCCTCCAGATGCGGTTAAGCTTGGTCATTCTGGACATCGGGAAGAAGGTCCAGCAGGGTCAGGAATGGTCCGAAGCCGACATGGGATGTCAGAGGCTGCTCTGGAATTTCACTCCTGGGGACACAATCTACATCCGGACCTTTGGCGATGGAGCCATGTGGATCCCGGGGATCGTGCTACGCCAATAGGGCTGGTATCGTACTCTGTACGGGCATGGGCCAAGAATCTAACCGCCATGTGGACCACATCTGTGGTTACCTGCAGGAATTGCCAGCGCCCGCCACCAAAGCCCAGACCCTCCACCGGCCCCCCCTCCGACCCTCGGCGGCCAGTAGGTCGAAATGCCCACAGCCGTTTTCCCGGACTCTGACATGGAAGTCGAGCCACAGGAAGAGGCAGAACTGCGGCCATCAACACCCACGCCGATACCCGTGCCCACTCCTCCTCCGACACTAGCCCTGCCCCTACAGCCTCGACGCTCGGTGTGGAAGCACTGCTCTCCAATCAGGTATACGCCTCCTGGGCCAACCCCTTGAACACCAGAACGCCAACGCCAGGCAACATGGACAAAGCTTGGGGCAGCGCGGTAGCATAGTGGTTAGCATAAATGCTTCACAGCTCCAGGGTCCCAGGTTCGATTCCCGGCTGGGTCACTGTCTGTGCGGAGTCTGCACGTCCTCCCTGTGTGTGCGTGGGTTTCCTCCGGGTGCTCCGGTTTCCTCCCACAGTCCAAAGATGTGCGGGTTAGGTGGATTGGCCATGCTAAATTGCCCGTAGTGTCCTAAAAAGTAAGGTTAAGGGGGGGGTTGTTGGGTTACGGGTATAGGGTGGATACGTGGGTTTGAGTAGGGTGATCATGGCTCGGCACAACATCGAGGGCCGAAGGGCCTGT
This sequence comes from Scyliorhinus canicula, assembly GCF_902713615.1. Taxonomy (NCBI): domain Eukaryota; kingdom Metazoa; phylum Chordata; class Chondrichthyes; order Carcharhiniformes; family Scyliorhinidae; genus Scyliorhinus; species Scyliorhinus canicula. The sequence continues at coordinate 152,541,552 of NC_052156.1, forward strand.
TCTGTGCTGTACTGTTCTATGTTCTAAAGTTCCTGTAGATCGGCCAGAGGATGGGTGGGGTAAGGGAGGGGTGTTATGACCCACTGGGAAGTAGGGGATTGTGCACTATCTGGTTCCCATTAACTCCCATTAACTCGTAACGAGTACGAACTCCCCTGGTAATTGGGGCGGAACTTCCCCTTAACAGGGAAGGTTCCACAGTATAAAAACCTCAGCCTGAGTGCAGTTTGGGGAAGGGGTCTCTTTGGGGTGTGAGAGTTTAGTAGTGTATCTTAATAAATCTCTTCCTTTCTTTTGTACCCGTGCATCCTATAAGTGTTTCACGCCCGTCAGATTCTACAGGCATCTCGCTTGAATAAAAGTAATGGAGCCCCAGCTCCAATTTAAGGCCCACCTTGAACTTTGTGTCTATATAGGGGGCCATTTCAGGCCTGAAAATGGGGAAAAAGAAATACCCACCCCTGAAATTCTTATTAATCTGAGATATGTGATGATGTGACTGTAAGAGAGGAAATATTGCAGTTCAATTTTATCTGTGATATCAGTGAGAAACTATTGACATTTTCACTTTAAAGTGGACAGCTATTAGAATGAGGACAGACCCCAAAATGTTATAAAGGGAGATTGTGCACACAATGACCATTAGGCCAGTGTTTAAAATAGTACAACTTCCATGAAATAGTTTTATTCCCGATTATTGCTCATGATGTGCATAAATTATGTGAATCAATCAATTAGGTTCCAGAAGTAACATGCTCTTAAGCATCCATTATTCTTAAAATATAAACCATGTGAGCATCCCAAATATTTTCAAGCCTGTGATTCACTCCCATGTGCCTCATTTTCTGTGAATCACACAAACTGTCAGGTTCCAGCCTCAAAATCATTCCCTTGCGTATGTTACTGAGTGATGCAGTACAGAAGGAGGCCATTTGGCCCATTCTAACTGTGTTGGTTCTTAGTTCCACACTTTTTCACGATTACCGTACAAATGTTTCATTTTCAAATATTGACCCAATTCCCTTTCGAAAGTTACTATTCAGTCTGTTTCCACCACCCATTCAAGAAGTTCATTCCAGATCACAATAACTACTGTGTAAAAAAAATTACTGTGTTCTCCAAATACATTTGTTATACTTCAGTTGGACAAAGTATTTTTTTTAAGTGTACTGATTAATGAATAAGTACATTTTAATGAATAATGCAACAAAGTTACAGAATAATACATAGCCATAAGCAAGGATCAAGAGAACAAAAGGGCTTTGCATACATGAGTACAGAGAGAGAGAGACAGGAGAATAATATAACTGTCTGGCTACAATCATTAGACATAACTAGATACCTATACAGCCCCACAGAGACGGAGGGACAAAGAGGGTATGGCCACGAAAATCATGGTAAAATGGTGCCGACCCTCCCACACTGCGTCAGCCCGCCATTACTTCGAGAAATCAGGGTACATTTTCCACACCACGTTCGGGTTCGCACGAACATATATCTACCCCCCGCCCCCATCTCCAGCAATGGCAAAGGCACCAATGCATCCAAATTTACTTTTTTTGCCAACATTGATTTTGGAGAAAAAGTGATTTTCTCAGCGAATTTAGCATTTTGAGTAGTTTGTCGTTGCTTTTCAGAGTGTCTTGCATCAAAATGAACTATTTTTTGGCAAACGTTCATTTTGGAAAGAAAGTGATTTTCTCAGCCGGTTAAGCATTTTGAGTAATCTGCCATTTAGTTTCAGAGCGGCTTGCATCTAAATTAACTCCTTTTTGGCAACTTAACCCCAAAATAGGCCCAGTGCAGAACCAACATTGTTCCTTACTATAATGCAGAGAGGACCAGCAGCAACGTGTTTGGATTACGATAAAATCTTCAAAGCCTCCCAAGAAAGGAAGAAGAAGAAAAAGGCAGGAAAGGCTAGAACTACCAGAACTAACCCGCAGGATCACAAGGGATCAGGGCCCACCCGAGGCTCCGTATTTCCATCACAAAAAGAATACGATGAGCGATCACTCTCCTCAACAAAGCAACTACAATTAATCACCTCAGCGTGCCCCAGTATTAAATCTTCCCGTTTTATTAGCTCAAAAGTGGACAGAGAGAGAGAGACCCATACAAAGGAAAGCCCGATCTCAGGAGTCAGAAGGAACCCAGTCCCCTCCAGGTTACAAAATCTGCCCAGGCCATCAAAGGATAAAGACACGGATTTTTAAATTCAAATATCCCAAAATTAAGAAAATAAATAATATATGAATCCAAAGAAAACCTGACACGGATTAGCTCTAACTGGGGAGCTCTCCCCAATCTCAGTGTGACTGAACTAACCCCAGCTCCACTCATCCTTCTTACCAACAAAATGGTGATAAAAACAGAACACTCCCCTACCACGGACACAAGGATTATAAGACAGAATAACAAATAAGGAGTAAATCTGCACAGATCATATTTCACATAATCGACTCAACATGATTTTGCTAGAACAGGATAGTTGACAAACTCGTGTCCTCACCCTCACATCCTGCACTCCCTCGCAGGAGGAAAGGCAACATTAAATAGTCAATAATCAACAACATAACCAAAAGGGAGCACAGAAGAATTTCAGAGTAAATTGCAAAATAAAGACACCATCCACATTGTACGGGAAGATAAAGGATAAGCCAGGATCAGCAAGAGGTTATTCAGGATCTCTCAAGGATTGCAACAATCAAAGCATGAGGCACTATCACTTCCACCATACCATCACTCCAATGCCTAGGCGGTTCACAGCCTAGGCCCTGGATGGAGGGGGGCGGGGGGGGGGGGGGGGGGGGGGGGGGGGGGGTGTGGAACGGCTCAACCAGCTCAGCCACTTCCAACCCTTCCTGGCTAGAATCAAGAATAGGTGGATACAGGACCAGCTATTGGTGTGCTCACCCGACCCCTGGCCTCAAAGAATGGATTTGCTGTACTCCATCGAATCTGATACACCCAGCCTCCAAATCAAGATTATCAAAACATGGCAATCAATCTTCAAACTCAATTGGGGACTCGCCTTGCACCTCTCAACAGGAGCCGGGCTCTCGAACACGCCTTGCCCGACCCCTAACTCTCGAACCCGCCGGGATAAACGACAAACCATGCAATGGGATCTGAATGACACAAAGGCGAGTCCTCACAAGGGAAAGTGGCCTATTGAGTGCAAGAACTCTCATGAACCTCCACCACTCTCCCGAAGGTACTCCGCAATTCCTCCAAGTGAGCTCTGGCGACCTGCATCGCGGAGCTGAGGTCTTCATCCAAGACGACGTTCTCAATGGCGGCCATCATCCAGACACACACAGCACCACCGGAGTGAGAGTCCGTTCACAAGCAACTGCGCCACTACAAGCCTGGCCCCACCCCAGCTCACTCCAACCGCCATGAACAAAACGAGGATTTTAACATTTATCTCAGCCTTTCTTGCAGAACCACCGATTCAGGAACCTACAGGGACATGCCATAAGCCGTGTAACCCAAGAGAAAGCAAAATCGAAATGTGCACCAGGATAAAATAAAGGATTAAAAGATGAGCCGAGCCAGAGCTCGCAAAAACACATCACGTGACCCCTGGACAAAGACCTGATCAGACCTTGTGTGGAACGCTGTATTCAGCTTCAGTCTCCACACATTTGCTAATGATCATTAACTATTTTTGTTCTGATATATTGTTTCAGACGTGCAGTGCTATTTCATGATGATCTGATGCTTTGCTAATATTTAGCAATGCTGGCTCTTTTACAGTAATACAATTTATCCTGAGGTAGCAAACTGTTTCTGATCATTTCACTAACCTGTCCTCCTACAGTTCAGCACTGGTGGGGTTAACCGACCGGCCAACTGGATTAATTTTGGCATCCATGCCCGTGAATGGATTAGTCCTGCTACTTCCCTCTGGTTTGCGAATAAGGTAAGGAATGGGTTTGCAGGAATCATGGCAAAGGGCTCAGTACTCGCATATCTAATAGCAACATTGCTTCACCAGTGACTGCAAAATCCAGTCCACTGTTCGGCGGCAAGTAGAATTCTGAGCTCACTCATCCACCATCACTCCTGTGTCAGTTCCTCATCACTCCTGAGATGGGAGCATCACATATTTGTATCTCCTAGAAGATCCCCCTGCCCCTCCCCCCCCACATTGATAGGGTGACCATTGTACTAGTTCCAGTGCATCAGTATGGAATCTTACATACCACCCCCCCCCCCCAACTCCACTATCCGCTGTGTCCTCAGAGTCATGAAAAGTGAAATGAAAATGAAAATCACTTATTGTCACAAGTAGGCTTCAATGAAGTTACTGTGAAAAGCCCCTAGTCGCCACATTCCGGCGCCTGTCCGGGGAGGCTGGTACGGGAATCAAACCGTGCTGCTGGCCTGCTTGGTCTGCTTTCAAAGCCAGCGATCCAGCCCAGAGTCATAGAGGTGTACAGCACAGAAAAGGCCCTTCGGCCCATGGTGTCTGTGCTGGTTTTTGGTAACTGTAACACCTAATGTCAGAACCCAGCCAACAGAGGCCACATTTCAAACACTTTCAAACCTCCTTTACTCAGCCACATAATTGGGAATTCCGAGGGAACGCAGTCGTGTGGACTAGTAATGCATTGGGGACCCGGGTTTGAATCCCACCACAGCAGATGGTGAAATTTGGATGCAATAAAAAATCTGGAATTAAACCTTAACCCTAACGATGATCATGAAAACGATTGTTGTAAAAAGCCACCAGGTTCACTAATGTCCTTTGGGGAAGGAAATGCCTCACATATAGCTCCATATCCACAGCAGTGTGGTTGACTCTGAAGTGGCCCTAACCTAGTTCAGCTCAAGGGCAATTAGGGGTGGGCAGCAAATGCCACCCCAGCCATGATCGAACATTAAAAAGCCTTCCAGTTTGTCCTGGATTCTCCTGGAATTAAAGATTAATCTCCCGATTGCAGCTGGTAATAAAAGTAATAAAACTTTTTTAAGAGTAATAAAAAAAAAGTTTGCATTTTCTTTGAAATACTTTTATGTCTTAGTTATAAAAACATAGGTGAAATTTGACTGGTTGGAGCAATTCCAAGCTCTAGGAATACATTCAACCAGAGTTGGCAAGCCATTAGCCTAACATCAGAAGAACATCCCAACGACAAAAGTGTGAATTTGAACTGTGTACCTTAGCCATTCTGATTGGGGTGACAATTTTGGGTGGGAGGAGGGTCATGTTGCTGAACAATGAAGGGCTCAGGATGGGGGCTGTGGGGAAACAAATCAGTCAAGGTTCCTGCTGTTGACTATGTGCCAGTGGGACTCTGCTGGGAGATGCTGATGTACGTTTTCAGGTCAGGGCAGGACTTGAGTTTGATATCCCCACAGCTGGATTCCTTGTTGATATTTACGTTTGAAGAATGGCAATTTGGGAAAGGTACAGGAAGAATGGTTTAAGGAGGAAAGAGTAGAAAAGGTAAGGTATGTCAAACGAGGAAAGGATTGTGCATGTGGAAATCACCCAATACTCAATAACACAATGGATTATTTTGCCTCTTCCCCCAGCTTGTCAGTGAATATGGCAAAGATACTTCTGTGACTTCACTGCTGAACACAATGGACCTCTACCTGGAGATTGTTACAAACCCCGATGGTTACAGTTTTACCCACACAAATGTAAGTGCAAGAAATACAATATCAAAAACTGAGGATGTTAGAAACCTGAAATAAAAATACAAAGGGGCTGGTTTAGCACAGTGGGGTAAATAGCTGGCTTGTAGTGCAGAACAATGCCAGCAGCGCGGGTTCAATTTCCATACCGGCCTCCCCAAACAGGCGCCCGAATGTGGCGACTAGGGGCTTTTCACAGTAACTTCATTGAAGCCTACTTGTGACAATAAGCGATGATGATTATTATTATTATTACAAAATGCTGGAAACACTGATCAAGTCAGCAAACATCTGTGGAGAGAAAAACAGAATTAACATTTTAGGTCGGAACAATCCTATTTTCTCAACAGAAAGAGCTTGGGATTGTCATTCACATTCTTCAACGGCAACAATGTCACTGTTAGACAGTTCAATACTTCTTCAACTACTGTTACCCTCTATGTTCCTGCTTCACTCCGAGGTCACTGTCTGTGTGGAGTTTGCACATTCTCCCCGTGTCTGCGACGGTATCACCCCTGCAATTCAAAGATATGCAGGGTAGGTGGATTGGCCACTCTAAATTGCCCCTTAACTGATAAAAATAATTGGGGAATCTAAATTTTTTTAAAAATGTTCCTGCCTCAAACTGCATAAGAGAATTTACAATCTGGGCGTTCTATATGGTGCATACCTTATTTTCAACCCTATATTCTGTCCAACACCAAGACCATCTTCAACCATCTCTGTAACATCTCCCATCTTTGACTGTCCCTCAGACATTGGACCCCTTATCCATGTCCTTAGTCACCTTTGGAGTTGACTGCTGCAAAGCCTTCTAGGCCAGCCTTCATCTTCCATATGCCGCGGCTCATTCAAAATTCTCCCGGCCGACAGTCGCTCCCAGACACCCAGCACCTCAAGTTTACGATTCTCATCCTTCTGTTTAAATTCCTTCATGACCTTTCCCTTCCTATCTCAGTCAGTCACCATGGGACGATTTTCTACTTTAAAGGCATGAAATAAATTAAAGTTCTTGTTGTGTCAGTACAAAGGCTTCCAAGCTAGCTACGAAGTGGATAACTGCAGGGTAGTGTTTCCTTTACTCTACTCGGGTCGCAGAATGGCACCAACAGGTGTAGTTCCACTTTCCACACTAACTATTCCAGGATTCCTTTGAGAGATTCCTTTGAGAGACACCTAACGAGATCAGGGCAGTTTTCGGCTTTGGACCCCATCCTCATGATGAATTGCAAAGACGTTGTCCTGAACTCTTCTTGTGGAGAATCCCAATGGGCTCTGTCGCTGGGTCAAAATCCCAGAACATCCTCCCTAACAGCATTGTGGATGCACCTACACTCAGGGACTGCAGCGGTTCAGGAAGGCAGCTCACCACCACCTTCTCCTGGGAAACTAGGGATGGGCACTAAAAATGCTGGTCAAGCCAGCAGTACCCATATCCCGTAAAATGAATGTTAAAAAGGTCAATAGGCAGAACTCAGCTCGAGTTCTTGTATGGTGTTGCTCGGGTCAGCAACTTCACAGAATCATAGAATCCCTACTGTGCAGGAGGACATTTGGCCCATCGAATCTACGCTGACCGCCAAAAGAGGCCCCCTCCCAATCCCCGTAATCCCACCTAACCTTTGGCATGGCCAATCCACCTAACCTGCACATCTTGGGAATGTGGGATGAAACTGGAGCACCCGGAGGAAACCCAGGAAACCCACGCAGACACAGGGAGAAAGTGCACACTCCACACAGACAGTCACTCAAGGCTGGAATTGAGCCAGGCGATGTGAGGCAGCAGTGCTGACCATTGTGCCACCCTGCCGCCCCTTATTACTCCACATATGATTGCAGTGCAAATAATTAGAGGGCACAATCTCAGACTAAGGTGTCACCCATTTAAGACAGAGTTGAGGAGGGATGTCTTCTCTCCCTGCAGGGCAGAAGGAGACATTTGGCCCATCGAGTCTGCGCCGACCCTCCAAAAGAGCACCCTACCTAGGCTCACGCCCCCGTCCCAACCTCGTACCCTACCTAACCTTTGGACACTAAGGGGCAATTAAGGATTGCCAATCCACCGGAGCACCCGGAGGAAACTCACACAGACACAGGGAGAATGTGCAAACTCCACACAGACAGTCACCCAAGCCCAGGTCCCTGTGAGGCAGCAGTGCTAACCACCGTGCCACCACTTGTTTGTAACTTTCCACTCTCTCCTCTTTGGATGTAATTATGAAAATCACTTATTGTCACGAGTAGGCTTCAATGAAGTTACTGTGAAAAGCCCCTAGTCGCCACATTCCGGCGCCTGTCCGGGGAGGCTGGTACGGGAATCGAACCGTGCTGCTGGCCTGCCTTGGACTGCTGTAGCCCAGTGAGCTAAACCAGCCCCTACAATCCCTAGCTGTGCCAGAAAGACTCTCCATCAAGTTTCAATAAAGGTGCAGACTTTTGTGGAGACTCCCTGTGCATACTCCACATGTGCACACACGCAGGGTGGGGGAAATCAAGCCTGACTCCCAGAAATCAGCAGAATCCTATGATGGTACCTAAATAAAAAGAAAGAACTTGCATTTCTATAGAGCTTACCATTAATATCCCAAAGTGATTTACTTCTTGAAGTGTAGTCAGTGTTATAATGCAGGAAACAAATCAGCAAATTTTCACACAGGAAACTCCCACTAATAGCACTGTGGCAATGACCTGATGATCTGTTTTAATGTTGGTTGAGGAATAAATATTAGCAATGACATGGAGGACGCTTGATCTTCCTTGAAATAGCACCATTGGATCTTTTATGTTTATCTAGAATGGCAGACCAGACCTCGGTTTAAACATACCGAAAAGACAGCAACTCCCTCAGTCCTGCACTGCATTGTCATCTAATAGATTGTTGGATAATGTTCAACTATAATGCACAGCAAATACGTTCCTGAATTGTATTAGGAGGAAATGAGTAAAAACCTCAAGTGGTTGCCCTGTTGTAATATAAAGTATTGTTTGCACATCAGTTGAAACTTGTGCATGTAAAGGGTGTTATTGCCAGGGAATAGGGGAGAGAGGAAGGCAATGAAGGTAGGTGTTACAACAGGGATGGATCAACCCACAACTTCCATTTGTTGGAAGATTGAAAAAGATGGGTTTGCTTTTCTTGTAAGGGAGGAGGCAATGACTTAAAGGACATTTTCAAGAGTATGAGAACAGATACAATTTCAAGAAAACCAAGTCATTTGAAGTTATTTCTTTTGGTCATCGTCACATTGCTGTGTGTGAGAGAGTTTGTTAGTAGCAAATCGTCTGCCAGATAGTCTACATGACAGAAAGTTCTTCAGGGCACCCTGAGGTCATGAGACGTGCCATGTAGGTGCTCACACCGGATTAGGGTGGCACAGTGGCAGAGTATTTAGCACTACTACCTCACAGCACCAGGGACCCAGGTGCAATTCCGAGCTTGGGTGACGGCGTGGAGTCTGCATATCCTTCCCATGTCTGCGTAGGTTTGCTCCGGGTGCTCCGGTTTCCTCTCACAGTCCAATGGTGTGCAGGTTCAGTGGATTGGCCATGCTAAATTGCCTCTTAGTGTCCAAAGATTAGGTGGGATTAAGGGGATAGGGTGGGGCGAGTGGGCTGAGATAGGGAGCTCTTTCGGAGAGTCGGTGCAGACCCGAGGGCCAAACGGCCTTCAAATTGGCATGGCAAATCCACCTAACCTGCACATCTTGGGATTGTGGGAGGAAACCGGAGCACTCGGAGGAAACCCACGCAGACACAGGGAGAAAGTGCACACTCCACACAGACAGTCATCCAAGGCTGGAATCGAACCAGGCGATGTGAGGCAGCATTGCTAACCATTGTGCCACCCTGCCGCCCCTTGTTACTCCACATATGATTGCAGTGCAAATAAGAGGCACTGTAGGGATTTTATGGTTCTATGGTTAATAGGCACAAAAAGCCAAGGAAACAACTTAAAAAAGAGTAAAAACAAAGAGTAAAAGGGAAAAGTGGCGGGGCCTTTTCAACCCAAAGATAACGGTGTGGTTACACATGATAATTTTGACTTATTGATTGAAGGTGAAACTCCTCTGGCCTATGTTGTAGGACACTAACAAGAGTGAATGGAAAAGGAGAAATAAATTAAATCTAACAGTCCATTTTAGCACTTAAAGCGTGAGGATTGAAACATAGTTAAAGATTGAAAGTGGCAAGTTGTTTTAAAAGTTGTTTAACTGTATTTCCAGGTGGTAAAAAGATTAACGAGCATAGTGAGAATTGATTAATGTGTCTGGGGCAGTTTGATGGATTTTAAAACTTTTCCTTGGCCCCTACAGTGATTTCAGTTATATTTTGTTTTCAGAACCGCATGTGGCGCAAGACCAGATCAAATCATGCTGGCACGTCATGTATGGGTGTTGACCCAAACAGGAATTTTGATGCCAATTTTGGAGGTAGGAATACGCCACGTGCTGAAGTGAATATGTATTATCAAAGTACAAGTCCAGTTAACCTCAGACATGCATTGCCTGGTGCAGAAGTCCTGTTCATAAGGTTCTTCAGAAAAGTAATTAGGAAAACATTTCCATTAGCCCTTGTGTGAAAATATTATTCCTGAATTCACTCCTGAAAGGCTATATTTGAATTTTAAGGTTATACCTGGACTCCCCCACCAGAGGAAATACTTATTTAAGTGTATTCTTTCATGGCATGTGGGCATCGCTGGCAGGCCAACATCTGTTGCCCATTCCCAAATGCCCTTGAATTGAATGGCTTGTAGATGTTGTGATATGTGCCTGCATGCCATTTTAATGTAAAGGTGCTTGGCAGAACAAGGGTTAATGTAGCATAATGTAATGAGTCACATGGTAAGAGACCCTGAGAGAATCTGAAAACGGAACTGTAAGTAAGCAGCCTATCCGCATAGAACATCTCCAATGCATAGCCATACGTTTGATCTGTGAATAGTTGCAGACTAGCAATAAATGGTTCATGTTTAAATATACAAGTCTCAGGCCTTCATCAGTGAGAAACATCTAAAAGAACCCATAATGCAACATACAACGGCAGTAAACAGCACCCCATAAATACAACGGCAAGAGGGCAGCTAAGAGTCATGGAGTCATATGTAGGCCAGACTGGAGAAGGATGACAGATTTCTGTACCCCAATTAGGTTGTGCCTCCATCCCAGAGGGTTGTGGATGTTGCATTGTTGAATACATTTAAGGCTGGGTCAGCAGATATTTGGCCTCTTGGGAAAAATGGAGTTAAAGTCCAAGATTAGCTGTGGCAAAATAGGCTCAATGGGTCATGTGGTATCTTCCCTGATCATATTTCCTTTCCTAAAGAATATTGATATGAGCCAGATGGATTTTTATGACTATCGATGTTAACTTTATGGTCACCATTATTGAGACTAGATTTGTATTCCAGATTTATTAATTACATTTGAATTACATCATCTCCTCTGGTGGGGTTTGAACCTGCAGTTTTGAGAGCATTAGCCTTTGCCTCTGGATCATAAAGCCAATGATATTACCACAACGCCACCATCTCTATCCACTTTATTAAATTTCTTCATGATATCAGGGACCTGGGTTCGATTATGGCCTTGTCTGACTGTCTATGTGGAGTTTTCATGTTCTCCCCGTGTCTGCGTGGGTTTCCTCCGGGTGCTCCGGTTTCCTCCCACAGTACAAAGATGTGCAGGTTAGGTGGATTGACTATGCTAAATTGCCCTTAGTGTCCAAAATGTTAGGTGGGGTATGGGGATAGGATGGGGGAATGGGCCTAAGGTGCTCTTTCAGAGGGTCAGTGCAGACTGATGGGCCGAATGGCTTCCTTCTAAACTGTAGGGATTTTATGATTCTATTATATTAAAGACTTCTATTTACCCCATATTCTTTTAAATGCAACCGAATACAAAGCAGGCTCATCCAAATCTGGCCTGATAATTTAACCCTTTAAACTCTGTCATTCTCTCAAATCTGGTGTAGCACCCTCTCGTCCCTCATCAAGGCCAATGTGTCTTGAGGATCAAAACTGAAGACAATAGTCCAGAGGGAGGATTTTCTGGAGCTGACTCTCAAGTGTACTGGACTACCCGGGTGCAGGAGGTGAGAGAAGCCAGGCAGGTCCGAATACGTACCTCTGCAGAGGAACCGGCACAGGTTCCCTCCATATGAATGAATGAAATTCAGGTGGGCTCTTTCAAAGATATGCTTCCCACTTGCCTGATTTCCCGATATTCACTGCAGCGTGCAATCCAGCACGCCTGCACACAGAACGAGAAACATTTTCCTCATCAAGCTTTCCATTATTATTGACTATTTAATTTATTTTGCTATTTAATTTGCTATTTAATTTTCTTTACAAATAAATTGGAATTGTAGAATGTGCGTCTAAATGTGATGAGGACGACCTCCATTTCCACACGTGTGCCCTTTAAATAAAAATGCATGAAGCCATCAAATCTTATTTGCTGCTTTTGATTAACAGGACCCGGAGCCAGTGGCTATGCTTGTTCATCAACATACTATGGACCTTACGTCAATTCTGAGAAGGAAGTCAAAGCCATAGTTGACTTTGTCACAAATCATGGAAATTTCAAATCCTTCATTGATGTTCATAGCTATTCCCAGCTCTTAATGTTTCCTTATGGTTACACCTCAACTAAGCCAAAGGACTATAATGAGCTGGTAAGTCAGACTTTGTTCCACATCAACATGAGTTGTGACAGGGCTCTAGGGCCACTTGCTCCCAGGATGAAAAATCACTTTGCCATTGTGCTGCCCAATGTAATTGAAATGTAGTTACTGGTGTCCTATTTTAGGATATACAAGACCAGTATATTGTGCCGCTTTACTGCTGTTTTTCTTCTGGGTTATCAACTACACATTTAACTCTAGTCCTCCATCAACTTGTTGCTCTATATGCCTCTGGGTTGGGCTATTCAGTCCCTTTCTAATTTTCCATTGAAAGACAAGATGGACGATAGAATTGTCATCATTCCCATACAACAGGTAATTCACAGAACTACTGATATCAGATGGACAGACAAGAGTTACATGTTTTACCGTGGTTAGCACAGCTGCCTCACAGTGCTGGGGACCCAGGTTCAATTCCAGCCTTGGGTGACTGTGTAGAGTTTGCACATTCTCCCCATGTCTGCGTGGGTTTCCTCCAGGTGCTCTGGTTTCCTCTCAGAGGCCAAAGATGTGCAGGTTAGGTGGATTGGCCGTGCTAAATTGCCCCTTAGTGTCCAAAGGTTAGGCGGGGTTACAGGAAGTGGGCCTGGGTGGGGTACTCTTTCAGAGGGTCGGTGCTGATGCAATGGGATGAATTGCCTCCTTCTGCACTGTAGGGATTTTATGGTTATCTGATTCTATGAACACAAATTCAGAGTAGGGAGGTGATGGTTGACACACTCGGAGTCTTTTAAAACACTATAGTAAGGAGCGCACGTGGGTACTCTGTTACTCAGAAAGCTTTTGACAAAGCTGCACATTATGAATTAATGATTAATGTACAGAAACGGATATAAGGAAGTAAATATCGTGAAGAGGGCAGCACGGTGGCGCAGTGGGTTAGCCCTGCAGCCTCACGGCGCCGGGGTCTCAGGTTCGATCCCAGCTCTGGATCACTGTCCGTGTGGAGTTTGCACGTTCTCCCCGTGTTTGCTTGGGTTTCGCCCCCACAACCCAAAGATGTGCAGGCTAGGTGGATTGGCCACGCTAAATTGCCCCTTAATTGGAAAAAATGAATTGGGTACTCTAAATTTATATTTAAAAAAACATCGTGCTGAATAGAAGATTGGCTTAAAAGAAGGAAGCATGGGTAGTCATAGAACATAGAACAGTACAGCACAGGACAGGCCCTTTGGCCCTCGATGTTGTGCCGAGCATTGTCCGAAACCAAGATCAAGCTATCTCACTCCCTGTCATTCTGGTGTGCTCCATGTGCTCTATGTGGTGGAATCGCATGTGATCTCTCTGCCTGTTTCTACCGAAGATGTCTCAACAATGTGAATGATGGAAGCTGGGAAGTAATGGGCTGAGAAACAATTATATATTGTGTCGCATATTTATTTAAATCTTTCTTTAGAGTGAAGCTTTAGAGAATAATTGTCAGCAAATTCTCCAAGTTTGCAAAATAAAAAGGGCAAATCATGAAAACTAAAGTAATCGGATTCAAAAAAACATTTAGGGTTCAAACTTCCGGCCACGCTGTGCTGGAAAAGCATCTCGCTGTGGTGCCGTGTGACTGGTGAAAGCTGCGAGACCCCGCTCCCAGGATCCTCCAGGTTCGCATCGCCTCTTGAGATTCAACGCAATCTCACAATGGGCCATGGTGTCACTTTTTGCCAAATCTGCACATTACAGCGAGGCAGTAAGCCTTACTCTAATGCGCAGATTTCCAAGGTACCGGAGACTTTGGGATTCAATCCTTTCTCCTCGGAGACCTTGGGCGAGCGCCATTCAGCACTGCTCCCCACAAATGGTAACCAGATGGAAAGGCACTCTTTGGGTCTCCAAGGGGATTGGATGCCCCCAGCTGCATGACTTTTGAGCAGGGTGATGCCCTGGCACTGCTGGTACCATCTCGGTACACTGGCTGTGCCAGCCGGGCACCTTGGCAGTGTCACCTGTTTGCCATCCTGGCACTGTCGAGGTTTCCAGGTGATGCTGGCAGGGGCACTGCCATGGTGTCAGGTTGGCACTGCCAAGCCAGCATTTTTTGCACGCGCACGCTTGGACCCGTGTTGCCGACTATGGGTGTTAGAGGATGCGGGGAGTTGGGGGGGGGGGGGGGGGAGGTGAGGGACAGAGGACCCTCCCATGTTACTTTCGGGCTGGGGGGAGGTTGGTGATTTTATTTGTGGGCCTCGGAGATTATTTAAAAATGGCATCCCGACCTCTCACTACAACGGGTAGTTCCAGCGAGTGGAGTTCCCCGATGTAAAAAACAGGCTATGTGTGGCCTCAGCCACACGTTCCCCATTCAGGCCCTTTATTCAACATGTGTAGCGTTGAATAGCCACATGGTTCTTGGCACGGTGAGTGCCAGGAAACCAGCGGCTAAATGTGCTCGCTAGGGGTCTTTAGAACATAAGAACTAGGAACAGGAGTAGGCCATCTGGCCCCTTGAGCCTGCACCGCCATTCAATGAGATCATGGCTCATCTTTTGTGGACTCAGCTGCACTTTCTGGCCCGAACACCATAACCCTTAATCCCTTTATTCTTCAAAAAACTATCTATCTCTATCTTAAAAACATTTAATGAAGGAGCCTCAACTGCTTCACTGGGCAAGGAATTCCATAGATTCACAACTCTTTGGGTGAAGAAGTTCCTCCTAAACTCAGTCCTAAATCTGCTTCCTCTTATTTTGAGGCTATGCCCCCTAGTTCTGCTTTCACCCGCCAGTGGAAACAACCTGCCCGCATCAATCCTATCTATTCCCTTCTATGAGATCCCCCCCTCATCCTTCTAAATTCCAATGAGTACAGTCCCAGTCTACTCAACCTCTCCTCGTAATCCAGCCCCTTCAATTCTGGGATTAACCTCGTGAATCTCCTCTGCACAGGTAAGGATACCAAAACTGAACACAATACTCCAGGTGTGGCCTCATTAATACCTTATGCAATTGCAGCATAACCTCCCTAGTCTTAAACTCCATCCCTCTAGCAATGAAGGACAAAATTCCATTTGCCTTCTTAATCACCTGTTGCACCTGTAAACCAACTTTTTGCGACACATGCACTAGCACACCCAGGTCTCTCTGCACAGTAGCATGTTTTAATATTTTATCATTTAAATAATAATCCCTTTTGCTGTTATTCCTACCAAAATGGATAACCGCACATTTGTCAACATTGTATTCCATCTGCCAGACCCTAGCCCATTCACTTAACCTATCCAAATCCCTCTGCAGACTTCCAGTATCCTCTGCACTTTTTGCTTTTGTTCCCGTTTAGGAAGATCGTGCCCTTAGGCTATTAAATCATGGGGCTAACAGGTGGCAGATAGATTTCAATGTGGGTAAGCGAGAGGAATTAACAAAATAAGGGATGTGTAATTGTATTCTGGTCAGGAGAGAGATTCATTGGTTGTTGTTAATTTTATAATCAGAATTTTTTTAAAAATGGTGATTAAAGTATAGCTTCCAATAATTTTACAATAGGAACATACAGACAAGGAGCAGACCATTCGGCCCTTTGATCCTGCTTCACCATTTAATAAGATCATGGCAGATCTGATGGTAACCTCAAATCTGCATTTCTTCGAAACCACCTATCCACCATCTTGCTTACCAAAAATCTATCCACCTCTTCCTTAAAAATATTCAAAGATAGGGCGACATGATGGCGCAGTGGCTAGCACTGGTGCCTCACAGCGCCGAGGTCCAAGGTTTGATCCCGGCTCCGGGTCACTGTCCGAGTGGAGTTTGCACATTCTCCCCGTGTCTGGGTGGGTTTCACCCCCACAACCCAAAGATGTGGATGGTGGTATATATATTCAAAGACACTGCTTCCACCGTCTTTTCAGGAAGTGAGTTACAAAGACACCCGACCCTCAGAGAGAAATGTTTTTGTCACATCTCCATTTTAAATGGGCTACCCCTTAATGCACAGAGAGCAGGAGAAATCACATTAACCACAGGGATATTATTGCCATTGAAAGGGTACAGAGGCAATCAACAAACCTTTCAGGTATTAAGTTTGGGGAATATTTGGCTTATTTTCTTTGGAAAAGAGATTTCAAATTAAGTTTTCAGTTATATAAACTATGTTAAAGGCATCAGGGGGCAGAAATTAGGAAGTTAGATGAAGCCTTTCCAATCCAAATGGAAAATGGGTTTCATGACCATGGTGAGAAGGTGGCTAACTGTGATTGGCCTCTAAATGAGGAACATGATTATTGACTTGCCCCGCTCTTAAAAATCACTGTGTTCTTACGGCTTTATCTAGTTGATCTTAAAAATGTCCTTTTCCTGCAGATGGATCTCAGCAAGAAATCCATTACTACTTTGGCATCAGTACATGGAACCAAGTACAGATATGGACCCATCCTCACCACCATCTGTAAGTCTTTGCACACAGTGAAGAACAATGCAATTACATTCAAAATTATTTTGAACCCACATAAATCTTGTACTGAACTTCCTACTAATGTTTGATTCTGATCCTGCACATTGCTATGATTCTGAAGGCTTGGGTAAGTACCTGGTTTAAGGTTAGATAGCTATGTTGAGGAGATATGAAGAATACTAATTATTTGATGCTGGAGTCAGCCATCTTGGTCCTTTCTACCCCTGCACACTATACTGAAACAGTATAGCCTCATGCCGCTGTAGTGGAGTTACCGATGAGGTGGAGAATCCAGTGTGCGAAGAAAACAGGATCAGTGGCGGATGCCAATCTGTTTCCGATGCTCCAGCCTGCGGCTTGCATTGGGATTGAGGTCTGTGTCCTTAGCGAACAGGCAGGTCACCATATTCTCCGGGCCCGCGAGATTCTATGGTCTTCTGTGCCGGGAATCACGTGGGCGAGAATTACTACTGGTCCTGACAAGTGTGTCCCCTGACATGGTGGACCTCTTGGTGAGCCAAGGGGTTAACTTTTTAGGGGAGTTGCCCCCAATGCCCATCCGATAACCACCCTCCCTCGCAATGCAAGACCTGCCCACCCCACCTGGTGCCTCCACTACCCCCAACAAAGATCTCCAAAATAAAGACACCTCACAGAGACCCCCTAAATATGGAAAACCCTCAGGAACCCCCTAAATAAAGAGACCCCCTAAATATGTAAGCCTCACCAGAGACCCCTGAATAAAGAGATAGACGACAAGCCCCAGAAGAGACCTCTGTCTGGAAGCTGGAGACAAAAAAAAATCACAGCTTTAACACTCTCCTGGGCAATACTCCTGCTGGCTCAGACATAGGAAGCACCCCCCCATTAATTCCTGGAAAAAGAAAACCAGTCCGCTGAGTTTAAAACACCTCAGATTTTATATGCAAGCCATTGAAGACTTTACTAGGCTGTGATTGGGAACTTCCACATACCCTAGCTGTCAGCATTGCTCCATTCACCTTCCTTCACAGTTGAGTAAATCTGACGGTGGTCTAACCGGGATGTTTGTAAACATCAAGCTCTGATTGACAGCTCCTGGACCACTTCAAACAGGGCTAAGTGCTGAGAGTTTCTGGCTGACCAGCTTAAAATCACTCAACCCTGAAGGAAGGTGATTAGAAACCTAAAGATTCACTGATCCTGTTGCCTCTTTGACCAGGTTGACTTTTGATGCTTGGGTAAATTTTGCAAGATCCTGTCTGAACTTTGAACCTATGATTCCCAATATTGTCCACCACTGGGATTTTCCTTTCATCATGTGCCGGTCTGTTGTAAAATAATTGATTAGAGATTGTGATACCAGGATGGTAAAGGCAAATGAGGTGGACCTTGGATTTGTTTTTGTTGTCTGGCAAATCCTAAGTTTCTGTAATAAAATCACAAGTTGTTTATGGTGGGAAAAGATAAACATTAATTCATTCATGTAAGATTCTAGTTGGCACAATTTAAAGGTTTAAAGGTACACCAAAGGATTGGGGAGCAACAAGACCGAGGAAAGATCAAAGAAGGTTAAGGTCTTCAAGCTGGAGTTAAAGGGTGGTCTCAAGTTTATAAAAATGGCAGATAATATGAACTCAGAAAATGCCTTCAGGGTAAGTCAGGCCACAGATGATAAACAGACCCTAATAAATATATTAATTATTCAGAAGGATGATAAATGTTTGGAATGATCAACCAGGGGAGGGCATTAGTTTCCGTGCCCCGGGAGAATACGGCGCAGACATAGTTAAATGAGCCTAATGCTCTGAAGTGTTGCTTTGAATGTAAACAGCTTTATAGATATACAAGTTATGCTTTCAGTGTATTTTGTAAACAAACTTTTAAAAAATATTTCCAGGTCCTATCACTGCCAGAAACGTGACAGTCAATTCTCCAACATAGCTTAATGAAAGTTTAAAAATAGGCAGCAGACCCAAGAGGTGACACTATCAAGTCATTACCCTTATTTGGTTTCCCAAGTTGTTAAAATGACACAATCCATTTTATCATTTCTGCTTTTTATACTTAAAAATTCCAATTCAACATTTAGCACTAAATACTCTTCTTGATGATGGTATATGCTTTGCGATTCTTTTTAGAATTCCAGGCAGGTATAAGTATCACCTGAACTTGAATTAAAGGCAGTATTCAAGTGATAGCTGTATGTGTGTTTTTTCTTTGAGGCCATCAAAATCCTCTGTACTTTTCCCCTTAAAATTCCAGCAGGACCACCAGCCTTACATAGCCCAAAGGGTAGGTGGACAGAACTCTCAGATTTGGCTGTATTATAATTGAAATGGATTATCGCCAGGCTCAGCAGAGGCAATAATCCTCCCAACTGAGTAATTGGAATGTTTTACAAATCCACCAAAGGAATCATAGAATCCCTACAGTGCAGAAGGTGGCCATTTGGCCCATCACCGATCCACTCTGCCCTCTACCCACAACCTAACTTGCACATCCCTGGACACTATGGAGGAATTCAGCATGACCAAACCACCTAACCTGCACAGTTTTGGATTGTGGGAGGAAACTGGAGGAAACCCATGCAGACATGGGGAAAATGTGCAAATTCCACACGGACAGTTACCCAAGGCAGAAATTGAACCTAGGTTCCTGGTGCTGTGAGGCAGCTAACCACAGTGCCACTGTGCTGCCCTCAATCAATGGAAGTGATTGGCACTGATCAATCCTACTTTGGGGGTGGTGGAAGAAAACGTCTAATTGCCCATGTCTGAAGAAATAGTTTTTGATACTGATGGACATTGGGCAGGTGAACAAAAATAGACCATCAGAAAACTTAACACTGCCACCATGCTGATGGAAAAATCTTTTTTTTTTAAATTCCTTTAATAAATTGAAAGCATCAGAAACAACCCCTTTATTACTAAAATAATTCAACTGCCTCAAGTAAAATACCGGAGTACTTGAGCATTTATTTTGCTGACCTCAAGACCTTTTCGAAGGCAATAATACTCTCCTTGCAACTAGTTGGGCCAAATTACAGACATTAGACCCTAGAGGAAAAAGATTGTGAGGGCAAGACTGTCCCCCTCCTTTCAAAAGTTTTTTCTTCCTTACAACTTAGTCATCAGCCAAGACGATGGGGTTAGCCACCTGTATCCAGTGATGTTAAAGAAGGAAAAATACAAGACCAGCTAGGGCTGCACTATCCCTCTGATTCCACACCCCTTGCCCCACCCTGCTCTTCCCCATTCCCCCACTCACCCTGGTTCTCCCCCACCCACCCCCACTTACCTTTGGGGAAACATTGAGCCTGTACTTGGCATTTCTCCACACCAAGAAGCATGTGTGATCACCAATTCAGCATTGAATACTCAACCATACAAATCCAAATCCCAAGGTCTGGCACATCACAGTGTAAAAGAGGAGTTGTATGTTAGAACAGGACAATCATGCAATATTGAATTGCCTATATTTCTTTCTTTCCACATTAGATCAAAGCAGTGGTTCATCCATTGACTGGGCTTATGACCAAGGTATCAAGTATGCTTTCTGCTTTGAACTGCGTGACACTGGTCGCTATGGCTTCATTCTACCAGCTGATCAGATTATTCCAACAGCTGAGGAGACCTACCTGGGTTTGATGGAAATTTTAGACCATGTCAGACTGAACCCCTATTAAAATCAATTTAAAGCACGCTGCAATTCTGGTCTAAAGCTGTCTCTCATCAGAACTCACATTTATTTTGTTAAAAGTACAGTTTCTCTTGAATAAAAGGTCCAGAATGTATTCTTGTGTTTTTCCCATTAAGGCCACCACAATGCATCTAATCATGAATTATGGCTGATACTGTATAATCAAATAAAGATTTCTAATTTCAAAGTCATTTTATTTCTAAAAATTAGATCATCAGCCATGCGGATGTCTTGTGCATATTTCCTTCATGAATTGAAGTCAAATTGGGGACTTTGATGTCACATTGGGTATTTTTGTTGCCACTTGCCTCTAGGATCTTATATTGGATGTAGTTTAGACTTCTTGGAATGGGCCTTTCTCTGCCATTAGGCACATGATGTGAAATGACTTTGGAGGATTTTAATCTAACTGATGAGCATGGTAGTCAGAACAAAACCGCCTAATTTGAGGCTGGCAATCTCATGCAGAAAATTGATTGGCTCCTTTGAGGAAGCTTCAACTTGGATATGGGTAAGTACAGTTGCACATGAAAGGCTCTTAGTTAATCTCAAAACTGTGGTGAATCGAGGCAAATCTTGGGTATGAATCCGAAATTAATCGAAGGGCAGAAAAATAATTCACTGAAGTCGTTGTGGGGGTGAAGACAGAAGCATTGAATAGAGCGACCTAGTGATTGATGTTGGAACACTAATGTCTAACTTATTATATCAATGACGCAGCTCAAAACCAAGATGGGTGACAGATTTGCAGGTATTAAAATGTGGAGTCAGACCAGAAAATTATAGAGTAGGACTTTTAAAAAAAATGCTATTTCCCCCATTGTCTTTTGCTATCCGGTTCCATCTCCTTTACTTTGCACTGACTTCATCTCATCACTTATAGCCTCTCTCTAGCTTTTGTTTTCTCTCTCCCTCTTTTCCATAGAATCTACAGTGCAGAAGGAGGCCATTTGCCCATCGTGTTTGCACCGGCCCTTGGAAAGAGTACCCTATTTAATAATAATAATCTTTATTAGTGTCACAAATAGGCTTACATTAACACTGCAACAAAGTTACTGTGAAAATCTCCTAGCTGCCACACTCCGGCGTCTGTTAGGGTACACTGAGGGAGAATTCAGAATGTCCAATTCACCTTACAAGCAAGTCTTTCGAGACCTATGGGAGGAAATCCACGCAGACACGGTAAGTGCAAACTCTACACAATCACCCGAGGCTGGAATTGAACCGGGGCCCTGGAGCTGAGGCAGCAGTGCTAACCACTGTGCGGCCGTGTCGCCCTATTCTATGGTGAATGTCTTTCTCCCTCTGAGGAACTGCCATTCATAAGTTCACCCATTCATAGGATACTTACGGTGCAGGATGCCATTTGGCCTATCAGTTCTGCACCAACCCTCTGAAAGAGCACCCCACCCAGGCCCACTCTTCTGACCCATCCCTGTAACCCCACCAAACCTTTTTGGACACATGGGCAATTTAGCATGGCTAATGCACATATTTGGACTGTGGGAGGAAACCAGAGCACTTGGAGGAAATTCATGAAGACGGGGAGAATGTGCAGACTGCTCACAGTCACCCAAGGCTAGAATCAAACTCGGGTTCATGGTGCAGTGAGGCAGCAGTGCTAACCACTGTGCCACCCGAATAACATTTAGAATAACACTAACCCAACTAAGATGGATTGTCTGGCCATCCTGTTATAATCTGAAGAGTTTGTAAGAAGAGGTAATGGAGAT
The DNA here is from genome assembly GCF_902713615.1 of Scyliorhinus canicula. NCBI lineage: Eukaryota > Metazoa > Chordata > Chondrichthyes > Carcharhiniformes > Scyliorhinidae > Scyliorhinus > Scyliorhinus canicula. Next base: position 152,563,682 of record NC_052156.1, read on the forward strand.
TCAATTTGTATGCATTTGTTATAACTCACAAATATTTTACATCAGCAAATAATATTCTTTGTAAAATGGGCTTAGTGGTAGCATTCTTGTCCAAATCAGACGGTGTAGGATTCAAATTGTTCCACAAGCCTGACAAGTTTGGAGATTTGGTTCAAATATTTTTAAAATATCCATGTTTGGTGGCTGGTGTGCCTCCATCCTAAGGGAGCTGTAAGGGAGCCATAATTTCAATTGGCACCAAGGTGAGAAATGAATGTCAAGTATTGCATCAACATCACACCACAGCAGAGATCAGCTAACTGATCTGCTGGGCTCAGCATTTGCATGTCCTCACTGGGCTGTTTGAGCAAGATTAAAAGGGACAACTTGGTTCTCACCAATGGATGTGATCCAACGACAATGCTGCGCCAAAAAGCAGCTTGCTGCTGTGCAACGTGGCCGATGAAAGCCAGGTGACCCTGCTCCCGGGATCTACCTGGCTCGCCACGCCTCATGAGATCCAACGCGATCTCGCGAGAGGTTGCGATGTGAATCCCGCCCACAATGGGCAGGGGCACTTTTTGGCACATCTACATGTTAGAGTGAGACAGCTAGTCTGATTCCAATGTGCAGATTTCCGAGGTACCTTAGGCTGTGGGATTCATCCTCTTTGCCTTCGAGACCTCAGTTGAGTGCTGTTCAGTACTGGTCCCCACAAATGGGGACCAGACAGAACAGCACTCTTGGGAATCGGAGGACCCCAGCGGCACGTCCTGGCACTGCTGGTGCCACCTGGGTGCCAGCCTGGCACTGTCAAGATACCCAGGTGGCACTGCCAGCTGGCATTTTCTTTGTGTGTACGATCAGGCCGGGAACCCTCCCATATTGCGTTTTTGGTGGGGGGGGGGGGGGTGTGTGTGTGGAGGTCGGGAGATTGTTTCAGCGGCCTTCCCACTGTACAAGCCAGGGCTATGCGTTCCCTATTCAGGCCCTTTTTTTCAACACTTGTCGCATTGAATAGCCATGCATTTCTCGGCATTGTGGGCGCCAGGAAACACGCAGCTAAACGCGCTTTCTCGGGACTTCCATTTTGGGAGAATCGGGGACCCCCCCCCCGGTATGTGTTTCCCAGATGTGGAGGTGGCTTGCCATGGGCCATCAGCAGGATCTTCTGGTCCAACTTTAGGGCAGCACGGTAGCACAAGTGATTAGCACTACTGCTTTACAGCTCCAGGGTCCCAGGTTCGATTCCCTGCAGGGTCACTGTCTGTGTGGAGTCTGCATGTTCTCCCCGTGTCTACGTGGGTTTCCTCCGGGTGCTCCGGTTTCCTCCCAGTTCAAAGACGTGCAGGTTCGGTGGATTGACCATGATAAATTGCCCTTTGTGACCAAAAAATGTTAGGAGGGCTCATTGGGTTAGGGGGATAGGGTGGAAGTGAGGGCTTAAGTGGGTCGGTGCAGACTCGATGGCCGAATGGCCTCCTTCTGCACTGTATATTCTATGTTCCATGATCTAACTGATGCCTACAGGCTTGCCTGTCCGGTGGTCAGATAACCCGCCATGGGGGCTGCATTCAGTGAGACTGGAAGATCTGTTGTCAGGAAGGGTTGCAAAATCCCACAAAAATACCTCTGGAATTAAGTTGCTTGTTTCTTTAAAAATAAACCTCCAACCATGAAGCACAATATAAGATTGTTAATTGCCATGCACTGTTTAAAATTAAAAACATATACACTTTATTTAAAAAATAGAAAATGTACAGAAGTTTTATTTAAAACCACAAAAAATGCATCACTTGACCAACTGCCACAAGTCATAATCATCTGGCTGGCATTCACAAAATATGCAAACCAACTAGAAGTAACAAAATGTGAAAAAGGCCATGTCCGTCTGGCATGCAGTTTTCAATAGCAGTATGCCCATTAGAAAACCATCTGATCTGTTCCAGGCTCTGAACTGGATGCCTGATATTCAAACAGGAAAATCCCTTGACAAAGGATAACTCAAACGCCACTGACATGCACACCATCTTATCCATTGACAATACTTCACTTTAAAAAAGGACAACTTCACATTTCCATAACAGAAACTGAAGGAAGTTTTATATATATATATTTAAATTCAGGCTAGGATGGTTCCAAGTTTAACGTCTGATCTGCGCAAAAAGTCAGCAACTCTCAGGGTGATGTGGTAAGGCCACTTAAGGTTGTATTCAGCATCCCTGGGCTAGGGAGGAGAATATCTCCTGGTGTTGCTCATTTAGATCAAAATGATAATGTCATAGAGCTCTGCAGCTATTACAGAACTTATTAATTTTAAATTCTTTTCTCTGATTTTAGCAATCGATGAGCACTCACATTCCTAACTTTGTTTCCTAGCTATTTATCTCACTCGGACTATTGTTGCTGGGAAGGATAACAATTGTGCGATTGTATTTGAAACACAAAAGAACAATAGCACCTTCTAACAGGGTAGGCATGGCAATGCATCACATCTTGTGACTATAGTTAGGAAAGATGACTCGAGCTGGAAAAGTACTGATCGACGCATAACCTAATACCCAACAGTAATGGAACACTTCCACATTTCTGTGCTCATCTACATGGTCAACAAATTCAGCCAATAATCAATAAAAGAATAGGTGCCTGTTGTTCTGAAAACAAGCTTGTAGTAGAGGGAAAAAAAAAATCACTTAAATTTCTCCCAGCCGTTCCAACCCCAAACTCAGGCACTAAATTCTTAAAGAAATATAAAATGCAACAACTTCAGTTTTTCTCAAATGTGTGTCTTGAGAGAAAGAGATAGGCTGGGGTACCAGGATGAAAAACACTGATGTGAGCATTAATGCATCGTATTTATGAATAAATATTTAGTTGTGAAAAAAACATCCAAAATTGGAAGCACCACAAGAAAAAGTAATTAGTTCAGGAAGATTGTTCCCCCCCAAACTAGAATATTCTATTTAAAAAATACAACCAATATGTGCATCAACAGGATGTGTGCTGATCTGCCATATACTTTCATTTCATTCTCTCAAGGAAACAAAGACCATCAAAATAATCTTTTAAAGATTTGCATATTCAGCCAATTTTCACATTTGGATTGATTTTAACCAGCTCTGGAGAAATGTGAAGGGAACAACATTCACCCAGGTCTCACAATTAAAAAAATATTTGGAGATACTGGCACAATAATCTCTCAGCTCTGATAGATATGAATGAGCTGATCAAGTTTAAAAAATCAGTATCGGATCACAGGCAAGTCACTGGTTCTGGATTTACACAAAATTCAGATGGATTCTTAAAGTGTTTCTGTAAGCCCTAGAATCGCTTTTTAAAGAACAGAATTTGACCATAAAAGCAATGCCACTGGTTCTTGTGAGCAGGAAGAAAGCCTAATGATTTGAAAACCCCATCATTTTTAATACTATCAGAGCAGCTGCTGTGAAGTTGAGAATAGCAGAGGCAGCAACAACAAATGCGTTTAACAAAAAAACACATTTGCAGCAAGTGCAGATAGCTACAACACAATGGCAACAATGCATGGTAATGGTGGCATTTAGCACATCAGAGTCCAGTTCAATACTTGCAAAGATCCCACTTCAAAGCCCATGACATACATATTCATCATGTATTTACTAAGACATCATTCAGGCTGTACACTTGTTCCCAGAGACCCAGTTGCAAACTGAAGCAAGTTATAAATTATTGACCAAGAAGCCTTTCATATCATCTCAAGGCAGAACCAATCATTATGTGCTACTTGAAGTATTCAGAGTTGATTTAGCATTTTAGGGAGAGTAGGGAGATTAAAATATCTGAAAAACAGCTCCAAGGCTTATAAATCCATTGTGCATTTGAGCGTATTCTGGTATATGTTAGCATGCTACGAGATCTATATTTTTAACTCATTAACATGCTGTTGGAACATTAAGAATCTGTTCACCTGTTGGATCATCAAATTGTTAAGCTTTCTTTAGGATGCCATCAGGTAGAAAGATATTTATTAACAGTTTCATTCTTGGAGTGGTTGTTGGGGAAGGAAGAAAGCAAAACCATAAAAACCAATGATTCAAAAAAGCCCAGGGATCTGTAATAATGCAGGGAACAGTAGGTTATTTTTCTTTAATACTATCTTTTGGAGTCAAAGGAAAAAATACAGAACAGAAGGTGAAGGAGTGTGTGCTAGTGGTGCAAAACGTATTGTTTCAGGCTTTCCACGTCAAAATCTGTGCTGAAATCTATTGTGTATTCAAAGCCTTGGTGCTTTGCAACACAGGATTCTGTAATAAATTAATATGGTGCTGAACAGTCTTCCCTTGTTCTTCTGTTTTAATATTTTCCTCTGCTTTTGGATGTAGTTCAAAGCTATAAATAAGATTAAAATGGATATTTCAAACCCTTATTTAGATAGTGTCACTATGTTTTACCCCACAACTTATGATTGTAGATATTGTTCAAGTCTTTTTTTCCGGAATGTCAGTGATAACGGTTTCCTACAAATCTTTAGCACTATAACAGCTGAAGATAAGAAACATAGAAAAAACAATGGACACAAGGTTTAAGAAAGGTGAAGGAATGACATTCTGTTTCTTATTTCCACGGTTTATTTTGGAAGCAGCCAGTCTGTGATCGGGCACTGATGGAGCCACCAACAGAGCTGCTGGATGACTTCAACTGTGTTCTGGATGATGAAAGACGACTGAAGTTGCCTAAAATACATTAAATTAGGAAATATTAGAATACATCTAATTGCTCAGAAAATGGTATGACGCTGAACACATTCTTGAAATAGAGAGCCCTGGACCAAATATAACAGGCAAAGTCAAACAGTGTAGAAATAATTGGAATTAATGTTAAAATAGCTGGGGAAAAATTGCTAATGGTTTATCAGATAAACGCATACTAATACAATATTACACAGCAGGAAAAGATGGCATGAATATAGAGATAGAGCATGGTTACATTAAAAGACAGGGATTTAGACGGGTTGGGGTGATGCAATCGGGGAAGGCCCTGGGACCTGATGGTCACTCAGTGGAGTTCTATAAAAAGTTTCCTAGGTTACTGGAGCCGCTCCTGGTTAAGGTCTTTAATGAGTCTAAGGAGCAGGGAGTGCTCCCCGCAATGCTGTCTCAGGCATCGATCGCTCTCATCTTGAAACGGGACAAAGACCCGGAGAGCTGTGGATCGTACAGGCCGATTTCCCTTTTAGTAGATGCTAAATTGCTGGCAAAGTTCTTTGGCTACACGCATAGATGGTTGTGTCCCGGAGGTAATCGGGAAATCGGGATTTGTGAAGGGCAGGCACCTGACGTTTAACATTAGATGGCTCCTGAATGTTATAATGATCCCAGCGAAGAGGCGCGAGGTTGAGGTGCTGGTAGCTATGGATACAGAAAAGGCCTTTGACCGGGTGGAGTGGAAGTACCTATGGGATATTTTGGGCAGGTTCAGGTTTGGGCATTTGGGGATTTGTGGATTGGGTTCAGTTGCTATACCAGGCTCCAGTGGCAAATGTAAGAACCAACCGTGTCCAGTCAGAATATTTTAGTCTCTGTAGGGGGACAAGACACGGGTGCCTGCTCTCCCTACTACTGTTTGCCCTGATCATAGAGCCCTTAGCAATGGCCCTCAGGTCATTGAAAGTTTGGCGGGGGATTGTGAGAGAGGCATTGAGCACAGGGTCTCGCTCTACACGGATGATTTACTGCTTTATATCACAGACCCGTTGTGGGGAATGGCTGGAATTATGGAGACACTGGAAGAATTTGGGTGGTTTTCAGGCTACAAGTTAAACATGGGAAAGAGCGTGGTGTTTGCAATTCAGGCACGGGGGCAGGAAAGGAGACCGAGGGAGTTATCTTTTAAGGTGGTGGGAGGAGTTTTAGATATTTGGGGATCCAGGTGGCTAAGGACTGGGGACAGCTCCACAAGTTAAATCTGGGTAAAGCGGTCGATCAGATGAAAAGGGATTTCCGCAGATGGGACATGCTCCCACTGACACTGGCGGGGAGGGTGCTGGCGGTGAAGATGACAGTCCTCCCGAGACTGCTGTTTTTTTTCAATGTCTCCCGATTTTTGTCCCAAAGGCCTTTTTTAGGAAAATGAATGTGGCGATCTTGGGTTTTGTGTGGGTTGGTAAAACCACAAGGGTGAAGAAGGAACTCCTGGAACGGGGCCGTGGGGAGGGAGCTTGGCCCTCCTGAGTTTTATTAATTATCACTGGGCGGACAACATATCGATGGTCAGGAAGTGGGTAGTGGGGGAGGGGTCGGTTTGGGAGCGAGTAGAGGCGACATCCTGTAAGGGGACGAGTTTGGAGGCTTTATTGACGGCATCCCTGCACTGAAGCTTGAAGATAATCAGCTCAACTGCATCTGGTCAAAACCTTCGATAGACAGACCAGACTCCAAAATTTCAATGGAGGCTTAAAAAGAGGATACAACACCTTCAGACAAGGGGAGGGAATTCCAGAGCTTAGGGATTTTGCAGCTGAAGGCACAGCCTCAATGGCGGAGCACATAAAACTAATGATGGTCAAGAAGGCAGAATTAAAGGAGCAAAGATATTTTCAAGGGTTGTGGAGTAGGAAGGAGATTACAGATTTAGGTAAGAATTTGAAAACAAGTGTGAGAACGTTTATCGGTGCTTAACCAGGCACCAATGTAAGATAGTGATGGATGAACTGGACTTGCCATGAGTTAGGACAGCAGAGTTTTTATTGAGCTCAAGTTTACGGAGAGTAGAATGTGAAAGTCCAAACAGGGGTGCGTTGGAATAGTCAAGATAATAAAAAGACATGGATGAGGATTTCAACAGCAGATGAGCTGATAAGGATTACCGAGGTGGAATAGGTGATCTCAGTGGATATCTAGCCAGAAACTGATCTTGGGGTCAAAAATGACACCAAGGCTGCGAACATATGTTCAGCCTCACACAATTGTCAGGAAGAGAGGGATGGAGATAATGGTTAGGGAGCAGAGTTGGTGGTGGAAACAAAACGCAATGGCTTTGGTACTCCCAATATTTAACTGGAGAAAATTTCTGCTCACCCAGTGTCAGTCAAGCAGTTTAGAGATAGTGGAGGAGTAGAAAGAGGTGGTGGTGAGGTTGGGCTTGGTGTTATTGGGGTACATGTGAAAACCGATGCTGTGTTTTTGGATGGTGTTGATAAGCAGCGGCACGTAGATAAGATGTAGGGTAGGACCCCCACGTGGAGGTAGAGGCAGCGTGCCTTTGGCTGGATCTTCCGCCATCAATGGGGTCTCCCGTTGTTCGCACCCTCCGTTGGAGGTCGTGGTCGGTGGGACTGGAAGATCCCAACAGCGGGAACGGCCAGAAAATCATGCCCATAGACAGTGGCTGAAGAAAAATCCTGGGAGGACACCACAAACAAAAGTGCAGAAACAGCAAAATAAGCTTGTACAGGTGATTCTCTGGTTATGGTTAAATAGATAAGAGTATAAAAAAATCAGATAGTTTAAAAAAAGCCCTTGAGAAGATTAAATGGACTATTTTTAATTAACATTTCATGTACAAATGCCGTCTTTAGAGTGGGAAGTGCGAGATTCTCATCTCTCAAGGCTATGCTGGATATCTCACCTGTTCCCCTTTCTTATTTTTAAAATCAGCTTATTTTTACACAAGGTTGGTTCAAATGATTTTTTGCTCTATTTAATCTCATCCTTTCAAGAAAGCAGCCCATTACAGCTTCAACATCCTCCCAAATGGTCTTTGCTTTGATGTCTCACATAAAGGATATTCAGTTTTAAAAAAAGGGCTGACTCCCTCACAGCTGCGCTCATGTGTCAGCTTAGCGTGTGTGCTCTCAAACACAACCTTCTGACCTTAAACGTATAGTACGACAAGTGGAGACAAGCTTAAACTTCTTTTAAATAATGTTTGTACACAGTGGGCTTTTGGAGTTCCTTTAACGCTATGCTCATTTTCTATTATTTCCTTACTGGGGGAGTCCGATGGTAATAGAATCTCGTCCAAGTAACACTGGATCTTATTCAAATCATCTTTAGTGAACCGGAGTTTATCCTCTGCAGAGCGTGTTGGTTCCTTAGCTGTTGAATGTCTTCGGCGAGATGTCAAGAGAACTGGAGGTTGGCATGACAGTGGAATTGAACCAGTGGTTAGTCCTTCCGGGAACATCTGGGCAACTACTTTCAGACCTAATAAGACATTAATATTATTATAGTTCAGGTTTACATCAGCATTATTTATAAGCAGGGTTTCATGTGATGTCTTTAACTATTTTCAAAGTGAGAAAGCACAGATTAATTCAAGTACTTTATTTTAAAATAGCATTTATTATAGCCCAAATTTAATTATTAAAATTATAATTTACCTTTTTCTTTCCAATTTGTCATCCCCTTTCCTGGAGTAAATTGCCCAGATTTTATGCTGAATTTGGGATGATGATTAGGCAGCCAGGGAGTCGAGCCCCTGGTATAACTCTGTCCACTTTGTACTCGGACACAATTTCTTGTGGGTGGACAAGCTGCAGGGATAGTGCCCATCTCAGGTAGGTGCTGCATTTAAAGACTAGTTTGGGCAAGTTGACCTGCATGTGGTTTGCCACTGTTGTGACAAGTCAGACATCACATATTAATCTCACTCACCTGACTAAAAGCCTGTGGAAGTCTTCCCCCTAGTGTTTTTACTGAAAACAGCACTTAAAAGGAATCTGAAAGTCTTGACACCAAGAGTCACAGGCCAGGATTCTCCACTCTGGTATCTAAGTCCTCCCACCAGCGGCGAATTGGGACTAATCTTGGCTGGCACTGTGAATGGGCCCCAATTGCGAGTCTCTCTCCGTAATCATGCAAACATATGCATGGTGGAGAGCTTGCTGGATTCCGCCATTTTGAATCCCGGTCATTTTGAGTGGGTAGCCCAATCCAGAGATCCGGTGGCAGCCCCCCCCCTCCCCCCCCCCACAAAGCTAAACCTGCCCTCCTCTCCCTGCCAGCAATGAGCATCCTCCCCCTGCCACCATGGGAATAGCGGGTCAATCCCACACACAGCATGCACACAAGGGTGATTTGAGCATCCCCGCCCCTCACGATCCCCTCCATCAGACCCTTAATCAGTCATCCCCCCCCCACCCCCAAAATCAGTCATCGCGCCCCCCCCCCCCCCCCCCCCCCCCCCCCACCACCACCAGTTGGGATCAGCTAACTGAGCATAGATGAATTAAGCCTAGCATGTTCCAGATTTGTTTGGCACAGACCTCTGTTGGGTCATTGACCAGCTAAAATACGGTTTAAGGAGAAAAACCCCTTCAAGTTGCTTTCAGTAACCCCAATGTAATGCTTTACCCTGGAGCATTTTCCTATATCTATTGTTCTACAGAGACAACAGCTGTAGTGTAAGTTTTGAGCATGTACTTGAAACATGAATTTTTAAGTTGAATCTCCAGTTGTAAGATTTTCAAGCTGTCAGCCTTCAGAATGAGACCAAAGACCATTATACACATAAAAATGTAATAGGAGTTTGGAACACGGTCCGGAAGTTATATATAAAATTACAATTTCAGACTCTGTTTACTTTAAAAGTACATAAATATGGGATCAGTAACTGTAGTACAAAGTATTTTTCACTTGTATCTTGAAAAGGGAATTGTGTCAAAAAGAAAGAACCTCCACATCTGTGAGTTGTTTGGTTTCATCTGCTACATGTGGGAATATTTCCAGTTTCACTGCCTTTATGTTGAATGAGCAGTGCACATGCCTTGATTTAGTGTGCGTTTGACACAAGCTGGACCCATCACTATGCTCAGAAGTACCAAACAAAACTAGGGAGAAATCCATAGTTGGTTTAGTTTACCTGCTTTGGTATGGAGATTCTCTCCCTGTAGGGACACATGCCTCTAAAACTAAAGAACTTAGAGGCAGGGCTGGCATGGAGCAAAATCTTCAAGTATTTCAGTGACATTGCTGCTTATGCAACCAAGGTCACCCAATGCAAGTAGGCAAGTACTGATTTATTAAATATCTTGGAATTGAGTGGGAATTAGAGATAGGCAAATTTTAATCAAAATGCAATGCTGGCTCCTGTACAAAAATATATTTCTATTTTACACTGTCCTGGTTTATTTGCTACCATTCATCAAGTATCCTATCCTCCTTCAACCCTGTGTAGTTCAACTGTTCTAAGGTATCAACCAGGAGAGAAAAAAAAGAGTTTTCAGCAATAAAGCACTCACCCCCTGACAGCATGAAAAGATTCTCAAAACCTCTCTCGCACAGCGTTGTGGCAGCCTGACTAGCTATCCGTTCATCTTCATCATAAAGCAGAATGATTTTCCCAGGTGCGTTTTTCTACATCGAGTTGTTAAGGCACTGAATATCATCTTGAAATGGTAAGTCATAGGTTAATTGCAGATTAGAATCATAAAGGTGAAATAAACCAGGCCAGTGGGGAGGGAAGAATGTGGGGGGTGAGGTAAGGGTTGAAATCAAAAGAACATTCTGAATCTAATCTTTCACCCCAAAACTACCAAATTTTAAAAATATCAACAACATTGATTTCCATTGGAATGAAATCATGGTGGCTCAAACTCTGATGACATAAAGATTCAATTATGTCTAAATTGTTAACTGATCCTGCCGGCAGAATAGAAAATCCCATAGAACGTTGCCTATGATAAGCCGAACTTCCAAACCAACTCCTGGATCACTTTAACTTGTCCAAGCTTGTTACACGAGGGTTTTCTAACATTCAAAAAAACACACACATTGAAAACCAACAGTGACTGATGGCAGGATAGAAAGGAGGGAAAGGTGCATAAGTTAGACAGGATAAAACACTTTCTAGTCCAGCTTCAGCTTCACAAGGGCGTTCTGAAGTGTTATATTCCTGGAGGTAGGGCTGTGCAGTGGGTTAGCACAATGCCCTTAATCTGAGCACCCATCAAATACACCTATTCTGATTAAATGAAAATTGGTTAGCTGCAAGAATTCAAAGTGAAATAAGATTCGACAGTTTCAAACTAATTATAATAATGTAAATGCATCTTTGCAAACGTTTTTGGTGTCCATAGGGGTGGCTAATGTGCAAAAGTTCATATTAGTGTAGTAGATTGTCATCGTTTGAAGTTAGGGTTCAAGAACATACCCATTCTTGAATAAAGACTAAAAGTGACAACCCAAATCTTAATTATCACACAATTAACCTAATGTTACCATAACATTTAATAGTACAGTTACCATATCAGCTGCCCTTATGCCAAACCATGTATAGATCATCATTAAAAACAGATGGTTGAAAGAAAATACCGAGGTAACTTCACCATGTTTCCTACTGGGGAAATAAAAAGAGGAAATTCTCAATAAAATCGACCTGGGCTGGATCCAAGACCAGACTCTAAAGACAAAAGAGCTGAAATCAAACCTAATCCATCAGTGCCAGTTTCAGAAGTAAATTACGGAATGGGAACCTAATTTCACAATCTGGCTGCTCATTACACAGATCTGAAGACTTAAAAGGATACATAGTCTAGAAGCTCCTTTGTATAAGGGTTCATAGTCCGAGACAACATTGCTATAGGATAACTGTTGGCTGCAAGACAAAGGAAAACAATTTCAGTCACAATGGGCTGAGCAGGTTTAAATAACGGTACAAGTTCTACAGTAAGAGTTTACCCATATGATTAAAAGTCTCATATCTAGCATGCGACTATTACATCTCAAAGTGTAATACACTTTGTAATACAGGAGCAGGCCATTCAGCTCCTCGAGCATGTCCTGCCATTCAATGAGATCATGGCTAATCTGTAGCCGAACTCCATGGGCAGGATTCTCTGATCCTGAGGCTGTGTTGACGCCATCGGGAATGCCGTCGCGTTTCTTGACGGCGTCAACATGGCCCCAGGAACAGCAATTCTGGCCCCTACAGGGGGCCAGCAGGGCGCTGGAGCAGTTCATGCCACTCCAGCTGCTGGTCCGGCAGTGGAATGGGCGGTGGGGGATGCGCGCATGCGCAGTCCCACCGGCGTGATTTCTGCGCATGTGCGGTGTCTCCCTTGTCCGCGCCGGCCCCGACCCAAAAGGCGAAGGAGTACAGGCGCCAGCGCGGAAGAAAGGAGGCTGAGAGACAGAGCCGATCGGTGGGTCCCGATCGCGGGCCAGCCCCCCCCTCCCCCCCCAAACCAGGCTGCCCCCGGACCCTTCAATGCCGAGGTCCCGCCGGCTCAGAGCATGTTAGAACGGCGCCGGTGGGACTTGGGCTTTTTTTTTTTTATAGCCGCTCGGACCATTTGGGCCAGAGAATCGCGGGGGGGGGGCCCTAACCGTGCCGATCACGCCGGCCCCAATGGTGCCGATTCTCCACTCTGCCGGGACACGATTCTTCGCATCGGGGCGACATGGCGCGATTCCCGCGGCCCCCAGCGATTCTCCGACCCGGCGCGGGGTCGGAGAATCCGCCCCATATCCCTGCCTTTGACCTATATCCCTCAAGATATTTGCTTAACAAAAATTTATCTAGCTCAGATTTAAAATTAACAACTGTTCTAGTTTCAACTACTGTTTGTTTGAGATAGTTCCAAACCTCTACTATCCATTGAGTGAAGAAGTGCTTTCTGAACGGTCCTGAACGGTCTAACCCTAACCTTTAGACAGTGCCCCCTCGTTTTAGAATCTCCAACCAGTGGAAATAGTTTATCTTTATCTACTCTGATTATCCCTGTTTATATCTTGAATACTTCGATCAGATCACCGCTTAACCTTCTATATTCTAACGAAAACAGGCCTGATTTGTGCAATCTCTCCTCATAACTAGATCCCTGTAGTCCAGTTATCATTTTGTAAACCTATGTTGCACTCCCTCCCAGGCCAAAATATCCTTCTAAGGTGTGGTGCCCAGAACTGCTCACAGTACTCCAACTGGGGTCTAACCATCGTTCTGTATAGCTGCAGCATATTTCCTGTGTCTTTGTACTACAATCCTCTAGAAGTTTGCCTATCCCTGCAACCGGTCCACAGCAGATTAATCAGGCACGGCCTTCCCTTCACAAATCCATACTGGGTCTCCCTGAGCGACCAAACCTTTGAGATGTTCAGTTACCCACCCCTGATTATTGTGACGAATGGAGGACTTTAGGAATATTGGATTATACGAATTGGGCAATTTAAGGGTTAAAAAACTGTGGTTATAGTGCAATAGACTGCAATGCTCATATTTTTTTTAAAGAATTCTGTTTTGCAGAGTCTGGGAGGTTTTAGGAGCCAGAGGTAAAGTTCACCAGAGGAATGTGTTTTTCGGTCTATGCTAACAAATTGTGGTTTTACGGAAGGGGGGGGGGGGGGGGGGTGAGTCCCTGGGGAGTTTGACAATAAAGATTATTATAATAAATTATTATTTATTATAATATGCTTTCAGTCTGGAAAGTTAATTTGTTTTTCGGCTTGGCGAGATGATGATGTAATTGCTGGGTGGAACCAACAGATTCATAGAGAGGGTTTTTGAGAAATTTGGAGAAGAGTTGAAGTCTGTTCTGGAAACCCTTGTTTTGACCATAAGACAGTTTTCTCTCCCAGTAGGGTAGGTTTTAGGTTAAAAAGGAGTAATAATAGTTAAAGCAGAGCAGCCTTGTCTGAAGAGAAGGAAGAGGCTGAAACAACCCAGTTGAAAAATCTATTTGAAGATATTCAGCCAGAGTCTGAAGGGATTTTAATAGAAGCCAAAAATCTGTTTTGTGAACCACATATTGCTCTGTGCGATGCTGATTTTAAGATGGATTGAGAGCTGTATATGTTTCTTGTTGTATAATGGAGAATTGAGTAGTAATTTTTAAGGGGTAGTTGTAAGCTGTTCTTTTTGGGTGTGAAGTTAAAAAGTTTAATATTGTATCCATAATAAACTCATAAAAAATATCAAATCCCTATTTTTTCATGCAATCACTCCTGGAGCGGATCCTTCTTTCTGCACAGTCTTACAAAATAAACAAAAATATTGGGATTTCAGTCCAATATTCTCGACACTTTGATGTCCCTTGCAAGTTTTCTTTCATAATTCCTTTTAGTAGCTCTGATACGCTGCTTTGTGACCCTTTGCTGATCTTTGTATCTATTCCATTTATCCGGTTTTGCATATTTTGCATTTTTGTAAGCCCTTTCTTTTAGTTTTATGCTGCCCCCTAACCTCTTTAGTTGTCCATGGCAGTTTGTGTTGTGAAGTGGAGCCTTTTCTCTCAGGGGTATATATTCGCTCTGTATCTCGTTAAATGTTTCTTGAAATATTCCCCACTGATCTTCAGTCATTTGACCCATTGACAGTTCTTCCCAGTTTACCATCTCCAGTCTCTGTCTCATTCCGGTAAAGTCAGCCTTACCAAGTCTAAAATTCTAGTATCTGAATCGGGGTGAGATTCTCTGCAAATGCAGAGAGTCGTAAATCTGCCGTGAAACTGGCCGTGTTTCACGGCAGCCTTCACGCCCGTTCCTGGGACCCGATTCTCCCCCCCCAATCGGGGCTAGGAGCGGGACCCCGGGAATCACGGCGTCGCGGCCTTAACGACCGTCGGCTCCAACCCGCGCATGACGTCATCACGCCACTGACGCGGTTCCGCATTTCTCCACCGCCGCCCGACAAGATGATGTGGCGGCTTGATCTTGTCGGGCGGCGGAGGGGAAATAGTGCGTCCTTTTTGGTGGGCACCGATCGCGGGCCTGTCCCCTCCCGAGCACAACGGTGGTGCTCCCGCCCCAAACGGGCCTCTGGATGCCCCAAACGGGCATCCAGCGGCCATTTTTACAACGGCAGCAAGCAGGTGTGTTTGCTGCCATGAAAAAACAGGCGTAAAGGCCCGGCCGCTCGGCCCATCGGCCGCGGAGAATCGCCGCTCGCCGTAAAAAACAGCGAGCGGAGATTTGTGTCGTGGGTCGGGTGAGGGGGAGAATTGCGGGAGGGCGCAAAAAATGTCGGGAGGCCCTCCCGCTATTCTCCCAACCTGCGTGGGGGGCGGAGAATCGCGCCGCATGTTTTTCACTTTCAAACGCTACACTGAATTCAGTCATGTTGTGATCACTATTTGATTAATGTTCATGTACAGTTAGGCTACTAGTTAAATTTGGCTCACTACTCATAACTCAATCCCTCGTTGCATCTAGAATATTTTACTGCAGGAAACTATCTATCTCGGACACATTCCAGAAATTCACTATCTTTCTGACAGGTGCTTGACTGCCTCTCCCAATCTATGTGTAAGTTAAAATCCCTCAGTAATACTACTCTGTTGTTGCTACACAACCTAATACCTCAGAACTGCTGTCAGTGGATTGATACACAATCCATTATAGTTGTAGACACTTTTTTGTTCCTCAGTTCCATCCATATGGTCTCCACTGGTTGCTTTCCCCTCATTATATCCTCCCTCACCATTGAAGCGAAAGGCTTTCTAATCATAAGGCTACTCCATCTCCTCTGCCATCATCCATGACCCTTATGTAACTTTATAACCAGGTATATTTAGTTCCTAGTCCCCGCCATCCAGCACCATGTCTCCATAATAGCCACTACACCATAATCTTCAATTTGAATTAATGCCTGCAGCTCACCTAGTTTATTCCTTACGCTCCGTGCATTAGTATATAATAACTTTTAATTGGGCTATACCACCTAAACTGTCCCTCAGCACTGATGCTTTATTTGCTTGTTTATTATTTTTCCCTTTTGGTTTAGCCAGTATACTCGTAGTTTTGCGATTCGCTGCAGTTCCAGAAGTTGGGTTCTGACTATTTCTTTACACTCCGTCCTGCTACTAGATTTTGGAACTGTATTGTCTTCCCCTGAGGCCTCCCCGGTATCACTATCGGTTACACTTACTCAATTGACTCAAAGGTCATTCAAAGCTCATTGCAACTAATCATTGAACAATATTGATTGACTTCACAGTGAACACTGCCATGAATGGAGACAGTATTCAGTACAAATTCAGAGTCAGCAAAGAACTGAATCTGAGCAGTGCTTAAAAGAGAAAAAACATCCTCAGGCTAGTTTCTCCAGCAATTCATACAGTGACTTTCCATTCAGAGAGCACTGCTGACTGAGAATATCCTTACATTATTCAGCAATTTAATTATAAAGTGCTATATAAATATGATATTAATATATTTTTAAATAATGTTTAATGAATGCTAAGAACTACTGGTGTTTAATATCTTCTATTTGTTTAAGAAATACACATGCTTAATAACTAAAGATCATTGATGTTATTGCAAGAGGTTTTATAGGGATTATGAATTTGCTCTCTGATGCAGAGGTTCACAAGCTGGGAGCATGTATTGGGAATTTGAGCATAAAGGCCAGCACACCCCACTGGACTTTGATCTACTAGTCCTATGTGGTGTACAGGCCATCATACAGAGTTCCCTATGTACTGATGAGACACAAAGCTCTTGTGCTAGGACCGCAGATTTGTTAGATCCAGATCATACCGCAGGCTGTTTTTCATATCAGTTCAGAGGAAAGGACAATATAGTGGTGAAGCAGTTTTCCCTAAATAATGTGAACACCTTGTTCTTTAGTATTTTGGTCAGAACATGAGGAGAAAAAATTGTAAGAAATAAATAAAGGAAGTGATTTATGATTTAGTAAGAGTTGATTCTACAGAATAATCCGTAAAAACATTGGAGTAGATTTTCACCTTTACTACATGGGTAATAAGCGGGCAGAGTAGAATGCCTGTCAATATAAAACCTGTTCCAATTAGGTCATTGGAATAAGAAAAAAAAAATCAGGCAGATTCTATAACAGTTGGGCAATCCACAGAACCAGATTATCACCCATGCAATGAAGACAAGAACTTGCCCTATACTGTCAACTTACCGTAGGAAGCTGTATCGGTCATTAGCTACAATAGTCACTACACCCTTAATCAAATATATGACCATTTAAACCCCATTCTCATAAATTACACTTATGATTAAATTAATAACATCTTTATGCTTTACCTCCAATAATGTGACATTGATCATAGGCATCACGGTCTCGTACATCGAGCAGTAAGTAAGGGCAGTCTGGATATGGTCCTTCTGTTTTTTCAGGACAGGGGCAGAGTTCAGGGTGGGACAATTTCTGAGTCTCCTTCTCCAGATCTATTTCCCCAACACCACTGATAACACTACAGAGAAAAATAAAAACTGTTGATGATCACATACTGTCAGTCTTAATATAGAACACCAATATTTAGCTTGAAAAGCAAAATTTAAAAAACATTTCCTGGTTATATTTTGAGCAAAGGAACAAGGGGTGCTTAGAAATTCTACACCCGATTCCACAGTAGTTTATTTGGTAAGGCTATTGTTCAGTATGGCAATGAGTCAAAAATGTCAGGAATATTCCCACTCTGATAACACGTCTAAGCTTATCTCTGCAGGGGCAACAAAAGGGACACTACAACTGACATCAGGGGCCTTGAATTTGGGAAAGGAGAAACAATTAACAAAATCAAGCAGGGTTCACATTCCTGATACCTATCCAGCAACTCCTTTTCAAAAACCTACATGTGCAGAACCTGATGAAGACAGGATCAGGCTCCGCAGATGGTCATAGAGGTTCTGGTTATCCTGTTTAGGGTCAGAGATGAAGAGTGGCGAGACAACAAACAGCACCCACCACCTGAGGAACCTATCCCAGTCAAAGTAACAAGCTTGAAAAGGAAAATGTGAGGATGTCATAAATTATGGACACACAGTCCAGTCTTTATTTTCCCAGTCTTAAAATAGAAGATTTCCTTTTCTTTAAAATCTGCCTGCAATTTTCCATTTTTACCTTATAGAAATACATTTTGCAAAGTATTATTTAACCACTTTGGGAATATTGTAGAGGGCTCTCTGCAATAGGTTGGTCTGGTCCTAAATTGTAACCGGTTTGATTACTGCTTGACGTTGATTACTGCTTGAAGTCTTTCTGTCACTGGATACATGTGACATGTATGACAAAAATCAACATCCTCATGCAGTCTAGGCAATAAAAAGTATTTTTACCCGAGTTTTCTTTACTCCTGAATGCCGCCCCACTGGAACCTCAGTCATTGCCAGCAACACATCCTTTCCATAACCCAGTGGTGATATAACTTGGATGAACCTCTGCCGATTTCTCAATTGCCTGAATATGTAACGGTCCTCACTTTCTCATTAATACATTATTTCTAATGTAATAACACTCAGGTGTACACTGATTCTATTTCTGTATAGGCTTTCTGATACAACTGCTTTATCTCGGAATCTTTTGGTTGTAATTCTACCAACTTTCCTGAACTAAAGATATCAGCTTCATCCTCCACCTGCTCTTCTTCTTTCTCAACAATCTGGTCAAATATTGTTTCTGGTAACTGAACCTCAGCCTCCCTACCTTTACTCCTTGATTTCTCCTCCTCTTGTCTCAACCTGCGGCTTTGTGATCTTGTTACCACACAATTTGGAAACACCCAGGAAATGCTTCTTATAACACCTCAAATCAAGGAAAATAATGTTGATCATACAGGAGCATGATTTTATGCTTAGGTTGTCAAGACATTTGTTAAGATAAGGAAATACCCCAAACTAAGAGTGAAAGTTTTGACTCACTGCCAACTATCTACAAGAAATGTCACCGTTTGGCTGACCAAAATGAAAAATTCTAGTTGAAATCTTTATTATTCTGTAATATAGAACAAAGAAAATCACAGCACAGGAACAGGCCCTTCGGCCCTCCCAGCCTGCGCCAATCCAGATCCTTTATCTAAAACTTGCCTCCTATTTCCCAAGGTCTACTTCCCTCTGTTCCCGCCCATTCATATACCTGTCTAGATGCCTCTTAAATGATGCTATCGTGCCCGCCTCTACCACCTCCGCTGGTAAAGCATTCCAGGCACCCACCACTCTCTGCGTAAAAAACTTTCCACGCACATCTCCCTTAAACTATCCCCCTCTCACCTTGAAATCGTGACCCCTTGTAACTGACACCCCCACTCTTGGAAAAAGCTTGTTGCTATCCACCCTGTCCATACCTCTCATAATTTTGTAGACCTCAATCAGGTCCCCCCTAAACCTCCGTCTTTCCAACGAAAACAATCCTAATCTACTCAACCTTTCTTCATAGCTAGCACCCTCCATTCCAGGCAACATACTGGTGAACCTCCTCTGCACCCTCTCCAAAGCATCCACATCCTTCTGGTAATGTGGCAACCAGAACTGCACGCAGTATTCCAAATGTGGCCTAACCAAAGTCCTATACAACTGTAACATGACCTGCCGACTCTTGTACTCAATACCCCATCCAATGAAGGCAAGCATGCTGTATGACTTCTTGACCACTCTATCAACCTGCGTTGCCACCTTCAGGGTACAATGGACCTGAACTCCCAGATCTCTCTGGACATAAATTTTCTCCAGGACCCTTCCATTGACCATATAGTCCGCTCTTGAATTTGATCTTCCAAAATGCATCACCTCGCATTTGCCTGGATTGAACTCCATCTGCCATTTCTCTGCCCAACTCTGCAATCTATCTATATTTTGTTGTATTCTCGGACAGTCCTCCTCGCTATCTGCAACTCCACCAATCTTAGTATCATCTGCAAACTTGCTAATCAGACCACCTATACCTTCCTCCTGGTCATTTATGTAAATCACAAACAACAGTGGTCCGAGCACGGATCCCTGTGGAACACCACTAGTCACCCTTCTCCATTTTGAGACACTCCCTTCCACCACTACACTCTGTCTCCTGTTACCCAGCCAGTTCTTTATCCATCTAGCTAGTACACCCTGAACCTCATAAGACTTCACTTTTTCCATCAACCTGCCATGGGAAACCTTATCAAACGCCTTACTAAAGTCCATGTATATGACATCTACAGCCCTTCCCTCATCAATTAACTTTGTCACTTCCTCAAAGAATTCTATTAGGTTTATAAGACATGACCTTCTCTGCACAAAACCATGCTGCCTATCACTGATAAGTCTATTTTCTTCCAGATGAGAATAGATCCTATCCCTCAGTATCTTCTCCAACAGTTTGCCTCCCACTGACATCAAGCTCACAGGTCTATAATTCCCTGGATTTTCCCTGCTACCCTTCATAAACAAAGGGACAACATTAGCAATTCTCCAGTCCTCCGGGACCTCACCCGTGCTCAAGGATGCTGCAAAGATATCTGTTAAGGCCCCAGCTATTTCGACCCTCGCTTCCCTGAGTAACCTGGGATAGATCCCATCCAATCCTGGGGACTTGTCCACCTTTATGTCTTTTAGAATACCCCAAAAAATATACTGACTAAACAGTTGTGGATATCCCGAATTTATTGCTTTAAAAAAAAAAAAATATTGCCCAGAATCCATTCCTAAATATGAAACCAAAACTACAGAGATTCATTTCACAAAGTACTTCCCTAATTTCCAGGCAAGTGGAACTTACTGTTGTGATGATAAAAATAAAAACATTGATAAAGATCAAACAATTATCTTTTTTCAGTGCAACAATCCTTACCTTTGGAGGGTGGAGCGGGGTGAAAGTGCTTTCTCGTTTGACTCATCCTTACTTATTAATTCTATTGGAGATTTCTGTGGCAGTTCCACAGGATCTTGTTCATCATTCACCTTTATTGCACGGAGCTCAGGGTCTAGTGCAGAAATCACTGAATTCGAACCTGGGGAAATAAGTTGAAGCTTGACCTAAAAATTCCATTCAAAAGAGGATATTTCACAGTAGATTTCTACATAGCAATTCAAAATAAAAGTGCAAATTTTTAGCTACATTTTTATTAAATTGCAAACGAAAAATAAAGTTAACTGATGTGATCTGTTGCTCATTATCATATATCTGTAAAAAAGTATCTTAGGAAATTTCCTTTACCTTGAAACCTTAATTCTTCTAATCCTTAATAATTCTTAAGAAAATATAAGCCACTAATACTCTACACCAACCTTCCTCCCGCTGTAGTTCTTCTAACATCTCATCACCCTGTTCATTCACAGAGGCCACCTGTAGCACCTAAGGATAGTACAAAGTCAATTAAAATTACTTGAAGGAATAAATGAGTTTTAAAATTTAACATTTCTGCAACTGCAATTGGTCCAATGCTTAGCTATTTTGCTTAGCCCTTCCTTCATATCAAAGTATAATGTAATGAATATAAGAAATGGTCATATTTTATAGTTTATATTTTTGAAGTAATGTGATTGAAGCCTAGGTTAAAATGCTTACAGACAGCGTGTCTGCTGGAGCTGTGATTAAAAGTGAAGTAATCAGTGATTTTTGCAGGGGCAGTTTTTTGCTAGTACGTTAAAAGCCATTTTACCTATTTACAGATAGCAATCAAATGTAATGTTGTACCAGCTCGAACCTGGCTAACCAAATCAAGGCCCATCTTGTAAAAAGAGACAAAAGAATGCTGTGTACTGAGTGCATATGATGTGGCAAACGGGAGGGGACAGGTCTGTCTGGACAAAGGAATTGCTTCCAGGACTCTAAGCTGAGCAGGTTTTCACTTGGTCCTAAAAAAATGTTTTGTTCACCATGGACTCTGCACAAAGATATGGTTGTTAACGTTATATACAAGATATTTGAAATATATGGGTTTGTTTAATTGGAATGTAGAGGCAGGTTTTAGGAAGCAAGTTGAGATGTTGTTACTGTTAACTATAAAGT
Organism: Scyliorhinus canicula; assembly: GCF_902713615.1. NCBI lineage: Eukaryota > Metazoa > Chordata > Chondrichthyes > Carcharhiniformes > Scyliorhinidae > Scyliorhinus > Scyliorhinus canicula. Next base: position 152,585,309 of record NC_052156.1, read on the forward strand.
GATTTCTTTATTGCTAATGTGCTTAATTCTATGTTCAAGTTGAAGTTTGTTTTAGTATAATAGCTGTCTCTTGGTCAGTGTTATCACTCCTGTGGTGCAGTAACATTTCATTACAGTTTTACCAAATGCAAATAGTCCAAGCAAATAGGGGCTGGTTCAGCACACGGCTAAATCGCTGGCTTTGCAAGCAGACCAAGGCAGGCCAGCAGCACGGTTCAATTCCCGTTCCAGCCTTCCCGAACAGGCGCCGGAATGTGGCGACTAGGAGCTTTTCACAGTAACTTCATTTGAAGCCTACTTGTAACAATAAGCAAATTTCATTTCAATATAGATGACTGAGTTCAATTCAATACAGATTACAGTTCTTGATAATTTATTCAAATCAAAATACACAATAGAGAAGTTGGAAATGGTTCAGAATTAAAATGGTTTATTAAGGTCACACATTTCAAACATGACAGTGAGACCTTCTGAATAGCATGAGAATGATCAGATTAAAACAGACCAGACAGAAGCAAGGACACATTTGTAAGTATGAAAATCTGGGCAACATTCCTAGTCCAGTTTTCATGACAACGAATAAAGTTTGGTGGGAACGAAATATCTCAGTCCCACCATATCAAAATTTGATGGACAGACATATCAATCGAATTGAATGAACTATAATTATCATGGCCCAATCACAGCCAGAAAGGGGACAGAACATTGTTGATAGCAATTACCTTAAAGCTGGGTGCCGGTTTTGAACAATTCATCCCAAGATCATCTTCCTTCATTTCTGAAACTATTTTCTGTGTTTTGCTTTGAAAGCCGCCATTATGTGTATTTCCAACTTCTCTGTATTGTGTATTTTGATTTGAAGAAATTATCAAGAACTGTAATCTGTATTGAATTCAACTCAGTTATCTGTATTTCTTGGGCAATACAAACTTTCTAAAAACTTTGTATTTGCTAGCAAACTGACCTGATCAAGAGACATTTTGAAACTGACTGAATAAAGCTACAATTTACTCCACGCATAAAGCTCAGTTTTATGTTCTGTCGAGTGATATACGAGTTCGGCGATACATAGATATCTTAACCAAGTACAGATCTACCATTTGGGTTTGTTAATTGGAATGTAGAGGCAGATTTCAGGAAGCAAGTTGAGATGTTGTTACTGTTGACTATAAAGCTATTTCTTTGTTACTAATGTGCTTAATTCTATGCTTAAATTAGTTTTTTTTTGTATAAAAGCTGTCTCTTCGTCAGTGTTATCACTCCTGTGGTGCAGTAACATTTCATTACAGTTTTACCAAATGCAAATAGTTGGGTTCTAATCTGGGATGGTAACCAAAATTGGGGTTCTTGTCTGGACCCATTACAATTGGGGGCTCATCTGGGAATAAAAAATACAATTCCTTGTTTACGTTGGGATTACTGAATTTAAAGACAGTGAGTGTGAGGAACTGTTGCTAACAGGTGTTGATGCTCTGTCAAGTTTAACAGGGAGTGATTTGCAAAATGGCTCTTTCAGAGGCTTGAAGGGCGCGATTCTCCGCAATGAAAGAGGCCGTCTCTCACGGCAGCCTTTGCACCCCCTCCCGGGACCCGATTCTCTCCCCCCCCCCGGGCGGGGCTAGTATCAGGGCCCCGGGGGTCTCGGCCACGCGCCAGGAATGACGCGCGGCTGACGTGCCTAATGACGTCAGCCGTGCATGCGCAGGTTGGACGGCTCCAACCCGCGCATGATGTCATCACTCAGACGGTACGAACCCGCGCATGCGCGGTGCCGTCTTTCCCCTCAGCTGCCCGGCCGGGGGGGGGCGTGAAAAATGGCGGGAGGCTCTCCCGCTATTCTCCCAGGCCGCGTGGGGAGCGGAGAATCGCGCCCCAATGTTTCCCGGGTGTCGAAAAAATAAATTGGGGGGTGGTTTGCAAAAGGTAGTTAAAACAAAACCTTGGAATTGGCAGGCAAGTTGAAGTTGAATTTATCTGCAGGGGGCGAAGAAGGTAGAGACAATTGAAACAATCGCTCAGCATTTAAAGAATGCCAGAAACACAGCCTGTGTTGTGGGAAGAATTGTTAGAAGTAACTAAGATCCAGTTACAAATGAAAAATTGCAACACAATAAAGAAATGAGACTGCTTGAATTATAAGCAAAAGCGAAAAGAATATAGAGAGAGAATTTGAAATTCAGAAAATAGAGCTGAAAGAGAGGAGGTTGGAAAGGCATAGAGAATATCAATTTAAAAAGTTGGAGTTAATGGTAGAAGTTGAGGAAAGTCCAGAGGAATGAATAACCCTTTCCAGTCTAAATCCTAGTGGGGATATATTTAAATGTTCAAGCACTGCTGAGGATTAACGTGGAAGCATTTTTTAAAAAATCTCTTTTGAGAAAGTAGTTAACATTGAATTGGCCAAAAACCATGTGGGTATTGTTGGTTCAATCATATTTAATAGGTAGAGCGAGTGAAGTGTAGAGAGGTACCTCGGGATTATGAGGAGGAGAGGAAAACCATTTTAAGTGCATTTGAACTAGTGCCAGAAGCCCATAGATAGAAGTTTATAAATGTAAGGAAAGAACCAGGTCAGACATAGAATTTGAAATAATCAAACAAAATAGTTTTGATAGGTGGATAAGAGCATTAAAAATAGACCGAATGTATGAAGCTCTTAGGGAAATTATTATTCTGGAGAATTTAAAGATTCACTTACTGCAATAGTGAGAACTCATGTGGAAAAGCAAAGGGTTAAAGATTTGTAGACAAGCAGCAGAGATGATTTTGAATTTGTTCATAAATAAAGTTTGGTTTTCGACTTAATTTTCAGTCTGTGAAGTACATAAACTGGGGTAATGAAAAATTCACAGATGACAAGGCAAAGGAAATGAAATGAAATTGCTTATTGTCACGAGTAGGCTTCAAATGAAGTTACTGTGAAAAGCCCCGAGTCACCACATTCCGGCGCCTGTTCGGGGAGGCTGTTACGGGAATCGAACCGTGCTGCTGGCCTGCTTGGTCTGCCTTCAAAGCCAGCGATTTAGCCCTGTGCTAAAGGAGGTACGGTTGGGGATAGTAAAAAGATTTTGCCTCAGATTAAAACAAAATTATGAGAGATAAGAAAGAGAGATAAGAAGATGTTTTGATTGTGATAAAGTTGGCCAGACAAAGTCGCAGTGTTGGTGGTTTAAGAAAAGTACTGGGAAGACAGACTTTTTAAAACAGGATAAGCCAGGGGGGTTTATTAATGTGACAAAAGGAAACCATGGTTGTAGTTGAAGAGGTGCAAAGGTGTGTACAATGATAAAAGCAAATTACTGCGGAGGCTGGAATCTGAAACCAAAGGGAAAATGCTGGAAAATCTCAGCACGTCTGGCAGCATCTGTAGGGAGAGAAACGAGCTAATGTTTCGACTCCAGGTGACCCTTTGTCAAAGCTTTGTCAAAGAATATAAGAACTAGGAGCAGGAGTAGGCCATCTGGCCCTTCGAGCCTGCTCCGCCATTCAATTAGATCATGGCTGATCTTTTGTGGACTCAGCTCCACTTTCCCACCTGATCACCATAATCCTTTATTCTTCAAAAAACTGTCTATCTTTATCTTGAAAACATTCAATGAAGGAGCCTCAACTACTTCACTAGGCAGGGAATTCCATAGATTCACAACCCTTGGGTGTTGAAGTTTCTCCTGAGATCAGTCCTAAATCTACTTCCCCTTATTTTGAGGCTATGCCTCCTGGTTCTGTTTTCACCAGCCAGTGGAAACAACCTCCCCACATCTATCCTATCTATTCCCTTCATAATTTTATATGCTTCTATAAGGTCCCCCCTGCATCCTTCTAAATTCCAATGAGTACAGTCCCAGTCTACTCAACCCCTCCTCGTAATCCAATCCCCTCAACTCTGGGATTAACCTAGTGAATCTCCTCCCCACATCCTCCAGCGCCAGTACATCCTCTCTCAGGTAAAGAGACCAAAACTGAACACAATATTCCAGGTGTGGTCTCACTAACACCTTATACAGTTGCAGAATAACCTCCATAGTCTTAAGCTCCATCCCTCTAGCAATGAAGGACAAAACTCCATTTGCCTTGTTAATCACCTGTAAACCAACTTTTTGCTATTTCTTCCTTGATGATAGATTCCAGCATCTTCTCTACTAGCACACCCAGGTCTCTCTGCACAGCAGCATGTTTTAAGATTTTATCATTTAGATAATAATCCCTTTTGTTGTTATTCCTAGCTACTGATTGCCAACCAGAGAAACACCCATTAATCCCCACTCTTTGCTTTCTATTAATTAACCAATCTTCGATCTATGCTACTACTTTACCTTTAATGCCATGCATCCTTACCTTATGCAGCAACCTTTTGTGTGGCACCTTCTCAAAAGCTTTCCGGAAATCCAGATATACCACATCCATTGGCTCCCCGTTATCCACCACACTGGTAATGTCCTCAAAAAATTCCACTAAATTAGTTAGGCACGACCTGCCCTTTATGAACCCATGCTGCGTCTGTCCAATGGGACAATTTCCATCCAGATGCCTCGCTATTTCTTCCTTGATGATAGATTCCAGCATCTTCTCTACTACCGAAGTGAAGCTAACTGGCCTATAATTACCCGCTTTCTGCTTACCTCCTTTTTTAAACAGTGGTGTCACGTTTGCTATTTTCCAGGGTCATCTGGACTCGAAACATTAGCTCTTTTCTCTCCCTACAGATGCTGCCAGACCTGCTGCGATTTTCCAGAATTTTTTCTCAAAGGTGTGCGCAGCCTGTTCAGAGGTTGATTGATCAACAGGTGTCAGATATTTTAAAAGACTTTATTTGTGAGGGTAAGATTTACTGATGTGTACAAGGTGGAGTATGTAAGGATGGTAAAAGTTTAAGGGATACAGGAGCAAGGCAATCTTTAATCATGAAAGATAAGTAGATATGTAGTTCAGATGGAGTATTGCTAGAAAAGGTGATAATATGTGGAATTAATGGTGAAGTGAGTAGTATTCCATTATGTAAGGTAAGGGAGTTGGTGAAAAGTGATTAAGTGGTGGTACGAGTAATGGAAAAATTACCTTTTTCAGGTGCAGTTTATCCTGAATAATGATATAGCTGGATCATACGTGGCAGTAATGCCTACTGTGGTTGAAAAGCCGATGGAAAGTCGAACAACTAAGGTGGTACAAGAAACATTTCCTGGGGTGTTTCCAGATTGTGTGGTAACAAGATCACAAAGCCACATTTTGAGACAAGAGGAGGAGAAATCGCGAAGTAAAGATAGGGAGGCCGAAGTTCAGTTACCAGAAACAATATTTGACCAGATTGTTGAGAAAGAGAGCAGGTAGAGGATGAAGCGGTATCTTTAATTCAGGAAGGTTGGTAGAATTACAACTGAAAGATTCAGAGATAAAAGTTGAATCATAAAGCCTATAAAGAAATTGAATGAGTGTATACCAGAGTGTTATTACATTAGAAATGATGTATTAATGAGAAAGTGGGGACCATTACATATTCAGGAAGTTGAGAAATCGGCAGAGGTTCATCAAGTTATATCACCAGTAGGTTATAGAAAGGAGGTGTTCCGGGCAATGCCTGAGGTTCCAGTGGGGCGGCATTTAGGGGTAAGGAAAACTCAGGCAAAAATACAAAAATATTTTTATTACCTAGACTGCATGAGGATGTTGACTTTTGTCGTACATGCCACATGTATCAAGTGATAGGAAAACCTCAAGCAGTAATCAAACCTCAAGCAGTAATCAAACCAGCATGCTTAGTACCCATTCTGGCATTTGAAGAACCTTTTACCAGGGTCCTAATTGATTGTGTGGGACCCCTTCCTAGACAAAAAGTGGTAATCAGTATTTATTGGCTATAATGAATGTGTTTACTAGATTTCTGGAGGCTATTCCATTATGAAATATTACATCTAAGAGGGTTGTAGAAGAGTTCATCATTTTTTTTTCCAGATACAAACTCCCAGGGGAAATCCAATCAGCAGGATCAAAATTTATGTCAATATTATTCAGGAAAGCTATGGATAGCTTCAGGGTAAAGCAATTTAAATGAACCGCGCATCATCCAGAATCGCAAGGAGCGTTGGAAAAGTGGCACAAACATTAAAAGACCACGTTGAGGGCCTATAGTCAACATTATCCAAAGGACTGGGATAAAGGAATTCCATTGTTACTATTTTCAATTAGGGATGCACCTAACAAATCAACTAAATTCAGTCTGTTTGAGTTGATTTTTGGTCCCGAGGTAAGAGGATAACTTAAATTGATTAAGGAGAAATTGGCGGGTCAGCGGTCGGAGACTAGTTTTGGACTATGGGTCAAACTTTTAGGGAGATTTGGCTAGAAAGCATTTAAAAGTGTCACAGCAGGAGATGAAAAAAAGCATATAAGAAATCAAAAGCTCATAGTTTTGTTAGTGGGAGAAAGTACTAGTGTTATTACCAGGAAAGTTACCCTTTAAAAGCAAGATTTAGTGAGTCTTACCAAATTGACGGAAATTGAGTGCGGTATATTATGTGATAAGAATGCCAAATAGAAGGAAAAGACACAGAATGTGTCATGTTAATATGCTCAAAAGGTATTTTGATAGGGTAGGAAAGCAGGAGGATGTGTTAATGGTTATAACTCAGGGAAAAGAGATCAATCCAGAGGATTCCAAATTGGACATTCCTCAAATTAGCTTGGAGAATGAGGAAGTAATAAGAAATTAGGATAAAGTACTGATTTACCTTCTAGAGGAAAATCAGAGTGACAGAATGATCTGAAAGAGCTACTACAATCACATGGAGCTATATGTGAGGACAAAGTACAAGGGCAATTACCGTATATACTCGCGTATCCTGCGATCTCGCGTATCATGCGACCCCTAAATTTTCGTCCCCAAAACATGATTTTATCATATATCTTATGTATCATGCGAGTCACTTTTTTGAGATACCAGATGACACTAGGCTAGGCTTTTCGCCGTAAACAACCGAATGAGAAACAGCTGTTTTGCTTGACGTATCCATTAATAAGCCATTTAAAGACAATATAAGAAAGAAATGGAATGACTGGATGATGGAAGGAGAGAAATCATTTACGAAGGGAGGGAATATGAAGGCTCCAGATTTGCCTCTACTGTGTTTGTGGGTAAAAGAAGCATGGGCTGAGATAGATGGAGATTTGATTGTTAAAGCATTTTAAAAATGTGGATTAGCAAATGCTTTGGATGGAAGTGAAGATGATGCTTTATTCGAAGATGCAGGAGAAGAGGATGAAAATATTGAGGACCTGGAAGATGATCAGTATGACGACTGCCTCGATGAAGAAGAATTCGAAGCTTTATTTGATGATGACACTGATAACAATGAAAGCGAATTTGAAAGATTTTAGTTTACCTGTAATAGTTTGTTTTAATAGTGTTTTTATTTTATTAAATGTTAATTAACCTACATATGTATTCCTGTTTTATATTTCATTATGTCCAAAAATAAATATAATAGTTTCATTAACTACTGGGTACTATTTGACTTACCGTAAATGGATACGGTCTGCTTAACAGCCTAACAGCCTAATCTTGGCCAGCACTTCACACCCGCAAATTTTGTATCTCGCGTATCATGCGACCCCCCAAATTTAGGTTACAATTTAGGTTTTCAAAAGTCGCATGATACGCGAGTATATATGGTATATATGATTTAGATGCAGGAAGTTCTGTTTCAATTAAGCAACATCCATATAAACGGAATCCAAACAAGTTGGTACAAGTTCAAAAGGAGTTTGAAAGTATGTGTAAGAATGATGTAATTGAAAATGATGAAGTGCCTTCATGTCCACAATTGAAGGAAGAGTGTAATGAGAGTCTTGAGTCAAAGCAAGAGCCCAAAGAGAAGGAAACTGGCACTAATTCTTCTTCTCAGTCATTGGCATCACCACCTCAGTCATGTAGAAAACTTTTCGATCCAGAGAACTATAGCAAGCTCTCATGCCCACACTGGAGCACTGTACCGTCAGGGCCCAGAATCATTGCCATTCCAGAAAGCTATGGACTCTTCACTTTTAGGGATTCCAGATTATTTTGACATAGTGAAGAATCCGACCGATGTATCAACAATAAAATGCAAGCCGGACATTGGGCAGTACCAGGAGTCTTGGCAGTATGTGGAAGACATCTGGTTGATATGTCTTACTGTTCATGATATACATAAACAATATATATGAGAATGGGTGGGGTGGGATGATAAGGTAAGTTTTCTGATGGCACAAAGATTAGCAGGAAGGTTAACAGTGAGGAAGAAGGTCTTAGGTTGCAGAAAGATATAGACAGGTTGGTCAGATGGGCAGATTTGTGGCAGATGGAACTTAATGCTGAAAAGTGCGAGGTGATGCACTTTGGAAGGAGTAACAAGGCAAGGAGTACTCAAGACAGGGCACTAGGAAGCTCAGAGGAACAGAGGGATCTTGGCTTGCTCATCCACAGATCTCTGAAGGCGGAAGGCCAGGTTAATAGGGTACTTTGGGAGGCATACAGGTCACTTGCCTTTATCAGTCGTGGCATAGATTATAAGAGCAGGGAGGTTATATTGGAGCTGTACAAAACTTTGGTTAGACTACAGCTGGAGTAGTGTGTGCAGTTCTGGTCGCCTCACTATAGGTAGAACGTGATTACACTGGAGAGGGTGCAAAGGAGAGACACTAGGATGTTGCTTGGGATGGAGCATTTGAGCTCCATCCCAAGTGGATAGGCTCAGGTTGTTTTCTTTCGAGCAGAGAAGGCCGAGGGGGGACCTGACTGAGATGTACAAGATTATAAAGGAGTGGACAGGAAGCAGCTGTTCCTCTTAGCTGAAGGGTCAATAATGAGGGGGCATAATTATAAGGTGAGGAGCAGGAGGTTTAGAGGGGTTTTGAGGAAAACCTTTTTCACCCAGAGGGTGGTAGCAGTCTGGAATGTACATACTGGGAGGGTAGTAGAGGCGGGAAACCTCACAACCTTTAAAAAGTATATGAATGAGCACTTGAAATGTCATAACATTCAAGGCTATGGGTCAAGTGCTGGAAAGTGGGATTTGTGTAGATTTAGTACAGAGTCATAGAATAGTATAGTGCAGAAAACTGGGAGCTGGAAGAGAAGCCATTGCAAGTGATTTTCTGGCTACTGTTAGATAGAATGGAACCATGCGAGAGCAGTCCCACCAAGCTGGATTGTCTTCCCCTCATCACAGATCTTTCCATCTGTTCTTCCCTCCCCTTTCCCATTTTTCTGCTTCTGTATATGCTTAAAATCTGTTCCATCTCGAATCTATTCCAGTTCTGATGATAGGCTATCAACCTGAAATGCTCACTGTATTTCTGTCTCCACAGATGTCACTGGAAATACTCGGCAGATCAGGTATCTTCTGTTTTTATATGTTACACCTCACCAGTTAGTTCACAGGAGAAAATGCAAAAAACAGAAAAAAAAACAGAAGAAGAGAATATACCTTGAAAACAAAGTCTTATCTAAAAGAAATAAAAGTGGGATTGTAATGCTGAATTGATGTTGTAAACGTTGTGTCACTCATCCCCACATCTTTCAAACTGAAAAATTGAGAGCCAGAGCAGCTAATGTTAATACTACAAGTTTACAGTGCATTTACTCTTGTCATTGATTAAAGGGAAATAATATAAATATCAATTACAAAGAAATGTACCTGTATTGAAACTTTAATGTTATGAGAATTTTTTAATGACTCAATATTTCAATTATGGACTATATCTCACAGGGCAACAAACCATAAATGGGAGCACTTACCAGCTGGGAAAATGTGGTGACTTTCAATCTTTTGAATAATTCATCTCTTTTATATCTATAATCTATTAAGAGGTAAAAAATAAACAGAATTATGATTATTTGAAATTCTCATTTCAACAGTCGTAACAGGGCAAAATATACAAGAGCTTAAATTTGCACCAAATGCAGTCTTTGGAGAGCGTAGGAATGCATCTACTGTATGGATGTCACATGATTAGGTTGTAACTAGACAGAATGGAAATGCGGACCACCCAACTCAATCGTTAAATACTCAAACATGAAAAAACATGCTTTATTGATTACGTTTTAGTACAATTAGATGATCTTGACAATGGACCAATCAATCAGTGATCATGAATTAAATATTGATGTGGATTTCTAAACCATCACTGTAGTTTTCAGCTTCTGTCACCTTCAGGAACTATCCAATGCCCGTGACCTCACTGATCCTGTTAACTCCTTTCAACAGTATATTACATCTACTGAAAATTTGTTAACCTGTTGAGTACGTAGTCTGACCAAATATTTCCATTTGTAAAGACACTAGACAAGTAAAGGAAGGAATAACTCTGGGAGCCATTTGAAAAACAAATGATGTGTTGTACTCCTGTTGGACAACTGCCAGCATTTTAATATGCAATATAATTTGAAGAGATGTATAATTATTCTATGAAAATAGACCAGCATTTAACAGAAGTCAGGCTCAACACTAGTTTGTTGGTTTTACCTCTGTGTCAATCAATGGCTAGACAGTTATTGAACATGTCTTGAAATATCAGTTCTTCATTTAAATTAAAAAGTCAAACTATTTAAATTGTCAGACCCTCGGAGAGAGACAGCTATAATACCAGTGCACTATCAGTGCTTTACTTGCATTGAAAAGTCAAGCTATTTAAATTGTCAGATCGGAGAGAGACAGCTATAATACCAGTCAATTCTTACATAGTTTTACACATTATAGATTTTATTTAATTGTAATTGAGAGCTTCTTCAGAATTTGTCCCTGTCCAGTCAGGACAAGTGCGGCTTACTTTTCTTTGAATTGGCTTTGTCCAATAGATCAAATTTCAAGTAAAAAACTGCAATTTTGAATTTAGTTTCCCCTCATCTTTCTGTCCATTTTAGGCTGCTTTATATCATGCTCCAGACTGGAAACCATTTAATTTATCCACACTGGCAAGTTAATTTAAAATTGTTAAAAAGATAAAGAAAATTTAAAATGCTTTATAAAAAAGTGTTATCTGTAAATAATGCTCAAAATGGGTTTTGGATGAGGCCAACAGTGTTGGTCACCTGCATGGTGGTTCGAATGACAGCTGAAAGCTGTGGAAAATACATATTTTGGTAACTTATTTGGCATATGACAAATATCTGACAGGACTTAATCTGCCCTTTTTAGTTCACTCTGATTCTATGTTAGATTTGAACCTTTTTCCTATCGACAAGTGTTCTGCCCCTGCAATTTCACTATTCTTTAGGAATCCTCTCTTCAGCGAATTTCTTCATCTAATCAGCCCACCTTCACCATTGCACTTCACTTTCATTATATGATCACTCCCTTTAAATTCGGTATCATTGAGCACACAAAAATATAATGAAGAGCTCTCTTACCTTGATCTTGCTTACTGTTTGGTGATCCCTCATGGTTGATGGCTGACATGATGTGAATTTACTTTCAGAACAACAATGTCCAAAATGTATTTTTGTACTTTAGTAACTGCTGGTAAACACCACACTTACAGGTGTTATTTACGACATTGGTTTTGAGCCTTCCTAGAGTTTACTGAAAACGTTCTGCTAAGTTTACACATCTTATGTGGAATGACTTTATCTTTTGCAACTAAAGGGGCATTCATTGAAGTCCATCCATTAAGCACTCTGGTTACCTGGGACACAGTGAAGTTACTGTGCTGACCATTGCAATTAGCTGTTAACAAAGGAGGCAGTATTGCTTATCCATGAGAAAATCTGGCATCTTTTCAGTCAGTCTTCAATTCCTTTCACCAAGGGGAAAGTACCTGTACAGGTTTACAACTCTTGATAAATTGCCTTTTGTAAAATCACTGGTAACTTTCAGAGAAGTGCAACAGGAAAAGTTATTTAAAATTTCTCTCTGGAAAACAAAATTTACAAAAAAAAGGAAAACTATTCCTATTGCTCAGATATTTGGCTACCATGGTGAATTTCTTTTTTTTAAATTTAGAGTACCCAATTCATTTTTCCCAATTAAGGGGCAATTTAGCATGTTCAATCCACCTACCTTGCACATATTTGGGTTGTGGGGGTGAAACCCACGCAAACACGGGGAGAATGTGCAAACTCCACACGGACAGTGACCCAGAGCCAGGATCGAACCCGAGACCTCGCCGCCATGAGACTGCAGTGTTATCACTGCACCACCGTGCTGCCACCTTGGTGAATTTCTGACATCAAATCACTCAGAAAAGAGTGGCATTCTTCTCACTGTGCAATACTTCTAGCGAAGAGCTTTACAAATGATTTTCAATTGCAAAATAGCAGTCCTAGGTACAATATACAGTTCTTCTAAGTCATAGAGAAATCAGGATTTGTCACCCAGGCATGCTCTAGTCTGTCCCCTCTCAGTCAGTTATGGCATGACATTAGAAAAGCCTAGGCAAGTAGTTAATTTGTCAACCCATCCAGGTTGCAAAATGGTGCTTGGAGGACAGAAATAAGTTTATTCCCCCCCCCCCCCCCCCCCACTTTTATTGCATTTCCATATGTTTACATTTACATTTATATTTTGTGAAGCCACTATACATTTTGACTACATGGTAAGGGTAATTCCCTAAATTAATTAGCTTTTTTTTGCACAGGTGTGCATATCATGCGCAAGGTTAAGTTTGATACGGTTCAAGGTGGTGCAGTGGGTGCACTTGCCCAGGGTGCGTATGAGTCCGGGGGGAAGGCGGGATCAGGGTATTGAGCTTGATCAGCCATGATAAGAATGAATGGTGAAGCAGGCTCGAAGGGCCGAATGGCCTCCTCCTGCTTCTATTTTCTATGTTGGGAGAAATGAGAGTAAGAGTTATAGTCTTTTTATAAATCTGGAGTCTTATGGGTGAGCTTTCAGATGCCCAGTTGTTTCTCCTGTGCTAGATCCATCACTTTGCAGCCCAAGAATTATATTAAACTTAATCTGATATATTGCCAAGGGTCAGTGTCACAACTAATCAGGAGAGCCACATTGGTTCATTTAAGCTCTCTATTCATTGCAAACACTTGTGTCATGTAACATTTTTGACCATTCACCACTTGTCACCTTAATGCAATTATTTCTCAGTGGAAAATAAATCACCACTTACTTCTTCTTAACTCATCAATCTTTTCCATATACTTTGAAAGGCTGTACCCTGTGTAAAAAAAAAAGTATTTAAATCAGAATAATTCACAGCAGTCAGAATAACTACATGTTAGAGACACCAACATCAAAATATAATTCAGAAGGGTTAGGGTTAGGGTGATGCAGTGGTTAGCACTAGGATTGCTGCGCTGAGTGACCCGGCTGTGTGTCACTGTCCGTGCGGAGTATGCACATTCTCCCAATGTCTGCATGGGTTTCACCCCCACAACCCAAATATGTGCAGGTTCGGTGGATTGGCCACACTAAATTGCCCCTTGATTGGAAAAAATAATTGGATACTTTAAATTAAAAATATATAGAATTCAGCACTTTTTCTTTGGCAGTCCTGGAGGATGACCTGCTCCCATTCCAGGAAGGGGCATTTATTTAGGGAGACTTTTAGAGCGTCCTTGTAGCATTTCCTGTGTTCCCCTATGGATTGTTTGCCATTGCGGAGACCGGAGTAGAGAACTTGTCTAGGGAGTCTTGTGTCAGGCATGTGGACAATGTGTCCCACTCATCACAGCTAGTCGAGCGTGACTAATAATACTGGGAATATTGGCCTGGGAGAGTACGCTCACATTGGTATGCCTATCCGTTTTTAAAAATAAATTTAGAGTACCCAATTATTTGTTTTCCAATTAAGGGGCAATTTAGCATGGCCAATCCACCTAACTTGCACATATTTGGGTTGTGGGGGTGAAACCCTTGCAGACACGAGGAGAATGGGCAAACTCCACACGGACAGTGACCCAAGGCTGAGATTCCAACCCAGGCTGGTACGCCTATCCCGCCTGTGGTTTTACAGAGGCAGCATTAGTAATATCTCTGCAGGGATTTGAGGTATCTGCTGTACATTATCCATGTTTTTGATGCATACAGGGGGGCGAGAACATGGCTGCTCTGTAGACGATGAGCTTGGTGCTGGAATTGGAGATCCAAAAATCAACAAGCTTGGGGCAGGACCAAACAGCTGACGGTATCCAGCTCCATAAAAAAGGAAATTAAATGGACAGCTGCCACCTTGAATAAAACCCATCCACCGACACTCTCAATGTCGATCTTCTCCAGGTGCAGATATTCCACGAGGTCCCCAACCAAGCCAAAGCCTTAGGCGGCACTGGGACCTCCATCCGAGCAAGACTTGCTTCTGGGGTATTAGAGAAGGCACCTGCTTTCTTCCCCTCCTGCAGCCCTGGCAAGTCCAATCCTCCAAAAACTGCCACCATCGGACACAGCTCCAACCCAACACCTAGAATCACTGATATTATTTCAAAAAAGGAGATCCAAAAATCAACAAGCTTGGGGCAGGACCAAAACATGTGCATGCGGTTCTCTGGCCCCCGAGAACACTGCTCACACATATTCCATCCCCGAGAAGAACTGATTCATAGAAGCATAGAAAATAGAAGTAGGAGGAGGCCATTCGGCCCTTCGAGCCTGCTTCACCATTCATTCTTATCATGGCTGATCAAGCTCATAACCCTGATCCCGCCTTCCCCCTGGACTCATACGCACCCTGGGCAAGTGCACCCAATGCACCACCTTGAACTGTATCAAACTTAACCTTGCACATGAGGAGGTGAATTTGACTCTATGAAGAGCATCACTCCACACCCCACCCCCAAAGGCCAAACCGCACTTATCCTCCCACTTCCCCTTTACTTCTTCCAATAAAGCCTGCTCCGTTGCCAACATCTGCCCATAAATGTCTGAGATCCTTCCCTTCCCTAACTCGATCAAGGATGGGACCTTATCCATAAGCGAAGGTGCCGGCTGAAACTTCTCTAAAATCTCTCCTAGTTCAGCAAACCTACCCTCCAGAAACATATCTCTAACTCCTTCAACCCTCCCTCTTCCAAGCCCTGAACAGTGAATCTAGACTATACAGAACAAACCTATAGTTCCTGCAAATCGTCGCCAACAGCGACATAGAGCCTAATTTAGAATGCTGCCTGAATTGATTCTCAAAGAAGCTATTACCACTGGGCTCGATGAGAATCTTAGCAGAGAGAACTGAAGAGGATCAGTAATGAGAGCCCTCAAGACTCTATCCTAGACAAGAAGCCTTCTCTATCCACCCCCATATAGAGTCGGGATCCTTAAAACACCCCCCCTCACCTTATCAATATTTTCCACCCAGTAATAACACATCAGGTTAGTTAGTGCCAACCAACACCCCCATCCCCCACCCTGACTGTCTACCCCTTTGCAAAAATGCCCCATGAGCCCAAGGGTCTGACCAGCCCAAATAAAAGATATTAACTTATTGACTTATTAACTTATTGGCATAGGTGCTTCGGGTTGGCATAGGTGCTTCGCGGCTCCAGGGTCCCAGGTTCGATTCCCGGCTGGGTCACTGTCTGTGTGGAGTCTGCACGTCCTCCCCGTGTGTGCGTGGGTTTCCTCCGGGTGCTCCGGTTTCCTCCCACAGTCCAAAGATGTGCGGGTTAGGTGGATTGGCCATGCTAAATTGCCCGTAGTGTCCTTAAAAAGTAAGGTTAAGGGGGGGGTTGTTGGGTTACGGGTATAGGGTGGATATGTGGGTTTGAGTAGGGTGATCATTGCTCGGCACAACATCGAGGGCCGAAGGGCCTGTTCTGTGCTGTACTGTTCTATTCTTCTTCTATAGACCCTATCAAAAAATAAAACCTAGAAAGAAAGACTGGGAGTCACTGGGACAAGGGAGAATATTCAACTTCACCATCTAAACTCTTCCCGCAAAGATCAAAGGAAGGGCATCCCACCTCTTCAAATCAGCCTTCACCCCACCCCCCAGACTAGAAACGTTTATGGAGTGTGACCCAGTCATGGACCACCCAGATACGGGAAGCTCGTCTTGGCCGGGGAAAACATCAGCATAAAATTCACTCTGACCCAAGTTTAACTTATACCCTAAAAAGGAACCAAACTTCCTGAGAACCTCCATTATCTTCCCCTCATTGGAGAGAGGGTCCGTAACGTATAATAACAAATCGTCTCCATACAGGAACACCCTATGCTCCCTCCCTCTCTACTCTATCCCTCTCCACTTAAAAGATGATCTCAGCGCAATGACCAGTGGCTCAATTGCTAAGGCAAAAAACAATGGGGACAGTGGACACCCCCTGCCTCGTACCCTTGTACTGTTGAAAGTACACCGAACTCAGGGCATTTGTACAGGCACTTGCAGTGGGGGCCCTGTACAAAAGCCTATCCCAAAATAAAAATTTTGGTCCAAACCCAAATCACCCCACAATCTCAAAAAGGTACCTCCACTCAACCTGATCAAATGCTTTTTCTGCATCCATCGAGATAATCACCTCAGGCTCGGACACGGAGGAGAGCGACAGCACCACATTCAAGAGTCTCTAAATATTGGCTGACAGCTGCTGGCACTTCACACATCCTGTCTGCTCCTCCAAAATGACGCCCAGCAGGTAGGGCTCCAAACGAGTTGCCAACACCTTAGCATCAGCGTTTAACAGAGAAGTGGGTCTGTATGGCCCATTCTCTGTGGGATCCTTACCCTTTTTCAAGATAAAAGGAGATTGATGCCTGCACCAGCATGGCCAGCAACAGCTCCAGGACAGAGAATCATTGAACATATCCAGCAGAAGTGGAACCAGCAGACCAGCAAACTGTTTATAAAATTTGATAGAGAATCCATCAAGACCTGGTACTTTGTCTGTCTGCATTAACCAAAAACAGTTCATGATCTCCTCCAGTCCAATCGGTGCCCCCAGCCCCTGCCTTCTTTTCCATTCCACCTCCGGAAAGGTCAACCCATCCAAAAATTGAAACATTGTTGAATCCTCCTTTGGAGGCTCAGACTTACATAGCCCATGATAAAAGGTTTCAAACATCTCAGTGACCTTTGCAGCAGAAACTAATCCGCCACCCGAGTCAGTGACCTGAACTATCTCCCGGGAGGCAGCCTGCTGCCTCAGCTGGTGAACCAACAGACCTCTAGCCTTTTCCCCATACTCATAAAACGTCCCCCTCGGGTGACAAAGTTGGCCCACCACTTCCCTGTTTACAACAGCTCGAAATCCATCTGTAATTTCTTTCTCTCTGCCAAAAGCTCCGGCGTTGGGGCAATCAAGAATGGAATTCACCAGCCTCGGTCTCTCCACCCTCCCAGATTTATCCCTACGTGCCTTACAAGGCATTATCGCCCCCTAATGACTGCCTTCAATCCTTCCCAGGGTGTGGAGGGCGAGACCGCCTTATTCTTATTGAACTCCACATACTCCCTTGCAAAATCCCTTATTAGCAAGCAGTATGGTGTCCAACCTCCATGGGGGTCGCTGAGAGCAGCCCGGCTCCAACAACAATGATTAACAAATGCGAGTCAAGATCCGGAATAGAAGCCAGTACCTTCTTAATGAATTCAGAGTCATCCCAATTTGCTGCATACATGTTAACCAAAACCACCAGCGTGCTTGCCAACATCCCACTAACTATAATATAGAGCTGCCAACCTTTCCCAACAGAAATCAGTACTCCAGGTACCAAAATCAGTATTTTGGCAGTAAAATCCGGATTTTCATTTCAAAGGATAAATGCCCACCAATCTGAAGTATAGCTTTACATCTTTACTGCACAAATCTAAAACACAAATGAAAAATGCAAATCCAATGCTTCATACATGTACACCATCATGAGTGGGTGTTTTCAAATTACGTTTCAAGCATTCAGTAAATCCAAGAATGAAAAATGTGAACAAAACATTCACCTTTTTACATGAAGTTCAAAATTGTCTGAAACACTTGATTAACTGAATTGAATTATAACAAGAAACTGTACAGATGCAAAAGAAATCCAGTGCATTTATTTCTTTCAAAAAATATTTTCATGAAGTAGCACTAACAGATTTCATGTTCAAATTAGGGTTTATGAAAGTAAAGGTAAAAGAAAAGAATGGCACAAGAAGTAGAAAGCAGAAGGTATGGTTAAATAGATGCATGATGATTCACGTTTACTTTTACAGCATTTTTGTTTCGAACTCACAGCAAAAAGCGCAGTTTCCACATAAAAACAAGGATTTATGAACTGAATCCTGCTGAAACTTAATAATGTGCAATGTATTGTCAGCTGCACTCCATCAGTATAGAAAGAGGGAAGTAGAGTTAAAATTTCAGATCAATTACCTTTCAACAATTCTGGAATGTTAACTCTACTTCTTTCCCCATTGATGCTGCCTGACCGGAGTATTTCCAGCACTTTCTTTTCTTTAAATACATAGTAGTGCTCTACAAAGATCAGTGATAGAGGTAGTGTTTAGTCGACTTACTGTAGATCACCCTCCCTCAATGTGATTTTTTTTATCCCAATAACATCCAGGCACCTCGATGCCTCAGAGACCACGCGAAGGTAAGTGATCCTGACCTTCGCACAGTCTCGCACATGAGGCATCGAGGTGCGTATTGGTTTCCTTGGCGTTAGGGTCTCTGTCTCTGAAGGTAACCCAGAGATGAGCTGGGTACACTATCCCAAAATGTACATTGCTCTTGTAGAGCGCTGCCTTGGCCTTATTAAACGCCATACGCCGCCTTGCCAACTCTGCCCAATGTCCTGGTATATTCTGATGTGATGGCTCTCCCATCAATTTCTCAATTGTCCTTTGCCCATCTCAGCACCCAGTCCTTATCCAGGTACCGATGGAATCGGACTATGATTGCCCGTGGTGGCTTCCCCCGATAGGTCTTCTGTCTCAGCCACCAATGGGCCTGGTCCAACTCAGGAGGGGTCGAGAGGACTCCCTCCCCCATCAACTTTCCAACTATCTTAGAATCGTAATCATAATCGGTGGCACTTTTTCCTTCCAGGTCCTCAGGTAGCTCAATATTTCTTAAATTCTGCAATCTGGAAAGATTCTCCAGGTCATCGACCTTGGCCATTAACACCTTTTGCTCCTCTGCCAGCAATGTGACAATTGCCTCCAAAGGGACAATCCAATCGCTGTGACCAGTGAGTGCCTCCTCCATCTTCTTAATCATCATCCCCTGTACCTCCACCCATTGATACAATCTGTCAAAGGGTGCACGAATTAGATGTCACAGCGTTCTCAATCGCCGTTTCCTAAATTCACCCGACAAGAAGACCACCAATTTCTGGCTCGTCCACTGAGGGGGCAACAATGCCACAGAAACAACGGCCATTGTTTCCCCTTCTGAATCGGACAAACATCTCTAGCCCGATCTATGGTTTGTGTTGTACCCACCGGACATCACTCGCCAGATGGGATCTATTTCTGTCGAACTGTACCAATGTCTTCCCTACAATTACTCGGTAATCAGACAGAAGGGGCCAAAAAAAAAAAAACCCCCAGGTAGAGCCATCTCGTGTGTGACTGCTCACCTCATAGCCGCCACCAGGAGTCACTGGCGTTTGCTTGTTAAAAGGCCAGACGCCTCTTCACAGGTGCTGACTATGATGGCTTTTACGGTGGATCGGGCACTTTGCAGCTCTGGCTCATTGGTTGCCGCCAGGTTGGCTGTAAAGCGGCGACTGAATAGGTCTTCTCAGGATCTTTTGAGTCCAGTGACCTTGAGTCTCCTACGGTAGAATTTGTTCTGCCTCTGCCAGTTTGGGGTCAGGTTGATGGAGATTGTAGACAAGATTGCTTCACAGCTCCAGGGCCCCAGGTTCGATTCCCGGCTTGGGTAACTGTCTGTGCGGAGTCTACGTTCTCCCAGTGTCTGCGTGGGTTTTCTCCGGGTGCTCCGGTTTCCTCCCACAGTCCAAAGGTGTGCGGGTTAGGTGGATTGGCTATGCTATATTGCCCTTAGTGTCCAAAAAGGTTAGGTGGGGTTACTGGGATAGGGTAGAGGTGTGGGCTTCGGTAGGATGCTCTTTCCAAGGGCTGCTGAAAACTCGATGGGCTGAAGGGCCTCCTTCAGCAATGTAAATTCTATGATTACTGTTGGCTCCGGTCATGGCATGGGTGATGCAGACAACTTTGTGATCTCCCGCTCAAACGATGATTAGGTGCCAGTGCTTGGAGCGGTGGTATCGCCATGAGGTCTTGTGCTTGTCTCGCAGGTGGAAAAGGGTGTTCGTTATCACACTGGTGAGGCCACAACTGGAGTATTGTGTGCAATTCTGGTCATCACATTACAGGAAAGACGTAATTGCTTCAGAGAGAGTGCATAAGAAGTTTACAAGAATGTTGACAGAGTTAGAAAAGTGTAGATACGAGGAGTAATTGGCTACGTTGGGGTTATTTTCCATGAAACAAAGAAAGCTGAGGGGTGACTTAATTGAGGTGTACAAAATTATGTGGGGAAGAGATAGAGTGGACAGGATAAAATTGTTTCCCTTATTAGAGAATTTTAGAACCGGGGACATAGATTCAAGGTAAGTGACAGAAGGTGCAGAGGGGACATGAGGAAGAATCTTTTTCGCAGAGGGTAGTGGAAGTCTGGAAATCGCTGCCCAAGTTGGGAGAGACCCCATACTCTTTTAAAAAGTATCTGGACCTGCACCTTAGGTTCTGTAAGCTACAGGGCTATCGACTGGGTGCAGGAAGGTGCACCTGGGTGTCCTTGGGCTGCATGGGCAAGATGGACTGAATGGCCTCCTTCTGTGCTGTAATTTTTCTATGGCTCTCAGGTTATGTTCTAGGCATTTTGTCAGAAGGAGGTTTCCGTTAGGGTTCGTCTTTCCTGCTTAACACGCCTTTCCAAAGGTTTGCGTCCCTTCTGACTCTGGCACTGAAGTCACCACTGAGGAGAATCAGCTTGTCTCCCTACGGGATGCGGGATAGCGTTTGGTTGAGGCTGGAGCAGAAGGCCTCTTTGTCTCGTCGTTTGCATTTATGGTTGGAGCCTAGGCACTGACGGCTTTGATGTGCTGCTTCTGGGCCAGGGTGAGCCGTAGGGTCATGAGGCGCTTGCAGCCTGCAAGGGAATTGTTGAGACTTCTGACCAATTTGATTTTTATGGCAAAGCCAACCCGTAGAAACGGTGTTCATCTTCTGGTTTGGCTTTTTGGAAGAAGGTGTATCCACCATCTTGTTCTTTAAGCTGGCTTTCTCCTATCAGTTGTATCTCGCTCAGGACGGCAATGTCAATGTTATAGCGCCGGAGTTCCCAGGCTATGATGGTGGTTCAACATTAGGGTCTGTTGCTATTGGGGTTGTCCATAAGGGTCCTGACATTCCAAGTCCGAAAATTCATTTGGGTGGGTGGAAGATGTCTGTACATGGAACATGAGGTGGTCATTGCACATCAACCACCACATGGTCCCAACGGAGCAAGGTCTGGACCCAATGACAGGGAAATCGGAGACGACTGGAGACCAGAACGGGGTCTAACAAACAGTCATCATCCACCAGTCATCAGCCTGCCTCTCAGTGATGTCATTTTTGAAGTGTGATGTTACTCTCTGGGCACAGCCAGCGTGGTGTTCTCCTATGCTCTCGCCACTCCCTCAGCGCTCTTCTCAAGTGCTCCTTCTGGTTCCTTTTTTTGGGTACACTTTGTTATCTGGCCTTTGCCCAAGTTGGGTCCCCGATGCTCCTGCTGCTATTTCCCTCATCTCGCTGTTCCTCCTGGGCCTATTGTAGGCCCCGCGCTGCTTGGCCTCGCCCAGGTTGGGTCCTCTGTGTTCTCGCCACTTTCTCGGTCCTCCTTCTCCTCTCGTTGCTCCTTCTAGGCTGTTTGTAGGCGCCACAGTTTAGCCTTGCCCAGGTCAGGTCCTGGGTGCTCTCGCTGCTCCCTCAGCGTTCCCCACACATGGAACAGCTGAGTGACCTTTCGCATCAGTGAGTACTGCAATTGTCAAGCTCCTGCTCCTCTTCAGCACTAATACCATACCAAATCACAATGCTTGAGAATTCAACTTTCAAGTTTATTTTAAAAGGGAAAAATTATTTCTTGCTGCATTGGATGAAAGCAAAAGTAGCACAAGAACTGATTTCATAGTGAGGTTATATTTGAAATCTCACTTGTTTTGCAAGACTAAAGTGCTTTATTAAAAATAGGGTTAACTGAACTTACTTTATTATTTTTCAGAGAAAGTTATTTTTCCTGCTGCTCATTCATGATGGGGTATTTCAATTATCCTAATGTAACTAGGGTCATAATGGTGTAGAAAGTATTGGGGAAGGCATTTCTGAAATGTGTATATGGAAAGTTTTATTAATAACTCAATGAGGAAGGAAGCAGAACTGTATAAGGAGTTAAGTGGAATAAATGGAGCATGTTTTAGTGGGGAAGCATTTGGGGTACAGTGATTATAATGTCAAGTATCACGTTTGGAATAGTTGTAGAAAAGGACAAGGAACAATGGAGCATAAATTATTTAATTAGAGGAGGTGTATAACATCAATGAGTTGAAAGGGGATTTGGTCCAGGAGGCTTAGAATCAAAAATTGGTCAGCAAGACAGCAAGTGAACAATGGGAAGTTTTCAAAGAAGAGATGATTCAGGTGTTCAGGTACAGAACAGACATTCCCAGAATTGTGGGGAGGTGAACAAAAAGAGCATCAAAGGTTGATCTCCCAAGATGACAAAAGATAGCAAGAAAGTGAAATGAAATTGTAAGATGTGGCTCACATCAAATGTAAGGTTTGCAATACAGTAGAGAACCAAGACAAGTACAGAAAGTACACAAAGACTACTAACCATCACAAGAATATTTTATAAACATATGAATAATAAAACAGTAGTCACAGGAAGAAGGTCTTGTGGTACAGTGTTACTGTCCCTGCCTCTCAACTAGAAGCTCTGGATTCAATCCCACTCCAGTATCTGATGGCCAAGGTCTGTTCATAATGTTGCCAAACAGGTTGAGTACCAACCTGTAAATACTTCCAACATAGACACGGGGGAGATTTCTGGTCATCCACGCAATGGAAAGAAGATGAAGCCCCTACCATCATTATTCATAGTTCCGGGACTACAACATGCATGTAAAAATACATACTGATACCACAACGCGGACTACTTGGAGGTCAGTTGGTTTAGTTGGCTGGACGGCCAATGTGGATTAGATTGGTGCCAACAGCATGAGATTCGATGCCCGTTCCAGCTGGGGTGGATTTTGGATCTGCCTACTTGTCCTACCCATTGGGTTGGCCCTGGAGCTGTTGGTTTGCCTTGCCTTCGGGCAGAGAACTGAAGAAGATGAAGCCAAAGAAAGGGTGGGGCTATTTGTGGGCCAAAAAAACCTTCTTATGAAGGCAAAGAGCATGGTTGAGGTGTGAAATTAGTACTTTGCATTTATCTTCACCAGAAAAGAAGATGTTGCAGATGTGGCAACAGACTTTGATATCTCTATGTATTTAATTGAATTTCCTGCCACCATTACATATCCTTTCATACCCAATTTTCAGGTAAGTTTCTATCTGGCTTTTAAATGCCTCAAATGATTTTGCATAAAACATCTTCAGGAACAGTGTGTTCCATATTCTTACAATCCTTTGTATGACGACAATTTTCCCCGAAATTATTTTCAATCAGATTAGCTTTTATGCCTCCTTGTAGCTAGATTCCCATGCTGCAGGGAAGCCTTGTTCGCTAACCACCCTATCAATTTTCTTCTTTAAACATTTAAATCTGATCATCCATAAACGTTTTCATATTTTGGGAACACAAGTTAAATTTAATGCATCTCATAAATGAATCTCTTTATCAGTATCATCCCGATAAACCATCACTGAAATTCCTCCAAGGGTAGTAGTGTATCAAGGTAAGCTGAAGTTGCCAAAGCTGGACACAATAAGGCCTGACCAGGAGTTTTACAATTACAGTAGTGCCCCATTACAGTGATACTCTTAAGGGTGAAAAATGGGAAATATCAGATTGGATGCCCATTATACACCTCCCCCCATTCTCCTTTCCACTGAATTTAATGAGCAACTGATGGGATTGTGACCATTTTACATCCTGGCTGAAAGTTCAAGCATATATTGTATGTGATGAAATCCAACATATAACTTTAAATCCTACTTACCCAATAGAAACCTGGGTGACAAGGTTACCTGCCCAAATTTAGTGAAGCCCTTCCTTAAATATGGAGATTGGAGTCCAATTGATCTCCGTCCACAATTTCAGCTCTGACCTTAATGGGGAAGCCACTGCGACTTTCTTAGCTGGCTGAACTAGGGAAGAAAGGCTCGAGATTTTAATTTCTTTGTAGGGCCAGTAGGAGCAGGGGTGCTCTATGGGTCTCAGAAGGAATGTTTAGGCCTCCCGTGCCCTAGGCTCAAACAATCCTCTAGCTGAGACCTTTATAAAAGTATATTTTCCCCACCTATCGGCATGTGGCTGACCCAAAAACAAGAATGCTGCAATTGAGTCAAATTAATGGTGACTTGTATGGTTATGAATCCAACTGATGGTACACCAATGTTTTCCATTATAGCTGATATAGAATATGCTATTCCCTTGTAATTGCCATTAAATTAAAATTCAGTAGTAATGTAGTTTAAACCAGATGGCGCACCACTTTCATGTTATATATTTAGTTTAGGATTACAATCAATAATCTATCATGATGGTTGGAAGAGAGAAAACCTTTATGGAAATAGAATAAATCAGCCCTCCACCATTCCCCCCCCCCCCCCCCCCCCCCCCCACCACCACCAAACTTTACATTGACAGGAAGCAGGTATGTTATGCCAAGAATGCAGTGGCTCTCAGAGTCTGGCTGGCATTGATACACTATCTAATCTCACAAATTTATAATGTCCTTTGAAGATTGCATTACCAGCTTTTAGCATGGTTTTTCATTCCATTTTGTTGGCATAGAAATTGCTACATAAAAGGAGACTATTTGGTCCATTGTCCCTCTGCCAGTGCTGGATCATCACAGGAGCTGTGTATTCCAATTCAATTTCTCTGCTTTAGTGCCATTTAGTAATTTTCTTGAAGGGTTTCCCGAATTTCCTCTTAAATGTTGGGATTAACTCTGTTTCATGAGCTATTTTTCAGAATACATTCTATATCCTGATAAAGCTTTGTGTGGAGAAACTGTTTTTCATCTTCCCCTTAATATTTTCACGATCAGTCCTAAAATTGTAAATAATCGCAACAATTCAGCCCACTAACCGGTATCAATTCGTGCACGAACATATCGATACTTCGGATTTGGTACGACTCTTTTCTTCAGAAACTATGGAGAAATAAATCAAATAACAAACATGATTATAATATAAAGACCAAGTTACAGTGAGAGGGAGGAGTTGAGAGCGAGAGAGAGAGAGAGAGAGAGAGAGGAAAAAAGATGTTAAGAAGATTTGACGGCATAGGCGTGAGCACAGGGTGTGTGAGGAGGAGCCCACTGCTGCAGGTCAGAGGGCACTGCATGGGGTGGAAGGCACATTATGAACAGGGAGACACCATGGGTTGGGGGGGGGGGGGCGGGTACTGCAGGGAGGGAGGAAGAATGTAGGGGTAGGTACGCACTCCAGGTGGTGGAGGCACCATTGGGCAGCATTGTGAGGGAGGAAGGAAGGCACTCTGGGGGAGGAGGGGTGCGCACAGCAGGTAAGGGAACCACAGGGGTGGTAGAGAGTGATGGAATCGCAGCTGCATCAGAGGGGAAGGCACCATGGGGTGGCAGAGGGTGAGGGCACTGTAGAGTTGGTAGAGGGCAAGTGCACCAGAGGGTGGCAGTGGGCAAAGGCACCATGGGGTAGGTGGCAGAGGGCAAAGGCACCATGGGGTAGGTGGCAGAGGGCAAAGGCACCACAGTGGGTGGCAAAGGTAGCACGGGGGGGGGGGGGCAGCAAAGGGCGAAGGCATCACGGGGGGTGGCAGTGAGCAAGGGCACTACAGGCAATGTGGCAGAGGGCAGGGACAGCACAGGTAGATGGCAGAGGGCACGGGGGTTGAGGGCACGGGGGTTGAGGGCACTGCTGGGGGCAGAGGGTGAGTGCAGTGGGCAGCACGGCCTCCCCAGCGGGATGGCAGCTCTGGGACTCCGGGGCCCCCCGCGCAACCCTGCCCGAGGCCGGCAGACCCAGGCTCTGCTGGACTGTCCCACACTAACTCTAACTCTACCTGAGGATTGCCGATGGTGCTCTTCACTGACATCTTCACCAATCTGTCCCGCGGCTCCGGCTCCTTCAATCAAACAATCAATAATTTAAAGCCCTGGACGATCCACCGCGATTAACCGCCGCTCACATTCAAACGCTATCCCGATTGGTTGGTGACTTTGAAAGCGGCCAATGGGAGCGCGGGTTATTGCGGGGTGGCGCAGGTCGCCGTTGCCGGGGAGGGCGAGCGGACGGCGGTTGCCGGGGCAACGCCTGGGACGCGGCCGGCTCCGGGGGGGCCGGCAGACCGGGGACAACAATCCCGTCACCCATTGAACTGAGTGCAAACTTACTTTCTGCTGCAGCTACGAGTGAAAAGAAGCTGGCGACTGGATGTTCGCTTTATTTATCCATTCGAAATAAAGCATGGTTGTCAATACAGGTTGAGGTGATGGAAACCGATTTATGACAATTGGCGAAAGAATCCCAGAACAGATTAGATTTTTTTAAATGAAACGAGTTGCTTTGATTTGAAATCTACTGCCGAGAAGATCAATGGAAGAAGATTCAACAACTTTCAAAAGGCAACAATATTCGGAAAAACAAATTGCAGGACTGTTGGGGGAAGGGTGGCAACAATTTCTCCAGCCTGCACAGACACAATGGGCCGAATGGTCCTCCTCTCCGTTGTTATCATTCCCTACACATGTAAAAGATAGTCTAACATCACCTGCTACTTTTCTGCGAATTCTTCTCGTTAGCGGTCAGTTTGCCTGATGTTTTACCACTTTGTGGTTCACTCTCAAAATTGGAAAATTGTTTTTTTTTGTTGTTCCTGAAACATCGAAATAAACACACCTTTAGTCTCAAAATACTCATTGGGAGTAATTCCTACAGCACTGATACTTAGTACATAGAATCCCTACAATGCCCATCGAGTTGGCACCGCCACCCTGAACGAGCACCCTACCTAGGCCCATTCCCCCCACCCTATTACTGTAACCTCATAACCCCACCTAACTTGCACATCTTTGGACACTCAGGGCAATTTAGCATGGCCAATCCACCTAACCTGCACATTTTAGGACGGTGGGAAGAAACTGGAGCACCCGGAGGAAACCCACACAGACACGGGGAGAAAGTGCAAACTCCACACAGGCAGTCACCCAAGGCCGGAATTGAACCAGCCACTGTGCCACAGTGCCACCCCTTGTTACTCCATATATGACTGCAGTGCAAATGATTAGAGGACATAATCTCAGACTAAAGGGTCACCCATTTAAGACAGAGATGAGGAGGGATTTCTTCTCTCAGAGCTATGGAATCTGTGAATTCTTTACCGCATAGAGCTGAAGAGGCTGGGATGCTAAGTATGCTAAGTATCCAGAGTGGGGATTGCAACTTGGTGATTTGGTGCAGTGAGGAAAATCTAATTCTGCTGTTTTTCAGTTAAAAGTGCAGTGTGTAGCTCAGTGGCTGATTGGTTGAAGCTGCCCCCACCCTAATTGCTGAGAGGCAGTTATCTGTCAATCAACTGAGGCCTGTTTAGGGGCACATTGTATTCTTCTCTTTGAAGTTAAGGTATTTTTTGAGTCATCGATTAGCTGAGGTCTGTATAAAAGGCAGACAGAGAGCGCACTCAGTAAGCTAGCGCTTTTCCAGAAGACACATCCGGAGTGAGACACATCCAGAGTGGGGATTGCAACTTGGTAATTTGGTGCAGTGAGGTAAATCGGTGCAAAGTGTGAGGAGGTGCTTTTTCAGAGGTGCTTTTTAACCCTGGTAAGTGACTGGTAAGTAGTTTTTCTTTTCATTGTCTAATGTATTTATTTTTTATTTTGAAATTGTAGTTGTATAGGTTTACCTAAGGTTTAAGACATGGCAGGAGATCCCAGACCCGTGTCATGCTCCTCGTGTGCGATGTGGGAGCTCAGGGACACGTTCACTGTCCTTGGCTCTTTCACGTGCAAGAAGTGTGTTCAGTTGCAGCTCTTGTTAGACCGCTTGACGGCTCTGGAACTGCGGATGGACTCACTTTGGAGCATCCGCGATGCTGAGAAGGTCGTGGATAGCACGTTTAGCGAGTTGGTCACACCGCAGGTGAAAATTAATGAGGGAGATAGAAAATGGGTGACCAAAAGAAAGAGCAAGAGTAGGAAGGCAGTGCAGGTGTCCCCTGCGGTCATCTCCCTGCAAAACAGATATACCGCTTTGGATACTGTTGAGGGAGATGGCTCACCAGGGGAAGGCAGCAGAAGCCTGGTTCATGGCACCGTGGCTGGCTCTGCTGCGCAGCAGGGCAGGAAGAAAAATGGCAGGGCTATAGTGACAGGGGACTCAATCGTAAGGGGAATAGATAGGCGGTTCTGTGGACGCAATCGAGACTCCAGGATGGTATGTCGCCTCCCTGGTGCAAGGGTCAAGGATGTCTCGGAGCGGCTGCAGGACATTCTGGGGGGGGGGGGGGGGGGGGGGGAGGGTGAACAGCCAGCTGTCGTGGTGCACATAGGCACCAACGATATAGGTAAAAAACGGGATGAGGTCCTACAAGCGGAATTCAGGGAGTTAGGAATTAAACTAAAAAGTAGGACCTCAAAGGTAGTAATCTCAGGATTGCTACCAGTGCCACGAGCTAGTCAGAGTAGGAATGTCAGGATAGATAGGATGAATGCGTGGCTCGAGAGATGGTGCAAGAGGGAGGGATTCAAATTCCTGGGGCATTGGGACCGGTTCTGGGGGAGGTGGGACCAGTACAAACCGGACGGTCTGCACCTGGGCAGGACTGGAACCGATGTCCTAGGGGGGGGTGTTTTCTAGAGCTGTTGGGGAGGGTTTAAACTAATGTGGCAGGGGGATGGGAACCGATGCAGGAAGTTGGAAGGTAGTAAAACAGGGACAGAAGCAAAAGGAAGTAAGGGGAAAAGTGCAAGGCAGAGAAGACATAGTCAAAAATCTAAAAGGGCGACAGTACAAGGTACAGTGACTGAGGGGAGCTCAGTGAATAGGCCCAGTAATAACAAAAGGAATAAAACTGGAGATGTTAAGATTCAAAATAGAGGTAAAAAAAAACCAACATAAGTGTACTTTACCTGAATGCTCGTAGTATTCAGAATAAAGTAAATGAGTTGATGGCACAAATCATCGTAAATGACTATGATTTAGTGGCCATTACTGAAACATGGTTAAAGGATGGTCACGACTGGGAGTTAAATATCTGAGGGTATCAAACTATTCGGAAGGACAGAGTGGATGGTAAGGGAGGGGGTGTTGCTCTGTTATTTAAGGATGACATCCGGGCAATAGTAAGGGATGACATCGGTGCTATGGAGGATAAGGTTGAATTCATTTGGGTGGAAATCAGGAATAGTAAGGCGAAAAAGTCACTGATAGGGGTAGTCTATCGGCCACCAAATAGTAACGTTATGGTGGGGCAGGCAATAAACAAAGAAATAACTGATGCGTGTAGAAATGGTACAGCAGTTATCATGGGGGATTTTAATCTACATGTCGATTGGTTTAACCAGGTCGGTCAAGGCAACCTTGAGGAGGAGTTTATAGAATGTATCCACGATAGTTTCCTAGAACAGTATGTAATGGAATCTACGAGGGAACAAGCGGTCCTAGATCTTGTCCTGTGTAATGAGACAGGATTGATTCATGATCTCATAGTTAGGGATCCTCTCGGAAGGAGCGATCACAATATGGTGGAATTTAAAATACAGATGGAGGGTGAGAAAGTAAAATCAAATACTAGTGTTTTGTGTTTAAACAAAGGAGATTAAAGGGGATGAGAGAAGAACTAGCTAAGGTAGACTGGGAGCTAAGACTTTATGGTGGAACAGTTGAGGAACAGTGGAGAACCTTCCAAGCGATTTTTCACAGTGCTCAGCAAAGGTTTATACCAACAAAAAGGAAGGACGGTAGAAAGAGGGAAAATCGACCGTGGATATCTAAGGAAATAAGGGAGAGTATGAAATTGAAGGAAAAAGCATATAAAGTGGCAAAGATTGCTGGGAGATTAGAGGACTGGGAAATCTTTAGGGGGCAACAGAAAGCTACTAAAAAAGCAATAAAGAAGAGTAAGATAGAGTATGAGAGTAAACTTGCTCAGAATATAAAAACAGACAGTAAAAATTTTAACAAATATATAAAACAAAAAAGAGTGGCTGAGGTAAATATTGGTTCTTTAGAGGATGAGAAGGGAGTTTTAATAATGGGAAATGAGGAAATGGCTGAGGAACTGAACAGGTTTTTTGGGTCGGTCTTCACAGTGGAAGACACAAATAACATGCCAGCGACTGATAGAAATGAGGCTATGACAGGTGAGGACCTTGAGAGGATTGTTATCACTAAGGAGGGAGTGATGGGCAAGCTAATGGGGCTAAAGGTAGACAAGTCTCCTGGCCCTGATGGAATGCATCCCAGAGTGCTAAAAGAGATGGCTAGGGAAATTGCAGATGCACTAGTGATAATTTACCGAAATTCACTAGACTCTGGGGTGGTCCCGGTGGATTGGAAATGAGCAAACGTTACACCACTGTTTAAAAAAGGAGGTAGGCAGAAAGCAGGAAATTATAGGCCAGTGAGCTTAACTTCGGTAGTAGGGAAGATGCTGGAATCTATCATCAAGGAAGAAATAGCGAGGCATCTGGATAGATATTGTCCCATTGGGCAGATGCAGCATGGGTTCATAAAGGGCAGGTCATGCCTAACTAATTTAGTGGAATTTTTTGAGGACATTACCAGTGCAGTAGAAAACGGGGAGCCGATGGATGTGGTATATCTGGATTTCCAGAAAGCCTTTGACAAGGTGCCACACAAAAGGTTGCTGCATAAGATAGAGATGCTTGGCATTAAGGGTAAAGTAGTAGCATGGATAGAGGATTAGTTAATTAATAGAAAGCAAAGAGTGGGGATTAATGGGTGTTTCTCTGGTTGGCAATCAGTTGCTTGTGGTGTCCCTCAGGGATCCGTGTTGGGCCCACAATTGTTCACAATTTACATAGATGATTTGGAGTTGGGGACCAAGGGCAATGTGTCCAAGTTTGCAGATGACACTAAAATGAGTGGTAAAGCGAAAAGTGCAGAGGATACTGGAAGTCTGCAGAGGGATTTGGATAGGTTAAGTGAATGGGCTAGGGTCTGGCAGATGGAATACAATGTTGACAAATGTGAGGTTATCCATTTTGGTAGGAATAACAGCAAACGGGATTATTATTTAAACGATAAAATATTAAAGCTTGCCGCTGTGCGGAGAGACTTGGGTGTGCTAGTGCATGAGTCACAGAAGGTTGGTTTACAGGTGCAACAGGTGATTAAGAAGGCAAATGGAATTTTGTCCTTCATTGCTAGAGGGATGGAGTTTAAGACTAGGGAAGTTATGTTGCAATTGTATAAGGTGTTAGTGAGGCCACACCTGGAATATCGTGTTCAGTTTTGGTCTCCTTACTTGAGAAAGGACGTACTGGCACTGGAGGGTGTACAGAGGAGATTCACTAGGTTAATCCCAGAGCTGAAGGGGTTGGATTATGAGGAGAGGTTGAGTAGACTGGGACTGTACTCGTTGGAATTTAGAAGGATGAGGGGGGATCTTATAGAAACATTTAAAATTATGAAGGGAATAGATAGGATAGATGCGGGCAGGTTGTTTCCACTGGCGGGTGAAAGCAGAACTAGGGGACATAGCCTCAAAATAAGGGGAAGTAGATTTAGGAATGAGTTTAGGAGGAACTTCTTCACCCAAAGGGTTGTGAACCTATGGAATTCCTTGCCCAGTGAAGCAGTTGAGGCTCCTTCATTACATGTTTTTAAGGTAAAGATAGATCGTTTTTTGAAGAATAAAGGGATTAAGGGTTATGGTGTTCTGGCCGGAAAGTGGAGCTGAGTCCACAAAAGATCAGCCATGATCTCATTGAATGGCGGAGCAGGCTCGAGGGGCCAGATGGCCTACTCCTGCTCCTAGTTCTTATGTTCTTATGTTCAAGGCTGAGATCGACAGATTTTTAATCAGTAAGAGAAGCAAGGATTATGGGATAAGGCTGGAAAGTGGAGTTGAGGATTATATCAGACCAGCAGGATCTCATTGAATGGGAGAGCAGACCCGATGGACTGAATGGCCTACTTCTGCCCCTATGTCTTTTGGTCTTGTGCAGCAGTATAATGTGGCTGTCTGATGTACATTGTCATAATAATTAGTTAGTATTTCTTTACAAGTAATATAACAAGATAACACTGATAAGTTTGAAGCATAATTTCCGTTAAAGAAGTTGCTAATAACAAATAGATGATTTATATCTAGTTTTACTGACCACATAATCATTCTCAGTACTAGAAAGACAAATTCAGACTTGCAATCAATTTTGTAAATACCAACAGCAACCACCACCGCACCGCCCCCCCCCCCCCCCCCCCCCCCCCCCGCCCCAACTGTCGGTACAGTTTTATTTTTTATTTTTTTATAAATTTAAAGTACTCAATTCACTTTTTCCCAATTAAGGGGCAATTTAGCGTGGCCAATGCACCTACTCTGCACAATGTTGGGTTGTGGGGGTGAAACCCATGCAGACACAGGGAGAATCTGAAAACTCCACATAGACAATGACCCGGGCTGGGATTGAAACTGGGTTCTCGCCGCCGTGAAGCAGCAGTGCTAACCACTGCGTCACCATGCGCCCCCGTTAGTACATTTTTAGAAGAGTCCAAGCATATGTAATTTCAAATTTTTACACTACAAATATCTATTCTATTGAATTTGAAGGCTATCATACTTAACAATTCACCTCCATTCTACTTTTTCTCATTAGATTGAGCTTCCCTAACTGTAGCCCCAATTAATTTTTCACTGCATACTGTTCTCAGGCTCACTGACAGATTGTGTCCTTGTAGTATATGTTACAATTGGCAGTCAGAACTGAAGATTTCAACGTCTCCAGCAAATAATGGAACTAGAGTTTTTAAACTGGTTGCAGTGTAATATCTAATATCTAAAAATGCCCAGATTGCCCTCCTCACCATCATCCCAAGTTCCCCTCCAAGTTACATACCATCCTGACTTGGAAATATATCAGTGGTGCTTAATTGTCAAAACCCTGGAACTCCCTCTCTAACTGAATGTGGTGGTGTCTTCATCACATAGCTTTCAAGAGGAAAGCCCATCAGGACCTTCTAAAAGAGTAACTAGAAATGATCACCTTGATTGCCATCATGCTAAGAATTAACAAAAATATACATATGTGAGACCTTGTCAGAATTATAACCCAG
The DNA here is from genome assembly GCF_902713615.1 of Scyliorhinus canicula. NCBI lineage: Eukaryota > Metazoa > Chordata > Chondrichthyes > Carcharhiniformes > Scyliorhinidae > Scyliorhinus > Scyliorhinus canicula. The sequence goes on from NC_052156.1 coordinate 152,618,672, forward strand.
TTTGTAGTACTGCCCAATACAACAGGAATGTGAGCAGTTACCAACTCAGGACAGGAGCAATACTTGGCAGAAGGTTGCATCAGGTCCTTGTTGAGTTTGGTTCACGTGACATACAGTGCCACAAATCAAGTGATGAGTGCAGTTGACATTTTTGTGGAAGTTGGATGTGTTTCCCAGAGAGATGTGCATGGAGAAACTCTAGAATCTTAAATTATCTGGTACCTTCGTTTGCAGGTTTCTGCACCCAGCTGAAAACAAAAAAACAAGCCATAGGATTGTCAACTCACTGATACATAACTGCAATCACCACTATATAAATTGAAGCCCTAGAGATATCCACCAAATTATTGATGTCTTGAGGTATTCTGCTACCTGTGAGTATGTATGTAGAGGGTGCTTACACAGTGGAAATCCGAGTGATTACGTTATTCTTTACGTTTTATAAGTTCTTGTGGTTACGTCATTTATTGGCGATGCCTCTTTTTTTTAAAAAGAGCGAGAAATTTTTGATTAGTTTTTGAGTTGGCGATTCCGGGCCAACCCAGTACCTCCTTCCTATGTGTTATTTTACTATCGAGTCCTACATAGGCTGCAGCCGGTCTACGAAGGTGATATGCATCTGGTGCTGCAGTGAACCTTCCCGGCCAGCAGTGGGAGACATGCTGCTGGCTGAGTGCCCTAGGGATAGTAAAGGGGGCGGGGCGAAGAGGTCAGCGGAATCGAACCGGAAACAATTGTTGCCTCAGGTGAGACGAGCTGTCTTGAAGATGAGAGTTCACCTGAGCGCAGGTAAGTGGCGTCTGGCTCTCACTCACCTGGCTGGCAGTGCGATCGCTGTGCTGCCCGCCGCTCAGGAACTAAATGTTACTACATTTTTCCACCTTCTTAAATAAAAATAACCCCAATTAACATATATTTTAGTCTTAAATATTAACACTTAAATCCAAATTCAGATTTGGAAAATAAGTAATTAGTTCAAATGTTGTTAAAACTTGTTTGAACAAGTTTTGCACAGAATCTCGAGAACAAAGCGTTGACAGTCTTTTTTTTAGGAAGAGCGAAGTTATTGCAGATTATGTTACAATGTATTCCCGAGTTTTTAAGAACAATATTAAAGTCCGCATCTGTTCAGCAACCCAGAAATTAAATCTGTGTTTGTAAGTCAAGTGTATTTTGTGTTCAGAATGTTTTAAAAAAAAGAAAGAACTTGTGGTTAATAGCAGACCATAATGATCTAAATAGCTTATGATCTAAGTAACTTTCCTTGCATTTATTGCCCTGCCCAAACAGCTCCCCCCCCCCCCCCCCCCCCCTCATTTCCAATATTGTTATAAGTAATAAAGAAGTACAGTCAAATATAATTAATAGTAACACAGATTTTTAAAGGTCCTACGATATTTTTTCAGGGCTGCTTTGCTTATATTTAGGAGATTAATGCTTAAGTCCTAAAGAGTCCAGGGTGTTTCTGAAGTTGTCCTGACCTCCCATGCTGGAGGTGTGTGCAGTGTGTTGCACTGTCAAATTTTGTTTAGAACCGCTTCTGTGAAGTCATAGAGGTCGACAACGCACAAGTCCCTTGGGCCCTTTGCATCTGTGCCGGTCAAGAACAGCCATCTCAGTATTGAAATTTCATTTTCCAGAAATGGCTTATACCGTTGCATGGCATGGAATCGCAATTGCACATCTAAATACTTCCTAAATGCTGTGAGGGTCTCTGCCTCCACCACCCTTTCAGGCAGCGAGTTCCAGACCCCATCATCCAAATCATAGAATTTAAGGTGCAGAAGGAGGCCATTCAGTCCATCGAGTCTGCACTGGCCCTTGGAAAGAGCACCCTACCCAAGCACATACCTCCACCCTATCCTCATAACCCAGTAACCCCACCCAACCATTTTTGAACACTAAAGGGCAATTTAGCATGGCCAATCCACCTAACCTGCACATCTTTGGACTGTGGGAGGAAACCCGTGCACACACGGGGAGAACATACAGACTCCGCACAGATGGGAATCGAACCTGGAACCCTGGAACTGTGAAGCAACTGTGCTAACCACTATGCTACCGTGCTGCCCTGAGTGCAAAAGGTTTTCCTCACATCCCCTCTAAACCGCCTGCCTGTACCTTAAATCTATGCCCTCCACCAGGGGAAAACTTTCTTCCTGTCTACTCTATCTATGCCCCTCATAATTTTATATATCTCAATCATGTACCCCCTCAGTCTTCTCTGCTCCAAGGAAAATGACCCTCGTCTGTTGAATCTCCGCCAGTGTCCTAGATTTGATTCCCGGCTTGGGTCACTGTCTGTGCGGAGTTTGCACGTTCTCCTTGTGTCTGTATGGGTTTCCTCCGATGCTCCAGTTTCCACCCACAAGCCCCGAAAGACATGCTGTTAGGTAATTTGGCATTCTGAATTCTCCCTCTGTGTACCCAAACAGGCGCCGGAATGTGGCAACAAAGGGCTTTCCACAGTAACTTAATTCCGAGTTAATGTAAGCCTACTTATGACAATAAAGATTATAAAAAAATCTCTCCTCAAACCCTAAACTCTCCATTCCAGGCAACATCCTGGTAAATCTCCTCTGTACCCTTTTCAGTGCAATCACATCACTTCTTTAATGTGGATTCCAGACAGCACACAATACTCTAGCTGTGGCCTAACCAATGTTTTACACCGTTTCAGTATAATCTTCTTGCTCTTAAACTCTATGCCTTGGGACATTCTGCAATATTAAAGGCATTGTATAAGTTGTTACTGTTGGACTAATTGAAAACCAGAGTGGATATAGCATTTTTAAAACACATACCTTCTTGTGCATGGTGGGTGGGCATCACTGGCTTACTTACAGCAGCAGAAACTCGAGATAATTTCTCTGTCTCTGTCTCTCTCTATCTGTCTGTTTGTCTCTCTCTCTGACAGATTATGTGGCAAACTGCTGAACTCTGGGCTTCTTCAGGACTGAGCCAGCTCTTTCTGTTTTGTAGATGGGGAAAGTGTAGATTTAGCTAGTGGTTTAACATGGTTCCATGGACATTTGTCCCTGTCGGTGGTGGTTTGAAAGATTAGCCACAACATTACAAAAACATTGGAAAACTATGTCCCTCTAGCGGGGAGGAGGCTATAGAGCTTGTGAAGATCACAATATGTTTAGAGTATAATTTTGTCGTAATTGATGATAACTTTTTTCTCTCACTGGTGCCTTAAGTGTTGCACGGTAGCACAGTGATTAGCACTGTTGCTTCACACCACCAGGGTCCCAGGTTCGATTCCCTGCTTGGGTCACTGTCTGTGCGGAGTCTGCACATTCTCCCGTGTCTGCGTGGGATTCCTCCGGGTGCTCTGGTTTCCTCCCACAAGTCCCGAAAGACGTGCTTGTTAGGTGAATTGAACATATTGAATTCTCCCTCAGTGAACCCGAACAGGTGCCGAATGTGGTGACCAGGGCTTTTCATAGTAACTTCATTGCAGTGTTAATGTAAACCTACTTGTGACAATAATAAAGATTGGCGAGTTTTACGTGCAAGCAAGATTCAGGTTTGAAATATGATTTTGGTTGAAGAATCCTGACCTGGTTGTTTTTGTTTTAAGGATGAAAGAGTGGTGGATCCAGGTTGCACTTCTTGCTGCACCGCTCATTGCTGTCTACCTTCACCTTCCCCCTCCAAGTCTTTCACCATCACTCTATTCATGGCGAATGGTTGGAACCTTCTTTACCTTCAAAGACCATCGCATATTTTACAGAGGTGAGGGCTTAGCATGGTATTGCAATTATCTAATTAAATGACAGACCACTCCTGTGGTACAAAATGGTGTAGTTCTGTTCTCAATGTTCTGATTATGTGGCTTTAATGAATCTGCTGTTGTGCTATATGTGAATGTTCATGCCAATTGCTCTGTATGTGTCATAAGTAAGAATGTTTGTCCTGGGGTAGCTTGTATTTTTTAAAATATCTTTATTAAGGCATATATAATTCTAACAAGTTTCAAGAGAAAAAAATCAACAAAGGAAATAACACCCACCAACCCAGCTAACATGGCTTACATACACAATTCCCCATTGCCCCTTTCCTACTATTACCCGCCACATCCAACCCCACATGCCTCCCTCTTTCTTTTTACCCCCATTGCTGAAAGCTTAATTTTCCCCAAAGTCGATAAACGGCTGCCACCTCCGAGCAACTGGACCCAGTCCACAAAACCCTGTTCAAACCCATACCGCCCCAGGACCTCCCATAAGTATTCTCACTCCACCCGATCAAAGGCCTTCTCTGCATCCATGGCGACCTCTACCTCTCTTCCTTTGGATGGCATCTATCACATTCAACAGCCTTCTAATGTTTGCCGCCAAATATCTTCCCTTCACAAACCCGGTCTGGTCCTCCCCTATCATCCCTGGCACACAATCCTCTATTCTCGAGGCCAATATCTTGGCCAATAGCTTGGCATGTACATTTAGCAGGGAGATTGGCCTGTTCGACCCCCATTGTTCCTGGTCCTTTTCCCGCTTCAGGATGAGAGAAATCGAGGCCTGTGACATCGTCATGGGAAACACCCCTCGCTCCCTAGCCTCATTAAACGCCCTTACCAACAAGAGCCCCGCACTCCCAAGAACCTTTTATAGAACTCCACTGGATCCCCGTCTGGCCCCAGGGCTTTGCCTGACTGCATCGCCTCCAGCTCCTCCACCACTTCAACCAGCCAAATTGGGGCCCCCAGCCTGTCCTACATATAACTCGAGCAATGTGGGTGACTGCCCTCTGATATGTTCAGTTTGTAGCCATCTGGGATTGCCACTTACAACAAGAAACATGGATGTTCGCAAAGCCTAAAGGGAAATATGGACAATGTAAGATTCAGGCAGGCACAGAGCCTGCATGTATATTCGTGAGCAGAAAATCCGGACAGCACCGAAACCCCCAACCGATTAGCATTTTAATGACCCATCTCCGTAAGACAAAGGACTGATACTCAGGTAACCGCCAAAATTCCAGGCACATCGGCGCCACTCCCTTTACTCAGGAAGCATAGACAGCAAGGTCAATGTCCGCCATCAAGGCACCCGCCCCTTTATTGGCTCAGATTGAAGGCAGTGATCGAGAACTGCCCAATTAATTGGGTCCAAACCTAAGGACCACCCAAAAGAGCGCGAAATCCCCCCGAGGATGAAGAGAGACACTGCCATGTGTTCGATCTCTTTTGGACCTGGCACTCCGGCAACGTCCATCTCCAACTGCAGCACCACCACCAGAAGCAAGTCCAAGTTCAGTGCTCGCTACCAGACGGATGAGCCCAGCTGAACATCAGTTACTTCTCCAGACCCAGCAGATCCAGATTCGAACAAAGGCCACTGTTCCTCTGACCTAAGCCGGGTGCCTGAAGTTAAGTACAGGTTGTCATAGTTGTTAGCTCGTAGTGTTCATGTTGCCTGTATAAGTTAATCTTGTGTGTAAATAAAGTATTATTGAACTTGAACTAACTAACTGGTTGTTGGGTCTTTGATCGATATCCTTGTGGTGGTATCATTTGATACCTGGCGACTCTGAAATATAATATCAATACCTCGACAAAAAAGGGCAACCTTATTGACTGCCACATTTATAGCGAGTGAATATAGCAACAAGTTCAAGGGAAATTAGGGATGGGCAACAAATGCTGGCCTTGCCTGTGATACCCACATCCCATGAAAGAATTTTTAAAAAGCTTTTAATTAAGGGTTTTTAATTAGCTTTTCAGTACTTTTTGGCTTTTGTTTTAGAGAATGCTTGCATTTACAATTTACAATTACAATTTATGACTGAATTATAACACAATTGGGTTTAATGACTTATGTTGATAAATGGGGCAAAGATGTGTGCACAGCAGGATCTCACAAACAGCAATAAGTTAAATGAATCTGTTGTTTTTGATAGTTCAGAGAAGAATGTTGGCCCAGACCTCTGCTTTTCTTCAATTATTGCCACGGGATCGCTAGTCTATACCTTAACCACTGGAATTGATGGATTTCCTCTTGAGCTGTCTTAATGCGATCTGCGTGTGAATTTCAGATTCCATGGGTGCTGTTGGCAGTTCCGACATAGTGATCCTGTTGCATGGCTTCCCAACATCGAGCTATGACTGGCACAAGGTAAAGGCAGGGGTGGTAGAAGAATGCCAAGACTTAGTCAGAATTGTTTTGCCTCATTTGATTTGAATGCGGGGCATGACAGGGGTGTTGTGATTTTGAAAAGTGAGCCCCTGTGTTGTGGATAAAATATTGTAATGACATAGGAACAGAACAAGATTGAATGCTGTGGAGGTTTAAGATCACAATGTTAATTGTCAAAATATCTGAAATGTTCGAGCATTGAACTCCGAGCTTTGATATTCCAGTTGGTAGAATGGCAGCAGGCACTTAGCTGGCTATTGCAGAGCTTAACTAGGAAGGGTGAAATTGACCAGAATTTTTACTTCTAATTGCTCAAGAAACCAATTTACTTAATGCATCCTCAGTCCAGGAGTACTATTGAAAATAATGTTTTAATTTTGAAATAAACAGGAGTAATCAAAGCGATCTTTTTATTTGAGCAGATTCCCCTATCACAACTAAAATGTGTCACTAGACCATCTCACACGATATTGAATGTTAAAATGGATTGTAATGTGCATTTTGTTTTAGATCTGGGAAGGCTTGACGTTGAGGTTTAATCGAGTTATCGCACTAGATTTTCTTGGCTTTGGATTCAGCGATAAACCTGTGAGTACCTGGTCACTGGGGAATGTTCAGTTTGTTTGCTGAAGGTTCAATCCTTTAAGCAGCAGACACAATTCATAGTCTGCAAATGGCTGAGTGGTTAGCAACTGTAAGGATTTTAAAATCTGCATTAAACTTAAAGGAGTGAGTTCCTGCTCATTTCCTCTACTTAGATCAGCGCAATTCAAGTGAAATCAGCTGGATCCGAGCAAGAAACCCGAGAACTTAAAACATAAATGAGACTTGTGTTTTTTAGATTTTTGTTTATGCTGGTTCAGGATTCCATTTCCCAGAATCAGGCCCTTCAAGCCACAACATTTTTCAAGCTGATGAAATTCCATTGGTTTGGGAAACTCCTCAAATTTGGTGTGTTTTTAAAAGGTTTTTCAGACAAAATTATTTAAATTTACTAAAACATTGGCTGGCGTACAGCAATCAAAGTAGTCAATAATTCAGTATAGTTATTTAAATGCATTTTCGGTTACTTTGAATCAGTTAACTCAATAGAGGACAGGATACCCTTAATAAAAATGCTTATTTTTGGTGATAAACCTATTTTCAGCTATCAATTTGCATCAGGTTACCACTCTAAGTACATTATTTTAAATTTAGAGTACCCAGTTATTTTTATCCAATTAAGGAGCAATTTAGCATGTCCAATCCACCTACCCTGCACATATTTGGGTTCTGGGGGAGACCCACGCAGACACTGGGAGAATGTGCAAACTCTACACAGACAGTGACCTGGGTCCGGGATCAAACCTGGGTCCTCGACGCCATGAGGCAGCAGTGCTAACCACTGCACCGCTGTGCCGCCTCACTTTTTAATGGAAATAACAAAAGAAAACACTACATTTTACTGTGGTGCTAGTTTGCGCTACTTCATGGAAAATGTTACTTCTGTGGTTATGCAAATGCCCATGCTAATATTTATCCCTTAACATTACTAAAACAGAATATCTGGTCATTATTTTATTGCTGCTCTTGCACAAATTGGCTGCCACATTTCCAACATTGCAGCTCTCAGACCCTTCAACATGGCCTTGTTGACACTGAAACACTTTGGGACATCCCAATGCTGTGAAAGGTGAAACATAAATGCAAGTTTGATTTCTCTCTATCTTTCTTTCATTCATGGATCATACATTTCATTGTTGTTCACTGGCACTAAACGATGCTACATATACTTCACTTCAAAAAAGTAATTCAATGGGCGAAACTCTTCAAAATGGCTGAACCTAATTATGTCTTTATGTAGTTAATGATGTCTTGACATAGTTGCAAGTATTGTCCTGAATTGTACCTATTTTGGCAAGTGATTGAGGGTGTTCGTTATTGGGAATGCATTTGCTCTTCACTAGAGGCTGCACAGATACTCCATCTTTGAGCAGGCAGATATTGTCCAGCGGCTAATGGTGGAACTGGGCCTTGCTCAGCAGAAGATCAACATCCTGGCCCATGATTACGGAGACACCGTCGCACTGGAATTGTTGTACAGGTTATCACTTTAAATATTTGGGGATGGCGAAGTCATGAACTGAGCAACAATGCTAAGTGTATTTTTTCAAAATTTGCACATGCAGAGATCCTGGTGAGGTTACGATTCACTGGCGTCAGCAGTCCCCATTCTGTGCTTTATTGGCTGTTCTCTTCAGGCATGGTATCCACTTTTGAGGGAACCAAGCTGAGTACAATCTGTGAAATGAAATGAATGAAAATCGCTTATTGTCACTAGTAGGCTTCAAATGAAGTTACTGTGAAATGCCCCTAGTCGCCACATTCCGTCACCTGTTTGGGGAGGCTGGTACGGGAATTAAACCGTGCTGCTGGCCTGCCTTGGTCTGCTTTAAAATACAGCTATTTAGCCCAGTGTGCTAAACCAGCCAGTCTTCAGCTGGTTTTCAGCAAGTCATTTGAATTGTGACCAGAAAACCTGTCTGTTTTCCACATTTTTTTCTGGGGCAGTTGTAAGGCATTGATGCACCTATGTCGCTGCCTTATTGAGATCAGCTATCTTGGCATGGACCATGGATCAAACCTGAATGAGATTGTGTAGCTGACAGGCAAAGATTGAGTGGGCCACTGATTGTAGCTCAACATCACTGCCCCTGCTGATGGATGGGGCACCGCTGTTCCAATCTGCATGGAGAATCTGGCTGAGCTGCCCAGGTGATCCTGTTTGTCAGACCCCACTGGTACTAGTCCTGGCGTGAGGCCAGCATCTATAGTAGAACCAATGCCTAGCGTGACTGCAATGGAATTGCACTATTGGAAATTTCACAGTTCAAATGATTGAGCATTATCTCTCCTGTGTGTTAGGTCTGAACAGAGTAAACCTGGACATCTGACGATAAATAGCCTGTGTTTATCAAATGGAGGTATTCAGCTATTTGGTTAACTCATTTATATAATTTTCAATTCCTCTGGATGAGAGCTTATTTTATATTCTTTGTAATAATTTTAGGAATTTTTCCAGAGACAAACCACCCAAGATTTATCCAGAAGGTCTGTATATTATCCATTTAAAACAAATCTGAATTAATTCATTGTATTGTGTTGGCTGCAAGTAAGAGCTGAATATGTCATAGATACATTTTATGTGGAAACTATATAAATACATGAAACTGAAAGAAATAGAAAAATATGTTGATAGGGTGAGACACAGTAAATAGAGCAGGAGAAGCTCAAATTGGGCATGAACACAGGGACATTGACCAGTTGGGCAGAATGAATTGACATCATAGAAACAGGCCATTGTAATGTGCTGATGTCTTTAAACTGTAAAGCACCAGTTTCCTGTCAGCAGTGCTATAAACGGCAAGTAATAAAACCACAGCAATATGTTAACATTTGATCCACTTTGTTCTTCCAGATCTCCTTCCCTACATCCCTTCCTCTCCCTGAGGCGCCACAATTGCTGGGGTATGGTTCTTTTGGCTTGGGAGCCCCAGTGTCTATTCTTTGTGTTAGTCCTGACATTGATCTTGGCAGACTATTTAACCATACAAACACAAAATGGAAGCAGAAGTAGGCCTTTGAGGCCCTCAAGCCTGCTCAGCCATTCAATAAGATCATGGCTGGTCTGTTGGTGCAAGTTTAATATTCCCATTTACCCCAATAGCTTTTGATTCCTTTGTCTAATAAGAATTCATCTACCTCTGACTTAAAAATATTCAGTGACCCAACTTCCACCGCCTTCTGAGACAGGGAGCTCCAAAGTCGTAAAGCCCTCTCAGAGAAAAAAAACTTCCTTTATCTCTGTCTAAAAGGGCGATCCCGAATTGTAAAACAGTGCCCTGAGGTACTCGACCTCAAGAGGAAATATCCTTTCCATATCCACCTTGTCAGGATCATTCAGAATCTTTTATACTTCAATCAGGTCACCCATCACTCTGACCTTTCAGGATCTTCTATACTTTAATCAAGTCACTCCCCACTCTTCTAAACTCTAATGGAAACAGACCTAGTCTGTCCAACCATCCCTCATCAGACAACCCACTCATTCCAGGTATCAATTTGGCATTTGCACCCTTCCTTAAATAAGGAGACCGAAACTGGATTCCAGATGTGAGCTTACCAACGCCCTGTGTAACTGAAGCATATCATTCGTACTTTTGTTCAACTCTTCCCATAAAAAAGGATAGTGTGCCATTAATCTTCTTAATTACTTGCTGTACCTGCATGCTAACGTTTTGTGACTCTTGCATTGAAAAACTTAGATCCTTCTGCGCCTCGGAATTCTGCAATCATTCTCCATTTAATTCTCTGCTTTTTTATTCTTCCTGTCAAAGTGAACAACTTCACATTTTCCCACATTATACTCCCATCTGTTGTCCATCCCTTAGCCTGTCGATATCCATCTGCAACCGCTTTTTATGCCATGATTGGGGGAGGGCGTCAACAGGTAAACTCAAGCTTGATCCAGATTTTGGTTGTACCTGTCCTATCGCTGGCTGCTTATTATAAAGAGGAGACATGGCTATTTATTTCCCTTGTGCTCAATAGAGGAGAGTTGTAGCAACTTAATGTTGACAGCAACTGAGATCAGCTAACTCTGCACAGATTCTATCTGGAATCTTGCTGCTGACACAATCAGAAATGACCTAACTGGAGGATTGTACCTAGTTCAAGACTTAAAGGTTTCCTCCTGGGTTTGTTTTCTCTAACATGTTATGTCACTAGTATTATGGAGAAATGTTAATACTGTATATCCTTATTTTATTCATCTGGGCTTTACATTATTTTTGACATATAATACACCCTCATTGTCTGAAATGAATAGTTGAGAGTTGATATGGACAGTAAAAAATCCTGTTTCTCTAACATGTTTAGTAAGATTTGAAACTGGGAGTGAAGTTATTGCAGTTCTCTTCAATTATTATTAGTTAATGTACAGTGGCATTGCTGTTTGGTAAATGGCTATTTTTTTGCACATATACAAAAGTGTAACAAGAATTAATACCACAGGGAGTGAGGTGTTATGGACTGCACACTCAACACAACATTTCTCTTAGTATATATAGAAGTTCTTAGTTCTTAACATCCAGTAACATATGGGGCAGTTGTACCTGAACGCATACAAAAATCTGTACATGCTTTTTTTAAAAATTAAGATATGGGCACTAGGTTTCTAAATAAAATTCATAATTCTTTCCTTTTCTTTACAACAGCTGCTCAAAGACAGCGGGTGCTTTTCACCAATCTTTACCAGACTCATGAACTACTACTTCTTTACAAAAGGGTGAGCTCGGCAGCTGTGTGCATTTGGCATAACCTGGCTTAAAGCCAGTGGGGAACCTCTCTGAACAAGGTTTGAGCAAGGTGTTAGTTCCATTCTCTTAACCCACCCAGTTTAATATCTTTGCACAAACAAAGCAGTATTGATTTGAACTTTCTGAATTGCTTTACAAATGAGAGATAAATTGCTGCAAACTTTACAACCCACAAGTTTGTGGGGCACTGTTTTGGATTTACTAATCTCAGTGAAGGTCAATATGGTGTATTTTGATATACTGCATGCATATTGTCTAGCTCATTGGACTCGCTTGTAGCAAGCTCTAAGAGCATAATATGAACTGCTATCAGTTCAGTATTGCCAAATATCCTGGCCATTGCCTGATGTTAATATGAGGCCAGGTCCACATCGCTTCTCAAAGACTCTTGATAGTACCACCAAAACATAAATTAGCTGGATTTTATTGCCTATCCCGAGTTATATGCCTTGCTCAGCCACTTCAAAGGGCAGAAAGAGTCAGCCACATTGGTGTGAGATTGGAGTTACGTTCCTGAAAGGACATTAACGATCTAGTTGTAGTTTTTAACGATAATCCAAAAACTTTCATGGTCACATTTATTAGCTCTTTTTGTCAAAAATGGAACTTTGGTCTGTGAAGGAATATTTACTTTGGGCTTTTCCAGAATCAGCGCAGTGTTTGGACCCCACACACAACCCACAAATGCAGAGTACTGGGACATGTGGACCATGGTCCGGGTCAATGATGGGAATCTGGTGATGGACAGGTGGGTGAAGCACCGAAAGCCTTTCAGCTTCCATGTTCCGTTCACAGCTCACAGCAAGGCATGCTTCAGGTTCCAGTTAGTCTTTGACTGCAGGCAACCTAAGTGTTGCTTTGTTGCATTTACTGTTGCTCAGAATTTGGCACTTTCACCAATTCCTTAAAATTGTAGCAACCAAGCAAGTAATTGCACTACAGGTGGTAAATGTAAAAGCTTGTGGGATGTTGTAGGATGTAGGCTGCATCATTTGGTGTTAATTGCGCAAACGTTCCAGAATTTGTGTGAGAATAGCCTGTGCCAAGCACACCTCGGCTGTTAATTGCTGTTTTATATGTGTTATCTGTCTCTTAACTTGAAGCCTCCCACTTGTCTCCTTCCATCATCAACACTACTATTGATAAAGGTCGTCAGAACTTTCCACTCATTATTACTAAGTTGGAAAAATACCATCTGAAAAAGTATTTCTCTCACTATCCTGTCACTTGAAGCATTTTCAATCTGCATGGAGAATCTGGACTGAGTCGTGGTCCTTTCTCCAGCATTCTTCATGTTTCGACACGCTCCAAAGTTTCTTTCTATTTGTTTATGGGATGTGGGCGTTGCTGACATGGCCAGTGTTTGTTGGCTACTCTCAATTGTCCTTGAGAAGGTGGTGGTGAGCTGCTGAAATCCATCTGGTGCAGGTACACCCTCAGCTTCTAGGAAGGAAGGAAGTTCTAGCATTGTAATCCCACGACAGTGAAAGAACGATGATGCAGTTCCAAGTCAGGATATTGTGTAGCTTGAGGGGGACTTGTAGGCCGAATTACAGTTATGCTGCAGCAATGCTTTAAAAGTCTGAAGATGGTAAAAATTGGATGGATGAATGAATAAATTTAAGGACTGTCAAGGTTACGGGGAAGGATGGGTTAGAATAGGCATTCAAAGAGAGGAGAAGCAGATTATTGGCTGCTGCTACAGCAAGGAAAGAAATCTTGTAAATGGCTGGCAGAATAGGACATGGTCCAGTAGTAGCATAAGCTCGTTAATTGAGCTGAACGCCTAATGGGTTTAAAATGTCAGAGTAATTAAAGTGCAATACATCTCCTGATAATTGGCTAAATCAAAACTTTCAGTTTGGCATGTTCTGTGCTCTGTTAGTACTCTAACTAAATATGTACTGGATCCTAATGATCAGTTTACACCCCGCCAATTGGTTTTAATGTTATTGGCAGTTTAAGCATGTTACTGCAATGCTTTTGCATTGTTTTTACTTCGCATGCAGTATTAATCTTAGACTATGCATTGCGTCACAGAGGTAAGGATTTGTTTCTTGCAGAATTGTACCTGTGTGAAAAAGAGCCCAACATGCAATGGGTAGTGCCATGTAGGTAAATATGTCTAAACACGTATCGCTGAGTATCTGGTTAGGAACTGGACTGAGGATTACTAGGTTAAATATAGATAATCCAATGATGTAGGGATATAGGCAAACCTGCTTTCTCCCTGAGCTGCTGCTAGGGCCTTGCAAATGTGTCAAGGAAGCTGTTGGGTCAAGGCTGTACAATGCTGACTAACTCAGAGGGGAAATGCAGGTTATTACTAAACCTTCTATCAGCTGAGGAGTTGAGTTGGTAGAATTTTTTTTTTAATAAACTTTTTATTGAGGTATTTATGGTTTCATAACAATAACAGAAGAAACAGTGTACATACAAATATAAACATAGTGCAAAAGCCGTCTACTCCCTCACAGGCCCACCTTTCCTACACACTAATTTAAGATAAACTAAACCCCGACCCCCCCCACACACACACACTCTCTGCTGACAGTTAGTTTTCCCCAAAGAAGTCGACGAACGGCTGCCACCTCCGGACGAACCCTAACATTGACCCTCTCAGGGTGAACTTGATTTTCTCCAGACAGAGAAAGCTAGCCATGTCCGTAAGTCAGGTCTCTGACTTCAGGGGCTTAGAGTCCCTCCATGCTAATAGTATCTGTCTCTGGGCTACCAGAGAGGCAAAGGCCAGAACGTCTGCCTCTTTCTCTTCCTGGATTACTGGATCTTCCGACACTCTGAAAATCGCCACCTCTGGACTCTGTGCCATCCTTGTTTTTAACACCTTGGACATGACATCCGTAAACCCCTGCCAAAATCCCCTAAGCTTCGGGCATGCCCAGAACATATGGACATGGTTCGCTGACCCTCCCACACACCTTGCGCACCCGTCTTCTACCCCAAAGAATCTGCTCATCCGGGCCACTGTCATGTGAGCCCGGTGAACGACCTTAAACTGTATCAGGCTGAGCCTGGCACATGTTGTGGACGCGTTGACTCTACTCAACACGTCCGCCCAGAGACCATCCTCTATCTCTCCTCCTAACTGCTCTTCCCACTTGCGTTTCAACGCCTCGGTCTGCGTCTCCTCTGACCCCATGAGTTCTTTATAAATGTCCAAAACCCTCCATTCTCCCACCCACATTCTGGAAACTACCCTGTCCTGTAACCCCCTCAGCGTTCTATGGCCAACACAAACAGCCGTGGGGAGAGGGGCATCCCTGCCTCATCCCCTGGTGCAGCCTAAAATAGCCCGATGTCAACCTGTTCGTCTGTACACTCGCCATGGGTGCCTGATACAGCAGCGTAACCCAGTCGATGAAGCCCCGTCCAAACGCAAACCGCCCCAGCACCTCCCACAGATAGGTAAATTCCACCCGATCAAATGCCTTCTCTGCGTCCATTGTGACCACTACCTCTACGTCCCTACCCTCTGGGGGCATCATAATCACATTCAGCAGTCTTCTTACGTTGGCCGCCAACTGCCTGCCCGTAATGAATCCTGTCCGGAACACAGTCTTTGATCCTAGAGGACAAGACTTTGGCCAACAGTTTGGCATCCACATTTAATAAGGAGATCGATCTGTAGGACCCACATAGCTCCGGGTCCTTATCCTGCTTCAAGATCAGTGACATTGTGGCCTGTGACATCGTCGGGGGAAGCACCCCACGCTCCCTTGCCTCATTAAATGTCCTCATCAGCAGCAACCCCAGCATCCCAGAGAACTTTTTATAAAACTCCACTCGGTACCCGTACGGCCCCGGGGCTTTACCTGACTGCATGGCCTTCAGCCCTTCTGCTATTTCTTCCATCCCGATCGGGGCCCCCAGCCCTTCTACCAACCCTTTGTCTACCTTCGGGAACCTCAGCCTAAGAATTGCCTCATCCCTTCCGACCCAGCTGGGGGTTCCGACTCATACAGCCTACTATAAAACTCCTCAAACGCCCTATTGACCCCTGCCAAATCTCTGCCATCCCTGTCCCTTACTTTCCCAATCTCCCTGGCTGCCTCCCTCTTTCTGAGCTGCTGCGCAAGCATTCTGCTGGCCTTCTCTCCATAATTCATAGATCGCACCCCTCGCCTTCCTCAGCTGCTACACCGCCTTCCCTGTAGTTAATAGGCCAAACTCCGCCTGTAGCCTCCGTCGTTCCCTTAAAAGCCCTGTCTCTGGGGTCTCCGCATATGATTGCTGATATCCTGTTGACCTGAAGTATTTCCCTTATCAGTCGGTCCGTCTCTGCTCTTGTCTACTTTCTCACTGTGGGCCCGTATCGAGATCAGCTCCTCCCCTTACCACTGCCTTCAGTGCCTCCCAGACCATTGCAGCCGAGACTTTCCCCATATCATTAACTTCCAGATAGTTTTGGATACATTTCCTCCAGTGTGGGCACTGGCTACTCTCCTTGCTCACCTTTAGGTCCACCCAGTGCGGGGCATGATCCAAGACCGTGATCGCTGAGTACTCAGTGTCCACTACCCCCGTCAGTAAAGCCCTATTCAAGATGAAAAAGTCGATCCGGGAGTACACTTTACGCACGTGTGAATAAAAGGAGAACTCCTTCACTCTTGGCCGCCCAAACCTCCATGGGTCCACCCCCCCATCTGCTCCATAAACCCCTTTAGCTCCTTTGCCATTGCTGGCACCCTGCCTGTCCTTGAGCTCGACTGGTCTGGCCTTGGGTCAATGACTGTGTTGAAGTCCTCCCCACGGCCCCCCGTGACCAACTTATGCAAATCCAGGTCTGGGGCTCGTTTAGCACAGGGCTAAATCGTTGGCGATTTTCATTATGAACTCCCAATTTGGCGTGTACACATTCACGAGTACCACCAGCAGTCCTTCCAGCTTCCCACTAACCATAATGTAACAGCCTCCCACATCCGCAGCTATTCTTCCCGCCTCGAATGACGCTTGCTTATCAATCAAGATCGCGACCCCTTTAGTCTTCGAGTCCAGCCCCGAGTGGAATACCTTTTTAAAAAAAATAAATTTCGCGTACCCAATTATTTTTTTCCAATTAAGGGGCAATTTCGCATTGCCAATCCACCCAACCTGCACATCTTTTGGGTTGTGGGGGTGAAACTCACGCAGGCATGTGCAAATTCCACACAGTGACCCAGGGCCAGGATTCGAACCCAGGTCCTCGGTGGCGTAGGCAGCAATGCTAACCACTATGCCACCGTGCTGCCCTGCCGAGTGGAATACCTGTCCGACCCATCCCTTCCTTAATCTAATCTGATCGGTTACCCTAAGGTGCGTCTCCTGTAACATTGCCACGTCCGCCTTCAATCCCCTCAAATGTGTGAACACGCATGCCCTGTTAACAGGCCCATTTAGCCCTCTAATGTTCCATGTGATCAGCCTAGTTGGGGGCTTCTCGCCCCCCTCCTCCACCAATCAGCCATCTCCTTTCTTGAGCCAGTCTTCA
The DNA here is from genome assembly GCF_902713615.1 of Scyliorhinus canicula. Lineage (NCBI taxonomy): Eukaryota > Metazoa > Chordata > Chondrichthyes > Carcharhiniformes > Scyliorhinidae > Scyliorhinus > Scyliorhinus canicula. Next base: position 152,635,660 of record NC_052156.1, read on the forward strand.
GCTTGCACCCCGCACATCCGCAGGTCTGCCCCCAGGCAGCCTCCGTCCACGGCCTCCCTTTTGTCCCCCAGCAGAAGTCCCCCCCCCTTCAGCAGAACAGGTTCCCCCCCCCTTCAGCAGAAGTTTCCCCCCCCAATAACAGCATTATGCAAACCGCCCCCTTCACCAAGCATAACATCTGCTCGCCTGCCCAGCTAGCTTGGTATCCCCCGCCTATGGCCCCCCCCCCCCGGGGCTCGGCCATACATATGTAAAAGAAAACAATCCCAACTCAGTTGACTGAAAGAAACACAAAGAAAAGCAAAAACCCCACCTTGAAAATTCACACCTCAATCCCCATCAGTACAGATGCAAACTTTAACTCACACAAATATGCGGCAACCTCAGGGTCAATACAGAAGGCATTACAGACATAGAGACATAGTCCAAAAACAAAAACTTTTTTAACATGAACGCTGTAGCAAAGTTCAAACACCTCAGTCCACTGCCAGCCCTTTTCTTCTGGCGAAGCCCATCGCCTCCTCAGGCGACTCAAAGTAGAAATGTTGCTCCTGATAAGTGACCCAAAGACGGGCGGGATACAGCAGTCCAAACTTCACCTTCTTCTTGAAAAGGGTCGACTTTATTTGGTTGAACCCTGCTCTTCTCCTGGCTACGTCCGCGCTCAAATCTTGGTATATATGCAGGATGCTGTTCTCCCAGTGTCTGCCTGGCCCACCGTAGAATACACTCCTTGTCCAGGTACCTGTGGAATCTCACCACCATCGCCTTCAGGGGGGGGGGTCCCCTACACGCGGCTTCTCATGAACGCTCTGTGATCCCCTGTCCACCTCCAAGGGTCAAGTGAACGTCCCCTCCCCCCATTAGCTTCTCGAACATGCCCGCTATATATGCCCCTACGTCCACTCCTTCAGACCCCTCTGGGAGACCAACGATTCTCAAATTCTGCCAGTAGGACCTATTCTCTAGATCTTCCACCTTTCCTGGTGCCTTTTCTGTTGGTCCCTCAGCATCCCCACCTCCATGTCCATTGCTGTTTGGTGTTCCTCCTGCTCAGTCAGTGCCTTCTCCACTTTCTGGATCGCCCGATCTTGAGCATCCAGTCTATGTTCCAGCCGAGCGATCGATTCCTTAATCGGGTCCAAGCATTTCTGATTCTGCTTGGCGAAGCCCTCTCGTATGAACTGCATCAACTGCTCTGTCGACCAATGGGTCGTCAAGCCAGGACTGCTTTCTCCCGCTGCAGCTTTAACCCAGGCCTTCTCTGTTCGCCTATTTCTTCCTTTGCGAGCACTTCTGGTCCACCTCTCCATGCACTGATGTAGGATTCCTTCTCACAATTACGCCCACCATCAATTTTCTGAGTAAAGTCCAAGAAAAAATATGGAAAGGTCCAAAGGTCCAACCAGAGCGTGAGCCTATTCCTCATGGCCGCCACTGGAAGTGTTGTTGGTAGAATTCATGATAGAGCAGATCGTCCGCTGCCTGTGGAAGGTTGGGCCAAAATGCTTTTTCTTTTTGGTTTCTTTTTGTTTGATTTATTTATTGTCACATGTACTGAAGTACAGTGAAAAGTATTTTTCTGTGGCCAAGAAAATGTACACAGTACGTACACAGTAGACCAAATTTTTTTTTAACAGTGAATGTGAAAAAGTACACAGTACATCGACAAATAATCACCTTGAATCTGTGCCCCCTTGTGATTGTCATTTCCGCCCTGGGGGAAAAAACCTCCAACTGTTCACTTTATCTATACCCCTAATAATTTTATAAACTTCTATCAGGTAGCCCCTCGGCCTCCATCGCTCTCGGGAGAACAATCCCAGTTTATTCATTCTCTCCTCGTAGCTAATACCTTCCATACCAGGCAACATCCTGGTAAACCCTTTCTGTACTCTGCAAAGCCTCCACATCCTTCTGGTAGTGCGGTGATCAGAATTGGACACAGTATTCCAAACATGGCCTAACCAACGTTCTATATAACTAACATAATTTTCGAGCTTTTATACTCGATACCCTGTCCTATGAAAGCAAGCATGCCGTATGCTTTCTTTCCCACCATTTCCACCTGTGCTGCCACTTTAAAGGATCTGTGGACCTGCACGCTCAGATCTCTATCTCTATGCTCCTGATAGTTCTACCATTTATTTGCCTGAATTGGATCTACCAAAATGCATCGCCTCGCATTTATCTGGGTTAAATTCCATCTGCCATTTATCTGCCCAATTTTGCAGCCTATCTATATCCTGTTGTATTCTCTGACAATCTTCATCACTATCTGCAACTCCTGCAATCTTAGTATCATCCGCAAACTTGCTAATCTGACCCACTACGTTTTCTTTCAAGTCATTTATACATATTACAAAGAGCAGAGGTCCCAGTACTGATACCTGCGGAACACCACTAGTTACAGACCTCCATTCGGAAAAACACCCTTCCATTGCTACCCTCTATCTTCTATGGCCAAGCAGTTCTGGTTCACCCCCGACCCCATGTGATCTAATCTTTTGCACCAGCCTGCCATGAGGAACCTTATCGAATGTTTTACTAAAGTCCATATAGACAACATCCACAGCCCTTTCCTCGTTAATCATTTTTGCCACCTCCTCAAAAAACTCAATGAAATTAGTGAGACATGACCTCCCTTGTACAAAACCATGCTGTCTGTCACTAATAAGCTCATTCACTTCCAAATGTGCATAGATCCTATCTCTGAGAATATTTTCCAACAATATCACTATCACTGACATCAAGCTCACTGGCCTATAATTACCCGGGTTATCCCAGCAACCCTTCTTAAATAACGGTACAACATTGGCGATCCTCCAATCATCTGGGATCTCACCTGTAGCCAATGAGGACACAAAAATTTCTGTCAGAGGCCCAGCGATTTCATCTCTTGTCTCCCTCAGTAATCTGGGATGCCATCTGACCCTGGAGATTTGTCTACCAGAATGCTTATTAACACACCTAACACTTTCTCTAGCTACCCTCTTGTTCCCAATATACTTATAAAATGCTTTGGAATTCTCCTTAATCCTGTTTGCCAAGGACATTTCATGACCCCTTTTTGCCCTCCCAACTCCCTGCTTGAGCTCTTTTCTACTTTCCTTGTATTCCTCAAGTGCTTTATCTGTTTTTAGTTGCCTGTACCTCACATACGCATCTTTTGTCTTTTTGACAAGATTCTCAATTTCCCTGGTCATCCATGGTTCCCAAATCCTGCCTTTCCTTTTTACTGGCACACGCCTGCCCTGCACTCCAATCAACTGCTCCTTAAAAGACTCCCACATGCCAAATGTGGATTTACCCTCAAACAGATTCCAAATCCTGCCTAATCTGCTTGTAGTTAGCCTTCCCCCAATTTAGCACCTTAATCCTAGAACAACACTCGTCCTTTTCCATGAGTATCGAAAACTTAAGGAATTGTGGTCACTGTTCGCCACATGTTCACCCACTGCAACTTTGATGACCTGGCTGTGCTCGTTCCTTAGTACTAGGTCCAATATAGCCCCCTCTCTAGCCAGACTATTCACATATTGTTCCAAAAAACCTTCTTGGACACACTTAACAAATTCCTCACCATCCAGACCCCGAAGGGATTTCCAGTCAATATGAGGAAAATTAAAGTCTCCCACTACAGCAACCCTATTATTTCTACATCTATCGAGAATCTGCTTACATATCTGTTCTTCAACTTCACGTGGGCTGTTGGGAGGCCTGTAAGTACACCCCCATCATAGTGACTGCCCCCTTCCTGTTTCTGAGCTCTACCCACAGTGCCTCATTACTTGTAATTGTGAGAGGGCTATTAATATTTCTGACTGAAGTAATAAGAGATTCAGGGTGAAAACTTAAAAGGGAGCTGGATCAGTACCTGCCCGGAATGGAGACTGAGACCTAGACAAAGATTAATCGGGCTCTTACCAAGGGGTAAGATAAGAGGGTTAATGTTCCTTAAAGTAGGAGATAAACAAGGAGTTCGAGCAAGAATTCTGCTGGAATAATAATGAAGTTTGAATGGAGTAGGCTTGATGGCCAAATGGCCTTTCTCATCCTACATGGTGGAGCTGAATAGATGCATCATCAAGGAACCCTTTGCTCTACCTTCATTCAGTGCATCCAATTCTGGAAAATGTAATTGAAGTGCAGATATTGCTTGGTCAAGATGGGAAATAAATTAGGTAATGAAGTGGTTAGGTAATTTGGACATTCTGAATGCTTCCTCTGTGTACCCGAACAGGCGCCGGAATGTGGCGACTAGGGGCTTTTCACAGTAACTTCAACAACCTACTTGTGACAATAAAGATTATTATTATAAATTACATCTTGGATCAATTACGTAATGCTGATAGAGCCTGATTTTAAATGAAGAAACACTAAGGCAGCACTTGATTCTGGAGGGTTGGTAAGGAAAGATTGAAGGCTCCGAGGAAGAATAACATGCAGGTGGTCACAAAGAAACTTCCCCTCCTGTGAAACATTCTCGACGGTGTGTGCAGTCATATTGTGCCTGTGTAGACTAACAGTTCATTTAATTAATTAAAGTATATTTCATGGTCATATTAATCTAACTCTTAAAACTGTCAGTATAACATCCTATGATGTAATTATTTTTCAGTCTTTTGCAGTTTATTAATCAAAGATGGAAGTACAGAGATCGTTGGGTAAACGCCTTGACTTCGACTTCTGTTCCATGTATGTTGAACAAACTGTGCTTTATATTAACAGAAAGTAAGAAACTATTCAAATACACGAGAGCGGTTTACAAATAATCTTGTAGTGGGTAAAGCCATGTCTTTCTGCTGGCAGCATAGTCCTTGCATTATGAGATTATCAACTTGTGGGGTTAGTGCAATGTGTACTACTGAAGCATGCAGACCAAGGATATTGTGGGTTAAATTGCAGTCTGTGCTGATTCAGCTAATCTCAGTTTCAGAAGTGGTCAATATAGTATTGGCTTCTGCACCCTCGGTTAAAGACCAATAAATGATTCATCCAGAGTTCCTGCTCCAAATTACTCTTTAGTGACTCCTTTTGGCTGGAGTAATATTTGAAGAATGTGTCTTTGTACAACTGTAGAAATTGTTAATTGGATATTGGTGCTCTGAGTATTAGTGCATACTGTTGAGTTAATTTTATTCCAACAGTTCCAATTGTAGCAGTTTGTTACCTCTAATTAATTGGAATTTGTACCAAACAAATGTTAAGTCTTTCCTGAACATAACCAGAGGCTTCAGGCTTGTTTTAATTTAATATGAATGGTCTTGTGGTTCCTTATAAGACCTGATTGTTAGTAACTAATACAGATAGCTGCAGAGACTGAATAAATGAAAGAGTGCCTAATATCCAACTTTTGTTGCAGTGCATTTAATCTATGGGCCGCTGGATTGTGTGAACCCTCATCCTGAGTTTCTGGACCTTTATCAGTAAGTGGCGGTAGTTTTCATCTTCAACCCTTATTAAACAATTGAAGCATGCAAGAATTGTCTTCAACCCCTGGTTTTGGATCTTTGCTTTGTAATGTGGATTTAGATCTGTAATGAAATTAGCAAAAAAACTAAACATTATCTTAACTATTGCAGGAAGGTCAAGGAAATGTGGACAATGGATGGAAAATAGAGTCAATATGATTGACTCAGGGGACTTAGAAAAATGAGGATAACTCAATTATGGGAATATGGAAGATGGGCTGGAAGGTCTATCTCATCCGTACCCTTTTTTCAATGTCCAAACATGCTTTTAGTGGACCCTGAAGAATGGAATAAAAAGTTTAAAGAAGTTTCATTAAAGCTATAACTGTATTGGTCTAATCCAATCACACTTTGTGATCGTTTTTTAGTTAGCATGCGACCAAAAAGATAACTTGCAATATGTTGATTGAATAGAACAATGGGTCTTATCCAGTGTATAAAAGAGATGAACCACAAAGAAAAACTTGATGCTCTGGAATAGCTAGAAATGAAGGATGTTGCAGCACAGGCATTACCCAACATCACTAAATTAATTTGGTTGATAATTCATTGCTGCTGTGGGATCTGGCTGTTCCCAACCTTTCTATTCCCTATAAAGTATGTAGAGAGATTTGGGACATCATGAAAACCATTATAAAATGCAAATTGTTCATTCTTTGTTGGGTAGTTATCTTAGAATAGAGTATAGGGTCAGGAATAACAATCACACTTCATTGATGTTTGTTGTCTTCAAGGGGATGCCAAATGAGTGTGCATAGAATATTAACCTGACTGGAAAAGTTATATTCCTGTTCCCATGATGAGTCAGTCCCTAGTACTCCTCAGTATATTGCAGTGAAAGTACTTCCTGAGCAATTATCATCCTTTGAGAATATGGAGCACACTATGTTAACAAAGCGTCTATTGGTAGCACTCTTACCTTTGAGTCAAGTGATGCATTCAAATCTCACTTCAGAACCTGAGAATAAATTACGGCTGACATTTGAGTGCAGTAGTGAGGGGCACCATCTTTCGATTGAGATGTTGAACCAAGGCTTCCCCCCCCCCCCCCCCCCCCCCCCCAAGTAGAGCATAAAAGATCCACTAGCATGAGTTCAACGAAGAGCAGGGGAATTATCCCCAGTGTTCTGGCCAAATATTTATTCCTCAATTAACATCTGAAAAGCCTCTGGTCATTACCACATTGCTGTTTGTGGGAGCTGGTGTGAAATTTGCAGCCTAATTTCCTACATTACAACAGTGAACTACACTTCAAAAGTACTTTATTGGCTGTGACGTGCTTTGGGACATCTGGTGGTCGAGAAAGGTGCCAAAATTATTTTAAAATATTCTTTCATGGGATGTGAGCATCAGTGACAGCCTTTATTGCCCCTCTCTCTAAGGGGATGAGAAGGTAGTGAGTTGCTTTCTTGAACCACTGTACTTCATCTATTCATCCGATAAATGCAGTCTTTCCTTTATGTTCCCACACACGGTGAAAGCCTCAGCTGACCATACAAGCAGACATTTAGTTTGTTCATTTGGGCAGGTCGAAGTAGAAAAACTCCACTTTAGACAATTGTTTTCTTTCAGGAAGTTGGTACCGAAGTCAACAGTGTCAGTTCTTGATGACCATATCAGTCATTACCCGCAACTCGAGGATCCTTTGGGTTTTGAACAAGCCTACATTAACTTCATCAACTCCTTCTGAATTGACAGTTACAGCACTGGATCTTGACCATTCTGGACTAGTAAATGTTCATCAGCTGCTTCTGCATAATGAGAATTTTGGTAACAAACTAGATTCGGTATAGGCCAAACAAAAACGATACACACTGGAAACCTGAAATAAAACCCCAGAAACGCACATCAGATGCATCTGCACCTTAAGAGAAAGATGGATAATGCTTTGGGTGGCACTTTCATCAAGAGATCACCACACCCAAAATGTTAACCTTTCAGATACTGAACAACCGACTATGAATGTGTTATTTTCTGCTTTGATGTTTTGTCTTTCTGTATGTGTGATAATTCAATGTGATGATTACTGCGTGTAACGCCCATCAGTTGTGCACATCCTCCTGGTAGTGTGGCGACCAGAATGGTGCGCAATATTCCAAGTATATAACCTTAAAGTTACAGCAGGACTATTTGGACATAATACCAGAAAACACTTCACACAAACGGTAGTAGTCATCTGTTCAGGCTAAAGCTGCAATTGATTGATTTCTGTTTGGCAAGTGTTGTGGAACTAAGATGCAGGCCATGATCTAATTGAAAGATGTAATAGGCTAGATTGGAAAATTCCCTTTTCTATATATAATTCACCAAAATTCAGGCTTCTGCTTGTTCAGCAGTAAAATCGCTGATTTGTATTATCATTTTGTTGGGTGGTGGAAAGATGATTTTTGTTAGTTATAAATGCTTTCACAACTCCTGGGGCCCACAACAATACACTTTTTCATGCTCAAAAAAGCCCTTCCTTATTGACAAATTATAATAACTCAGGTCAAAGTCTTACTTGTATATATGTGGTGCACACTGGCTGATATTACTTTTCCTACTTATTTTCTTAATAATTGAACGTCAAATATCCAAATAATAATTGGGATTAAAGAGATTGTGAATTCTCAAAATGCAATGCCGATTAGTCAGCCTCTGAACTGAAAACGTAGGTTAGTGTTTTTAGGTGGGAGCCTTTTAAAATAAGCATTCATTTTCAGATGTAATTTTGCACATTTTGAAAACATGTTGCAGGATGCACGCTACAGAAGTATTTAGAATGAGTACCATTTCAAAAAGAGTTGCTGCATATGATTAGTTAAATCCATAGAAACTAGAACATCTAAGACTTGCACACAGCATCCATAGCCAGAACGCACTTTGTATGCTAATTCCCCTTTAAGCTCCAAGCTTGATGGTTGCATCTCTGATTTATCTATACACATTTCCCTACTCAAACTCTTCCAGAAACTGGAACTCCTTACATCCCATAATCTCTCCCCTCCTTTTCTCTTGGGAGTCTCTTATTTGTCACCTATACTAAATTACATTGTCCTCTTCTCTACCATTTTCACCCTTGGATAGTGTTCTGCACTATGGACCTTGGCCCTTCACGGAGGGGAAATAAAGCATTCATTTGGTCAAAAGGTTCTGGTATTTAAGATCTTTTAAGTCTTTCTGCTAACTTGTATAAGAATTTGGACAATTCGGTTCTCACCCTGCAACGATTGAAGATTTTGCACTGCTGTTCAGTGCCAGTTAATCTTCCCAGTCTGTACTACAGTTGCACTTCACTTCCCAGTCTGTTAAAGGTATGCAGATATTTACTGGGCATTGCAAAAGTACCAATGTGGTGTTTGTTATGCTGTCTGAATGAAGCTCCTGCTATGCACAGTTACATTGCAAGAATATTTAAGTTGAACAAATGAAATGTTTCCAATGAATATTTCACTGATTTTGCAGAAATTTTGGTACACTTCACACAGATATAAATGCAAAGATCATTGTTTATCTTTATTTTAGTAAATAAAGGTAGTTTCACAAAAAAAAATGTATTTTTAATTTATATGGACAGTTTTGTCCTCCATTTCATGGCTTACCACTTGACACCCAAACTGTAAACATCTGTTAGTATGAACTTTCAATGGAGGAGTGTCACACCTGGTGAAAACCCAGACTGACCAAGAAAAACAAATGTTTTATATTATTGACTTTTCTTTTTTAATTTCTTACCTATATTGGTCCCTATTAGAGTCAAATAGTTTAAAATGTACATAACATCTTGACGTTGAAAACAAATAAGTTGAAATAATGCGAGTTTAACCAACGGAAGCCAGGATGACATCGACGGCCATCTCTGCCTCACTTCGGACCGTCACCTGCATGGTGACTCCATCTGCCATAGCTAATCTGGCCCGTACAAGGATATCATAGCCACCTCTGAAAACCCCTGCAATAAGATGGATACAATGGTTGAAAAGAAGATAGTTTAAAATGTAAACACGAGAAAACCCGTCACTATAAAAAGAGAGAATGCAAGGTGGAGCTTAAGGTGACCTATTCCATATTATAAAACACTAAAGAACAAAAAAGATTTTGTTACATTCTGAAAATAAAATAGAGAAAATTCAATCTTTTCCTGTACCTATGTCAAACTCTGTTTCCTGCTCAAACTGACTATTATGTGCATAGTTAACCTACATATTGGGCAGCACGGTAGCACAGTGGTTTGCATAGTTGCTTCACAGCTCCAGGGTCCCAGGTTCGATTCCCACGTCACTGTCTGTGCGGAGTCTGCATGTTATCCCCGTGTCTGTATGGGTTTCTTCCGGATGCTCCGGTTTCCTCCCACAGTCCAAAGATGTGCAGGTTAGGTGGATTGGCCATTCTACATTGCCCTTAATGTCCAAAAAGGTGGGGTGGGGTTACTGGGACAGGGTGGAGGTGTGGGCTTGGGTAGGGTGCTCTTTCCAAGGGCCAGTGCAGACTTGATGGGCCGAATAGCCTATTCTGCACAGTAAATTCTATGAATATGAGCGCATGCATCAGTGAGGTAAGCCAGAGTCTCTTCCTCCTGCAGATTCTGGGGGCCATGCTTTTATAAGCAAAAAGTTATAGAGTCATAGATGTTTACAGCTTGGAAACAGGCCCTTCGGCCCAGCTTGTCCAAGAGGCCCAGTTTCTATCACTAAGCTAGTCCCACTTACCCGCATTTGGCCCATATCCCTCTACACCCATACCCACCTTGCCCATGTAATTGTCTAACTGTTATTATAGAGATATTGAAGAATTTGTATTTCCCACTGCAGGATCATTCTCGTTGGAAGTTAGATCAGTGGAAGTAAGATAAGATAGACAAAGGGGAGGCAGTGGTGTAGTGCTACTGTCACTGGACTAGTGATACAGAGACCCAGGATAATGCTGTGGGTATCTGGGTTAGAATCCCACCAGGATAGTTGGTGGAATTTGAATTCAACAAAAATCTGGAATTAAAAAAAGTCTAATGACGATCATGAAACCATTTTCAATTGTCAGAAAAACCCATCCGATTCACTAATGTCCTTTAGGGAAGGAAATCTGCCATCCTCACCTGGCCTGGCCTACATGTGACTCCAGTCCCACAGCAATGTGGTTGACTTTTTTTAAAATTTAGAGTACCCAAATATTTTTTTTCCAATTAAGGGCCAATCCACCTCACCTTCACACCTTTGGGTTGTGGGGGTGAAACCCACGCAGACACGGGGAGAATGTGCAAGCTCTACACAGACAGTGACCCAGGGCCGGTATGGAACCTGGGTCCTCTCAGCACCATAGGCAGCAGTGCTAGCCACTGCGACACTGTGCCGCCCAATGTGGTTGACTCTTAAATGCCTCAGGGATGGACAATAAATGCTGACCCAGCCAGTGATGCCCACATCCCATGAACGAATAAAGAAAGTTTCTGTGGTTTCACTTTGGGGTATACATCAAATAATTGCAAACATACAAGGTTACACAAGTTCTAAAGAACAATTGGAATGTCTTTATCTGCCTTGATAGTAAGTACTCAGCCTCCACGGGTAATCAATTCTCAAATCTTGATCTTGGTGTACAATATAGCAAAAAATAAATCCATGCATAGGAAAAAGGACAAACAATACAAATACATTCAATTTAATCTTTCCCAACCAAATTGATTATGTCAGATCAGCATGAGGTGACTATGGGCCAGAACCTCCATGGAGTGGCAATCATAGTTTGGCTCCTGTTTGGCTTACCATAGTCTGGAGCTACACATTCCTCATCCAGACTTCCAACCTGGGCCTGATGAGAAATGTGCAGGGCAGCAGTGTCCCAGAAACGGTATTTTACGGTATTAGCTGTCATAAGTCCCAGCTCTTTGAGAAACCATAAATATATATATATATATATGCACGATAAGTTGGCAAGGGGTTTGGGTGGTTGTGTGACCCGGGGGGGGGGGGGGGGGGGGGGGGGGGGGGCAGATTTTGTGGTGGTCAGCAGTTTTAATCCTTCAATTTTCCCAGGGTAAATATTCTGCTAAGAGAGTTGGAACCACCTGTAGTGTCGTTTCATTTGGTGTTTTAGATGGTCCTGAATGCAGGGTAATTGCCCATCAGAAATGTAAACTTCCCAGGCAATTGCTGTGCAGTTCTTGTAAGGGCACTTCCTGGGGTATGACCCCCAGAGATTGGAAGTTCTGGGCATATGTGATAAATTGATCAGTCATTAAAAGGAGAATTACCACAGTGGATAATGTATGTCCTATCGCTTTAGGAAAATAGCTCTATCAGGTGCAGTCTGAGAGTCATGAAATAAGTGCAGCTCGAAGTCGGAGATCTGGCTATCGGACATGGCTAGCTTTCTCTGTTTGGAGAAAATCAAGTTCACCTTAAGAGGGTCACTGTTAGGGTTCACCCAGAGGTGGCAACCGTTCGTCGACTTCTTTGCGGGAAATTAATCGTCAGCAGATTGGGGGGGGGGGGGGGGGGGGGTGTGTGAAGAGAGGAGTTGTTTCGATTAGAGTAGGGGGTCAATAAGGATGGGACCTGTACAATAGATAAATGGCTTTTGCACTATGTTTATGGTTTCATGTATATTGTTTATTTTGTTGTTACTATACCAGAAATACCTCAATAAAATGTTTATTTAAAAAAAAAATTAAATAAGTGCAGCTTTAGAAATGTAGCTAGCCGTTATGAATTTTTTAATTGAGACAGAACATCATCCAGACTGGGAAGAGCAAGGCATATGAAAACAAAGCTGAATTTTAAAGTATTATAGGAGGAAAGGAAGATTCAGAAAGTAGGAATCACAGTTTGTATCTTTAATTTTTAGTTGTTCCAGCCCTTCTGCTGCTAAACTCCTCACCTGTCTTGTCACCTCCACTTGATCATTCCAATGCCCTCCTGGCAGACTCATCCTTCACATGCCTTAATCTGTATTATATCCACATCCAAACTCTGCTGCCTATAATCTAGTCTGCACTGCACTGAAGTCCCAGTCACCCATCATCCCTGAACTTTCTGACTGACATTGACTCCTGGTTTTCTCATGCTTCGCTTCAAATTTAGAATTCCCATGGTTGTGTTTAAATCCTTTCTTGCACTCACCACATACTATCTCTACAAGTTGCTCCAGCATCACAAACCTTTGAATACTCTCTGTTTATTTAACTTTGACCTCTCTCATCACCCTACATTGGCAACTGGGTCTTCAGCTGTACAGGCCCTCAACCATAATTCTGTAATTTCTTCACCAAACCTCTCCTCCACCCCCTCCTTTAAGGTCCACCATAAAGCCACCTCTTTGCTCAAGCTTTTAGTCAGCCCTCTTAATATTTATTCTTTGGGTTAGTGTTTAGTTTTGACTGTTCTTATGAAGTGCTTTGGCATGTCCTCCACATTAAACACACCACAAGAATGAAAAATAAATGAATTTAGTTACTTGGCCAGATGGAAAGGCAGTTTGTAGCTGCAAAGAACACTAGCAAAATCTGACGCCAGTCAACACACTTTTGTAATGCATCAGTTTACAACAGCAGCGACTGTATAATAAGGGCTCTCCTCTCCCTTAAAGGAACTTACCTGCCAGGTAGAGCGTGTGAGCATTTTTATTCTCCGGGACCTTGTCCGATCTCTCGCATGGCTGCATGCCGAGAAAACTAATTATATTATTCACAGCCTCTGCAGAAAAAAAACAAGTAAATATGTAGTTATTTGGAGCAACATTCTAAACTGAGGCACTAGGAAATAAATCAAACCCAATGGTTATAGGAATGACTTCTACTCTGATTAAATGTTCGATTGGAATTTGTTGGATAAAGGTGGATGCCACACTTCAAAAGTAGTTCATTTGCATTTTCTTTCCTTCTATCCTTCATATTAAATGACCGATTGGTATCCGAACCTCAAGTAATGTGTTAAGATTTAAAAAAGTTATATATGGTAGATTTAAACTTTATACACTTACCCATGAAGGGAGCACATTAGCACATTATTAATGGAATCATTTTTTCCTCTTTTCCCTCATTTGATACACTAATGTCACTATCTTAGGACTGGCAATGAATTACCCTTCGGTTCCATGTCCACCTCAGACATTCTGGGGAAGATTTTCCATGGGGTGCTACCGATCTGTCATAACGTTGGCCGAAGGTTTCCCTTACCATCCAATGTCTTCACAGAAGACAGCGCAAATGTTTCTTCCTTTTGAAATTCATCGCCTACTTTATCCCAAGCAGCCGTAAAGTTAGGCTTCAGGACCTTCTGTATATGATCAGACACAGTCACTTCCAAGTCTTCTAACTATCGGGCAGAGAAGGAAGGTGGCCTCATGTTAGTCCATCTGAATGCTAAACACATCTCAATAATTGTTTCCATCTTAAATTAATTGGAACTATTAAATGCACAATTCACTTCACAATCTAGTGCATAATAATTTGCTTTTGTATAGCACCTTAACAGGTTCTGATGCACTTCACAAAACCGGAGTGGGGGCCAGTGAAGCATTAGGTATCAGCTTGGCTTGGGGAGTGGGGGGGCAGGGAAAGAAGAATAATTAGAGGAGGTGAATTAAATTATGGTAGAGAAGTTAATATTTTTCTTAATTTGTCCTTCGAAGATGGAAACAGATGTGGCAAAGTCTGGATTCCTCGTGAGTAGGGAGATCTGTGAGGAAGTCAATAGAGGCAACAGATGTTACAGGCACAGATGTAGTGTAGTTCTGATGAATTAGATGTGGCATTTTCAGCTGAACTCCGATTTTATGACAAAACAGGACTCAATTTAAGTGAGGCTTGAGCAAACAGGTGGGAAAAGAGGTGAATTACATCTTAAAGTACAAAGTGTTTCTGGCGGAACCAAAAAAGATGGCAGTGGTCTTGAGCTGGAGGAAGATCTGGCTTATCCACCATTTAATGTCAAAAACAGATCAATAACTGTGGCTAGTATCAGAGGTATAGAGCCAGGTATAACCAGTATATAAGCATATTAGCTGACCCCACTCTTGAAATAATGCTGTTGAACGATACTAGATTATGAAAAGAGGTCCAAAGGCAGGATCATAAACATGCTGGAGACAACAATGAAACTATGAAAGAGAATATTGTCACAGAGGAGAGGTGGTGGAAGAAGAATGGATGACCATGTTGGAAGTTGTGGAGAGGATACATTAGCATTCAACATTTAGGATAGTGTTAGCGATTCTTGCCAGTGATCTTAGTGTCTTTGGTGGGATAGAAAGCAGATTTAAGAGTCCAAAAGAATGATGAAACAAGTGGATGAAGATAATGCATTCAAGAATTTTTGATTGGAAGGTGTGCTTAGAGATGAAAGATAGTTGGAAAGAATAAAGTGGTTGAAAATAAGTTTTAAGATGGGGAATGATGATGACAGCTGTTTTGAAAAGTGAAGGATGAGGTGGAGAAAATAGTGGCCATGAAAGAAAATATCTGGTATCGAAAGCAAACATTATACTAAAGAGGTAGTCAAGTGTGTTCTTGTGAGATGCTGAAGTTGGATTTCTTGGAAATATTTACCCTTTAACGTTAAGCCCTTAAATTTACATGCAAGAAATTTTCAAGGTTGTGGTGCAGGGAGCACTTCAGCCCCTCCTGGCTCCACAGAAATGCTTTTAAAGGTACATTTAAAATGTAAATTCATCTGCTTGGTGGCAACTGCTAAAGAACTTTGAAGCAGAGCCCCGACTCCTGGAACCAGCTTCTCCAAGGCAGGCAACACCTCTAGATATACCTCACCCACTGCTCAAAAAACCTGATATTTAAGAGCATATTTCTTTTCTTTGCTCTCCAAGTGTACTAGAGTCTACCCTACTTAATTTAACTGTCTAATAGATTAATAATTTCAATCTTAAAATCAGCTATTGTTTCGATCAAATCAATTGATTAATTTATCTCAAAAATGTCTTCAAATTATCAACTTACTTTAACTCCCATTCCTCTGCATTAAATTGAATTTGCTTTTAATAGGCCCAATCTGTTGTGTTCATCTGAAATCACCTTCATTTTTTCTCATGGTTTGTCAGGCTCCCTAATGGAGATTATATCTCTGGATTTAAAAATCCCCAGAACCATACCTACTTACCACATACTCATCATCATAGCCCTCAGCTTCTGGCAGTCCAGTGTTGGGATCACAGTCTTTCACTACAAATTTCATTGTACAGCTAAATGTGCAGGAAACTAAGGAATAAAAACAACAAACAAATAAGACTTCAGAAGAGGACGACTGTTTAAGATTAATTAACACGTATCAAACTGAGTTTGCTTTCAATGATGGGACCTGCATTTGAATCCAACAGAGTGAAGAGATGAAAGTCTTGCCTATGCTGGTTAATTAAGAGTTCTAAGGAAAAATAATTTGAGACAGCTTCAACTCAAACAGGAGCAAGTGCACAGCATAAAACCGTCAGTGATCTGGCACTAATTAACAATCTCATTAAGTGGCTACAAATACGACTGGATGACGATTTACAAGTTGGCGTTTTTATTTGATGTGCATTGAACAACTGGAGCCGAGGCCTATTGATTAGTTGTCTTCACTCTGTGTCCCACTTGCTTTTGTTCAATTTGACTGGCCTTCAAAGGTGTAGGATTAAGATGCATTGAAGTGTATAGAGGGAGCCATACCCCTGCATTTATTCAATCATATACCAGTTAGTCTGTTAGTGCTCAGTAAAGAAATTCCTTTACTTTCATTATCAAAAACCCAGGGCTGGATTCTCCGCTGGCGTGATGCTCCATTTTGCTGGCAGCCCGGGGTTTCCCGACGGCGTGGTGCTGCCCTACAATGGAAAACCCCATTGATCCGCTGGCGTAATGGAGCATCCCGCCGGCGGGGTGAAACAGAAATGTGGCACGGCACGGCGGGAAATCCAGCCCCCAATCTTTTCTCTTTCTCCACCACCGTAAAGCAACCCAGGTATGTAGGGCGCGATTCTCCCGAGTTACGAAAAATCGAGAAGCTGGCGTCAAAAACGGGCGCGTTTGACGCCAGCCTCCGCCCCCCCCCCCCCCCCCCCCCACGACCGGGAACCGATTCATTTCCCTGGTCGGGGCTAGCATCGCGCGGCCGTGAACTCCGGCATCGCGGGCTTAACGAATTTCGTTAAGCCCGCTAGCCAAAGTTAGCGACGGCTGACGCGTCAGATGACGTCAGCCGCGCATGCGCGGATTGGACGACTCCAACCCGCGTATGCGCGGATGACGTCATCACGCATATGCGTGAAACACGCGCATGCACGGGCCGGTATGCCCCTCAGCCGCCCCGCGAATGGATCCAGCGGGGCGGCGGAGGGAGAAAGAGTGCGCGGGGTAAGTACCCGCTGCCCGCGATCGGTGCCCACCGATCGCGGGCCCATGGCACCACGGCCGTGCCAATCGGTGCCATGATTCCCGAGAACGGGACTTTACGGCCGTTTTTACGAACGGTCAGAGCAGGTGTGTTTTACGCTTGTAAAAACGGCCGTAAAGGCCTTGGAAATCGGCCCATCGGCCAGGAGTGAATCGCTGCTCGCCGTAAAAAAACGGCGGGCAGCGATTCGTGTCGGGAGGCGGGCGTGGGGGGCAAATAGCAGGGAGGGCGCCGGACCAGCGTGTCCGTAAAAATTTACACCGCCCGCTATTCTCCGATTTTTCGTAAGTCGGGAGAATCGCGCCCGTAACATTTATCTTAATTTGTCCAACCCTAAATTTATATTTTCTTGATACCATATTTTGTTCCAGGTAATATTTACCTGCTATGGGATCATCCTCAGGCAGCATCACCAGAGTGTAACACGAGCTGGGCTGGTTAAAATGAAGGGCTGGTGCTGCCACGCAACAAACCATCTCGTATGCGTCCGAAGGCTCCATCTGTACAGTGACTTTCTCAAGTAACTGGTCATTCAGAGTGTTGGTACAGTCAAACTGAATGAAAGAAAAGTGTGACACAGAAAGAGTGAAGACAATCAAGCAATAGGCTTCATTGCTAGTTGGTTAATACACATAAAATAAAAAGCAACAGCCCCTAAACCCTCATCTAGTCGCCACTAGTTCCATCATTCATACAGTAATAGGCTACATTGTAAAATTAATGGTTGTGAGCAATCATTAGTGCAATGTGTCCAGGTTTGCAGATGACACGAAGATGAGTGGTAAAGCAAAAAGTGCAGAGGATACTGGAAGTCTGCAGAGGGATTTGGATAGATTAAGTGAATGGGCTAGGGTCTGGCAGATGGAATACAATGTTGGCAAATGTGAGGTTATCCATTTTGGTTGTAATAACAACAAAAGGGATTAGTATTTAAATGATATATTAAAACATGCTGCTGTGCAGAGGGATCTGGGTGTGCTAGTGCATGAGTCGCAAAAAGTTGGTTTACAGGTGCAACATGTGATTAAGAAGGCAAATGGAGTTTTGTCCTTCATTGCTAGAGGAATGGAGTTTAAGACTAGGGAGGTTATGCTGAAACTGTATAAGGTGAGGCCACGCCTGGAGTATTGTGTTCGGTTTTGGTCTCCTTACCTGAGAAAGGACGTACTGGCGCTGGAGGGTGTGCAGAGGAGATTCACTAGGTTAATCCCAGAGTTGAGGGGGTTGGATTACGAGGAGAGGTTGAGTAGACTGGGACTGTACTCGTTGGAATTTCGAAGGATGCAGGGGGATCATATAGAAACATATAAAATTATGAAGGGAATAGATAGGATAGATGCGGGCAGCTTGTTTCCACCGGCGGGTGAAAGCAGAACTAGGGGGCATAGCCTCAAAATAAGGGGAAGTAGATTTAGGACTGAGTTTAGGAGGAACTTCTTCATCCAAAGGGTTGTGAATCTATGGAATTTCCTGCCCGGTGAAGCAGTTGAGGCTTCTTCATTAAATGTTTTCAAGATAAAGATAGATCGTTTTTGAGGAATAAAGGGTTATTGTGTTCGGGTGGGCAAGTGGAGCTGAGTTCACAAAAGATCAGCCATGATCTCATTGAATGGCTGAGTAGGCTCGAAGGGCCAGATGGCCTACTCCTGCTCCTAGTTCTTCTGTTCTTATTAGTCATACGTGGAACATTGCATTATAAAGATTTTCATCCACTGACATAACCTCATCCCAGCTGCATCAGCAACAACAAACCATTGGGCACAAACCAAAATAACCATGTTATCCCTAAAGGGGAAGGGAAGCCCAGGAAGAATATTTTCTTCTCAATATGCATCCACCTACCTTTGTTGAAAAAAATTGACAAAAATATATACCAGTCAACAAACCATTAAATAGTGACCTTAGAGATACTTTTCAGGCTCCTTTCCTACTTCTCTGGTGCAATAATGTGTAGAGGGACCCAGAATTACTTCAAAAGAGACCTACACATTCAAATTGGCCTGGGAGATAACAGAGCCATTGGACCTTTCAGACAGACTCTTATCGTCTGGGTACTTTCTGGACTTACTTTTTAACATTAACATACAAAGTTATCTTCAGGAAAATGGGTATAAACACACATCTATATATATATTATATATATATATATTTTTAAAAACTGAAAATAAAAGATTATCCAGTTGTGGTACTGGAACCAGGCTGACAAGGCACACAGGCCAGGAACGGAAACTGCTACATGAGGCCCTGGATGTCTGCAAGAGCATTCAAGTCAACAGATAAACTCGCTATTGCTATATGGGCTTTGTGACTGCCCACTCATGTTTACACAAAAGAATACCCCAGTCCAATACCAGCATCTCCACATCACAAAAGAACAAGACCATGCTATGAATATATAACCAATTTCCAGACACAGGTAATCAACTTTGCAGCAGGATGAAGGACAGACAATAGAAGCCATCAGACTCCATAATGGGCTATTAGCTGGTTAGATGAGTGTGTTTCAGAGGACAATGGATCTTGACAATCACCCAGAGTGAACAGGAGTATCCTGTTTATTCCCACTAACAAGTTTGGTTCTGGATGGGACAATAGAACTCAGGTCAGTTGGTTGGGGGGGGGGGGGGGGGGGGGAAAGAGAGACATATACCCATGAGTTGGGAGTCCCCCAGGCGCACCCATCATAAGAAGAAGGGACCTGGGTTTCAAAGTCCAGAGAAGGTATCCACATTGAGTGATCATAACCTGGCCAGTCTCCTTCACTAAGTCCGAGTAACACCTAGAGCTCAGCCGTGAGTCCGAGTCATATTGTGTGAGAGAGAATTGTGAATAAAATTGCATTAAACTGTGAACCTGTTTTGTCTTTTGTTCATCTTGCAAATAAGGCCACTTGGGTAAAACTTTTGAGTAATAAACTGGTCGAAGCATCTTGAAATTTTACAGACCCAACACAGTCTTCATAATCACAGTCCTAAATTACAACTTTACTGTTTTAATCCAAGACTCAAATAAGCCTTCTTTCAGTTTAATCTGCACTTTCACTGGACATTAATTTTTAAACTCTGAACTAATACAATATTACTGACCAAATAATCTCGGGTTGCCATAATTCAAATGCATTGGAATTTAAAGGAGGTCATAGTGAAACTTTATGCTATACTTTAAATTTAAGAGTGATTCCAAATGGAAGTCACTGAAAAGACAAAACCATGTTTGAGAATATCATCCTTAAAGGCTGAGTAGGTATTTATTTGTAAAACCACTGAATTCAAAGTAGGTAAGAATTAACCACAAGGAGTATCAGAGCAATTAGTTTGGACATGGCTGATTTTTCTTGAGTCTCGCTTCAACTGGAGCCTCTTTTGGCTTCTGGTTGAACTGGCAATCTTCATGTGGGGAAACACAAACATGAGCCAATGCTCCAACACTCCATTTTCACAACACCATGTTGCATTTACATAGTGCCTTTACTGTAGAGAAAATATCCCAATGCACTTCAAGTAATGCAATATTTAACATTTTTAGTACGGTTTCACTGGATGCAATGTCACAAGTGCCGAATCTAATTTTTAGGAATGGCATTTTTACTTTATCTTTTGCACAGAGCAAAGCAACCTGGTGCTACAGATGTCTGAGCAAGCAATACTTCACCTTTTACATCGCCTTCATATACAATCGCTCCATGTCATCTATCACAAATGGTATTGTTTATGTGGATATTTTCAATACAGAATTCAAAAACGAATGACAATAATTACCTGAAAGACCATATATTTTTTAAATGTGTGCTTGATGCAACGGACCACATATTCAGTCTCTGCTTCTGTCAGCTGTACAGGCGCTGAGGACTTGAAGAGTGAGCCAAGGTGCTTGAATTCTGGAATGGCTGCCAGTTGCTCTGTGTACATATTTACAATAGAAAAAAACAAGAGTACTAAAAGAACATTCGGTATATTCCATCCTGACACTACAAAATATCTGTCAACAACGATAAAGTATTTTCAGGCTGTTTAGCCGAACAAATCTACGCCGGGCGGAATTCTCCGCTCCCCACGTGGCGTGGGAGAACCGTGGGAGGGCCTCCCGACATTTTTTACGCCCCCCTGGCGCCCCCAGCGATTCTCTCCTCTCCCCACCCCACCCCCCCCCCGGCTCGGAGAAATCGCTGCTCGCTTTTTTTTCCACGGCAAACGGCGATTCTCCGCGCCCGATGGGCCGAGCGGCCGGCCCTTCACGCCCGTTTCACCAAGGCAGCAACCACACCTGGTCGCTGCATTCGTGAAACGGGCGCCAGATGCCCGTTTGGGGCATCTAGGGGCCCGATTGGGACGGGAGCACCACAACTGTGCTCGGGGGGGGGGGGGGGGGGGAACAGGCCCGCGATCGGTGCCCACCGATCGTCGGGCCAGCGTCCAAAACGGACGCACTCTTTCCCCTCCGCACCCCGGCAAGATCAAGCCGCCACGTCTTGCCGGGCGGCTGAGGAAAAAGACGGCCACCGCGCATGCGTGGATTCGTGCCGTCTGCTCGATGAAGTCATCCGCGCATGCGCGGGTTGGAACCGGCAACCCGCGCATGACTTCACATTCTCGGTGTGACGAGGCCGCTGCCGAGACAGACGGAGGCCCGCTCCTAGCACCCCGGGTGGGGGTGAATTAGGTGTTGGGAGCAGGCTCCGAGGCCGTCGTGAACCTCGGCCTTCACGAATTCGGCCCCCTGCGGCGAAATCCGCCCAATATCTTTATACGGCACACAAGCCTCCCAACCCCCTTCATCTAATCCTAGCAATATATTCTTCTGTTCCTTTCCAAATCTTTGCTGAAATGCACCTATGCAATTTTCTACAACCACTCCCTGTGGTCGTGAGTTCCACTTTTTAGCCATTCTCTGGCTAAAAAAGTTTCTCCGGAATTCTACATTAAATTTTTAGTTACTATCTTACAGTTACGGCCCCTGGTTCTGCAAATTGAAACATCACTACGTCTACCATATCAAATTCTTTCATAATCCTAAAGCTCTCTATCAGGCCACTATCAATCTTTTCTAGAGAAAAGAGTCCTACGTTTGTCAATCTTTCCTCATAGGTCTTACTCTATACCTGGAATTCCTACAGTGCAGGAGGTGGCCATTCGGTCCACCGAGTCTGCACCAACCCACTGAAAGGGCATCCTACCGAGGCCCACTCCCCCAACCTATTCCCCTAACCCCACCTAACCTGCACATCCCTGGACACGAAGGGGCAATTTAACATGGCCCATCCACCTAACTTGCACTTCTTTGGACTGTGGGAGGAAACTGGAGCACCCGAAGGAAATTCACGCAGACATGGTGAGAAAGTGCAAACTCAACAGTTGCCCAAGGGCTGGAATTGAACCCAGGTCTCTGGCATGGTGATGCAGCAGTGCTAACCACTGTGCCACCAGCCTCTCAGTTCTGGTATCATTCTAGTAAATAGTTTTTACACCTTTTCCAGGGGCTTTGTCATCTTTATAACATGGATCGGAACTGTTCACAGAACTCCGAAGTGTGGTCTAACCAGGTACATTATAGACAGCTCCCATCTCATCCCAATAGTTTAATAAAAGACATTACAGCAAACAGTTAGGATAGTGATTCATGGCCATAGATCTCACCCAGCAGCACTTTATGGTAGGAAAGTTTTAACGAGAAGCTAGAGACTTCGCAAGTACAGATTCAGATCTTTCAAATGGGGTGAATGTAAATACATGAAAAAAAACAGAATGGCATAAAACTTTAGAACTTCTTTTTGTCAAGAATTAAACTTTTTTACCTTGGAATATGTCTTGGCGCAATGGTGCAATCTTCTCTAGCTGTTTACTGGCAACAGGTGTAAGCTCTACAGGGAGAACACAGGCAGAGGCAGGTTTATCCTATTCTCAGAATTTCAAAACCAATTTAAAAATGCAAACGTGCATCCACAGGTATTACCAGGCCACCCCATTATCTCACATTAACCCTACTTATTTGAGATTTGCAAATGAGTCTACAATAAACACACTGGGTGGGATTTTCAGGTAATTCCTGCCAGTCGGCTCTTCGGTAACTGCTGACGGTAACTTTCCGTTGGTTTGTGATTTGCCCTAAGTAAAATGCACACTTTTACCATAACAGTAAATAGCAGGCTACTCTGCTCAGCATCCTACCACTTTTCTGCTCAACATTAACAGCAGTGGCCAGGGGCACAGACTTCATGTCAAATGGTTTATCTGAAGGCTCCAGGGTGTACTGATGTAAAGCGCGCTCCAGTCCTGGAATAGACACCGACAAACCTAGGGGGGAAAACAAAATCAAAAATGTAATCACTTCCCTTTAGTATATAATCATCAAGATACTGGATATTAAAATTAAACCTTAAAATATAATAATTTATTAATTTTAGTCCATATTCAGTTGAGCACAACCATCTTCATTGGAACCATAATAAATATTTATGTGATAGCACTGCGGTATCTCTCATTAAATCTTTCAGCTGTCCCCAAGCAGAGAAAGAGGTTTTTCTCAAACCTTTGGGAGTAAAGGCCAAGTGCAATCATTAGGTGAAAATGTGAGAATCTTGGGGATAAATTGGACCAGAGTACGCAGTAGGGTTGCCAACTCTGGTTGGATAAATTCCTGGAGGTATCACTATTTGAGCCTCTTCCTAGTACGTTGATTACACGCTCCTGCTACTGGTCACCTAGCATGTCCATCCTCGCAGCGCAGTGGAAAGTGAACAGATTCTCTCCTGCGGTGCTCATAATAGTTAAAATTCTTGAAAACCCCAGGACAATGCTGGAGAGTTGGCAACTCTGCAGTGCAGGAAAATTCCAAGCTTATTTTAGTCTTATATTCTGTTTTCAGGTTAATATTTTCACTTTTAAGTGTCAGCCGTGGCTTAGTTGGTAGCACTCTTGCCTCCGAGTAACAAAGATCTGGGTTCAAGTCCCATTCTAGGACTAAAGCACAAAAATCAAGGCTGGTATTCCAGTGCAATATTGAGGGAGTGCTGCATTGGAGGGGCTGGTTTAGCTCACTCAGCTAAATCGCTGGCTTTTAAAGC
Source organism: Scyliorhinus canicula (assembly GCF_902713615.1). NCBI lineage: Eukaryota > Metazoa > Chordata > Chondrichthyes > Carcharhiniformes > Scyliorhinidae > Scyliorhinus > Scyliorhinus canicula. Next base: position 152,659,548 of record NC_052156.1, read on the forward strand.
AGACCAAGCAGGCCAGCAGCACGGTTCGATTCCCGTACCAGCCTCCCCGGACAGGTGCCGGAATGTGGCGACTAGGGGCTTTTCACAGGAACTTAATTGAAGCCTACTCGTGACAATAAGCGATTTTCATTTCATTGTCAGAGGTGCCGTTTTTCTGATGCAACATTACACTGAGGTCCCACCTGTCTGCTTGGAGAGATGTAAAAGATCCAGTGGCATTATTTTGAGGAAGAGCAGGGGGTTATCCGCAGGCTGACATTTATCCATTAATCAACATTCCCAAAACAGATTATCTAGTTGTTAACACACTGTGGGAGTTTATTGTGTACAAATTAGTTGCTGTGTTTCCTATATTATCGTAAGAAGTCTTACAACACCAGGTTAAAGTCCAACAGGTTTGTTTCAAACACGAGCTTTCGGAGCACGGCTCCTTCTTCAGGTGAATGGAATCCACCTGATTCCATTATCAACAGTGGCTACACTTCAAAAACATTTCACTGGCTGTAAAGCTCTTTGAGGTGGTCTTCAATATGCAATTGTTTTTTTTCTTTTATAAATTTAGAGTACCCAATTCATTTTTTCCAGTTAAGGGGCAATTTAGCATGGCCAATCCACCTACCCTGCATATCTTTGGGTTGTGGGGCGAAACCCACGCAAAAATGGGGAGAATGTGCAAACTCCATACGGGCAGTGACCCAGAGCCGGGATCGAACCTGGGACCTCGGCACCGTGAGGCAGCAATGCTAACCATTGGGCCACCATGCTGCCCTGCAATTCTTTTTATTATAATTTCCTCAATTTATAACAGAAACTACCAATGTAAAAATTTTCACAATAATTACACTCTCCCATTAGTTGGCAGTCCTGAAGCCCTGAAAGTCTCTCTTAGCAATGTGGGGGGAGGAAGGCAATGCCAGAGGCTCTAAACATCTATCTCAGCAGTGGGTCTGAATTTATGTTTAGCAGTCACTGAAGTAAGACTTCAGTCAATGGTTGAAAGTTAGCTGATACTGAAGAGATACAGAATGGTCCATCACAGTCCCCATCCAAACATCCAGAGTTAAGGCAATACACAAAACTTCCAGAAAACCTACTCACCATTAAAAATATAGTTCGCGTTGAGAACTTTCTGCCGTTGCTGTAATACATTCACGTAGAAAGTCGCACGATCTCGGACTTCATCATCACAGTCCATCATACACCTGTGAGGTGGAAGGTTTCAGATTCACATTACACTTTTGTCAGTCAATAGCCCATAAAGATGGGAGATTAAATAAGTAGCTTACAATAATTGAAATTAACTAGGCTGGATCCAAACCAAGGTCCTGAACGTGAATGGACAAAGTGCTATGTAGCTACTTCGCAATATGCAACTGCGGATTAACACAGCAAACAATTGTGGCAGATCTGAATCTGTCAGTCGTTCGGAGTAACTTCAAAAATACTTCAACCGTTGGACTCCTTAGGAAAATATACATGTGGAATTACTCAGAAAATTCTCATTTCCAACATCTGGAAAGTTCAATTCTGAGTCCCAACCTTCCTGAAGAAATGAGGTTCTTAGTAGACACTTATAACCCAATTATTTCCTCTGGTTTCTCTGACCCAACATCTTTTGAGGGTATATTTGGCAGACTATCCTGAAACAAATCTTTCCCCCCGATTCTCCAGAATGGGTAGGCTTCTAAGAATAACAATGGAAGAAAATAATTTAGGTCACCGAAGTCCCTCTCTAGTGCCCTGCCGTCCCATTTTTGCACCTGACCCTTGCTTGGTGCATCATGAAACCAACATGTTGAGTGATAAAGAGGAAATAAATAAATCTCCACACTTCACCTAATTCCATAGCTCATCCACAGTAGCAGCAGCAACCTGGGGGGGTGGGGGGGGGACGTTGATTATGTTTGCTTATTTTATTTAAATTTGATTTATTTAATTTTAATTTATGGTTAAGTTCTCTTGTTGGGGGGGGGGGGTGGGGGGAGTGTGATACATGTGATGTTACGGTATGGGGGGGATTGTGGGTGTTATGGGGCTGTTAGTTGCATATTACTTCTTGTTGCTATACTTGTTGTTATATTTTTATATTTTCTGTAAAAAATTCCAATAAAAATTATTTAAAAAAAAAATAAAAAAAATTCCATAGCTCATCCCAGAGTATCATGATGCTCTAGGACTTTAAATGTCAAAAATGAGCTCTTTCTAATACAAATGCAATATACTGAGGATGCTGGAAATCTGAAATAAAAACATAAAATGTGGAAAATACTCAACAGGTCTGCCAGTATCTGTACAGAAGCAGAGTTAATGCTTTTAGGTCTGATCTCTCATCAGAATTGCCAGCTTCTGTGTAAGGTTACAGACCTGAAACGTTAACTGTGTCTCTCTCCACAGAAGCTGCTACAGCTGCTGAGTATTTCTAGCATTTTCTGCTTTTATTTCATCTCTATACTCTGCAGATCAGCTAAGTTTTTAAACAAGGTGAAGCTAACAACGGGTGGATAATGTGATTCTCACCTCTGTAAAAGAACCAAGACACTTGGAAGCAGCTCCTCATTTTGGGCTCCAAATTTAGCTAATGCGCTGACAGCAGCTGCAGACAGAAAATGCAATAACAAGCTGGTTAAAAGATCATGCACATCAAATAATAAAACACTATAATAATAATAATCTTTGTCACAGGCAGGCTTCCATTTAACACTGCAATGAAGTTATTGTGAAAAGCCCATCCCTGTCATATTGAAATATACCCAAGGATGATTTTCTATGGCTTTTGTAAAGCGCTGTCCATTGCATCTTCTCCATGATTTCCCACATTACATTCACTACACTTCGAAAGTACTTCATTGGCTGTAAAGACCTTTGAGATGCTCGGTGGTCATGAAAAACACTACGTAAGTGTAAGTTTTTGTATGATTACATCTTCTAAATACTGAGGTGCAATTTAAATAGTAGGTATTATCACAGCTGTGATATGCTGTAAACTTAATATCTTTACTTTCTTCTGCACATCCTTTTGGATGTAACATTTGCCAATTTGTTGGCAGTGGTAACTTTTCCTTCTTATAACCAGGAAAATCCTTTATACCCAACAAGGGGTTAGGATCACGCACTACCTTTGTCAGTGTGCTGGAGACAGATTCAATCGTGGCTTTCAAATGGGAATTCAATAATTATCTCAGGAGAAAAGATTTGCAGGGCTATAGGGAAAGACAGGCAAGTGAGGTTGGGCAAGTTACTCTCACAGAGAGATGATATGGACACGATGGGTCAAATGACCTTGCCCGTGCCATAACCTTCTATGACTGAAACATAACGCTCCCCAATCAATAGTTCATCAAGGACGCCTGTACCTTGGGTTATATTCAGGATTCATAGCAAGCTTCAGGCTTCAGAAAACTTTGTGTGGTATCGACCATCTGCTTCAGAAAGCTAAATCAGTTGAGCAGCATTTATGGTGCATCCAGCTGCACAGTGAGTGCAGGATAAAAGGGTCAAAAAGTTTTTACTCATCCTCTCCATTCTTTTGGATTTTATTTTCTGCACTCGATCCTCTTGAGCAAGGGATGGACAGAGAAGTGTGCTCTCTAATTCCTATCTCTCTGAAGTGCCACTAACCTTTAGGTTACACAGTTATTAAATGTGGAAATTCATAGAACGTGGAAATTATAGTGGGGAGAAGACGACAAAGCACAAAATATGGCCTAGTTATCATAAAAAACACAAGAAAAAGAAGAAGATATGAATGTTCTCATCTCTTGACGACACAAATCGAAGCAGCAAAAAATTGAACAGGCAGTTTGAAATATTACTTTGCATTAGATCACACATACCAGCTCTCACTGCTTCATTTTCCAACACCACTCTGTTGAATATAAACCGAATGTACTTGGAAGGAACTGGGGTCTTGGGTGCTTCTCTGCCCAACAGGTGGAGTATACGGGTGGCCAGAACAGTGTGCTCACAGTCTTCAATAAACTCACACAAGTGGGCCAGACCGGTTTCTTTACTTTCTGGATTCTCCTCGATTATATTAATTATGCAATCAACGATGGCTCGTTTGTACTCAAACCCACCCTAGGCAGACAAATATACAATACAATGGGCAAAACTTAGTTTCATTTACCAATAACACACAGAAAATTCTGTTAGCAGTGCATTTGATCTTTTAGTAGTATCAAATTTTATAATTTCCAGTCCAATACATTACAGGTATTTGCCAAATTATGCCCAAATATGTACACCAGCAATAATTTCATGGAGGCCAAGGTTGCCAACACCCTGTTAGGGCATGGTGTCTGAAGAGAGAGAGAGCGAGAGACACAGAGAAAGGGGGGAATAATATACAATACCAGGATTAAAGCTCACCTCATCCCTCAGCATGTTGGAAAGGAAATTCATCATAACACTGTGTTTGCGAGGATATTTATGGCAAAGTGCACTGATTGCTTCCACCACAACCACCTAAACAGCAATTATATAAACACAATTGTGATCAGTACTCTATTTCACAAATATTTCTCTATTCATTACCTTGATCTTGATGTTCACCTAACCTCTTAAGAACAAATGCAAATCATGATGTGGGTCAGAACTCTGACAAGAGAATACTTTTCTTTCTTTGTTTCTGACCATTAGCAGACCACCGTTAAACATTTATGTTTCAAAATATCACAGATTAAATGAAGTAGTTAGGCTGCTATATTGCCATAAGAACTCTAAGCGTGCTCCTACAGTGTCCCTGATCTGACACTGAATTGGTTGAAATACTCATATCCCACACTGAAATTGGTTTCTCCAAATCAGTGGTGTTGTTAACCTATTTAAACAAACAGATGAGCACCTCTGCCTACAGTAACAAAGACAGGAACCTCAGACAAATGTGCTTAATAGTCATATATATCAATATCCCACAGTACAATTCAAGGACAACGATTTCCTCCAAAGTTTTCATTGGAAAATACTATATTCTTTAAAATGAAAGTTGAAGAGTTTCTGGAAAATAAAAATAAAACAAATAAAATTTGTTCATTATTTTGAAACTGTTCTCTGAGGATGGGATTTCCTAAAGAGTTTCACCTTAAATTCATCAGATATTTCAGACACGAAAGTTGAGATCTGTTTCATGAGTCGATCCACGCTACTCTCGCTGCCGGTTTTCAGCAGTGTAGTGATGGCTAGTGTGGCGATGCTGCGGTTCGAGTCTGTGATCAGGTTTTCTAGGTCCAGGTTACAGGCAGTCACAGCAGACGGGTGCTTCATTGCAACCTTCCGGGCAACAAAAACAAAGATTCCAAGACTTAACATAAGTTTCCATAAAGAAGCACAAAGCCATTATTCAACAATAATACTTTAAGAAACAAGAATCTAACATTGCAATATAGTGGTGTATTTTTTAAGCGAAATTCTTTCTCCCTGGGCGGCACAGTGGCATAGTCGTTAGTGCTGCTGCCTCACAGCGCCGAGGACCCGGGTTTGATCCCGGCCCCGGATCACTGTCTGTGTGGAGTTTGCACCCTCCCAGTGTCTGCATGGGTCTCACCCCACAACCCAAAGATGTACAGGGTTTGTGGATTGGCCACACTAAATTGCTCCTTAATTGGAAAAAAAACTTTAAAAAACTCTTTCTCTCTTGCTCCCATGGGTGCACTTCATGGCTCCTTGGCCTTTTCAATTCTGCTCTGCAATGGATTACTTGTAGGTATGGAAGCGTTAGGACAATTATCCATCTTTTCTTGCGGGGACATTCATAGCTTTAATGCGATGCTACAAAGGCTCAGATCAGAAACTCAGAACATAGAGGGTCATGTTTCAATCAATTTATTTACTGGCTGTTCGACTCTACTAAACCCAGTATGTCACAAGAATAAGTAGTAATAATAATAATAATCTTTATTGTCACAAGTAGGTTTACATTAACACTGCAATGAAGTTACTGTGAAAAGCTCCTCGTCGCCAGACTCTGGCGCCTGTTCAGGTACACAGAGGGAGAATTCAGAATGTCCAAATTACCATCAGCAATTCTTTCGGGACTTGTGGGAGGAAACCGGATCACCCGCAGGAAACCCATGTAGACACGGGGAGAACGCGCAGACTCCAAACAGTGACCCAAGCCGGGAATCAAAATAGGGCAGCATGGTAGCATGGTGGTTAGCATAAATGCTTCACAGCTCCAGGGTCCCAGGTTCGATTCCCGGCTGGGTCACTGTCTGTGTGGAGTCTGCACGTCCTCCCCGTGTGTGCGTGGGTTTCCTCCGGGTGCTCCGGTTTCCTCCCACAGTCCAAAGATGTGCGGGTTAGGTGGATTGGCCATGCTAAATTGCCCGTAGTGTCCTAAAAAAAAGTAAGGTTAAGGTGGGGGGGGGGGTTGTTGGGTTACGGGTATAGGGTGGATACGTGGGTTTGAGTAGGGTGATCATTGCTCGGCACAACATCGAGGGCCGAAGGGCCTGTTCTGTGCTGTACTGTTCTAAAAAAAAACCTGGGACCCTGGAGCTGTGAAGCAACAGTGCTAACCATTATGCTGCCGTGCTGCCCTAATAGGGGTTCTAATGGAGTCAAGGTGGCTTCAAGATAACACATTTGGTAATGAAGTTCAGAACCAAGTCAACCACTTGCAAAATCCTCAGTAATTCAGTAACCTATGCCACATGGACCACAGCAGTTCAAGAAGGCAGCTCACCACCACTGTCTCAAGGGCAATTAGGGATGGGCTATGAATGCCTAGCCAGCAATGCCCACATCTCCATCCATAGGTCTTCAGTATTGCACAGCATTGTGGATAAAATCATTGTGTCCAGCTCACTCATGAAACCTTGTGTGGTAGACCTTTCACAGGAGGCTGATGTGCTTTCTGGAGAACTCTAAACAACCCTATAGGCTAATGCCACAATGGGTAGGCAAAGTCCTAGCTGGTCAAATAGGCGGTAGTTCATGATTACTCTATTGGCAAATTGTCCATTATAACTAATTAAGATATAGCAACAGAGTCCGCATTGTTTCCCGTTCGCTCTTCCAACTTAAGACTTGTGATTTCGGTACTTAAGTAGGGTGCATCCTTTTGAGGAGAGACTGTGCAATCCTTTCAGGCAAAGCAAAACTCTACCTATGTGGGTTTCTCAGTGGCTTGGCTCGGCGACTTAAATATGGCACTGGGTCTTCTAAGCAGATCAAAAAAAAAAGAGGATAAAATATTCAAAGAACGGCAATTATATCAAAAAACCCAAAGAATTTATACAAAGATTAGTTCAATAATCTATTGCACTTTTAAAATTCAGAAACAATATTTATATATTGGAAAAACAACAAATTATAAAACTTACTTTGTTGAGGGTTCTAACAGCAGCAAATCTCAGGGCTGGTTTGGAGGAACTGCAGAAAAGTTGGAGCACTATTCAAAAGTAGAATAAAAAAGTTCACTCAACTTTGCCATATTGTAAGAAATAATATGTCAAAATTCAGATGATCAATTTAAAACTGAACATGCATACAAGAAAATAACATTTGAGCTAACTACCCTGCCCTCTAAAGAATAATATATTGTCATATACAGTAGTAATTTACTTTCTTGAAGCAGGCAATTCATCACTGGAAAATTTTCCAACGCCAGAAAACGTAGATTCCTCCCACTCCAAATGCAACTGAGCAAGCATGCTGTATCATTATCTAATGTTATTCAACTATTATCCAGTGGTCCACAGGTGACATGCCAATAATCCAAAGACTGAGTTCAAGCAATACCAAAGCTTTAATCCCCACCTCGAGTGACGTCTGGGGTCCAGTTGTGTGTGTGCCAACAGCCCTCCAGAACCTAGGCCATTCTTCGCGTGAACTTCAAAAGTTAACACTGGCATAACGCTCAATCATTGAAAGATATCAAAACTAAGTCAGATCCAGTTCTTTCTCTAAAGTTGCAGCTTTGCACAAGGATCATGAAGAATGGCAAAGATGGCCAATTCCTTCCTTTTCTGTCGCTGAGGTCATTGCTACACATATCCTGACGGGGTAACGTTCAGCTGACGTTCCTGATGACATTTTCCCCTGTCCTTAGCCCACGGAATAAAATGAAACCATCGCAGAATCCCCACTGCTGCCCCAGTTAACATTGATTAATTTTGTATATGTTGTATGTGTTTGAATACTATGCCATGCATTTACACAATGAACCCACCACAATTTTCAAACATGTCTCTCATAGATTTTCTTTACAGCTCTTCAGGAGTTATGGCAATGAATCAGGCTTCTGTAAGGGGCTATTTTGTGTAATACCTTTATTATATTAACCTTGCATTTAATATTGGAAGTTACATATACCTGCCTGTGCTATCAGTTTAAAAAGTACTTACCCGAGACAGCTGGAGCCAGCTCTCTAGCTGTGCAGTTAGGTAGATGGACAATGGCTGATGCTGCTTCATAGACAACCATTTCATGTTTATTGCGTAAGCAGCCTTCAATGAAATCAAACAAGGGGCTGTCCTGCCTGTTAGGTTAGAGAATTGCAGGGTCAGTACGAACAGATGCCAGGAAATTTGGATCCCTGGAAGTGACTTGACTGTTATAAACTAACAGAAAAGATAAGATAACTTTAACCAACGAGGACAAGGCTTGGGCAGGTTATAATCATCATCTAAGTCCAGAGATGAGATTAGTACTCTGTAATCGTTTTCACTCTACATATATATTGACTTGTGGGCAGAGCTTTACTCAAGATTAAATTGCTTTTGGAGAGTCACAGCAAGCATCATTAGTCAAAAACGCATTACCCCAAATTGACAATTTACATCTTTTTATTGTGACAATATTTTGCAGGTTTACTAATCAAATTACACCGAGACATCTTACAAAATGTTGGCTCTGTAGCATACTGACAGTCTTCAAACACTATTGTTAAGGGTAATTTTCTGACTTTAATTTCCTATGGGTATCTTAACCACTGAGCTTGTGTCAAAAATCTAGGGAAAATGCATCATAGCTTCCAATCATTATGGTTGGAAAGCCATGCTCAGCATATATCTGAATTTCTGATAAGCAATCCTGGTAGGAAAGGCTCACAACAGAAAAGCTGACAAATGATCACATAGAACTCTGCTTAAATCGCAGTCTCTCATGGCTCCTCATCTTCTTTCATTTCTCGTGAGATACCACTAATGGGTAATTTCTCCGGATGCACTATGGGATAATGGATTGTTTGCAGTTTTCTAATCTCAACCTTGCCAGGCTGAGACGTACTACACCCTAGAAATGCAATAGCTTCTTGCCAGACACTGGACAGCATTCCAAAAGCAGAGGGAAGGGTGAAAAGGAACAAAACAATGTTTCTATTAGAATTTAAGTCAAAGAGAAAAACGTGTTGAAAAAAATGGCACCATGAGGAAATTATTTTTTAATGCAGTGAGTAGTTAGGATCTGGAATGCACTGCCTAACAATGTGGTGGAGGCAGGTGCGATCATGGCTTTCAAAACATAACTGGACCATTATCCGAGGAAAGATTTGCAGGTCTTTGGGGAAAGTTGGGGAAGGGCACTCGGTGAATTGTTCTTGCTGTGAGCCTGCACAGATGATGGACCGAATGGCCTCCTTCTGTGCTTTAAACTATTCTACAATTCTAATAAATTCACTACTTTAGTGAGGAAGTAGTCCCAAATAAAAAAATCACTTCATGTTCAGTTGTACTCTTTTACGAAAATCTTTGATAGCAAGAATCTTGCTCCCAAAGTTTTGCCAGATCCCCGTTATCTTGGTTAGACATGAAAACAGATGACAGCCTGATTGCATGGTTAGATCTGATAGTCAGATACAAATCTAATTGTGCAACTTAGTATTTTGAATAATACGTGAGATTGTTGAATTCCTACTCCCAGATGGTCAATTTAACTCATTACACAACATGGTTGGGGATGTGAAGGAGGAATACAAAAAAAGGGAGTAGCTTACCCTCCCTCTGCTTCCTCCAGGAGTTTACTTGCAATCCGGATCAGCATGCAATAGGCAAAAGGGGATTTCAGACCAGACTTTGTGAATTTATTTACCATCTTAGTAACAGCTAAGCGGTCAGTCTTCCGAATGTGATACAAGAGGCCTAAAGCATGGTACTGTAGTAAAACATGGTAGTAAGGATGACAAGAAAACATTAGCAAGCAAGGCAACAATAATGGGAACATCAACAGCCTCAGCATCAGCACTGATATTCTCCCCGATGACTCTTCCATTTCTTTTTAAACTTCCTGAGAAAGCCCCGATTTCTTGCTAGGGTACAGTTCACAGGCTTTAAAAGCCTATAAATTGTAGGAACTAGGCAAGACTTAGTGGAGAAGGACTTTCATGGTTTGTGCTCCATCAAAAATATGAACTAGGTTCTACCGAAGCAAGTAGAAAGCTTTATGCTTAATAAGTTTGCAAACAGTATGCATTGCCAAAGAATACAAAATTAATAGACACGTATGACATATGCCACGTGGGTATATATGTGGAAAGTACACAGGCAAAAGAGAAGCTCAACTTAACAGTTAATATGTTACATTTATCATCCATTCTTTCTTCGATAATTAAATATTTTGTTAATTTTATTTGCTATTCTAATGCACATACTCAGCGTTTTAAAGTTCTTAGGCTGGATTCTCCACACCCGACGACGAAATCGCGGCCGGCGCCGGGGGGAGAATCCATTCCCTGCACAGAAACCGGACCAGCGCCGGTTCCCCGATTCTACGGGCCCCGAAAAGCAGCTTCTCGGAGAGTACGCTGCGCCACACATCACCTACCTGTGGCCATCTCTGGAGGCCCGCTCCGCAATTCTCCGCTCCCGACTGGCCGAAGTCCCGACGGTGTGGACCACTCATGGTCCTGCCGGTCAGGAAACTAGCGTGGCGGCTGCGAACTCAGTCTGCGGCCGCCTTGGTCGGGGGCGGGCCAATTGGAGGGCGGGGGGGGGGGGGCATATATGCGGCCGGGCAATGTTTGGGCGGGCGGTCAGGGTCGGGCATGCGTCCGATTGGGGGTCTATTTTTAATGTCCAGCTCCGAGGTCTGAGTCCGCTGCTGTGCGCATGTGTGGCCTCCGACCCGGAAGTGCAGTGGCCCAAATCTGCAGCAAAAGCTGCTGGTTTTACGGCGGGTCCCTGCTCGCCCCCTGAAGGGCTAAGAATATGTGGCCCTTTCACGCCAGTTTTTCTGCTATGAAAATCCACAGTTTTTACGACGACGTGTGGACGTAGTCCCCAAAACAGCGAATCCAGCCCCTTATAACTGGAATATCTGGATCTAATCACATTCATCTTTAAGGATATCTCTTTTATAAAACAATATTGGTCTGACCCACCACTACCTTCATACAAATAAAGTTGGCCCTTTGGAACATTTGAGTTTTACAACCCTGAACAAGATGATTAATTAGCTCAATGAACCGTAATTTCAAGACGGGGAACATATGTTAAACATATTAGGGTATGCGAGAAATAAGATAAACTTGGAAGAGCAATGAGGGCGGCGCGGTAGCGTAGTGGTTAGCACTGCTGTCTCACAGCGTTGAGGACCCGGGTTCGATCCCTGCTCTGAGTCACTGTCTGTGTGGAATTTGCATATCCTCCCCATCTTTGCGTGGGTTTCACCGCCACAACCCAAAGATGTGCAGGTTAGGTGGATTGGCCACGCTAAATTGCCCCTTAATTGGAAAAAAAAGAATTGGGTACTCTAAATTGATATAAAAAAAACTTGAAAGAGCAATAGCAATACTATTATTAATACAAGATCCAATAATATTTGATGGTGGTCAGATCTATTATTCGCTCTACTAAAGAGTTTCTATTGAATTGTCACTTAGTCCTAAATATTACGTGGTGAGGTACTGATACCTTTATCATCTATCGGTATTACCTAAATTATCTACAGAAAATATTTTGTTTTAAGTGACCCAAATGTGACACCATTACAATCCACTTCAGTGATACGATGAGTGGCAGTTCCAGGCTGGGGACAGCAGTCAAGGGTCATGTTGTTTAAGACCCAAGATAATGTAATAATTCAGTAAAATGGCCCTTTGTATTTCTCTGAAGTTGAACCCACACAACACCTTAATACCAAGGGAGTCCCACAGTGTTAGAAGCCTTCACTTTTGCAATGTTAAATCCAGGTGGATGTTAAAGTTCCAGGGGAACTATTTGAAGACCAGGGAGTGCTTCCAACATCTTTATCAATATTGTGCCATTAAGCCAACTTGACCAAAACCATATTAATTTGTTGGTCATTTAATTTATGGATTGTGGACTTTGCTATCTGCAAACTGATTGTTACATTTGTTACAATCCTTTTAGGAAACGTTAACGCTTGAGGAGAAATCCAAACACCAGTGACTAACTGAAAAAACCATACCACAGAACTTCACATTTTTAAACAAAAAGAAATGTTACTATATATAAAGAGAAATCAAACAAAACAAGCACTACTAACTCAACTCTATCGTTTATAAAGACTCATCCTAGAAACTCAATTCCACCTTTTACTGCAACTGCCTTCTGTCAGAAAAACACGGATACATTAAACAAAGGAACATTCTAATCCCCACAACCCATCACCATGACAACATGGTATGTTTTGGGATGGCTCAAACAGAAATATAAATTAATTATTTACCTTCAACACAACACTTTAATTTTCTTAAATCAATATGAATAATTTCTCTCTAATGGAAATGACTGCCATCTCTCTAGACTTGTTGGTTCTCACCGGCTTTCAACTTTTTAAAATCTAGGCACCACATAAATAATTTAAATCTTTTATTGAAGTAAGGGTAGACCTTCTGGCTCCATTACAAAGCTGAAACAGATTGTTTGTTGCTTTCACACCTCTACCTCTGACCTGGTAATATAAACACAGGTTAGCTTCTAACTAATATTTCCAACACTTGCTTGATTTGCATTCACTTAAGATGTATACAAGTTTCTCTAACCAGATGTTTACATGCATTTTACATTTAACATTTTAATTTCCAATTTAAAGATTATTTTCCTGAAGCTAAAAGTTATATTGTAAAATATATAAAATATGGAACATATTCGACCAAGAGTGATTGCACTTCAGAAAGTAATTAATTGATGTGAAATACCTTGGGATATCCTGAGAATAAGGGGCTATGCAACTTTGAACTTTCCGCTTCTTATTCCTAAACTACAAATACCAAGGTAAACAGAGATGAGAAGCTCATCCATCTTGAAACACCCATTTATCATACCATTACATCCAGCTCTCAGGCTAAAAATGAAGTCTTGCTGCTCTTTTTCCTCCCTGCAGCCAAACTCGAGTTGAATTCAAGACCAAGTTCATGCTTTCCAATTGTAGCTTATTCTTTCCCAGGACCTCAAATCTGAGAACTTTGTACCTTCCTCAGCCTTCCGACAAACAAGTATTTAAAGCTCGGAATCCAGACAAGTGTCTAATTTTAAAATAATATAGCTCGTTCTGATCTTGAACTCAATCCATTTTGTTAAACTGTAAGATTTTAATTTCGATCAGCTTACCTGCACCATGATATTATCACTGGAGGCAGCTTCTTGAGCCTCATTTACCCAGCGTTTCACCACATCGTAGCTTGTAGACATAAGATGCTGAGGATTTTTTTTGAAGATCCACAAGAAAAAATAAATAAATGTCCTTGCATACCAAACAATAATTTTAAATATGATGTTGGTCTCTAGCTAAGAAAACCATATTACTTAGGAAACAGCAAAAGTAATTTTCATGGAGATGAAGAGGCAGATTGGGAACACTGTAAATAAAAATGGAAAATACTGCAATGTAACTGTCACCTATGAACATTGATCTGTGCACCAAACAGAAAGATTACTTGCACTTGATGAGAAAGTGGAAGCTCTCTGATCACCAAGACATTATGGTGCCAGATTAAAAGTTACAAATGAGCAATTAACCTATCTTCTAATTCCAATGTTGGCCTAGTTGCAGTGCATTTCCAAAACATTGCTGACCCAAGTTTCTCAATCAAAAAAACGTATGTTAGGTTCACTAAAAATAAACCTATAGTTTTCAACATAATAATTCCTCAAATGTTGTGCTTAATTTTTACATGCGGGCAAACTAACAGATGGCCTAGCTCTTAGACTTGAATCTTTTATTATTAATAATAATAATAATAATAATAATAATAATAGCTTATTGTCACAAGTAGGCTTCAATGAAGTTACTGTGAAAAGCCCCTAGTCGCCACATTCCGGCACCTGTTCGGGGAGGCCGGTACGGGAATTGAACCCGTACTGCTGCCTTGTTCTGCATTACAAGCCAGCTGTTTAGCCCACTGTGCTAAACCAGCTCCATGAAACTCAATATAATAGAACATAGAACAGTACAGCACAGAACAGGCCCTTCGGCCCTCGATGTTGTGCCGAGCAATGATCACCCTACTCAACCCCACGTATCCACCCTACACCCGTAACCAAACAACCCCCCCCACCCCCTTAACCTTACTTTTAAGGACACTACGGGCAATTTAGCATGGCCAATCCACCTAACCCGCACATCTTTGGACTGTGGGAGGAAACCGGAGCACCCGGAGGAAACCCACGCACACACAGGGAGGACGTGCAGACTCCACACAGTGACCCAGCCGGGAACCGAACCTGGGACCCTGGAGCTGTGAAGCATTTATGCTAACCACCATGCTACCGTGCTGCCCCTTAGTGAGTGTGGACGGTACAGTATAATGGTACAGTGGTACCTCATTGCACCAAACAAAAATGGAAGACATGGGTTATTCTGATCTCAAACTTGCCATTGGGGAAACAGGGAACCAAGATCCCATGCTTGTCCTTAGGAAAAAGAAGATTCAAAGCAGGATGCTCTTGTGCAACTTGTAGATACAACAGCAACAGTGGCAGAGGCCTGGTAGGAAGGCAACTATTCACCTTATTATTTGGCGAATAGTGGGAAAGACTTGAGGCGTTATAAGGAAATAGAAAGAGGAGAGGGAAAACACAATGGTTAAACAAACTCTTATAGTCTAATCTCAAGTTCCATTGAGACACTGGAACAAAGGTTCCCTTCTGTGATGGTTCTCATATAAAAAGGATCCAAAAAATCTTCATTAAGATCCTAGTGTGAGTGGGCTTAACGTTTAAAACTGTCCCTGTTCGCACACTAATAGTAAATAGAATTCAGAGTGGTGATAGAAGAGCTGATGTGGGAATGGAAATTATTACATTGTTGTAGTGTTGTTGTTGTGCTCTTCTGAGGTATTGGATGTGGCATAGTAAGAGGGAGTTTTACTAAGTTGTTACAGACCTGGGTATACTCGACAACACAATAGGTTCCTGAGTCAGTAAATGGCAAATTTCACTTTAATCTACAAAATCAAGCTGAACTCCTGTGGTATGGTTTATGGGTCTGAAGATTCTGAAGTACGCTTTTGATTTGCAGCTAGAAGGGCTGTTTTTAAACTGAGATGGTTCCATCATACCATCACTAAGACTTTTTGAAAATTGAAATTTGGTCAATTAGGTGTCAATTGCCAGCTGGAGTTACTGAAAATTAATACCTGCTTGCAAACCCTTAGCTTCTGCACCAAGGAAGTCCTGGATTATCAAAGTAAAATTGTCTTTAATATTTGTTTATAGCGATGAATATATAAGGTGGATTGATTGGCCATGATAAATTGCCCTTAGTGTCCAAATTGCCCTTAGTGTTGGGTGGGGTTACTGGGTTATGGGGATAGGGTGGAGGTGTTAACCTTGGGTGGGGTGCTCTTTCCAGGAGCCGGTGCAGACTCGATGGGCCGAATGGCCTCCTACTGCACTGTAAATTCTATGAATAAGTGGAAGCATATTTCTTTAATAGTTTTTTAAAATAAGTCTTTTTTTCGAAAAGAAAGATTAGTTTTAAAATAAACCTGGTAATAATAGTATCATAGTAAATGGTTTTGCTTTCAGGTAATGAATTTTAATGTTAATACTGAATTAATAATCATTTATATCTCACAAAAGATCAAAATTTCTGATTTTCTTTAAACAGGAATAAAAAATAATTGTTTCAGACACCCTTACCAGAGAGGAGACCAAGGCAGAGCTGGATACACTGGCCACTTTATCCACAATAGCTTGCTTCATGTAGCGTTCTATCCCCTGCAGCATTGTCGTCTACCAATGAAATGACAGTAAGACACTTCAACTTTAAAACCATATTCTCTACTGCTTCTACAATTCCCTGGACTATAGAAGCCACCAATGCTGCATTAAATCTCTGTAAATGATTAAATGAAGTAAGCTGCAGCGTTGTGGTTTGGCTCAATTGGTAGCATTCTCACTTCTGATCCAGTTGGCTGTGGATTGACACTCTGCTCCAGACTAGAGCTCGATTAAATACGTGCCAGAGAAGGAACATAAGACCTTCTTTTCCAACAGGGGGAGTGGGATTGATTTGAAATATAAAACTATTTCATAACATAAGATTAGAAAAGACTGGCTGGCCCATCAAAGCTGTTGCATCAAAACAGTGTGCAACTTGTATTCCCCAACTCTTCCACTGACTTGCATCTATATTGCAACTTTATGTTAGAGTAAATCGTCTCATGGCACTTCACAGACACATTATCAAATAAAATTTGATATTGAGTCACGTAAAGGGATGATAGGGACAAATAACCAAAGGCTTGGTCAATGCCTTAGAGAAGGAAAGAGAGATAGAAGGGTGGAGAGGTTTAGGGTCAGAATTCCAGAGCTCAGCGCCAAGTGAGCTGAAGGCAATGGTAAAGAATTTAAAATAAGGAATGAGCAAAAGGCCAGAAGTGGAGGAGCACAGATATCTCGGAGGGTTGTAGGATTGGATAAGCTTATAGAGATAGAGAGGAGTGAGCCACGGAGAGATTTGCAAATAAGAACAAGAATTTTGTACTCGAGACTCCAGCCAGGCATTCTCTTACCAAAAACACAAGCCTATTTATGATTTATAAATTAGAGGACACTCTAAAGGCAATCAAGCAAACAGTTGGGGATTGTAATACTGATACCAGTCTCAGTAAATCACCAAATATAACTTGATATCTTCTACCTGCATGTATTCATTTAGCTCCCTCTTGTACTAGATTCAAATTGGGAGTTGGTGACATTGCTTTAACTCTACTCGTACACCACATAGTAACATGTATTTTGATATGATGAGAAATAGATAAGATTACGTTTCACTAGCTCTGGCCTCAAGTTCTATGCCTGCATTTTGAGGGAAAATTATTGCCAAACATTTCCCAAATTTACAATAATGGAACTGGCTTCATTATATTCCTCTGCAGCAGCTGCATAACCTGTCCTTTCCCAATAGAGCATGCTTACATCTGTAATACGGCAGAGTGCCCTCACAGCTGGACCTCTGTACACATCATCCTTCCCAGTCATGTCCTTGGTCAAACTGGAACATATTAGAAAACAAAAAAACATTAATTAACTGGAGAATCTTCGTTATTGACATCTGGCTGGTGGACAAACAGATTTTTAAAGTTGTATGAGGTGCTAATATAGTATCTTGATGAATATTTCTTGTTTTTCTTAATGCTGGGGACTTAAGTTTCAGGAAAGCACTGCACTAGGTTGAACCATAACCTGCTTTTGTCAGTCCTAAATCACAATCATCTTTATCCCCCCGCCCCCCAAGACTGCACTAATTGCACTACAATTCTGAGCTAATTTTATAAAGCTTCTAAACTAAGAGCTATGAGAAATAGAAAGGTTACATACTACTGACTCCCTCTTCATTTTTCGCCAACTGAAGCAAATTTTAAATCACAGTATTTTGAAACTTTACAAGGCATTACACAGTGAAAAAGATGACAAAAATTAAAATATGTATAGACATAAATGTGATAATACTAATGTCACAATCATTACCAGCGTTCTTACTGCTGGAGATTAAACTGACACTTCAATTAAAGTAGCAGCCAGACACTGAAGATCATCACCCTTCAAAAAAGAGAGTAACATTATAGTTCCTCTGAAGCTGTAAGACATACTTTCAAAAGGAGATCCAAAAGGCTTTTTAAAACCACTGGACTTGGAGGTAAAACAATTGCTTGCAACTTGTTTGGCAAGTTAATTCAGATTAATCTTGTTTGGTTCAGAAATTACACTAAAGACCTGGCTTCATTCCCAAACAGTAGATCGTGAACAATGAATGCATAATGACTCTGGCACCCGTTTCCACACAGCTTGAATATATCTAAGTCCTACAGAAGATGATTAACCAGCCCAGGGTAAAACACCACCAGGATCTCCATAGAGTCCTAAAATATAATTCAGAAAACTATTGTTACTCCTAATTATGCAATTCTTTTAATACTTTAATCCAGGCAGATAAAATTAAATTGCAACGGCTAATTGCCCTTTTTCACTCTTACCTGCTTGTAACTATTATCACATCTTCTGAAATGTTAGCCATCTCTTTAATTGTCAAGTAACACATTCTTCGGAGAGTTTGCTATAAATGGATAAAATCATTTTTTTTTTAAAAAGTGTGTAGTCGCTCAAAATATAACACAACCTCCAATCAACTGAAATTGTAACAAAGAGAAACAATACTATGCAGTGGAACACAAGATAATGTGTTGAAGATGAGAGAGTGAATTACATTAAAAAAGAAATAGTAATTAAGAACAGGAAATAGGAATAGGCAATATAACCCCTTGAGCCTGCTCCTCTATTTAATAAGATCATGGCTGTATTTCTACTTTTTCACCTCAACCCCATATCCCTTAATTTCCTTGCTGCCCCCAAAATCTATTGGGCTGTCTTGAAAATACTCAGCAACTAAGCATCCACAATATTCTGGCTAGAGAATTCAAAAGATTCACAAGCCTGAGTGAACACATTTAGCCACAACTCACTTCGAACTGCCCAATCCATAATCCTGACTACAAACTGTAGCTCTAAGCTCTTTAGCCAAGGGAAACATCCTCTAACAGGACCCGAGAGGTATGCCAATCAGTGACTTTTTCGTGAAAATAGACAAAATTTGAAATCCCAGGTATTTAATAAGTGAATAAAGCCAACAGATTGCAGTTTTAAACAACTGAAGTTTTACTATACAAAGTCAACAGCCAATTCTATATATCCTGTACTCGTATCAAGTGTTTTTAAAAATATAATATTGTATTAAGGTATTTGAAAATTTTTGTAACAGTAACATAAACAATGACATCAACATGGTAAAATTAAAATCCCCCCCCCCAGCCCAATCTTCACGCACCTCAACCATACAACAACAATCCCCTACCCCCCCCTTGGAATACTGCATCTGCTGACATTTTAATTTTCCCGAGAAAGTCAACGAACGGCTGCCACCTCCAGGAGAACCCTAACATTGACCCTCTTAAGGCGAACTTTCTTTTCTCGAGACTGAGAAACCCAGCCATGTCACTAACCAAGGTCGCTACACTCGGGGGCTTCAAGTCCCTCCGCATTAACAATATCCGTCTCCGAGCTACCAGGGAGGCAAAGGCCAGGACGTCGGCCTCTCTGGCCCCTTGAACTCCCGGATCTTCCAGCGATCCAAAAATCACTACCTCCAGACTCGGCACCACCCGTGTTTTTAGTACCGTAGACATCGCCTTAGCAAACTCTTGCCAAAACCTTCTACGCTTCGGGCATGCCCAAAACATGTGGACATGATTTGCTGGGCTTTCCGCGCACCTCGTACACGGCTAAATCGCTGGCTTTGAAAGCAGACCAAGGCAGGCCAGCAGCACGGTTCAATTCCCGTACCAGCCTCCCCGAACAAACGCCGGAATGTGGCGACTAGGGGCTTTTCACAGTAACTTCATTTGAAGCCTACTTGTGACAATAAGCGATTTTCATTTCATTTCATCCTCAACCCGAAGAACTTACTTATCCTAGCCGCTGTGTCATGTGTGCCCGGTGGACTACCTTAAATTGTATCAGGCAAAGCCTGGCGCATGATGAGGGGGTATTAACCCTGCTTAGGGCTTCCGCCATAGCCCCGCCTCTATCTCGCCTCCTAGCTCCACCCCCAATGGGCCGAGGTCCCGACAGCACAGAACACGTGTGGTCACACCAATTGTGAACCCGGCGTGGCGGCTGTGTGTCCAGCACTGCCACACTCGGCCGGGTCCGTGACGCTTGCCGGGGGGGGGGGGGGGGGGGGGGGGGGGGGGAGAACCAGTCTCTCCCAGGGCTGGGGGGACTGGTGGAGGGGTGGCCAAGAGGTTGAGCTGTGGGGTCGCAGATGGCAGGTTGGGTCTGCGCACGGCCGGCGTCATATTGTACGGCACGACTACTGCAGGTCGTCAGCCATGCCCATGTGCGACCCAGGACCAGGCCATTCTCCAGCCGTTTTCGGTGCGGGAGGTTCAGCCGGTGCCGGTGCTAGCCCCTCACTGGTACCGGAATGGGTGAGGGATTTGTGCCGATTTTTTTTCACGTAAACCTCCTGCAGATTCTCCATTCGAGCCGGCACTTAGCTCAGCAATATGGAATCTAGCCCCACATTTTTTTCCAGTAGCCTACCAGATGTCAATGATCACTGTAAATCATAAAAATCTTTCAAACTAGCTCCTCTCCTTCAAGGATTTGGCCTTTGATTTTCTCAGCCTGGAGACCCTCTTCCTTCCCCTGCCTGCAATGAGTCGTGAGCCAACAGGGCTCCATCTCAAATTGCTCCAACAACTGCTCAATCTTTTCTTCCGAGACTGCTTCCAACTGGATTTACAAGGTTGCATCCCTGCACTGGTACAATCCCAGCTCTTTAGCGGTGCTGAACAACCACTGTTCCCAAGTTTCTCGGAGCTCCAGATCTCCAGCTGCATGGAGCTATCCAGTGCACTGCTACTCAAATCTTTTCTCATGGCCTTGTTTTTGCATCATTCTCCAGGATTCATGATTGGATTAGCACACAAAAACTTTGGAACCTGAGCACCTTTTTTAGCCGCCCGCCCATGCAGGTGTACTACTGCCTTCTGCCCACCTTAGCACTCATTCCCCTTGGTTTCTGTGGCCATTAGCACCCGGTTTTACTGGGTTTCTGTGGCTATGACTCATCTTTCATCCTCACTCCACAGTACAAATATTTCCCACTTTGTCTGTTAGCTTTGACAAAGAGTCATCGGACTAGAAACATTAGCTTTTCTCTCCCGACAGATGCTGCCAGATCTGCTGAGGTTTTCCAGCATTTTCTTTTTCATTTCATTTCCTTTCTATAGTGTGGTGACTAAAACTGTTCACAGTACTCCAGCTGGGGCTTAATCAGTGTTTTATACAGCTCCAGCATAACCTCCCTGCTCTTATATTCAATGCCTTGCTAATAAAGGCAAGAATCCCATCGGCCTTCTTAACTTATCTACCTGTCCTGTTGTTTTCAGAGACCTGCACACCAAGGTCCCTTGGATCCTCTGTACTTTCTAGGTTCCGACCATTCATTGAATATTCTTTTGCCTTGCTAGTCCTTCCAAAATGTATTGTCTCATACTTTTCATGGTTAAATTCCATTTGCCACTCTTCTGGCAATCTAACTAGCCCATACATATCATCCTGTAGTCCAAGGCCTTGCTCCTCGCTTGTTACCACACCACCAAATCCCTATATATTTGCAACAAGACTTCATTTATCTTCCACTCTCCTTGCAGTACCTATATGCTCATTTCTGTGATTTTTGTAGAAAGACATCCAAATCCTTCTGAATGCCAACAGTTACTGGCCTCTCACCTTTTTTAAAATATTGTGCTTTTCCATTCTTCCAAATTTGATAATTTCACAATTTCTCAGGTGATAGTCCATCTGCCACTCACTTAGCCAGTCTACAGCCATTTGCTGCTCCTTTATGGTATCCTCAATGTTTATTTACTCACCTAGCTTTGCAACATTAGCAAACTTTACATTTGGTCCCTTCATCAAAGTCATTGCCATAGATTGTAAATAGCTCAGGCCCAAGCATTAATCCTTATGGCTCTCCACTGGTCATGCCCTACCAAACCAAAAATAGCCCATTTATTTATACTCTCAGTTTTCTGTCTGTTGACCAATCCTCAATCCATTCTAACATGCTACACCAATCCCATGAACCCTAGTCAATTGATACAGTGCAATCAGGAACAATCAGGAATAACATGAATAGAAAATAATCAAAAAATACATTATTAACATTGATTATACATTTAGAATTGTTTTGAAAGCAATATCCATTAATAATAATTACTGTTTTAAAACCAAAATCTGGAATGCTGCAGAACAAATCAAGTACATTTATGGCATGTCATCACCTACCCAAAATACACTATAATACAGCAAGTAAGAGTTCAAAAGGTGTGATATCATAACACTGCAGTCCAAAATAAAGCAACAAATGGTTAAAAATGTTTAGTAGTGAGCTGCAATCCAGAAGCCAATTAGTAAATATACAAACTGAATGAAGGCTGTGTCTTTTTAAAAACTTAATTAATCTCCCTTGATTCTGCCGATAGACAAAAAACGTTAATTATCAAACATCATTATTACTTAAACACCAATCAAAAAAGTCAAAGAACTTTTGTCATTGTCACAGTCATATTCAGCAGATACTTACATCATTACACTGAAACAGCTTAGTCATTGCAAAGAAGGCTTCAGTGGCTTCTGTTGTTCCAAAATGTTCCCCCTTAAAAAGAGAAGTGAAAAATAAAAGTAGGATCTCGACTTGTTAATGTATAGGAATTTAAAGCAAGTGCGCTGACAAATGAGCAATTCGTTGGATCTTTTCAAAATTGTAGCTTCTTTTAAATTGTGCAAGTTGGAAAATCACATTTTGCCATCCCATGAAAATCATCCTGCTGTGTTCCCTAGCTTGCTCTTCTTCACTTACCTTGATGTCCTGGCCATTATTTATCCCTCAACCAACATCAGAACAGATCATGTGGTCACTATCTCATTGCTGGCTGTGGAGCATGCAGTGCTAAAATTGGCTGGTTTTGCTGCATTTACAAGAATTACTACACTGTAAAGTATTTAATTGACTATAAAGTACTTTCGGATGTCTCTCGAGGTTGTGAGCACGAATATATGTTATTTATTATTTGTTCTTTCTTAGAACCTGATAATTGTGAATGCTGTGGTTGAGAATTAAAAAAAATTAGAGATCCCGGCCCACAGTGTTACTGTGATTTAGGAGAAAGGAGAAAAATGAACAGGTCTGTGAACTAGTAAAGTAATGGAATTGCTAAACAGAACAGAGATTAGGTTTGGTAAGTGTACTAATATATACCCAAACAATCGCAATTTCTCTGCAAATAATGAAGTCGCTGAAATTTTTGCTACCACCTCCCTCAATTTTCAAGTAGCACATGCCATTAGTAAATTTAAGGCCCTATTTTATGAATTTCAGACTCTTTGCAACTGCAGTCTGCAAGTTCGCATCAAAATTTCTTTTAGGGCTAGAATAATAGCTCGCCAGCTCAACTTTTCAATGAAAAAATTGACAATATGCTCGTATGGTATGACTTGACAATACAGGATAGCTCAAAGATATATTGTGTGCTCATTCCAATTGTCAGATCTTTTATAAAAAATTAATTTACGGGATGTGAGCAACACTGGCTAGACCAGCATTTATTGCCCATCCCAGCTGCCCTTGAAAAGGTGGGATGACCTGCCTTCTTGAACTGCTGCAGTTTTGGAGGTGCAGGTACACCCACAATGCTGTTAGGGAAGGAGTGCTATTGAAGGAACCTTGGTGAGTTTCTGCAATGAATCTTGTAGATGGTACGGACTGCTGCATGGTTCACTGGTGGTGGAGGGATTGAATGTTTGTGGAAAGGGTACCAGTCAAGTGGGCTGCTTTGTCCTGGATGGTGTTGAGATTCTTCAGCGTTGTCGGAGTTGCACTCATCCAAGCAAGTAGAGAGCCTGCCCACCATCACACCCCGATGTGCATTGTAGATGGTGGACAGGCTTTGGAGTCACTTGCTGCAGGATACCTAGCCTCTGACCTGCTCTTGTAACCACATTATTTACATGGCTAATCCGTTAAGTTTCTGGTCAATATAACCCCAGGATGTCAACAGTAGGGATTCAGCGATGGTAATGCTTTTGAATGTCAAAGTGGGGGGGGGATGTTAGATTCCCTCTTGCTGAAAATGGTCATGGACAGGCACTTGTGTGGCACAAATATTTCTTGCTACGTGTCTGTCTAATCCTGGATATTGTCCAGTTCTTGCCACATTTGGATATGGACTGCTTCAGTATCTGAGGAGTTGCAAATGGTGTTGAACATTGTGCAATCATCAGTGAACATCCCCACTTCTGACCTTATGATGGAAGGAAGGTCATTGATGAAGCAGCTGAAGATGGCCATGCCGAGGACACTATTCTGAGGAACTCCTGCAGTGATATTCTGGAACTGAAATGATTGACCTCCAACCACCACGGCCATCTTCCTTTGTGTCAAGTATGACTCCAACCAGCCGAGGGTTTTCACCCCGATTCTCATTGACACCAGTTTTGCTCGGGTTCCTTGATGCCATAGTCAGTCCAATACTGCCTTGAGGTCAATGTCAGGCACTCTCGCCTCACCTCTGGAGTTTGGCTCTTTTATTCATGTGTGAACCAAGGTTTTAAAAAGGTTAGGCCATGACAGTATCGGTAGGAGTGCCCACTGCACAGTATTTGTGGAGACAAAGTCCCACCTTCACATTGAAGATACCCTCCATCATGTTGTGTGGCACTACCACTGTGTTAAATGGGGTAGACTTCGAACAGATCTCATAACTCAAGAGTAGGCATCCATGAGGCTATGTGGGCCATCAGCAGCAACATTGTACTCAACCCGAAGGCCCGGCATATTCCTCACTCTACCATTACCACCAAACCAGGGATCAACTCTGGTTCAATGAAGAGTGCAGGAGAGCATGCCTGGAGCAACACCAGGCATTCCTAAAAATGAGGTGTCAAACTGGTGGAGCTACAACAGGTGAGTTACTCACTGCAGAATTCCCAGCCTCTGATCCGTGATCCATGGTATGCAATACCCATCATCACACTGTGATTGCCAATCAATACAAATGAAGGGAAGAGACGTTCAAGTCATTCGTAACTCATCCTACTGCTCAACACTAAACTCACAAATCAAGTTACCATCAGTAAGACACCATTACATCTTAAGATAAATATTTGAAGCAGAGAAGATGCAAACCTAGAGGAATGGACAGGACAGTGGGATTAGGTAAGAGCAAACACAGATACAACAGGCTGATTCATTTCCTCTGGTGCTCCATTTTATTAAAGTTGTTTCTCAGCAAGATAAAGAAAATGGAAAACACAATCTCCCCTGTAGAAATGCACAAATACAAATGGCACTAAAATTAGTTATATTTAAGATGTTTTTCTTCAAAGTCCTCAGACTCACATTTGAAAATGTAAAAACTGCAATAATCAGATCCTTTCGACAATTCTGTCTTTAAGGCATACATAGAAAACACATAACCAGAGACAAATTATACACAGGACACTTAATCATTTCTGCTAATGGACTAACATTATATGAATTGGTAATCTTCCACTAAACATCAATGCGTAAGAAATACAAGGGGAATTATAAAAATATCTATTGCTGCAAGTTCTTGCAAACCTTTTATGAAGCAAATATTTTATTGGAGTGTTACATCTGTTTTAGTGCAAGAAGATCTCAGATTAGATCATTAATAACAGAATACATAACAATTACAATGCCTGAGAATGTAGTGGAAGCAGATTCAATCGAGGCTTTGAAAAGAGAACTGAACAATTATCTGAAGAGAAAAGATTTTCAGGGCTATGGGGGAATAGATGGGTGAGTAGGACTAGCTGAGTTACTCCCGGAGAGCTGGCACGACAAGGTTAGCAAACAACCTCCTTGTCTGCTATAACCATTCTGATTCTTACCTGGTTGAGCAGGTAGAGGATCTTTGTCAGGATCTGTAAGCATTTTCTGGGATTTAGCGGTGTTTCATTGAATAAACGGGCCTGTTAATAATAAAAAGGATTGTTAATACTGCATAGAAATCTTCTACAAAAATTATTAAAATAAGCTGCTGTTTTTTGATAAACATTCTGTTGGAGATAGTTTTTATATTCAAGAAGGCAGGGGAACAGAATAATTTCACACACATGGCATCCAATGTCATAATCAACTATGTTCAGGTCAACTACATTCCATATTGAATATGTTTCCTGAACTCTGCACAAACATAGGAAAAAGATTTCATCGGAACTCGATGCATTGAAATTGTAGGCCTGTTTTTCATAAATGGATTTACAATTTTACTGCACAACACATAGGACATTTTGCCCTATGTGCTTAGGGCATCTTCCCCTATGTACTTAACCTAATCAGAAGAGTACCATCAGTCTCTGCACTCACGTGAGATTTCCATTACTCAGGACTTAAAACATTTTAAATGAATGGGTTAAAAGCTCGTGTAAAATAATGGACAAATTTCAATTGAGTACATTAGTTGTTCCTATACTACCATCCTACAGTGCAATTTAAATTAAATTCAATAAAATGAAGACCATAACACTATTGCTGATTGTTGTAAAAACCCATTTGATTCTCTAATGTCCTTTAGGGAAGGAAAGCTGACATCCTTACCTGGTCTGGCCTACATGTGACTCCAGACCCACATCAATGTGGTTGACTCTTAATGCAAGCTCAAGGGCAATTAGGAATGGGCAATAAATGTTGGCACAGCCTGCAACACCCACATCCCATGAACGAAAAAAAAAAATTCAGGGTCACCTCTTTCTGAGCTCTACAAGCTTTCCATCTCTAGACCATGACACACTCTGGGCTTAAGTCTCCCATGAGTATACAACAGCCTTTATGATCTTCTAACCAGGTGACTAAAAATCTACTATATGATGTTTGTACCATATTCCTCGGTCACCATTTTAAAGTAATTAATTCATTTAAAGTAAAGGCAACACAGTGGCACACAACACCAGGGACCTGGGTTCAATTCCAGCCTTGGGCGACTGTTTGTGTGGAGTTTGTACGTTCTCCTCAGGGTGCTCTAGTTTCCTCCCACAATCCAAAGATGTGAGGGTTAGCTGGACTGGCCATGCTAGATTTCCCCTTAATGTCCAGGGATGTGCAGGTTAGGTTACGGGGAAAGGGTGGGGTGGACGGGGGAGTGTAAATGGGTAGTGTGCTCAATAGAAGGGTTGATGCAGATTCGATGGGCTGAATGGCCTCCTTCTGCACTGTAGGGATTCTCTGATGATATTGTTAACTAATTCTAGAATGAAATAAAAATTGTATTTAATGCTAGATAATAGTACCATTTCTTTACATACCAGCTGTACCTGAACAGTCACTTTACTTAACAGATCCTTCAGCAATCAATGAAAAGTCTACTATTTGTCTTTCAGTCACTGTAATAAAACATGCGGCAGGAATATAAAAGGCTTGAAATTTCCACACGGTGGAGGCTATTTAGTCTGTGCCACATTCAAGCTGTCTGTCTCCTTGTTCTTTAATATTTGTATTCAGATGCTCAAGATTAACTCCTCTTCAACATCACAATTGCCTCAAGTTCAATACCCACTTGTGGTAATGCACCCCACAATCTAATAACAGTTTACATGAGCTTATTATTTTACCTTTCCAGTACTTATTGTTCTCAGGCAGTCCCTCAGAGTTGAGGATGACTTGATGACTACACTAAAAATTAGTTTTCAGGTGATTCAGGAGTCCAATGAGCGGTCTACAGCCTCAGCCATAGGTGGGGCAGACAGTGGTTGGAGGAGCGGGTGGGGTGGGGTGCCCAGCTTGCCATGAACTCCTTCTATGTTGGCGCTTAGCTTCAGCTTGGTCTTGGTGATGAAGCGCGAGGTGATCAGCTACTTCCCGGATGCTTTTCCTTCACTTCGGTCGGTCTTAGGCCAGGGATTCCCAGTTACTGGTGGGATGTTACACTTTTTCAAGAAGGCTTTGAGGGTGTCCTTGCCTCTGCCCTCCTGGGGTTCGCTTGCCATGCTGAAGTTCCAAGTGGAGTACTTGTTCAAGTCTCATGTCAGGCATTCAGATGGTGTGGCCTGCCCAGTGGAGCTGATTGGTCAACGCTTCGATGCTGGGGGTGTTGGCCTGAGGAAGAACACCAACATTGGTGCACCTATCCTGCCAATGGATTCATATGGTCTTGTTGAGGCAGCACCAGTGGTGCTTCTTTAGGGTTTTGAGGTACCAGCTGTGCATAGTCCACGTCTCTGAGCCATACGGGAGGGCAGATATCACTACTGCACTGGAGACCATAAAGTTTGGTGCCACATCTGAGGTACTGATCTTCAAACACTCTCTTCTTCAGGAGACTGAAGGCTGTGCTGTGCTGTCACACTGAAGGTGGTGTTGAATCTCATTGACGACTGTCCTGGTTGGCAATAGGCTCCCAAGATATGCAAAGTGTTCCACGTTGTCCAAGGAATCACCATGGATTTTGATAACCGAGGGGGTGGGGTTGGGGAGCTTTGTAGCTTTGTCTTATGGATGTTTGCTGTAAGGCCAATGCTCTCTAACACCTTAGTGAAGGTGCAACGACACATTCTGCCTCCAAGTCTGCGCAGGGGCAAGCATCATCTGGATATTGTAGTTCAATGACAGAGGATGGGACGACCTTGGATCCGGCCTGCAGGTTCCGGAGATTGAACAGATTCCCATTTGTTCCGTTGTTTAGCTCCACTCTAGTAGGGAGCTTGCTGAGGGTGAGGTGCAGTATCGCAGCAAGGAAAATCGAGAAGAGCGCTGGTGCGGTGATACAGTCTTGCTCGATCCCAGTTCGAGCATGAATTGGGTGGATCCATTGGTCAGGATCATGGTTTACATGTTAACATGGAGCTGGCAGAGGATGGTGACAAACTTTGGGGGCAGCTGAAATGGAGGCAGATGCTCCATAATCCCTTGATGCTGACAATGTTGAAGGCCTTTGTGAGGTCAAGGAAGGCCATGTACAAGGGTTGATGCTGTTCCCTGCATTTCCCTTGTAGTTGCCGTGTGGTGAAGATCATGTCCGTTGTACTCTTTCATGGGCGGCTTCTGCATTGCGACGTTAAGGAGGTCTCTTGGGATGACTTTCCTTGTGGCCGACAGCAGAGAATTTCATCTGTAGTTAGACATGTCACCTTTCTTGATGATGGTCACCTTTCTTGAAGATGGTCACGATTATGTCATCACTGGAGATCTCCTGGTATTTGCATCAATAGGCTTTCTCCACCATGTTTTAGTGCTTTGGCGGGGA
This sequence comes from Scyliorhinus canicula, assembly GCF_902713615.1. NCBI lineage: Eukaryota > Metazoa > Chordata > Chondrichthyes > Carcharhiniformes > Scyliorhinidae > Scyliorhinus > Scyliorhinus canicula. Next base: position 152,688,784 of record NC_052156.1, read on the forward strand.
TTCCATTTGCTCCTAATGCCTTGTTGTCATTTAGCTATCAGGTGGCCTTTTCTACCTTCTGCTGTGCTGAGATGGTGGCAGGTAGCATGCTGCAAGATGGAGTCGAGGACATTCATGTTGAAGCCAGAGTCTCTGTTAAGGAAGTGTTCGAGGACTGCCTGTCTGTTCTTGATGAGCACCCCTCTGTTCTTGGCCAACAGTGGGATAGGGCATTGGGTGCTTGGACTCTCGGTGGTCTTGACTACACTAAAGAAACTTCATGTCATGGTTATCAGCCAACTGCTGGATCTCCTGCGCTCTCTGCACCCACCATCTGTTCTTTAGGTCACACGATTTTTGCTGGACTTCAGCCATCTGTAGAGCTGTATGTGTGGCACGGTAGCACAGTGGGTAGCATTGTTGTTTCACAGTGCCAGGGACCTTGGTTCGATTCCCGGTTTGGGTCACTGTCTGTGTGGAGTCTGCACGTTCTCCCCGTGTCTGCATGGGTTTCCTCCGAGTGCTCCGGTTTCCTCCCACAAGTCCCGAAAGACATGTACGTTAGATGAATTGGACATTCTGAATTCTCCCTCGAACAGGCGAGGATTGTGACGACTAGGGGATTTTCACAGTAACTTCATTGCAATGTTAATGTGAGCCTACTTGTGACACTAATAAAGATTATTATTATTGTTTTCTTGCTCTTGTGTTGGGTTGCTGTTTCAGGTTGTTGAGGCGTATCAGCTCCTGGATCTCCAGGTTGTTCTCAGCGAACCAGTCTTGGTATTTCTTGGTCGAGTGACTAAGCGTGCCTTCAAAGCTGCTGATTTTGGAGGCCTTGGGGATTTTCGTCTCACCTCTAGCGTTGGGGCGAAACAAATTCCATGGGGGCAGCAATCCCCTTTCCACAAGGTTCACTGAGCGGGCCTTGCCTTCCCTGCCAGGTCACACTTATAATAATAATCTTTATTGTCACAATGAAGTTACTGTGAAAAGCCCCTAGTCACCACATTCCGTCGCCTGTTCGGGTACACAGAGGGAGAATTCAGAATATCCAATTCACCTGACAGCACGTCGTTCTGGACTTGTGGAAGGAAACCGGAGCACCCAGACGCACCCACGCAGACAAAGGAAGTGAGAACGTGTAAATTTCACACAGACAGTGACCCAAGTCGGGAATCGAACCTGGGATCCTGGAGCTGTGAAGCAACAGTACTACCCACTGTGCTACTGTGCTACATCAAGCAGCGATGTCAATGTTGAAACACACACAATCCAAGGCAATGATAGCAGTAGGCCATTCTAGTTGGGGCTGTCCATGAGGGTACAGATGTTCCAGATCCCGGAAAGAAGCAGCGGAAGATGCCTGTGTGTGAGTTCTTTTAATGTGGAGTGGTCATCGCACACCAGCTACCACACAGGCTTGACGGAGAAAGGCCTTAATCCAGTGGCAAGGGGGTCCAAGACGACTGGAGATTCAGCTTCACTGTAATGGGCCGAGGACAGACAAACGCACGTACTCCTACTGTCCCCCATTCTCCTTCACACAGGACCTTTCTCCCGGAGATTCAAAAAGTGCAGTGGTGGCCTCATGAGCTCGTGAGGGTGACACTGGCCTGTGGGTCTCCACTGCGCCTCATGTAATCTCTCGCTGTTAATGCCCCTGCTACTCCTCTCTCACTCTCTTGCAGTTAATGGCCCACTGTTCTTCTTGTACGCTCCTGCGTTTCCCAGCGCTGTCACTTTTTTAAAAAAATGTCTCGCCTCTCTCTCGCTCTGCGCTCTTTATTGAAATCTTGCCTCTCTTTCACCGTGCTCTTTATGAAATCTCACCTCTCTGTGCTCTTTATTAAAATTTTGCTTCTCTCCACGTTCTTTCTTTAAGTCTCGCCTCTCTTTCTCTGTGCTCATTATTAAAGCTTTGCTTCCCTTTCTCCATGCTCTCTATTGAAATTTTGCCTTTCTCTCCACTCTTCATTTCAGTATCTAGTACTAATCCTAAATTTTGCTACTTTTCACAATTTTCCATTCAAAAGTTTGAATGTTTCTATTACCTTTCTGCTGCTTCTAGTTTTTACAATTCTTACTTCGGAACTGTATTTTCCCGTCCCTATTAAATTCCAGATAATCCTCTGTCTCTTTTCCATGCCTTCACATTTCAAAACTGCAGAGTATTTTAAATGTAGCTTTGCCAATATCCTGCCCAATTTCATCATGACCTTGATTTTGTAGTCAGTGCACCCATTAAAAAAAGCGAGACACTCTTTGTCTTTTTAATGGTTACTGCTGTTCTGCTTTTGAAGGTTTTAAAGTTGACAGGTTTTGATAGTAAATTCAGACAAATTATTCTATTGGACGAGGGGGTCATCAATGAGGTCATAGATATAAAATTATTGGTAAAAGGTCTAGAGAGGAGCTGGTGAGAAACATTTTCACTCAGAGTTGTCAGGATCTGTCACAATCTTTCTCAAACGGTGTTGGAAGCACATTCCATAAATAATTTAAAAAGGAGTTGTAAAGGTACAAGGCTACAGACAAAAAACAGGGATATACGATTAAGCACAACTGCTCCTTCTATATCTGCATTGTTGTTTTCACAAATTTCTCAGTGTCACTTTATCAAAGAATGGGAAACGGTGCATTTTAAAGTTGTGGTTTTTAAATGAAGTCATAAACAATCTCAATGTCAGCAACCACATTCTTCTATCTTGGGAATTAAAGAAACAGAGATGATATTGAACACTTGCCTCTTGCAGTACTGCACTCTTCTCTAGTTGTTGGTAAGGATTGGATCCACTTCCTAAAAGGAATACAAAAAAACAAGGGTGAATATGATGCACCAATAGTAATTGATGATCAATATTGTACTATAAATTAACTGGTCCTAACGCTATCTTGACAAATATTTGTACTCATATTTCACTCCAGGACTTTTTTAAAAACATCATTCTTTTGCCCCATACACACCCTCATTGGTGTATCCTTGTCAGTCTAACCAGTTTCATAGGTATCAAAAGTACCATACTACTGATTTGTACAACCAGCAGGAAGATTATATGATTGGTAGATTTCAACTCGCTTCCACATGCATTCACGTAACTGATACGGACAGGATGACCGTTTCATTATACACTGTAGAAAAATTACATTCCATCTACATTGAAATACTTTCATTGTGCAAATAAAAAGGCATAGCTGTTGAAATTAACATAAATGCAATGTTCATGGGCTCCCTAACTTTATGAAATTGGTTCAATCTTTACTTCAGTACTTTCATTGTGCTTTCTATTAGTCAAGATAAATAAGTTTTATTGCAGAGAAAGTGGTGGGGAAACTGTCCCTGAAAAATTTACTGAACCTCTCTGCATGTTCCCATGGGTTGGACGAACATTCCCTACATTTTATCTTATTGCTGGAAAACATATAACAAATTACTTAATTATAATTTATAAAATGACAATTAACTTACAGCTTATCTATTTTGAAACACATTTCCACCAACATTTTGCTTGTAACTGGAAAACTCTACAAATTCAGTTACTAACATAAGTTCTTGGCCCGTAAGTTCTGTGCAGTGGCAATTTGATAATAATAATAATAATAATAATCTTTCTTATTGTCACAAGTAGGCTTACATTAACACTGCAATTAAGTTACTGTGAAAAGCCCCAGTCCAGCACCTGTTCGGGTACACAGAGGGAGAATTCAGAATGTCAAATTCATCTAACAAGCACGTCTTTCGGGACTTGTGGGAAGAAACCAGAGCACTTCGAGGAAACCCACACAGACACTGGGAGAAGGTGCAGATTCTGCACAGACAGTGACCCAAGCCGGGAATCAAACCTGGGAACCTGGTGCTGTGAAGCAACAGTGCTAACCACCATGCCGCCCAGTCGGATTGCCACTCTGCTTCTACTTACTGATCTGGAAATTAAGCTGCTCCTTTCTCACCCGACCTTTTGACTCAGGCTGGACGAGAAAAGAGTAGAACAGCACTTTCCCAAGGCCTTCTGTCCAGGGCAGCGGAGGTAAGGAACCCTTGCCACATTTTTACGGCACTAGGGGTCAGATAGTCAGTGGGGGCTGGTCAGTGTGGAGGGGCTCAGATAGTCAGGAGGGTGGTGTGTGGGTAGGGCAATCAGGGTGGATTAAGTACTATAGTTACTTAGAAGTGGTTTTAAGTCTTCCAACTTTTTCTGGAGAACAGTTACTGGAAGAGTGTCGAAATCCAAAGTTCGCAATTTTTATCATACTTGCAGATGGTTACCCAACGGAGGTCTGAACACTGCGGGCATTTGCCTTGCAATTCCCACATGGGGGCATTTGGGTGGGTGGGTGCCAATGCATCCTTGGAATATCCTCCAGTTACAACACCCCAGAGTTTGGAAGTTACAGACCATTATTTAATCCCAAAGAGGTAAAGGATATTCTAATCACTATGTGAAAGCACAATGAAATCCTGAACAAGCAGCTGATTCTACGTTTAATTTCCTAGTCTGTGCTATGCTAGCTGATTGCAGCCAGAATGTCATTTGGGCTGTTACAACTGGCCTTAGCGATCATGGTCTAACGTAAGGAGAGAAAAGAAAATCAGCCAAGGCATCTATTGCTAATTACTGTCCAGTGACCTCTGCTAACAAGCATGAATTCTGGTCAAGGCCAGCGTCAAGCTTCGCAGTCATGCCTAATTCACACAAGAATGGTCACTTGGATTAGGTACCAGAGGGTTACCAGCATCTGTTCAATCATACTACAGCAAAAGACTGTTCACGAGGAAAGAAAAAGAACAAACATCCTTGGGCTATAGTTCAACCACACTTAATACTTCAATACAATGGCACAATGGGTTGATGCCTCAGATGAAGCCAGTATATTGCATCTTTGTTTATCTTTTGGATTGCATTGGAGAATTATTGCACTAACTTGGCTCCATAGCGAAGATCGGAGCTTCGCTTTCTCACACTGACAAGATTTGGTGGTAGCATCCAACATGTCCATCAAATTTTATTAACAGCCACCTGTTCATAAAATTATTTTATTCTCGTGATATGGCAAACAAGGGGCCAAATGTACCATATTGATCTTAAAGACAGCATTACACTACCTAATAAGAATTATAAGTGTGCAGTTGCTGGTATATCATACCTTTATCATTCAGAATAAGAATAAGTACAATGGCTGTTAAGTATGCACTATGGCCATATACGAAATGCAATTATAGATTGAACACAACAGTCACAACACCAGCACCAAAGCTCATGATCAAACTAATGGCATAATTTAATCAACTAACTTTAGTTCTAATACATTAAGGCATTGAAAAGCAAATTGATCTACAAACTTTCCCAAGATAATCATTATGTCTCCTGCAAGTACTGCAAAACAACTCTATTTAAAGTTACACCAAAATAAAGATACAATTTCCTCCAGGATATGCAAACAATTTACCTCAAAAAACAGAATTGCTTCCTCTTCCAGCCTCACAGGCCAGTGGTTGCAACTTCAGATCATTATCAATTACAAATTTATTTTGCAGATCTTGACATTTCTGTTCCTGCCTCTGTGGGCAAAATTATTTTTCCCCCATTGAAAACAAATCAATCAAAGAGTAATAATGCACTCATTCCACTATATATTAACACACACATACACAGAGATGCAGCTTGAGCAAGAACTAGATTACCTTTCTTCAAGTAATTGAGAGAGGTACCAATAAATATACAAATTCTTGTTTATGATGTTTAGAACATAAGTCAATAAGGATCAAGATGAGGAGCATTTTTGTACTGTATGGTAATTAAATACCTTTCAAATCAGCTGATAAGCAATACCAGATGGATAGCTTCAGGAGCTAAGTAAAACATTTTGATAGCTATAAGCAATGATGCTGACTAAGTTCAGTGGAACATAATTATTATAGGACAAGTCCAAAACTTCAAAGTCATCAAAACAATTTGATGGCTGAATTACATATTGACTTTAGCTCATAACTCGATGAATAATATTTGATGTAAGGAAAGTACCATTTTTCAAAGATTTACCAATTCACAAAACAACCCAGATAGCAAAAACCTTTCAAAATTTACTTCAAACAGACAGACTGGCAAACTAATTCAACAAATTAGCAATGCAAAAGTAAATTACAAGTACTGTCGTTGAGAATTTATTAGGGTTTATTTTAACACTATTGCCTGGCTGACAAGGTAAAGGTATCGCTTCATGTACTATAGAATCACAGAGACTTTCCCGCAGCATCAACCTTCACTTCCCACCACCCCCTCCAGTCCCAAAAAAGTCTCAGAATCAGTGCTGATCTGTGCTCTTAATTATCTCAGACAGATTAGAAGTTTAGCTGCAATTTGGAGGGGAAAAATAACAAGATAAGATCAAGCAAGATTTCTGATCACAGTGTAATGTTTCCTAATAAAGATGGAAATACTGAGATCCCAGCCCCGGGTCACTGTCCGTGTGGATGTTGCACATTCTCCCAGTGCCTGCGTGAGTTTCACCCCCACAACCCAAAGATTTGCAAAGGATTCTATTGATGCGATCATCAGATTAATCAAGGACAGCCCCATCAATGACACCAATCAAGAGCATTTCAGTGTTCCTTCCTGATTTCAATCGCAAACTTCAATGTCCAATTTGTCTTTATGACAGGGAATGTGACCAAAAGATGTCTGGCGTTGATGACTGCAGTGTTCTCGAATGTGATTTGCATTGCTCCACCTGTGTTATTTGCCTGAGCCATACCATTGAATTTGCATCAATCCCCTCAGGCTGATTAAAATACCAACAAAAGTATTATTTCATCAGACCTGCACTCTTCCAATACTTTTGTCGAGATTAGACGGCATATACCCACACTATTCCTGTATCTGTTCACCACCTAGTCCTCATCCACCTATCTAAATTAATCTTGAACATTGACAGAATTCTAGACTCAACCACTAACCCTGGAAGTAAATTCTGTACCTTCACAACTCTGTGTAAAGAGGTCTATATTACAACTATGTTCTAAGTTTCTTATGTAAATTTAGAAACTTGATCAGATACCAGAGGGCTGATGGATCCTGTGGAATCCTATTCAGCAAAATAGAGCATGAGAGTTTTGTTTGATGGTGAGTGGGGAGCATGCTGCCACCCTAATCAAATTGTTTCCTTTAATATGGATATTGGAGTAGTGCATTACTATTCATCTGCAGCCAACCCCATCATTAGTTGCCCTAAGATGCTGGTGATGGACCTACCCTTTTAACTACTGCAGTCCTTGTGCTAAAGTAGCTCTCATAATGATGCTGGCCAGTGCTCCAGGATATTGGTCCAGCAACAGTGAAGGAATAGTAATATATGCCTAAGTCACAATCATGTATTGTTTGGAGTGGAGTGCAAAAATGATGGTATACTCACGATTATACTGTTTGTCCTTCTCGGTGGATTGAGAAATACAATTTAAAGTAATAAAAAAAGGCTCAGAAACTCCCAAGTGCCCGCAGAGCCACTGCTGGCATATCAGTGCAGTCTAAGGGCAGAGGACTAGTAGGTTTCTCACTGACTGTACAGCTAAACATCAATAAAAGCAACATGCAATTATAGAACATAGAACAGGCCCTTCAGCCCACGATGTTGTGCCGACCACTTATCCTAATCTAAGATCACCTAACCTACACCCCTTCAATTTACTGCTGCCCATGTGCTTGTCTGAGAGTCGCTTAAATGTCCCTAATGATTCTGACTCCACCGCCTCTGCTGGCAGTGCATTCCACACACCCATCACTCTCTGTGTAAAGAACCTACCTCTGACTATACCTATACCTTCCTCCAATCACCTTAAAATTATGTCTCCTCGTGACAGCCATTTCCACTCTGGGGAAAAGTCTCTGGCTATCCACTCTATCCATGCCTCTCATCACCTTATACACCTCTATCAAGTCACCTCTCTGCCTTCTTCGCTCTAGTGAGAAAAGCCCTAGCTCCCTCACCCTTTCTTCATAAGACATGCTCTCCAGTCCAGGCAGCATCCTGGTAAATCTCCTCTGTACCCTCTCCAAAGCATCCACATCCTTCCTATAATGAGGCGACCAGAACTGGACACAATATTCCAAATGTGGTCTAACTAGGGTTTTATAAAGCTGTAGCAAAACCTCACGGCTCTTAAACTCAATCCCCCCGTTAATGAAAGCCAACACACCATATGCCTTCTAAACAACCCTATCAACCTGGGTGGCAACTTTGAGGGATCTATGCACGTGGATCCTAAGATCCCTCTGTTCCTCCACACTTCCAAGAATCCTGCCTTTAGCCCTGTATTCAGCATTCAAATTCGACCTTCCAAAATGAATCACTTCACATTTATCTAGGTTGAACTCCATCTGCCACTTCTCAGCCCAGCTCTGCATCCTGTCAATGTCCTGTTGTAACCTGCAACAACCCTCAACACTATCTAGAACGCCCACAAACTTCGTGTTATCGGCAAACTTACTAACCAACCCTTCCACTTCCTCATCCAAGTCATTTATAAAAACCACAAAGAGCAGAGGTCCCAGAACAGATCCTTGCGGGACACCACTGGTCACCGACCTCCAGGCGGAATACTTTCCATCCACTACCATTCGCTCTCTTCTTTTGGCCAGCCAATTCTGTATCCAGACAGCCAAATTTCCCTGTAACTCATGGCCCCTAACTTTCTGAATGAGACTACCATGAGGAATCTTATCAAATGCCTTACTGAAATCCATATACACCACATCCACTGCCCGACCTTCAGTAATGTGTCTCGTCACATCCTCAAAGAATTCAATGAGGCTTGTGAGGCATGACCTGCCCCTCACAAAGCCATGCTGACTATCTTTAATCAAACTATGTTTTTCCAAATAATCATAAATCCTCTCCCTCAGAATCCTTTCCAATATTTTGCTCACCACAGACGCAAGACTGATGGGTCTGTAATTCACAGGGATTTTTCTATTCCCTTTCTTGAACAGGGGAACAGCATTCGCCTCCCTCCAATCATCCGGTACCACTCCAGGGGAGTGAGGACGCAAAGATCGTCGCCAACGGCGCAGCAATCTCCTCCCTCGCTTCCGTAGTAACCTTGGGTATATCCCGTCAGGCCCAGGGGACTTATCTATCCTGATGCTTTTCACCATTTCCAGCACATCCTCCTTCTTAATATCAACCTGTTCCGAGTCTATTGACCTGGTTCACACTGTTCTCATGAGCAACCAGGTCCCTCTCTCAGCCTCCCCTACTTCTCAGACTCTAGGCACAAGTTCCCTCCACTATCCCTGATAGGCCCTACTCTCACTCTGATCATCCTCTTATTTCTCACATAAGTGTAGAACGTCTTGAGGTTTTCCCTAATCCTTCCCGCCAGGGCCTTTTCATGCCCCCTTCTAGCTCTCCTCAATCCATTTTTGAGGTCCTTCCTGGCTACCTTGTAACCCTCTAGAGCAGGGGTGGGCAAACTTTTCCGTGCAAGGGCCACATTCAGAAATTCACAATTTTAAAGGGCCGCATAGTATATTAAGTAAAATAATTACTTCACCCGGTTATGATTCTGGGCGCCTCATATAGGACATAGAACAGCACAGAACAGGCCCTTCGGCCCTCGACGTTGTGCCGAGCAATGATCACCCTACTCAAGTCAACGTATCCACCCTATACCAGTAAGTAACCCAAGAGCCCCCCCCATTAACCTTAAAAAAATAATAAAAATTTTTTAAAAATTAAAAAAATTTAAAAAATTTTTTTTTTTTTTAAATGACTTGGTGGGCCGCATAAAGACCTTTGGCGGGCCGCATGCGGCCCGCGGGCCGTAGTTTGCCCACCCCTGCTCTAGGGCCTTCTTCATAAGTTTCCTTCTTCCTCTTGACTAGATGCTCCACTTCTCTTGTCATCCAAGGCTCCTTCACCTTACCATTCCTTCCTCGTCTCAGCAAGTGCTCCTTAAACAACCCCCACATTATTGTTGTGTATTTCCCCAAGAACAATTGTTCCCACTTTATGCTCCTCAGCTCCTGTCTAATGGCAGTATAATTTCCCCTCCCCCAATTAAATACTTTCCCATACTGTCTGTTCCTGTCTCTCTCCTTGACTATGGTGAAGATCAAGGAGTTGTGGTCACTGTCACCGAAATGCTCTCCCACCGAGACATCGGACACCTGGCCTGGTTCGTTGGCGAGCACCAAGTCCAATATCCCCCCCCCCCCCACCTAGTCGGCCTATCTACATATTGAGTCACTGTACACACCTGACAAAATCTGCTCCATCCAAACCATTTGCACTAAGGAGGTTCCAATCAATATTAGGGAAGTTGAAGTCACCCATGACCACAATTATATTGCAGTTTAACTTAGTAAGAACCTCTCAAAATACATTACAGGGTGTTATCAGATGAAACTTGACATTGAACCACCAAAAGAAATATCAGGGCAGGTGTCCAAAAATTTGGTCATAGAAGTTTAAAGGAGGGAGAGAGAGAGGGGTAATAAGGTTTAGTTTATGGTCAAGACATCTGAAGGCATAACCAAAGGTTTTATTTGTTCAATTGATGTGGTTGTTATCATTGGCAAGGCCAGCAATTGCTGTCCATCCTTAAATGTCCTTGAGGTGGAGATGAACATCCTTCTTCAACTGCTGCAGTACCACATGCTGATCAGTAGGGAATTTCAGGATTTTGATCCAGCGACAATAAATAAAGGGTGCTATAATTCCAAGTCAGGAAATTATGTTCTTTGGAAGGTCCCATGCATCTACTGTTCTTGTTCTTCCAGATGGTAGAGGTCATAAGTTTGCAAGGTGCTGTTGAAGAAGCCTTTGAGTGGTGAATTGCCGCATTGTACCCTATGGAAGGTAGACCAATCAGCCTTTACCCAGGATGGTGTCAGGTTTCTTGAGTGTTGTTTGAGCTGCACTCATCCAGGCAAGTGTGAGTATTAGATGGTAGAAAGGCTTCAAAAAAATCAGGAGGGGAGTTGCTCGATAACCAGGTATTGCAGAACACTTAGTCTCCAACTATTCAGCTCATCGAGTCTGCACCCTCCCTCCAAAACATCACCCTACCTAGGCCCACTCCCTTACCCTATGACTGTAACCCCACCTAACCTGCACACCTTTGAACTGCTCTTATAGCCACAGTATTTATGCGCCTGACAGAGTGGAGAAGAAATTTCTGTCCATCCAAAACTTGATGTTGGACAAGCAGCCTGACAAATCAGAGACAGTAGAGTGATCGAGTCAAGTGGAATCTGATGTTTAGGACTGAGGGGCTGCATGTTGACGAGGGATTGGGGGGGGGGGGGGGAGAGCCAGGGTTCCAGGACACCAAAGGTGTCTGATAGCCAGGACCATGCGGTGCTGACTTGTTGCACTATCTAAAATGAAGTGGTCATGGTCCCAGTCTTCCAGATCTACCTTGACAAGTTCTATTAATAAACCGGTTCCCAGCCAACCTGCCATCGCTCGGGGCGCTGCGGAACTGATCCATTATAAATTATACACACCGACCTGGACATTTTAAACCTGATCTGAGGCTGTTTACATTCAAAGCAATGTACATAGTGCCCCGCCCCCTCACAGGCCTGTATAGTCCGAGGTGGGGGAATGTGTCCCCCCAGCAGCCTGGCGAGCCGGGACTGCGGCCCAGCCTTTCCCCACCCCAGCAAAGGCCGGCCAGCCGCAGCTTGTGCCCAGGCCCGGAGTCGAACCGCCGGGAGAGAGCGAGGCCTCTGCCGCCCTTCCCGGGGAATCAGAACAAAGTTTAACACCCGACGGTAACTCTTGCGTCAAAAGCGCCATCACTGACCCAACTCCTCGTCTTTTTTATCGAATTTCTTAATCATTTTCGCAGCACCTCAGCCTGTCGTCAGGGACACAGCAGCTGGCCACGCCCCTCACTGATTGACAGCTCAACACACGCCCCCCCCCCGAACTGATTGGTAGCTCAATGTACATGTGGCCCGCCCCCAGAATGATTGGCAGCTCAATGTACATGGTGGCCCGCCCCTCAGAATGATTGGCAGCTCAATGAGCATGGTGCTCCGCCCCTCAGAGTGATTGACAGCTCAATGTACATGGTGGCCCGCCCCTCAGAATGATTGGCAGCTCAATGAGCATGGTGCTCCGCCCCTCAGAGTGATTGACAGCTCAATGTACATGGTGGCCCTGCCCCTCAGAATGATTGGCAGCTCAATGAAATGAAAAAATGAAAAATGAAAATCGCTTATTGTCACGAGTAGGCTTCAAATGAAGTTACTGTGAAAAACCCCCAGTCGCCACATTCCGGCGCCTGTTCGGGGAGACTGGTACGGGAATCGAACCGTGCTGCTGGCCTGCTTGGTCTGCTTTAAAAGCCAGCGATTTAGCCCACTGAGCTAAACCAGCCCCTAATGTACATGGTGGCCCGCCCCTAGAATGGCAGATCAATGCACATGGTTCCCCTTCCCTCCAAATGACTGGCAGCTCAGACTTCCAGTGGTGGCATGTAGGAGGAGGTCGCATGTTGGATGGCTCCTGCTCGAGGCTTAATTTTTTTAGAACTTATTGCCCGGTCCCAGAGGCAATTTTTTGTTAAATAAATGCAGGAAGACATAAGGAAGAAAGATGTCCAAAACCCAAAGGAAAGCTGCCGTGAGAAAGGGGCGATGGGTCAGCTCGGCAACAGGAAGGATGGTGGAGGCTGGGTTGCTGGGCGGGGCCGCACTGTTCATAGAACATAGAACAGTACAACACAGAACAGGCCCTTCGGCCCTCGATGTTGTGCCGACCATCGATGGGTGAAGACCTGCAGAGGGTGGTGGAAGCCAACAAGGGTCTACGAGCCAAAGTCGAGGACCTGAAACATAGATCTTGGCGGCAAAATCTGAGGATTGTGGGCCTGCCGAAGGGTGGAGAGCTCGAGGCCGACTGAGTATTTTGCCAAGATGTTGGCGGAGCTGTTGGGGGAGGGGGGTGATCCCTCTCGGTATGAACTGGATTGGGCTGATAGGGTGTGGAAGCCTAAACCAAAGGCAAATGAGCTGCCAAGAGCAGTGATTATTTGTTTCCCTAGGTACCGCGTTAAGGAGAAGGTCCTGAGTTGGGCGAAGCAGAAGTGGGAGGTGCAGTGGCCTGCAGCTGGTATACGTATATACCAGGACTTTACTGTGGAGTTGGCGAGGAGGCGGGCGGCCTTCAGCCGAGTGAAGACAGCACTGTATAATAGCATTGTGCGGTTCGGCATAGTGTGCCAGCTAAGTTGAGGCTGACCTATAACACCAGTTCATTATTTTTACTTTGGATTGTCCATTGTCCTTTTCTACAGCCATCCCAATCCTTACAATACAATGATCACTGTCCCCTAAATGGTTCCCAGCTGACACTTGATCTACTCGGTGTGGTGACATGCACGTACAGATGAATGTATATAGTTGTTTATTAATGTATATAGTTATTGGTACGACCTCCGACCAGCAGGTGACGATAGAGATCCACGATGTGATTGAGGCGCCCGGCAGTTGGTTGTAAGTCATACAAGAGAAGGGTCGCACTTGGAGTAGCTCCAGGAGATTTCACTGAATTCATTTAGTAGCCATCATCAGTCTCATAGTTTGTTAGTTGTCTTTCCAGGTGTTTGTTAATAAATCATCTTTCTAGTTAAAGAACAAGATGTTCTGTGTACATCATTAGCACGGTCATAACACAGAACACAACACTTGGCCCACCTCATTTCCAAGAACCAGGTCCAACAGTGCATCCTTTTTTGTTGGAATGGACACCTACTGCAATAGAAAATTCTCCGGAACATAATCTAGGAACATTTGCCACTCTCCACCCTTTACACCACCAATATCTCAGTCTGGATTCACGTAATTAAAGTCCCCCATTGTAATGTTATTGCACCCTTTTTATTCCATAGCTCTACCCAAATTCATTTTATCCTTGAACCCTCTGGGATACATTCTTTGTCCAGCACTGCAATTTTCTGCTTAACCGATACCACCACCATCTTTCTCTTTTACTTCCTTTCCTATCTTTTCTGAACTCCTAATGCCCAGGAATATTTAACACCTAATCCTGCCCTTTATTGAGCCAGGTCTCTGTTATTGCCACAACATCATATTTCCACATGGCAATCTGGGACTTTAACTCTTATTGATTATGCATGCACAGTAACCCAGTGTTAAACTTCATTACTTTCTTCCTTACTCCAACTCCCCTTCTTACCTTAATATTCTCTATACCAGTGCTATTGATCTTTCCCATTATTTCCACCCCTGGTATTCCTCTCTAATGTTGTCTCCTGGTTCCCACACCCCTGCTGAGTTAGTTTAAAGGCCTCCAAACAGCATAGCAAAATGTCCCGCAAGGAACTCAGACCAGGTTGTGTTCAGGTGCAACTCATCCGGTTTGTATAGGTGCCATCTTCTCCGGAGCCAGTGTCCCAGAAATCTAAAACCCTCTATCCTGCACCATCTTTCCAACCACACACTTATCTGCCTTATCCTCCTATTTCCATACACACTTGCACATGGCTACTGGGAGTACTGGGAATTACTGCATTTAAGGTCCTGTTTGCTAATTTTCTACCTAGCTTCCTAGATACTGATCAGAGGACCAAATCCCCCTTCCTATGTAGTCATTGTACCAATGTAGATCACAATCTCTGGTTATTCACCCTCCCGTCAGAAGAATGTTCTGCAGCCACTCTGTGACATCCTTGACTTTCGCACGAGGGAAGAAGCATACCATCCTGGAGTAAAATCTACAGCCACAAAAATACCTGTCCATTTCTCCTAACTAACAAACCCTCTATCACTATTGCTCTTCCATTCTTCTTCTTCCCCTCCTGTAGAGTCGGGCCGCTCGGGGTGCCATAAACGTCAGTCTGACCATACCCCTCTGAGGAACCAGCACCTTCACCAGCTTCCAAAATGAAAAACTGATTTGTGAGCTGGACCCCAGAAGGGCTCCCACACTACCTGCCTAGTTCTCTTGGACTACCTGACATTCACCCATTCCCTTTCTGCCTCCAGCCTCCTAAGCTACAGTATGACCACCTCTCTGAACATACTATCCATGTAGCTCTCAGTCCCGCAGATGTGCCACCATGACTCCAGGCTCCGCTCGAACTTTGAAACCCAGAGTTCAAGTTTCTGCAGCTGCCAGAATTTCCTGTACATGCGGTCATCTAGGACACAGATAATGTCCATTACTTCCCACATATTACAGGCCACGCATTCCACTCAGCCGAGTTGTCCTGCCATGATTTTACTTCCCTTACGTTAACTTTATTTTACTTTGGTTTACTATGTTACTTTATTATACGAGCCCTGATTTTCCCTTATTCCTGGTGTTTCTCAATTTAATCCAGGTACAGCTACTTCTTTAAAAATAATAAGCTTTTCTAATTTACAGTAATTCAAAGACAGCCCCTAACACCAGTTTCTCACCAACCAATGAACTTATGGTTTCCTTGTGATTTCACTCTTTGTTTTTTTTCTCACTCACCATTTGTACGCAGCCTGGGTTGGTTCCGAGGAGTTGAGTGATTTGCTAAATCTGACTCCCAAATGTGTGATTATTAAAAAATCTTTATGTTAGTGATGTGACCGTCAATTTACTCGAGACACGATAGGAAGTAAACTGTGGTTTTAATAGACTTACAACTGAGCCTGCCTGTGACCAGAAGAACTGAGGGCAGACTCATAAGGCTGCAGCACTTTATACTTCCGGTAGTGGGAGGGGCCATGGGCAGAGCCATGGGCGGAGCCGAGGGTGGAGCCCTGTACAAGCTCCTCATCTCCCCCTGTGGGCAGAGCCGCGCAATGAGCTCACAGACAGATCCCACAAGGACACAATGCTATACTGTGTGGACGCAATACTATACAGTGTGAATTACATGATGTGCATTCACCACAGTTAGCACTTTCATAATATGCGTATATGGTTTCATAATCTACCTGGTAATGTGGAAAACTGCCCAGATGCATCCTGTCCACAAGAAGTAGGACAAATCCAACCCAGCAAATTACTGCTCCATCACTTTACTCTCAATCATCAGCAAAGTGATGGAAGATGTCCTGAACAGTGCTATCAGCAGCACTTACTCAGCAATAAGCATGCCCACTTTGGGTTCCGGCAGGACCATTCAGCTCCTGACTTCATTACAGCCTTAGTCCAAACATAGACAAAGCTGAATTCAAAAGTTGAGGTGAGAGTGTGGCATCAAGGTGCCCTTGCCTAATTGAAGTCAATGGGTTTCAGAGGGAAAACTCTCCACTGCCTGGAGTCATACTGAGGACAAAGAAATTGGTTATGGTTGTTGGAGGTCAATAATTTTTTTCCAGGCCAACATTTAGGCTTGTGCTGATAAGTGGCAAGTAACATTTATGTCACAGAAGTACCAGGCAATGACCATCTCCGACAAGAGAGAATCTAGCCGCGAGTAGGATGCTGGCTCATCAGCTCCGCAAGCGGGATGCGGCTACGGAAATTGCTGGAGTGAGAGACAAGAGCGGGAATGTGGTACGGAAGGGGATAGAGGTGAATGAGGTCTTCAAGGACTTTTACGGGGAACTGTACCAGTCGGAGCCAACAGGGGAGTGGAGGGCAATGGAGAGGTTCCTCGACGGGCTTCCTTTCCCGAAGGTGCAGGAGGAGAAGGTGGAGGGGTTGGGTGCGCCGATTGAGCTGGAGGAGCTAGTTAAGGGGATCGGGCAGATGCAGTCAGGGAAGGCACCGGGGCCGGATGGGTTCCCGGTGGAATTTTATAAAAAGTTTGTGGACCTAGTGGACCCCTTGCTGGTGCGGACACTCAATGAAGCGTGGGAAGGGGGGGCTTTGCCCCCGACGATGTCGCGGGCGCTGATCTCGTTAATTTTAAAGAGGAACAAGGACCCCCAGCAGTGTGGTTCATACAGGCCCATATCTCTCCTCAACGTGGATGCTAAGGTGCTGGCAAAAATCCTGGCCATCAGGATAGAGGACTGTGTGCCAGGGGTTGTACACGAGGACCAGACAGATTTTGTGAAGGGAAGGCAGCTGAACACGAATGTGCGGAGATTGTTGAATGTCATCATGATGCCGGCGATTGAGGCGGAGGCAGAGATAGTGGTGGCGCTGGATGCGGAGAAGGCCTTCGATAAAGTGGAGTGGGGGTACCTATGGGAGGTGATGGGGAGGTTTGGATTTGGTGAAGGGTTCATTAGATGGGTAAGGCTGCTATATGATGCCCCGATGGCGTGCGTGGCCACGAATGGGAGGAGGTCGGAGTACTTCCGGCTTTACCGAGGGACCAGGCAGGGTGGCCCCCTGTCCCCCTTGTTGTTTGCACTGGCAATCGAGCCGCTGGCGATGGCGTTGAGGGATTCAGAGAGGTGGAGAGGCTTGGTGCGAGGTGGGGAGGAACATAGGGTGTCGTTGTATGCCGATGACCTGTTACTGTATGTGGCGGACCCGGTGGGAGGGATGCCGGGGGTGATGGAGCTGCTAGCTGAGTTTGTGACCTTTTCAGGTTATAAATTAAATTTAGGCAAGAGCGAGGTGTTTGTGGTGCACCCTGGAGACCAGGAGGAAGGAATTGGTAGGCTCCCGCTTAGGCGAGCAGGGGAGAGCTTTAGGTACCTGGGGGTGCAGGTGGCCAGGGACTGGGGGACTCTTCACAAACATAATTTCACCAGACTTGTAGATCAGATGGAGGAGGAGTTCAAGAGGTGGGACATGCTGCCATTGTCATTGGCGGGGAGGGTACAGTCCGTCAAAATGACGGTGCTTCCGAGGTTCTTGTTCCTCTTTCAGTGCCTGCCCATCTTTATCCCCAGGGCCTTCTTTAGGAGAGTGACTAGCAGTATTTTGAGCTTTGTGTGGGCACATGGGACTCCGAGAGTGAAGAGGGTGTTCCTGGAGCGAGGGAGGGATAGAGGCGGGCTGGCGCTGCCCAACCTTCTGGGGTACTAATGGGCGGCCAATGTGTCAATGGTGCATAAATGGGTGATGGAAGGGGGAGGGGCGGCGTGGAAAAGAATGGAGATGGCGTCATGTAGAGGTACGAGCCTGGGTGCCAATGTAACGGCGCCGTTGCCGCTCTCCCCTAAGAGGTTTACCACGAGCCCGGTGGTGGCGGCGACCCTAAGAATCTGGGGACAGTGGAGACGGCATCGGGGGGAAACAGGGGGCTCGATGGAGGCTCCACTGGGTGGCAATCATCGGTTCATCCCGGGGAACAAAGATGGGGGATTTAGGGGGTGGCAAAGGGCGGGCATTAGTAAATTGAGGGACCTGTTTATTGGCGGGAGGTTTGCGGGCCTGGGGGAACTGGAAGATAAATTTGGCCTTCCCCAAGGGAACATGTTCAGATACTTGCAGGTAAAGACGTTTGCTAGGCGACAGGTAGAGGGATTCCCTCTGCTGCCCTCGCGGGGGACGATGGACAGAGTGCTTTCGAGGGTGTGGGTCGGAGAGGGGAAGGTGTCTGACATCTATAAGGTAATGCAGGAGGTGGAGGAGTCGTCAGTGGAGGAGCTGAAGGCTAAATGGGAGGAGGAACTCAGGGAGCAGATAGAGGACGGGACTTGGGCAGATGCCCTGGAGAGAGTCAACTCTTCCTCCTCATGTGCGAGGCTTAGTCTCATCCAATTCAAGGTGCTGCACCGGGCCCACATGTCCGGGACTAGGATGAGTAGGTTCTTTGGGGGTGAGGACAGGTGCACGCCCATATGTTCTGGGCATGCCCAGCACTGGAAGAATTCTGGAAGGGGGTGGCGAGGACGGTGTCGAGGGTGGTTGGATCCAGGGTCAAACCAGGGTGGGGACTCGCGATTTTTGGAGTTGCGATAGAGCCGGGAGTGCAGGAGGCGAAAGAGGCCAGTGTCCTGGCCTTTGCGTCCCTAGTAGCCCGACGAAGGATCCTGCTACAGTGGAAGGATGCGAGGCCCCCAAGTATGGAGACCTGGATCAGTGACATGGCGGGATTTATAAAATTGGAAAGGGTCAAATTTGCCCTGAGAGGATCAATACAAGGGTTCTATAAACAATGGCAGCCTTTTCTTGACTTCCTGGCTCAAAGATAAGTATCTTGGTCAATAACAGCAGCAACCCGGGGGGCGGGGGGGGGGGGGGGGGGGGGGGGGGGGGGGGGGGGGGGGGGGGGGGGGGTGGGGGGGGGGGGGGGGGGGGTTCCTTATTGTAGTTTCTATTCTGTAACTTTATATTGTGTTAATTTGTGTTTTTTTTTAAATTTAGATTACCCAATTATTTTTTCCAATTAAGGGGCAATTTAGCGTGGCCAATCCACCTACTCTGCACATTTTTGGGTTCTGGGGGCGAAACCCACACAGACACGGGGAGAATGTGCAAACTCCACACAGACAGTGACCCAGAGCCGGGATCGAACCTGGGACCTCAGCGCCGTGAGGCGGTTGTGCTAACCACTAGGCCACCATGCTGCCCGTTAATTTGTGTTGTTAAAATGCTGTGTTGTTCATGGAGGTGGGGCGAATGTTTATGATTGCTAATATTATTGTTATTTTTGGTATTTTACTATGGTGCGTTATTGTTGTATAAATTCAAAATTTTTCAATAAAAATTATTTCAAAGGAAAGAGAGAATCTAGCCATCTCCCTTTGACATTCAATGGGATTCCAATTGCTCCCCTACTGTCAAATCCTGGGGGTTACCATTGAACAGAAGGTGAACAAGACCAGCCATGTAAATACTGTGGCTACAACGGCAGGTCAGAGAGTTAGAATCCTGTGTCATGTAACTCACCTCCTGACTCCCCAAAGCCTGTCCACCGCCTGCAAGGCACAAGGCAGGAGTGGTTTGGAATGCCTGGATGAATTCAACTTCAACAATACTCAAGAAGCTCAGCACCGTCCAGATTGGCACCCCATCCATCACCTTGAACATACATCATCTCCACCACCTTTTGCAATATTTATCTGGTTATAAATATGGTGGTCAATATGGTCGCCTTCCTTAATCCTAATTATGTTTACATTAGAGTCGCCAGGTATCTTTCGATACCGTCACAAGGTTCAAACCCGAATACTGATCAAAGAGCCAATACACCAGTTAGTTAGTTCAAATTCAATACAATTTATTTACACACACAGTAAGATCTACTCGTGCACAACAGTATTACAAACTAAACTATCTCTAACGCTAACGCCTATACTTAGCTTCGGGTGCCCACTTAGTCAGAGGAACAATGGCCGTTGTTCGGATCTGAGGCTGTTGTGTTCGAAAAGGTAACAGGACAACAGCTAAGGTCGTCCGTCTGGTAGCGAGCGTTGATTTTGAACTTACTGCTTCTGGTGATGCTGGTGGACGGGTCTCTCCGCCTGAGAGCCAAGTCCAAGAGAGCGAATCTTTCGTGGGGGTTCCTTCTTATACTTGGAGGGGCTTTGTGCACTTTTAGGCGCGACTTAAACTTGGTCCCAATTAATTGGGCTGCTTCTCGATCATTGTTATCTATCTTGTCCAATAAAGGGGTGGGTGCCCTGATGGCTGGGCGTGTCTTAGGTGTCTTTGTTTGTGTCTTTCTGGCGCCGGGATGTCTGCAACAGTATCAACTACCTGAGTGTTAGTCCTTTGTTTCCCGGAGATGGGCTATCAATATGCTAATAGACCCAAGGTTTTGATTCCGTCTGGTAACTGCTTCCCAAATATACATTCAGGCACTGTGCTTGCTTGCTGTCTAGCATTGTCCACATTTCCCTACATTCTTTGTGAGTGTCCATTTTGTGTTCTGGAAGTGGCCATCCCAGATACCTACACACCAAAGCACAGTGGCAGTATCGTGTACCATATACAAGACACACTACAGCAAGTCACCGTGGTTCCTTTGACAGCACTTTCCACGCCCATGACCTTGACCACTGGGAAGGACAATGGCCATAGATGCAAACAACAACCTGCAAGTTTCCTTCTGAGCCATGCACCTTCTTGACGTTGAACTATATTGCCATTCTATCACTGTCACAGAGTCAAAATCCTGGAATTTGCTTCCTATAGCACTGTGGGAGTACCTACACCAGATACAGTGGTTCAAGAAGGTAGCTTGCTAATAATTTTTATTAGTGTCACAAGTAGGCTTACATTAACACTGCAATGAAGGTACTGTGAAAATCCCCTAGTCGCAACACTACAGCGCCTGTTCAGGTACACAGGAGGAGAATTCAGAATATCCAATTCACCTAACAGCACGTCTTTCCGGACTTGTGGGAGGAAACTGGAGCACCCGGAGGAAACCCACGCAGAATACGGGGAGAACGTTCAGACTCCGCACAAACAGTGACCCCAGCCGGGAATCGAACCCGGGCCTCTGGTGCTGTGAAGCAACGATGCAAACCACTGTGCTACCTTGCTGCCCTCAAGGGCAATTAGGGATGAGCAACAAATACTGGCCTTGCCAGCAACGCTCACATCCAGTGAAAGAATTAAAAAATCATTGTCAGGATGTCAAATGATGGAGAAATGGATAGGGACTGAACTTGGGGCATCAGCCAAGTTTCTGGCTGATAATGGAGAGGAATTTGCCAATGACAAGTTCAGAGACTTGCGTGAGGACATGAATATTATGGTCATGAATACTGCAGCTAAAAGTTCTTTTAGCAATTGACTTTTGAAAGGAATCATACAGTGATTAATGAAATTTGAGCTGATCAAGCAAAATGCCCTGGCAAGAGCAGTCCTCGCAAAAAATAACTCCAGATGGTTGGAGGAAATGATCCATCGCAATTCATCTGTGCCCAAAACCCCAAATGTGGTGACATCACCAGTCTGGCTACAGGGTCAATGGACGTGGATTCAAATGTTATTTCTGTCCTTTTCCCTTTGCCAGTTTGTGTTCTCGATTCAACATACGGCTGCAATGCTGCGATCTTTGGACAACTACAGCGACAGATATGTTATATTATTCAGTCAGTGGATGAAAAATCAGCTTTTAAACCTTTGGAAATGTTTGCCATGATCTCAGGCCAGAAGAGAAATTCTCCCTGAATTTTGCAACGGCCATCAAATCTATTTGTTCTTTGCCAGTCTTTCCTCTCTTAATAAATCGCACATCTCCAATTCGGAAGAGAAAGTAGATGAGTAAATCTTCAGGGTGGCACGGTAGCACAGTGGTTAGCACAGTTGCTTCACAGCTCCAGGGTCCCAGTTTCGATTCCCGATTTGGGTCACTGTCTGTGTGGGGATTGTACGTTCTCCCCGTGTCTGCATGGGTTTCCGCCGGGTACTGCGGTTTCCTCCCACAGTCCAAAGATGTGCAGGTTAGGTGGATTGGCCATGCTAAATTGCCCTGAGTGTCCAAAAAGGTTAGGTGGGGTTACTGGGTTACGGGGACAGGGTGGAGGTGTGGGCTTTAGGTGGGATGATCTTTCCAAGGGCCGGTGCGGACCCGATGGGCCAAATGACCTCCTTCTGCACTGTAAATTCTATGATTCTATGAAAGAAATTCCCTCGGTAAGGCACAAGATTCAGAAATGGAACGCAGCTAGTAAATTATATTGTATAGCAACCCTGAAATTTAAACCTCTGCAGTATGTCAGTCTTACGCAAATTTTTCCACTTCTGCATCCTGCACTACTCCACATTATTAGAAATTGAATTGGTTTTATAAGACATTTCCTACCCAACTGTCTGATTGACTACGTCAAGCAGTGTATTATCAGGATCCATTACTTCAAATAGGCTTTGGGATTACAGCATAATTAGAGCCTATCAAACCTGCATAATGAGCTGTTTGTAACAGAAAATAGGACTTTATATTTAAATTTTCATAATTGGGATGTCCAGGATGGCAAGAGATCTCTGTTTTGCCTGCAGAAGCATATCTTTTACAAAGCTTGGCTGTGACAGCTAAGCTTTGAGTTTTTATTACTGTTAAATATTAAGTAGAATTGTGCTTTGAATTTTAATAGTTGTTGTTTGAAAGCCATCACCAGTAAGAATTAAAGCACAGAAATTGCTATTAGTGGATTGGACAGTGGTAGATAAAAATATCAACATATTTGTACAGCACTCCTTTGTAGACTACTTCAGTAATGATATTAACCCATTTAAAATGAACAAGTAATTTATACACAAGCATGTGGTAACGTGAAGTGTAATAAGATTTTCTGCCACTCCATTAGTTCCGATAAGCCAAAGACTTCAAAAGCCTAAACTCAGACTCATCTAATCACTACTTCTTTATTTGCCTCATCTTGTCCAAATCTTAGCAGTGTCCTCCCAGTACAGGCCTTGGTTGGTCATCTGGATTTCTCCAAAACACAACATAACAATACTAGCTTACATTTTGATAGACATCCAGCATTACAGGACAGTGGATAGTTTTTTTTTTAAATAATTTTTATTGAAGAAATTTTTCAAAATACAAACATTTTAACCCCCCCTACATTTAAATTTAAATTATATCAAAACAAAGTCAAACCCCCCTACTTAACAAAAAGTCCCCCCCACACCCTACTCGCGCGTCCCCCCCCCCCCCCCCCCCCCCCCCCCCCCCCCCCCCCCCCCCCCCCCGCCGGCGAACCGACAGTCAGACCAACTTATCATTTCTGGCAGTGTCCTCGGGCAGGCCTTGCCCGTGCCACCACCGCTACAGGACAGTGGATAGTTAGTAGACATTGAGCATTGAAAGTGAGGATGGGATGGGGATGGAGGACGATTTGTAGAAGGGCTGGTCAGATGGGTAGAACAGTGGCAAATGGAATTTAACCATGAAAAGCGTGAGGTAATGCATTTTGGGGGGACTAACAAGGCAAAGGAATATTCAATGAATGGTGTGCTGTTCGAAACTACAGAGGACCAGAGGGACCTTGGGTGCATATCCGTAGATCCCTGAAGGCAGCAGGACAGGTAGATAAGGTGGTTAAGAAGACATATGGAATACTTGCCTTTATTAACCGAGGCATAGAATATAAGAGCAGCGAGGTTATGGTGGAGCTCTACAGAACGCTGGTTACGCCACAGCTAGAATACTGCATGCAATTCTGGTTTCCAGACTGTAGAAAGGATGTGATTGCACTAGAGAAGGTGCAGAAGAGATTCATCAGGATGTTGCTTGGGCTGAAGTGTTTCAGCTATGAATTGAGGCTGGGGTTTCTTTCGAGCAGAACAGGCTGAAGGGGACCTGATCAAGGTGTGCAAAATTATGAGGGACGTAGGTAGGACGGGACTTTCCCCCTCCCAAGTACAGGGCCATAGATTCAATACAAGGGGCAGGAGATTTAGAGGTGAATCGAGGAAAAACCTTTTCACCCAGAGGGTGTGGGAATCTGGAACTCACTGCCTGGAAGGATGAGAGAGGCAAGAACCCTCACAACTTTTAAGAAGTATTCAGATGAGCACTTGACACACCATTTTTTACAAAACCACAGACCAAGTGCCAGAAAATGGGATTGGAATGGATAAGTTGGAATGGGGGCAGCATAGTAGCTTTGTGGATAGCACAATTGCTTCACAGCTCCAGGGTCCCAGGTTCGATTCCCGGCTTGGGTCACTGCCTGTGCGGAGTTGCACATCCTCCCCGTGTCTGCGTGGGTTTCCTCCGGGTGCTCCGGTTTCCTCCCACAGTCCAAAGATGTGCAGGTTAGGTGGATCGGCCATGACAAATTGCCCTTAGTGTCCAAAATTGCCCTTAGTGTTGGATGGGGTTACTGGGTTATGGGGATGGGGTGGAGGTGTTGACCTTGGGTAGGGTGCTCTTTCCAAGTATTCTTTTGGTGCAGACTCGATGGGCCGAATGGCCTCCTTCTGCACTGTACATTCTATGAAAGTGCTTGATGGCCAGTGCTGACATGATGGGTCAAAGGGCTTCTTTTTGTTCTGTAGAACTCTCTGATTCTAACGAGATTAACTTTGGTTGGAATTTCCCCCCAAAATGGCAAATTGTCAGGTTCTGACTGAAAACAGGTGTGTTCCTCCCCAGAGAAAAAGCCAGGTCTTCTCTCCAAATCTTCTGTCACTTTGTCAAAACAAAGCAACGGGGTGTGTTTTGTGCCGTTACTCTGGTGGGGCACGGCCTCATAGAGAGAGCAAACCCAGCTTGACAAGTAAAGGCTCCACCCCCCGTCCCTCCCTGACTATAGGCGGTATCGGGGCTTTAGTGACACCCACACCCCCCCCCCCCCAACATCATCACCATCATCGGCCTCCAGTGCCCCCTCCCACCACCCTCACCATCATCGGCCTTCAGTGCCCTCTCCCCAATCACCTGAATCAGAGCTTAGTGGGACTCTCTCCCAATGGAGTTCCCCGGAGGCCCTGCCATTCTCCTGCCAACCTGGCATTGCCAGGGTGCCAGCTTGGCACTCAGTGTGCCAGGCCATGTTCTTGACCACCTGGGGGGGGGGGGGGGGGGCTGCCCCGTTGTCGTCACCTCGACTGCCGAAGAGCAATAGTGACTTCCCCTGGTGTGACCACACCAGTGGGCTGGGGATCCTATGTCGGCCGCGGAAGAAACGGCGTTAAGCTGCTGAGGCATATTTAAATTAATTCACATGGATAGTAATCAGGTTCACGCCCTCGCGAGGCATGAACCTGATTACGTCATGGCAGGAGCGGGGAAGATCTCATTTTGAGATCTCCCCAGCACAAATCACGTCATGACCTTCAGGAGAGTTAGCGGTCATAATGTGATTTGCTCCCGTGGTGAACAGACTTGGAAAATCCCCCCTTTGTCTACATCTGAATAAGGTGAGTGACAATTTTCTGTATTATGTCTAAAGGGATGTAAATGTTGGATTTATTTCTTGTCACGCGTACTGAGGTACAGTGAAAAGTATTGTTCTGTGTTCAGTTCAGACAGATCATTCCATACATGAGAAAAATACATTGGACAAACAGAAATACACAATGTAAACACATGGACACAGGCATCGGGTGAAGCATACCAGAGTGTAGTACTACTCAGTAGAGAAGAAGTATGAAGAGATCAGATCAGTCCAGGTCAGTCCATAAGAGGGTCATTCAGGAGTCTAGTAACAGCGGGGACGAAGCTGTTTTTGAATCTGTTAGTGCGTGTTCTCAGACTCTTGAATCTCCTGCCCGATGGAAGAAGTTGGAAGAGTGAATAAGCTGCCCGCTTTCCCAAGGCAGCGGGAGGTGCAGATGGAGTCAATGGATGGGAAACAGGTTCATGTGATGGACTGGGCTGTGTTCACGACCCTGAAGTTTCTTGCGGTCTTGGGCTGGGCAGTTGCCATACCAGGCTGTGATACAGCCGGATACGATGCTTTCTATGGTGCATCTGTAAAAGTTGGTAAGAGTCAGTGTGGACATGCCGAATCTCCTGCGTAAGTATAGGCGCTGTTGTGCTTTCTCGGCCGTAGCGTCGATGTGGGTGGACTAGGACAGATTTTTGGAGATGTGTACCCCTAGGAATTTGAAACTGCTAACCATCTCCACCTCTGCCCTGTTGATGCTGCAAACCATCTCCAACTCAGCCCCATTGATGCAGACAGGGGTGTGTACGATACTTTGCTTCCTGAAGTCAATGATCGGCTCTTTAGTTTTACTAACATTGAGGGAGAGATTATTATCATTACATCACTCCACTACGTTCTCTATCTCCCTCTTGTATAATGACTCATTGTTGTTTGAGATCTGACCCACTATGGTTGTGCCATCAGCAAATTTGTAGATGGAGTTGGAGCCAAATTTTCCACAATTGTGTATGCATGGAGTATAGTAGGGGGCTAAATACGCAGCCTTGCGGGGTCCTCAATTGAAGACTATCGTGGAGGAGGTGTTATTATTTATTCTTACTGATTGTGGTCTATGGGGTTGAAAGCAGAGCTGTGGTCAATGAATAGGAGTCTGACATAGAAGTCCCTGTTGTCGAGATGCTCCAGGGATGAGTGTAGGGCCAGGGAGATGGCATCTGCTGTGGACCGGTTGTGGTGGTATGCGAATTGCAGTGGATCTAGGCATTCTGAGAGTATGGAATTTATGTGCCTCATGACCAACTTCTTGAAGCACTTCATTATGATCGATGTCAAGGCCACCGGATGATAGTCATTGAGATATGTTGCCTGGTTCTTCTTTGGCACCGTTATGATGGTAGTCTTCTTGAAACAGGTGGAGACCTTGGAACAGAGTAGGGAGAGATTGAAGAGAGTTTACCAATATTTCAAAGTATCCCTTTCTTCCTGGGAAGATGGACTGGACTCTCTGTCACCTGCCACTGATCGCGGAGTTCCTAATGCCGCGGAAAATCCCGTGTGGGGTAAAAACGAGATCGCCAGGCGCTGATCTGTTTGTGATGCTCCTTTCCCCACTGGGGGGACTAACTACAATGAAACATCTGGGAGTTAAGTGCTTTCACGTCCTCCTTTTTTCAACAGAAAGCACTTAACTGCTTTTGGTATGGTCATGAGTTGTAAATCTTAACAAGATATAGCGATTAATTTCACAGGAGGTCACTTGAGATCCATTCAAGCATGTAGGGAAATGAAAATAATCAGTCCAGACATCTGGCTGTTTGGAAGTTTGAAAGGGCCCAGA
Source organism: Scyliorhinus canicula (assembly GCF_902713615.1). Lineage (NCBI taxonomy): Eukaryota > Metazoa > Chordata > Chondrichthyes > Carcharhiniformes > Scyliorhinidae > Scyliorhinus > Scyliorhinus canicula. Next base: position 152,716,255 of record NC_052156.1, read on the forward strand.
AGAAGTTCGCAAGAATGATCCCTGGAATGAAGAGCTTGTTGTATGAGGAATGGTTGAGGACTCTGGGTCTGTACTCGGAGTTTAAAAGGATGAGGGGGGAACCTTATTGAAACTTTCAGGATACTGCAAAGCCTGGGTAGAGTGGATGTGGAGAGGATGTTTCTACTTATAGGAAAAACTAGAAGCAGAGGACACAATCTCAGACTAAAGGGACGATCCTTTAAAACAGAGATGAGGAGGACTTTCTTCAGCCAGAGGGTGGTGAGTCTGTGGAACTCACTGAGTGTCTTAAGACAGGGATAGATATGTTCTTGATTAATATGGGGATCAGGGGTTATGGGAGGAAGGCAGGAGAATGGGGATGAGAAAAATATCACCATGATTGAATGGCAGAGGAGACTTGATGGGCCGAGTGGCCTAATTCTGCTCATGTCTTATGATCTTATAATTACAACCTACTAAAAGCTATTTCTTTTTGAAGTGAATAAAAGTCTTGCGGATTTAAGTACCTCAGGTGGTTTAACACCTTGCAATGTGGTGATGCTTTCTGCCTGAGGCAACAGGTGTAAGGAACAGGTGAGTGAAAAAGTTGTGATTCTTTTTCACTGTTTCTGCCTGGATTGCTCTTTAGTTTCCAAGCGGGGTGACTGATTGCCGGGGGTGGGGGGGGGGGATCTCCGTTATGTGGGGTGGTCTATGTTGTAAGGTTGGTTTCTGTTATGGGGGTTCCTCTTTTATGGGGTTCCCTGATATGGGGGTTCTCTGTTATTGGTGTTCTATCATATGGGGGTTCTCTGATATGGGGGGCCTCTGGTGGGGGCTTCTGGTGGGTATTTCTGGTGGGGCTGTTTGGTGGGGGGCCAGTGTTGGGGGGGTGGGTCACCCTCATGCATGCGTACTCTGGGGGGGGGGGGCTAACACAGCTGGGCGGGAGGATCCCCCTACTAGTCAGCAGGAGGGGAGAGGATTTGCATTGTGGGTGGGGGGGTGGGGGCAGTTGCCAGATCTCGCTTTAGAACCGGCCGCTCAAAATAGCGGCCCGATAGAGTGGTTCATGCAATCCCTTGCGATTGCCACCACGCATAAATTTGAATGGCGAGGGGCACTAAATCATTCCTTGGCATGCTCCCAGTGCCAGCACAAACCAGAGGCTATTCCGCTCTGTCGGGAGAACATAGGCAGGGATTTTCCTGTCCTGCGGCGGGGCAGCAGGGTAGCATGGTGGTTAGCATAAATGCTTCACAGCTCCAGGGTCCCAGGTTCGATTCCCGAGCTGGGTCACTGTCTGTGCGGAGTATGCACACCCTCCCCGTGTGTGCGTGGGTTTCCTCCGGGTGCTCCGGTTTCCTCCCACAGTCCAAAGATGTGTGGGTTAGGTGGATTGGCCATGCTAAATTGCCCGTAGTGTCCTAAAAAAGTAAGGTTAAGGGGGGGGGGGTTGTTGGGTTACGGGTATAGGGTGGATACGTGGGTTTGAGTAGGGTGATCATGGCTCGGCACAACATCGAGGGCCGAAGGGCCTGTTCTGTGCTGTACTGTTCTATGTTCTATGAGTATCGGCGGGGGAGTGGGGCGCGAGGATTACGCCACGCCGATCCAACACCGGCCCGCCGATTCTCAGCTCCCGCGGGATCAACGCAGCGCCGGCAGGGGACTATTGAAAAAGGCCCTCCCCCCCCAGCGATTCTCTGCGCTTCGATGGGTTGAGTGCCCGCCGAGTTTGGCCGAGTCTCGCCGGCGTGGGTTACGTATGGTCCAACCTGGACGGACCTCAGGGTTCTGGCTGCGGGGGCCACCTTGGTTGAGGGGGGGGGGGGATCCGACTCAGGGGGGTCATCCACGGTGGCCAGGCTCGCGATCGGGACCTACCGATCGGTGGGCGGGCTAGTTCCGTGGGGGGGCCTATGTTCCTCTGCCGGGCCCCTGTAGGGCTCCGCCATATTACCCGGGGGCCGGCGCGGAGACGGGAACCTACGCACATGCGTGGACTCGTGCCGGCTGTGGCTCGCCGGCTTTTGAGCGCCGGAACAGCAGACACCACTCTGGCGCCATATCAGCCCCCTAGGAAGGGATGAATACCTGGGCCTGGAGGCCCCTTGACGCCGGAGTGGCTCGCGCCGCTTTGGACGCCGGTGTCAGAACTTGGCCGCGGGATCAGAGAATCCCGGCCAGAGAATGCAGCCGCTTTGGGAATGCTGACCAATGTTCCCAGTATTCCTTTGCTCTTAGAAGGTTTTACATGATTGACTGATAGTTACTCTGAAGGCTAAAGTGATCAAAAACAAATGGAACGTCGAAGCAAGAAGAAGATTGGAAGGGTTTTTTTTTGTTGAAGAGTTGGAGCAGAATGATAAATGAAAGAACCAGCACCAGAACAAGAACCCTAATGGAGCTGATTATCATGCAAGCAAAAATGACACTGGGACTTGCAAAGACGTGAAGCCATTTGGTTTGTCGAAAATGTAGGGCTGAGAATTTGATCAACATCAACGGTAATTCAATAATACACAAGAGGGCAGCAGAGAATGAGTGCAGAAGGAGAAGCAGCAGGCATTCAGGCACACAAATCAAACACACACTTTAAACAATAGTTTAGCGTTGATGGGATCTCTTTTTTAATTCACCCATGGATGTGAGCATTGTTGGCAGGGCCAGTACGTATCGCCCATCCCTAATTATCCCTGAGAAGGTGGGGTGAGCTGACTTTGAGGACCACCGCAGTCCACGTGGTGTCAGTACATCCGCAGTGCTGTTTGAGAGGGAATTCTAGGATCTTGACGCAGCAACAGTGTAAGAATTATGATACAGTCCCAAGTCAGGATGGTGTGTGACTTGGAAGTAATTTGCAGATGGTGGTGTTCCCATGTGTCTGTTGCTTTGTTTTTCCAGATGCTAGAGGTTGTGGGTTTGGAAGGCACTATCAAAGGAGCCTTGGCAAGTTTCTGCAGTGCACCTTGCAGCTGATACTGTTGCCCCTGTATGTCGGTAATAGAGAGGGGGCTTGATCAATCAAGCTGCTTTGTCCTTGATGGTGCTGAACTTTTTGAGTGTTGTCAGAGCAAGTGTTATCGAGGCAAGTGAGGAATATTCCATCACACTCTTGACTTGTGTGTGTACATGCTGGACAGGCTTTGGGGCATCAGGATACTCAATGCACAATTTCCAGTGCCTGATCTCTTCTTGTAGTGATAATAATTTTATGGCTGGCCCAGATAACTTTCTGATCAATAGTAATGCTGCTGAATGTCAAGGGAAGATTGTCAGTGTTTCTCCCTCTTGTATCCACCCAAGAGGGAAGATGGGATGTCTGTTTGATGTTTCATCTTAAAGATGATGGGCGGGATTCTCTGTCAGCCGACGCCGGAATCGGGAAATGTGATTTGGCGGAGAATCAGTTCCAATACCAAAATCGTGGTGGGTGCTGATTTCTTGCCAGACAACATTGTCTCTGCATTCGGGTAGCATGGTAGCACAGTAGTTAGCACAACTGCTTCACAGCTCCAGGGTCCTAGGTTCGATTCCCGGCTTGGGTCACTGTCTGTGCGTGGGTTTCCTCCGGGTGCTCCGGTTTCCTCCCACAGTCCAAAGATGTGCAGGTTAGGTGGATTGGCCATGATAAATTGCTCGTAGTGTCCAAAATTGCCCTTAGTGTTGGGTGGGATTACTGGGTTATGGGGATAGGGTGGAGGTGTGGGCTTGGGTAGGGTGCTCTTTCCAAGAGCCGGTGCAGACTCAATGGGCCGAATGGCCTCCTTCTGCACTGTAAATTCTATACCTCTAGCTTTATGGATGAAGGATATTTCAAATGAGGAATTAGCCTTGTTAGTTGTGATAGCACTTCACTCTCCTCAACTCTCAAGTGCCACCTCGAGGGTAGACATGCATGTCTCAGAGGATGATTAGTGCAGAGCATGTCAAGCAAACTATGATGCCTGAACAGTGTGCCTGAACTCTCGGACCATCAGACCGTAGAGGCAGCTGCCCACAATCAAATACTAAAGAGTTGGGCTTCAGCACTGGGGACCCTCTCATGACCAGGTCTGGGTTTTTGGGGGTCCTGATGTGGCCGGGGTGAGTGTGCAGAGCAAGGTTCTCCAGCAACTGGCTCATTGGATGGAACTCTGAGAGAAGGTGGGACATATAAAGGTGGGGAGGTTTGGGGGATTTGAGGGATTTGGGATGAAAGCCTTAACTGATTGTTGGTCTGTCTCCTTCTCCAATTCCTTACCGATATGGTTGCTGGTGCTGATCCTGCAGTGACTGCCCTCGTGTTGCTGGTGGCAGCCGAGGTGGCCAGATGCCGCAGAAGGCAGCAGTGACCACACAGGTTGGAGGCAGCACCCCATGTGCAGGAGGCTGTGGCACACCTTGGAGACCCGGCCACCCATCAGGCTGAGGAGGGACCCAGAAGGAGGCCAGCAATGGCCCAAGGTGTACAGGCGTCGTTTGATGAGCTGAAGACTGCATCTCAAGAGAGAGAGCAACATCTGTATCATGTCCTCGTGGACTTGGCACTTTCTGGAATAAGAGGTCACCCATTCCCAGTGTATATGAAGGTCACTGCAGCCCTCACCTTCTCTGCCACCAGTTCATTCCAGGGCTCGAGTGGGGACCTGTATGGCATATCGCAGTCATCAGTCCACAGGTGCATCCGGGAGGTCATCCATGCTCTCCTTGGTGGTAGGCCCTGGGTTGCAATCCAGCATTTCCTCCTCCCTGACGGTGCCCATAGGGTCCTGGGGGACTCCACTTGACAGAGGGGCAACTGGAGTGAACTCCAGAGGCCTCTGAGTCATCTGGCTCTGTCTCCTGGAGGCTCCCCATTGTCTCCACCGTGGTGTCGACACCCTGAGTGATGGTCCTCAGTGACTGGGCCATACTCTGCAGTGCCTCTGCAATGTTCACTTCTGTGTGCGACATGTGCCTCCTCGACTGGGACATGATGCCGAAGGCCTCAGCCATGGTCATCGCAGACTGAGCCATGCATTGGACATCACCACTCATGACGCTGATCCCGTGCTCCAGGTTTTCCACTGTGGCTGCCACCGTGGCAGTGTTGGCCTCAGTGCCACGCATTGTCAGCACCATCTACTGCATCCGAAGCCTAAGAGACTCCTCCAACCGGCTATGCAGTCACTGGAATGTCGCTGACATCCCCTCCTGAATGTCACGGCTCTGGCCTATCATTTGCATTAGCTCAAGGAGAACTTTGTCCAGAGACTCGGCATCGGACTGCGATCCAGGTGAGTCTGGGATCCAGCAGACCTCCAACTGCTGACTCCCCTTGGATGTTCCTGCATCCACCTGATGTGCATCAGCAACTGTGTGGTGCTCACCAGAATGTGCCCCAGAAGCCTGTCCACAGATGTTGTCTGTCATAATATACACACAAGTATACGATGGTGCATAGACACACATTGACTGACACACTGAAAGACCAATCAACACACAGAACACAGCAGCCAATCACTAGACAGGGCACGGCCACTATAAAGCCAGAGGGCACTAGTTTTCCCGCTCATTCGGGATGCAGCCTCTGAGACAGCCAGAGCCCGTAATTAGTAGCACAAACATCTACCATGTGTTAGCAGTATAGTCTGGTCAGGTTAGCCATAGGTCTTCAGTCAACCTAACATAGTGTCAACCCACAGTGCAAGTATGTTTAACAGCCCATAGTTAAATAAAATAGAGTTGTACTTCTACAAGTGTTGGTAGCCTGTCTCTTCCACTGCTCTGGTAAACGCAGTCCTCGCAGACCCAGCATACCCAACACATCATTGCCCACCGAGGTGTGTGTGGTGGAAGGTGAGATGATAGCTGTAATGTCTCGATGGTGGTCTGCTCGGAGTCCTTCTCCGAGGTCGTTTATCCGTTGCTAGGAATGGGGAGAAACGACTTCGGATGGCTCGGCCTCATCAGATGGAGATCCAGTGAGATAATGGACATGTGGCCAGTGAGGGGGAGGGATCATTTTGTCTGAAATGAAACTCACTTGAGACAGGTCATCTGGGTGAAGGGGCAGTGGATCCTCACCTCTGTGACACAGGCCACCTCACTCTTAGTAACTGCTCTCCTCAAACAGCCCTGCGGTTTCCAGGGCCTGTTCCTCATGGGGGTGAGGACTCAGATCTCTGGCATCCCACCCACGGTCTTTGTGCTTTCCTGCCTATTATGGGCTATATTTTGTGGGGACAAAGAGAGGGCATGGTACATTTGATGAGTCGGGGGGGTCTATAGTAGGTGGCATGTGTTGGTGCCGCACATGGACATGAAGGGGTTGTGCCGGTGGGTGTCAGGGGGTCCTGAGGAACAAACACAAAAATCGAATGTGGGGAGGGTGTGAGGTGTCAGCCGATGGTTTATTGGGCGGGGGGAGCTTTGGGAATTTGAGGCAGGCAGAAGTGATGCCAGGAGAGAGGTGGTAACTTACCCCTGCAACTCAGTGGAGGTTGTTGATCTTCTTCCAACATTGGAAGGCAGTCCTCCTGGTCTTGCTGCCCACACTGACAGCCGTTGCCACTCCTCCCGGAGAGCATTACTGATGCTGCTGTGGTCCTCCAACCCCCTTGGGGAAACAGGGTGGCCCGTCTCTCATCAATGGCGTTAAGAAGCCTGGCCAGGTCGGCATCGCCAATGCGAGGAGCAGATCTGTGCGCTGCCATGCTTGTGTGTTGACTGGGAGTGAGTGGTGAGGGAACGTTTAAACCCAGCTCCCTCTTGTTAGCGGTGAGAAGCTGAGGCGTGAGTCCGGCAAATCATATGGTGAGGGAGCCGTTAACTGACAATATCAGGGCCGGGTGTTGGGCTCAATTTTGGCACTAAGGGCCATTGAATACGGGCCGCGTCTCGCCAACGGGGCAATCGGAAACACCCTGGCAAGAACACACAAAATGACACTTGGAAATGTTTTTGTTGAATCGCGCCCAGAATCTTTACAGTGCCATTCGGCCCATCGAGTCTGCACTGACTCTTTGAAAGAGCATTCTATCTAGTCCCACTCTCTGCCTTATCCCTGTAACCATGCACCTTCCTTCTTTGGAGATAGCAATTCAATTCCCTTTTGAATACTTTGATTGAACCTGCCTCCACCACCCTCTCAGGAAGTTTCTTCTAGATTCAGTCTTTTATTGTTTTGTGACCTCCCACATCAAGTTCAAATGTTTTCCAATGGTTGTCTCTATGGGGGTGATGTTTAATAGGTAACTGCCCCTTTAAAATAGATTTAATTGCAATAGAACGCTTGGAATTATATGACAGCATTGTCTGCCTGTTCCACACCAAAAGTGCACCAGATGGCATATTGAATCAGGCCTCCTCTTTGGCATAAAGCAAATAAAGAGTTGTGTGCTTGTTTAAGAATCCAAATGCCATTTTCAACAACAATATTCATTAGTTCATCAGTTGAGCCAGAACTCATGGGTGGAAACAGTCAGGAAGTTGCTTTATCCAGCATTATTTAAAGGGGTCATCAATTGATCTTAGGTAAAACATTATTTGTTCATTTTGGCCTTTGGAATTAACATTAAAATAAAAGCTAGGGGTAGCACTGAGGAATAGTGGTTAGCACTACTGCCTCACAATGTTAGGGATCCAGGTTCAATTCCGGCTTTGGGTGCCTGTCTGTGTAGAGTTTGCACATTCTCCCAATGTCTGCGTGGGTTTCCCCCGGGTGCTCCGGTTTCCACCCCACAGTCCAAAGACGTGCAGGTTAGGTGGATTGACCATGCTAAAATTGCCCTCTAGTGTCCAAAGATGTGTAGCTGAGGTGGATTGACCATGCTAAAATTGCCCCCTAGTGTCCAAAGATGTGTAGGTGAGGTGCGGTTATGGGGTTACAGGGATAGGACGGGAAGTGGTCATTGGTAGGGTGCTCTTTTGGAGGGTCGGTGAAGACTCAATGGACCAAATGGCCTCCTTCTGCACTCTGGGGATTCTATAAAATCTATCTGGCTGAGAATACATTTTACTTTTGACAATGGTTTTTAGGCAATCCAGGTTGGCATTATGGGTTTGGTGATTGGGATGACATCATGGCTGGATGTAGAGAAGCACCATGTAGGAGTTCAGGGACGTACAGCTTCAGAGAGAAGAGGCCGAAGAAGGAAAACCTTGCAAGAGGCCTTACTTTCACTGCTGTGTACTGGACAAGAACTCCATGACTGCAATCCAGTTAGGAGCAATACGAAGCGTCTCTTTACCAAATACCAGATCAAGAACTATATTATCTGTACAGCACCCATTGTGGCACAGCACAAGGTCAAACTCATCCTTGCCTGTAGCACCTCACAGCACAGCCTCTGGAAAGTCACCACAATTTTTAGATACCTGCGACCTCTCCAGCTTTTACTTTAATATATCGCGTTTAATAATATGGTACTTGAAATCCTCCACTATTACGGCCTTATTGTTTTTAAACTTCTCAGAAACATGACAGGATATTTGCCCTTCTATCTCCGTATGACAGTTGGAGGTCTACAGAACCTCTCAAAAATGTGATTGCCTTTTTTTTCTTCTTCAGTTCAACCCATATGGTCTTATTTGATGATCCTTCTCATAGCATTTTATCCTCCTCTCTACCTCATCTGAAAATCCTGCAACTACGAAAATTAAGTTGTGCCCTGCCCTTCTGATGTTGCATTTATATGTGGACAGTGGGAGAGCAGATGTAGGAAGGTTACGACAGCACTGAAGCCCTATCTATGCTTTCACACAAACTGCTGAAGCCTATGATGATGGTAGAGCCGATTTTGAATGGCAAATTGTCTGACCTTCCATCAAAACCTAAGCACAGACACAATGGCATCCTTCTGTCCTGCAACAATTCTATGATTCTATGCTAACCAGTTGCTCCGACACTTCAAGCTCCATAGACTTGACCATCAAGTATCAATGGGAATCAGAGAGAAAACTCTCCACTGGTTCGAGCCATGCCTAGTATAAAGGAAGATGGTTTTGTTTTATGTAAGTCTCAGTTCCAGGACATCAGTGTAGGAGTTCCTCAGGGTAGTGTTCTAGGCCCAATCATCTTCAACTACTTCATCAATGACCTTCCTTCCATTATAAGGTAAGAAGCAGGGATGTTGGCTGATTATTGCAGAATGTTCAGCACCATTCCCGATGCTCCATGTCCTGAAGCAGTCCATGTCAAAATGCGGAAAGACTTGGACAATATCTGGACTTGTGTTGACAAGTGGCAAATAATATTTGCACCACATGAGTGCCAGGCAATGATCATCTCCAACAAGAGAGAATCTAATCCACCCCATGATATTCACTGGCATTACTATGTTGTTCCTTGTGTCTTAATAAAGCTCGTAGTCTCAAAGTTGGTGAAGATGCTTTATTGTGAATTTGTTCTGTCTTCAGAGCTTAACTTACAGCTACCTCAAATGCTGCCTGCCTGTCCTGCTGCCAAGTCCCCCTTCTGTGAAGTGTGCCCTCACTTCCAGTCCCTCTGTATTTATAGCTCTCCCGTGCTCCCTCTAGTGCTTGCTCAGTTGTATTGCATCTACACATCTCTACAATCACCACAAACATTCAGTTCCTCCTCCAGTGCCGCACAGTAGCAGCAGTGTGTACAATCTACAAGATGCACTGCAGGAACTCATCACGGGTTCTGAGACAGCACGTTCTAAACACACAACCGCTACCATCCAGAAGGACAAAGGCCGCAGGCACATTGGAACATCACCACCTGGAATTTCTCCTCCAAGATGCACACCATTGTGACTTGGAAAAGATCACCATTCCTTCAAAATCCTGCAACTGCCTCCCTAACGGCACTGTGGGTTTATCTACACTACATGGACTGCAGTGATTCAAGAAGGCAACTTACCACCACCTTCTCAAGGGAAATTAGGGATGGGAAGAAATGCTGCCCTAGCCAGTGACACTCACAACCCTTGAATGAATAAACGAATATAGAAAGCTGCAGCATACGGCCGATACTATGTGGATCACCAGGTTGTCGTTCAGCACATTTTCAGAGTTCAGGAAAAGATGGCTTAACATCCAGTAGGATTCTTCTTCCAGCTTTGCCTTTTGCCATACGTTGAACATTGCTTTCAACATTGATTTCCACTTTTCTATTGATGCAAGCTCTTGGATTGATGATGACCCTGCTCCATATCTGCAAAACTCCCTCCTGTTGTGTATCACCCTTTCCAGCAACAAGCCTAGGAGCATGTTAGTGTGTTGCCTATCAATGTGATGCAAATATCTTTCTGACATTTTTGCATAACTTTCAAGGCAAGAGGAAGTATTAGCAGGTGTGGAGAAAAGGGCCCTGTAATTGTGACATCTTTAGCCAGTGTAGAGTGTGCATATGGATGCAGAAGCAGGTGCATTGATGTCTTGCTGTGATCACAGGAGATGGGAAATTGGGATAGTTAGGCTTGCTCATGCTGGGCCCAGAGTGCAATTGGCCAGAGCTATGCATATTGCAAATGGGTGTCCTACCTTAACAGCTCTGACCAGGTCACTGAATTTCTTCCTCCGCCACTGCCTGGCCTGTGGTGTCAAGACTCCTGGTATTCTTCTGCTCTACTATCTCTGTCCAATCCACTGTTGCTTGGTGGTGTGTTGGGCCATTCTGTCCTGTCTGCGGGAACACTATCCTTCTGATATTCTCCATTCATTAAAGCCATTTCCTTTTAAGGGGTGTAAGCTGCCTTTAAAACATGTGAGTCCTGACCAATTGCCTATCCTTTCAGTGGACAAGCTGCCAATTATAAGAGCAAGTAGCACTGACAACTCTACTCATTATGGAAACAAAGTATGAGTCCAAAATCGCACAGGTATGAAGTCCACTGGTGCAGGCAGATGTAATGGATACTGAACCCACACTGAGTTCAAAATTTTTAATTTCCCTTCTACGTTGCTCTAAATATACAGGTCTCTTTCCAACTGTGTCTATTGTTTTGTTCCAAGAAAATATGGCTTGAATCAGTACTCTGCATAAATGAATGAGCAAGAACTCAAATGTCTGTGATGCAGCTTTTCACATCCCTCGTTGCTCTCTATTTTCACCCAATTTGATTAATTACATTTTGATACAATGTACCTGTCATGGTGTGTCACTCCCATTTTATTAAATATTTTATGAACAATAAAAATAACTCAAGTGAAGCTATTTGCTTCAAGAATGCAAATTGGAAAGAGTTATGAGTATTTGGTACAGTTAAATATAATTTGTATGCAGATTATTAGATGTGGCATGTTTTGGGATTACATTGTGATGGATGCAAAATTGAGGGCGCGATTCAACTAATTGGGAACAAAATCCCATATCAAGTGAGTTTAGTCACGTGTTTCCCTGCGTTCGCAATGCCGAGAAATACATGGCTATATAACGCGACGCGCGTTATTTAAGGGGCCTCAGCGGGGAACACGCAGTTGAGGCTGCACGTAGCCCCGTTTTATACATTGGGAGCTCCATTCGCCGGAACTCCCCAGTGGGCTTCCTGATCTCCAAGGCCCCCGAAGCGACCCCCAACCCATGGAGATCTGCCCCCAGACTCGCAGACAGTGAGCTGGAGAGAATGCTGGAAGCTGCGGAGGAGAGGAGGGATACCCTCTTCCCAGCATGGAGTGGAGACTAAGGCCTGGGAGGAGGTGGCAGAGGCGGTCAGTGCTGCCAGCCTTGTAATATTACCATGCGTGGTAATATGTTGTGATCGTTGTCTTTAGATCCAGAATGGTCCATTGTGTTGTTGACAAAGAATCCACCAATCCAATTAATGAAACAAAACGAATTTATTATAAAAACTATTAAGTAAATGAAATTTGCACACTCTACTGAGCTTCAGTTAATAATTAAGTAATATTGAATCTGTCTAGCAGCACTCAATAAATGAAATAGTCACTAACTACACTGTGATCTAACCTTGTGCTAACACTAATCTTCTCCTAATGCTGTCACCATGCTTTCTCCAATGCTACACCCAGAATTCCCTCAGGGTCTGACTTAAATATAGAGAAGTGGTGGCACCCTCTAATGTTTGATTTACACTGAGATGTAATAATTAACCCTTCACTAACTTGTCTATATACATATCATTACAAGCCTGACCAGGAAAAGTGGAACCCAGCGCAGGAAGGAGACAAATAACCTCCTTAGCTCGGGTGAGTCACCATCTCTGTTCCCTGGCATCACCCCTGTCCCTCACTCCTCACATCACCAACCACTCCCCTAAAGGCCAACCAAAGCTCACTTGCCTGCATTTCCCTCACATCCCACCCCCCCACCAAACTCAACATCTGTATTGTCCTCTTTGGCCAGGTGCCTTACACATACTTGCCACCAGCTACAGACAACCCGCATTGAGGCGAGTTACACGGGCACAGACGTGCATGATGTGCAGCTGCTGGTCACACACTAATGCACATTCAGGTAGTGGAACCCCTTCCTCTTGATGAAGAGTACCCCCTGATGAACCGGTGCTCGTAAAGGGACATCGATCATCCCCTAGACCTGGATCATGCCAGCGATGGCAGTGAATCCTGCTGCAGGGGCATCCTGTGCCCGGTCCAGACTGAAGGTTATATTGTCCGCTGCCCAGGTACGCAGAGCATCCATTACATTGCGGATGCACATGTATGTGGATATTTTCAAAATCCCACACATATCCCCGCCAGGCCCCTGGGAAGATCCAGAAGCATAAATGTTTGGGGCAACCGTCATCTTGATGGCCACTGGGAGTGGGTATCCTCCTCCAAACCCCCGTAGTGCCAGATGTGCTACCGCTTGACACAGGTGGAGCACGGTCTCACTGGTCAGCTAAAGTCTTCGACGGCACAGGCGGTCCGGCAGCTCCTCGAAGGACAGGCGGCGATGGTATACACGTGCCCTGATGGGGTGCCTCCTTTGCTCCTCCTCCTCGGCCTGTTGAACAGCTGGCACTCGAGCCTCACCAACTGGTCTCTGCTGTTATGGGACCGGCTCCTCTTATGCAGGGTCCTCCCAGAGCTGGGCCTGAGCCTCCACCCTCCATACATCTGCAGCAGCAAGCTGCAGCCAGGTAGCTAGCCTGAAATTCATTCTCTGCAAGAAGGAAAAGTGAAGATATTTTAGCAAGATAAGTATTCCCTTGATCATCCAATGCAAACAGATTACATAGTTACCCTAAGTTGTACTTCTGTGCCACCATCAACACGTTCCCCGCAACCCAACCGCCTCCCACCCCTCACATGATCCCCTCAATATCTTCCTGTCTGCACTGTACCCCTGACCCTATCAGTGAGTAGCACCGGGCCTATGATGTGGGGATCCTCTATCCTCACCAGCCGTCCCTGTCAACAGGCGTACCAGTGGCTGCTGCAACCCATGTCAGCGATAGTCTCTTTGGCCCTTGTCCTGTTTTCCCAGTGGGGTCTACTGTGGTTTTGCTCACTGGTTGGGTTGTGTGTTATCCTGTTAGCTGTGCAGTGGAGAGGGTCACCATGTGCCATAATCGCCTTCGTGCTTAGGGGCTTGTGTGTGGGCAGGTCCTACAGATGGGGGTGGGCGAGGAAAGCGTGTGTCTGCTGGTAGCGTTGCTGCAGTGTGATGTGCATCCAGGGTGTGAAACACAAGTTGTGACACCCTGATTGGGGGCAGGGTGGATGGGAGCAGGGGCATGGTGCACAGGCAGGGCTTGGAGACAGCTGGTGGTCCTGAGGGGTGGTCTAGCTGATAGTGTGACTCGTGAGGCCTCTGCCCTGAGAGGGGGCAGTGTGCCAGGGAGGGAGCCAAAGTCCATGGTGCATGTGTCCTTTGTTTAGGGTGAGCTCTGAGCTTGCCCCACTTTCCGTGCAGCGGGGCAGCACTTCTGATGAGTGAACTGAGGGCCGGCAGCACCTGGTGTCCTACTGATTATGCTTAGCCATGCCCATCCCATTGATGATTCCAATGGGGCCTGAGGGTCTCCAGAGAGGCAGCCTGGGTGGGCTCCCAGATGACCAGAGGCTCTGTGAACATTTACAGGACACAGTGAGCAATGAACAGCCAGGGGCCTGTAGGCAGCACCAAAGGGGTGCATTAAAAGCACATACAGCAGCATTGGCAATCTGAACCAGGCCACTGCAATCCTGAGGAGGAGAGTCCGAATCCATGGAGTTGGCACCAAGTCGTTCCCCACTAATACCCCGGCCCAGGCAGCCTTCCTCGAGCAAGCCTAACAATTTTGGATAGTTTTTAAGAGTTTTCTTACCTTCTCACTCCCCCTCAGCAGCCATGGCGCCCAGACCCCGCTTTTAAATACTTGCACCACTTTGCGCTTGCGTGACTTCCACCTAAGAATGGTGGAGCATTGCAGAAGGGTTGAACGTACTGGGCGGGATTCTCCAATAATGGGACTATGTCCCCACGCCTGCGAAAAAATGGGCGAGAATCACTCTGGATTTACCTGGATTAAGTCCACGGTGATCCTCAGATTTGTAGGGGGCTAGAAGGGCCCTGGAGTGCTCCTCGCAGATCTGGCTGCCGATACGGGACCCTGCACTTCCGGTCAGGGGTGCGCACGCCGGCGGCCTGTGGCGGCCGCCCCACGCAACATGGTTGACCCACACTGCGGACCGGCACCAAGAAGTTGGCCCCCCCCAGATCATGTGTGCCCGCGGATCGGTGGCACCCGATTGATAGCCTGGCCGTCCTGGAGGCCCCCCCCCCCCCGATGAATGATCCCCACCGTCCCCCACCAGGGTGGCCGTGGACTGAGTCCGCAGCCGCCGCACTGAATGCCCGCCATGTGCAACCGTGAGAGAACCACACCGGTGGGAACTCAGCCGGCTGCACTTGGAGAATCACTGCGGGGGCCTCTTTCAATGGACCCCGACCGGCACCGCGCGATCGCTCGCGCCCGATTGGCTGCGATTCTCCGGGGACCGGAGAATCGTGGGAGCAGCATCGGACCCGATCTCAGGTCTGATGCCCATTCTCCACCCCCTCGGCGCGGAGGATCCCACCCACTGTATCCAACCCGCTTGAGGTAGTTTATGAACTTTTGAGATATGAACTGCAGTCTATTATATCTCACCAGTTGTTCAGGGTAACCGAGTCTGCTGAATATTTCACCTGATCTCTCAATTGTCGTTGACTTCACGATGGTAACTTCAGGCCACTTCGAGTGAGCATTGATTAGAATGAGAAACATGCACTCTTCCAACTGTCTGGCGCAATCAACATGTACCCATCGCTCGGCCTCTTCTGACCATTCTCATGGTTGCAACAGGGCTAATGGCAGCAGGTTCCACAAGATTCCCGCCTTCTGCTCGATTTTGGCATCGGGCCCCAGCCACCAAAAATAGCTCCTGGCTATCTCCTTCAACCTTACAACACCACAGTGGCCTTTGTGTAATTGGTTTAATATGCATATTCTTAATGATGGTGGAATGATAACTTCCATTCCCTAGAGGGGACAACCTGCCTGTAATGTAACTCAAGTCTTCGGGTGGAATATGGCTTTAACTCAGGTTCTGCTCCTGAAGTCTTGCCTTGACCATGTCCATAACGTCGTGCTGGATCCCTTCTGATATTCTTCGTCACCTGCCCAGCAATTGCAGGAGTGTTATCTACTTGTTCTAAGTAGAAAATGTTTCCACACGGTGGTAGCATGCCCCTTTAAGAGGGTGAGTTCACAGAGGGTCTTATGACCTGGGACCAATCAGGCCGCAGTGCGTGACTCCTGGGGCTGAGCGTGGGTTTTACGGTTAGTCAGTAGTTTGGAGTCATGGAGTATGGTAGCCTTTATCTCACTCTCTGTAAATAGTTACTTGCCTTAATAAACCGTTTATTTGTTGATCTACCTGGTAGTCGATATCTTTCAAGGTACTACACACACAAACTGCTTATCCATTGAACTATTTGATAAAGGTAGTCGGTACAGTCCACCTGCGTTCCCATGAAGGTTTGACTGATAATACTTGATCGTGTATGTGTGTACTGACAAGAGAAATGCCCACCTCTGCTTTCTGCTCGCTGCCAGTGATGGAATCCTGATATGAGGTCCAAAAATGGTAATTAGTGGATAATGGTTCATCAATAAGCTGAATTTCCTCCCATACAAGAATTGGTAGAACTGATTTATTTCAAAAAGAGAGCTTCTTTCTCTATCTAGGCATATTTGCTTTTAGCTTTAATCAAGATCCTCCATACAATGGCTATCGGCGTCTCTTCACCTGTGGGCAGTATGTGGGAAACCACTGCCCTGGCCCCACAAGGTGATGCGTCACATGCCAGTTGTAGGGGTAAATTTGGCTCAAAATGCGTCAGGACCTCTGACTTGAGTAGCGCCTCTTTGGCTTGCACGAATAATCTCTCACACCGATCCCTCCATTTCCAATTTTTTATTTTGACACAGTAGATTGTGCAAGGGTTTTAGAATAATTGCCGGATTAGGGAAAACCCTTCTGTAGTCATTTAGTAAGCCTAAGAAAGATTGAATTTGGTCGATATTTTGAGGTATGGCTGTCTCAGTAATGGCTTTAACTTTCAAAGGCAACTTTGCAGTCCCTTGGCATTGATGACATGACCCATACATTCAATTGAAAATTGGGAAAATTCACATTTATCTTTTCAGACTCTTAATCCATATCTCTGGCGTGTGGCAACTTGACCGTGGATGTGTTTTCCCTCAATCTTCCCAGTCACCAAGATATTATCCAGGTAACTCTGGAGTCTGTCTATGTGGTATTTTTAAAGGATAGACTTGCAGACCGTGAAGGTACAAATAAACAAAAGCTTTATTGGAAAGGTGTCACAGTGCTATCCAACAAGCAAGTGGTGCTGGAAAACCTTGCTCTGCACACTCACCCCTGGACTCTGCTGGGAACATTAGGGTAGCCGTGCTCAGCTCTCCTCTGCTCATCCAGACACTTACCCTTTGGCCGCGAGAGGATCCTCAGTGGTGAAGCCCTGCTCTGTGGTGTGTGATTGTTGGCAGCTGCATCTGTGGTGCTGATGCTGCTAGAGTACACTAAGTTCCTAGAGCACACTGTTCAGGAATCAAAGGTTTCTGGACATGCAGTGCACTAATCACCCTCTGAAACACGGCACCTGTGCCTTTGAGGAGACACTTGAGAGTTCAGGAGCCATGGTGCCCATTTGAAATAGCCTCAGCTGTGAAGCTAGAGGCTGCTCACAGTCAAAGGGGGTGAAATTGAGTTTCAAGAGAGAAGCCGCAGCAGTGCTCTGTCCTGGAAGAGTTTGGAAGGTCAGACAGGCTGAAGCTGTGGTTGCTCCATGTTATGGGTTTCCACAATATTTAAAAATGGCTTGAAGGACTCACAGACTCAAGGCTCCTCAACCTCCTGGTCCAGGGTAACCCTCGACCTGGACACCTCCAGCCTGATGAACAACCCAAATCCGCTAAAGGGCTCCCCAGCAAACCCCGCCCACCCCAAACACTGGGGTAGCAGCTCAGGAGCCCTTGAGCTGCATGCGGTAAATGGAAAGGGCTACCCACCTCCTCATTTCTCCTCTGCAGCCATTGCGCTGGCTTCACGTTTTTTAAATGGAGCACTAAATGATGCCCACGTGACTTGCCATTGGGGAATCAGGTACTCCTGGGAGGCCGCTGCATTCGACCTCAATCTTGTTAATGAGATTGAAATGAATGCAAATTAGATTTAATGATTGGCTGAGTTCCAGAATTCACCATTAGATGAATCGCAAAATGGTGCGTGTATCGCAAATCTTGACTTTGCCTTCTCATACTATTCACCCAGCGTGCCTGGATTCGCGTAAGGCACAACGCGGCCGCTGAATCGCATTCAGTATAATGTTTACAATTAATATTTGCAATATGAACAATTACTAAACACAACAGGCAATAAGTTAGACATTTCGGAGGACGTCGATTTCTGTGAAGTTGTAAGAGAACCTCAGGCATCTGCGTTTTCACGTTGACTGCAACCTCTGGTGTTTTTAGTTTAGTTTGGATGTCGTCTGTATTTGTCTCAACTGGAGTTGACATGGTGTTTGCAGGTTGACTTGGCGTTGAAATGTCCTCAACTGGGTACCGTCTTCCACGGTTGTTTGTGGTATTGTCAGGTTGTCAGGAATATATAGGTCTTCACTTGGCACAGTTCGTTGCGGACTCTCGGTTGACTTTGCTCTGGGAAAGTAGTTCTAGTTGCTCAAAGTTGATTAACAAGTTCTTCACACTACAGCAACCTGAGTTTGAACAGTGAAGGAAACCGGGCCTGTCTGTGCTAAGACGATGACAGATATCCACTTCTCACTAGTGGTATGCTTCTTTGCCAATACCTCCTGACCTTTCTGTAAAACATGGTGTTCAGCCCTGTTCTCATGTTCCAAAACCTGACTTTGCTGCTCCCTCTCAACAATTTCTCTCAACAAACACTGCTTCAGCAGATCAAATGCTCTGTGTAACTGACATTTTACCATAGAGAACTTTGGGTTTTTGAAAGTGTTGTATCCATGTATGCCATCAGGAATTGCCTGAGTAGTTTTGACAACGATCCACACTCCGCCCCTGGTGTGCTGAGTACCTGACCGTGCAGTTGACGTCTCAGTGTGGTCTCAGCGGTCGGGAACCCAGCGTGGCAGCTGTGGACTGTGTACAATTGGGTGGGAGCCGCTACAATTGGGTGGGAGCCGTGCTGCTGGCCCGGGGGGGGGGGGGGGGGGGGGGGGCTTCTCTGAGGGGTAGGGGGACTGGTGAGGGGTGACCAGAGGGTGGCCAGTGGGGCACTATCTAGCAGGTCGGGTCCGCACACGGCCAGCGCCATGTTTTACGGCGCCACTGCTCAAGGTCATCCCCGTGCGCATGCCACGGGCCGACCATTCTCCAGCTGTTTTATTGTGGGAGCTGGGAGTTTTACACTGCACCGTGCGGCGCGGCTGTCATCCCCTCACCGGTCACAGGATCAGTGAGGAGGCGCCGCCGATTTTTTTGATGTAAAACGCTACAGATCCTCCGCACTTAGGCTCAAAAGTGGTGAATCCAGCCCTATGTGTTGACTCTGGGACAGAATCAGTGGACTTCTGCGACAGCAAATTTGGCACCGGACCTGGAGCAATTCATCAACCGTTAATGGCCTAGCACCAGCACTACGTGGAACACGATCGATTCCACTGAAAAACGGAGTCAGATTCACTGTGGTCGGGATTGGCATTCGAGAGGCTGACAAGTTGCAGCCGCATGTGAGCACTTCACTTCACACAAGCACTCATCCCAGCAAACAAGCCGGCACTGGTTCGCTGGAGCATGCCCGTTGATGTGTCAGCTGGAGCCAGAGGGTACCTAGGGGGATGGCCTGGGGGGACACACATCTGACTTGTGGCACTAAATTCACTGTGAGCAGTCAGTGGCATGCACAGCCGCATGGCTGCCTTGCAGACTGCAGCAATGGTGTTGCATACCCGTCCATCCCGATCCCATGGCCGATCTCCTGGCTGCCCCCCACTAATACCCCCAGCCCTGGCAGATGCTCCCTGGCCAGCGGCACAACTGCCAGCATGCTATGGCGATGTTGGACACTCTCTATACCCCCTCTCTCCCCCTCAGCAGCCACAGGACTTGTTTCCCGATTTTTGAAACCACAAGTGAAACACACCATCGGTAATTCCTTCCGGCAGAGGCAAAGAATACCGAGTCAGACCCATTAATGATATGCGAATGGCATTTACTGTATATGCGGAGTAGAACACTTGGACGCCACTGTCAAGGCGCCAAAGCATGGCATTCTGGCGGGTGCCTGGTGTCAGCCACGATTTTGGCGTCACGATCGATTCTCTGCCCAATCGCCTTTTCTGATTTTGGCGTCAGCCAATGGAGAATCTCGCCCTTCGTTCTTGTTCTTAATAGTTCTTGTTTGGACCTTGTTTCTTTCCACAACATGTACATTCGATGTATCCCTTTTTACCACAATTCCTGCATTTTTGCACCAGCAGTCTGCTGCTGGATGACCAG
This sequence comes from Scyliorhinus canicula, assembly GCF_902713615.1. Lineage (NCBI taxonomy): Eukaryota > Metazoa > Chordata > Chondrichthyes > Carcharhiniformes > Scyliorhinidae > Scyliorhinus > Scyliorhinus canicula. The sequence continues at coordinate 152,736,168 of NC_052156.1, forward strand.
TTTTTGCACATTGGTGACAATTTCGAACCTGTGTCTGTGTTCAGGTCTCAGCCAATATTTTATGAATTCTAGTGCTTGAATTTAATTGTTGGACTTCCATAGCTGCCAATTTCAGAGAGATCATGACTTCGAAAGCCCCCTGTAGGTTTAAACTGCTTTCTGTTAACAACCTTTTTTTTGGATATCTTCGCTTCTTAACCCACACACTAGTCTATCTCTAATGGTATCGTTCAAGACATCTCCAAATTCACAGTATTCAGTTAATTTCTTCAAAGCAGCTACAGACTGTGTGATTGAGTCACCTTCTTGTTGTTTGTGCTTATAGAACCTTAACCTCTTGGCGATGATCAAAGATTTTGGTAAGAAATGGCCCTGCAAAATCTCCACAATCTCATCGTGGTTTTTTGAGCCTTATTTTTATGGCTGCAACTGACTTCACTGGAGGTGGAAGATTTCCTCCCCACTGCACTCAGGGAAGTTGGGACAACAATATCAGCTCAAATTTTGTTTGCTTGGACAAAATAATCAAATCTTTCAGGATATGAGATCCATCGCTCGGTGTTCTCATCATATGGTCCCATTGGCACCAAAGGTTCCCACCATTTCTACTGTGGAGAGGGCTTGTGTAAGCATGATGTGCCACAAAATATTTTAACATGACCGTGCTTTTTTTTCTAAACAAAGTCCTCCTGAGCTTAGCCTGTTTCCTTTCAAGTTTTGGAACACCGCAGCTCTAAACTATTGTTGCTGGGTACTCGCTACTCACAATACACCCTGTACTGTTCCAGATCTTTCTGGACAGAGCACGTGGTGAGCTTCTTTTCAATGTTTTTCCTCAGAAATGCATGTTTAAATTTCACCTCTTTTAATGACTGCAACCGATATTTTGCACCCCTCTGTCACCAACTTTGGTGTGGCAATGTTTTTAGCTTGCTAATCCTTTTCGGGTTAACAACTTTACTATAATTTCTTTCACTGAGAGTTTGCCAGCGTGGTTCCGACCTCCTCATCCCGTTTTCTTTGTGATATTTCTGAAGGCTAGGCTTGCAGACCACGAAGGTACAAGTAAACAAGAGTTTTTTTGGAAAGGTATTTACTCAACAGCCTGTAAGGATAGACTGCCCAATTGCTTGCAAATCGTCTATGATGTCATCAATACATCACATGATTGGGCTCTTAAAGTGACCTTGTTCAAACTAGGAACAAAATGAATACACAACAATCTAACCCATTTAAGATTTGTTGGAACAATGGGGCGATTCTCCCAACGGGAGACTGAGTGCCGACGCCAGAGTGAAACCCGGAGTGTTTCACTCCGGCGTTGGAGGCCGCTCCTCACCCTCTATTCTCCCTCCCCTGGGGGTCTGGGAGCGGCGGCGCGTGAATCCCGATCACCCGGCATTGACGCTTGCGTCAAAGCGGCGCACCGGGAATGACGTGGCCGGCGGCGCCGAAGTGACATAAGCCGCACATGCGCAGGTTGGCCAGCTCCAACCCGCGCATGCGCGGTTTCCATCTTCCCCTCCGCTGCCCCGCAAGACATGGCGGCTTGATCTTGCGGGGCGGCAGAGGGAAAAGGGTGGGCACCGATCGCGGGCCAGACATCTGCTGAGCACGCCCGTGGTGCTCGATCCTCCCTCCGCCCCCCACAGGCCCCACACTCGCCTGTCGCGCGCTGTTCACGCCGGCAGCGACCAGGTGTGGTTGGCGCCGGCGTGAACCGGTCGGGTTCGGCAGGCTGCTCGGCCCATCCGGGCCGGAGAATCGCCGGTCGCTGTGAGAAACGGCGAGTGGCAATTCTCTGAGCGGCCTGTCGAAAAACGCGACACGCCATTTTTGGGGGGTTGGGAGAATCGAGGGGGGTGCCAGGGCGACGTGGCGTGATTCGCCCAGCCCTCCCGCGATTCTCCCACCCGTTGTGGGGTGCGGAGAGTCGCGCCCAATGTCTGTGCTGAGGTGATGCCCAATAGTAATCTTTTGTGTCAAAATAACCCTTCATGTGTCACAACCACCAAGAACTTTTGTGAATCATGATCGTTTGAAGATATGCTTGACAGATATCAACTTTACTGAAGTGTTTGCCTCCAGTCAACCCAGCGAATAGGTCATCCGTACCGCTCTGCACACAGTGCAGGATTAATAATCACATCTTTGCATCACAATCTGCTAAGTGCCCAGTTTTTGCACACCTACACCAAGTGCAAGTCTGTATTTGCATTCAAGTTTCAGCCGACCTTTTGTGAATTCCTGTGCCTGTACTCAACTGTTGAGCTTTGGCTGCTAATTCCATGGATACAGCAAATTCCAAAGCTTTCTTTCAGGTCAAGTTGCTTTCAGTTATTCAACCGCTTTTGAATAGCTTTCCTCCTTAAACCACAGCCTAATCTATCTCTGATGATATTGTTTAACATATCCCCGAATTAGCAGTATTCCTACAAACTGTGTAATTGATTCACCTTCTTCTTGGTTGCGCTTATGAAACCTAAACTTTTCTGCGATGACTGAAGGTTTTGGTGAATAGTGACCCTGCAAAACTTCCACTATTTCTTCATATGCTTTTGTGCCTGACTTTGTTTGGCTGTAAGACTCCTAAGGAGGTTAAATGTGCCCCCCCCCCTCCCTCCCTCCTAATTATGCTCAGGAATGTTGAGAGTTTTATATGTGCTGAGATCTTGTTAGCTTGAACAAAATAGTTGAATTCTGTATACCAGCTCCATCACTCTGTATTCTCATCAAAAGGCCCCATGTAACCAAAAACTTCTGCCATTTGTCTCGAAGGAAGGACCTGCATTTGCACAATGTGCCACAAATATCAAGCACTACCTTGCTTATTTTCCGCCCAAAGCAAGGCATAACTCAATCTCAGTCTGTTTTCCTTTGTGTTGTGTGACACCCCCAGCTGTAAATTTGTTGTTGCAGAGTACTTGCTACTCACGATTATCAAGCTCGTTTCAGGTGGATCATGTGGCAGCCTTCTCTCCAAGGTTGTTTCCTTCGGATTTTTCGGTGATTTTTTTTGTTCCTCCAGTGTCTGTAACCGTTGTTTGGCTCCTCCATTGCCAGCTTTCATGTAGTGTCAATTTCAATTAGTTATTATTTCTTTGGGGCCAATATGTGCTGTCCAACTCTTTTTGGGTGCCTACAAATGTTTTACATCTATCTTGTCGCCAGTTTTTATGTGGTGGATTCAAGGTTGAATCTGCAGGCCTTGAGGTCAACTGAATCGTCGAGCCTTAATTGAAAGATGTTAACACTACGGGTCGTGATGTTAGACTGTCCAATAGCCTGTACAAACAGCCGGTGGCATCATCTCCAATGACATCACACAATCGTTCTCCTAAAGTGCCCCTGTTCAGCTATAAGGCTGCTTACGAGGAAACACTATGAATACACAACATAAACAAATTCCTCTTTGATTTAGGGAGAAGACTTGACAATGAATTATGTTTAGATATGAATACAAAATCCCACATTGTTTGAATTTTACTACATTCTAAGGAATAAAAATGCATCCTATGTGCAAAAAAGAAATGTGAAATTAGACCATTTTTGTCTGCAACATAGTTATTGCTGTGCCTAATTCCAAATTTATTTGACTTTATATTTACAATTGCTTTTTTCTATAACATCTAGAAAGAAAGCTGGAAATGTCAAAGGAAATTGCTTTGTAGCACTGCAAGGAAACAGCTCATTAACATTTTACATAGACAACTTCTATAATTAGATGCATACAATAAACTTGCTAATTTACAGCTCAGAAGTAACAGATGAATTGACAATCAGTTACAGATCTCACTTTAACAATTTAGGAACTAGAATGTTAAGTCTAGAATCAGCAGGTACACGTTTTGCTTAATATTTTCTCCTTTACCTTTCATCATGTGGAATAATACTTAATAATAAGCAACAGCAGCAGTATGCAATGTACTAGAATCTGTTAACAAATGTTTGCCCCAGTGTCTCAGGTTCAAAGAAGAATAAACTACCTTGCTAGTGATATAGGTGTTCTCACTCACAACAAAGTTATTTTAATTCATCACTTGTTCAAATACCAGCAATTCATTTTCATTGCAATCCAAAGCTCTGTGGGTTAGACTCATGACCCTTACAAATTGGATTGTGACCCAAGGGAAAATAATTTTTATTCCATTTGTCTTAGAAGGATTTCGATCTCAGGTGTCTGCAGTGAAAAGATACCCAAATCGATTTAAGTTTATGTTCTTTCCCAATGGGTATTGTGTGAGTAGCTAGCTCTAGGAATGGTGGACAGCAGTAAGGCTGGCTTAGAAGGCTATGCTGCTTCAAGATGTATGGTAGATCAGTAATTATTTAACTGGACTACTAACCTAGAGATATTGGTCTCAATATTAACTCTCTGATGATGGATGAGAAGAAATGGGGGAGGTTAAACTCTAAAAAAGCAGAATACTTTGTAAACATATATAAATCAGGCACTTAGTGCAATTTTGGAGCTCAATTTAAATGCTGCAGGCTGGGTTCCCTAGGGGCAGTGAAGTCCAGGCTGGAGTACTTTCTAACACTTCTTGTTGGCAAGTTTAGCAGGACTGCAGTTTCTGATCTCATATAATCCTAGAGCCTCCGTTATACTGATTGCACTCTTTCCCCATTGTCACAATTGGTGAGCTTCCACCTTCCCTAAACCCAAATCTGTAATCTGCCTCATGATCCAATCTCTACCCATCTCATTGCAGCCAACTCACTATCCAATTCCCTGCATCCAAGCACGGATCTGCAGCCTAACCTCCAATATGACCCTGCCTGCAAGCCTTGGTCTGCAGTCTACCTTGTGATCATTTCTGAGCATAATCCCCAAGGATCCATTGCCTCCTTGCACTGATCTTCCTGATGACAGCTTTATTGACAGAAAATGAGAAAAAGATATAAGGCCCAATAATCTCCGAGTCTCCAATTTGACAGCTTTGTCCCAAACCCTCCACGTATATATCAGAACCATTGAGTTCAAATTACATCATAGTAAATTGTTACATTGCATTAGGGAATAAATATAATTTAACCAGGGTTAGCCATACAATGAGAGCAGGTTAAATAAAAATTAGTAACCTAATGTAGACAATTTGATTTTCTTCAAAGAATCACAGGAATTATCTTCTGAACCTGACTTCTACACCTAACCATAAACTGATTAAACTTAGGATATGAATGAAAGAACATAGTAAGAACATAGGAGCAAACAGAAGCTGTAAATGCTGTAAGTGACGAACACTTAAGAAGCATCTATCTTATCCATAGAAATGTAATCAAATGATCGGATGATTAAGTGGTTAGGTGCAAGTTAGCACCTTAGATTCCCTGTGTGACAAGACTAATTAATGGAGGTACTCAGGGGGGAATGGATACTTTGCATAGAAGGAAGAGAAAACAAAGTGTATCTATCTACCTTTCCTCTTTTTATCCACTTTTCAGCAAGTGATGAAGTAGTACTGGCAGAGGCCTTGAAGGAGTTACCTGAATGGCATGTTAGCTTGATCAATGATTCTCAAACTGGGGTCTGTGGACCTCTTCGGGGTTCATAGACATTTTATAGAAAGTCCACAAAACAATCTGAAGATCAAGATTCAAATACCTTGAGAGAATATAACTTAACAAATAAATTAAGTGTAGCAAGGGAATCAGCTCACTTTTTTATATTCATAGATTGTCAATGAATATATGTGAAAGAGCAATCCCAGATGCAGGCTTGGTGCGAGATGGTAGAGTGTTACTGGCAGGTCAGGAGAGGAAGGGAGCACACATGGAGGAACACTGAGTATGGCGCAAAGGTTTGGGATGTAAATAACCATCTGGTGATCTCCTGATTTCTGCTGACTTTGTGTTCAACACTGGAACAGAATTCACTGAACTGGTTTAAAGTGCCAATGAGCAAAGTATAGATAGATTATTAAATTTATCAGTTATTTGTCAGTCAAGTATTTAGGCCGGCAGCAGCAGCAACCGGGGGGGGGGGGGGGGGGGGGGCTGGTTCGGTGGGAGGGAGAATTGTGTACATGGGTTTGTTCGATGGGGCAGGTGTTATCTCTTTCCTTTTTGTTGTTTTCTTTTTTTTTGTTTTTGTTTTTGTAGTTGCTGGGGGTGGGGGTGGGGGGAGGGGTTGGTTTTTGTTCTTTGGTTTTTATTATGGTTGTTTGGTTAATATTGTTTTGTTGTTTAGATTTTGTGAAAATCTTAATAACAATTACTTTTTAAAAAAGTATTTATGCCATATCTCACTGATATCTGTAAATAAATGCCTGTTTTCTTAAAAGCAGTATTGAAGTGCTCTTTACATGCAGCACTTTATATTGTGGGTATTAAATATATAACTTTGAGAGCGGCACGTAGCACAGTGGTTAGCACTAGGACTACGGCGTTCAGGACCCGCGTTCGAAACCTGGCTCTGGGTCACTGTCCTTGTGGAGTTTGCACATTCTCCCCGTGTCTGCATGGGTTTTACTCCCCACAACCCAGAGATGTGCAGGTTAGGTGGATTGATCACGCTAAATTGCCCCTTAGTTGGAAAAAGATAATTGGGTACTCTAAATTTATAAAAAGAAAAAAAATATATAACTTTGATGGGAAATCTGTGATTACTAATCTAATTTAAAAGGGCTCTTGAACCAGGAGGGATGAGTTAGAGAAGGAAAATAAGGTGAAAAAAATACTTGGTGATGTTATGTGTTGAAGTATTTAACTCCATTTGAACCCAACAACCATCTGCCGCTTGGGTGCGACTGATACCAACTAAGCAAAAGCTGACATTTGGAGGGAGAGGAAGTCTAAACATTGGACAAGATCTAACCAAACATGATATTTTATGTTTGTTTTCTTGCTGGTGTTGGATGTGGAGTGACAGTACTAACTTTCTGGTCACTGCCACCTTAGAGCATTGATGCATTTAAGCGAAGCTAAATAAGTAGATGAGGGAGATACGAATGGAAAGTCTGCTGATAGCGTGAGATGAGGAAGAATGGGAAGAGGCTTTTTGGGTTGAATAGCCTGCTTCTGTGCTTTATGTTCCATGTACCTCTTTGTAAGTATTTAATGGACTGACACACTAGTAGATGGAACATAGTGCTGCTGGAAATCTCTTAAGCTGTAGTCAATTAAACAAAGTTTTATCTACCACTGTTTGCCACTGATAAAATGTATCCTTTTGCTAATGAAAGATATGTTTTGCTGCCATAAAAAGACTGGATCCAGGGTTTCACAGGCATCCATTATGTTCAGTATTTCAAAGCTGCAAATTGAAGGAAATATGTCAATGGATGCATTTCTCTCATTTGTGTCATTTCACGGGCCCAGGCAGCAGGGAATGGGATGAGTGAATGCAAAAAGAGGTGCAATTCTCTGTCCTTACCTGTCTCAATTAGGAATTGGAAATCACAGTTTGTTGCTGGTAGACCTTACTTTCATGCATACTGGCCATGACTGTATTTGTTGGAGAGTAATTGATAGAGATCGGCTGCTACATACAATTAGTCAAAAACTCCATTATATGTCTACCATGCAATTGGCAGGGTGGTAGAAATTGAATTAAGTGGATGTTGGTTATTTCCTATCTATCAATTAAAATGGCCTTACAAAATTACATTTCCTGAAAAAAACCCCAGGAATAATGGAACTCTGAAGAAAAATATTTCTGTTCACAAGTAAGCCCATTGTACATCACAAAGTTGCTCAGTTGTTGACTGAAAGGTGCAAAACTTCTGGAATTTTATAATTTTTGGCATTCTCCAACTCGTCACTGTGTAATTAATGTGTTTTCAGCTGTACAATCAGCTATACAAGAAATCATAAAATAAGATCGACTGCCTCCACAAAGTAAAACCACTGTGGAAAGCTCCTGATTTCCTGACCTTTCTCTCCTATAATGCATTTTATCCAAGTTTTATGATATGATCTATAACAAGGATTTTCTGGTGCAAATAATATCAGTCCTCCTGTACTAAACAAATTCATTACTGCTGCTCTAAATTTTCATTTTCTGTTGATTGGAACCTAACATTTTATGTCACCTACCAAATGGATTTTCTTTTAATGCAAACAGATTTTAGCCAGAAGCATGCAGCTGCAATTTCATGCTGATGTGAAAATAGCCTTAAAATTTCAATAATTACAAATCTACTTTCTTCTGCCAATTTGTGCCATCAGGCGAGCATTTGCTGCTGCTTTTGCTCTCATGCTTTTAGCTTTTGCAATGTTTAAGAGAATACTGAGAATGTTCGTGGGCACATCCAGGGACAGGGTGAACTTGGTTCGCCGATTGTTCCTTGCATTATTCTGGTACATTTTCCTTTTTAATTGTGTCCGGTTGAGATATTTATATCGTGCAAACGGCAATGTCCTTTTCTCTTTTTCTTCAGCAAATGAAGATGTGTCAGTTGGCAGGTAGGTGAGGCTTCTCTCCTTCAGTGAGTTTTCTGGAGGATCATCCTTCATTACTTCAGAAAGCAGCTCGTTGTTGCAAGAATAGCTTTTGTTTATTTTGTACACTCTGTAGCCAAAGGTGGTTCTTGCGGCGCAACATACAGTTAACAGCAGCACAAGCTTCGTCAAAGACATCATTTTATCCTATTTCAAAAACACAAAAGAAGTAATTCAGATCAGTAGCAACTCTGGAACAACAGCTATTTTCCTAATGGTTAAATAGAAGATTGATGGTTTGTAAACAATTTACTTGCACCTTTCGGAACTCCACCTACAGGGGCCTGTGGTAAATTGCAGAATCTTTACCATTTGTCTGGCATTTATGTCCACTTGGATAAAAAACTTACCATTACCAAAGTAAAAAGTGTTTCAACAGCAAATACCCCTTAAAGAATAAAAAGAAAGAATGCGAGGGATCATGCAGCAATACTCTTATCAGAGAAGGGAGTATTAAAGTACCATCTGATCCAAAGAAAAGTACAGTTGCAACTTCAAAAAATTACGTTTTTGTGGGTGTTTTCTGAGATTTATCACAGACTGGATTATACATGGCCTGTGCTGATGTGTTGAATGACTTTTTTCTTGTGCTTAATTATAAATATTTTCCTATTAAGAGGAAATTTAGTGTTACCAATCCACCTACCCTGTACATCCTTGCTTGTGGGGGTGAGACCCATGCAGACACGGGGAGAATGTGCCAACTCCACACTGACAGTGACCCGGGACCAGGACTGAAGCCAGTGCGAGTGGAGGATGAGTGAAGGCCCAGTGGGTGGACTGTGTTACCCCCCCCCCCCACCCTGCCCCAACCATCCCCAGCACCCCCTCCCTAGGGATTCAACGGGCCCGTGTGATGGACTGGCCAGCTCACATGCAGGGATCACCCAGGTGGAAGGCGCTACTGTGGGCATGAGTCAGACATTCTCATACAATATGGAGCACAGAGCTCATCGCTGAGCGGGTTGTCATCACCCTCCATCCCATGGACCAGACCCGCTGTCACTAGCAACCTAATGCTCCCAGATCATAGGGCCGCAGGTATGTATTACGGAGTGTGCATGCGGGTGGTATGGTGGTGTGGGAAGTGAGGGTGTTCGGTCGTGTGGGAGGTGAAGGGGTGTGGTATGGTGGTGTCTGTGTCCCTGGCCAGTAACCCCCCCGCTCCCCTAGTCGGTGAACCGTGTCGCGACGAGTGCGTCCCGTGTGCGCTGGCCGTGGCGGTATCGTTGTGCAGTCTCCCATGCCTGGCCAGGCCACATGTCACGCTCATTGCCCCCCTCCCCCTCATCCTCCTTGTCTGACGAGGCCTACACTTTCTCCTCATCCTCCTCCAGTGCATCGCTCCTCTGCTGTGCGATATTGTGGAGGATGCAGCAGACCACCACGATGAAAAATGAAATGAAAATCGCTTATTGTCACGAGTAGGCTTCAATGAAGTTACTGTGAAAAGCCCCTAGTCGCCACATTCCGGTGCCTGTCCGGGGAGGCTGGTATGGGAATCGAACCGTGCTGCTGGCCTGCTTTAAAAGCCAGCGATTTAGCTGAGTGAGCTAAACCAGCCCCTTATGCGGGCGACCTTCCTGGCCTCGTACTTGAGGGCCCCTCCAGAGCGGTCCAGGCACCTGAAGTGCCTCTTCAGTGCCCCTCTCGATCACATCCCTGGTTGCTGTATAGGTGTCGATGTACCGGGTCTCCGTGTCGGTCTGTGGCCTCCGTATAGGCGGCATCAGCCACGACCGCAACGCCTTGGAAGGGTGCTATTTCATAGGGTCGGTGCAGACTCGATGGGCCGAATTGCCTCCTTCTGCACTGTAGGGATTCAATCCTATGAAAGCCAAACTCCGGTGCCTTTATTGCAGATTGCATCCCAAACATTGAACACAGGCAGCGTGGCCTTTGCCACTCACCCTGGCACCATCAGCCAGCCCAAGCATCAGGAACACTAGCTTCACCAAGCCCTGCCTACCTAATGCCCTCCTGCTTCCATCCATCCTTCTCCTGGACAAGTAGGCACATCCCATGCATCACACAGAGCACCCATGGCACACAACAGCCATGATCCCAACAGATGGCCCTCTAGCGAGGTCCCATGGCTGGCCAACTCATTGCAAAGCAGCCCCCACCAACCCCCCTGTATCGCTGATCTGCCCCCCACACCTCCCGCACTTCAGAACAGCCCCCAGACCCTCCCCACATCCTGATTCAGAACCTTACCCCTGGAATTTCTGGCCCCCTTCTACCAAGTACAGAGGTGACCTGACCCACCCCCAGAACCCCCCTGAATATGGGACCCCCAAGAGTAAGTGCTATCAGTCTCCAGCTCAGCACTGCAAAGTCACTCAAGCTTGAAGGGGTGGGGTGGTGATTGGAATGCACTCTCTTTGAAGTGGTTGGTGTTTGTAAACATTGTGGTTACAGGACTTCAGAGTTACTCATCCATGAAGGGAGATGAATGATGCAAGGCTAACAGCTGTGTTTTTGGAAGCTGTCAATCACAGCCCACTAAGAGAAATTAATGAATGGCTTGCTTCTAAAGTATCTGAGCGGTTTAAGCACAGACCTGAGTTCAGGTATATTATTGTTGCAGTCATATTATTGAAGAACCTAGTTTAAGGTATCCAGACTGTGTGTCTGCTAAAGCTGCATTAAGAGGTCATAAAAGGTGAGGTAATTATTAATTTTGGCCATTTATTTGTTTACTGAGTGGTACCTAATGGAACATTGTTATGATTTCTGGAGAGTAGATAATTTATGAGGGATTGGATGTAGTCCTAGCTAAGCAGCAGATGGAACATCACAGTGGGATATGGATGATGTAATTAATGGGAGGAGCCATATCGTTTGGTAGTTTTGCAGCCTGCTAGAAGTTTTTAAGTTGAACAGTGGTTTTGCCAAATATTGTCAGATTGAACAGAAGAGTCTGACAAGACAGAAGGATTTTCAGGTTGTTCCTGAAAGTGTCTCTGTCTCCAAAGGTCTGCACAGATAAGCAAGCAAACCTGTTCTATCAACTTGATGTATAAGTGGCATTTGAACTGTATTGGGGTTGCTTAATTGGAGTTAGTAGCAGGTACAGATAGTACATTTTTGCTTGTGTTTAAGAACTGTTTAAATAGGAACTGTAAAGCTATTTTCTTTTATGTTAATGTGGTTAGTTCTGTGTTTAAATTAGAGTTTGTTTTAACATCAAAGATACCAATTGGTCAGAGTTATCACTCTTGGTTTTCTCAGCGGAAAGTAATTTGCTCTTTCTGATGTTGTAAGGAGTTGTCAATCACAGCGAGGGTGTTTATAAATATTGTGGTTAGCATCAAAGCAGGGTAATTGAGATGCATTCAAGTGTGGGAAAGATGCAGCACAGTGATTAGCCAGGGTCCCAGGTTCCATTCCTAGCTTGGGTCACTGTCTGTGTAGAATCTGCTCATTATTATTATTAAATAAACAAACTCCCTAAGAAGCTGTGGCAGGACAAATAAAACTCAATCACTGGCTAGTGAAATGTATTGCTATGTGAAACTGAATGGGACACCCGAGTGACTCCTAAGGATGGTCGCCAAAGAGGACCAGGTCACAGGGCGGGAATTGCAGACAGCTCGGAAGGACCCCATTGCGAAAATGTTGAGGACGACTATCACCTTGACGGCCACTGGAATGGGTATCCTCCCCCTTACCCCCGCAGTTCTAGGTGCACCATGGTGTGGCAGATATGCCATAGAGCTCCCCTGCACAGCTGGAGTCTTTGACAACACACTCGGTCTGGCAGGTCCTGGAATAACAGGTGCTGGCGGTATACACGAGGCCTAATGCGATGCCTCCTTCCCACCTCTTGTTGAGCAGTCAGCTCTCCATCCTCACTGGCTGGTTCCTGTTCCTGTGAGGCTTGCTCCACTGCTGTGTGGCCCTCCCCGAGCAGCCCTTGCTCGTACAGCATCAATGCATGCCACAGGTCTGTCACGGCAAGGCAGATGCCAATCATTCCAGGTTAGATTCCGAAATCCATTGCCCGCAGAGGGTGAAAGGCAGACATGTTAGCATGGTGCATACCCCTGTGCCCAACCAGGTCTAACGGGCTACACGGTGGACCTGTCCTGCACTGCAGCCCCTCCATATCTCCCTCCCCCCTCTCCCGTCCCCACACCCAGCATTGGCCATTCCCCCAGCACTCTGCGCTGTACCCCTGGCCCCGTCGTTTCCCGGCATCGTGGGGGTCTCTGCATCCGTTCCTGCCAGCAAGGGTATCGGTGGCTGGTGCTACCCATATCAGTGGTACCCTCTATGGCCCCCGTTGGACGTCCTCCTTTAGGAGCTACCGTGGGTGTCCCCTTGGATGGGCGGTGTGATGGCAGGGTGGTGCCAGTTGTTGGTGGCGGTGGGTTGGGGGGGTGCCACCATATGGCCGTGTGTTGCTTTGCTTAACCATGGGCCACAGTGGGTCGTCAGTGGGGTGCGCAGCATGATGGTTGCCTTGCAGGCCGCGGCAATGGTGGTCCGTGCCTGGACAACGGGGTCCCGGTGGGGACACCCCAACCCCATGGCCCATTCCTTGATCAACTCCTGCTATTCCCCCGTGGCCCCGGCAGATGCCTACCAGTGCACCTTTGGTTTGGGAACACGTCCTACCTGCTCTCTCCCTCAGCAGCCACGGCACCTGTTTCCCAATTTTAAAAACCACAAATGAACCTCTCACTCCGTAATTCCTCCTGGCAGAGGAGCATCGTGGGAGGCCCGGAAAATACCAGGGCGGGTCCAGTAATGATATGCCAACGGCGTTTGCTGTACGCGCGGTGTAGAATGCATTCACGTCGCTGTCAAGGCACTACGCATGGCATTCCGTTGGGCGCCTGGCGCGGCCTCGATTTTTAGCTGATGCGCGATTCTCTGCCCGATTGTGCTTTGTGATTCCCGCATCGCTGGATGGAGAATACCGCCCAATCTCCCAAACGGAGAATCTCGCCCGCTGATATTTTTGAAGAATTCACTTCTTTAAAAGAACTTAACCTTTTTGGACACTAAGGGCAATTTTTGCATGGTCAATCCACCGAACCTGCACGTCTTTGGACTGTGGGAGGAAACCGGAGCACCCGGAGGAAACCCACGCAGACAGTGACCCAGCGGGGAATTGAACCTGGTACCCTGGCGCTGTGAAGTCACAGTGCTAGCCACTTGTGCTACTGTGCTGCCCTTGAAGTTGTTTATTCTATTTTTGTCCATTATTGAACTCAGCCATGTGTGGGGGAGGGAGGAAATGAGAGGAAAATTGAGTTTCCTTGTGAACAGTATGTTACATGCATCTCTTTGCTAACATTACAATAGGAATGGATCCAGTCATGGTTTCAGTATTTATTCAAGATGTGCATGGGTATTGTCACTACACCTGTCCAATTTCAGATCATTAAATCACTTTCAGCAGTGTTGCCAATTATGAGTGAGTTGAGGTGGTCTACCTCACCCTCTTTGGTGGTTTCTCAGGGTCCTTCGGGCCCAGTCACTTTTTGCTCTCATCTCCCAATCGAACCTCCACAGAAACTTCTTAAAATCTAGAGGTTTTGACTGCAGCAGATGCCCTCAATGATACTTCTCATATTTCAAAATTTGGTTCTTCTTAGTTACAGCCAGAGTTTCTGCATGGTTCTGACAGGATTCAGGTATTTTCTTCAAAACAGTCTCAGAGGACATCTCTGACAGGTATTCCTGAGTGCTAATGGCATTTAAAGTGGATTGAGAGCTGAGATTTTTTTTGTTGTTGTTTGTGTTGGAATAAAGATAGTAGTTAAGGTTACTGTACCACTGCACTGATTAACATTGTTTAAGGAGTGATTGTTATTTTTCTTGTGTGATGTTAAGGGTATTTCAATACTGTGTTAGTAACAAAGTTTGTTTTAATCTACTATCTCCTTATTTTTTGTGAAATTACTCCTGGAGCGAGGTTCCTTCCCTCACAGTCTTACAAAATGAAAATAAAATATTGGGGTTTCTGTCCAGTATCCTAGCAACTGTTGGAGTCTAGTCCAGGATCTTTTTTTTATAAATGTTTTTTGTCTAGTCCAGGATCTTAAAATCAGAATTGATTTCTGTCACAAGTTCATCGTTTTTTCTCACTTCGAATTTACACATTATCTACCTCTTCCATGCTAATTTGCTGCTGTCTTATTTAGAGCTAATTAACAAACTTCAATGACAAAATATGTGATTCTGCAGGAAATTTGCAGATACAAAATTTTTAATATATATATTGATTTCCTAATGCTTTGCTTATGCTAAGTCATGATACATTAAGTGGTATATATTTCTGTGTTTACTTATCATTTGTTTAGTTTGGAGCTTATTAATTAGGATGGATTCCCAACACGAAGCAAATAAAAATCATCTGTTGATTTTTTTTCCTTTGAAAAATCTTATTGTGTCCCCATAGCAGCGCAATAAAAACTGGCAACCAAGTGAGAGAAATTATGGCTTCATCTTGTACTTCACCAAAGCATGCCACATTGCAGTTTTGGTCCCAATTAAATAAGTCTCTCTGGTCCCTGATGATTGATTGCCTCAATTCTGCTTTACAGAAAATATATTTTTTGTTTACAAAAATCAATTTTAACAAAGGAATTATAAAACACATGCAGTATTTTGGAAACTACAAAATTTAGCACCAAAGGAAATAAAATTTAAGACATTTTTGTGGGAAATAAACCAGTGAAAACGTCTTATTCTCAAAATTTTCTAGTTCAAATACTGGGGCTAATTTCCTACTTCACTCAGTCCCTTAACTGTATGTTAATGTATAAAAAAACTGAATATTCAATATTTAATTGAATGATAGCTTGCATTGTATTTTATTATAATGCGACTATTCTTAAATTGGGAGTTGAGTGTGTCCTGATTAACAGTTTGAAGAATGTGTTTGAGGCCAAAAGAAAAAATCACATGAATGTTTGATGTTTATAATTAAACAGTTCGAAAGGTTCAGGGAGTTAAAGGTTTTGGGTTGAAAATTGTACAATATTCTGAGTCTTATTGTTTCCAAGAGTCGTTGACCTGCTTTGTAAGTGGTGGAACCTCCACCTGCCATTAAAAAGCAAATCTGTGAAAAAAATTGGCTGATGTATGGAAAACTGTGACATTGTTCACTTTGGTGGGAAGAGTAGGAAAACAGAATTTTATTTAAATAGTGAGGAACTGCAGAAAGCAGTGGTATAAAGGTAGCTGCAGTCCTCGTAGATGAATCACTAAACGTTATCATGCAAGTACAGCAAATGATTAGGAAGGCAAATGGAAAATTGGCCTTAGGATGGAGTTTAAAAGTAGGGAATGGCGGCATGTGGCGCAGTGGTTAGCACTGGGACTGCAGCGCTGAGGACCCAGGTTCGAATCCCGGCCCTGGGTCACTGTCCGTGTGGAGTTTGCACATTCTCCCCATGTCTGCGTGGGATTCACCCTCACAAACCAAAGATGTGCAGGTTAGGTGGATTGGCCACGCTAAATTGCCCCTTAATTGGAAAAAAAATAATTGGGTACTCTAAATTTATATTTTTAAAAAAGTAGGGAAGTCTTTCGACGAATGTATAGGATATGGCAAGACCAAACCTCGTGTACTGTGGATAGGTTTGGCCTCCTGACTGAGGTTGAGGTCTACAAGATTATGAGTGGCATGGATAGAGTGGATAGTCAGATGCTCTTTCCTAGGGTCGGAGAGTCAGGTACGAGGGACATAGGTTTAAAGTGCATGGGGAAAAGTTTAGAACAGATGTGCGAGGCAAGTTTTTACACAGAGGGTGGTAAATATATGGAACACACTGCCTATGGAGGTGGTGGGAGCAGGTAAGATAGTGGCATTTAAGAGGCATCTAGAAAAATATATGAATAGGGTGGGGATGGAAGAATACAGGGCAGGATTCTCCGGTCGGCAACGCCAAAATCGCATTCGGCGATCGGCCAAAGAAACCCCGTTTATGCCAAAAACGAGGGCGGTGACACTTTTGCGATGCTCCGCCCCCTCCAAAACGGCATAGTCTGCATGCCGTCGGAACGGCCTCAAGACGTCACCTGAGGCCCTCCTCCGATGCTCAGCCCCTGATGGTCTGAATTCCCGATGGCGTGGAAAGCTTATGGTTTTTTCCCCCAGGAACCTCGCTTGGCAGCTGCGGACTGAGTCCAGTGCCGCGACAGTCGGTTGGGGGGAGAGGGTTCCCACTGGCAGGGAGGACATCGTCAGGGGCTGGGGGCACTGCTGGGGGGTGGTGAGACTGGTTACGGGCGCAGCTTTTGGCAGGCCGGGTCCGCGCGCGGCCCACGCCATTTTGCATGGCACGATAATTCTCTGGCCGTATCCGCATGTAAAGCCAAGGAATTTACACTGCACGGCTGCTGCCACCCCCCCCCCCCCCCCCCCCCCCCGGACGGAGGATCGGTGCAGATTTTGCGCGTTTTTCCTGGCATAAAAATCCACTGTTCCCATGTTGGCGTCAGCACTTAGTCTGCAAATCGGAGAATCCAGCCCACTTCTCCGTAAGTGCATACGGTTTTAGTTAGGCAGGTACCATAGTCGGTGCAGGCTTGGAGAGCCAATGGACATGTTCCTGTGCAGTATTGTTCTTTGAAGGAAAGATGTACTTCCTTTGGAGACAATTTGGAGAAAGTTCAATAGGATGCAGATGTTGCAGATTCTGAAGGGGCTTTTCAGGTTAAGTACTGAGAGGATGATTCCCCTTGTGGGGGAAATCTTGAAGGGGCACAGTTCCCATATAAAACAGAGATGAGAAGGAATTTCTTGTTTCAGAGGATTGTTATTCTTAGGAACTCTCCAACCCAGAGCAGTGGAAGCTGGATCATTGAATATATTCAAGGCGGAGTTAGACAGAATTTTTACCTGTAAGTGAGTCAACATTTATGGGGAGGGGGGGGAGGGGCAGACAGGAAAGCAGAGTGAAGACCACAATCAGATCAGCTGTGGTCTTATTGAATGATGGAGCAGACTTGAATGGCCTACTTCCGCTCCTACCCATGTCCTTATGTTCTTCAAAACCTTTCAGTCTGCAAGCAGTACCCTGAGCTTCATGCTACCTGTCATTTCAATTTCTATCTTGCGCCCACCCTCATCTTTTTGCCTTTGACCGCCGCTACTACGTTCCAGTGAAGCTCAATGGAAGCTGGAGAAACAGCATCTCTTCTTCTGACTGAGCACTTTTACAACCTTCTGAATGAAACACTGAGTTCAATTTTAGATCCATAAACTCAGACCCCATTTTGTTTTGTTAGGACCTATTGTTGTTTCTTTCTTAATCCATTTACTCTGGGTGCGATTCTCCGCACCCGCGAAAAATCGCGAAATTGTCGTAAAAAACGGGCGCGTTTTACGACGGTCGGGAAGGGTCCATTTCCCGACGTATTCACGACCGGGAAATGGGCTAGGAACGCGGCCGCGTCAATCACGTGCGCGATGACGACGGAACGCGGCGACGACACGATCACGCCCACATGACGCCGCCCGACGCCGTAAAAAGGCACGGGCGAGCACAGAATCTGTAGGCCATGATGTCGGAGCCCAGGAGAGCTGCACCTCGTTTTGTGGAGGCCGATGTCGAGATGCTGCTCGATGCTGTCGAGCAGAGGGGCATCATCCGCCCGCGGAGAGGGCATCGCCAACCTGCCAGCGCGGTACGCCAGGCCTGGCGTGAAGTGGCTGCTGCCGTCAGTGCTGTGGGGCAGACCCCTCGCTCAGCAGAGCAGTGCCGAAAAAAGCTTCACGACCTCACCAGGGCTGCCAGGGTAAGTGCCAAGAAGGTGCCCCCTGGTCACACCCATTCCCTCCCCCCCTTTACTTAATCACCCACCTCCCCCCCTGGCACGGGGGGGTGGAGGGGGATTGGGGCAGAGTTATTTGAGGGTGGTTCACAAAGTTGTCACAGACCCAGCGCTCTGGCCTCGTGGAGAGATGCAATCGTCTTATGACAACTTGACCCTCAAACTGTGCCAGTGTCTGAACGGACTGCTGATACCTGCCGTATTGTAATGATCTACCTATGTACCCTCCCCCAACAGGCCAAGTCCGCTCACAACACCCGTGAGCGGCACCAGATTGGAGGGGGTTCGCCCAACCTGCACCCCCTCACCACCTTTGAGCAGAGGGCACTGGACCTTGTTGGGGGGTCTGCCACCCGGGATGTCGCGCTATGTGAGGTTGGCGGAGCTGCAACAAGTGAGACAACCCTCCTTGACAAACACCCACCCCTCCCCCATCCTCTGTCCCTTCACACACCCTGCCCACTGGGATACCTCCCCCATCCTCTGTCCCTTCACACACCCTGCCCACTGGGATACCTCCCCCATCCTCTGTCCCTTCACACACCCTGCCCACTGGAATACCTCCCCCATCCTCTGTCCCTTCACACACCCTGCCCACTGGGATACCTCCCCCATCCTCTGTCCCGTCACACGCTGCCCACTGGGATACCTCCCCCATCCTCCGTCCCTTCACACGTTGCCCACTGGGACCGTCCAGCGGCCTGCCGAGCAAATCTAAATAACCCGTCTCATTCTCTTCCCTAGGACGTGATGCCGAACGACCAGGGCCGTCTGGCTGCAGATGGACACAGGCATCTGCCCCCACCTCACCCGGGGCCGCACGACAGAGGGTGCCCGATCAGCGGGGAGTCCCATCCTCCTCAACCCAATCTGCGGATCAGGACGCCCAGAAGGTGGCGAGACCACAAGCCACGGAAATGGCCAGCGATAACCCTCCAGACTCTGAGCGGCCCGACACCATTGAGGAGGCGCTAAATTGCGACAACATCGGGCTTGCGGCACTGCTATCTCCCACAACATCCATCATCCCAGAGACACTCACCCCGGCGGGCCTATTTAGTGATGAGTCTCCTGGGTCACAGTCTGGTTCGCACATCACAGCTGAGCAGGTACAGCAGGTGGAGGTCGGAGCAACCGAGGGCCCGGACTCGCGGAGGCCAGACCAGGCCCAGCATGCAGCTGGCTCCCAGACGTTTTCGGAGTTCCTGGAGTTTCTCAACCCACCCGCACAGCCGATGCCTCAAGAAACCCAGGGAGACAATGACGGGATGAGGGCTGTCTTCCAGACTCTGCAGACGCTGTTAGAGGAGTTGAACCGCGTCCACGAGCAGGGAGTGGTGCCGCTCTTGGCAGAGACCCAATCCGACACCGCACGGATGGCATCCGCGGTGGAGGCAATGGGTCAGGTTATGCAAGGCGTTGGGGTTATTGTGCACGCGTCATCCTCGGCGCTGGACAGGGTTGCCCTCTCACAGGCAGCAATGTGCCAGAGGCAAAACGATATTGCCGGCGCCCTGCAGGCCTTGGCCCAGTCTCACCAGGTCATTGCCCAGTCGCAGCAGTCAGTCGCCGAGAGCATCAACCGCCTGACACATGTGCTGGATGGCGTCGTGCACACACAGGTTGAGGTCGCACAGTCCCTGGCGGGAATGTCTAACTCCCTGGACTCCGTGTCTGCAAACCTTCGGATCCTGGTCGATACCGTTGCAGGCCTCCAGGACTGGCAGCGCCAGGTGTCGGTGGTGCGACGGGGCACCTCCCCGCTCGCACCTCTGTCCTAAAGTGAGGCCTTGGGGCCACCGGGCTCCCCGAGGGAGGAGGAGGTTTCGGGGCCCGTCCCATTAAGTCCATCACGGGACGTCCCGGAATTCTCGGCCTCCCCCCGTCCCATCCCTGGTGCATCGGGTGGGCAGCAGGCAGAGCAGGGTGGCACAATGTCACCCGAGACGCCCGCAGAACAGCCTGGCCCATCAAGGCCGGGTCGCCCCAGGAAACGCTTGGCCAAGGAGAAACGAGTCGAGGGGGGCGATTCGCAGCAATCCTCCTCCACTCCTGCTGTATCATCTGGGGACTCACGTAGACGTAGTGTTAGGGCCCGTAAGGCAACTAAGATAGACACTGAGTAAGTTGGCACGGGTGAAGGGCACAGTTTAGTTGTAGGGGCTAGGGCACCTGTAAATAATTGTTAACATTAAACGCACTGTTCCACCTTACTTGTAATACCGTGTGATTGTTCCACAGCCACAGGAATCGTGATGGTGACCGAGTGTCGCTGGGGTTGACGAGCGGTGAAACTTTGGTGCCGGGTGTGCAGTCCCTGCCCCTCCCCTCACCCACAGCTAGCCCACGCGGGCACGTGATAGAGTGTCCGTGACGATCTCAGCGGCCACCAAGGTGGATGGTTCAGCTATTGCCATGGGTCAGACTCTCTCTAACGATTCTGAGCTCACAGCTCTTCGCAGAGCGGGCTGTCATCATTCCACATGGCACTGATCACACCCGCTGACACAGCCATCAATGTTGTGCCATACCGTCTGGACCCAGTGGTAAGGGTGATGTCTAAGTGGAGCAGTGTACACTGAGAGGGGGTTGGGGGGGGGGGGGGGGGGGGGGGGGGGGGTTGTGGTGGTGGAAGTTGTGTGTTGACCCTCTGCACGACTAGCGATGTAGGTGGTGGTTTGGTGTTCAGCGGGGACGTCACATGCGATGCGTGAACCGTGTTGCCACCAAGGCGTCGCGTGCCCGCCGTCCTCGCCGGGTCTGTCGTGCCGCCTCCTGGACATCACCAGCACCTGGGTCGTGTCTGCGTGCTGCGCCTGCCGCTCCGCCAGCCTCCTCCTCCTCCTCCTCCCTCTCCTCCTCCTCCTCCTCTGTGCTGGCACCACTGCCACTGGCTTCTCCCTCCGCCTCCTGCAGCAGGTCATCTCCCCTCTGCATCGCGATGTTGTGCAGCGCACAGCAGACCACAACAATGTGAGCGACCCTGTCGGCCTGGTACTGCAGGGCCCCTCCGGAGCGGTCCAGGCACCTGAATCTCATCTTCAGGAGGCCAAGGCAGCGCTCCACCACACCCCTGGTTGCTGCATGGGCCTCGTTGTATCGTGTTTCCGCATTGGTCTGAGGCCTCCGTATAGGCGTCATCAGCCAAGACCTCAGCGGAAAACCCCTGTCGCCTAGCAACCAGCCCCTCAGCCGGGGGGGATGTCCCTCAAACATCGCAGGGATGAACGACTGCGCCAGTATGTAGGAGTCATGCACACTCCCTGGGAACCTTGCACAGACATTCATGATCCTCATGTGGGGGTCGCATACCACCTGGATATTCATGGAGTATGTCTCCCTTCTGTTTGTGAACACATCCCTGTCCCCTGCAGGCGGGCGCATGGGGACGTGAACACAATCGATTGCCCCCTGCACCCTCGGTATCCCGGCCACGCTGGCAAATCCACGAGCTCGTGAGTCTTGACTTGCTTGGTCCTCGGGAAAGGTGATGTAGCGGTCCGCGATGGCATCGAGGGCGTCGGTCAAAACCCGGATGCACCTGTGCACCGATGACTGGGAGATCCCGGAGACGTCCCCGCTCGGAGACTGGAAGGAGCCGGTAGCATAGAAGTTAAGAGCGACCGTCACCTTGATGGCAACCGGGATCGCATGTCCTCCCCCCGTTCCACGTGGGGCGAGGTGCGCCACGAGGTGACAGATATGTATCACCGTCTGCCTACTCAGCCGGAGTCTCCCCCTGCAGATGACGTCCGTAATTGTTAGGAAAGAGACCCGGACACGGTACACCCTCGGCCTTGGTCGTCGCCTCTGGCACCGTGGCTGCACCCTCACTCTCTCCTCTTCCTCTTCCTCCTCCTCCTCCCCATGCTGCTCGACGACTGGCAACTCCTCGGCCCTTCCCTCTGCTGCTGCAGCTGGCCCTGCATCCACTGCGGGTTGTGGGTGTGGATGCTGCTGCATCGCCAAATGCAGTGCAGCGGCCCCAACCACTTCGCAGAACATAGCCGTTCTGTTCACATACATTGTGCTAACCTACAGAAGGGTGGTGGGGGGCAGAGAAACGGGACATGTTAGATGGAGGTTAGTCGACAACTCGGCAGCCGCCAGCCACGGGATACCTGTGTGTCCCGGTGGCCTGGTCGCGCTGCTGACACGCGGGCAGCCTAACCCCTGGTCACTTTCTGCATCCAACGGCCAGTAAACTATGTCCTCCTCACCGGTGTGTCAGTGGCCTGTGGCCGTAAGCCACAGGGGAACCAGTGTCCTCGTGACCGGCACGTCATGGCATGGCGGCAGACATTTTGTTACGGGGTTCGACCCCACTCCCCCCCTCCATCTCCCCCACTGCCCTCTCCATCTCCCCCACTCCCCCCCTCCATCTCCCCACTGCCCTCTCCATCTCCCCCACTCCCCCCCCCTCCGTCTCCCCCACTCCCCCCCTCCGCCTCCCCCACTGCCCTCTCCATCTCCCCCCCTCCGTCTCCCCCACTCCCCCCCTCCGTCTCCCCCACTCCCCCCTCCGTCTCCCCACTCCCCCCCTCCGTCTCCCCCACTCCACCCCCTCCGTCTCCCCCACTCCGTCTCCCCCACTCCCCCCCTCCGTCTCCCCCACTCCACCCCCCTCCGTCTCCCCCACTGCCCTCTCCGTCTCCCCCACTGCCCTCTCCGTCTCCCCCACTCCCCCCTCCATCTCCCCCACTCCCCCCCGCTCTGGACCCCCCCTCCCGTTCTCAGGGATGCCTTCCCCGTTGTGGCCAGACTCGAGCGGTGCGCTGAGCAGTGCGCTAACCTCCTGGAAGCAGCCAGCACGACTGATTGACGAACTTAAAAAGCAGGCGTGTTTCACGCTGTGTAAACAGTGCGCGATTAAGTCGGGACTTCGGCCCATCCGGGCCGGTGAATAGCGGGGGGGGGGCAATTTGTAGCGATTCTGGTTGTGTCGGGGACGTAATGGAGGCGTTTGGCGGGAATAGCGACTCGGAGTTTGTGCGGGGTTCGGAGAATAGCGGGAGGGCGTCGGACCAGCGTCGCCGTAAAAATTTGCGACGCCCGCTATTCTCCGACCCATCGTGAGTGCGGAGAATCGCGCCCGTTGGATGGCTGCTCTTCTGTCAGTTACACCTCGTCCATACACATTTGTTTCCTTACTTGATCTATTACCAATCCTCTTGGTTTTCTCAATGAAAAGATTTTAAATGTAATCTGTCCTGCCCTCCAACCTATCACAGACCTTCCCTATTGTTCTTCTTCCCTCTCACCATCTCCCTTTCACTTGACAAATCCTATTACATTTCTAATTTTTCTCAGTTTGATACAAGGTCACAGACCCAAAACATAGGGCAAAATCTTGTGCTCTTGCTGGTGGTGAGCTTAGAGGGAGAAATGGCAAGTTATTAGGTGTGATGATGACATCCCGGAACCCTGTCACCTTCCTGCCTGTGTCAGAATTACATTCTCGCAATAAATGACCACTTAAAAGTCAGCATCCGGCTGCCTCTGCTGTTAACCCAGTGGCAGCTGGCCTGTCATGATGCAGTGTGCACAGCAGCTAAAACATGCGACCAGCGTGTCACCACCTGGGGGGGGGGGGGGGGGGGTCTCGAGCAAAGGCATTCACTGTCTGATCAAGTGCCAAAATATCAAGAACTGATAGTCCCCACTGATAGTCACCCCCTTATCTCGCTGCGGATCCCCTCTGCACCCTTCTTGTTGCAATCCCCCACCACATGATTTGCTTGTGGCTTTGGCCATCCGTGATACTGGGACTTGATGAGACCATCAATTCACGCTACACGTGGTTAGAAGAGAACAGTGGTTTTAATCGTCTTACAACAGAGCCTGCCTGTGACATGATGAACTCCAGATGATCTGGCAGGCAGGCTCTCAGCATCAACCTTTATACTAACGGTTAGGGGGGAGGAGCCGTGGGTGGAGCCAAGGGTGGAGCCCAGTACAAACTCCCGTACACTCCCAGTGCATCTCCCCCTAGTGGCAGAGCAGCACAACTGCTCGTGTGCCGAGCTTACAGAGACATAGTAATACAGTGTGAATTACGCTACTGTGATTCACCACATTCACCCCCTGTAAAAAAATCAAGTCCGGCGGGGGTGGTGGCTTACAGATTGAGTCTGTCCGGTGGCCCAGCTGTCCGCTGTGATCGGCGGAGCACCGGGGTTGCAGCCCCTTCTGGTGGCTGGATGAGCACCGTCGGTTGGGGTACGATGGTTGATTCCGGGGGCGATTCTGCCCGAACTTCGTACCCGTCTGGTTCGACTGGGGGCGCAGGGAGCTAGCTGGCGCGGGTGCGCGAAAGAAATCTAGCAAACTGGTAGGAGCGGGGGCGTGGGGGCGGGTTGGGTGGGATGTAGTATGAGGGGTACCTCGGCGGTGGTAGTGGGGGGGTTGGATCCTGCAGGTGCTAGGTCCCGGAGGGATACAGTGTCCTGATGGCCATCAGGGAACTCTACGAAGGCGTACTGGGGATTTGAATGCAGTAGGAGCACTTTCTCTACGAGTGGGTCAGTTTTGTGCGCCCTGACGTGCTTCCGGAGGAGTACTGGGCCCGGTGTCTTCAACCATGCTGGGAGCGAAACCTCCGTGGTAGTGCCCCAGGAAAAAATAAAGAGCCGCTCGTGAGGGGTCTGGTTGGTAGCGGTACATAAGACTTAATAGCGTGGAGCGCGTCGGGGAGGACTTCTTGCCAATGGGAGATTCCTGGACCGGAGGATCAGTAGGGCGGTCTTCCAGACGGTCGCATTCTCCCTCTCCACCTGCCCGTTCCCCCTGGGGTTATAGCTGGTAGTCCTGCTCGAGGCGATGCCCTTGCCGAGCAGGTACTGACGCAGCTCGTCCCTCATAAAGGACGAACCCCGGTCGCTGTGTACATAGCTGGGGAAACCAAACAGGGTGAAGATACTATGCAGGGCCCTAATGACTGTGTGGGCTGGCACGGGATAGCAAAGGGAAAATGGGAGAACTCGTCTATGACGTTCAGGAAGTACACATTCCTGTTAGTCGAGGCGAGTGGCCCTTTGAAATTGATAGCGAGGCGTTCAAAGGGCCTAGAAGCCTTGACCAGGTGGGCCCTGTCTGGTCTGTAGAAGTGAGGTTTGCACTCCGCGCAGATCGGGCAATCCCTGGTGATGGCTTTTACCTCCTCGGTGGAGAAAGGCAGATTTTGGGCTTTAATGTAGTGGGCGAGCCGGGTGACCCCCGGGTGGCAGAGGTCATTGTGGATGGTTTTTAAGCGGTCGCTCTGTGCTCTGGCACACGTCCCGCGGGACAGGGCATCTGGGGGCTCGTTGAGCTTCCCCGGTCGATACATAATGTCGTAATTGTAGGTGGAGAGTTCGATCCTCCACCTCAGAATTTTGTCATTTTTAATTTTGCCCCTTTGCGAGTTGTCAAACATGAAGGCAACCGACCTTCTACCTGCGAGGTAGTGCCTCCAGTGACGAATAGCTTCCACAATGGCTTGTGCTTCCTCTTCGACTGAGGAGTGTCGAAGTTCCGAAGCGGAGAGGGTTCGGGAGAAAAATGCGACTGGTCTCCCTGCCTGATTTAGTGTGGCTGCAAGAGCTACCTCTGAGGCATCGCTCTCAACCTGGAAAGGGACGGATTCATCCACCGCCCGCATGGCAGCCTTGGAGATGTCCTCCTTGATGCAGTTGAAGGCCTGGCGAGCCTCAGCTGACAGGGGAAAAAGTGTGGCCTTAAAGAGTGTGCGGGCTTTGTCCGCATATTGAGGGACCCACTGGGCATAATACGAGAAGAATCCCAAGCACTGTTTGAGGGCCTTGGGACAATGAGGGAGACGGTCCGGGTCGGGACCCAGGACTCCGTTTTCGACGACATAGCCGAGGATGACTAGTCTGGTCGTGCGGAAAACGCATTTCTCTTTGTTGTATGTGAGGTTAAGCTTCTGGGCCATCTGGAGAAATCGGTTGAGGTTGGCATCGTGGTCCTGCTGGTCATAGCCGCAGATGGTGACGTTATCCAAGTACGGAAACGTGGCCTGCAGCCCGTACTGGTCCACCATTTGGTCCATTGCTCGTTGGAACACCGAAACCCCATTCGTGACGCCAAAGGGGACCCGGAGGAAGTGGAAGAGGCGGCCATCGGCCTCAAACGCCGTGAAGTGGCGATCCTCCGGGCGGATTGGGAGTTGGTGGTATGCAGACTTCAGATCCACCGTGGAAAAAATCCGACACTGGCCGATCTGATTCACCATGTCCGCAATCCTGGGGAGGGGGTACGCGTCGAGGAGCGTAAACCGATTAATAGTCTGACTATAGTCTATGACCATGCGGAATTTTTCCCCGGTCTTGACGACCACCACCTGAGCTCTCCAGCGACTGTCACTGGCCTCTATGATCCCCTCACGTAAAAGCCTCCGAACCTCGGATCGAATGAACACCCTGTCCTGTAGGCTGTACCGCCTGCTGCGAGTGGCTATGGGTTTACAGTCCGGAGTGAGGTTGGCAAAGAGAGGAGGGGGCGAGATTTGCAGCGTGACTAGGCTGCAGATAGTGAGTGGGGGTAGGGGTCCGCCGAAGGTGAGGGTGAGACTCTTGAGATTGCATTGAAAGTCGAGTCCCAATAAGAGTGGGGCGCAGAGTTCGGGCAGGACGTATAGTTGGAATTTAGAATAGCTAGCGCCTTGGATTGTTAGAGTTGCGACGGTGCGCCCTTGGATACGGACAGAGTGGGAACCCGAAGCGAGGGAGATAGTTTGCCGTGCAGGGAAAACGGGGAGCGAACAGCGTCTTGCCAGATCTGGGTGTACGAAGCTCTCAGTGCTCCCAGAGTCGAAAAGGCACGATGTACTGTACCGTTGATTTGGACCGTCGTCATAGAGTTGTTGAGATGCTTTGGGCGCGATTGGTGCAGTGTGAGTTGCGGATAGTCGGCGGCTCGGTCGGCTGCGCTGGGATGGCCCCGTGATGAGTGCCCGCTGAGGTCGCAGTCTTCAATTGAGTTTTCTGAGTGTGGAGAGGATGGGGCCCAAGATGGCTGCCCTCGTGGATCGCACTTGGCGGGCGGCGAGGAAGATGGCGTCCAAGATGGCGGCCCTCATGAGTCACCCGTGGTGGACCGCGTGGTGGGAGTCCGCCAAGATGGTGGCCCCCATGGATCGCACGTGGCGGGTGGGGGCGGAGTCGGGGCATAGGCCGCTGCGTTCCGGGGCCTGCGGGCCTGTGAGTGCGGAGAGCGATTACTTTGTGCCACTGGAGTTTTAGGGGCTGGGGCCTTCCTTGCCAGGCATACTCTGGCGTAGTGGCTTTTTCGCACGCAGCTGCTGCAGGTCGCGTTGCGGGCCGGGCAGTTGCTGCCGCGGGTGCTGGGGCTGGCCACAAAAGTGGCAGGCTGGGGCAGCATGGTGGCTGGGTGGCCGCATGGCGCAGGCCTGGGGGAGTCGCTGGTTGGGGGCCCATGACGGGGTCGCGCAGTCGGCAGGAAATGAGGTGAGGCTACGAAATGAGACCACCATAGTTGTAGCGAGTTCAACAGTATCTTCTAAATTTAGGACCCCCTTCTCCAGCAGTCGCTGGCGCACGTAATTCGATCTAAGGCCTGCAACAAAGACATCGCGGACAGCAAGTTCTCTATGCTCTGTAGAAGTTACAGCCTGATAATTACAGTCCCGGGATAAGGCTTTTAAGTCTCTGAGGAATTCTTCTAGCGATTCTGTAGGGCGCTGGCGGCGAGTAGTAAAAACGTGGCGCACGTAGACCTCATTGGTAGGCCTCACATACATTCTATCGAGTAGGGCTAGGGCCTCTGTATATGAGCCGGTACAGTTTAGCTGAGTAGATATACGATGGCTCACCCTCGCGTGCAGAAGACTGAGTTTCTGCTCCTCCGTCGTTTCTGGGGTGCTTCCTTCAGCCAGGTAGGCCTTAAAAACATCGGAGCCAATGCAAAAAGATTTATTTCGCCTCTGCATCCTGCGGGTCGAGATCCAGTCGGTTAGGCTTGAGGGCGGATTCCATGGTCATTCCTTACTGTTTCTTAAGACGATTAAATTGATGAGACCATCTCAGCATCAACCTTTATACTTCTGGTTAGGGGGGAGGAGCCGTGGGTGGAGCCCAGTACAAACTCCCGTACACTCCCAGTGCATCTCCCCCTAGTGGCAGAGCAGCGCATCTGCTCGTGTGCCGAGCTTACAGAGACATAGTAATACAGTGTGAATTATGCTACAGTGATTCACCACAGGACTCCAATACCTGTTGTTCTGGCAGCAGCCATGGCCCCCTGTGTGCTGCGCAGCTGAGCGCAAGAGCTGCCAGCCTCTGATTGGCCGGCAACTCACAGTAGGCAAGATTTCCAGCCCTGGGGTCCTTATTCGCTGCAGACTTCATCACTGCCTGATTTGCTGTGGTTCAGCAGGCCTTCCCAAAAAAAAAGGCAGCACGGGCCACTCACCAGCTTTCCAGCTGGCTTGCGAGATCCCCGAGGCCTCAACAAGATTCCATCCATTAACTCTGTTTCTCTCCACGCAGATAGTGTCAGACCTAATTGTATCCAAGAAGCTCCTGTTTGTAGTTCAGATTTCCAGCATTCACAGTACTTTGCTTTAAAACATTGTAATGTGCAGGAATGCATCCATAAAATTAAACCTGAGAATAAGTGAATGTCCAGATGAAGAGAAAATCAAACTAGAAGAAGGGAGGCAGAATGAGGTTGGTGCAGAGGTAAGGGGAAGAATATGCTTTCAATCTTGCACCTTTTGTTCTCAACTATTTGTTTAATTCCCAGTTCTTAATGTGTTACTGTCAGTTTATTTTATTTTGTTTCTGTTGTAATCTGACTGGAGGCCATGGGGTCTGAATAATTAGGTTCCCCATGGCATCACCTGAATCCAATATTCCCTGAAAAGGGGGGGGGGGGGCAAAACCCTTAACCATTAGATATAGGAACAGAGTTATGTCATGTGAGAGTAGCTTTACGAAATGGGTGTTTAAGAAATGTACCTTTAAGAAATGGGTGTTTATTAGTGATGTCAGAGTGTGGGTGGGACTGGGCTGTCTGTTAGCTTTTTACTTTTGTTTTAGGCTGTTTGCTGCAGGGTGTGTTTTAGTTTCGTTTTCAGTGTTGGAGCTGAAGCCAGACCAAGCAGGTGTTCTGCTGTTCTCTCTGGCATCAAAAGACTATCTCTTGATCATTTGGTGAATTCAGAATTATAAATGTTCTCAGTAGTGAATATAAACATAATGTGCTTCTGTTAAAAGGTGTTTCTTTTGTCTGGATGTTGTTTGGGAAGTTATTAAGGATTACTTAGTATTGTATTCTTTGGCGGTTGTATTTGAATTGATGGTTGCTAAGATGTTCACTGTATGTTTTAAAAAGGTTAACTTGAGTTCATAGAATAAACATTGTTTTGCTTTAAAAAATACTTTTCCATTTCTGCTGTACCACACCTGTAGAGTGGGCTGTGTGCTCCCCACACCACAATCTGCTGCGTAAGATAAGGATGCATGGTGTTAAGGGCAGAGTACTAGCATGGATAGAGGATTGGTTGTCTAACAGGAAACAAAGAGTGGGAATAAATGAGTGCTATTCTGGCTGGCAATCAGTGACGAGTGGTGTGTCTCAGGGATCGGTGTTGGGACCACAATTATTTACAATTTATATAGACGATTTGGAGTTGCGAACTACGTGTAAGGTATCCAAGTTTGCAGATGACACGAAGGTGTGTGGCAGAGCAAAGTGTACTGAGGACTGTAAAACCTTACAGAGGAACATTGACACATTGAGTGAGTGGGCAAAGGTCTGGCAGATGGAGTATAATGTCAATAAGTGTGAAGTCATGCATTTTGGTAGGAGTAACAATAGAACGGATTATTACTTAAATGGTAAAAAGCTGCAGCATGCTGCTTTGCAGAGGGACCTGGGTGTACTTGTGCATGAGTCACAGAAGGTTGGTCTGCAGGTGCAACAAGTAATTAGGAAGGCAAATGGAATTTTGTCCTTCATTGCGAAGGGGATTGAGTTTAAAAGTAGAGAGGTAATGTTGCAGTTTTACAAGGTGCTGGTGAGGCCGCACCTGGAGTACTGTGTGCAGTTTTGGTCTCCACACTTGAGAAAGGATGTGCTAGCACTAAAGGGGGTGCAGAGGAGGTTCACTAGGCTGATTCCGGAGTTGAGGGGGTTATCGTATGAGGAGAGGCTGAGTACATTGGGATTATATTCACTGGAATTCAGAAGGTTGAGGGGGGATCTAATAGAAACATATAAAATTTTGAAGGGAATGGATAAGATAGAAGTAGAAAGGATGTTTCCACGGGTAGGTGAAAGTAGGACAAGAGGGCATAGCCTCAAGATTAGGGGGAGCAGATTTAGGACTGAATCAAGGAGGAACTTCTTCACTCAGAGGGTGGTTAAAGTATGGAATTTCCTACCGAAAGGAGTAGTAGACGCTACTTCATTGAATATATTTAAAGATAGGGTAGAGGTTTTTTTGAAAAATAAAGGAATTACGGGATATGGCAAGAATGCGGGTAAGTGGTTCTGAGATCACGAATAGATCAGCCATGATCTTATAGAATGGCGGAGCAGGCTCGAAGGGCCGGACGGTCTACTTCTGTTCCTAGTTCTTATGTTCTTATGAAAGGTTGTGGGTCAGGTGAACTCCATGATACACTTTCGGGTTCTCTAAACACTGGCCCATAACAGTTAGGACACTGGGCCCATCGAGTCTGGTCCACCATTCAATCATGGCTGATATTTTTCTCATCCCCATTCTCCTGCCTTCTCTCTATAACCCCTGATCTCCTTATTAATCAAGAACCTATCTATCTCTGTCTTAACCACAGGAGCCCTGGACTTAAAAACGCCGGCCTGACTGTGGGCCGGGTGCGGGAGACCATTCAGGGAATAATGTGTGTAGTTAAGTAAGTCTTATTAAACCTTTTTGCTCCAATCCAACATCGCTTCCTCGTGGTCACTTGCTTAGATCTTAGTTACACAAAAAACAAAATCAATTTTGAATTCTGGTGAACATCTATTTTTCAAACAATAACAGCAAATGTAAATTAATCAATCATTCATCTATTGCTGAGATTTTGATGTGCACAAAATGACTGCTTAGTTTGCCTATATAATATTCAGTGCGCTTCAAACTAGTTCACTGCATGAGAAGTACTTTTGTGGTATTTGTGAGAGACGCAATAATGTATTGTACAGATGCAAGTGTATTTTTACTTTTCAAAATTACATTAACCTTATGAAGGTATGTGGGTGTTAATGCTGATGACTTAAATAATTATTATAGACACCTGCAAGGGGATCAAAGATTAATAAGCATATGATTTTAGTTAAGTGAAAAATTATTTATACAAATTGTAAACTGAATAAACTATGATAGTCACTAATAAAGCATAATTATGCTACCATACCCATAATCTTACTATTTAATTAGAACACAGGAAAGAGAATAAAGGGATACGGAAACAAGGATAGTAAATGTATTTGGACATTCATCTCTTGAACTGATCTCCATGTGAAAGAATGAACAAACAGAATGTTGTGTTTATTGTGGTTGTTGAGGCCAATCATCTAGATCTCAGAACATTGCTGCAGGAATTCCTCAGGGTAGCATCCTAGGCTGAACCATCTTCAGCTGCTTCATCAATGGCCTTCCCTCCATCATAAGGTCAGAAGTGGGGATGGTCACTGATAATTGCACTACGTTCAGTACCATTCGCAACTCCTCAGGTACTCCTCAGGAATGTAGACAAATTCAGGCTTAGGCTGATAAGTGGCAAATAACTGTTGCCACACCAGTGCCAGGCAATGGCCATCTCTAACCAGGTGACATATCCACCTTCAGATCTTTCAGTTTCCCCAGAACCTTCTTGTAGGAGAGTCTAGGAGCAGAGGGGATAATCAAAGAGTAAGGGATCACCCATTTAAGACAAAGAAGAGTGCTTTTCTTCTCTCAGAGGATCGTGAACTCATGGAGAGAGCTGTAAAGGCTGGGTTGTTAATTATGTAATTACGACTGAGGTAGACAAATTTTTAATCAGTAAGGGAATCAGGGTTATGAGGATAAAGCTGGAAAGTGGAGTTGAGGATTATATCAGATCATGGTCTCATTGAATGGCGGAGCAGACTTGATGGACTAAGTGGCTTACTTTTGCCCTTACCTCTTATGGCCTTTCCTAACCCAGATTCCCTGTAAAGCAGTCATTGTCAAACCCTGGGTGGCAACCGGTGGGTGGGTCACGGGGTCATGTGTCGCTGCGTTCCCGATCATGGGAAGAAGTGCCCAACGGCACGGCTGGCTTTTAAAATTGCCCGCCACGACCGGCTTTCAGAATGCTGGCCATTCTGCATATATGTGCCCCCTCAGCAATGCGCAGGATCTGAGCCCAACGGGGAAGAAGGCCTCCTCCGCTGACCCAGTAGCGGATTTTTAAAAAAATGTCTGGAGTGGCGGCAGAGAGCAGGTCACGTGCTCCTTACACTGAGGTCGCGTGTGCTGGGCGCGCAAGAGAGAGTCCTCCATTTTGCAACTGCCAGCAGTGCTGGTGTGAAATCCAGGGCCTCTGGTGAGCAACCCATAAAGAAGAAACTGAAAACAGGAACAATGCAGCATAAAGATGATTACTTGAGGTGTGGGTTACTGCAAATCATGATTCAAAGTTCATCTGTGTTATATGCAGGGAAGCACAGGCAAATGAAAGATTAAAACCCTAAAATCTTCGGACATTTGAAGGATAAACATGGTGAGCTTGAGGACAAACCTCTATTTTTTTCAACCGATGCAATGAGATCTTAAATCATCAGCTGAAGTCATTATCAGAAATGTAACATTGAATAACAAAGCAAGTGAGATCATGAGGACCAAGCAGGTAACATTAAAGGTAAATGCAAATGGTGTGTCGCAAAGGTCGGCCAGCGTGGGTCACCAAGGTCAGCAGGTGTAGATCGCTAATGTCGACCGGCGTGGGTCACGAAGGTCAGCCAGCGTGGGTCGTGAAGTTCGGCCAGCATGGGACGCAAAAGATGGCTGGTTGGTAGAAATGGGTCCTGGGCAAAAATGTTTGAAAAACACTGCTGTAGAGGGTACCATGCTATTTTGGATTTCTAATCATTGTAAGTTCCAGTGGAAAAAGTCCATGAGCAAGTTTAAATGTAATGGGGCTTTCTGCTGATCCCAAAATATGAGCCACTAAAAACCATGAACAGTCCACACTGTCAACTTTTCCCATTGTAACATCTTCAGCCCACAGTGAAATTGTTATGCTGTAATAATCTGCCCCAGCATAGGCACTGTAGTATCATCATTGACAGAACAATGTTATCACAACATTTATAGTTTGGAATTACCATTATAAATGTGGACATAGGATTTTATAATGAAATATGTAAGAATAAGGACAGAATGTATATAAATTGTGTATCTCCTCAGTTCAATTATCTGCAGCTCGCAAACTTGCTTCACCTAAAGGCTACACAATCTTTAATGCTAAGATAACAGCACATGAACAATGCATGCCATTGTTAATTTGTGAATTGCCAGCAACTTGTAGCAAGGAAGAGATACTCAAAAAATACAAATTGCCCAGGTTGTTGGCTGTTTTGTGCCATTCTGCCGTTGCCACCCACAAAACTTCCATCTTTCCCTTAATTTCATGATGTTGCTACACTTACACATTAATTGACCATTAAATTCATTACTGAAAGTTAATTTTAGTCATTCATCATACTGACTGTTAACAATGCAGTAATTGTTAACGGCAGCCAATCAAAATCTCTGACCCAAGAAGAAAATAATTTATAAGTGTGGTGTTGCATTCCTTCAAGCAGTGAATACGATTTAAAAAAAAAGACATTTCAGTTTTAAGTTTTCTGTCTCTTTCTTTCCCTATTTTCTGTTAATCCAACCTTTGTTTTGCTTAATTCTCCATTCTGAACTTGTTTTGACATTTACTCCCTTCTTGGTTATTTGTTTGTTTCTTTCTCACTACTGAAATCTCATCAGCTAAGAAGATTCACCATTGCTCCAGTTGTTAACTAAGGTCCCATAAACCATGGTCATACCGTTTGCAGCTTGTACTTTCAGGGCTAAAACCATCTTCACACCATGTGTGGAATTAAAAATGTTTAATTTGCACTTTTATCTATTGGCTGTAGGTTGTAGATAAAGAATGTTTTCTAGCTGGTTCAAGATAACTTTCATCCTCATCACAGGATCAAATAAGTAGTCATTATGAAACATGACAACTTTTATCTCTGGTATTATTAGCCTAAGCCAATTTGATTTTTTTTGGTATAAATAATACTAAGAGGAAATAACAAATTTTGCTTTGTTTAAAATTATGGTGACATCTGAACATATATTTGGACCAAACATTTACTTTGTAACTGAAGATTCAGTCCTTCTATCCAAACAAACTCAAACTCAGACATAACATTCATGATCGTCAAACACATAGTGGCAGACAAAAGGAAAAGCAAATCAGAAATTATTTTGGCACAATAAAAAAAAGGTGAAATTACTGCTCACATTTTAAAATAGTTTAAAATGTTTTTCATGTTGTTCTATAACAACTTGAATTGCATCACATTCTACATCAACAATACTGAAATAATTTATTCAACCTGAAACTTAAGGCAGGTGAAGAAGTGGAAAAAACCCCATTCAGACAGAGGAACCCGAATCCAAAGTAAAGGGCACATTTACTGGCAAATGTGTTGTCAATAGCGGTTTCTAATACTAACTACTCACCCACAAGGGGCTGGTTTAGCTCACTGGGCTAAATCACTGGCTTTTAAAGCAGACCAAGCAGGCCAGCAGCACGGTTCGATTCCCGTACCAGCCTCCCCGAACAGGCGGCGGAATGTGGCGACTAGGGGCTTTTCACAGTAACTTCATTGAAGCCTACTTGTGACAATAAGCGATTTTCATTTTCACAAGCGCAAGCCCCGAACCCTAAACTGCATGGGGTCAATAGTCACTTAGTTAACTGATAAGCTTGGGATTGGTGTGGCACAGTGGTTAGCACTGCTACCTCACAACACCAAGGGAGTCCAATTCCAGTCTTGGATGACTATCTGCCTGGTTTGCACGTTCTCCCAGTGTTTGCGTTTCACCCCAGTCCAAAGATGTGCAGGTTAGGTGGGGTTACAGGGATGGGGGGGGGGGGGGGGGGTTAGGTAGGGTGCTCTTTCAGAGGATCCTGGATGGGCCGAATTGCCTCTTTCTGCACTGTAGGGATTGGATGCTTACAATGGGGATTTTACAAATCAATGAGAGATCAATTTTCTCAGTTGTAGTAAAAGAAATGATATTTAGCACAAATGGTAATTTAGAAGTGTTGCAAGTAGAAGTTTCATTACATTTTATTCAGGAAAGTTAAACTCACAACTTTCAGAAAATTCTGTTAACTGGATGAAGTAACGCAAGTAACTCCTCAAAAACTGCAAGAAATTAATACATTCCCCGTTCAATCAGAAAGGCTCCATTTCCACCCAGAAACCCAACAGAAATTTAACCTGATCTAGTCCCATTACTTCACCTTTTAAAATGCCTGTTTTTGAGGTAATAACTTGAGGGGCATTAGTGCACATGAGGGAGGGTGAGGCGGGCGTGGAAGGCGAAGAAACGGAAGGTTTATTTTGGGTTTGAGGAGGGAAACGGTTGGCCGCGCGCCGCCGCATTCCCCCCACGCGCGCGGGACGGGGACGAGCGTGACGGTTGGCAGCGCGGGACGGGGACGAGCGTGACGGTTGGCAGCGCGGGACGGGGACGAGCGTGACGGTTGGCAGCGCGGGACGAAGGGGGGAAGCTCGAGGCCATGTGGCGACGGCAGAAACGCTGCCAATAACGGGAGGGAAACAGCCCAGGAGCGGACCCCACCAAGTCACACACAAAACAATGGGGAACAATAATTGGAAATGGTGGGAATTAGGGAAAGACCTGAGAGTAAGGGAATACGATCCTAAAATTCGCTCTGGGGAATAGAGGGATTGGAGAAATAATCCAGGGAATCACTTGAGAAAATAGGAAAAGTAATCGCCGTTTTTATACGGGAATGTGAATTTGAAAAAGGTTGAAAACCGAATAACCGAGAATCACCTCAGAGCAGTTTGCAATTGGGGGGGGGGGGGCAAAAATCCAGAAAAACGTTTCAGAGAACGGGGGGGGGGGGGGGGGGGGCAAGGAATTGAGGAAATAATCCGTGCAGGGAAATTTGCCCGAGCGTCTTTCGGGATGACAGGAAACAACGCGGGGGGGGGGGGGGGGGGGGGGGGGGCCTGGGGATTTATAGGGAGGCAAAAGTTGAGCGCTCGAGAGAAAGGCGGTGAAAGTGTGTCGAGTGACCGATGCTGCGGACAAAACTCGGCGAAAGAAGGGCATCGACTGGAAAATAGGCGGTTTGCAGCCCGCCCGCAGGATGGAGAAGCTGAAGGGGGGGATGCCGGTAGCAATCTTACACCTGAAAATTTTGCAATGGGATGGGGGGTATAATAACGGCGACGAGACATTTTCCAATAATAAATATTAAGACCGAGAGCTTGTTTTGGGGGGGGGGGGGGTGGGGGGTGTGAACCTTCGAGAAGCCGCGGGCAACAGGTGCCAATTTCGCAGAGTTTGGGAGACGCTGGCGAACGGGAGGAGGTGGCAATTCCAGAGACTGGAAAAAATTGGGAAAAGAGGCACAGGCGAGAACGTTTGGGTAACGAACGTCTTGCGGGGGACGGCTTGGGAAGAGCCGCAAGCAGCTCGGGAATCGGGGAGGACGAAGCCAGCCCAAAAACGGGAGGGTGCTGCTGGTGATGGAGGAGGAGCTGGGCGCAGCCAGGAATTAGCAGCAGGTAAAGTGCAGGAAAGGCGGCGAACAGCATCTACAGGTAAAAAAATAAATTAATAAATAGAACCCCGCTGCAACATTTCGGCTCTGGGACGGGTTAATCTTGAACGCAAAAGGGAAAGGCTCCCATTCTGTCCCAAACTAACTGGCATCCAACCAAACCCCGAATGGAGGGGCCGAAAGTCGCATCCCCCGTGTACTTTCAGGCAGCAGATTAAAGTCAGATAAAGAGACAGTCAGGGCACGGCCGGCTCCCTCCATCCAAGTTTAATCGGGTATTTCTCGAATCTTTTGCCCCAACACCACGCGGCTCAACTTCTGAGGAAAAAGCTGTTAACACAAGGACTCCCCTGGCGATCTTAAAACAAAAACAACCTTCACTTCGGCTCCACCACACTCTTAATAAATGTTTTACTTACCCGATTGCCGCTGCCAGTCGAAAATCTCCAAGAGTTCAGTTGTCAAACTTCAATGCTCTTTAATTATAAACTGGCACCAACTCCCTCCGTTCGCTAGATTCTACCTCTCGCTTTCTTCTTTTACATTTCCCCACCAACTTTTTTTTGCCCCCCTCCCACCCTGTGAAATGATTTGTTTGCCCCCTTCCCCCCCCCCTCAAAACAGGCTCGCCTGCCTCTTAAATCAAACTCTGAGATCACGGGGTTGGATTCGTAATATTTACGTCGTGCTTCTTTAAAAGATGATTTCATTAAAAGAACGCAAGCTACCAGCGCCACGGACAGGTTCATTCGATCACATCTTGACATTCCTAATGTCTTCAGACACATACGTGAAATCCACCCGCTAAATAGATTGGTGCTTGGTGGCAAGACACTGACTGTTATATTTTATTTCCAAATATTCAACTATTGGCAGTACTTTTCCCTCATTCATTTCCTTATATGATAGTAGTCACTTGCTTTAACCGTAGCATTATTATACGCAACGTCAACTGAAATAAACATTTCTATCTTCTACAACTTCCTCAAGTTTTTCAGTTATAAAATTCATTTTTCTTGATGTACCAGTGGGCTTCTAAATTGCACAAATGTCATTCACGTTAGGGCCATTTCACAGTCAATTTAATTACCAACCCAAAGTCATTCCATTGTATCCTTGACTCATGAATTTATTCTTGTTTAGACATTGTCTTTGTAATAGTTAAACATTGCTCATTTATTGTCTTTGTAATAGTTACACATTTCTCATTTATTTACTTAAACATTCAACATAATTATAATCTATGAGTTGAACTATGAAAGCAGGAGCAAAATAGTGGGGTGGAGGATGGAGAGAGGTTTGCATCCCTAAAGGAGTAAAATGACTCAAAGCCCTCTAAAGCAAGCTAAGATTCAATTGTCTCGATTATCAAACTGGAGTTTTCAAATTTGTCTTATTCGCAGATGCTTACAATGAGCATTCAAGCATATTCATTGCTGGAATTGGGGACCTTGAGTTGATTACATTTCACAGCTTTGTTTCATGCTTTAATCATCTTAGCTACTGAACATGTTGGAATGTTGTGTAATTTTACAATGTTACTTGAGAGTTCTTAGGACAGTGGAAACTCAAGTTCCCGATAACACTGATTTAGCTCAGTTATAACAGGGTTGACATGGTAAATTATGAAACAGCCAAAGGTGCCCTCAATACTTCTACATTTTAAATAAATAATTCGTTTTTACAGGGGTATTTGCTCTGATCAAGTTCAAAGCTTAAAATTGTAAATTCAGGAAATTGATTTGAGCAACTGAGGTAAATAGTTACGAGTTGCTGAGCAACAGAATGCAAAGCCAATGATATTGAGTTTGATTGCTCCTGTTTATTTTGATGCAGGTGGCGGATTTTAAATTTGGTTATGACAGACACCTCCTCATCAGTTCAAATATTATCATGGGGTCTTTTATATCTACATGAATAATGGCATGGGTTCAACCTCTCCCCTGAATGACAACCTCCAATAACATATTCCTCACCACTACACAAACGTGTCAGGCTAGAGTTTGTGCTGCAGTACCTGATGCTGATTTTGAACTCAGCCTTTCACCTTGGATACAGGAACACTATCCTTGACCAACATTGATACTTCCATTAGTAATTGTGTTCCAAAGTGTATTAATATAGCAATATTCTCTGTTTGACTTTATCGTCAGACATAAATTTGGTAAGCTTAGCTTGTTAACTGGTAAGGTTAGTTTGTGTCAATACTGTGGTTGATTTAGCGTCTGGAACTGTTAATATACTTTAAATTTTGTTGCATTACATTGCCCTCAAGTGAGATCAACTTTCAGCACCTTATAACCCTTAAACACCAATAGTAAATTTCCTACACAATTCTAAGAGAAATTGAATTAAGAAAGTTAAGAATTCCTACAGATTTCTGTGGGGAGATGGTGGTGTAGTGGTAATGTCAATGGTCTAGTAATCTAGAGGCCCAGGCAGGGTGTTGGTTTTGAATCCCAACACACCAGCTGGTAGAATTTAAACTCAATTAATAAATCTGGAATATAAATTATGTCCTGGAAATGGTGACCATGACAACGATCATTGATTGTTATGAAAACCCATGAGGTTTACTAATGTCCTCCAGGGAAGCAAATTTACTGACATTACGCTGCCTGGCCTACAAATGATTCTAGTTTCACAACCAGGGATCTTCTCTGCAATGGCCGAACAAATTCAAGGAAGGTTAAGGATGGGCAACAAATGCGAGGCTTGCTAGCAATTCTCACATCCCATGTTTCCAGTATTACAGATATGTTGTTCCAGGACATTGTTTAGCCATTTGACCAGCAACTGACCTTGGCGAATGTTTGCAAGTTGTTGAACTTTTACCTCAAATGGGTTACTGTCCTCTTTACTGCAAAAGCTGCATCCACCTACTCTGATGCATCCCGGCCCTGCTAAGGGTGCATTTGACAACCAAAAATGCCATCATCTCTGACATCTAGAGTTTTCTGAGAAAAGGGAGATGTCCTCCTTCCACTCGGTAACTGGTAGATTCCTGGAGAAAGACTCTGATGAAGAATTGGCACACCGTTGGTTTGGATCCCTGGCGGCCAAGGCCAAACAGATTTCTGTTGTTTCTGGGATATAAGTAGACATCCACTGTGGACCACCTGAAAACAGGGCCTTGGGTCCAGATTGTACCCATGTAAAACGAGCCAAAGCCAAATTTGTACTCAAAGCCAGGATTTAGCTACTGTGAAAAAAGCCAAATTTTGAACTGCAAAGAAATTGGAAGTAGAAGGGAAGTTAACATAGTCTAAAATATTTAAAACCAAACCAGAAGTTACAGCAATAAGCTTTATTTAGAAAATAAAGTACAAGCAATATATTAAGAGGGCAACTTTTGATGTACAAGAATTTATCTATCAGGAGGGTTTGAATTGGCAGGAGTTAGCATCCTTAGACATGGTGCAACAAAAAGCCATTGCTAAGCAGGTACAACTTGAAGTTCACAGTAAACCAAAAAGATAGTGTTATGTTCTGTGTTGTGGCCATTGTAAAGATGCAGACAGAACATCTAGTTCTTTGCTACTAAGATAGTTTATTGAGAAAATGAACACGCGGAAAGTAAACTAACAAACTATTGTCATGTGGCTTGTAGCACGGCTTCAGAGATGTCATATGTGGGTGGAGCTGGGCTGTGACTGTCAGGTGAGGGTTTTTTTTATTGGTTTCAGTTTTGTTTTGGTGCTTTGGACTGCAGAAGGAAAAATAAATGTTTTCCCTGTGTTTCTCTGTTTTCATTTTCATAGCTGGTCCAGTGAAATAGCACATTGGGTGTGGCAAACTGCTTTGGTAGCTTTAAAGATAGAGTTGCTTTCTGGAAGAAGTTTGAATCTGCTGGTTTGAACTGGATCAGATTTCGGGGAAAAAATCAGTCCCCTTCACGTGAGAATACCGTGTGCTGAGCCACGCTCTTGAAAGGAGTTTCGGTTTATTGGATTTTGTTATTGAATTGGAACAGCTTAGGGGGGATTCACTAAGTGTTATTTACATAAAGCTGTTGTATTGTCCTTATGTTTGTTTCAAACACTAGCTTTTGGAGCGCTGCTCCTTCCTCAGGTGAATGAGGAAGGAGCAGCGCTCCGAAAGCTAGTGTTTGAAACAAATATGTTGGACTTTAACCTGGTTTTGTAAGACTTCTTATTGCGCTCACCCTAGTCCAACACTGGCATCTCCACATCATGGTCCTTATGTTTGTAATTGATAAAAATTCTTTATTAGTGTCACAAGTAGGCTTACAATAACACTGCAATGAAGTTACTGTGAAAAGCCTACCAGTCACCACACTCCGGCACCTGTTTGGGTACACTGAGGGAGAATTCAGAATGTCCAATTCACCGAGCAAGCATGATTTTCGGGATTTGTGGGAGGAAACCGGAGCACCCGGAGGAAACCACGCTGACACAGGTAGAACGTGCAGACTCCGCACAGACAGTGACCCAAGCTGTGAATCGAACCTGGGTCCCTGTGCTAACCACTGTGCTACCATTGTTTTGATTAAAGCATCCAGGTAGTCTGATGAATCACACCTGAAGTGAAGGCTTTGTTGCTCACCCTAGCCAAATTCAACATAATGGTTAT
The DNA here is from genome assembly GCF_902713615.1 of Scyliorhinus canicula. Taxonomy (NCBI): domain Eukaryota; kingdom Metazoa; phylum Chordata; class Chondrichthyes; order Carcharhiniformes; family Scyliorhinidae; genus Scyliorhinus; species Scyliorhinus canicula. The sequence goes on from NC_052156.1 coordinate 152,777,828, forward strand.
AGGTCAGGTGAACTTCATAATACACTTTGGAGTTTCTAAGCCCTGGCCCATAACAAATTGGGGGCCCGTCCAGGATAAAAGTCTATCTTTCATGATTGGGTTGGCTTCGTGAACTTATCGACAGTGAGAGGTGAGCATATTTGTGTTTGCTTTTCAGGTGTTGTATTCCAGTCTAAATGGGGAGTGTGTTGTGGACAATGGGTCTTTCAGTGGCTTAGACATTTTTGGGGTGGAGAAGGTCACGCGTCGTACCTTACAAACGGTGACTAAAACAAGGCTTTTAGAATAGGTAAAAACATTGCAGTTAACATTGCTTGACAAAGTACGGAAAGAAGAGGTAATTGCAGCGGTACCTGAGCATTTAAAATTGCCTGAGACACCGTCAGAATTATTGGAAATGGCAAGAATTCAATTATAAATGTAACAGCTTAAACATGAAGAAGAATGTAGTTACATTGTATATCTTGTGTTGCCCTATTATGTATTCTCATGTATTTTCTTGAATTCTGTTCAATTCCCTTTTCTTCCCATGTACTGAATGATCTGTTGAGCTGCTTGCAGAAAAATACTTTTCACTGTACCTCGGTACACGTGACAATAAACAAATCCAATCCAATCCAATCCAATCCAATGAAATCTGCTTGAATTACAGATCATGGCACAAGAAAATGAGATGAAAAGGAAAAGGAAAGAATAGTCCTAGCAGAACAAAAATCAAGGGAAAGGGAGAAACAAAAAGCGCAAGAAATGAAACTGCTTGAATTACAGATCAAGGAAAAAGAAAAGGAGAGAGAGAGAGAGGAAAAGGAAAGAGAAACTGAGAGTGAGGAAAGGGAAATAGAGACTTTGAATTTCGGAAACTGGCCATGAAAAGTGAATGTCAGGTAAAACTGGCGGAGGTACAGAGAAGAGTAAAATCTAAGGATAGTGATGAGGATAGTGAGGAAGAGCAAGAGCTTTGTAGTCGAAGGCTTGGTGAAGATCTATTTAAATATGTCCAAGCATTGCCAAGGTTTGATGAGAAGGATGTAGTAGCTTTTTTCATTTAATTTGAGAAGGTGGCTAAACAAATGAAATGGCCACAAGACATGTAGGTATTACTGATTCAAACAAAGTTGGGAGGTAGAATTAGTGAAGTGTTTGCATCACGATCAGAGGAGATATCTGGGTCGTATGAGGTTGTGAAAAAAATCCATCTTGGGTGCATATGAACTAGTGCCTGAAGCCTAATGACAAAGGTTTAGAAATTTAAGGAAAAAACCTGGTCAAACATACATAGAGTTTGAAAGGATTAAACAGAGTAATTTTGAAGGGTGGATAAGGGCTTTGAAAATAGACCAAACAGATGAAGCTCTTAGAGAAATTATAATTTTGGAGGAGTTTAAAAATTCAATTCCTATAGTGAGAACTCATTTGAAAAAGCAGAGGGTTAAAACTGCGAGATTAGCAGCAGAAATGGCTGATGATAATGAATTAGTTCATAATTCAAAGTTTGGATTCCGACATCAGTTTCAGCCTGTGAGGGATAGAAACTGGGGTAAAGAGAAATACTCAGGTGGTAAAGGTAAAGGATATCTGTTGGGGGATGATAAGGGTAGTTTACCTCAAATTAAAAAACAAATCCAGGAGCTTGGAAGAGAAATGAAATGTTTCAGATTTTTTACTGCAATAAACTAGGCCCTGTAAAGTCCGTGTTGGGGGTTTAAGAAAAGCACTGGGAAGATTGATGTGGTAAAACAGGATAAGCCAGTGGGGTTTGTTAAAGTGATAAAGGAAAGTCCAATTGAAGCGAAGGAGGTGCAAAAGAATGTACAGCCTGATCAAGAGGTGATTGATACGAAGTGCAGATTTCTTTGAAGCATTTACTTGTGTGGATAACGTTTACTCATGTGTACCATGAGTAGGTAAAGAAGTCAAAATTTTAAGAGATACGGGAGTTAGTCAATCTTTGATGGTAAGAGATCAGGAGTTATGTAGTTTGGGAGGAATGGTGACAGAAAAGGTAGGAATATGTGGAATTCAGGGTGAGAGGAGTAGTGTTCCGTTATATAAGGTGAGATTGGAGAGTGCAGTGAAGAGTGGTGAAGTGGCAGGACTAATAGAGAAACTATCTTGTCCAGAAATATAGTTTATCTTGGGTAATGATATAGCTGGATTGCAGATGGGAGTAATGCCTACTATGGTTGCTAAGCCAGTGCAAAATCAAACAACTGAATTGTTGAAGGACGAATATCCTGGGGTTTTTCCGGATTCTGTAGTAACAGGGTCGCAAAGTCACCGGTTAAGACGAGGAGAAATCAAAGAGTGAAGATAAAGTTAAAGTTCAATTATCAGAAACAATTAAAAAAGAAATCTTTTTGAAATGAAATGAAAATCGCTTATTGTCACAAGTAGGCTTCAAATGAAGTTACTGTGAAAAGCCCCTTGTCGCCACATTCCGGCGCCTGTTCGGGAGGCTGGTACGGGAATTGAATCGTGCTGCTGGCCTGCCTTGGTCTGCTTTCAAAGCCAGCGATTTTATTGGCATTTTGAACATTATGTACACTGATATTTGTGTTTATTTATTGTACAGTGTAACGAAAAAAGGCTTTTTTCTTATATTACTTTATTTACAGATTGCTACCGTCTAGTTCGGCATGCCCCCCCCCCCGCCTCTGCGCATCCCCCCGCCCCCTGATCCTAACCCCTCCCCGCCTCCCCCCGCCCACCCCCTTGCCATCCTCGCTGGTTGATCGGGGTGTGCTCCTTCTCCTTGCTCCCCCCTTTCTCTTCTCCCTTTGTTGGCTTCAGCTGTGTTGGTTTTCTTGTGTGGATGAGTTGGGGGGAGGTTGCTCCCCTCCCCCTGCATTGTCACTCGTTGTCTGTCTCAGACTCTCTAACTCCTTCCCCCCTCTCCCCTCCCCCTGGGTTGTGCTTCCCTGGTGTTCCTCCTTGTCTTTTGTTTTTTCCCTCTCTAATCCTTCCAGTTCGCTCTCTACTGGCTGTTGGCCTCAAACAGGTTTTGGAACAGACCGACAAATTACCCCCATGCACTAAGTGAGCCTTCTGCTGACCCTCGGATGGCGTATTTTATCTTCTTCAGGTAGAGAAATTCCAAAAGGTCAGCTAGCCAGTCTGCAGCTTTGGGTGATGCTGCTGATCACCAGCCGAGCAGGATTCTCCAGCATGCAATTAGGGAAGCAAAAGCTAGGGCGTTGTCCGTCTTCACCATGTGTAGCTCTGGCTGCTCTGATCCCCCGAAGATTGCCATATTTTGGCATGGCTTCACCCTCACCCCCACGACCTTGGACATTGCCTCGGAGAAGGCTGTCCAGAATCCAGCACGTTTGGGGCTGGGTCCCTCTGGCACCGTTCACAATCAGAAACGATTTTTGATCAGATGGTTGGAAAAGGACAAGAACAGGTGGAGGATTAGGTGGATATTTTTAGTTCAGGAAAGTTGGCAGGGTTACAACAGAAAGATAGAGAAATAAAACGGATGTATCAGAAAGCATACACGGAAGAGGAACCCGAGTGTATACCAGCATGTTATTACCTTAAAAATGATGTCTCAATGAGAAATGGGGACCTTTACATATGCAGGAGGATAAACAGTGGCAGAAGTTCATCAGTGCCATGAGGAGGAATTCCTGGAGTGTATACAGGATGGTTTTCCTGACCAATATATGGAGGAATCAACTAGGGAGCAGGCCACCTTAGACTGGATACTGTGTTGGGAAGGGAATCATTGCGAATCTGGCTGTACGAGATCCCTTGGGGATGAGCGACCATAACATGCTAGAATTTTTTTATCAAGGTGGAGAGTGAAGTAGTTGATTCGGAGACTAGGGTGCTAAATCTTAATAAAAGGAACTATGAAGGTATGAGGCATCAGTTGGCCTTGATAGATTGGGAAGAGTTACTCAAAGAGATGACAGTGGATTGATAATGGCAAACATTCAAGGAAGGCATGGTGGAACTACAGCAACTGTTCATTCCTGTCTGGCAGAAAAGCAAAGGGGGTAAGAGGGCCAATCCATGGCTTACAAAGGAAATTAGAAATAGTATCCGATCCAAGGAAGACACATACAGATTGGCCAAGAAAAATAATAGGTCTAAGGATTGGGAGCAGTTTAGAATTCATCAAAGGACAAAGGGATTGATTAAGAAGGGGAAAGTACAGTACGAAAGGAAGCTTAAAGGGAACATAAAGACTGACACTAAGAGTTTCTATAGCTATGTGAAGAGAAAGAGATTGATAAAGACAAATGTAGGCCACCTACTTCCAGAAACAGGGGAATGCATAATAAGGTAAAATAAATGGCTGAGCAATTGAATACATACTTTGGTTCTGTCTTCACAAAAGAGGACACAAATCAGATCCAGAAATGCTTGAGAATAAAAGGTTTAGTGAGAGGGAAGAACTGAGGGAGATCAACATTAGTACAGAAAAATACTCGGAAGATTGATGGGATTGAAGGCGGATAAATCCCCAGGGCCTGAGAATCTGCATCAGAGTGCTTAAGGAGGTGGCTCTGGAAATGATGGACGCAATGGTGGTCATCTTCCGGGATTCTATAGACTCTGGAACTGTCCCTGCAGATTGGAGGGTAGTTCATGTCACTCCGCTATTCAAAAAGGGATGTACAGAGAAAGCAGGGTATTATAGACCAGTAAGCCTAACAGTGGTAGTGGGGAAAATGCTTGAATCCATTAGCAAGGACTTTATAGCAGAACATTTAGAAAGCAGTGGCAGGATCAGTCAGAGTCAGCATGGATTTATGAACGGAAAATCATGCTTGACAAATCTGTTGGAATTCTTTGAAGATGTAACCAGCACAGTTAACAATGGGGAGCCAGTTGATGTGGCATATTTGGACTTTCAGAAGGCGTTTGATAAAGTCCCCCATAAGAGATTATTGTGCAAAATTAAAGCACATGGGATTGGGGGAAATATATTGAGGTGGATAGAAAACTGGTTAGCAGAGAGGAAACAAAGAGTTGGAATTAATGGATCCTTTTTAAATTGGCAGGCAGTAACTAGTGGGGTACCACAGGGATCGGTGCTGGGACCCAGCTATTCACGATATATATATATTTTTTATATAAATGTTTTTTATTGGGTTTTTGAACAAAGTATATTTACCGATATATACATAGAAGAGAAGGGAACACGCACAAAAACAAAACAAACAACAACAAAAAAAAAGTTAAAATAAAATAACTGGCAGGGTATTATGTGCGAACTCAACAAAAGCAGCTCTGTACAATTGGCGATATTGTTTTTAGCACATAAGTAGGCATCTGTTTGTTGGGGGGGGGGTAAACTGGTGGGGGTACATATACATTTGGGCAACGGGGAAACAATTACAGAGGGCAATACGCGAACGGATCTGGTGTTGGTGTTGTCGCTTGCTTCTCCCGGACAGTTTTCGTTGCCGTTTTTGTCTCGCGAACACCTCCACTTCAGCCGTTCGTCCTATCTTTCGCCCATTCTCTGCTCCTGTAGATGCCAAGTTTTGCGTGCTCTCCTTCTGGCTGTCATTTCTTGCCTTCCCCATCCCACTGGTTACCCTCTATTGTTCCGTGTCTCCTTCCTCTTCCCCCCTTCTGCCCCCTTCCCCCCCCTCCCCTTCTGTGGTTCAGCTGCTATCTCTTAGGTTTAGCTGCTATCTCCCCCACCCCCTTTATTGGGCAAATCAATGGCAGATGCAGTATAATTTGGATAAGTGTGAGGTTATTCACTTTGGAAGCAAAAATGGGAAGGCAGATTACTACCTGAATGGTTGTAAATTGGGAGAGGAGACCTGTGTGTCCTTGTGCACCAGTCGCTGAAGGTGAGCATGCAGATGCAACAGACGGTAAAAAAGGCTAATGGTATGGTGGTTAGTATAAATGCTTCACAGCTCCAGGGTCCCAGGTTCGATTCCCGGCTGGGTCACTGTCTGTGTGGAGTCTGCACGTCCTCCCCCTGTGTGCGTGGGTTTCCTCCGGGTGCTCCGGTTTCCTCCCACAGTCCAAAGATGTGCGGGTTAGGTGGATTGGCCATGCTAAATTGCCCATAGTGTCCTAATAAAAGTAAGGTTAAGGGGGGGGGGGTTGTTGGGTTACGGGTATAGGGTGGATACGTGGGTTTGAGTAGGGTGATCATGGCTCGGCACAACATTGAGGGCCGAAGGGCCTGTTCTGTGCTGTACTGTTCTATGTTCTATGTTGGCCTTCATTGCAAGAGGTTTCGAGGAGAGAAGCAGGGATGTGTTGCTGAAATTATACAGGGCCTTGGTGAGGCTACACCTGGAGTATTGTGTGCAGTTTCGGTCTCCTTCTCCGAGGAAGGATATTCTTGCTCTCGAGGGAATGCAGCGAAGGTTTACCACACTGATTCCAGGGATGGCAGGACTGTCATATGAGGAGAGATTGACTAGGTTGGGATTGTTCTCGTTGGAGTTCATTGCCACAGGAAGTAGTTGATGCTAAAACTTTGAATATACTCAAGAGGCGGCTAGATATAGCACTTGGGGAGAATGGGGAGAAAGCAGGATTAGGCTATTGAGTTAGATGATCAGCCATGATCGTGATGAATGGCGGAGGAGGCTCGAAGGGCCAAAAGGCCTCCTGCTCCTATCTTCTAGCTATCTATGTATGTCAGTGGTATTGCCGGTAGGATATCAAAATAAAGTGTGAGTAGCACATTTGGGAGTAAGGAAAACTCAAGCTAAAATACAAAAACATTTTTATTGGCCTGGACTACATAAAGATTTAGTTAAATTTTGTCGATCACGTCACACATGTCAAGTGATAGGGAAACCTCAAGTGGTGATAAAACCAGCACCCTTAATACCCATTCCAGCATTTGAGGAGCCTTTTACAAGGATCTTAATTGATTGCGTAGGACTGCTTTCTAAAATGAAAGGTGGAAACCAATATCTTCTGACTATAAGGGATGTGTCTACCAGGTTTCCAGAGGCTATTCCATTAAGCAATTGTGGTACTGAAAACAGGCTGAGAAGATACACATAGGCCAGGAACAGAAACTGTCTCATTAGACCCTGGCGTGAATCAATACTAACCAGCTGCCAAAAAAACACCCACCTCAAGGCATAAACCTGGTATTGCTATATGGACTTTGGTTACCTACTCCAAGTCTATGAATATGTAACGAACTTCCAGGCACAGATGATCAACTTTGCAGCAGGACGAAGAACAGACAAAATAAATAATCAGATTTCTTAATGAGCTGATGCTGGTCAGACAAAGGGAGTTTCAGAGGACAACGGGATCTTGATTGAACCACCATCGATAAACAGGAGTATCCTGTATTTCCCATTAATCAGTTGGGGTCTGGCGAGGACAATGGTCGGTGGTGGGCGTATACATATGACTCAATCCAAGCTTCCCAGTATATGAAAGTAGCATCGAACAGATCTTGAGCGAGAACCTGGGAGTTGCCCAGGCACAACCATTGCAAGAAGAAAGGGCCCTGGATTTTGAACCCAGAGAAGACATCCACATCAAGTGATCGAAGCCTGCCAGCCTCCTTTACTAAGTATGGGTAAAACCGAAAGCTCAGCTGTGTGTATGAGTCATATTTTCTTGAGTAATAGAATTGTGAATAAAACTGTTAACTGTGAACCTGTTTTGTCCTTTGTTCATCTTGCAATTAAGGGCACCTGAATAAAACATTTGAGTAAGTAAACTGGTCGAACGCATCAGAGGTTTTAAAGGTACACCACAATATTGCACCTAAAAAGATTGTGGAGGGCTTACTTAAATTTTTTACTAGATATGGACTACCCACGGAAATACGATTGGATCAAGGATCACATTTTACCTCGAGGTTATTCAAGGAGGTTATGGACAGCTTAGGAGTAAAACAATTTAAATCAACTGCGTACCATCCAGAATCGCAGGGAGCGTCAGAGCACTGACACCAAAAGCCAAAGCAATGTTGAAGGTTTGTTGTCAGGATTATCCAGAGGATTGGGATAAAGGAATTCCATTCGTATTGTTTGCTATTAGGGATGCACCTAATGAGTCAACCAAATTCAGTCCCTTTGAACTAATTTTTGGTCGTGAGGTAAGAGGACCACTTAAATTGATTCAGGGGAAATTGGTGAATGAGCATTCTGAAACTACATTATTGGATTACGTGTCAAATTTGTGAGAATGATTAAATAGAGCAGGTGAATTGACTAGACAATATTTAAAAGTTGCACAGCATGTGATGAAACAGGTTGTGGGCAAGAAAGCAAAAGTTCATAGTTTTGTCAATCAGGATTGGTAGTATTGTTACCAATGGTAGGTGAACCTTTCAAAGCAAGGTTTTGTCCTTATCAGATTAAAAGGAAATTGAGTGAGGTGAATTATTTGGTAAGAACGTCAAATAGAAGGAAAACTCATCGAGTGTATCATGTGAATATGCTTAAAAGGTATTTTGAAAGGGAAGGAGAGCAAAAGGAGGAGATTTAGTGATTGTATTTCAAAGAGACAAAACCAAATCCCGATGACTCTGAATTTGACATTCCTCAAATTAAATTGGATAATGAGGATGAACTTAAAAATTGGGATAAATTATTGAGTTACCTTCCAGAGGAAAAACAAACTGACCTGAAAGAGTTATTAATATCACATGGGCAAGTTTGTGAAAATAAATTGGAAGCTACTAAAATGGCTATACATGATGTGGATGTGCGAAATGCTGTTCCAATTAAACAACACCCATATAGACTTAACCTTCTAAAATTGGCACAGGTTCAAAAGGAAATTGAAAGTGTGCTTGAAAATGGCATAATTGAAGTGGGTTGCAGCGAGTGGAGTTCACCCATTGTGATGGTTCCGAAATTGGACAGTACCCAACGATTGTGAGTGGACTGTAGAAGGGTTAATGCAGTTACAAAAACAAACTCTTATCCCATCCCATGGTTGGAGAACTGCATTGAGAAGGGGGGACAATCAGCTTTTATCTCCAAACTGGATTTACTCAAAGGTTACTGGCAGGTACCTTTATCCGAAAGGGTGAAGGAGATTTCAGCTTTTGTGACTCCAACTGGTATATACCAATTCAAAGTTATGCCGTTTGGCATGAAAAATGCCCCAGCCAAATTTCAACGATTAACTAACAAAGTCATTTCAGGATTACCGAATTGTGCGGTGTACATAGACGATCTGGTCATTCTTAGTTAGACATGGAAAAAACATTTGTAGCATCTGATGGAATTATTTGATTGAACTCAGGAGGCGGGCTAAGTGGTAAAGCTAGCTAAAAGTGAGTTTGGAAAAGTTCAAGTCACATTTCTTGGCCATGGGCATGGACAAATGGTCCCACGGGATGTGAAAACAAGTTATTGGGGAGTTCCCAATACCCTCGACACAAAGGGAAATAATGGGATATCTTGGCATGTGTGGTTTTTACCGTAAATTTGTGCCAAATTTTAGTAGCGTGGTTGCTCCACTGACGGACTTGCTGAAGAACCGTAGCAAATTTCAGTGGATGGCGGAGTGTCAACAAGCATTTGAAGTGATAGCCGGTGCTTTGTCACAAATGTGATGAAGAGAAGCAGGTTCGATGGTGGAAGACAAAGAACTAAAATGGACTATATTGTAAATGTTTGCCTGTTTTGATTTTTAAAATGTGTGCATGTTTATTGTCAAGTGTTAGGAATGGGCTAGTGAAAAGGTGAAAAATGAAATCCTCTTTGAAGTTGATGGTTAATCTTTTTCTTGGGGGAGGTGTCATGTGAGTGTCCCTTTAAGAAAGGTTTGATCTCTTACCATGTGCCTTGTAGCATAGCTTCATTTGTGGGTGGAGCTGGGCTATGGTTGTCAGGTGAGAGGATTTTTTGATTTCAGTTTTGCTTTGGTGCTTTAGACTGCAGAAGGAAAAATAAATATTTTCTCTGTTTTCATTTTAAATGCTGTTCCAGTGAAAAAGCATATTTGGTGTGGCAAACTGCCGTGGTAGCTTCACAAATAGAGTTGCTCTCCGGAAGGAGTTTGAATTTGCTAGTTGGAACTGGCAATTAGTCCCATTCAAGTGAGAATACAGTGTGCTGGGCCACTCCCTTGAAAGAGATTTTGGTTTATTGGATTTTGTTACTGAATTGGAACAGCTAAGGGGGGACTCATTAAGTGTTATATACTTATAACCGTTGTGTTGTCTTTGTGTTTGTAATTGATTTTAAAAATGTTGCTGTATGCGAACTACACTCTTAGAATAAACCTTGTTTTGATTAAAGCGCCTAGTAAGTCACGGTAGCATGGTGGTTAGCATCAATGCTTCACAGCTCCAGGGTCCCAGGTTCGATTCCCGGCTGGGTCACTGTCTGTGTGGAGTCTGCACGTCCTCCCCGTGTGTGCGTGGGTTTCCTCCGGGTGCTCCGGTTTCCTCCCACAGTCCAAAGATGTGCGGGTTAGGTGGATTGGCCATGCTAAATTGCCCGTAGTGTAAGGTTAATGGGGGGATTGTTGGGTTACGGGTATACGGGTTACGTGGGTTTAAGTAGGGTGATCATTGCTCGGCACAACATCGAGGGCCGAAGGGCCTGTTCTGTGCTGTACTGTTCTATGTTCTATGTTCTATCTGAAGTGAGGGCTTTTGTGCTCATCCTAACCACATTCAACATAAAGGTTATAGGTCAGGTGAACTTCATAATACGCTTTTGAGTTTCTAAGCCCTGGCCCATAACACTAGTACAAACGGTAGTGAATAAGTGAATTATTCTGGAGCTACTTCTAATGTGACTGCCCTCTAGTACGACTTACTAACAGCTGCCATATCTCTGGAGTCACGGTGGATCTTTATCGCCACCTGCTGGTCGGAGGTCGTATAGATAACATTAATAGGTAACTATATACATTACTGTGCATTTGGATATCACCACACCCCCCTTCCTTTGGATGTAACTATGCTTCACCAAACATAATATGCATAACAATTTCAAATATGTAACATATACAAATATGCTCTACCAAACATGATAGGCAAAAAAATTTCAAAAATGTAACTGTACATGGTTCACTGCAAGTTCACTCTCTCAGATTTACAACACAATCTGGTTGATCTGAGCAATGGTTGAATAGGCGATCGTGTTCTGCCTTCATTCATTGTTGGTGCTCCTGCTTGTTCTGTATTTATTGGATGTTTCACTGAGTGCTGGCTCTGATTGGTGGTCTTTATCCTCTTCAAGTGTTTTTGGATTACATACCAACTCTTCTGTTGGACTCAAAATGAAGGGACGTTAAACTTTCAACAGCACAGTTCAGTTTCTCCGCAAGACTGAGCCATCCTCTGATGACGAGAAATGAATATGGACCTGCCTGTTGCAGTACCTTTGCATGCCTTGACCGTCCGTTTCCATTTGCATCCTCCAGTTTACCCGGGTCACCTGGATGCACTGGCTGGAGCTTGCTTGCAGATCTAGCACGGAACCCATTCTGCCTCCTTTTCTGAAGTAGTTTCCGCTCCAGTCCTCGATCCACAGTCATAATGGAAGTAAGGGTCGTTCGTAGCTGCCTATTTGCCAGCAGCTGCACTGGTGACAGCCCATTGACAAATGGTGCAGAACGATAACTCAAAAGTGCCAGATACATGTCTTCTTGGCTATCAATGTTTTTTTTCAGCAGCTGTTTTAACAATGTGCACACCCTTTTCTGCCTTCCCGTTTGATTGAGGATATAAAGGACTTGAAGTAATGTGCTTAAAGTCATAATGACAGGCAAACTCAGTCCACTCAGTTTTTGAAGCAGGGACCATTGTCAGTCATAACAGTGTTTGGTAACCCATGCAGGGCAAAAATCTCTTTAGCATGTTGGATAACACACCGAGGAGTCAAGTTCGCTAACTGTGCTACCTCCAGATAATTAGAGAAGTAGTCGATGACCAAAAGGTATTCTTTTCCATTGACGTAAAAAAGATCCACGCTCATCTTCTGCCAAGGAGTTGTGATGCTTTCACCTGTGTGCATCGGCTCTTTGCTTTGCTTGCATTGGAACTTCCGACAAGTGTCACAGCTATCAACCATGGCTGCAATGTCTTGAGTGATACCTGGCCAATAAACTGTATTCCTGGCCCTGCTCTTGCACTTTTCAATACCCAGGTGCCCTTCATGGAGCTTCTTGAGAATGAATGGCCTCAAGGAATGCGGAATCACAATCCTGTGCTGTCGCAGTAGAAATCCATTTGCCTCACCCAACTCTGCCCTCATATTGTAATAACCCAAGCAGAACCCTTAGACTCGTTTTTTTCAAACTTTTTTTCCCGGGATCCACTTTTACCAACCGGCGGACCTTCGGGACCCACGCCGGCCGTCGTTTCCGAGACATGCCAGCTGACGTTAGCGACGCATGCCGGCCAACCTTCGCGACATACCATTATTGCTTTCCTTTAATGTGGCAGGTGAGCCTGCTTGGTCCTCATGCTATCTCTTGCTTCGTCATTCAATGTTACATTTCAGCTAAGGACTTCAGCTGTCTATTTACGTTCTTCCTGCATGTTTTGAAAAGAAATTTAGAGGTTTGTCCTCGTACACGCCATGCTTAGTCTTTAAATGTCTTAGAAGATTTGGGGTTTTAAACTTCATTTGTCAGCACTTCCCTGCATATAACACACATAGGCTTTGTATCCTGATTTGCATTGGCACAATTAGCGCCATACCTCAAGAAATCTGCTTTGTTCTTGATTTCAGTTTCTTCTTAATTGTTTGTTCACCAGAGGCCCTGAAGCTTGGGATACAGCTCACACCAGCACTGCCTTGTCCTACCGTGGACTCTCCTGTTAAACTCTCCCAAGCAGATTTAGTTGTGAGTTCCTGCTTTGTTTGTATCTCTGGCCCTCTCTACCTTATTACAAAATGACCCATCTTCAATTCTTCACACAGTCCTCTTGCTTGCTTACTGGCAGCTACAAAATGGAGTAATCTCACCTCTATGATTTTGCGCCCAAAGCATTGGGTGCCGGGTGCATGAACTTCTCTCTGCCGCTGCCTCTGGTGGAAAGACTCATCGTTCATATTTAAAGGCTGGTCACGGCCGGCATTCTTTTTTTTACTGTGAAACATTATTTCTAATACCCAGGGGGGGATTCTCCGCGAACCAGCGGGGCAGGCCACTCCAGCACCGAGGAGTGGCGTGAACCACTCCGGCGTCGAGTCGCCCCGAAGATGCGGAATCCTCAGCACCTTCAGGGGCTAGGCTGGCGCCAGAGTGTTTGGTGCCGCGCCAGCCGGCGGGGAAGGGGCTTGGCACCACGCCAACCGGCGCCGAAGGGCCTCCGCCGGCCAGCGCGAGTTGGCGCATGCACGGGAGCGCCAGCGTGTGCTGGCGTCATCCCAGCGCATACGCAGGGTGGTTCTTTTCCGCACTGGCCATGGCAGAGGTTGATAGCGCTGGTGCGGAGGGAAAGAATGCCCCCATGGCACAGGCCCGCCCGCGGATAGGTGGGCCCCGATCGCGGGCCAGGCCCCCGTGGGAGCCCCCCCCCACTTCCGGGGAATCCCGCCCCTAATGTTTCCAAATTTATGACCTTTACTGCAAAAAATTTGCAGTTGAACTTCAGTTGAACATGTGCAGCCTTACATTTACACACAAACTTTGTTTTAAATATGTTCCCATTTCTTTAGAAATTTAACCAATTATAAAAAAGTACACTTGTTTTTACTTTACAGGAGATGAAGTAACTTGTCAAACACACACAATGTCGCACTATTTCTTACTGATTCCACTGCATTGCCCTATTCAAACATCCAAGTCACCTCCTGCTCCACTGTCACCAAAAGCTCTGACGTCCTCGTTTCCAAAGAGTGTCGACACAAAATGATGACTGTAGGTTTCTTCCAGTGTTCACATATGTCAGCCTTATTGACTGGCCTCGGTTAATCAGTACTCCAAGAAAATTGGCCTGGCTTCCTCTCACTGTACCCACACCAGTCACAGACTGCATCCCGACCAGTACTTACAGTTGTGGAGTGCAGGATCTTGTGCTGGCCGTTGAACGGATTGACCAAGTAGCCGCAGGCTGCATACTGCCGATCGGTGGCGGGGCACGAGCAGAGCAGTGCGCAAAAGACGAGCACCAGAGCGGATCTCCAAGCTGGGGCCACCACTGTTAGCATCGCGTTCATGTGAACGCCCGTCAACCCATACCCCCCCAACACTCTGCACGCGGTGACCAGCATACAGCCCAGCCTCGCGCCGCCTGCCCCCTCAAACAACGCAACTAATTGGGGACTGCAGATGGGAACTTCTTCCCACGATTGGGAATTCCATAACCGATCGCTCCACGATCCTCCTGACACTCACCCGTGACCCACCTGCGGGTTGCGACCCTGAGTTTGAAAATCCTTGCCTTAGACCATCCCTCGTGGAAAAACTTTATTACTTTTTGAAGGACTGTCTCCTTGGCTGTTTCCTCCTTGATTAGACGCGACTTATCATCAAAGACTGGAAAAGACGCAGTGACGAGATTAACATGGATTTGCCCGCCCTCATCAACCAGATATATCTCTTTTATGCCCCTGGCTCGAGAAAGTGTGTCAGCGACAATGAGATGCTTGCCTGGTATGTAGATTAGGTCAAAATCGTAGCATTGGAGCTTCATCATCATGCGCTGGATCCTCGGGACATTTTGCTTAAATTCTTCCGTACAATTGAGATGAGTGGCCTATGGTTAGTCTCCAGAAGAAATGTTGAAAGACCATATACATAATCATGGAACTTGGGCAAACCATCGATTAACCCAAGGCATTATTTTTCAATTTGCGCATACCTGCGCTCCTTCTCTGACATTGCTTCTGATGTATATGCCACAGACAGCCAGTTGTCTTCTGCATTCTGCTGCAGTAACCCTGCCCCCAGTCCATCCTTAGATGCATTGGTTAAAATTTTGGTCTTTTGCGCAGGATCAAGAAACGTTAGAACTGGCGCTGTAGTCAAGGAGATTTGCAGCGCTTGCCATTCTTGATCATGTCTGGGGGACTATCGGAACATTGCGTCCTTTTTGATCGTATCTCGAGGTGAGAGGTTTTAGATGCCAGGCTGGGAATAAATTTGCCAACAAAGTTGATCATCCCTAACATCTGTAGGATGCCTTTTTTATCTGTGGGATGTGGCATCATCAAAATAACCTTTATCTTCTCTTGATCTGGCTGCATGCCTTGTGCAGAGAGCCTATTCCCCAAGAGGGTGATGCTGTCAACCCCAATTTGACACTGCTTTGTTAGATTTTAGGCCATTCTTCTTTATACTCTGAGAAACCTGAGAAGCCTTTTGTCATGCTCGTTGCATGTGGACCCCCAAATTATAATGTCATCCAGAGACTTGGACGCCTGGTAACACTTCTACTATGTGCTCCATGGCACAATGCAACATTTCTGAAGCATAAATTATGCCAAATGGCATACAAAGGAAACATTAGAGCCCAAAGGATGTGTTAAATGTTCACAGCTTTGTGCTCATCTTGTCCAGTTTGAGCTGCCAAAAGCCTTGTGACGCGTCCAACTTGCTGTAACATGTCGCTCCAGCCATCTCGCATGTTATTTCCTCCCTCTTCGGAATCGGGTAGTGCTCTCTCTTGATGTTAAGGTTCAGGTCTTTGGTGTCCATGCATATTCGTACATTATTATTCCTCTTCTTGACGCATACTATAGAGTTAACCGAGGCTGTAGGTTCCTCTATGTGTTTGATAACTCCTAGAGCTGCCATTCTGTCTAACTCAGACTTCAATTTGTCATTCAATGGAGCTGGTACATGTCTCGTCGTGAATATGTCTGGCTTCGCATTCTCCATCAATTGGATGCAGTACATAAAAGGCATATCGCCAAAGCTTTAAAATATCTTTGTGTGGTGAATCACAGTCCGTGTAATTCACACTTTTTATATATGATGTACTGTGTCTATGTAAGCTCGGTATACGAGCGGCTGCGCGGCTCTGCCCATAGGGGGAGATGAGGAGTTTGTACTGGGCTCCACCCATGGCTCCGCCCATGGCTCCTCCCACTAACTGGAAGTATAAAGCTTGGCAGTCGTGAGCCTGCCTGCCAGTTCATCTCGTCGCAGGCAGGCTCTGTTGAAAGACTATTAAAACCAGTGTTCACTTCCAGCCACGTGTTGTGTGAATTGATGGTCACATCAATTTAATAGTCTTTGGAAACAAGAAGAAATCGAAGAAACAACTATGGAATCAGCCCTCAAGCCTGACCGACTAGAAGGCTGCAGAGGCAAGAGAAATCTTTCGCACTGGCTCAGATGTTTCAAGGCCTACCTGGCTGAATCAAGTACTGCTGAAGCTACAGAGGAGCAGAAACTCAGTCTACTGCACGCAAGGGTGAGCCACCGTATATCTTCTCAACTCAATAGTACCAACTCGTATACGGGGGCCCTAGCCATGCTAGATCGAATGTATGTGAGGCCCATCAAGAAGTCTACGCGCGCCATATTTTTACGACCCGCCACCAGCGTCCCGCGGAGTCGTTGGAAGAATTCCTGCAGGAGTTAAAGATTTTAGCTCGGGACTGTAATTACCAGGCTGTATCAGCCGAACAGCACATGGAACTTGCCGTTAGAGATGTGTACGTGGCAGGCCTCAGATTGAATTATGTGCGCCAGCGGTTGCTAGAAAAAGGGGGCCAGAACTTAGAGGACACAGTTGAACTAGCTACCACTATGGAGGTCTCATTCCGCAGCCTCACCTCGTTCTCCGCGGACCAAGCGACCCCATCCTGGGCCCCCGACCAGCGACTGCCCCAGGCCTGCGCCGCGCGGCCACCCAGCCATCACACAGCCCCAGTGTGCTGTTTTTGCGGACAGCCCCAGCACCCACGGCAGCACTGCCCGGCCCGTAACGCGACCTGCAGCAGCTGCGGTCGCAAAGGACACTATGCCTGGGTCTGCCTGGCAAAGCAGGCCTCCTCGCCTAACTCCCCCGCAGCCCTGAGCACTCGTTTCCAGAATCCACAGGCCCGCAGGCCCCGAAATGCTGCGGCATGTACTCCGACTCCGCCCCCAAACGACACGTGCGACTCATGGGGGCCGCCATCTTGGGCGCCATCTTCCTCGCCGCCTGCCACGTGCGATCCACAGGGGCGCCCATCTTCTTCCAACTGAGAAATTCGTCTAGAAGAATACGAACTCAGAGGGCAGTCATCACGGGGCCACTCCAGCACAGCTGATCGTGCTGACGACTACCCACAACTCAGCGCAGTGACACTGGACCAGTCGCGTCCAAAACACCTCCGAAATTCAATGATGACCGTTCAAATCAACGGATACAGGACACCGTGCCTTGTCGACTCCGGGAGCACCGAGAGCTTTGTACACCCAGAACTGGTAAGACGCTGTTTGCTCCCTGTTTTTCCTGCACGGCAAACTATCTCCCTCGCTTCGGGCTCCCACTCTGTTCACCTCCAAGGGCGCACCGTCGCGACCCTAACGATCCAGGGCACCAGCTCTTCAAACTTCCAGCTGTATGTGCTCCCTGAACTCTGCGCCTCACTCCTACTGGGACTCGATTTCCAGTGCAACCTGAAAAGCCTCACACTCAGCTTCGGCGGGCCCTTGCCCCCACTCACTATTTGCCGCCTCGCCACACTAAAAATCGACCCCCCTCCACTCTTTGCCAATCTCACACCGGACTGCAAACCTGTAGTAATCCACGGGAGGCAGGAGTTCCGTCACCGCACCAATATTTATTTCCAATAACGGTATTACAGGAGCAGCTACAAACAGTGCTGCTAGCAGTCCAGTCAACTTAAGACTCTCACGAAGCCTACACAGGTGATTATATGGGCCCCCTCAATGAGCTATCATTGAGGGAGCTCATACTCCAATTGGCCAACCAATAAAGCCAATTGGAGTTCATTACAAAACCCATAGCCACTCGCAGCAGGCGATACAGCCTGCAGGACAGGGTGTTTATCAGAACCGAGGTCCATAGGCTTCTACGTGAGGGGATCATAAAGGCCAATAACAGTCCCTGGAGAGCCCAGGTGGTGGTCGTCAAGACCGGGGAAAAATTCTGAATGGTAGTGGACTATAGCCAGACTATTAATCGGTTCACGCTCCTTGACGCGTATCCCCTCCCCAGAATTGCAGACATGGTGAATCAGATCACCCATTATAAAGTCTTCTCCACGGTGGATCTGAAGTCTGCATACCACCAGCTCCCAATCCGCCCGGAAGACCGGCACTTCATGGCATTTGAGGCCGGTGGCCACCTCTTCCACTTCCTCCGGGTTCCCTTTGGCGTCACTAATGGGGTCTCGGTGTTCCAACGAGCAATGGACCGAATGGTGGACCAGTACTGGTTGCGGACAACGTTTCCGTACCTGGATAACGTCACCATCTGCGGCCACGACCAGCAGGACCACGACACTAACTTCGATCGATTTCTCCAGACGGCCCAGAAGCTCAACCCGTATTACTTCACCTTTTGTACCAGTCTGCCATGAGGGACCTTGTCAAAAGCTTTACTGAAGTCCATGTAAACAACATCCAAAGCCCTCCCCATATCAATCGTCTTTGTCACCTCCTCAAAAAACTCAATCAGGTTAGTGAGGCATGACCTCCCCTTCACACAACCATGCTGTCTATCGCAAATGAGTCCATTTGTTTCCAAATGGATATAATTCCTGTCCCTGAGAATTCTTTCCAATAATTTACCTACTACTGACTTGAGACTCACTGGTCTATTGTTTCCAAGATTATCCCTGCTATCTTTCTTAAATAGTGGTATCACATTTGCTCAGGGGTGGGCAAACCACGGCCCGTGGGCCGCATGCGGCCCGCCAAAGGTCTTTATGTGGCCCACCAAGTCATTAAAAAAAAAAAATTTTTTTTTAAAAAATTTTAAATTATTTTTTTAAGGTTAATGGGGGGGGGGGGCTGTTGGGTTACTTACTGGTATAGGGTGGATACGTTGACTTGAGTAGGGTGATCATTGCTCGGCCAAACGTCGAGGGCCGAAGGGCCTGTTCTGTGCTGTACTGTTCTATGTTCTAAATCATAACCGGGTGAAGTAATTATTTTACTTAATATACTATGCGGCCCTTTAAAATTGTGAATTTCTGAATGTGGCCCTTGCACGGAAAAGTTTGCCCACCCCTGCATTAGCTCCTCCCCAGTCCTCTGGGACCTCACCTGTAGCCAATGAGGATACAAAGATGTCAGTCAAAGGCCTCAGCAATTTCCTCCCTTGCTTCCCTCAGAATTCTGGGGTAAACCCATCCGGCCCAGGAGACTTATCTACCTTAATATCTTTTAAAAGACCCAGTACCTCCTTTTTGATGCTAACATGATCCAGGCTGTCCACACACCCTACCCAAGAATCATCTTCCACAAAGTCCCTTTCTTTGGTGAACACTAATGCAAAGTACTCATTTAGTACCTCGCTATTTCCTCTGGCTCAACACATAGATTCCCCCCACTGTCCTTATGTGGTCCAAACCTTTCTCTAGCCACCCTCTTGCTTTTTATATATGAATAAAAAGCTTTGGTATTCACCTTAATCCTTCTTGCCAAGGGCTTTTTGTGACCCTGCCTAGCCCTCCTAATTTCCTGCTTAAGCATCTTCCTACTTTCTTTATACTCCTCAAGGGTTTGACTGTCCCCGCCCTTCCAGACCGTACAAAAGTCTCTTTTTTCTTTTTGAAGAAATTCAGAATATCCCTCATTATCCAATGCTCCCTAAACTTCCCATACTTATCCTTTGTTCTCTGAAGAACGTGACTTTCCTGAAACCTAATCAACTCTCGCTTGAAAGACTCCCACATGTCTGCTGTTGATTTACTATTCAACAGCCACACCCAATCCAAATTCTTCATTCCCGTCTAATGTTATCGTAATTTCCCATTCTCCAGTTTAGCACTTTAACGCGAGGGTTACCCTCATCCCTATCCAAAAGTACCCTAAAACGTACGAAATTGTGGTCACTACTCCCCAAATGTCCCCCTACTGAAACCTCAACCACCTATCCAGGCTCATTCCCCAATACCAGATCCAGTACTGCCCCAATCCTAGTTGGACTATCTACATCTTGCATCAAGAAGCCTTCCTGGATACACCTTACAAAATCTGCCCCATCCAAGTCCCTAGCACTAAGTGAGTCCCAGTCGCAGTGAGTTCAAAAATTATCTCGCTTACAATATTAAAATGCGCCTTGAGGAAAAAAAGGTTACCTCAGCAAGGGCAACTGCCAGGAAGGCCGAGGATTATGAATTGACCTCTGAATCACAGCAGGAATGAGATAAGGGGTTTGAACCAGCAGAGAAAGATAAGAGAGGCACAGAGGAGCAGGAATTAGATCCTAAGGGAAAAGAGAATGGGGTAAAATGGGAAAACTCCTCCCCAACCTTGTACAGAAGAAATGTATACGGTACAGCTGCAGGACTGTGCCCTGTCTGTTTTAATTGTGGCAAACCCGGTCATATAAAAGAAAACTTGACACACAAAGGAAGCCACAGACAGTATTCCAACGCAGCCCATTTCTGTAGTCACGAAGATCCTAACCCTTGGTGCAAATGCTAAGGCACAGAAACTTATCAGAATTATCAGGGGAAATTGCCCTGAGGGGTTCCAAAGAAACAGGAAAGGAGATTAGCATTCTTCAGGATAAAGGTTGTTTACAGATAATGCTAGCTGGGAAAATTGAGGAATTTCTATGCAGAAACAGGACAAAGTCCAAGTGAAAGCCATAGCACTAACTGGAGAAGGTGTCGAGGAACAATTGGTGAAAATTTACTTGAAAGAGTGAACCTGTCACCAGATTGGTTACAGTAGATGCAATTTCAAGCTTGCCAATGCATGAGGTTGACCTGCTGGGAAAGGACCTCACAGGCTGGAAGATGTTACTTCACAAAACGCAGAAACAGTCCAGAGGAAATGAGCAAATTGAACAATTTCAGCAGCATGAATCTGCAAAGTTGCAGATAGCTGAAAAGGTTTTAGATACCCGATATGGGATGATGCAACCTATAACGGTTGAAATGGCTAAGCCAGAGCCCATCGAATTAAACAGGGACCAAGGAAATTCACAAACTGGTCAAAAGACAGCGAGAGACGTTCTCCATTCAGTTGAATAGCCTAAGGGTCAAATGAGTTAAAAGAGGCTGAAAAGAGATTTCTGAATTCCCAAATCAAAATGTCTCACAGAAAAGTTTGAGATCTCAGAGTGATCCAAAGGGTTACTCGCTGCTGTCCTTGAAATAACTGGCTCCGTCTGTGCTGAAGCAGCATAGCAAGTAGCTACACCCATCAAAGTGGAGCCACAGAAGAAACTAAGAGACACGGAACTCGGTTTAAACCATGATTTTGATAAAAATAATTTGTTAGCTCAGGAGTAGGTTTCAAATGTTTGTGAATAAAGCAAAAATTCAAAACTCAGAAGCTGTTGACCTAGCTCGAAGATAATTAAAATCTAATCTGAGTGGAATGAAAAAAAGCTGAGAGACTTTAAACTGTTCAAAGTAAATTGGCTGAGATAGATGGGGAAATTGGATTAAAAGATATAATGGTTGCTAAGCAATGTCAACCATTTAAGGAAATAATAACACCCAACAACTATACATTCCCGTGAGGAATAAAAACTATGGGGGTGACTTTTTGTGCCTCCCCGTGGTGTGTTTCTTGGCGGTGGTAGGTGGCTATCACTGGAGAGACAGAGGAAAGAAGAAAATCACTGCTTTAACACTCACCCAGGCATTACATCTGTTGGCTCAGGCAGAGGAAGCAACACCTTTCAATTCCTAGAAAGAGAAAACCAGTCAGCTGGGTTTAAACAAACTCAGATCTTTGATCTGCGAGCCATTCATTAATTTATCTTTGATATTGATTTTACTAGGCTGTGATTGACAGCTTCTACACACCCTTGTGGTGTTTAGGGTGTATCAGTGGGGAGTCTCTATTTAGGTGGTCTCTTTATTTAGGAGGTCTGTGACGGGGGGGGGGGGGGGATTATGTTTATTTAAGGGGTCTGAGTGGGATCTCTTTATTTAGGGGTCTGTGGGGGGTCTCTTTATTTAGGGGGCCTCTGGTTGGGGGGATGTCTGGTGGGGTATGGTAGGCAGGTCTTGTATTGTGGGAAGAGGGTGATGGACTTTGGCGACAACTCCCTTAAAGAGTTACCCCCTTGGCCCACCGCGAGGTCCACTGTGTCAAATACACGCTTGTCAGGACCAGCACCAATTCTCGCCTACGTGATTCCCGGCCCAGAGGACCAGCGAATCACACGGACTCAGAGAATATGGCGCCTAGCACATTAATAAGACCCATTTTCATCTCCCGCTGGCGTGGGGCATGAACTTCGATCTCGACACCCGCATGGGCCTGAAGCATCGGAAATGGATTGGCCAGGCTAAATTGCCCGTAGTGTAAGGTTAATGGGGGGATTGTTGGGGTACGGGTATACGGGTTACGTGGGTTTAAGTAGGGTGATCATTGCTCGGCGCAACATCGAGGGCCGAAGGGCCTGTTCTGTGCTGTACTGTTCTATGTTCTATGTTCTATGTCCTGCGCCGAACCTGTTTTCTCCCCGATGCTGGATTCCCATCTGAGTCAGAGTTCAGTTCAAGCGATTGAGTAACTATAAAAGTAAAGATCATAGGAAATGGAAAGATGCTGGTAAACTAATAGATCCTGATAATCAAATGGCAGTCAAACTGTTGTGGTTTATTGCTCATGATTATTGGAAATCATTTTTAAATCTCAGACTCTGTTTTGTTGAAAATAGGTTGTATTCAGCTAAAATCAGATCCCACAATATTTTATTAAAGGAGAATTTGCAGTGATCTTCATTTTGCAAGTTGATCATTTATTATCGGGTGGAAATGCAGAATTTGGGGAATGTCATTGATAAGGTTAGTTAGAAATTAAACTTGAGAGTAAAGCTTTGGAGGCTTTAAGTATACTGGTTTAGATATTAAAGAAAGTGGGGCTGGTATAACTTTAAATCAACAGTCCTATTTAATAAGCTGTTACTCCCATCTCTTAATGATGCTCGATCATCACAGAAAGATGATGTAGACCAGAGCAATTGCGAAACTCAATTGAGCAGTTGAACTGGTTGTTCATCCAGATGAGTCTAGATGTCAGTTTAGAAATGTTTGAGTTAAGTATTTCGAGAAAACACTCTAAAGTAGAGAATGTTTTAAGGCAAATAAAAGATTACGGAAATTTAATCTGGATAAAAACGCACTTAAGTTCTCACCCTTAGCTTTCTCAGCTGAACTGAGCTAGTCATTTTTAACAATGCTTTTTGCATGCTAATCTTCCTGATGGCTATTTTAATGCACCTGGTTTCATAATATTTCTTGTTACTGAGAATGGAAAGAAAATATTTAGGTTTGCAAAAAGTACTCTAGCTCCTGAAAGATCTCTCTTGTGGAGGTGATGGATATGGGATTCTATTTGGCAAATACCTCAAGTGACAACAATGAAAGTACGAAGATTTTATGTGCAACATTCAATGGGTATAAAATTGCTTATTATGGGATAATGTACACTGTACGAAAAATATGAATGATGAAACATTATGTGTTGCCCTTGATGGTTTGAAACACATGCTGAAGAGAAATTAAGTCAGATTTTTTACTTGACGATATGCAACAACAAATGAATTGTTGGAGGAGTAGGTTTTCTCACAGTGTAATGCTTTGTGTAGAGTTTGGAACTTGTTTATTTTTTTGCCATTTTGGTTGTATGGCAAGTCTATTTTTGTTAATTTTATTTGTGAGAGAAGGGAAATCTGTTAATTGTAAACCAATTGTTTGTTAATTATTTTCAGTTGGAGTGTATTAATTGGGGACTGCCTAGATGTGCCCATGTAAATATGAGATTCCCTCCGTGCCTTTCCATTTGGCGTGGCGGGGTTTCCTGTATGGCCTCCTGTTCCACACCCCTCACCTTCTTTCGTCAGGACACGCTTTGGCGGTCCGTCCTACTGCCTGATGGTGGGGGAGGTCCCCAGTGGAGGATTCTTTACTGGCAGTCTTCCCTTTTTCCATCAGCGATCTGGCATGGAGGGTATTGCATGCAGTAGTGTCATTCACTTGTCGATTGAGGAGGTTACAGACTCCCATGCAGCATGCCTTTTCTGCAACCAAGGAGAATCACTGTTCCACATTTATGTAGAATGTCTGAGATTGCAGCCCCTTTTTAGTTATTTGAAGAGGCTGCCCCTCTACCTGTGGTTGCACTTTAACCCATGCTCCTAATCTTTGGTCACCTGGTATGGAGGGGGACATGGAGGGAGCAAGACCATGTCAGTCGATTAAGGAGGTTACAGACTCCCATGCAGCATGCCTTTTCTGCAGCCAAGGAGAATCACTGTTCCACATTTATGTAGAATGTCTGAGATTGCAGCCCCTTTTTAGTTATTTGAAGAGGCTGCCCCTCTACCTGTGGTTGCACTTTAACCCATGCTCCTAATCTTTGGTCACCTGGTATGGAGGGGGACATGGAGGGAGCAAGACCATGTCAGCCTGCTGCTGGGCTTGGGGCTGGGTGCTTCATCACCCTCAGGATTGATATTTTAATTTAATTAGTTAAGTTTCCCTTTGATGTCTTATTTTAGTTACAGGGCTCCACCTATCACCCGTGTAATTTTTGCTTAATTTATTGATCATTGTTTTATTAAAAAGAGTATAAATAGGAGAAGGCTGTAAAATCTGCTGTCCTGCTTGGGGTATATGGTATGTATTGTGTATCTCTGCAAATAAAAGTGAATAATGACTTGTCAGTGTTTCTATCCTTTACTGCTTGGTTTTCTGAATTTAGCACTTGTACATGAATGACATGAAGTTAATGTGCAGGTACAGAAAGCAATTAGGCAGAGAAATGGTATTTTTTTGACTCATGCATGGGATGTTAGTGTCGCTGCATTTTTCTCACAAATCTGGAAAACTTGTTGACTGCAGGGGTGAATTGAAGACTGTCCCCTAAATTTCCTGATGCACCCACAAAAATTTTAGTGGGGAAGTGAGAGCCAGGAGAGGGGTATTCCATCCCAGCGCTCATAGGGGTGTTCCCATGGCTGCTGTCAGGCTATTGGCAGGGTCATTGCCAGCAAGGTCACTTCCAGGACCTGGGCTGATAGTAGAAAGGGATTGAACACCTCTTTATTTTAACCTTTTATTGTCACAAGTAGGCTTACATTAACACTGCAATGAAGTTACTGTGAAAAGCCCCTAGTCGCCACATTCCGGCACCTGTTCGGGTACACAGAGGGAGAATTCATAATTCTCAGCTGGTACGGGAATTGAACCCGCGCTGCTAGCCTTGTTCTGCATCACAAACCAGCTGTCTAGCCCACTGAGCTAAACCAGCCCCATATCTCTTCACCTCTCTCAATGCCACCTAACAAAACACTTTCAACTACTGTTGTCAGCTTCCCTGCATTACATCTTTCAACACTCAATAACCAGGGCTAACATCTAGCTGATTAAAGCCATACTTTTGTACAGCAACTCGTCTCGCGTTCAATTGATAGTACATCAATTTAATCAGCTAGAATTTTGAAGATCAAGCCCGAAAGCCTCCGCATCAGCCCGCAAACTCAGAACGCATCGGAAATCTTCAAACATTGGCTGGCGTGTTTCGATGGCTACCTGGCGTCCGCCAGCAGCCCCCCCACCATGGCACAGAAGCTTCATATTCTCCATTCCAGTGTGGGCATGGCGGCCTACGCGATGATAGGGGAAGAAAAAGATTTTGACGCGGCCATGGATAAGCTGAAAGGACAGTTTCTTAAGTCGGTAAACTGAGTGTTCGCCTGACATCTGCTACCAGACACCAGCTCCCCGGTGAGTCCTGAGATGTTTTTTACCAGGCCCTCGCTGTCCTGGGGAGGAATTGCACCTGCCTCCAAGTTTCAGCCACTGAGCACATGGAACTTTTGATTAGAGACGCTTACGTGGCTGGGATGCAGTCCGCCACTATCCGCCAGCGGATGCTGGAAAAAGACGACAGCCTAACTGAGGCACGGACTCTCTCCACCTCCCTGGAGGTCGCCGACTTAAATGCCCGCACCTATGTCCCCAGCTGCGCTGCAGCGCCATGGGCCTCCTGGCTAGCTTCCCCACCGCCATCCGCCGCTTCCGACCCCCCTCAGGCCTGCGCCGCGGGACGCCCTGACAAGTCCGTGGGGCCCCACTGCTATTTCTGTGGGTTCGCCAAATACCCTCGCCCGCGGTGCCGGCCCGTTCCGCCCCTTGTAAGAGCTGCGGGAAGAAGGGCCATTTTTCGTTGGTCTGCCAGGCCAAACCGGTCGCTGCTGTGCCACGCAGCGACCGGGGATCCCCCCCTCCGGGCCTTTCCGGGCCCCTTCCAGCGCACCGCGCCAATCTCTTCCCCCCCCCCCCCGCCTCCGGGCCCCTGCGCCCGGCCTGCGCGCCTCTCCTCCTCCTCCGGGCCCTTCCAGCGCACCGCGCCAATCCCGCCTCCGGCCCCTGCGCCCGGCCTGCGCGCCTCTCTGCCCCCGCTCTCAGCCGCTCCGATCGGCCGGCCGGCACCGCTAACCCCGCCCACAGCAACCACGAGGGACCCGCGGGCGCCGCCATCCTGGGCCCCGGACACCACGTGCGGGTCCTGGGCGCTGCCATCTTGGGGGCACCAACTCCACGTGCGGGTCCTGGGCGCCGCCAGTTTGGGGCCCCAACTCCACGTGCGGGTCCTGGGCGCCGCCATCTTGGGGCCCCGACTCCATGTGCGGATCCTGGGCACCGCCATCCTGGATTGGCACACAAGGTCCTGCCAGCACCTACTCGGCCGACGACGACTACGACGATGGATCTTCTCCGCGGCTCGCGGCCATTCAGCTTGACCAGTCACGTCCACGCATGCTCGCCAAACGACGACGCTAATCCATCTCAACGGCCACGAGACGGGCTGCCTGCTGGATTCCGGGAGCACGGAAAGCTTCGTATACCCTGACACGGTAAGACGCTGCGTGCTCCCTGTCCACCCTGTAAAACACAAAATCGGGTTAGCCTCAGGTTCGCACTCCATCCGCATCACCGGGTGCTGCATCGCAGACCTTACGGTCCAAGGGAAGGTTTTTAAAAATTATAAACTCCTTGTCCTCCCCGACCTTTGCGCACCGCCACTCCTAGGACTGGACTTCCAGTGCAACCTGCAGAGCTTGACCTTCCTTTTTGGCGGCCCTATACACCCCTCACTGTCTGCAACCTCGCGTCCCTCAAAGTGGACCCCCCTTCCTTGTTTGCTAATCTCACCCCCGATTGCAAACGCGTCGCGACCCGGAGCAGACGGTACAGTGCCCAGGACCGGACCTTCATCAGGTCCGAGGTCCATAGGTTGCTGAAGGAAGGGGTCATCGAGGCCAGCAACAGTCCCTAGCGAGCCCCAGTGCTGGTGGTCCGGACTGGGGAGAAAAACCGGATGGTCATCGACTACAGCCAGACCATCAACCGGTTTACGCAACTGGATGCGTATCCTCTCCCCCGTATTTCCGCCGTGGTAAACGAGATTGCGAAATACAAAGTCTTCTCCACTGTGGACCTCAGGTCCGCCTATCACCAGCTCCCCATCCGCGCGAGTGATCGCAAGTACACCGCGTTCGAGGCAAATGGGCGCTTCTACCACTTCCTCAGGGTTCCATTCGGTGTCACAAATGGGGTCTCGGTCTTCCAACGGGAGATGGACCGAATGGTTGACAAGTACGGATTACGGGCTACCTTCCCGTACCTCGATAATGTCACCATCTGCGGCCACGACCAGCAGGACCATGACACCAACCTCCGAAATTTCCTCAAAACCGCAAAACTCCGTAACCTAACTTACAATAAGGATAAGTGCGTGTTTAGCACCGACCGTCTAGCCATCCTCGGCTACGTAGTGCGTAACGGAGTGATAGGCCCTGACCCCGAACGCATGCGCCCCCTGATGGAACTCCCTCTCCCCTATACCCTCAAATCCCTCAAACGCTGCCTGGGTTTATTCGCTTACTGCGCCCAATGGGTTCCCAATTACGCCGACAAGGCCCGTCCCCTCATTCAGTCCACGACCTTCCCGCCGTCGTCAGAGGACTGCCAGGCCTTTAGCCGCATCAAAGCGGACATCGCAAAGGCCATGATGCATGCCATCGACGAGTCCCTCCCCTTCCAGGTCGAGAGCGACGCATCAGAAGTAGCTCTGGCGGCCACCCTGAACCAAGTGGGCAGACCCGTGGCCTTCTTCTCCAGAACTATCCAGGCTTCCGAATTCCGCCACTCCTCAGTGGAAAAGGAAGCCCAGGCCATAGTCGAAGCTGTGCGACATTGGAGGCACTATTTGGCCGGCAGGAAGTTTACCCTCCTCACAGACCAACGGCCTTCATGTTCGATAATGCACAGAGGGGCAAGATTAAGTACGACAAGGTCTTACGGTGGCGGATCGAGTTGTCCACGCACAACTACGATATCTTGTATCGTCCTGGGAAGCTCAATGAGCCTCCTGATGCCCTGTCCCGCGGTACCTGCGCCAGCGCGCAGATAGACCGCCTCCGCTCCCTCCACGCGGACCTCTGCCATCCAGGGGTGACCCGTTTCTATCATTTCATAAAGGCCCGCAACCTGCCCTTCTCCATCGAGGAAGTCAGGACAGTAACCCGTGACTGCGACATCTGCGCAGAGTGCA
Source organism: Scyliorhinus canicula (assembly GCF_902713615.1). Classification (NCBI taxonomy): domain Eukaryota; kingdom Metazoa; phylum Chordata; class Chondrichthyes; order Carcharhiniformes; family Scyliorhinidae; genus Scyliorhinus; species Scyliorhinus canicula. The sequence goes on from NC_052156.1 coordinate 152,806,424, forward strand.
AACTGCACTTCTACCGCCCCGAGCGCGCGCATCTTATCAAAGCATCCCACCCCTTCGAACGTCTCAGCATTGACTTCAAGGGGCCCCTTCCCTCTAGCAACATTTACTTCCTGACGGTGATCGATGAATACTCCCGCTTCCCCTTCGCCATTCCCTGTCCAGACATGACCACATCGACCGTCATTAAGGCCCTCCTCTCCATCTTCTCCCTGTTCGGCTACCCCGCGTACATACATAGCGATCGGGGGTCCTCATTTATGAGTGACGAGCTGCGTCAATTCCTGCTCAGCAGGGGCATTGCCTCTAGCAGGACGACCAGCTATAACCCTCGGGGTAACGGGCAGGTCGAGCGGGAGAATGGTACCATCTGGAAGACCATACTACTGGCCCTCCGGTCCAGAGATCTCCCTATTTCCCGATGGCAAGAGGTTATCCCCGATGCCCTACATTCTATCCGCTCACTCCTCTGTACCACAACAAATCAGACACCTCATGAACGTCTTCTTGTTTTCCCCAGGAAGTCGTCCTCCGGATCCCCTCTGCCGACGTGGCTGGCCGCCCCCGGACCCATCTTGCTCCGGAAGCATGTGCGGGTGCACAAGTCCGACCCGTTGGTGGAACAAGTCCAGTTACTCCACGCTAACCCGCAGTATGCGTACGTGGAGTACCCCGACGGTCGGCAGGACACGGTCTCCCTCCGGGACCTGGCACCCGCCGGCGAGCGGCCCTCCCCCCCCCTTCACTCCAGATCCCCCCCTGTTCTTTTTCCCCCAGCGCCCCACCCAGGCCACCCCTCCCCCATCTATGGCGTCTCCACCACCAGCCCGGGTTACGGAGACAGTTCAAGGACCATTGCTCCCGGAGTCCAGGACATCAGCTGAACCACCACCATCGGCTGAACCAGCGTCACCAACTCCACTGCGGCAGTCTGCCATGACGTCACGGGCAACGAAAAGGCTGATCGAGTCCATTTAACTTTCAACACCACCATGGACCTTGTATGGACAGAATGTACTGTTGTTAAATGTCTGGGCCAGTGGGAAGCCAAGGATACATTTTTTTTTTCCTTCTCTCATTACTACTCATACCACCAGTTCTCCCCCCCCCCCCCCTCCCCCCAGCTCTCGTTGACACCCCCTCCCCGGCTTCTTTCTCCGCAAGGGGTGAATGTGGTGGTATGATTAGCATAGCTGCCTGCCATTGGTGCAGAACACCGGCTTACCATTGGCCCTGGTCGGTCATGTGCCTCGACCGATTGGTTGAGACCAGTCATGTGACGGCTCCCCGATCGGTCGAGAGGCTGAGTTAACCCCGCCTCCAGGGCAGGGTATAAATACCCAGTACTCCCGGCGGTCGTCCTTATACTGTAATCGACCGCGGGGCTCACATCTAGCTGATTAAAGCCATACTTTTGTACAGCAACTCGCCTCGCGTTCAATTGATGGTACATCAAAAACTATGTTTCTTTATTTTACTCGGTGTGGACTCCCTGTGTCCTTATTAAACACTGATTGAGCTTGGCCACACCCATCCTGTTGATCGGTCTGCTGGGGTCTGAGGGTTTCCAGAGGGGTGGCCTAAGTGGGCTCCCATATGACCAAGAGCTTTCTAAACATTTAGAGGACACGGTGAAAAGTCAGCAATTTAAGCAGCCAGGGGTCTATAATGTGTACAAAACCGGTGCGTTTAAAACAAATACTGCAGCAATGGCGACCGAGCCAGGCCACCCCAATCCTGAGGGGGCTTCCTGAATCCATGGAGGTGTCACCAAGGTGCACCTTGCTATTCCTCCCGGCCCAGGCAGCCACCCCTGCAGGAAGTGCTTCAATTTCAAACACTTTCTCAAACTTTGCTTACCTTCTCTCTTCCCCTCATCACCCAAAGCGCCCAGACCCATTTGTAAAAACTGTAGTAAATTGCACCAGCATGACATCCGCCTGAGAGGGGCTGAGCATACAGGGTCCAAGCCGGTAAGTACATGTAAATGAATGCAAATGATGGTTTTGCAGCGGCCGTGCAAATCTTGATTTTGCCACCAGGGAGGGACAGGAGCATGGTGCCTGAATCGGATGGTGCCACAATGTTGGAGCAAATTATTTTGCACTTTCACTTAATGATAGACATATATCAACTTTCAATTAAACGCTGTGATTTTCCTGCCAGTCAATTTGCTGATCATTGATGGCAGTTTTGGAGCTAGTCTAGTCTAGATAACCCATTTTTTTGGCTTAAAAAAATTATGTGGCCTGTTGGAGGGATTTCCGGCGGTTCATGCTGGTGTGATCTTACGGTCCCGCTGATGGCACACTCCCAGTGCGGGTTTCGCAGCAGCGAGGGGTGAGTTCAACGGGAAAGCCCGCAGGTAATGGCGGGACCAGAAGATCCCACCACTGACGAGCTGTCCTCCGCTGCTGCAGAACAGGCCGCGGAGGGGGAGGAATATCCCACCCATAGGGGGCAATTTTCAGCCTGCGTTTGCAATCAGAGAGAATGGCACAGCAGGCAGAAAATCTGGAGAGAATTGGGAAAATCGATTCTCTCCAGACAGATCACGTTTCTCGATTTCCCCGCCGGTGATGTCACAAGGTTCGTGCCCACAAAGAGAGAGAACCTCATTTTAATGGATTTGAAGACATTTTATATCATTATCCAGCCACATGATGCCCCTCAATGAATATACAAACCGTACTGACGTGATGTCATATTGGCAAGGCTTACAATAGATTTTTAAAACGAGATTCAGTCGAAAGGATCCTTCCGGGGGTGCAGAGGTAAATGTAACCCCAGGGGAGAGGGACATACCCCCTTGGCCCTAATTCGTGTGTACAATATTTCTGTCTATTCTGTTATGCAATCACAAACTCATTTGTTTGAAACAGAAAAAGTCTAAAGTGCTTCCCTAGCCTTCAGTTTCACCCTTGTGTGTACTTGGGCCCTTCTGGAGGGCAGGATTCCTCATTTACCATGGCATACTGTTTTCAGTCTTACGCTAAATCTTTTCTAACCTGAAACGTGGGAACTCCCAATGTAAGGAGTCCCTGCCCTATCCGTTTTAATATTGGTTGCCTTATGAGGAGTGCACGGAGACTCCAGTCTTTACGAGATTGAACAGTATTTCTCAAAGAAAGTTGGGACCTGGGCATCTGGGTGCAAATCATTTTCTGAGTTCCTTTGCAGCACGGTAGCACAGTGGTTAGCACGGTTGCTTCACAGCTCCAGAGTCCTAGTTTCGATTCATGGCTTGGGTCACTGTCTGTGCGGAGTCTGCACTTTCTGCACAGTCCAAAGATGTGCAGGTTAGATAGATTGGCCATGCTAAATTGCCCTTAGTGTCCAAAAAGGTTAGGTGGGGTTACTGGGTTAAGGGAGATAGGGTGGAGGTGTGGGCTTGGGTAGGGTGCTCTTTCCAAGGGCCGGTGCAGGCTCGATGGGCCGAATGGCCTCCTGCACTGTAAATTCTATGAATTATCCTGTGATCCAGTAGAGTGGTTGAGCAGGAAATTTGGCCCTTTTCTTTATAATGCATCATTTCTGTGGAGTTTTATTTGACTAAACTTAAGATGTGAACGAAACCAAGAAACACTTGTCAGTTATTATGTAATAAGAGAAAGATTTTTTTTGGAAACTGTAACACGGACTGAAAACTACATGCTTGAACTTGGACTCCATGCTATTGGCACTGCCCCGTAACATTCTGTTGAGTTATTAATCACTATCACACACTGCAGGATTCCAGCATAAAACATTCCCAATCCCTTCTCCCATCCACAACCCACCACTTCCTGCGACCATTGATCTTGTCATTAGAATTAATATCAACACCTACACGCGTTTAATCTTATCAGATATGTTCAGCCCAACTCTGGTCCATTCCAGCTCACTCTGAATAATGTCAACCTATGCTTTGAATTTTGTAAATGCCAAGTAATCTTGCGTCAGTGACAAATTTAGGCAATCTGAATATAATCCTTGTATTTTTAATGTGAATGCACGTTTATGCACAAAGCAGTTTTTTCCTGAACTGTCTTCACTGTGGCTGATGTAGGGGTACAGTTAATTGTTCACCACCACCTTCTTGAGGGCAATTAGGCGATAAATGCTGACCTAGCCAGCAATCCTGGGAGGTGCAGGAGAGGGCTATCTCCAAGGCGGAGGTTGGCTTGTCACAACCAAGTGAGTTTCCAATGTAGTGATGTCCCAATAGAAAGTGAGTCACCCCTCTCCCCAGATCACTCCTTCCCAAGATCTCACCATGTGTCTTGTCTTTTGTCTTGCAGGAACACCATTGGACCATGCCGGCCCGCCTGGGGTACCTCGCTCCCAACCACAACTCCAGCATACCCTGGAACACCAGTCCAAGGAAGACACCAACTGCTGTCATCTGCATCTTTCATAGCAGAGACTATCACCTTAGTGGGGCATCTCGCACATGCTACAACACATCAGGTGGAGGTAGGGACACCCGAGGGAACAGACAGTTGGAGGGCTGCCTGACTCCAGGAAACAGATGTAGCCTAGACAGGTATCACGTTTTTGGAAAGTATGATCCCATCCCTGATGGAGATGCAGAAGAAAAGCCAGGATCTACAGGAGGGGGTGTCAGCAAATTTCCAGCGTCTGCAAGTACAGCTGGAGTAGTCAACTGCCTTCAGGTGCAGGAGATCGTGCCAATAATGGCACCCAGTCCAACACTGAATGGGTGGTGTCCGTGGTGGAAGCCTTGGGTCAAAAATTTACAACCATGGGTGATAACGTCCAAGGCTTGGGGAAATCTGTACTTTCGATGGTTGAGCTTAGGGCAGGGAGCAACAACACAGGCAGACATATACCGGGTCCACATGGACCTTGATGCAACGCTCCAGAGCTTGGCACATTCACAAAGGGTCAAGGCTGACGGCATCGAGAGCATTGGCCGGGTGCTGACTGACCTGGGCCAATCACAGAGGGACGTGGCACAATCCCAGAGGGACATGACTTGAGGCAGAGAGGGACATGACTCACTCGCTGAAGGACGTGGCACAGTCACACTGCTCCATGCCTAAGGGCATCGAGAACCATGGTTCCGATGCTGGCGGGCCTCCAGGACTACAGCTCCAGGTGACGGTGGAGTCTCTGGAGCTCACTCCGGCCTCACCTTCATCCCATGGAGCAGCCCAAGGGCCATTGGGCACCCGGAGGGAGGAGGAAGAGATGGGGCCCATCCCTGTGTCTCTCGCAGGGGAGGTGCTGGAAAGCCTCAGCGCTTCTGAATCCCCCTCACCTGACACTGGCATAACTGATAGGTAGCAGGCAAATCAGGGTGGAACTTTGTCACGTGTGACACCCGAAAGTTAGCCGGGCCCATCCAAATCCAGGCCGTCCAGAGGAAGGCCGCCAAAGGCATCTCTTTTTTGAGGGCAAGGTACGGTGCAGGCCGCCTCCACATGTGATGTGCTGTCTGGGGTCACCCCTAGAAGGAGCGATAGCCCACGTAAGATGAGGAAGTAATGACAACAGCTAAGTTGGCACAGGTGCAGCACATAGGTTAGAGCTTGGGGTGAGGGCAGAATAATGTATATAGTCACTATTAAACACCTTTTCACCAACATTCCGACCTGCCTCAATTTTTTTGTAAGAGTGGTATGAGGGATGGGCTGTGCTGGGTGTAGAAGGTAAGGGATGTGGAGTGTGGGTGCTGGAGGATGGTACAGGGCAGGGCCACCAGGACAGTTGAACGTTCCACCTGGGGTCACCCTCAGAGGTGATGGAACAGGGCCAGAAGTACGAGGCTGCCGTGTTGGACAGCTTACCAGTAAGTGTCCCATCACCGCTCACCATCCCCATAACTGCACACCTACCCCAAAGGATAATGGGCCCGTGAGATGGAATGGCAAGTGCACATGCAGGGATCACCCGGTTGACGGTGGAAGGTGATCCTGAAGGCAGGAATCAGACTTTGTTGAACTATGAGGACACTAGAGCTCATCTCACAGTAAGTTATCATCCTCTGCTCCGTGGTCAAGATCTGCTGTTACTGCCTGCCCAGGGCCAACACCCTATAGTGATGCTGGTAGACCTTCGGAGGGGAGAGGGGAAGCTGGAGTAGTGGGATGGAGTGAAGGGATGGGGTGGATGTGAGCAGCTGTGGGAAAGGGGGCGCCATTTGGGAGAGGGTGGGGAGAGTATGGACAGGTGGGGCAGGGTGGTGGAGTAGGTGGGCGGCACGGTAGCACAGTGGTTAGTACGGTTGCTTCACAGCTCCAGGGTCCCAGGTTCGATTCCTGGCTTGGGTCACTGCGGAGTCTACATGTTCTCCCCGTATCTTCTTGGGCTTCCTACGGGTGCTCCGGTTTCCTCCCACAAGTCCTGAAAGACATGCCGTTAGGTGAATTGGACATTCTGAATTCTCCCTCATTGAACCTGAATAGGCGTGGGAGTGTGGCGACTAGGGGATTTTCACAGTGGCTTCATTGCGGCGTTAATGTCAGCCTACTTGTGACACTAATAAAGATTATTATTAAAAGAAAATCTAGAGGTGGTGAGGTTGTCCCTAGAGCATACGTGGGCTGCCTGCCATGCCAGCCTGGGCTTCATGCCTCTTGGCTATTCTCCTCATCCGATGAGGCCTAAAGTTCTTTCTTCTCCAGCATGTCCTGTTTCTGTTGCGTGATGTGCAGGATGTAGCAGGTGAGTACGATGTTCGAGACCTTCCTGGCGTTATATTGGAGAGCCTGACCGGAACGGTATAGGCATTGGCAGTGCACCTTGAGGACGCCAATGTACTGCTCAATGATGGCCTTGGTTGCTGCATGGGCATCGTTATAACTGTTCTCCGCATTGGTCTGGAGTCTCTGGACAGGCTTCATTAGCCAAGACCTCAGCAGGTAACCCTTGTCGCCCAAGAGCCAATTCAGCACCCGAGGAGCGCCTCAAAGGTACCAGGAACTGAAGAGTGCACCAGGATGTATGGGTCATGCATGCTGCCTGGATATCGGACGCAGATGTGCATGATGAGCAGCTGGTGGTCGCACACGCCAATTGCACATTCAGGGAGTGGAAGCCCTTCCGATTGATGAAGGGGGACATGTGTGCCACTGATCACCCCCTGGATCTTGGGCATGCCAGTGATGGTGGCAAACCCTGCTGTCTGGGCATCCTGGTATCCCTGGTCCAGACTGAAGTTTGTATATTCTGCTGCCTGGGCGCATAGGTTATCTGTCACGGCAAATGCACATGTGAACGCATGTCTAAGAGATCCCAGACAGATCCCCGCTCGGCCCCTGGAAAGACCCAGAGGCATACAAGTTCAGGGCAACCATCACCTTTATGGCCACTGAAAAAGGTATCCTCCTCCATACCCCTGTAGTGGCAGGTGCGCTATTATCTGGCACAGGTGGCGCATGGTCTCTCTGGTTGGCTGAAGTCTTTGAGGCACACACAGTCCTCGAAGGACAGGCGCTAACGGTATACATGCAGCCTGATGCGGTACCACCTTCGCACCTCCTGCTTGGCCTGTTGGGCAGCCAGCACTTAAGCCTCACCGGTTGGCCCCTGCTCTTCTGGGACAGGCTCCTCTTGTGTAGGGTCCACCCCGAGCAGGCCTTGTGACTCGCATCTCCATGTGACTGCAACGGTAGCTGCGGCCATTTAGATACCGGGCATTACTGATGTACTTCCGTAATTCATTTTTTGCAGGGGGAGGAAAAAAGAAGACATGTTAGCAAGATGAGTTTTCCCTTGTCCATCGAAATCCAACAGACAACATGGTGACACTGAGTTACACTTCAGCTCCACCCTCCGCATGTCCACCCCCACCCGTCAGCCATTTCTCTTGCTACGTTGCCTTCCGCATTGAACCTGTGTCCTTATCCGTGAGTGGCACCGGGGTGCGTCATCTTCACCACCTATCCCTGTCAACAGGTGATTGTTGCAATCTGTGTTAGCTATAGACTCTATGGCTCCCGTCCTGATTCCTCAAGTGGAGTCTACTCTGGGTCCTCATTGGGTTGGCGTGTGTTATCTTGCCAGCAGGTGGCACCTGATTGTGCGGTGCAGAGAATCACCGTGTGTCACCAATCGCCTCCATGCTTAGAGGCTTGTGTGTAGACAGGTCTTACAGTCGGCGATGAGGCAGGGAAGTGTGCGTCTACTAGGAGCATTGCTGCAGTGTGATTTGGTCCCGAGTGTGACACAGATTGTGATAGCCTGTCGAGGGCAGTAAAGATGGGAGCAGAGGCGCAGTGGGCATGCAGGGCTTGGAGTCAGCTGGTGGCCCGGAGGAATGGTCTAGCTGATAGTGTCACTCTGCTCTGAGAGGGACAGTGCCAGGGATGGTGCCAAAGGCCACGGTGCATGTTGCTTTGTTTGGGGTGAGCTCTGCTATTTCCCTGCAGTGGAGCAGCGCTTCTGATGGGTGCACTGAGGAATGCCAGCACCTGGTGTGATGCTAATTGAGCTGGCCACACCCAACCCATTGATTGGTCAGCGGAGGTATGAGGATTTCCAGAGGGGTTTCCTGGGTGGGTTCCGTCTTCACCCAGAAGCTCTTTGAACATTTACAGGACACACTGAGTAGTCAGCAGAGTGGGCAGCCAGGGCCCAATAACGTGTATCAAAAGGGCGCATTTAAAGCAGATACTACAGCAATAGCCTGAGCCAGGCTACCCCGATTCCGAGTGGACACCGCAAATCTACGGCCCATCACCAATTTGCCTCCGCTAATCTACCCGGCCCTGGCAGCCACCCGCCAGCAAACGCTAAAATTTTCCACAATTTTTCAACTTGGCTAACCTTCTCAATCCACCTCTAGCCATAGCACCCTGTCCAAATTTGTAACTACCGTAGGTAAATTGGACCCACTTGACTTCCGCTTGAGAGGGGTGGAGAATCGTGGGGGCATACTGGGTCAAATGCGCTAAATACATTTAAATGAATGCAAATGCCGGTTTTGCATGCTGCCGCGGAGTACAAACCTCGTTATCGTCAGAGGGAGTGACTGGACCATGGGCAGCACGGTAGCATTGTGGATAGCACAATCGCTTCACAGCTCCAGGATCCCAGGTTCGATTCCAGCTTGGGTCACTGTCTGTGTGGAGTCTGCACATCCCGTTTGTGCGTGGGTTTCCTCCGGGTGCTCCGGTTTCCTCCCACAGTCCAAAGATGTGCAGGTTAGGTGGATTGGCCATGATAAATTGCCCTTAGTGTCCAAAATTGCCCTCAGTGTTGGGTGGGGTTACTGGGTTATGGGGATAGGGTGGAGGTGTTGACCTTGGGTAGGGTGCTCTTTCCAAGAGCCGGAGCAGACTCGATGGGCTGAATGGCCTCCTTCTGCACTGTAAATTCTATGTAATTCTATGACTCCCGAATTGGCCCCAGGCACGGACCTCTATTTTGGCCGGATGCCTGATTCTCCACCTGATCGCAGTTTGTGTTTGTGGTGCCGCGAGGCGGAGAACTTAGGCCAGCATCTGTAGAGAGAGGGAAGGGGGCTAATGTTTTGAGTCTAGATGTTGATGAAGAGTCATCCAAACTCAAACTGTTAGTTCCCTTCTCTCTCCACAGATGCTGTCAGACCTGCTGAAATTGTCCAGTATTTTCTGTTTTTGTTTCAGATTCCAGCATCCGCAATAATTTGCTTTTAGAACATAGAACATTACAGCGCAGTACAGGCCCTTCGGCCCTCGATGTTGTGCCAACCTGTGAAACCACTCTAAAGCCCATCTACACTATTTTATATTCTGGAGTACTACGCATTGGGAAAAGGACAACAGACCTGTAATATTTGGTTTCTGCCGCCTTTACACATCACATACATAATCAATGAACCTGATGGCAAATGCAGGAATCTTCCAATAAGAGCTTCAAAATATTCTCATGCCACAGAAGTGCCGTTATTAATCCTTATATGATTTTCAGCCCATTTCCTCATTGCAATGTAATTTCCTGAACTTGTCTTTTAAAATTGAGTACTCACATTTGCTAAGCTGAACTTTTTGTATAATTTTCTTTGTGCATCGGGCAGCCAGAAAGCAACTGTTGCAAATTAAGTTGACTTTAAAAAAAAATATTTTTTATTCTTCTCCTTTTTCACATTTTCTCCCAAATTTACACCCACCAACAATAAACAATAATCAGTAACAAATATGTCAATCCCCATATCAATAACAACGATCCCATCCTCCCACCAAACCCCAAACATTAGCCCGCACGTTCACATAAACAAATGACAAAATGGAATCAGGAATCACCCACAGTCACCATCAACACACACCGCCTCCCTCCCACCCACACCCCCAACTAATGTTCAATGTTATTCGGTTCTTGAAAGTGCGTGATGAATAATGCCCATGAATTGTAGAACCCCTCCATCCTTTCACTCAGTTCAAACTTAACCTTCTCAAGAGTCAAGAATTCCAACAAGTCCCCCGCCACGCCAGGGCACAGGGTGGAGAGGTTGCTCTCCATCCCATCAGGATCCACCTTCGGGCGATCAATGAGGCGAAGGCTACAACATCTGCCTCCGTACCCGTTTCCAACCCTGCCTAGTCCGACACTCTGATATGGCCATCCGGGGGGCCTGGGTCCAGTTTCACGTGCACCACTTTAGAAATTAGCCTAAAAACCTCCTTCCAGTAATCCTCCAGTTTTGGACAGGACCAAAACATATGAACATGATTAGCCCCCCCCCCCCCACGCAACGTTCACACACATCTTCTACTCCTTCAAAGAATTGGCTCATCCTCGCCCTCGTGAAGTGTGCTCTGTATACCACCTTCAGCTGTATCAACCCCAACCTCGTGCACGAGGTGGAGGCATTCACTTTGGCAGGAAAATCGGCAGGCATTGAAAAATAAACAGAAATTGTGGCAGCGCGTTTATTTTAACCGCCTGCACCCGACCCGCCAGTGACAGAGGGAGACCATCCCACGTTGCCAGATCAGCTTTCACTCTCCCCACTAAACTAGAAATGTACCTGCGGAGCCCCCCACCCTACTCCCGGGCAACCTGCACCCCCAGGTACCTAAAGTGAGTCCTTGCCCTACGGAATGGCAGCCCCCCCACCCTTGGCTCCAGCCCCGGCTGAGACACCACAAAATACTCACTCTTGTCTAGATTTAGTTTGTACCCCAAGAAAGACCCAAACACTCGAAGCAGCTCCAATATTCCCCCTATCGACACAAATTAAGTTGTCTTTCTGGGACCATTTTTCTCTTAAGTTCAATTGTGTGGGTGAAGATGTTAATAACCCCTGATTCTTTAAGGCCCTTGCACATGTTACATTATTCTATTAGATCATGATCGATTTGTATATCAATTCCAATTTCTAGTCTTTACTCCATATTTCTTGACACTGTTGACTAACAATAATCTATTAGTCATCTTGCGAAAAGGTATCACGATGGAGAGTGAAGTAGTTGATTTGGAGACCAGTGTGCTGAATCTTAATAAAGGGAACTATGAAGATATGAAGCGTGAGTTGGCCTTGATAGATTGGGGAGTGTTACTTAAAGGGCTGACAGTGGATAGACAATGGCAAACATTCAAGGAACGCAGAGGTGAACTACAGCAACTGTTCATTCCTGTCTGGAAAAAAAGGGGGTAAGAGGGCCAATCCATGGCTTAGAAAGGAAATTAGAAATAGTATCCGATCCAAGGAAGAAGCATACAGATTGGCCAAGAAAAATAATAGGTCTGAGGATTGGGAGTAGTTTAGAATTCATCAAAGAAGGACAAAGGGATTGATAAAGGAGGGGAAAGTACAGTACGAAAGGAAGCTTGCAGGGAACATAAAGACTGACACTCAGAGTTTCCATAGATATGTGAAGAGAAAGAGATTGATAAAGAGAAATGTAGGCCCCCTACAGACAGAAACTGGGGAATGCATAATAAGGGACAACGAAATGGCTGAGCAATTGAATACATACTTTGGTTCTGTCTTCACAAAAGAGGACACAAATCAGATACCAGAAATGCTGGAGACTGAAAGGTTTAGTGAGGGAGATCAACATTAGAAGAGAAATGGTGCTGGGAAAATTGATGGGATTGAAGGTGGATAAACCACGAGGGCCTGAGAATCTGCATCCCAGAGTGCTTAAGGAGATGGCTCTGGAAATAGTGGCTGCATTGGTGGTCATCTTCCGGGATTTTATAGACTGGAACTGACCCTGCAGATTGCAAGGTAGCTCACGTCACTCCGATATTCAAAAAGGGAGGAAGAGAAAAAGCAAGGAATTATAGACCAGTAAGCCTAACATCGATAGTGGGGAAAATGCTTGAATCCATTAGCAAGGACTTTATAGCAGAACATTTAGAAAGCAGTGGCAGGATCAGTCAGAGTCAGCATGGATTTATGAAAGAAAAATCATGCTTGACAAATCTGTTGGGAATTCTTTGAAGATGTAACCAGTACGGTTGACAAGTGGGAGCCAGTCGATGTGGTATATTTGGACTTTCAGAAGGCGTTTGACAAAGTCCCGCGTAAAAGATTATTGTGCAAAATTAAAGCACGTGGGATTGGGGGAAATGTATTAAGGTGGATAAAAAACTGGTTGGCTGAGAGGAAACAAAGAGTAGGGATTAATGGGTCCTTATCAAATTGGTAAGCAATAACTAGTGGGGTACCACAGGGATAGGTGCTGGGACCCCAGCTAGTCACAATATATATTAATGATTTGGATGATGGATCAAAATGTAGCATCTCAAAGTTTGCAGATGATACCAAGTTAGGTGGGAGGGTGAATTGTGGTGACGATGCAGGGATCCGACAGCATGATCTGAACAGGTTGGGCGAGTGGGCAAATCTATAGCAGATGCAGTATAATTTGGATAAGTGTGAGGTTATTCACTTTGGAAGCAAAAACAGGAAGGTAGATTAATACCTGAATGGTTGTAAATTGGGAGAGGGTAGTGTGCAGTGGGGCCTGAGTGTCCTTGTGCACCAGTCGCTGAAGGTAAGCACGCAGGTACAGCAGGCGGTAAAGAAGGCTAATGGTTTGTTTGTCTTCATTGCGAGAGGTTTCGAGTATAGAAGCGTGGATGTGTTGCTGCAATTATACAGGGCCTTGGTTAGGCCACACCTGGAATTTTGTGTGCAGTTTTGGTCTCCTTCTCTGCGGAAGCTTGTTCTTGCTCTCGAGGGACTGCAGCGAAGGTTTACCAGACAGATTCCAGGGATGGCAGGACTGACATATGAGGAGAGATTGACTAGCATGGGATTGTTCTCGTTGGAGTTCAGTAGAATGAGGGGGGATCTCATAGAGACTTCTAAAATTTTAACAGGACTAGATAGGGCAGATGCAGGGAAGATGTTACCAATGATGGGTGTGTCCAGAACCAGGGGTCACAGTCTGACGATTCAGGGTAAACCATTTCGGACAGATATAAGGAGACATTTCTTCACACAAAGAGTGGTGAGCCTGTGCAATTAATTACCAGAGGAAGTAGTTGATGCTAAAACTTTGAATATATTCAAGAGGCGGCTAGATATAGCACTTGGGGAGAATGGGATCAAAGGCTATGGGGAAAAAGCAGGATTAGGCTATTGAGTTGGATGATCAGCCATGATTTTGATGTATGGCGGAGCAGGCTCGAAGGGCCAAAAGGCCTCCTGCTCCTATCTTCTATGTATCTATGTATGGTAAGATGAGGCCAGATATCAATTTTGGGCTATTTTATTTCACAGCAAATAAACATTTGGAACAATAGTTATGATCACTTAATTCAAACAGTACAGCTTATATTTCCTTAATGAATTGTTGTGCTTTCTCACATCATTCTACCATTTTGAGTTAAATAAAATGGTGTGACTTTCATTTCACTATCACCTTGCTCTGTGTTAACAGGGTTGCAGCAAGATGAAAATTTAAAATAAATAATTATTAAAAAAGAAAATTCCCAATTAAGCGGCAATTTAGCATGGCCAATCTCCCTAACCTGCACATCTTTGGGTTGTGGAGGTGAGACCCACACAGACACGGGGAGAATGTGCAAACTCCACATAGACAGTGGCCCAGGGCCAAGATCGAACCTGGGTCCTCGGCGATGTATGACACCAGTGCAAACCCTAAAATAATTAATTATTGCCTGAGGCCAACAATATAATTTTTGAATAGGTCTTAATTTAGGTGACCAGCACATTCATCTCTGCTCCTTTGAATTTACAGTTGCTGACTATATTTTTCAATCTCGTTAAAAATTGTCGACAGGCTCACCTGGTTATAGTGACATGAAAATCACACCATTTTATTTAAGCCAAATTGGTGGAGTGATGTACCTTAAACTCTAAAATTCATTTCAGATCTAATGGTTTGACTGGCCGGAGAAGTGTGCTGAATATCTCAAATTTTGTCTGGGTTTTTACTGTTGTCTTTATTCATTTTCCAGCTATTGAACAGATCTGAAATTTTCTCTCCTGGATGTCAATCTGCACTTTGTTTAATCTTCTCAGACACCTCAATTTCACTAACAGCCCCCCAATTTGTCATGGGCTGGAACTGCGCATACAATTCTCTGGTGACGACCATCTTGTTTTTGCATGATTCATTCAATTTTTTTCTCTCCCTGGCACTAACTCAAGTGATTTTTCTCAATCTAATTAGCATTTTATTTATAATGCTTGGGTTTTGCTTAAACACCTGCCGTCACCATGTAAATCTTGTCATTCCCGGAGGTTGAAAATAATGACACTTTAAGAAACGTAATTTCATTGATTATATTTTTCCAGATCTCTCCATAATGCTGTGGAACAATACATTGTTGCTTTGGTACGCTAACTGTTGTTCAGTAATGAGCAATGTGGCATCCTGGATATGCAAGTGTACTGCGTATGCCAATATAGTCCTCAGGTCATTTTGGAATAATATGACAATATAACAAGAACTACAACCGAGAAGCTAACAATCAATTTTATGTTTCAAGAACATCCACTTAGTAAAATGATGGAATTCTGAGCTTGATATAAATGATGTGATCATTCTAATGACCTATGACAGCTGCAGCTTCAATCTTCTGGGTTCACTTAGTTCACTGCTGCACCCACTCACTCTAAATATGGCATGGCTACACATTATCAGTTAATTACCATAGATTCATTGGAAAAATAAGATTACTGCTGTGTATTTCTATTACTATTCTTTTGTCCTTAGTTTTGTTTTATTCATGCACAATATCAAGTGTTCAATATGTAATTTGTGTATCACTATTCTGCGGTTGTATCCTAATGAGAATATGCCTGTATTTTCCTTACACAACAGAAAGATGGTAGGAAGGAACTTGTGTCCAATCAACTGCATTTTCCTGAAGGGAATTAAATATGCAGGTTGGATTAAAGGCAAAGGGTGAGATTCTCAGCCCTCACCGTGGCGTGTTTCTCAGCGGCTTGCCGTTCGAATCTTAAAGTCGATGGGATTATCCATTGAATCCACCCCATGCGGCCAGGAAAACAGCGGTAGGAGTGCGCCATTGGCGGGTCCAACGGTGTGAACAGCAAGCAGATCTCAACGGATTTTGTTGCTGACTGCTTCCATGCCACTAGGGTGGACTCTTGTTTTGACTCTTGCACTTAAAATGTTGCTGAGAAGAATGCCAGAAAAGGGCCTGGAATCTGGTTATCTGTCATGGTTAAGACCCCAAGATTTGAAAATGTTTCCAGGGATTTATGGAAAAGAGGGACAAGGAACGGCAAGAGGATTTGAAACCATTAACAAGAATCCGCTGAAAAGGATGGTACGGATAGTCATGACCAAACAAGCCACCCCATGATTGGTATTAGAGTATTGGAAGTTTTTAATGGCTGCACTAGGTTGGCAAGGTAATGGAATTGTAGCCTAGTAGCTTTCTGGACTCGCAGTCAAAGGCTGTGAGCTGAAATTAATGGCGGTGGCCCATCCATCGGCTGAAAAGCTGGGGGCAATCTTGCCGTGGCCATTTCCGGGAGCTCCAGTGGAATTAAGTGCTTATCGGGCAGTTTGCCCACTGATTTTGGGGTTGCCGGGCCTTTAAAGGTGAGTGCCC
Source organism: Scyliorhinus canicula (assembly GCF_902713615.1). Classification (NCBI taxonomy): domain Eukaryota; kingdom Metazoa; phylum Chordata; class Chondrichthyes; order Carcharhiniformes; family Scyliorhinidae; genus Scyliorhinus; species Scyliorhinus canicula. The sequence continues at coordinate 152,822,414 of NC_052156.1, forward strand.
ACCTCCAAGAGATGCTGATGAATCAGAAAATGGAAGTGCTTCAGTGTCGAGCACCTCTGGAGCAGTGACCACTGATGTACTTCAGACAGGCCCCAATTTGGCAGGGAGGGGTGCTGGGTGTTGAAGGTTGGTGTAGAGGGCAAAGAAGCTCTTTCACTCTAGGCAGTATTTGCTGCCTGCAGAGTACGCCAATCAGGAGGGCTAAGCCCAGGATGAGAAATTTCTGCTGTTTGGCAGATTTCCGTACTTGAATTTGGGGATTTTGCCATTCCAAATATGTCTTTGACGTCCATCTCTGTAGTCCAACATGGCTAGCCCAAATAGAGCGCAATAATTTAAAATGCAAGCATCAGCAAGAGTGGGAAAATAATGCAGAATGGGGATTCGATGATCTATCTGCAAGAGTGGGAGAGACCGAAACTGTGAGAAACTGCTCCTCCAATCCAGATTCTAGCTTTTCCATGCTGGCAGCTCCAACTGCTCCATTTACTCTCTTCTAGAGACATGGGCCGGGATTCTCCGAAATCCTGGCCAAGTGTTGACGCCGGCGTCAAAACCGGCGTGAGTGATGCCAGCATCAAGGGGCCTCCACGGAGTGCTGTGCGCAGCTCCGGCGCCGAAAGCTGCCCGGCATGGGTCTGCGCATGTGTGCCATTGTGGATGCAAACGCTCCACAGCCGTTTCCGCACCGACATGCGGGCAACATGGCAGAGCCCTACAGGGGCCCGATGCGGATGAACATAGGCTCCCCCCTGGAAATAGCACGCCCGTCGATCGGTTGCCCCCGACCGTGGGCCTGGCCACTGTGGAGACCCCCCTGCACACCCACCAGGACAGCCCCCGCAGCCAGAATGGCGAGGTCCCACCGGGTAGGATCCAAATGGCGCCAGCGGGACTCGGCGGGCACTCAGCCCGTTGAGCGTGCAGAAACGCATCGTGGGCAGCTTTCACGGCGCGACTGCCGCCAATTCTCCGGTCGCCTCAGAATTGGTGGCCCGGTGTCGGAGCGGTGTGGCGGGATTCGTGCCCCCTCCACCCCCCGGCGATTCTCCGACCCCACGCAGGCTCGGAGAATCCCGGCATTAATCTATGATTGGGAGAGCAGCTAAGGTCAGAACAAAGGAACGTGTGATTGATGGTGGATGAGCATTTATTTGGGCATTCCTGATGTTGCCATACAGGAGACCATTGGCTGCGTTGTCACCAACCGCTTTGATCAGCTGCTCAACGACCAATACAACCATTTTGACATTCTCTGTAATGCCAAAGAAGAAATAAGAGGAGGCAAGATATGGCCTAAAACCAAGAGTGGGGCCTGGGATAGGGTGAAGTCTGTACTGGGCCAGGGGTGGGGGTCTGTATCTGACTCACTGTTGTTTTGGATGTGCAAGGCTCTTTGTGTTCGAGAATGAGAACCTGGCCCAGGATTGTCATAGCAACACCACGGAACCCTTCTCAGTTTAACAGGATCCTGCGCATCATCTTTTGTGCACGTGACTGATCAATCTAGTGATTTTTAAAGTTGTAAGTGAGGGATGATATATAGCTGGGGACACAGTGGTTAACATTGCTGCCTCACAGTGGCAGGGACCCTGGTCAATTTTGGCCTTGGGTGATTGTGTGGAGTTTGCAAATTCTCCCGGATTTCCTCTGGGTTCTCCGGTTTCCTCCCATAGCCAAACGATGTGCAGACTAGGTGGATTGCCCATGCTTAATTACCTCTTAGTATCCAATGATGGGGTGGGGTGCGCTTTTGGAGGGTCGGTGTAGACTCGATGGGCCAAATTGCCTCCTTCTGCACTGTAGGGATTCTATGATTTTATGAATATTTGATACACTGCTGGAAAATATTCCCAAAGTGTTGCATCAAATTGATGCTTGGATATGTTGATTCTTGGCTGCGGCATAGTTCTGCTGAATCAGTCAAGATCCAGTCAAAATCAGTCAGTTCAGCAGAGGTAATTAGAGTTGAACCTGAGAATTTCCTGACTTCTAAGACTACTGGATAGGTCAAGCATTGCCAAAGTCGGGGGCGCGACTCATGGGCGGGTGTCGGGAGGGCCGCGGAGCTGTCCGTCATGGCGTTCCCGATTGCGCAAATTTGCGCACAGCAGCCGGCTTTTAACAATGCCGGCTGCTGCAGCCTTCAGAAAGGCAGCTAGCATATTAAAAAAATGCGGCCGCACTGTGCATGTGTGCCCGCTTATCGGTGCGCAGCGTCGCAGCCGGCATTGTTAAAAGCTGGCTGCAAAATGTTCGGAGAGAATGATGTGATTGGTTGCTTTCTGAACTTTGATGCTGGTGAAGTGGAAATCTCTTACTCCAAGAATGGTCAGTATCTGGGTGTCGCATTTAATATTGGGAAAGACAATCTCGCTGACAGCCTTATTTCCGCATGTTCTGTGCCACAATTGTGCTGTGGAGCTTAACTTTGGACAGATGGTGACACCGGAATGCTTCAGCTTAATCCAACAGGTTCCATTGGAGGAGCGTGTATGAGGGCCAAAGGGACCCAAAACCATTTCCTCCATTTTGTCAGCAGCAAACAAGGTAAGAGAAAATAGTGGGTCACGAAGATCAGCCGGCGTGGGTCGCAAAGGTCAGCCGACGTGGGCCGCGAAAGTCGGCAGGGTTGGGTCCCAAAGGTTGGCCGGTTGGTAAAAATGGGTCCCCGGAAAAAGGTTTGAAAAACACTGGGATAGGTTGCTAGGCCTTGGCTTCTATCTTTGAATAATTAAACCTTAGGTGGTGGTGGTGGGTGGGAAGGCAATAAAAAATGAGAAATAATCAACTATGCAGCAATTCATTTGGGTTGCCACTAGTTTACTTAAACTGTTTCTTAAGCCTTAAATAAAATACTGCAGATGCTGGAAATCCGAAATAAAAATGTGGTAACGACCACAAAAAGGTGGTCGAACACACGTATTAAATTAATCTTCTTTAATATATAAAAATAACAAAGTTTAAAATACAGTGTGGACTCAAAAATGGGAGCAGTTAGTTGAACATTGAAATAAAGTAACTGAATAGATCTAGAACTAACAGCAGTTACATACGAATATACACAGGTAACAGCAAGAATTAATGATGTCACAGCACTTACTGATGATGCATAATAATAATAATACATGCAAATTATTGCAGATGCTGGAATCTGAAACCAAAAGAGGAAATGCTGGAAAATCTCAGCAGGTCTGGCAGAATTTGTAGGGAGAGAAAAGAGCTAACGTTTCGAGTCCAGTTGACCCTTTGTCAAAGCTAAAAATAATACTCTGTAACACTTTTCCCCATAAATTTTAAACCCCCTTAATGACAGAAATACAATGAAACTAATGCCTTAGTTATACATCAGTCTTCCGGAGCTTTGCGACTACACTGTGATCTGAGCAGTAACACTGGTGACTCCCATCAACTCCTCCAATTTGCCTTTCAGGGCACTGTCTTCGATTTGAAACAGCGAGGAGTGGCCTGAGGATCTATGAACAATTTAACTGTAATGCCCCTGTTGGTCATTCTGGGTGAGTGTGCTTATCACTCACTTGGCTCTGTTTCTCGTTCTAAGCTCTGGAGTCGCCAGGTGCCGTTAAGACACTGCCACAAGTTTCAAGGTGAAGTTCAAAGCAATAAAAACCGTACACCAATTAGTAAGTCCAAACAACTAGAGTTTATTATAATACAATTATAATAGCTACCCATGCACACGTTAAAGAATTAAACTTACTCCTACCGCTAAACAACTAATACTTATCTCGAAGGAACTGCTAGGTCAGGGAACAAGGCTTGCTCTGCTCTGGTCTGCAGACTTCGGATTGCTATCAGTTGCCAAGGGTGTCAGGAGTGCCTATGTCTGGTAGCGGTCGTTGTCTTTAGGCACTTACTTGTTGGTGGCTGCTGCTCGACGGCTGTAGAAGACAGGAGCCCGGAGACAGGGACTGAACCATGTGTCAGACCTTTCTTTTATAGGTCCCAGGGGGTCTGCGCCCCTTTGGGCGGACTCCCTTACCTGCTTGGAATCGATTGGGTCTCTTCACAATCGATATGTTTGAACCCCCCAATCCTAGGGTAGTTCCTTGGTTGCTGGGGCGGTTCTTGGGACCTTTTGTTTTGGGCTTCTCTGGCGTCACTGGGTCTGGCCTTCCATAGAATGTACCGATTTGTGCTTAACTTGTGTCCATTGTATCTGGGACTCGCCCGGTATTGCCTCATTAGTATGTTAACGGGTTTTCTTTCACAGTGCTGTCTGGTCTCTGCAGCAGTCAAAACCGGTTTCTGCAGTCGTCCCAATACACAATCGCCTTGCAAGCTGCTTGTTTTCCAACATGTCCATTTTCCCTGCATTCTTTGCAATCTTCCATTTTGTGTTGGGCAGAGGCCACCCCAGGTGGCTACACGCCAGGTGGCTACACCCCGCAATGTACCCTGTTTACCTTTGAAAACCGCAGGATATTTCTGAATGACATCCTCTGATACTTTGTGTGTTTTATCTCCCCCCCCCCCCCCCCCCCCCCCCCCCCCGCCTCCCCCAGTTCAACTGAAGTTTCTTGAACCAGTCACACCCGAGTAGATTAGGCCCATGTCCTTTTACCACCAGGAGTTGTGCTTTTGCTTTGTGGCTGTTTTATGCAATATCTATCTCTAACTCCAAGCAATGGTCTCATCTCGCTAGTGTATGTCTGAAGGTTGATTTCTGCCTGAGTAAGGGCTGGTGCATGATTAGAGCTGCAAATCTTCCTGAAGGTCTCCTCACTGATTGCCAAGGCAGAGGGTCCTGTGTCCACCTCCATTGGGATTTTCTGTCCCTCGATCTCCACTGCATCATAAATAAGCTCTGCACACACCTCACTCATATGAAACATGTAATATTGCCCCTCTGCCTGGTCTGAGCTTTCCAAGCCATGCGCCGTTGGCTGATGCTTCCATGCATTTGACATCACAGCAATTAACTGATGATGTCCGCAATGGATTTAAATAAGATACATTAAAAACAGTGGGCTGCTGTCATGGGAGTGTCCCTTGAAGAAATGTTTTTGTCTTATCACATGGCTTCAGTGATGTCATTGTGTGGGTGGAACTGGGCTGTGGCTCGGGGAGTTGGTTTTACTTTCATTTTTGAGTTTGAACTGGTTTTGTTCTGCACAACTAGAAAGAAGGTTTTTTTTTCTCTATCTGCATTTTAAAAGCTGTTTCCAGACTGCTTGATAACTTTGGTTTGGAAATGAAACAGGAGCATCCATTCCAGGTCTTGAGTGCTGTATGCTGGGCCACACCTTTGAAAAGGGCTTTCTGGTTTATGGGATCTTGTTATTAAATTGGAACAGCTGAAGGGGGAAATTGGTAAGGGTTATACATGGAGTACTGTAGTTGTGTGGAGTATTTAAATGGATAGTTGAAAGAAATGCTTACTGTGTGTTTATTAAAATGTTAACTAAATTCATAAGAACATAAGAACTAGGAGAAGAAGTAGACCGTCGGCCCTTCGAGTCTGCTCTGCCATTCTATAAGATCATGGCTGATCTTTTCGTGGTCTCAGAACCACTTACCTGCATTCTCGCCAGATCCCGTAATTCCTTTATTTTTCAAAAAAAAATCTACCACATCTTTAAACATATTCAATGAGGTAGCGTCTACTACCCCTTTCGGTAGGGAATTCCATACTTTAACCACCCTCTGAGTGAAGAAGTTCCTCCTTGATTCAGTCCTAAATCTGCTCCCCCTAATCTTGAGGCTATGCCCTCTTGTCCTACTTTCACCTACCAGTGGAAACATTATTTCTACTTCTATCTTATCCATTCCCTTCAAAATTTTATATGTTTCTATTAGATCCCCCCTCAACCTTCTGAATTCCAGTGAATATAATCCCAATGTACTCAGCCTCTCCTCATACGATAACCCCCTCAACTCCGGAATCAGCCTAGTGAACCTCCTCTACACCCCCTCTAGTGCTAGCACATCCTTTCTCAAGTGTGGAGACCAAAACTGCACACAGTACTCCAGGTGTGGCCTCACCAGCACCTTGTACAACTGCAACATTACCCCTCTACTTTTAAACTCAATCCCCTTCGCAATGAAGGACAAAATTCCATTTGCCTTCCTAATTACTTGTTGCACCTGCAGACCAACCTTCTGTGACTCATGCACAAGTACACCCAGGTCCCTCTGCATAGCAGCATGCTGCAGATTTTTACCATTTAAATAATAGTCCGTTCTATTACTCCTACCAAAATACATGACTTCACACTTATTGACATTATACTCCATCTGCCAGACCTTTGCCCACTCACTCAATGTGTCAATGTTCCTCTGTAAGGTTTTACAGTCCTCAGTACACTTTGCTCTGCCACACACCTTCGTGTCATCTGCAAACTTGGATACCTTACACGTAGTTCCCAACTCCAAATCGTCTATATAAATTGTAAATAATTGTGGTCCCAACACCGATCCCTGAGGCACACCACTCGTCACTGATTGCCAGCCAGAATAGCACTCATTTATTCCCACTCTTTGTTTCCTGTTAGACAATCAATCCTCTATCCATGCTAGTACTCTACCCTTAACACCATGCATCCTTATCTTATGCAGCAGCCTCTTGTGCGGTACCTTGTCAAAGGCCTTTTGGAAATCTAGGTACACCACATCCACTGGGTCCCCTTTGTCTACCTTGCTCGAAATGTCTTCACAGAATTCCAAGAGATTCGTCAAGCATGACCTGCCCTTCATGAATCCATGCTGCGTCCGTTCAATGGGACAATTTCTATCGAGGTGCCCTCCTATCTCTTTCTTGATAATAGACTCAAGCATCTTCCCCACGACAGAGGTTAAGCTAACCGGTCTATAATTCCCCGTCTTTTGTCTACTTCCCTTTTTAAACAGTGGCGTCACATTTGCTGTTTTCCAATCCTCTGGGACTGCCCCAGTGTTTAGCGAATTTTGGAAAATTACCGCCAGTGTATCTGCTATTACTCCAGCCATCTCTTTCAGTACCCTGGGATGCATTCCATCAGGGCCAGGAGACTTATCTATCCTGAGCTCCATTAGCTTGCCCAACACTTGCTCTTTCGTGATAGTAATGGTTTCCAGGTCCTCACCTACCTTCTTCTCTCGGTCAATTGCTGGCATGTTATTAGTGTCCTTCGCTGTGAAGACCGATACAAAATATTTGTTCAATGCCTCCGCCATTTCATCATATCCCATAACTAAATGACCACTCTCATCCTCTAACGGACCACTGTTTACTTTAGCCACTCTTTTTAGTTTTATATAATTATAAAAACTTTTGCTATCTATCCTTATATTCTGTGCCAGTTTTTTTTCGTGTTCTATCTTACTTTTCTTTATGGCTCTTTTCGTGGCTTTCTGCTGACTTTTAAAGTTTTCCCAATCTTCTAGTTTCCCGCTGATCTTGGCCACTTTGTAAGCTTTCTCTTTCAATTTGACAGCCTCATGTATCTCCTTAGACACCCATGGTAGATTACCTCTTTTCTTACAATTCTTCCTTCTCACTGTAATATACTTTTGTTGAGCACTATGAAAGATTTCTTTGAAAGTACTCCACTGCTCCTCAACTGTCCTACCATAAAATATTTGTTTCCAGTCTACTTTAGCGAGGTCCTTCCTCATTCTATCGTAGTCCCCTTTGTTCAAGCATAGGACCCTGGTACTGGATTCTATAGAATGCGTAGAATAAAGTTGTTTTGATTAAAAGTGCTTAAGGCCTTTGTTGAATAACACCTGAAAGGCAGGCCCTTGTGCTCATCGTAATCAAAATCAATAAACAGTTTTAGGTTAAGTGAACTCCATGATATTCTTTGGAGTTTTCTAAACACTGACCCATATCTCTAGAAATACTTGGCAGATATAGCAGCATCTGTGGAGAGAGAAACACAGTAAATGTTTTGAGAAGTAATTGTGAAGAGTCATATTCGACTTGAAGCGTTGATTCTGTTTTTCTCTTTCCATAGATGTTTCAACATCAACTCAAGCTCAACTATGAATTGCCGGAAATGTCCGTTCATAAACTGTGGACAGTTGTTTGAGACTCCCTGATTTGGGATGCCATGGATTGAATTGATGGGTTTCAAAACTTTTACCACAGCTTCTGCAATTGTGGCACGGAGTCTGCCGATTACCAGCTATTGAGAATAACAGTCGATGACTACTAATAGTCAGTGTGGGCATTGGAGTACAGGAATAAAGAAGTCCCACTACAATTGTATTGATGAGACCAAATCTGCAATAATTTGTACAGTTTTGGAGTGAATAAACAAACTGTCTTTTAAGACCGTATCGAACTTCAACTAAAAGGGCTTTTATTCAACATGCATGAGGGAGAGCAGGACTCAGAGCTGTAATTCCAGCTTGCTTCCGAGCTACTTTGCTCCTCAAAAGTTCTTACACATTCTTGTATCCTTTATGTTACAAGGTGTTACTTTTACATTAGCTCATCATATTGTTACTTTGAATTTGTTACAGTTCTGTTCTCATCACATTATGCAGAACTATTGTCCTGTGTGCTTTTACTTGAATCGTTTTCTGGACATCTGCTCTCTACTTGTTTACAATACCAAAGCGTTGTGTTTGTCAAACCGATTTCGATGGTATGTTAATTGTCCCCATTTCCCTGATATTTGATTAGTTTCCAGAGGCACAATGGCGCCTCAGACACAGCTGGTAATCAGCGGACTCCATGCCACAACTGCAGAAGCTGTGGTAAAAGCTTTGAAACACATCGATTCAACCCATGGCATCCCAGATGAGATAGTTTCAAACAACTGTCCACAGTTTATGAATGAACATTTCCGGCAATTCATAGTAGAGCTTGAGTTGATGTCGAAACATCTGTGGAAAGAGAAAAACAGCATCAACGCTTTGGAGCCTCCATAAGTAGAAGCGATTTTCTTACTGTAGCTTTAGCCTTGGAAAGATCTCACCTGGGGTGTGATGCGCTATCAAACATACTAAAGACTCGAATGGGTACAATAGAGGCTTTATTACAGTTAGATATTTATCCTCCGACTGCAGCTGGTAGAATGGCTGCTCAGGAGAAGTCATGCATATTTATACGGTTCCTTGTGGGTGGAGCTAGCCGGCAGGGGCTACCGGCGAACCTGTAGTATAGGTACTACTGTACATCCCCTAATATAGGCACACACACAATGACACAGCGGATCACCACAGGGTGCAACTGGGTTACTGCTGTCTGGGATGTGGTAATTTGTCGTGTCTGTCCATTGTGAGTGTGAATACTACAGTCAGGCTGTCTGTTTAACTCTTTCCATTCATTCCACTCCTGCTGCAGCCCACACTCCCTGGGTTTGCCCTACTACAATCTCCATATTTAAGGAATGGTATTCTTGCATTGGAGGCAATCCAGTGAAAATTCACTATATTGGTCCCTGAAATCAGGGGTTTGTCCTACGATGAGACGCTGAGTAAATCAGGCTTATATTCTCTGGAGTTTAAATGAATAAGAAGCTATCTTATTGAAACATACAAGATCCTGAAGGGGCTTGGTAGAGTAGATGCTGATAGGGTAGAGATCGTTTCTGGTGGGGGCACAGACTCAAGGAGCAGACTATTCAGGACTGAGATGGGGAGGAATTATTTCACTCAGTGTTGTGAATCTCTACCCCAAAGGTTGTGGAATAGCCCAAGTGAGAGTTTCTAAAGCCAAACTGAAGCAGGATACATAAAGAAATGGGGAAAGAAAAAAACAAAGGTATTCTTTGCATCTAAGTTATGATTTTAATACCCATCCAAGTGACCATTCAGTTATATGAAAATAACATTCCAAAAATCTCAATTTAATAGGTACTCCACTTTTTTAGTTTGCATCTTCTCAACTAAAGCAATTTATGATTCAAGTATGCGTTGTTAGGCAGTACAAACTGATATGCCTTAAACCCCCACACACTGCATAATCTGTGCCCCTTTGCTTAAGTTTTATGACATTCCTATTCCTAGGCTCTATACTTCAAAGTATACTTCTGACTATAACCAACACTTTTCCATTTTTTTCTGTTTCTCTGTCTTGTAAAGATAATGAGAGTTATTTCAGATACATTTATCTTTCTTTGAGTACATGCTGAAAACGAATATGTTTTGAAACTTGGATCTCGTGTGCATAATTATCAGTGTATAGAAAGATAGTATCATACGAACAGAATATATTTTCTGAACATAAACTTTGCACCACCTGTATTGTTAGTTATGGCTTGACTTATGAAAACAAGCTTTTAAAGCTTAATCTTGGGTGCGTTTGATGGGGAGTTTTGGAATGGTCACGTTGGCGAGATCATGGCCCGTATTCAATGGCACTTAATGATAGAAATGAACAACCATGAGATTCTCAACATCACGCGCTCCCTGGCTGTCTGATTCGTCCGATTCGCACCTCAGCAGCTCACCGCTAACAAAGGGGAGCTGCTTTATGAACTCTCTCACCACTCACTCCCAGTCAACACATAAGCAGACCTGCTCCTCCCTTTGGGGATGCTGACCTCACAAGGACTCTTGATGCTGTGGTGAGAGGTGAGGCACACTATTCCCCCGATTGGGATCAGCAGCAGAGTCAGCTATGCCACCAGGCAGGCAGTGGCAGCAGCTGTCAGTGCGAGCAGCATGTTCAACAGGGCTGCTGTCCAATGTTGAAAGAAGACTAATGACCTCCAACAAACTGCAAGTGTCAGTCACCACCTGCCATCCCTCAAATTCCCAAAACCCCATTCTCCAACCACAATTGACTGACACCTCGCACCCTCCCCACATCCAATTTCATGCTTATTCCTTAGAGTCCCTGGCACCCACAAGCACAACCCCTTTATGTCCAGGTGCAGAACTCACACATGCCACCTGTTATATACCTCTGGCCCATTAAGCGTGCAGCTCACAATGCCCTCTCTTTGTCCCTGCAGGGGAAGCTAACCTATAATAAATGGGAAAGGGCAAAGATAGGGGAGGGCAGGAATCCCAAAGTATTGAGTCCTCACCCCCGATGAGGAATGGGCCCTGAAAATCGAGGGGTTGCCCGATGAAAGAGCAGTCACTGCCAATGAGGTTCCCTTGCGCCAGAGAGGTGAGGATTCACTGCCTCATCACCAAGAAGCCCGGTTTCAAATGAGTTCTTCATGCCAGATAAAATGATCCTTCCCTCTCAGGAACCACGGCTGGAATTTTCCGAGCCCGCGGGGGCGCGGGAAATGCCTGTCACACTGCTCCAATGCCAGGCCAGTGACCGGGGAATCGGTGCCAATCGTGCCCGCCGCGGCGCCGGTCAGGGGCCACTGAAATAGGCCCCCGTGGTGATTCTCCGCTTGCATTGGGCTGAACTCCTGCTGAGTCCTGCCAGTGTGGTTCAAACCTGGTACCACCCGGCGGGGGCTCGGACCTGTGGGCGGCCTACTGGGGGGGGCGGGGGGATCTGTCTTCGTGGGGGGGGGGGGGGGGCTCCTCGGGGTCCAGGCCCGCTATCTGGGGCTTCCTATTGGTGGGTGGCCGCGATCTGGAGGGGGCCTACCTCCTTCCCCGTGGGCCCGCTGGTAGGTCCCCGACATGTTGCTCTGCGCTGACGCGGAGACGGCAACCACGCGCATGCGCCCGCGCGGAGACGGATGTTGTACGCATGCGCGGAACCGCGCTGGCCATGGCGTGCATGCGTGAACCCGCGCTGGCCATGCAGGACTGCCTTTTAGTGCTGGAGCAGTGTGAAGCACTCCGGCGCCGTGCTAGCCCCCTAAAAATCAGGGAATTGCTGGGCCAGGAGGCCCGTTGAAGCCGGTGTACACCACTCCGGTGTTTACGTCGGCGTCAACACTTTGCCAGGATTTCAGAGAATCAAGGCCCAGATCTTCATTGTCTTGCATAATCACTATCTGATGCGGCTGGGCCATCCGGAGTTGTGCCCCCTCTGCCAACCAAGAGAACACCTCGGAGGAGAGCTCTGAGGTGAAAGGATCCTCCTATTTCAACCTTATTTCCCTTGTGTATTCCCTTTATCTTTTGATATCTTGGCTGTTATAACGTTTGTATCTGGACGTTAGGTAGGTTCAGCTCCCCAGAGTTGAAAGCATTTCTGTGAACTTAAGTGGGGGGAAACTCCCCAGGGTGGGACTCAAGGGGTCAAGCGCTGGGAAAGACCTCGCTATGTATCCAGCTCACCTATTGGAGGGTCCCCATGCTTCCTGCCCCCACCACATACTGGTAGGGCACCCCCAGGCCCGATACACGGTGTGGGCAAAATGTCAGGTTGGCACCTTGGCTCTGCCAGCCTGGCAGTGACCCAATCAGCCTGGCATGACAGGCTGATACCTAGGAGCCACTGCCAGGGTGCCCAAGTGTCAGTGTCAGGCTGGAAGTGCCAAGGTATCTGGGTGACACCAGCAGTGCTGGGGATGGCAAGAGATCGGGATGCCGTTTTTAAACAGCATCCTGATCAGAGGCCCCCAAAGCGACTCCCAACCCACCCCCCAGGTCCAAACCCCTCCCCCGAGCACCCAAGTAATGCACTCCCAGCCCGATCACACACACACAAAAAATGCCACCTTGGCACCTTCACATTGCCAACCTTCAGTGCCCATGCCAGCACCACCTGGGCATTGTCAGGCTGGCACCCACATGGCACTGCCAGGGTGCCTGCCAGGGCGCCACCCTGGCCAAAGGGCATGCAGCTCCCTCCGGGAAACCTCCATGAGTTTCCCCCACCTTTCCACCCACCCCGGGAAACCTCCATGAGTACCGCTCCATCTGGTTCCTGTTTGTGGAGACCAGTACCAAACAGCACTCACCCAAGGTCTCCGAGGCAAAGGGGATGAATCCCAAAGCCTCAGGTACCTCGAGAATCCGCTGTGAGACTAAGCTGTCCCACTCTAATATGCAGATTTGCCAAAAAGTGATCCTGCCCACAATTCGCATCACAACATCTTGCAAACTCGCGTTGGATCTTGCGAGGCGTTGCGAGCAGGATAGATCCCAGGACCAGGGTCTCCCGGCTTTAATCGGCCATGCTGCGCCGCGGCGACCTTTTTCGGTGCAGCATGATATTGGATTGCGCACTTTGAAATGTTTTGGTTGATTCCCACCCAGGGTATCTTATATTAGGAACTAATGCAGAGGACCTAGTGCACAAGACATCACAAAATTGCCTCCACTCTGTCCGGTATTGGGCTTACAAATGGGGGTATCAACCTGATTTTCATATCTTCTGAGTATGTCTGCCCTAGCAATGTTTTGAGAATCAGAGAAAATAGCAGACTGAGGCCCTATGAAGATCCTGGAGTTGGTAAAAACTTTAAAATCAATACTTGGCTTTAATTTATGGACTCAAACAAATAAAAAAAAGTTTAAAATGCTTATGACCTTGGCTTTGAAGCCACTCCAAGACTATAAACAAGAAGCAATTTACCGGCCTGTATCAAGAATTGATTATCACTTCTCACCAGTTTCTTTTTGTCTTTGATTATTAAAGAAGAACCTTAAATTCACCCAAATATGAATTTTTATGTCAAAATTGCAAATTGACTTTAATGGGATTTATCGTCATTCATCTTCCATTTTCTGTTGATACCTTTAAATATATTCCCTTTGCTGTAACTGAATACTCCATCAACCTCCTTCCTTCATCCCTTAAAATCATTTCTTTCAAGTTCATCTATCTGTGCATTGGCTTAATTTCAAATTAAAATCATTGGACGTAGTTTGCAAATGTTTGGCCAGAATTAGCTGATTGTCATAACTGCATTTAGATCCATCTCTTTTGCGCAATTTAAACAAGATAATAAACATCTTTCTTTTGTAGAGCTTATAATAGCATATTATCAAAAATGGAAAAATAATGAGATGCATTCTCAGTATTTTTTTAAACAATATACTTTTGCAGTTTGATGACTAATCTGCTGTCCTTTATAGATTTATTAATTCTACTATATGCATTGCATATATTAGGTCCTAATAATTCAGTTTGGGGATTAGAATAAAAGATACATTTCTGAAAAGAAATTTCTTCACCTAAGGTGTTATGAGATTTTAGTGTGTGATTGAACTGATCAGTAAAATTGAATTACGGCATGCATACTGTAATGGGAATTATAATAAAGCCGAAAATGTCAAGGTGAAAAGAGCATTGTGATCTATTCAGTATGAAGCAGGTTACCAGCCTGCTCCTTATCCTCACTTATTGAAGGTCGCATATGTTATAGCTTCATTCATTGATCTTGTTTTCTTTGGAGGTGCCCAATAATATTAAATGGGTGGTGAAGAAAGTTGGCATAAGAATGTTTGGTCTTAAGACATGGGAAACAAGTCAGTATAGAAATAGATGGGTAAATATTACAGGAGCTTTGCTTAATCAGCTTTGGACAACAGAGTTTTGACTTGGATATTTCTCTCATTTGTGGACTAGAGTCCATGTTAGGATAGATTGTATATGGAGTTTGGAAGGAGTAGAATTGTTGATTCCTGAATTTAGGAAAGGAGAAAGTAAAGGAGTAGCATTAACATAATTTCCTTCAGAATCTCAGTGCTCTAAAGTGCTTTAATGCCAAGGAAGTATTTTTTTGAAGTATAGTCTTACAGTCTCACTATAAGCTCTCACTCCTAGAAATGAGGAATCTGATTAAATGATCTGTCCAGGTAATGGAACAAAGAATTACATTTATAGGCTACCTTTAATGTAACAAAATATGTATTCATGAAAAAAGAGACACGTCGAAATGTTTCATCTTGCTCTCATCAGGACACTTGTAAGAATAAGGGACAAACAACAATGTATGCTGTATGAGAAGAGAGTGATGATTGGTTAGCAAGTGGATTCTGATTGGTAGAGTCATGGTCATGGAGAATGCACCAGTTGATGGTGACTGACAGTTAACCACCAGGCATTGTTTGAAATTTAAAACCAGGCTGCTTCACCCTGATTGGTCAAGGCATTGCCCTGATGAATGACTCAGCAAATGAGTCAGATAAAGGAGATTTCTGCTCCTCTCCTGGTTTGGATTCAAAACCACATTACAGAGGTGAAAGGCAGAATTGTGTGTTAATTCATTGTCCAGTATCTCTTCCTCACTCAATTTTACATCAAAGCAATAAGCAAAGAAGTAAGAAAGTGAAAGTAAGTAATCATTAAAGGATATAATAATAATAATATTCACTTATTGTCACAAGTAGGCTTCAATGAAATTACTGTGAAAAGCCTAGTCGCCACATTTCGGCACCTGTTCGGGGAGGCTGGCACAGGAATTGAACCGTGCTGCTGGTCTTGTTCTGCATTTCAAGCCAACTGTCTTAGTCCACTGTGCTAAACCAGCCCCTTATTATTGATATTGACCAGACATAGCTTGAAATAGTATCTTTACATTTGCTCTGTAAATCTTTGAGGAACTAATGAATGAGTCAACTTTGTATAATTCTAATTCCAAATAATAGTTTGTGGTAGGAAAGGTCTCAGTGGTTATTATTCCTCCTATAGTTTTGACAATTATTTGACCTAAAAATAGAATCAATTTATACGTTTTTTAAGACAATCTGTAATAAATTAATTACATGCACTGCTCGGGGAATAATTTTAGGTATTTTGCAGTTTGCCACTTTGAGCTATGCCCATTAATATAAAGAAATGGTCTAGAACTGAACCTGTCTGATTGAAACAGGAATAATTTTGTTTTTACATTACTTATTGCCTCCATTTAAGATGATGAATCATGCCAAGATACTGGCACTGATTCCAATCAGTTTCTGCTACTGCATTCAAGTGGCAATTCTTGAGGGGTTAACATAAACAATGAATATCAACAGATAATAGGGGGGTGATTCTCCGAGCCCCGCGCTGGGCCGGAGATTTGCCGCAACCGAGCCACGATGCCGCGGCACGCGATTCTCCGAGGTGCGGAGAATCGGCGTCATTTGCGCCGGTCGCTTGGCGCGGCGCCGGCTGCCGAGCGGCTGCGGGGATACGACAGAGTCCCGCCGGCGCCGTTCACCCCTGGTCGCTGCCGGCGGGAACTCTGCGCAAACAGCCGGGGGGCGGCCTGTGGGGAAGAGGGGGGCTCCTTCACTGGGGGGTGCCTCCGATGGGGCCGGCCTCTCCCCACCCCCCTCCCCAGGCCTACTTCCCTCCGCAGCCGGCCCCTGAACACCGACGCCATGTTGAGTCGGGGCCGGTGCGGCCCAACTGCAGGAGAATCGCCGCAACCACGCCACGACGCCCCGGCGCGCGATTCTCTGAGGTGTGGAGAATCGGCGTCATTTGCGCCGGTGCAGTTGGCGCGGCACCGGCTGCGGGCTGCTGGAATCTTTTACCTTTCCTATTAGGTTGGGAGCATTGTGGCTAATTACAGTGTTCCCACCGATGCCCTGCTTGATATCAGCTTAACTCCTAATACATCAGAGATTGAACTTTGTAGCTCATTTGCCTGCTGAAACACAAACGTAATCTGATGAATGTTTGATTAGCGATCATTTTTATGTTGCAACGAACAATGTATATATTTTTAAAGTCAGTTATGCTTATAGAGCAGTGCAAGGAAAGGCTATTTAAACTCAATAAATATCACTTCAGCTCATTAGAGATGTTCCATCTAATATTCCATTTCTGAAAGGGCACATTATACTTAGTTCATTATACTTTGCAGCCCTTCCTTTCTCATATCAAATTAACTTCCACTTGTGGTCAGATATTCTTCTTCAATACTGTTACACCATGCCAGGAGCAAATACTAAGAAACTACCCCTTAGTCTGATATTTTCCAACAATACTTTTGATTTTGTAATTAGGAGTCTGGAATTTCTTGATTTATGCTCCCAGTTTGTGCCAGAAATGCTAAAGTGGAAAATGTGGGTCTATATTTTTGCCGCACAAGTGGACAATAGCACTCATTAAAAGGAAAAATTACAGCAAACAAAATTAGATAGTTCCAAAAATGGGTGCAGGTGTCACAGTGCTTACTTAAGCCGTGGTGCCTGTTGCTTCTGATGCAGGCCAACACGCGAACGTGCTCATTTGCATGATCGCTGTGCATAGCTAGTGCTAAATGCATTGTAGTATCAGCAGTGGCTGAGCTGGTGGAATCTCTGAGGCACAAGGTTTTGGGTCCAAGTCTCCAGAGCTTGAGTACACTCCAATGCAGCATTGAGGGAGCAGAGTGCTGCACGTTTGGAGGTACTATCTTTTGGATGAGATGTTAAATCGAGACCGCATCTGCCTGCTTGGGTGGATGTAAACAACCCAGACACTAACTATTTCAAAGAAGAACAGAGGAGTTATCCCCGGTGGCCCGAAATGAAATGAAATGAAAATCGCTTATTGTCACAAGCAGGCTTCAAATGAAGTTACTGTGAAAAGCCCCTAGTCGGTGCCTGTTCGGGGAGGCTGGTACAGGAATTGAACCGTGCTGCTGGCCTACCTTGGTCTGCTTTAAAAGCCAGCTCTTTAGCCCTGTGCTAAACCAGCCTCTTTAGCCCTGTGCTAAACATTCATCAGCCTGGTCAATATCTATCCTTGAATCAACATCAGAAAACAGAGTTCATACAATTTACAATGCAGAAGGAGGCCATTCGGCCCATTGAGTCCGCACCGGCTCCCTGAAAGAGCACCCTACCCAAGCCCACACCTCCACCCTATCCCCATAGCCCAGTAACCCCAACCAACACTAAGGGCAATTTTGGACACTAAGGGCAATTTAGCACGGCCAATCCACCTAACCTGCACATCTTTGGTCTGTGGGAGGAAACTGGAGGAAACCCACGGGGAGAACGTGCAGACTCCGCATAGACTGTGACCCAAGCCGGGAATCGAACCTGGGACCCTGGAGCTGTGAAGCAATTGTGCTAACCACTATGTTACCGTGCTATCTGGCCACTATCAGATTGCTGTCTCTGGGTGTTTGCTGGGTGCATAGTAACTGCTGTGGTTCCTACATTACAACAGTGGCTACACTTCAAAATTACTTCATTGGCAGTAAAGTGTTTTCCGACATAAAAAGTGCTTTGTAAATGCAAATCTTCCTTTCATTTGTAGAAAGATAGCATCCCTCGGAAGGTGGGCCTAAGTTTGTGTGAGGCTAACATCACTTGAAGCTGATCTCCTCTCCACTTTAAGGGAGGTGAATTCTGACTGGAACAGGTGCTGAAACTGTTTGTGGAAGAGTGTCTGAGGAGGAAGAGTGAGTTACGGCACAACAAAGGAGAAAACATGCTCTAAAATTCCCTGACGCTGCACCAGATGCCTTGGAGAGGAGAACCGTGACCTATCTGCAGGGAGCCAGGTGACCTTCTCGACAAATTTTGCAAAGCCAGTGATGTGGTGATATGCATCACTGTAAATACACAAGGGGTTAATGTAAATACACGTAGACTAGATGGACACTAGAGGGAGAACCAGAGACATGACAGACACTCAACTGATAGGTCAGTAAGATAGGACATGACCAATGGGCATTCACGACACACACAGAGGTGACACCACCATAGGAGGGTATTACACCAACCCATATAAAAGGACACAGCACACATGATCTTCCACTTTCCAATGGAGACTCTCAGCGAGTACACAGGGTTGATTTGAAACACATCACACCCACCATGTGGATTGTAGCAGACTGGTTCGTCAGTCTGAGTAGCTATAGCAGGATTTACAGGAGAGTCAAATCCAAGTAGGAGAATTGTTAACAGTTTAATAAATGTGTTAAAGCTATCTCCAAGTCTAAACCTTCCTTTGTCAGAGTGCACATCAAGGAAGCAGCTTATGCTACGTCAAGAGCATAACAAAACAAGATGGCTGCAATTCAAAACTGCAGATTTCTTCAATGGAAAGCCTACTTTCCCCTCGTGGTGAGTTTTGGCGTCTCTTTTACCTTTTCTTCTTGTATGTTCCTCACAGAATTCTTGGAATTTGTCCAGGACTGTGAAAATCGCTCTTGTTTTGCCCCTGTGAGTATTTGAAGGTCTGGAAGATTTCAGCTGCTTCTGGACCTGCGATGGTAAGTAGAAGCTTTATTTTTTCTGCATTCGCCACGCCATCTAGGTCAGACGCTACCAGGTAGATCTCTAATCTCTGCTTGGAAAACAACGACTCAGACGAAGATTTCACCTTGGGAGGTGGCTACCGCAGTACAAAATCGAACCGCAACTAGACGTGTTGTACATTGACGAACCCGACGACGTGTTCTTCAGATTGGAGAATCTTCAGCCCAGCATATATGACATCCCGACTCGTGAGTGCAGGATTATGCTGCGGCCTGACGCCAAAAGACAGAGAGCAGTACAAGCCCACAGAGAGCGGCCTGACTCCACACAGAGAGTGGTCCATGCACCCCGAAGAGTACCCGACTCCACACAGCGAGTGGTCCACGCCTCCACACAGAAAGCGATGAAAGACTCCACAGCGAGACAACTGCTCGTCTCCACAGAGCATGACTCCAGTGTCACAAGTCTCCACAGCTAGCTCCTGGACAGACTCCACGATAGAAGAAACGCAAGACTCCAGAGCGCAGTCCTTGCATGAACAAGAAGTGACTTGAAATACACAAGCCTCCTCAGCGAGCTCGTGGACAGCCTCCATGATAGAAGAACGTAAGACCCCAGAGCGCAGTCCTTGCATGAATAAGACCATGAGGGTCTAGCAACCTCCTCTGAGCAACCAGCAGCAGACGATGCAAGTCTGCCATGCTCAAGTTAACAACAGAAAGACTGACAGTCTACCACGGTCTAGTGAACAAGAAGAAGACTCTGACAGTCTACCCAGCTCAAGTGAACGACAAGAAGACACTGAGGCTCTACCCACTGTATGTGCGACAAGTGATGACAGCATCCCACTTCCCATACCAGATATGCAACGTGACAGACCTCTGGTACAATGTACAGAGGCACTCGACAATCACAGTGAGACTACTGGTGACTCCGGTGACACCACGTTAATTCAAACCTCACCCGCTCGAGCCTCTCCACAAGCAAATGCATTCCTGAATGTTTTGACTCCAGACGTGGAGCATCAAGAAACCTCAGAAGATTCAAGTGAACCTGAAATGATTCCGGACATGGAGCATCAAGAAATCTCAGCTGACTCAAGTGAACCTGCAATGACTCCGGACGGGGAGCGGCAAGAAGCCAAAACTGACTCAGTTGAAACGGACCAGACTCTAGACGGGGAGCATTGACAAGCCAAAACTGACTCAGGTGAAACAGACCAGACTCCAGACGGGGAGAATTGACAAGCCAAAGCTGATTCAAGTAAGCCGGACATGACTCCAGACGGGGAACGCCTCGAACTCAGTGACGGCACGCTCAAGGAAACAGAAGATGCCACAAAGCACGCTGACACGAGTAACTGTGAAGGACTCGTATTATCCACAGTGTGGTCCTTGAGTGCAGCAAACACTACAACAAAACCATCCAACAGAACAACACAACCTATGAAAACCACATCAAAGACAATAACAAGAAGCGTACCAGTGGCAACAACGTCGACAACAAGCACGACAAAAACAACACCTATGGAATAACGACTGGTACGATGTGATACAACTCTGCAAATGAGGGACATTGTTACTGCTCAGCTCAATACAATGACATACCATGGCAGGACGACACAGATTGCATACACCACAGGCAGCGGAAGAAAGAAAGACTCTGAATCAGACAACAAAGTGATTTGATCACTTCTTGGTTCCTTACGCACAGGGACACTGACGGCATTTACAAAGCAATGCCACCATCAACATCACCACCTCACCAACCAAACAAGAAAGACACTCGACCATAATAATAATTTAAAAAAAAATAATTTTTATTCAAATTTTCAACAAATTTCAACCAACAAAACAAAGACAAACAGTAAACCCCCCCCCCCCCCCCCCCCCCAAATACAAAAGCAATAAATTAACAAAAAGAATGACCATAAAACCATGAAACCACCCCCCCATAGAAACAAGTAGACCCCCCCCCCATCTCCCCCCCCTCCCCCCGGGTTGCCTGCTGAAGTTGACCGCCCCCTAATGCTCCGCCAGGAAGTCTAGAAACGGCTGCCACCGCCGGAAGAACCCTTCCACCGACCCCCTTAGGGCAAACTTGACCCTCTCCAGTTTAAAGAACCCAGCCATGTCCCGCCGCTGACAGACCTCTCCCGCCGACGTAGTTTAAACCACCTCTGTGCCGGCGGAATTGGCGGCGCGAGCGGGCCCCCGGGGTCCTGGGGGGGGCGCGGTGCGATCGGACCCCGGGGGGATGCCCCCCACAGTGGCCTGGCCCGCGATCGGGGCCCACCGATCGGCAGGCAGGCCAGTGCCGTGGGGGCACTCTTTTTCTTCCACCGCCGCCACGGCCTCCATCCTGGCGGAGGCGGAAGAGACCCCCCTACCGCACATGCGCCGGTGGTGACGTCAGCTGATGCTCCGGCGCATGCGCTAACTCACGGCAGCTGCCGAAGGCCTTTCGGCCAGCCCCGACGCCGGCCGGCGTAGCGCCAAAGGCTGTTGGCTCCAGTCAGCGGAGCGGGAGCCACTCCGGCGTGGGCCTAGCCCCTAAAGGTGCGGAGAATTCCGCACCTTTGGGGAGGCCCGACGCCGGAGTGGTTGCCGCCCCTCCGCTACGCTAGGACCCCCTGTCCCGCCGGGTAGGGGAACATTTCGCCCCTTATCTTCTCCAAAAAAAAAGTCGGCCAGACTGTCCATTCCTGAGACTAAGTGTTGACGCCGGGGCAGGATTTGTGGAGTTCTACGACAGCAAAAATGGCACCGCACTTGGACCGATTCAACGACGGTCAAGGGGCTAGCACCAGCGGCACATGGAACACGATCGATTACAATGAGAAACACTAATGGATTCACCGGGTCCAGGATTGGCACTCTGGAGGCTGACAACCTGCAGCTGCAAATACACATTTCACTCCCCACACACACCATCTCAGCCAACAAGATGGCAGCAAGATGTGCGGCCCCGTGATGTACCGATGCGGAATTGGAAATCCTCCTGGACGTCATGGAGGATAGGCAGGTGACTCTGTAACCCGGGGTGTGAAGGAGGCTGCCAGCTGCCGCCATTCGCCGGACCGGGACACAGGTGACAGAGGTGGTCAGTGCCATGGGCAACAACGTCTGGACCAGCCAGCAGTGGCAGAAAAACCTCACAACCTCCTCTGGGCAGCCAGGTTGAGTGTGCAGCACTGTGCCCTAGCACCAGCCCCCGTCCCACACACCTGTAACCCAATAACCCCCTTCACCCGGGGAGTGGTCGAACCCCCACCTTGCACCACATGCCGGCACCCATACTGGCCACCATGGCCGGGTGCCCTGGCCACTGAAGCCACCAGCTACTCCTAGGCTGCATGCATCAGATTGTCTAACAGTGTGCGTTTTCTGTGCCCCCCCCGCCCAGGAGAAGGCCGCTCATAACCGCCGGGAGCAGAAGACTGGAGAGGGAATGCCGGTCCCGTGGCCCCTCACTGCAGCAGAGCAGAGGGCACTGGATGTGGTTGGCGGACCAAAGGGCGGTCGCCGGGGTGGAGATCAGCATCGGGCAAGGAAGTGAGAGCCTGTTGTTCCCCACGACACGTGTTTCACCCCGACCCCCTACTCCAATCGCACACCCGCACCACCCTCACACCCACACCACTCCCACACCCCAATCTACCATCACCAACACCTCTACACTCCGCTCTCCCCTTTCCAACACACCCCACTACAGTCCATCCCACTCCCCTCCCCACCAGCTCACGATGCAAGCATGCATCTTGTCTTGTGTCTGACAGGAGCGATTGGTGATGAGGTGGACCCTTCTGATGTCAACCAAGGACAAGGACAACACTGACATGGATGGAAGCCATCAACTCACATCCCGCGATACCCTGGAGCTCGAGTCCAGGGATGACACTGACTTCATGTCACAGCTGACTAACACCCTCCATCATCCCAGAGACACTCATCTTGGTTGGCACCTTAGTGATGCGACTCCTGGCCACCACACACACATGCTCCAGGAGTGCAGCAGGTGCAGATAGGAACTCCCGAGGGGATGGTCGGAGGGCGGGCTGACCCCAGGGACTAGCTGCCATCCAGATGGTTTTCGTGCTTTTGGAACAGACAGTCCCATCGATTGTGGAGATGCAGTTGCAGAGCCAGGGACTACATAAAGGGCTGTCAGCGAGAATCCAGCATCTGCAGGTACAGTTGGAGGAGTCCAACCGTGTGCAGGAGGTGGTGCCGATAATGCATGCCACCCAGGCCAACACCGCACAGGTGGTGTCCGCGTTGGAGGCCTTGGGAAGTGGGATTTCGGCCATGGATCAACATGTCCAAAGCCTGGAGCACTCTGTGTAGGCGGTGGCCGAGGCCTAGGCAGGGCAGCCCTATCACAAGCAGCCATGTGCTAGAGCCACCTGGATGTTGCAGCGGCGCCCCTGAGCATGGCCCAGTCACAACGGGCCATGGCTGAGAGCATTGGCGGCATTGCCCAGGCGCTGGCCGACGTAGCACAGACCAGAGTGAGGTGGCCCAGTCTCAGAGGGAGATGGCGCAGTCACTGGCTGATGTGGCACAACCCAGAAGGTGGTGGCACAGTCGCTGATTCATGTTGCGCAGTCCCAGACGGAGGTGGTCCACTCCCTGTGCTCCATGGCCGCGAGCATGCAGACCCTGGTCGAGACAAGGATAGGCCTCCAGGTGGCGGGGAGCCTCGTGGTTAGCACCCCCGTCCCATGGAGTAGCTGGATTCTCCCGCAGGGGAGGTGCCGGAACACCACTGCACCTTGGATTCTGCCCTCCTGCCCTGGCACATCACCTGGGCAGCGGGCAGAACAGGGAGGCACCACGCAACCTGGGACACCCGACCATCCAGACCTGGTTGCCCCAGAAGAAGGCCGCCAAAGGGAACCCTGATCACAGGGTGCGAATTACAGCAGGCTGCCTCCACTCCTGATATACTGTCTGGGGATCCACCTAAACATAACGTTAGGGTCCGCAAGGGCAGAAAAGTAGACACCAGTTAGGTTGGCACGGCTGAAGGGCACAGTTCGGTGATAGGGGCTTGGGCACAAATCTGTAGATATGTTGTCTATGCACAGTGATGCACAGTGGTACAACCTGTCTCGGTATTCGGTCAGATGAGTGTGAGGGGTAGGTTGGTCTGGGCTGGCCGCCGAAGGGGTGTCGGGGGTGGGGGAGGGAATGGGCAAAAATTGGGTATGGGCTCAGCTGAGGGACTGTAGCTCAGCCAGTACTTACCGCTCTGATGTCCCCCACCCCACCATCTCCACCTCCACCACCTCCACCACCCCAAGGGTTCGATGGGACCTTGTGATGGATGCAGGGATCACCCAGCTCACATGCAGGGATCACCCAGCTCGCATGCAGGGATCACCCAGCTCGCATGCAGGGATCACCCAGCTCGCATGCAGGGATCACCCAGCTCGCATGCAGGGATCACCCAGCTCGCATGCAGGGATCACCCAGCTCGCATGCAGGGATCACCCAGCTCGCATGCAGGGATCACCCAGCTCGCATGCAGGGATCACCCAGCTCGCATGCAGGGATCACCCAGCTCGCATGCAGGGATCACCCAGCTGGACAGTGGAAAGTGCTGCCGTGGGCAGGAGTCCGAGATTGTCAAACTGCGGAGCACCGGAATCTTCCCAGTGCAGATTGTCATTATCCTCCATCCCATGGACCATACCCACTGTTACTGCCAACGCAGGGCCCACACTCCATAGTGTGGTAGGTATGTATCATGAGGGGGGTTCAAGGCTGGGGGTGGCCAGGGGTGGATGGAGGGGTTGGGATGTGGTGTCTGTGTCTCCAGCCAGTTCCCCTCCCGTCTAGTAGGTGAACCTGGCGACGATCAGAGCATCCCTTGTGCATCCTTATATGCCTAGTCAGCCCGGCGGGCTTCCCCGCTATCGCCTAGATGGGGCGTATATTGTGTGGCCTCCTGTGCCTACCCGGCCCCCATGGTCTGCCCATCCTCAGCCTCACCAGCATCCTCCTTGTTGGATGTGAACTGGTGATCATCCTGCTCCTCCAGCATGTTGCCCCTCTGCTGCGCGATGTTGTGGAGGACAAAGCAGGCCACCACCGCAGCTGATAAACACTGTCGCCCAGGAGCCAAAGCCCCAGCAAGGGACGGAGGGGGCCTTGAAGAGGGCCAAGAATCGTCACGTGTGCCAGGATGAAGGCGTTGTGCACACTGCCCAGATATCGGGCGCAGACGGGCATGATGCACATCTCATAGTCACACACTAGTTGCACATTCATCGACTAGAACCCCTTTCGGTTTATGAAGATCAGCCTGTCATCTGCAGCTGTGCGTAGGCCGACATGCATCCCGTCGATCACCCCTGGACCAGGGGCATCTAGGCGATAGCGGGGAAACCTGCTGGGCTTCCTGGTGGGTTCCCACGTTGAAATCTATGTACTGTGTTGACTAGGTATATAAGGCCTCTGTGACGGCGCAGATGCACCTATACACTGCTCTGTGAGATCCCCACTCGGTGCCTGCAAGGACCTCATGACGCAAAGGCTCAGGACGACCTTCACCTTAATGGCCACTGGGAGTGGGTCTCCACCCGCATTCCTCCGTGGTGCTAGGTGCGTCAAGCTCTGGCAGATATGCTCAGCTGAAGTCTTTGACAGCATGCCTGGTCCAGCTGGTTCTCAAATGACAGATGGCGCCAAAAACACATGAGGCCTCATGTGGTGCCTATTTTGTATCTCATCCTCCTCCTCCTCCTTGGCCTGTTTTGCGGCCGTCTCTCCATCCTCAGCGGCTTTCTCCTGTTCCTCTGGGGCAAGCTCTGCTGCTGCAGCTTCCTGCTCAAGAAACTAGCTCGTGTAGCCTTGTACCCCCGGGTCCAACCAAGTCTGATGGGCTTCACGGTGGCCCCGGTTGGCACTGCGGACTCTGTCCCTGCATGTTCCTCCCCATCCCTGCACCCCTATCGTCGGCTGGCGAGGCCCTTGCCAGTGGTACGCTCCTCAGCCCTCGTCTGGCGCCCCCCCCCCCCCCCCCCCCCCCCGGTAGGGGCTAATGTGACCATTGCCCTTGGACGGGCATCTAATGCCCTGCCGGCAGGTGGCGGCAGTTGGAGTGGTATAGTGGAGGGTGGGGTGCGTGGTTGGGGACAGGGGTGATGGGGTAGATGGTGGGGATACAGGGATGGTGGAGTGGGGGCACCCATACGGGCGGTAGCGCTCTGCAGAACCAAGGAGCAAGGCGGGTGGTCAGTGGAGTGGTCAGCAAGATGGCTTCTTTGCAGGCCGTGGTAATGGCAGTCCATGCTTGGACCCCAGCCCACAGATCGTCCCCCTGTCACCCCCCTCCCCCGCAGCCAGTCCTGCCAGCGCCAGGAGAGGCAACCCACGGTCGCGCCTCTGCGTGTCCTACCTCTTCTCTCTCCCTCATCAGCCACGGCGCCTGTTTCCTGATTTTTTAAAAGCACAAGTGAACCTCACCGTCAGGAAATCCTGGAGGAGGGGAATCGCAGAGGCTCTGGAGATCAGGTCCTCTAGTGATGTGCAAACAGCGTTTACTATACGTGTGGAGTGGAACGCATTGATGCTGTTATCGAGGCACCGGGGAATTGCAATTTGGAATGAACCCACCACGATTTCGGTGTGAAAACCAATTCTCCGCCCAATCGCCTTTGCCGATTTCGGCCGACTGAGAATCCTGCCCATTGTATCTATTTTAATTAAACCAGTTACACTGAAACAGACACAAGCCTGTTTTCCAGTATATGATAATATGACTATGATATTGAAAAGCAAAATTAACAACTCTCATTTTCCTCACAGTAGAATTAGGTACCATTGCCCTTGGCATCCAGTATTGCAACGACACAAATGACTTATTTCCGTCATTTGTATTTTTTTTCAATTCGCCCACCCAGACTTGCTCCATGATGCCAGGAACATTCCAGAGATCAAAAAAAATCCACAGCGGCAGCCATGAAATCCTGCCAGAGCTGAGCAACCAGCGAAAGCCGGAAATGTTATGCCACGGGTGCGCCAATACAATGCTACAGCTTGAGAGAGAAAAAAATAATTCAAAACATAAACTAAATTGTGTGATTGGGTTAATTTTGTACTTACCAACAGGTTACTTTTGAATTTGAGATGTCAAATATTCGAAATCTAGAAAATCTCAGTAATTTACCACGTCATTAAAGCGATTATGATGTTTAAATCAGAGTCAGTTGGAAATCCAATCAGAGAGGGTCATGTAAAATCTCTGAGATACAACTGGGAAGATGTGAGAAAAAAACTTGGGAAAATATTCATGTTGCTCACAGTTTTTTGAAAAAAATACCAGGCAGCTTGGACGCTATTCCATTTTCCGGCAGGGCTTTAAATGGGTCTTCCTAATTTCTGTGCAGATAGGAGGCCGTTTAATTCTGCAAATCAGGCCCTAATCCTGCCCATTGTATCTGTTTTAATTAAACCAGTTACACCCAAACAGACACAAGCTTGTTTTCTAGTATATGATAATATGACTATGATATTGAAATACAAAATAAAAACTCTCTTTTTCTTCACAGTAGAATTAGGTTGTCTTGACCTCCACTGTTGGGGCTATAGCGTTGAAGATAAGCAAATCTACATGTGGCTTTAATCGTGGCTCCTAAAAGATAGTATGATGTAGTTAGAATCTCAATAACATATTAATGACCTATTGAGCAAGGCGTCCACTATGGGTGCCCGTTCAGGAAATCCTTGCAGGGAAGAAGAGGAGTCTCTCCAAGGTGGATCTAAAGCTTGCTCCCCTGGGCACCACAATGAAGATCTGGGCCTGTGCTTTTCTTGACTTACTCCCTTGGCTCCTCTTCACTGTGAAACCACCCTAATTGCTGCTCACCCACTCCCTTCAATGCCAGCAGGTGGGCTTTACTTGTATTTATTGATCTAGAGAAAGCTTATGATTAGGTACCTAGAAAGGAAGTCTGGAGATGTGCTAGAATTCATGGAGTCCTGAAAAGTACGTACAACTATTACAGAACATTTATAAGGAGTGTCCGACAAGAATAAAAAACAGCGTGGATGAGAGAGAGAGTTTCAAAACCAAAGTTAGATTGCACCAAGGATCGGCACTGAGCCCTTCCTCATCATGGATTTCCGAACTGAGCAACTGAGACAGAAAGTGCTAGAGTCAGAGTCAAAGATGATGAAGATGATGAGAACATGACTCAATATGGAAAACTGGTGAAAATAACTGGAAGAGATAGGTATGAAGATCAGTAAATCACAGACCCGATTTATGGAATGTCAGTTTGAGCATCGGGAAGAGGATAAAAATGAAAGTAGAAAGATTATGGGTGCAATTTAACTAAAAAAAAGAGCCCACTCTGGACGGGATTAATGAGGTCATTCCCATGCTGGCTCCCCAGTCTCTCGAATTGTAGCTACAGAACCCCTGATGCTCCAACTCACCTATAAGGGAATCATCGGGCTCCCCTGCAACCACTTTACACTGCAGGGCACCCCCGGGCCCAATCCTCAGAGTGGGCAAAATGGCAGCCTGACACCTTGGCAATGCCCCTGCCAGCCTGGCAGTGCCACCTGGGCAACTTGGCAGTGCAAGGGTGGCACATGGGTGGCACCACCAGGGTGGCATTGCCAGGCTGTTGGTGCTGGGGTGTCACCAGGAATGTCAGGGTGCTACCCTGTCCAGAGGCTGACGACCCAGAGGCTGACCACCCAGGGGCCTCTGATCACCTGAGAATCCCCCTATCCCCACAAGTGCTGTTCCACCTGATCCTCATTTGTGGGGATGAGTACTGAACGGCGCCTGGTTGGGGTCTCCTCAGCAAGGGCATAGATGGCGGATGGCTGTTCGATCTGGCGTCAGCAAGGCTAGGTAGGTTCTTAAACTCACTGAGAAATGCGACGTCTTGTGAGATCTGGTTAGGCCTCGTGAGACATAACGGCCTTTGGGAATTCCGGGGGAGGCCTCTCCCGCGGTCTACCGGCCGCATTACTCCCAAATTCCGAGGGGATGTGGATAGTAGATCGCGCCCTATAGGTGAAGATTTGAGGTCGTGAGTAGTGGGGTCGGTGGTACAGAAAATGAAAGAACAGAAAGACTGACACTAAGAATTTCTATAGGTATGTGAAGAGAAAGAGATTGGTAAAGACAAATGTAGGCCCCTACAGACAGAAAGAGAGGAATATATAATAAGGGACAATGAACTGACTGAGCAATTGAATACATACTTTGGTTCTGTCTTCACAAAAGAGGACACAAATCAGATCCCAGAAATGCTGGAGAATGAAAGGTTTAGTGAGAGGGAACAACTAAGGGAGATCAATATTAGTAGAGAAATGGTGCTGGGAAAATTGATGGGATTGAAGGCCGATGAATCCCCAGGGCCTGATAATCTGCATCCCAGAATGCTAAAGGAGGTGGCTCTGGAAATAGTGGCTGCATTAGTGGTCAACTTCCGGGCTTCTATAGACTCTGGAACAGTCCCTGCAAATTGGAGGGTAGCTAATGTCACTCCAATGTTCAAAAAGGGAGGTAGAGAGAAAACAGGGAATTATAGGCCAGTAAGCCTAACATCGGTAGTGGGGAAAATTCTTGAACCCATTATGAAGGACTTTATAGAGATATAGAAATACAGAGATAGAGAAATACGGCACAAAACAGGCCCTTCGGCCCACGATGTTGTGCCGAACTTTTGACCTAGGTTAATCATAGAACTTTGGACACTAAGGGCAATTTATCATGGCCAGTCCACCCAACCTGCACATCTTTGGACTGTGGGAGGAAACCGGAGTACCCGGAGGAAACCCACGCACACACGGGGAGGATGTGCAGACTCCAGACAGTGACCCAAGCCGAAATCGAACCTGGGACCCTGGAGCTGTGAAGCAATTGTGCTATCCACAATGCTGCCGTGCTGCCCTTAAGAAGAAATTAATCTACACTCCATTATTCTACCCTAATCCATGTACCTATCCAATAGCCTCTTGAAGGTCCCTAACGTTCCGATTCAACTACTTCCACAAGCAGTGCATTCCATGCCCCCACTACTCTCTGGGTAAAGAACCTACCTCTGACATCCCCCCCGATATCTTCCACCATTTACCTTAAATTTATGTCCCCTTGTAATGGTTTGTTCCACCCGGGGAAAAAGTCTCTGACTGTCTACTCTATCTATTCCTCTGATCATCTTATAAACCTCTATCAAGTTGCCCCTAATCCTTCTCCGTTCTAATGAGAAAAGGCCTAGCACCCTCAACCTTTCCTCGTAAGACCTACTCTCCATTCCAGGCAACATCCTGGTAAATCTCCTTTGCACCTTTTCCAAAGCTTCCACATCCTTCCTAAAATGAGGTGACCAGAACTGCACACAGTACTCCAAATGTGTCCTGACCAAGGTTTTGTACAGCTGCATCATCACCTCACGGTTCTTAAATTCAATCCCTCTGTTAATGAACGCTAGCACACCGTAGGCCTTCTTCACAGTTCTATCCACTTGAGTGGCAACTTTCAAAGATCTATGAACATAGACCCCAAGATCTCTCTGCTCCTCTACATTGCCAAGAACCCTACCTTTAACCCTCTATTCCGCATTCATATTTGTCCTTACAAAATGGACAACCTCATGCTTGTCAGTGTTAAACTCTCTGCCACTTCTCAGCCCAGCTCTGCATCCTATCTATGTCTCTTTGAAGCTGACAACAGCCCTCCTCACTATCCACAACTCCACCAATCTTCGTATCATCTGCAAATTTACTGACCCACCCTTCAACTCCCTCATCCAAGTCGTTAATGAAAATCACAAACAGCAGAGGACCCAGAACTGATCTGGTAACTGGGCTCCAGGCTAAATATTTGCCATCCACCAGCACTCTCTGACTTCTGTCGGTTAGCCAGTTCGATATCCAACTGGCCAACTTTCCCACTATCCCATGCCTCCTTACTTTCTGCATAAGCCTACCATGGGGACCTTATCAAATGCCTTACTAAAATCCATGTACACTGTATCCACTGCTTTACCTTCATCCACATGCTTGGTCACCTCCTCAAAGAAGTCAATAAGACTTGTAAGGCAAGACCTACCCCTCACAAATCCGTGCTGACTATCCCTAATCAAGCAGTGTCTTTCCAGATGCTCAGAAATCCTATCCCTCAGTACCCTTTCCATTATTTTGCCTACCACTGAAGTAAGACTAACTGGCCTGTAATTCCCAGGGTTATCCCTATTCCCTTTTTTGAACAGGGGCACGGCATTCGCCACTGTCCAATCCCCTGGTACCACCCCTGTTGACAGCGAGTACGAAAAAATCATTGCCAACGGCTCTGCAATTTCATTTCTTGCTTTCCATAGAATCCTTGGATATATCTGTCAGGCCCAGGGGACTTGTCTATCCTCAGGTTTTTCAAAGCGCCCAACACATCTTCCTTCCTAACAAGTATCTCCTCGAGCTTACCAGTCTGTTTCACATGGGTTAGGAGTTAGGGCGGGGGGGAAGTTGGGTATGTTACTGGGGGGGGGGGGGGGGGGGGGGAGTTTGCGTGTGTCGGATATCTCTCTTGTTTAGAATGTTAAAATATTAAAATTATAAATGCTTCAAAAATATGTTTCCTAAAAAAAAAGAGAGGAACACTGATTGTTGTATGAGGAATGGTTGAGGATTCTGGATCTCTACTCGTTGGAGTTTAGAAGGATGAGGGGGGATCTTATTGAAACTTACAGGATACTGCGAGGCCTGGATAGAGTGGACGTGGAGACGATGTTTCTGTGGAACGCACTGAGCGCCTTTAAGTCAGAGAGAGATAGATAGGTTCTTGATTAATAAGGGGATCAGGGGTTATGGGGAGAAGGCAGGAGAATGGGGATGAGAAAATATCAGCTATGATTGAATGGCGGAGCAGACTCGATGGGCTGAGTGGCCTAATCTGCTCCTATGTCTTATGGTCTTATGATTGGTTACTACTGAGATGGTTCGAGTGGAGTGATGATAAATGACAGCGTCAGGAACCGGTATGTTGGCAAAGGGGGATAACAGTCAGGAACCCATAAACTGGGGGTTAGTGAAGACTGGGGAAACATCGATGAATAGGTGATTCGACAAGAGGAGATGGGGGAAGGGTGATCACTAGCATTGTGAAGTGGGAGGGGCTCAAGAACTGGTTTGGCAGCAAGTTCTCTGAACCATTAAAGTTATTTCAAAGCAGCCGATGTGTACCTGGACTGAGGCAGGGTAAAAGCTCATTTTAAGTTTGGGCCTCAACAATAGGAGAGAGGGAGAGATCATGCATGGAACTTTACGTCTCATCAGCCTGGTTGAATTTGAAACCTGCTCACAAAAATGTTTTGATTCATTGTATGTTTGCTTCCGAAATAAATAAATATATGAATATTACACAAACTGTTGAATTCCAGAATGCACATTTGAGGGGTGCTTTAATCTGTTCGAAACAATCACTGTTGAGAGAAAGTGGACCATATGGCATTGTACAAAAATAAATCAATTTGCAGTGAAAGATGCAGCAGAATTAACGACATTAGAAGGCTTGCAGTTCCAAGTTCATTGTGTAGGTGGTTCTTTTGCCTTCGTTAGCCCTACAAATAAAATTACTAACAAATTCCATTTATGTTTTCTGACAAATGGGAGTTTATGCTATTTTGTGAAATAAACTAAAGCCATAATTTTAAATAATTAATATTGTCTCACGGTCAACATCTCTGACACATCATTGTTATTCTTCAATCTATTTAATTTTGCATCAAACATTCTAATTTCTTACAATCATCTCTTCTTTCGAATGACTTGCATAGAGTAACAGTGTCAGGGTGTCTGCATAAGACCATAAGAGGTAGGAGTAGGCAATTCGGCCCTCGAGTCTGCTCCGCCATTCAATAGGATCATGGCTGATCTGGCATTCCTCACATCCACTTTCCTGCCTTTTTCCCGTAATCCTTGATTCCCTTACTGATCAAGAATCCATCTATCTCCGCCTTAAATATACACAAGGACTCTGCCACCACAGCTCTCTGTGACAAGGAGTTCCAAAGACTCACACCGTCTGAGAAGAAATTCCTCCTCATCTCCGTCTTAAATTGGCACCATTTTATTCTGAAACCATGCCCTCTGGTCCTAGACTCTCCCTTGAGGGGAAACATCCTCATTTACCTCTCAAGCACTTTAAGAATCCTTTATGTTTCAATGAAAACACTTCTCATTCTTCTAAATTCCAATGAGTAGAGTCCCAACATGTTTAACTTTTTCTCATGAGACAATTCCTCCATAACAGAGATAATTTTTGTAAACCTTCTTTGAGCCGCCTCCAATTAAATAATATCATTCTTTAAATAAGGGGACCAAAACTGTTCACAGTACTCCAGATGTGGTCTCACCAGTACCTTGTACAGTTGCAGCAAGACTTCCTACTCTTCTACTCCAACCCCATTGAAATAAGGGCCAACATTCCATTAGCCTTCCTGATTAACTGCTGCACGTGTGTCCTAGCTTCTGTGTTTCATGCAAAAGTACCCCCAAGATCCTTTGTGTTGCAGCTTTCTTCAGTTTTTCTCCATTTAAATAATACTCTTCTTTTGTTCTCCCTTCCAAAATGAACAACTTCACATTTTCTCACATTGTACTCCATTTGCCAACTTGGTTTCCACTTACCTAACCTATCAATATCTCTTTGCAAATTGTTTGAATCCTTCTCGCAACTTGTCTTTCCACCTATTTTTGTGACAGATGCAAATTTGGCTACAGTCCATTCCTTCCTCCTAGCCATTAATATATATTGTAAACAGTTGCAGTACCAGAACTAATGCCTGTGGAACTCCAATGGTTACAAGTCACCAACCTGAAAAATAACCCCTTTATCCCCATTCTCTGTTTCCTGCCCATTAGCTAATTCTCTGTCCATGCCAATAGACTATCTCCAACACCATGGGCTCTTATCTTATCACTTAACCTTTTGTGAGGTACCTTGTCGAAAGGCTCTGGAAGTCCAAATACAACACATCTACTGGTTCCCCTCTATTCACTCTGATTGAAACTTCTTTGAAAAACTCTGATAAATTTGTCAGACACGAGTTCCCTTTTGTGAAACCATGCTGACTCTGCTTGATTAAATTATGATTTTCCAAATGTGCTGCTGTTACTTCCTTAATAATTGATTCAAACCTTTTTCCAAAAAAGAAATGTCAGCCAATTCTACCTTCATTTCATTGTAATTCCCTTTATTTAATGATGTGGAGATGCCAGCGTTGGACTTGGGTGAGCACAGTAAGAAGTCTTACAACACCATTCACCTGAGGAAGGAGCAGTGCTCCGAAAACTAGTGTTTGAAACAAACATGTTGGACTTTAACCTGGTCTTGTAAGACTTCTTGCTGTGCCCTTTATTTAAGTTAAATGCAGTTGTTTCCAACTCAAGTTTCTCACTCTCAAATGAAATATTAAATTCTATTATGTTATGATCACTACTTCCCAGCAGATCTTTTACTTTGAGGTCATTTATTAAACTCATTACTCATTAATTGATCCAAGATATCCTGGGCGAGATTCTCCGCACTCCCGACGGTGCGGAGAATAGCGTGGCTCGTAAAATTTTATGGCCACGCTGTTCCGACGCCCTCCCGCTATTCTCCCCCCCCCCACGCCCAACTCCCGACACGAATCGCTGCCGCCGCTTTTTTACGGCCGGCAGCGATTCACAGCTGATGGATGGGCTGAGTTCCCAGCCCTTTACGGCTGTTTTTACGAACGGCAAACACACCTGGTCTGGCCGTTCGTAAAAACGGCCGTAAACTCTCGCTTTTTATAACCATGGCACCGATTGGCACGGAGTACCACGGCCGTGCCAAGGGTGCCATGGGCCCGCGCTCGGTGGGCACCGATCGCGGGCAGCGGGCCTGATGCCCGTGCACTATTTGTCCTTCCGCCGCCCCGCAGTATCCATTCGCGGGGCGGCTGAGGGGCATCCCGGCCCGCGCATGCGCGGGTTTCGCGCAAATACGCGATGACGTCATCCGCGTATGCACGGGTTGGAGTCTTCCAATCCGCGCATGCGCGGCTGACGTCATATGACGCGTCAGCCGGCGCTAACTCTGGCAAACGGGCTTAACGAAATTCGTTAAGCCCGTGATGCCGGAGTTTACGGCGTCGGGCTGCTAGCCCCGACCGGGGACCAGAATCGGTTCCCGGTCAGGAAGGGGGGGGCTGGCGTCAAACCCGCCCGGATTTGACGCCAGCCTTACGATTTCTCCCGGTTTGGGAGAATCGCGCCCCCTGTTTCTGAGTCATGCTATATGGAAACTATCCCTAATGAACTCTATGAATTAATTGTCGTAGACTTTCCAACTTGATTAACCCAATCAACACGAAGCTTAAAGTTACCCATAATTATTGTTCTATTATTTTTACATGCTTTATTATTTGGCTACTGTTTTGGGTGTCTGTACGCTACTCTTACCAATGTCTTCTTTCCCTTGCTTTTTAAAATCTCCAACCCAAATGGACTCTACGTCGTCCGAGTCTAGATCGTTTCTCACAAATGTCCTCATTTAATCTCTCATTAACAGTGCAACCCCACCATATTTTCCTTCCCCCCTGCCTTCAGAAAGGTCAAATATTCCTGAATATTCAATTCCTAGTTTTGACCTCCCTGTAACCATCTTTCTGTAATAGCTATAAGATCATATCCATTTACCTTGATTTGTTCTGTCAGTCCTCTAGCTTACCGAAACACTCCTCTTCATGTAAAAATCTAATGGCTGAATTTTGGCAGACCTTTGATCATGATAGATAAAACATTTGATTTTGTGATGACACCCACATAACTGCATTTTCTAGTAGAGCGTCATTGGACCAATGTCAGCAATGGGTTTCCTGGGTGATTTTTTTATTTCTTACACATGAATGTGCAGCACAATAACAACACACCTACAACAACCAGAGCTGCGATCAGCTGACTCAACAAAAATGGAGAATAAAACCTTGATCGGGTGACTCAGTATCACCAAAAGGCAACTTTACCCATTGAGCTACCAGTGAAATAAGGAATGAAATGGGGGGGAAAGATGTGTAAATCTTAGGATCGATTTTTAGCCAAGCCAAAGGTCAACATCTTTTTTTTCTGATAAATGTAGAGTACCCAATTCTTTTTTTTTCAATTAAGGGGCAATTTTAGTGTGGCCAAATCACCTACCCTGCACATTTTTGGGTTGTGGGGGTTAGCCCCACAGAGACATGGGGAGAATGTGCAATCTCCACATGGACAGTGACTCGGGGCCGGGATTGAACCCAGGTCCTCAGCATGTGAGGCAGCAGTGCGAACCACTGCGCCACCATGCCGCGCTTGGTCTACATCTTTATATGTATCAGATCCAGGCATACCATACCTCATAAGATGAGTGCCTGGAGAATTCTATATCCTTTTCTGGATCGGCGCAGGCTGGGAGGGCCGAAGGGCCTGTTCCTGTGCTGTAATTCTCTTTGTTCTTTGTTTTGTATTTGCTGACTTAGTGGCATATAATAATAATCTTTATTATCACAAGTACTTACATTAACACTGCAATGAAGTTACTATGAAATCCCATAATCGCCACATTCCGGCGCTTGTTCGGGTATGCAGAGGGAGAATTCAGACTGTGCAAATCACCGAATTGCATGTCTTTCTGGACTTATGGGAGGAAACCGGAGCACCCGGAGGAAACCCACGCAGACACGGGGAGAACGTGCAGACTCCGCACAGACAGTGACCCAAGCCAGGAATCAAACCTGGGACCCCGGTACTGTGAAGCAACAGTGCTAACTCCTGTGCTACCGTGTCACCCTTTTCTGGGATTTCCGTACATCACTTAAAATATTTTCTGTAATGTCAGCACTGTTTTCCTTTGCATAATTAACACTAGGGTAGATTTTCCAATTGGTCATTAATCAGACAGTGTGTTATTAGTGCCCACCTGACCTTTAGTATGCTGACTGCCTGATTACGTACAGTCAACGTCATTTGCACAGTGCGGGACTGCATTGCATCATGCAGCCAAAAGGAAATGGGATTTTAAACTGCAGTTAGCTGACTTGAAAGAAAATCAGAAGTGCAAGCCATATGTGAATATTGCTGCTGAAATCCTTGCAGCAGGCATTATAGTCTGAATCTGGCTGTCTGTCAAGGCTTGGAATACTTGACTCATTTCCAAATGGTCTTCAATCTGTAAGTGCAGTTGAGAGACTATAAGCAGCTAGTTTAAAAAAAAAATCATTTACAGGATGCAAGCATCGCTGGTAAGGCCAGCATTTATTGCCCATCAGAAGATGGTCATGAGTTGCTTTCTTGAATCGCTGCAGCCCCTAAGCTGTTAATTCAACTCCGTTCTGGTCTGACCTGGCATTTATCTATTGCTGCATCTTTTAGGTAGTCTCACATTGGATAATTATGTCCCAATATTGCAGATCTGTCAAAACATTGCAAGGCGGGCAGCACAGTGGCGCAGTGGATAGCACTGCTGCCTCATGGTGCTGAGGTCCCAGGTTCGATCTGGCTCTGGGTCACTGTCTTGCACATTCTCCCCATGTTTGCGTGGGTTTCGTCCCACAATCCAAAGATGTGCAGGGTAGGTGGATTGATCATGCTAAATTGCCCCGTAATTGGAAAAAATTATTTGGGTAACCTAAATTTATTAAAAAAAGGCTTGAGGCAAAGCTTTGAGTGAAGACGGGAAAGAATGTTCAGAAGCAGTCACAGGATGTTGCTGCAAGTCTTCCTTCAAGGTTCTTTAAATGCACTTCAGTAAATAACATCTTCTCAACAGCCCTGGAAAAACAAACCTTTTGGCCTGGGTGTTTCTTGGAGTTACAAAGCAGCAAGGCCTAGATTGTGATTGCTGCTGAACTACACTGTTGCCCCCACTAAACTGTGAAGGATTGAGGGTAAGGACCAGGAGCAGTGAGCCTTTGACATTTTAGGTGCCATTTTTAATACTGTAGGAGCTAAAACAAGATGGGGCAGATGGTGATTGGAGAAGCAGGTGGTGAGATGCCATGGTTGCCATGTGCACCTTTCGTTGTCGCCGCTTGGCTTCAGCTTGTTCTTGGTGATGGTACTTGGAAGTGTTCAGCTTCTTCCTGGATGCTTTTCCTCCACTTTAGGTGGTCTTGGGCCAGGGATTCCCAGGTTTCAGTGGGAATGTTGCATTTTTTCAGGAAGGTTTAGAGGGTGTCTTAAAGCATTTCCTCTGCCATCCTGGGGCTCACTTCCTGTGTTGAAGCTCTGTTTAGAGTGCTAATTTTAGGACTCATGTGTCAGGCATGCGGACAATTCCCCACCCAGTGAAGCTGATCGAGCGTGGTCAATGTTTCAATGCTGGGGGTGTTGGCCTAAGCGAAAAAACTGACGTTAGTGCGCCTATCCAGCCAATCAATTTGTTAGATCTTGCAGAGGCAGCGCTAGTAGTATATCTCCAGGGTTTTGAGGTGCCTGCTGTACATAGTCCAGTGCTCTGAAGCATATAGGAGGGTGATCTGCACTGTAGGCCATGAGCTTGGTGCCGGGTCTGAAGTTCTGATCTTCAAAGACTCAGGCAACCAAAGCTGTACTGGCACATTGAAGGTGGTATTGAACCTTGTTGTCAATGTCTGCCCATGTTGACAGTAAGCTCCCAAGGTATGAAAAGTTGTTCATGTTTGATGTACCATCAATTGTACGCGAGGCGAGTGATTTACCAAAGTCCGGCTTTAATAGACTAGAACACAGCTCTGCGATCGTCTACAATGGAAAGGACGATCGTCAGGCGTCTGACCATTTACACCTCGTTAATAGAGGCGTGGTTAACTCAGCCTCTCGGCCAATCGGTCGAGAGGCACATGACCGACCAGGGCCAATGGTAAGCCGACGTTCTGGCCCAATGGCAGACAGGTATGCAGATCATATCACCACATTCACCCCTTGCGGAGAAGGAAGGCGGGGGGGGGGGGGGGGGTTGTGAACGAGACCCAGGGTGGGGAGGGGGGGGAGAACTGGTGATATGAGTAGCCGTCGGGAGAATAAATTTTCTCTCCTTACCCTTATCGAATTTACAAAAAAAAGGTCCATGGGGCTGTAGAACTCTAAAAGGATTCGATCAGTCTTTTGGTGGTCCTTGACGTCCTGGCAGAGCGCCGCAGTGGAGGAGTTGACGTCGGATCGGCCGATGGTCCTGCTGATGTCCAGGAGTCCGGGAGCGATGGACTTCGAGTAGTCTCCGTCACCTGAGCTGGCTGCGGAGACGCCATGGATGAGGGAGGGGAAGCTGAGTGGGGTGCTGGGGTGAAAAAGGGGAGGGGGGTCTGTGGTGGGGGGGGGGGGGTGCACGCCAGCGGGTGCCAGGTCCCGGAGGGAGACCGTGTCCTGCCGACCGCCGGGGTACTCCACATACGCGTACTGTGGGTTAGCGTGGAGTAACTGGACATGCTCCACCAACGGGTCGGACTTGTGCACCCGCACATGCTTCCGGAGCAAGATGGGCCCGGGGGTGACCAGCCACGTCGGGAGAGGGGATCCGGAGGATGACTTCCTGGGGAAAATGAGAAGACGTTCATGAGGTGTCTGATTAGTTGCGGTACAGAGGAGTGAGCGGATAGAGTGTAGGGCATCGGGATCACCTCTTGCCATTGGGAAATAGGGAGATTTCTGGACCGGAGGCCCAGTAGTATGGTCTTCCAGATGGTACCATTCTCCCGCTCGACCTGTCCGTTACCCCGAGGATTATAGCTGGTCGTCCTGCTAGAGGCGATGCCCCTGTCGAGCAGGAATTGACGCAGCTCGTCGCTCATAAATGAGGACCCCCGATCGCTGTGTATGTATGCGGGGTAGCCGAACAGTGAGAAGATGGAGAGTAGGGCCTTAATGACGGTTGATGTGGTCATGTCGGGACAGGGAATGGCGAAGGGGAAGCGGGAGTATTCGTCGATAACCGCCAGGAAGTAAATGTTGCGGTTGTTAGAGGGAAGGGGCCCCTTGAAGTCAATGCTAAGACGTTCGAAGGGGCGGGATGCTTTGATCAGGTGTGCGCGCTCGGGGCGGTAGAAGTGCGGTTTGCACTCGGCGCAGATGTGGCAGTCACGGGTTACTGACCTGACTTCCTCGATGGAGTAGGGCAGGTTCCGGGCCTTAATGAAATGGTGTAGGCGGGTCACCCCTGGATGGCAGAGGTCTGCGTGGAGGGAGAGGAGGTGGTCTGTCTGCGCGCTGGCGCAGGTACCGCGGGACAGGGCATCAGGAGGCTCATTGAGCTTCCCAGGACGATACAAGATATCATAGTTGTACGTGGACAACTCGATCCGCCACCGTAAAATCTTGTCATTTTTGATCTTGCCCCTTTGTGCATTATCAAACATGAAGGCTACTG
The DNA here is from genome assembly GCF_902713615.1 of Scyliorhinus canicula. NCBI lineage: Eukaryota > Metazoa > Chordata > Chondrichthyes > Carcharhiniformes > Scyliorhinidae > Scyliorhinus > Scyliorhinus canicula. Next base: position 152,862,737 of record NC_052156.1, read on the forward strand.
ACCGTTGGTCTGTGAGGAGGGTAAACCTCCTGCCGGCCAAATAGTGCCTCCAATGTCGCACCGCTTCGACTATGGCCTGGGCTTCCTATTCCACAGAGGGGTGGCGGAGTTCGGAAGCCTGGAGAGTTCTGGAGAAGAAGGCCACGGGACTTGCCGCTTGGTTCAGGGTGGGCGCCAGAGCTACTTCTGATGCGTCGCTCTCGACCTGGAAGGGGAGGGCCTCGTCGATGGCGCGCATCGTGGCCTTTGCGATGTCCGCTTTGAGGCGGCTAAAGGCCTGGCAGGCCTCCGTCGACGGCGGGAAGGTCGTGGTTTGCATGAGGGGACTGGCCCTGTCAGTGTAATTGGGAACCCATTGGGCGTAGTATGCGAAGAACCCCAGGCAGCGTTTGAGGGATTTGGGGGTATTGGGGAGAGGGAGTTCCATCAGGGGGCGCATGCGTTCGGGGTCGGGGCCTATCACTCCGTTACGCACTACATAGCCGAGGATGGCTAGGCGGTCGGTGCTAAACACGCATTTATCCCTATTGTACGTGAGGTTAAGGAGTTTTGCGGTTTGGAGGAATTTCTGGAGGTTGGCGTCATGGTCCTGCTGGTCATGGCCGCAGATGGTGACATTATCAAGATACGGGAAGGTAGCCCGTAATCCGTACTTGTTGACCATTCGGTCCATCTCCCGTTGGAAGACCGAGACCCCATTTGTGACACCAAACGGAACCCTAAGGAAGTGGTAGAGGTGCCCATCAGCCTCGAACGCGGTGTACAGGCGGTCACTCGTGCGGATGGGGAGCTGGTGGTAAGACCTTGTATGTTGCGATCTCGTTTACCATGGTGGAAATACGGGGGAGAGGATGCGCGTCCAGTTGCGTAAACCGATTGATGGTTTGGCTATAATCGATGACCATCCGGTTTTTCTCCCCAGTCCGGACCACCAGCACTTGGGCTCGCCAGGGACTGTTGCTGGCCTCGATGACCCCTTCCGTCAGCAACCTCTGGACCTCGGACCTGATGAAGGTCCGGTCCTGGGCGCTGTACCATCTGCTTCGTGTCGCGACGGGTTTGCAATCGGGGGTGAGATTAGCAAACAGGGAGGGGGGGGTCCACTTTGAGGGACGCGAGGCTGCAGACAGTGAGGGGGTATAGGGCCGCCGAATTGAAAGGTCAAGCTCTGCAGGTTGCACTGGAAGTCCAGTCCTAGGAGTGCCGGTGCGCAAAGGTCAGGGAGGACAAGGAATGTATAATTTTTAAAAACCTTCCCTTGGACCGTGAGGTCTGCGATGCAGCACCCGGTGATGTGGATGGAGTGCGAACCTGAGGCTAACCCGATTTTGTGTGTTACAGGATGGACAGGGAGCACGCAGCGTCTTACCATGTCAGGGTGAACGAAGCTTTCCGTGCTCCCGGAGTCCAGCAGGCAGTCCGTCTCGTGGCCGTTGAGGTTGATCAGCGTTGTCGTTTTGGCGAGCGTGCGTGGACGTGACTGGTCGAGTTGAACGGCCGCGAGCCGTGGAGAACATCCGTCGTCGCCGTCCGAGTCGATGCTGGAGGGACCTTGCGTGGCAGTCCTGGAAGTCGGTGGCCAGGATCCATATGTGAAGTCTGTGCCCCACAATGGCGGCGCCCAGGATCTGCACGTGGGGTCGGCGTCCCAAGATGGCGGCGCCCAGGACCCGCACGTGGGGTCGGCGCCCCAAGATGGCGGCGCCCAGGACCCGCACGTGGCGTCGGCGCTCCAAGATGGCGGTGCCCAGGAAGCCCTCGTGGCCGCTGGGGGCGGAGCTAGTGTTGCCGGCGAGCCGGGTGGAGCAGCTGCGAGCGGAGGAGGTGAGGCGCGCAGGCCGGGTGCAGGAGGCCGGGGGCGGGGGGAGCAGATTCGCGCGGCGGGCAGGTAGGGACCGGGGGGGCCCGGAGAAGCGAGCCGGTCGGGAGCCGGGACCCGGGGGCGGGGGGGAGAAACGTGCGCGGCGGGCTCGCAAAGACCTGGAGGGGCCGGGGAGGTGCGCAGGATGGGCGCCGGGGCCCGGGGGCGGGGGGGAGAGGTACGCGTGGCGGGCAGGTAGAGACCGGGAGGGCCCGGAGAGGCGAGCCGGTCGGGCGCCGGGGCCCGGGAGCGGCGGGTGGCGGGTGGGAAGCGTGCCAGGAGGCCTGGCCAGGGTCATAGATGCGAGCGCTTTGATCTGCGACCTCCAGAGAGGAGGAGAGAGTCAGCGTCTCAGTTAAACTGAGTTCGTCTCTTTCCAGCATCCGCTGGCAGATCACGGGGGACAGCATCCCAGCCACGTAAGCGTCTCTGATCAGTAGCTCCATGTGCTCTGTAGCCGAGACTGCTACACAGGAGCAACTTCTCCCCAGGGCATAGATAGCCCAGGCGTATTAGCTTAGAGACTCACCGGGGACCTGCTTTCTGGTGGGCAGCAGATGTCGAGCGAATACCCTGTTGACCGGTTTGATGAATTGTCCTTTTAGCTTTTGTATAGCGTCATCATAATTCGTTTCCTCTTTGATTATTGCGTAGGCGTCGATACCCACGCTGCAGTGGAGGACGTGCAGCTTCTGTGCCCCGGTGGGGGGGGGGGGGGGGGGGTGGTTGTAGATGCTAGGAACCCTTCGAGGCAAGTCAGCCAGAGTTGGAAAAGTTCTGCAGAGTTCAGAGTTTGCGGGCTGATGCGGAGGCATTCGGGCTTGATGCGGAACTCCATCTTCAAAGTCGTAGTCTATTAAATTGATGTACCATCAATTGTACGCGAGGCGAGTGATTTACCAAAGTCCGGCTTTATTAGACTAGAACACAGCTCTGCGATCGTCTACAATGGAAAGGACGATCGTCAGGCGTCTGACCATTTATACCTCGTTAATAGAGGCGTGGTTAACTCAGCCTCTCGGCCAATCGGTCGAGAGGCACATGACCGACCAGGGCCAATGGTAAGCTGACGTTCTGGCCCAATGGCAGACAGGTATGCAGATCATATCACCACAATGTTGTCCAAGGTCTCTTTAGATTTTGATAGTGTAAGGGCCCGTTCTGTTTATTCTCTGTTTACAGTCTTATTTCCCCTTTTATTTTTATCATCACATTATTAATTCCATGGATGATTAATGGACTTGCCACTTTAAGACAAACAGCCTGTAAGAAGTCTGTACCTTTAATTAAAACAGAAGAATCTAGAAGGCTGTGCTGGTTTAGACTGATGATGGCAGACTAGCCAGCATTAGCGATGACTCGGTTTGATTGTTTTGGTTGGTGGTCAATAAATGGGCCCAAAAGGCTGTGCCCGGCCTGGCAACAGGTGGTGTTTGGATTTTATTCCACTGGAAGACCATTCAGAGTCCTGAAGTTCCAGTTTGGTTTCAGTTTTGATACTGGCAGTTAGATGAAAGGATATAACAAACTCGCTCCAAAAGTGATCCAACTAATTCACTCTAGGAGGCCACTGTGAGTGCTGACTCTTTCTCCAGCAAGTCTGGGTGCCATTCTGTGGAGACTGCAGAGGCCTGAAGTCAAACCACATACTGAGCGCAAGGTTTGATGTTAAACAGAGTGTCTCGACAAAAAGATAGATGCCTGAAGAAAAACCACAAGCTGAAGACCCAGTTTGATGAGAAATAAAGTGTCTCTCCAGAAAGCCTGCTGCCAGTGAGCACCGCATTTCTAACCTGCAGGGACCCTGAATGAATGACTCTACAAAGAAGACCTTTACCTGCTGAAAAACAGAGACTTTCACCAGCAAGCATGCAGTGAAGAAAGTGTGCTAAAGATCCACCATCTGAAGCAAATGCTCTTTTCTTTTGACTTTAATCTTTATTATTGTTACCCCTTTCCATCCCCCTCTTTTTTTGTATATGTGTGTGTATAGGTGGAGGATTGGATTTACTGCATAGTTCATGATAGTTCTTGGTGAATATAACAGTAATTTTGTTTGAACTTACAAACCTAGTGACAGTTATTATTGGGCAGACAAGGGCCAAAAGCTTTGGGAATTGTTATAAGAATTATTGATTAATTCACTTGTGTTGTGACTCTGGGGAGAATGAGGCTGGAATTGACCGTGCGCTTGCCCCCAGTGTCATAACAATAGCCAGAAGTCAACGTTTTGTGGTGGAGGCAGGTTGGGAGAGAACCTTTCTTTTATGGATGTTTAGTATAAGGCTTATGCTCTTGGATGCTGCGATGAAGGTGTTGATGATGTCTTGGAGCTCAGCCTCTGATTGTACGTAGGTGCAAACATGGTCTGCATCTTGTCGTTCAATGTCAGAGGATGGGATGACCTTTGATTTGGCCTGCAGGCATCAGGAGTTGAACAGATTCCCATTTGTTTATGCTGCTTCGCTCAATTCCAGCAACTTGCAGAGGGTGAGATTGAGCATTGCAGCAAGGAAGATAGAGAAGAACAATGGTGCGATAATGTTTGACCCAGGCCAAATGTGAATTGAGTCTGTGGTGGATCCACTGGTCTGGATCACGGCTTTGCACATCGTCATGGAACAGGCGAAGGATGGTGACAAACATTTGGGGCAGCCAAAATGGGGATGGGTGATCCATAATCTCTCCTGGCTGACAGTGTCAAAGAAGGCCATTCACAGGGGTTGGTGCTGTTCCGTACATTTCTCTTGTAGTTGCCGTGCAGTGAAGATCATCTCTGTTGTGTCCTTTAAGTGGGCGGAATCTGCATTGTGACTCTGGGAGGAGCTCTTCAGTCAGGAGGAGGTGGTTAAGGAAGATGCTTGGGATGATCTTCCTTGTGGCTGACAGCAGGACATTCCTCAGTAGTTATTGCAGTTGGACTTGTCACCTTTTTTGAAGATGGTCACAATTATGGCATTTCTGAGATCTGGCAAGTTCTCCTACTGGATAAGGGAAACTAGGTAATATATTCACAATGATAGTGTTTCCTTGCCATGTTTTAGTGCTTCCATGGGGACTCCATCTGCTCCTGATGCCTTGTTGTTCTTTAGTTGTCGGATGGCCTTTTCTACCTTGTGCTAGTTTGGGGCTGTGCTGAGATGGTGGTGGCTAGCATGTTGTCAGATAGAGTCTTCACTCTGTCTCTTGTTTGCCTTTTCATTCTGTTTCTCTCCTCCTTCGCTTCTGGGACATGGTTTGATGTACATACAAAACTATAAAAGCTTTAGCATAGCAGCTTAACAATTTAAACTTCCAATGTTAATGGTGGTGATCTTTGGAGGAATATTGCAAATTCAATACAGATAAGAATGGACCTTTAGTTTATTGCAGCAGGGTTGCTTACATTTATTCTTGAGTACAAAGAAGTCTGCACAAGTAGTGTAATAAACAAAAGCAACTTTGTCTTGTAATTTGTGGCTATTACTAACTTCTCCTAAGGATATATTTTGCCCAAATCATGACTAATTCCAACATTTGAGAGCAGGCCTTCCGGTAATTAACTAACCATATCAGGCGTCATTTAACATCACAGACTGAAAAAAAAATCTCTAATTAATTGCTCGTCATAGTAACAGCAGATTCTACGTCCAGATGTCAAATGGTTTTGTGATTCATTTCTACAAACATCTCAAGTGCTTAATTCCTGGAATTTGTTTCCATTAATATTCAATGAATACTAATAAGCCAGTAATCAACAGTAAATCCTTTCATATACTTCAAGTAGTTACAACTATAAATAATGTTTGAGCACGTACTTCTCTGCTTGTATCATTGTATTGGTGTACATACCTCCAGTCCAACTACCACACATCTCACAGCACCAAAAACAAAGTCACAAATTATATTTTATATATGTCACTATAATGATTTATACTTCCTCATCCCCTTTAACTTCCCTACAAAGGGAAATGGAGATGATGGAGTTAACTCTACAGCAGGGATATCTAACCTTCTGGAGCCTTGCCACATAACTAGAGAAGTGGAGTGTGTCTGATTGTTTTCATCGGACAGAATCATGATAAAGGAATACATCCAATTCCCAGTCTATTTAATATTTCTTGGACATGGCATTTCCATCTCTGTCTCTTCTTTCCCTCTCTTCTCTTGGACTTTTATTTCTGTCTTCATTCCTTCTGTTTTTTATTTCTCTCTGTTTGTCTCCTCCTTAACTGCTATCTCTTCTTCATCACTTCTGTTTATTTGTACCGCCCTTCAATTTCTGTTACAGCAATTTTAACCCAACTTATTCGCGGCAACAGTGTATGTGGGGGTTCAAATAGTATCGGGTACTCTCTACTCTCTCACCAACCTTTCTGAGCCACTGCCATTTTAACTGACCATTTTTTAGATTTTAGAACATAGAACATACAGTGCAGAAGGAAGCCATTCGGCCCATCAAGTCTGCACCGACCCACTTAAGCCCTCACTTCCACCCTATCCCCGTAACCCAATAACCCCTCCTAACCTTTTTGGTCACTAAGGACAATTTCCCATGGCCAATCTATGTAACCTGCACGTCTTTGGACTGTGGGAGGAAACCGGTGCACCCGGAGGAAACCCATGCACACACGGGGAGAATGTGCAGACTCTGCACAGACAGTGACCCAGTGGGGAATTGAACCTGGGACCCTGGCGCTGTGAAGCCACAGTGCTATCCACTTGTGCTACTGTGCTGCCCATTTTGGATCAACGAATAACACCAAACAGGAATGATTTATGCAAATTCCTGAAACCGTACTCGAGGAGTACGCCGCATGCCATATGGACGGCCTCAGGATGTTGTCTGAGGCCCTCCCCCCGATGCTCCGTGCCCAACTGGCTGAGTTCTCGATGGCATGGGTCCCTCAGGCTATTTTCTGTTGGAAACTCGACGTGGCGCCTGTGGATTGCGTCCAGCGCCGCTACAGTCGGGGGAGAGCCGATCCGCTGGCAGGGGGGGGCTTTGGCAGGGGTTGGGGGCACTGATGGGGGGTGGTCCGGGCGTGATGAGCCTGGCCAAAGGGCAGCACTATTTGGTAGGCTGGATCCGCGCACGGCCAGCGCCATGTTGCACGGCGTGGCCGCCACCGTGGGCATTTACCCGGCAATTATCGGCCATACCGGCAGCTAGAGCCGGGTGCTCTGCGCTGCGTACCTGCTAGCCCCCCATCAGACGTGGGATCGGTGTCCGTTTTGCGCCGTTTTTTGCGTCGTCAAAGGCCACATTTCCCATGCCAGCATCAGCACTTAGGGCGGAATTCTCCGCAAGGCCCGACGCCGTCGTGAAACCCGGAGAGGTTCACGACGGCATTGTAAGACTCTCCCGGCCCCCTATTCTCCCCTCCCCGGGGGGATAGGAGGGCCGTACCGGGAAACTCGGCCGCCGGCCCTTGTCCCTGGCTTCAAGGCCCGGCGCGCCAAGAATGACGCCGCGGCGGCGCCTAATGACGTCAGCCACGCATGCGCGGGTTGGGCAGTTCAAACCCGCGCATGTGCGGTTGCCGTCTTTCCCCTCAGCCGCCCCGCAGGACGTGGCAGCTTGATCTTGCAGGGCGGCGGAGGGGAAAGAGTGCGTCCCCTTGAGACGCTGGCCCGACGATCGGTGGGCACCGATCGCGGGCAGTCCCCTCCCGAGCACGGTCGTGGTGCTCGATCCCCGATCCACTCCCCCTAGGTCCCACACTTACCTGGCGTGCCATGTTCACGACGGCAGCGACCAGGTGTGGTTGCCGCAGGCGTGAACAGGTCGGGAAGGGCAGGCCGCTCGGCCCATCCGGGCCGGAGAATCGCGGGCCGGCGTGAAAAACGGCGGCCCGCGTTTCGCCGAGCGGCGTGTCGCAAAACCGGACACGCCATTTTGGGGGGGTGGGAGAATAGCGGGAGGTGCGGGAGCGGACCTCCCGCTATTCTCCCACCCATCGTGGTTGCGGAGAATCGCGCCCTTAGTCTCAGAATCGGGAAATCCAGCCTACGATCGTTCTGATGCAGCTCACTCAATCAGAGGATTTTTTGTCCAGGAGAGTTTCCTGTTTTAAAATTGCTGCTTTCATACTTTCTTTCACTTCCTCTCACAACAATTAGTATGTTTTTGGTCCTTCGGACGTTTTTAATTATTGATTTATTTCTGGGTGGAGGAATACTTGGATGAGCAATCGCCATCACGACCACCAAGTGAGCCTTTCAGGGTGGGAGTGGGGGGAGAGGAGGTTTACTTACAGAAGGACCAGAAAGTCACCTCCTTGTACCCGACTGTCTAAGCAGTCATGCAAGCTATTTCAGGCTTTCTAGTGTCACAAACGGTACTTGTCCACTGGACCAAGGGACATGCTTCACTACTGGCTCTCAAAGTTACCAGAACCTTGAATTTATTTCCTTTGGGATCCTTTCATCCTACAATGTATCATTTTCTGGCATTAAGCTGGTAGCAATGCCCTCTTTGCCAGGGCTTGGCAACACATTACCTTTCCTATTGACCTCAGCAGTCAATTGGATAGATCGGTGCTCTGCAACAGTGGCCACCTTTCCTCACGTACGACAGCACATCATGGACTGCACATATCACTATCAGGACACCAAAGCACAAGCCAGCAGCATATGAAAACAGATGGGGCTACCACTCCATCAACGTGCAGCTGGTAGTTGACCATAGGAATACCAACAATCAAGTTTTCATGCAGTATCGGCAATGTTCCTTTTCGACGTAAACGTACCAAACACACAATGATTGGTGAAACAATTATATGAGGTTGTTATTTGAAGATAAGACTATATACAGGTAGATTTACTAATCTATCATCCTCCCCGTACTCGATCATGTCTGAGATGTAGATATAGGTCAAAACCAGGGGCAACATGAATTATTATAGAACATGTCATAAGAATGTGGAAGTAGAGATTCAGATGTCATGAACTCTGGTGTGGTCAGTGCAAAATGACCCAGAAAGAAGGCAGGATTTTCTGGCCATGTCGTGGTGGGCCTCGCCACAAGAGATTCAGCGGTCCAGACAACAGTTAATATCCTCCTTAGGGCAGCTCAAGTAAGTCACCAGCTCTGTTCCTCTGGTATCATGCGTGTCCCTCGCTCTTCACATCACAACTCCACTCCCATAGAGGCCAATCAAAACCTACCTGCCTACATCCCCCTCACATTCAACGCTGCACCAAACCCCAATACTTGTATTGTCCTCTTTGGCCAGGTGCCTTGCACACACACACACACCACCAGCTACAGACACCCTGGGTGGGATTCTCCGGCTTCAGTATTGACGTTGACGCAGGATTCGTGGACTTTCACGACAGCAAAACTGGCGGCGAACCTGGATCAATTCAGCAACTGGAGGGGCTAGTACAGGCGCCACGTGGAACACAATCGATGCCAATAAAAAACAGTGCGGGATTTGCCAGGTCCGTGATTGACACCCGGGAGGCTGACAAGCTGCATACACACATGACAGTTCCCACACACACTCATCCCAGCCAACAAGATGGCACTGGTTGCGCTGGTGCAAGCCCATCCCGCTGATGGGTCGGCTGGGGCCAGAAGGCACTTCGGGGGATGCCCTGGGGGGCACCTATGTGACCTGCGGCCCTAAGTTCACAGTGGGCAGTTAGTGGTGTGCGCAGCTACATGGTTGCCTTGCCGACTGCGGCAATGGTGTCTGTACCCATCCATTCAAACCACACAGCTCACCTCCGCTGCTTCCCCCGGCCCTGGAAGAAGCCCCCCACGATTTTTAAAAGCACATTGAACTGAGCCATCGGGAACTCGGCCCATCGGAGGGGGAGCATCACATAGGCCCCGGAGAATACTGGGTCGGGCCCGTTAATGACATGTAAATGGTGCGTTCCGGGCATTGATGCCGCTGTTGAGATTACGTGGAATTCCAATTTGGCGTTAAATCGGCGCCTGCTGCAATTTTGGCGTCGGAATGTATTCTCTGCCCAATCGCGTTTTGAGATTTTGGCTCCAGCCAATGGCGAATCCCACCCCCTGTGCAATTCACCTCCATGCGTCTCACCATATCCTTTATGTGTCAGCTAGGAAAAGTGAAGAGAGCTGGAGAAGTCTGGAGGGGCATCTCGGACCTGAGGGCTCTCACTCGCCCCGAGCAGAGGGTGATGGAGCTAGCCAAGGAGGTGCAGGAGGGGGCTATAACTGGCACAGAGGTTGGCATGTGGCAACCAAGTGAACCCCTAATGCAAAATGATGCCCCAAAAGCAAGTGAGTCACCCCTCACCCCCAGACCACTCCTTCCCAAGATCTCACCATGTCTCTTGGCCTTTATCTTGCAGGATCACCATCAGACCATGCCTGTCTCTCTGTGGTACCTCTCCCCCAGCCACAAACTGAGCATACCCCAGAGCACCAGTCTGGGGAAGACACCAACTGCTGTCACCTGAACCCTTTACTTCAGAGACTATTACGTTGGTGGGGCATTTTAATGAGGAGGCTCTTGGGTCACCTTCTGGTGCGCACCTCACACATGCTGTCGCGCATCTAGTGGAGGTAGGGATTCCCAAGGGAGCAGACAGTAGGAAGACTGCCTGATCCCAGGAAACTGCTGTAATCCGGACATATTGTGCTCCTGGAAAGTATGATCCCAACACTGGTGGAGATGCAGTGCGGTGCCAGTATTTGCAGGAGGGGGTGTCAGCAACTTTCCATTGCTTGCAAGTGCAGCTGGAGGAGTCCAACCACCTTTAGGTGCCGACACTGCGTGGTACCGAGGCCAATACTGAATGGGTGGTGTTTGCAGTGGAAGCCTTGGCTCAAAAATCACAGCCATGCGTCAAGACATCCAAGGCAGTTGATGGTTGAGGCTCAGGACAGGGGAGCCCAGTCATAGGCAGCCATTTACCGGGCCCATTTGGACATTGCGACAGGGCTCCAGAGCTTGGCCCATTCACAAAGGATCATGGCTGAGGGCATTGAGAGCATTGTCTGGGTGCTGACTGACCTGGGCCAGTCACAAAGGGATGTATCCCAATCCCAGAGGGACATGACTGAGGCAGTGAGGTACATGACTCACTTACTGAGGGACGTGGTCCAGATAAGGGCGGGCCTCCAGAATAGCCAGTGCCTGGTGACAATTGAGCCTCTGGTGCTCACTCTGGCCTCAGCGCCATTCCGGGGGCCATTGAGCACCCCAAGGGAGGAGGAAGTGATAGAGCCCATGCTGGTGCCCCTTGCAGCGGAGGTTCTGAAACACCTCAGTGCTTCTGAATGCCCCATATCTAACACTAGTGCACCTGATAGGCAGCGGGCAGAACAGGGTGACACCTTGCTGCCTGTGACACCCAAAAGTCAGCTGGGCCCATCCAATTCCAGGCCCTTCAGAGAAAGGCCTTTAAAAGGCATCTCAGGTTGTAGATCTGAGTAGATGCAATACAACTGAGCAAGCACTAGAGGAAGCACGGAAGAGCTATAAATACACAGGGACAGGAAGTGAGGACACACTTCACGGAAGGCAGAACTGGTAACAGGACCCAGACACAGGCAGGCAGCATTTGAGGTAGCCGTAAGTTAAGCTCTGAAGACAGAACAAATTCACAATAAAGCATCTTCTCCAACTTTGAGACTACGAGCTTTATTAAGACACGAGGAACAACACATGGTACCAGGAGTTGCTTCAGACGCTTACTACAAGACAACTCAGCTGCAGACACAGAAAGACCAAAATGGCAAGAAAAACTTCTACTGGACATTCGTCTTGGGAAGACATCGCTTATTCGAGGATGTGGCTTGGACGCCCACCTCAGCTGGACATGATCGCCAATGTAAGAAATGTCTGGAAAATATTTAAACAAATGTTCGATTTTTATATCATAACTAATGATGTAGCAGCAGCCTCAGATGAAATTAAAATAGCAATGCTCATCGCAGGACATTAAGCTAGGAAAGTATATAATGGATTTAAATACTCAAAAGATGAAGACAGCAACAACTTACAAATAATACTAAAAAAATTTGAAGAGTACTATATGGAATTTGAACAGCACGGTATGCTCAGAGGCCAAACTGCACAGAGACTGAGTGGTGCAAAACTTAAACAATCACTAAAACAGAAAAGGTTCAGTCAAGAAATCGCGAGTGAAAAGTACGGATCAAAAAGAAGAAATAACTTGAATTTTTCACAAAGCCAAAACGCAGAAATCCAGTACAAATCGAAAGGAAAAGGTAACTTACAACTTTCAGAAAGAAAAAACGCTGAAATCCGCGATAAAATGGCGTCGGAGCACATTTTACGGTCTCTGGAAGACAAAGAACTAAAATCTGCGTCTGCGCATGCGCAGGAAACAGAAGCCGTGCATGCGCAGTTTAAAAAAGTTTGTGTTGCTGATCGTTATGCGCATGCGCAAGCCGCGCATGCGCAGTCTCAAAACGTTTTGGTCGCAGATCGTTACGCGCATGCGCAAGCCGCACATGCGCAGTGGACACAAAACCGCACAGTAAAGGAAGGCCGATTTGTGCATGCGCAATCGATTCCTACGCATGGCGTCATGAGCGTCATGACGTCTGAGGATCCGGACCACGCCTACTTAAAAGGGAAATGCCTGAAAATTGAAAACAAGATACTTAAAGCTGTAAAACCAAATTTTCTTGCCACAGAAGACAGAAAAACGCATGAACTTAAACCAGCAGTTGAAAATAACTCTCACAACACCCTGGAAAAAGCAGTCTGCACCACCCAAAGTGAAGAGAACAAAAAGAAATCTGAAACAAAAAAGATGATTTGTTTTTCGAACAATACTACTCAGACATGGCTGAGTTATTCGGATATGCAAAAAATGATGAAGACAACGATGCCAAATCCGAAGCAAAAAAAGATGATTTGGTTTTCGAAGAATACTACTCAGACATGGCTGAGTTATTCGGATATGCTGATCACAGCATCAGCGACACGGTCGCAAAGCTCAACACGAATCTACTCGTGGTAGATGAATCCAACACCATGGTGCCATGGCAGATCGTCGATACATTGGATGACAGCAATACCCAAGACGAAGACGACGCCACACAGAGAGCACAGAAAGACTCCACAGAGAGAGCGATGACAGGCTCCACAGTGAGAGTGATGAAAGACTCCAAAAGGGAAGCAAGCAAACACTCCCTGCCGAACACCATGCATGAACAAGACCATGAAGGTCAACCCGCCGTATCTGAGCAACCGCAAGCAGACTATGAAAGTCTACCAAGCTCACATAATCAAGAAGAAGACAATGTACATCTACCCACTGCATGCGAAAACAGTGACAAGGTGATCACACTCGACATACAGGAGGTACAGGATCACAGCGAGACTGACAGTTCTCAGCTTGTCTGTACAGAAGCACAGAGTAGGGCCACCCAAGAGTCCAGAGAGACCACGCCAATAGAAACCATGCAGATTTTGACTCCAGAAGAGGAGCACCAAGAGTCCAGAGAGACCACGTCAATTGAAATCATGAATATTTTGACTCCGGAAGAGGAGCACCAAGAGTCCAGAGAGACCGCGTCAAATGAAATCGTGAAGAAGTTGACTCCAGAAGAGGAGCACTAAGAAAGCAAAGATGAGGAATCAAATCCACCACAAATGACTGATGTCACCAGCAACAATGCAACATCTGATCATTCTCACCATTCTCGAGACAAAACGTTCAATGTAACAGATTCCACAAAGGACACTCGCACCAATAACTGTGACAATGACTCAAATTATCCACACGGGACACTCATTGAGCATAACAAGAAAAACAAAAGCCACAAGAAGCACAGCAGAAATGAGAACAACAACAGCAAGAACAAAAGCAACATGAAGTGCGATAAGAACAACAAAAATCGCAAGAAGCACTGCAGAAACAAGAACAACAGCACCAACAAAAACTACAAGCACAACGACAAAAACTACAAGAAGAACATCAAAACCAACAAGAAGCATAACAAAGATAGCGACAACAACAAAGACAGAAACAACAAAAACAGCAACAAGAACGGCAATGAAAACAACAAAGACAGGAACGACAGAAACAACAGCAATGAAACAACGACTTGTACAAAATGGTACAACTCTGCACATGAAGGACAATGCCACATCACACTGCAAAACAATGACAAGACTACAAACATGCCATGGGATGACAACGAATTGCACAAACGCACATCTGCTCCAGAACAAGCAAGCACACCAGCTTTCAAGGCAGATGACATACTAAATCGATACCACAAGCACAGAAAAAAGTCCATATCAGTCAACATCAGTGGTTCGACCATGCAAACACCATGGGATGACGTATTGGTTACTTAAAATAACAAGAACACTGACAACATTCACAACGGAGTTGCAATATCAATATCACCATGTCAACAACAACAAAACAAAAAACTCAGTGAACAAATTAATCAAGTTTGGACTCATAAATGTTTTTATTAAGATTGGACTCATAAATATAACTTGGTTTTGTAAAATATGCAATAGCACCATCACTTGTATAGATACACATATCATAAGTAACTGTTTTGTACAATTTTCTTTAACGATGTACAGAAAATATGTAAAGAGAAAAGGGGGATGTGGTGATTGTAGATCTGAGTAGATGCAATACAACTGAGCAAGCACTAGAGGGAGTACGGGAGAGCTATAAATACACAGGGACAGGAAGTGAGGACACACTTCACGGAAGGCAGAACTGGTAGCAGGACACAGACACACAAGCAGGCAGTATTTGAGGTAGCCGTAAGTTAAGCTCTGAAGACAGAACAAATTCACAATAAAGCATCTTCTCCAACTTTGAGACTACGAGCTTTATTAAGACACGAGGAACAACACAGGCCCATCCAATTCCAGGCCCTTCAGAGAACGGCCTTTAAAAGGCATCTCAGGTCAGAGGGCAAGCCAGCTGAAAATAGCGTTTGAAGATATCCTGCCAGAGTTTTTGCACGGATTTGGATCACAGTCAGATCTGTTCTGTAAAGCAGTGTCAAGAGATCTCTTTTTCAGCGAATAACTCTGGAAAGCATGTATTCCTCTGTGCCACTGGCATTTAGGGTGGATTGAGAGCCTAGATGGTCTTATTTTGTTTAAGTGGAAATAAGGACAGCAAGTAAGGGTATTGAATAGCATTGTTTAAGGGGTAATTCTAAGTTATTTCCTGGTGAGATGTGAAAGATTTTAATACTGTGTTAGTAATAAAGTTTGTTTTAATATACCATATCCCTATTTCTTCATGAAATCACACCTGGAGCGAAAAATTATTTCCTCACGGTCTTACAAAATTAAAATAAAATATTGGGATTTCAGTCTAGTATCCCAGCCACTGTTGGGGTCTGTTCCAGGATCGTAATAATATACAGAATATAATGTATTTCTCTCAGATAAGTGGCCTGGCTGTACCATTACAGGATCCAGTTTACAATTTTTTAACCCCAAAATGAAAAAAATACAAAAAATCGAGGCAACAATAATTCTAAGCAGACATTCCTCAGCGTATGTGTGGGCCTGTAAGGCTCTCCCTAAAACCTTTCCTTCATTGCACACAGGAGACATCCCCAGAAAAGAGGCAAAAGTATAAGACAGAATGAGAATGGGAGCCAAAAGCCCCTCCTGCATTTTGATCCCACCCATGAAGACATAAACCACTCACTCCAGCCGTAGCTGGATTGCCGAATATCTTTACTGAGTTGTCGGATGCCACCTTCAGTGTCGCAGGATAAAGCAGGGCATAATTCAGACCAACCGCTTTGAGTCGTTTTCTAACTTCATCGCGGCCTCAACGTTTCTGTTGCATCGCTGCCAAGAAATCTTGGAAGAAAGAGACCCTTGTCCCCTCATAGAGTCAGATCCTACCACACCTCACCACTTCCAAAACTCTTTGGTGATCTCCGAAGTTATGAAAATGGATAATTACGGGCTTGTGGTGCTGATTGTCCTTAGACCTCAAAAGACCTCCCGGCAGCAGCGGTACTCATTTATCATGATAAGGTAAGGAGTCCTAAAGCATAGATTACTGTCATAGACATGTGGATAAGAAGAAAGTACGGATATCTATCATGCAGCCCCAATACCAAACTACCAAGTGCACCCCTTAGCTAGAAGGAGCCTGCTGAAGGGTGTTTACCATTCAAAATAAATGGAAGTCCATGAGAATCCTGAGGATAAAACATTCAATATAGTGCTCGATTGCTAACACCTCCCTTCTAACATGATAAATAGCAACATAAGATCAAGACGGAAGCAGTATAACAGGGATAGAGTTGGATTTTACAGTGAGCTGCAGACTTCAAGTTTATTGCCTTCCATGGATTTCACAAAAGCCAAGGCCTTAGCTGGAATGTCAAATGTCTTTACTGAGTTGTCAGGTTCCACCCTCAGTGTCGCAGGATGAAGCAGGGCATAATTCACGCCAACCGCCTTGAGTTGTTTTCCAACTTCATCAAGGCCCCTACACGTCTGTGGCTTCGCCACCAAATTGGGGATGATGTTTGTCCCGAGACCTCAAAGACAGGATACAATGTGCCCTTTCCAATATGCCCAGCTTCCGTATCCAGCTTAAGAAAACGAGGCAAACAGCTCTCAAAAGAATTTAATGGGGAGCTTACCCTCCACTCCTAGCAAACCGACGACCTGGACATTTTTGTTACGACCTCGGTTCTCCAGATCCTCCAGGATTTCTGACATGCCACATAGCTGGTTTTCCAAGGATTGCAAGTGGGTCTCAGCTGAGAAAGTGACATTGTTTGGCAGTCAGGATTTTCTCTTCTGTTTCATCAAACCTCTTATTAATATTCTATAGCTGTATTGGACATAACTAATGTAAGGGTTTCTCCAACACCCAAATGTATATGTACCTCCCCAGTTCTCCCCCCCCCCCCCCCCCCCACAAACAGGTGCCTACTTGTGTGTTAAAAACATAATATTGCCAACTGTACAGAGTTGCTGTTGTTGATCTAGTGCATAATACCCTACCAGCTTTTTTCTGTGTTTTCTTCTATATATACATATATTTTATTCTGTGTACATAACTGTAAATATACTTTGTTCAAAAATTCTATAAAAAACATTTATAAAAAAAAATTCTGTAGCTCAGTCTCCTGAGCATTAATATTCTGTCCCAATAAGCCAAATTTATCATCAATGGCTTTAATGCTGTTTGCAGACCTCAGCAGCAATTCCTTCCAGAATGTCACATCAAGTGCTCGAGGATCAGGTCTTCATCTCGAGGAGTCAGCTCCACCCCGGTTGCATCAGACCTTTTGTCGCCAATTTTCTTAAGGATTCCTTGGCATTTTGTCAGCAACACTTAGCTGGAAATCTACTCGGGGCACAGTATGGAGTATTCACCCCCGGATTAGGTAAGCATGTGCCACGTAAACAGGATAAATGAGTGGATTAAAGGACGAGTAGCGGCAGAGCCCATGGAAGCGCTACTATTCCAGTGCCTGCATCACGTGATCTACCACTGCAGTGGCAGTGAAGCAACAGTGATATATTTCCAAGTTAGGATGGTAAGTGGCTTGGAGACGAACCTGCTGGCAGTGGTGTTCCCCTGTGTCTGCCGCCCTTATCCTTCCAGATTGAAGTGGTTGAGGGTTTGGCAGGTTCTGTCTAAGGAGCTTTGGTGAGTTTTTGTCGTGCACCTTGTTGTTGATACAGACTGCTGTCACTGTGCATCAGTGGTGGGGGGAGTGAATGTTTGAGGAAGGGGTGCCAATCAAGCGGGGCTGCTTTGTCGTGGATGGTCAAACTCCTTAAGTGTTGTTGGAACTACACTCACCCAGGCAAATGGAGAGCATTCCATTACATCCCTGACTTGTGCCTTGTAGATGGTGGACAAGCTTTGGGAGTCAGGAGTTACTCCCCACAGGATTCCAAGCCTCTGACCTGCTCTTCTCGCTGCAGTATTAGATTCAGCGATGGTAATGCAATTGAATATCAAGGGGCAATGTTTACATTCTCTCTTGTTGGAGATGTTCCTTACCTGGTACTTGTGCGTTGAAAATGCAACTTGTCACCCCAAGCCTGGATATTGTTTAGATCTTGCTGCATTTGAACATGGACTGTTTGGTATTTGAGGAGTCATGCATGGTGCAATCCTCAGCAACCATTCACACTTCTGACCTTGGAATGGAAGGAATGTCATTGATAAAATAGTTGAAGATGATTGGGTCTAGGACACTACCCTGAGGAACTCTTATGAGATGATTGAACTCAACCATCTTCCTTTCCGCTGACTCCAGTTTTGCTTGGGCTTCTTGATTCCACACTCGGTCAAATGCTGCCTTGATGTCAAGGGCAGTCACTCTCGCCTCACCTCTGGAATTCAACTCTTTGGTCCATGTTTGGACCAAGGCTGCAATGAGATCAGGAGCTGAGTGCCCCTGGTGGATAACAAACTGTGTGTCCCCGAGTGGGTTATTGTGAAGCAAGTGCCACTTGTTAGCACTGTTCATGGCCATTTACATCACTTTGCTGATGGGGCGGTAAATGGTTGGGTTGGATTTATCCTGTTTCTTGTGTACAGGATAAATTTGGGCAACTTTGCACATTGCTGAATAGATGCCAGTATTGTAACTGTACTGGAACAGCTTGACTAGGGGCACAGCAAGTTACAGAGTACAAGTTTTCAGTACAATTGCCAGAATATTGTCAGGGCCCATAGCCTTTCCGGCATCCAATGCCTTCTGCTATTTCTTGATATCACAGGGAATGAATCAAATTGGCTGAAGATTGGCAATTGTGAAGCTGGGGACCTCCTGAGGAAGTTGAGATGGATCATCACTTGGCACTTGTGATTGGAGATTGTTGCAAATGCTTCAGCCTCTTATTTTTCACTGATGGCTCTTCTATTATTGAGGACGAGGATGTTTGTGGAACCTCTTCCTCCAGTGAGTTGTTTAATTGTTTGCTCAGGACTGGATGTGGAAGGACTGCAGAGCTTAGACTTAACTCAGCTATCTATCACTTGCTGCTTATGCTGTTTGGCACAAAAGTAGTCCTGTGTTGTAGCTTCATTAGGTTGACACCTCATTTTTCGGTCTGCCTGGTGCTGCTCCTCGGATGTCCTCTTTTAACCTTCATTGAACCATGATCGACCTCCTGGCTTGGTGGTAATGGTGAGGGATATGCCAGGCCATGAGAGTATAGCTTGTGGTTGAGTGCAATTCTGCTGATGCTGGTGGACCACATTTTTAAATAACCTTTATTGTCACAAGTAGGCTTACATTAACACTGCAATGAAGTTACTGTGAAAAAGCCCCAGGTCACCACATTCCGGTGCCTGTTCGCGTACACAGAGGAAGAATTCAGAATGTCCAAATTACCTCACAGCACGTCTTTCGGGACTTGTGGGAGGAAACCGGAGCACCTGGAGGAAACCCACGCAGACATGGGGAGAACGTGCAGGCTCCGCACAGACAGTGACCCAAGCCGGGAATTGAACCTGGGACCCTGACGCTGTGAAAAAATAGTGCTAACTACTGTGCTACCGTGCCGCCCCATGGTTGCCCAGTCTTGAGTTGCTAGATCTGTTCAAAATGTATCTCTTTTAGCATAGTGGTAGTGCCACACAACATGATGGAGGGTATCCTCAGTGTGAAGATGGGACTTTGTCTCCACAAGGACTGTGCTGTGGTCACTTCTACCGATACTGTCATGGACGGATACATCTGTGGCAGGCAGGTGAAAATGAGGTTGTATGTTTTTCCCTCTTGTTAGTTCCCTCACCAATTGCTTCAAACACAGTCTAAAAGTTATGGCCTTTAGGACTTGCCAGCTTGACCTTTCATATTGTTATTGAGTAACATTGAAGTCCCCCACCCAGAGTACATTCTGTGCCATTGCCACCCTCAGTGCTTCCTCCAAGTAGTGTCCAACATGGAGAAATATTGATTTATCAGCTGAGGGGTAGGGGGTGCAGTATCTGATAATCAGCAGGAGGTTTCCTTGCTCATTGAGCTTATGCCATGAGACTTTATGGGCCTGGAACCGAGGTTGAGCACTCCCAGGGCAATTCCCTCCTGTCAGTATACCACTATGCCACCACCTCTGCTGGTTCTGTCCTGCTGTTGAGACAGAACACACCCAGCGATGGTCATGGTGGTGTCTGGGACTTTATCTGTAAGGTATGGTATGGCTAGTGGTCAGGCTGTTGCTTGACTATTCTGTGGAATAGCTTTCTTGTTTTTTCACAAGCCCCAGAAGTTAGTAAGGAGGACTTTTCAGGGTAGACAGTGCTGAGTTTGCTGTTGTCGTTTCCAGCTCACTGAGCTAAATCGCTGGCTTATAAAGCAGACCAAGCAGGCCAGCAGCACGGTTCGATTCCCGTACCAGCCTACCCGGACAGGCGTCGGAATGTGGCGACTAGGGGCTTTGCACAGTAACTTCATTGAAGCCTACTCGTGACAATAAGCGATTTTCATTTTTTCATTTTCATTTCAATGCCAGGTGGTCTGTCAGTTGCATTCCTTATCCAATTTTCTGTAGTGGTTAGATACAACTGAGTGTCCTGCTAAGCCATTTCAGAGGGCATTTAAAAATCAACTACATTGCTTAGACCTGGAGTCCCATGTAGACCAGCCCAGGTAAGGACGGCAGATTTCTTTCCCTAATGGACATTAGTCCTACGAATGGTGAAAGTGAACTCTCTGTCCTTGCTATCCAACCCGTCGTCTCTTTTTCTGTGACACCCAACCCAAACCTACCCTCACTCACCTATGGTCTGATTCTACCACCACTCCCACTGCCTTCAGTGGACAGCTGCCGGCCTCTGATTGGCCAGCATCTCTTGGGAGGGGATGATTTCCCGGTCTTTGATCCTGGGGAAGGTCTCCCACTGGTCCTTTATGTGTCTGATTGGCACATAAATATTGTCAGCCTTCCCTAAAATAAGACCCCTCGTCACCACGATTAAATATCGTTCACAACTTCTAAATTTGCAGGTAATAATACTGAACAGGACTGAAACAAATTACAAGACATCAATAAACATGCAGAATGGCAAATTAATTTTAACGTGGGACGTGTGCGGCATTACATTTTGGTGAGAAAAATAAAAGACAGTAGCATATTACTGGGAAAATCAGAATCCAATTGGGACTCAGGAGGAAAGGAATCTGGGGGGGGTACAAATACATAAGCTACTAAAAGTGGTTATAAGACTGTTATCGAATTAGCAAACTAAGCAGTAAGATTTAGTATAGAACTGAAAAGTAAGGAAGTTATGTCAAACTGGTGTTAAACCTTTGTTCGACCATCCTTCGAGCCATATTATAAAAAGGATGCAGAGGCACTGGAGAAGGTGAAAAAAGGATTCACAAGGATAATACTAGAACTGCAGGGCTACATTTATTTGGATGGGATGAACAAGTTGGGACTCTTTTCAATTCAAATGAATAGGCTGGGGGAAGTGATATAGGACAGGTCTTTACAATTTTGATGGAGTAGAGAGAGAGAAATACTATTTCTGGTGAGGACCATAACTTGAAGCTATCAATCTATGCTCGTCACTAAGGAATCAAATCAAGAATTCAGGAGAAACGTCTTTGCCTAGATAGCAGATAGTGTGAGAATGTGGACCTTGCTACCACAGGGCACGATTGAGGCAAATGGAATTGATACATTTAAGCAGAAGTGAAATAAGAATGGGAAAGAGAATGGAATAGAACAGGGATTATCAAAGTGGGGGTCGCAATCCTCGGGTGGGTCCCGGGCGGCTGTCGGGAGGGTCACTGAGCCATCCATCACGGGACTCCTGATCGCGGGAATTCAGGCACAACGGCCACAGCAGCTGCTGTTAAAAATGCCGGCTGTGACCGGTTTTAAAAATGCCGGCTGTGACCGGTTTTAAAAATGCGGGCGCACTGCTCATGGGTGCCCACTCATCAGTGCGCATGCCCAGAGCGAAACACCGCCTCCTCCTGACGCCAGGAGACGATTTAAAAAAAAATTCAATTCAGTCTTCCTGCATCTGTCTTGAATATGTTCAATGGTTGAGTCGGCAGAACTCTCTTTGATAGTGAATTTGATAGGTTATGTATGAACTGGCGTGGGTCATGAAGATTGGCCGCCGTGGCTCGCGAAGGTTGGCCGGTGTGGGTCGCGAAGGTTGGCCGGTGTGGGTCGCGAAGGTTGGCCGGTGTGGGTCGTGAAGGTTGGCCAGTGTGGGTCGCGAAGGATAGCCGGTTGGTAAAAATGGGTCCCGGGCAAAAAAGTTTGAAAAACACTGGAATAGAGCGTTCTGCTAATTGAGTTAGATGAGGAAGGATAAGGGGAGGCTTGAGTGGAGCATAAATAGCTCTTGGGTGTACATGCTATGCAATTATTAGCGATCTTCCTTTTTTCAGATGCTAGCAAATCTGCTTTACAAGAATTTCTGTTTCTATTTCACACAGAGAACTGAAATACTTGGGTTCTAGCTGTTCAAATATTAGCAATGCTTTTGAACATAGTTAAAAAAAGCCTTATGTTTGACAGCGCAGTCAGACTATACAGAGCGAGTTGAACCTCCAAGAGGATTTGTGGATGTTTGTGAATGAAGAAAGCTTATCCAGGATACTTCAGATAGGGAGAAAAATATAATTTAACACTGAGTGTTGCACATTAATGATACATACAGCATGAAAATACATACATGATGAAATCATCACAAGAAGAACTCTGAACAAGTAAAAATAAAATTTCTTCCAAATCTCATATGGCATTTTTCCCAGCTTGTTTTTTTTTTGGTGAAAATTATTATTTTTTCATCCCCATTTGGTGCTATCTCATTAGGGCAACAACTCAACTGTGCGCATGATGAACCACAGGCCATTAAATCATGCTCATCAAACTGCAGCAGTTATTGGTTCTAATGAATTCCAAGACATGGTGTGTCATTTCCCAGTATGTTCCACTGTGATATTAACCTAGAAACAAGTCAAGGATGATATAGGTTTAAAAAAACAGAATTAAATAAATATGGATTCATATCTGAGAAGTTATTGACTGACAACTGAAATTTAGTTCAATATTTGTAGTTGCAGATTAATTTGAAAACTTTTGAACATGATCTTAAAGATTGATATTTGAGGCAGAGTGGAAGTCTCTTTCTATCTCCCAGTTTGTTTCATCTCGCTGACCTATGCTGGTATATAGTTTCACACACCCAACAGTTTTTCTTCTTTTGTAAATTGAGATTCCGCATGTTTTTTTTACTAACCCTAGCCCTGTATGTCTATCAGTGGCCAACATCATTGGATCCTTGATTGAATTTGCAGCTCCTGTTTGACAAGTTGGGTAGCACATAAAAATATACATATTAGTCCCACAGGTGATTGTGATCAGAAATGGGATATCTGCCCGATTTCTTTCCAGTTGATTAATACTGCTGGTACAGAACTCAGCCAAAGCCTGTGATTTCTACTTATCTTTCTGCCAATTAGCCTTACTATCTATTGATCTTTCTGTTTCTTTACATTTCCATCTAACATCCCTTCCATCTATGTTTGTATAGTTCCATGCCTGCATTCTACAGTAAATACATTTCCCCACCCCATAACCTTTGAAAACACGTACTGCTTCTCTCATATTATGTGAGATTAGACTTGAAGTTTCCTCACTAATTTGCCTGATCAAAGTACAGGATACATGTTTCAAAGCCTGCAGATGCTAATTAGTCAAAGCATCTGACAGATATGAGAGTTGCTCATGTCAAAACAAAAATAAAACAGAAAGTGATTCACGATTCACTAAAATACCTAGCAATAGCATTTCTGTGCTTATATCACTTAGCACAGTTGTGGGCAACCTGCGGCCTGGGGGCCACATGCAGCCCATCTGGGTTCTGAGTGCGGCCCACAAGACATTTTGTTGACTGTTTCCGATGCGCGGGTTGCCACATTCCGCTCATTTCCATCCGCGGAATGTTTTTCCTACTGGTATGACTGAAGTGATACAGATGCAAAGCAAGGGCAAGTGAGGTGAGTGCTAATCGCTCACAACATTGACTGCGAGAGTCTGTGTCCAAAGTGTAAATATTTATTTTGTTTTTATCATTTGAAGTTGTCAATAATTCAATTAATATATAAATGTTTAAGCATTTTCTATGATTCGTTATGAAATATTCGGCATGTATTAATTATATTTAATTTTATTCATGGGATCATACTAGTGAACAAGCCCATTTTCGATCTTGTAGCCCATTGAGATAAAGGAGGGTCACTAATGCGGCCCACTTACTAGTCTAGGTTGCCCATCACTCACTTAGAACATGGAGGTTAATACACAGATTCAATCAATTTATTGGTGAGCTACCTTACAATAAATTATCCCACAGAAATTCATATCAAACTTTTTTGGTAGATGAATACAATAGTATATATATTGTTATTTTCCTCACATTCTTTTTTTTTGCCAAAATCTGTCTTGAGCTCTTGGTCTCTCTTAATGTTACTCTACAACTGCCAACTAGCATGTACAAAATATAGCCTGCTTTACCGTTCATAGATTTCCCGTCACGTTTGTGAGAAAAGATCTATCCCTTTGCTCTGTGTTTATTACCATTCACATTGGTACTGCTGGGATTTAAGCTTATCACCTAAAGGATGGCAGATATGAACCACTTATGCTGTAAGAGTAACACTAAAAGGAATAAAACTGGAGATGTTAAGATTCAAAACAGAGGTTAAACAAAACAACATAAGTGTACTTTACCTGAATACTCGTAGTATTCGGAATAAAGTAAATGAGATGATGGCGCAAATCATCGTGAATGACTATGATTTAGTGGCTATTACTGAAACATGGTTAAAGGATGGTCACGACTGGGAGTTAAATATCCGAGGGTATCAAACTATTCGGAAGGACAGAGTGGATGGTAAGGGAGGTGGTGTAGCTCTGTTATCTAAGGATGACATCTGGGCAATAGTAAGGGATGACATCTGTGCTATGGAGGATAAGGTTGAATCCATTTGGGTGGAAATCAGGAATAGTAAGGCGGAAAAGTCACTGATAGGAGTAGTCTATCGGCCACCAAATAGTAACGTTATGGTGGGGCAGGCAATAAACAAAGAAATAACTGATGCATGTAGAAATGGTACAGCAGTTATCATGGGGGATTTTAATCTACGTTGATTGGTTTAACCAGGTCGGTCAAGGCAACCTTGAGGAGGAGTTTATAGAATGTATCCGCGATAGTTTCCTAGTACAGTATGTAATGGAACCTACGAGGGAACAAGCGGTCCTAGATCTTGTCCTTTGTAATGAGACAGGATTGATTCATGATCTCATAGTTAGGGATCCTCTTGGAAGGAGCGATCACAATATGGTGGAATTTAAAATACAGATGGAGGGTGAGAAGGTAAAATCAAATACTAGCGTTTTGTGTTTAAACAAAGGAGATTACAATGGGATGAGAGAAGAACTAGCTAAGGTAGACTGGGAGCAAAGACTTTATGGTGGAACAGTTGAGGAACAGTGGAGAACCTTCCAAGCGATTTTTCACAGAGCTCAGCAAAGGTTTATACCAACAAAAAGGAAGGACGGTAGAAAGAGGGAAAATCGACCGTGGATATCTAAGGAAATAAGGGAGAGTATCAATTTGAAGGAAAAAGCATACAAAGTGGCAAAGATTGGTGGGAGACTAGAGGACTGGGAAATCTTTAGGGGGCAACAGAAAGCTACTAAAAAAGCTATAAAGAAGAGTAAGATAGAGTTTGAGAGTAAACTTGCTCAGGATATAAAAACAGACAGTAAAAGTTTTTACAAATATATAAAACAAAAAAGAGTGGCTAAGGTAAATATTGGTCCTTTAGAGGATGAGAAGGGAGTTTTAATAATGGGAGATAAGGATATGGCTGAGGAACTGAACAGGTTTTTTGGGTCGGTCTTCACAGTGGAAGACACAAATAACATGCCAGTGACTGATAGAAATGAGGCTATGACAGGTGAGGACCTTGAGAGGATTGTTATCACTAAGGAGGTAGTGATGGGGCTTAAAGGTAGACAAGTCTCCTGGCCCTGATGGAATGCATCCCAGAGTGCTAAAAGAGATGGCTAGGGAAATTGCAGATGCACTAGTGATGATTTACCAAAATTCACTAGACTCTGGGGTGGTCCCGGTGGATTGGAAATTAGCAAATGTGACACCACTGTTTAAAAAAGGAGGTAGGCAGAGAGCAGGAAATTATAAGCCAGTGAGCTTAACTTTGGTAGTAGGGAAGATGCTGGAATCTATCATCAAGGAAGAAATAACGAGGCATCTGGATATAAATTGTCCCATTGGGCAGAAGCAGCATGGGTTCAGGTCGTGCCTAACTAATTTAGTGGAATTTTTTGAGGACATTACCAGTGCAGTAGATAACGGGGAGCCAATGGATGTGGTATATCTGGATTTCCAGAAAGCCTTTGACAAGGTGCCACACAAAAGGTTGCTGCATAAGATAAAGATGCATGGCATTAAGGGTAAAGTAGTAGCATGGATAGAGGATTGGTTAATTAATAGAAAGCAAAGAGTGGGGATTAATGGGTGTTTCTCTGGTTGGCAATCAGTAGCTAGTGGCGTCCCTCAGGGATCCGTGTTGGGCCCACAATTGTTCACAATTTACATACATGATTTGGTGTTGGGGACCAAGGGCAATGTGTCAAAGTTTGCAGATGACACTAAGATGAGTGGTAAAGCGAAAAGTGCAGAGGATACTGGAAGTCTGCAGAGAGATTTGGATAGGTTAAGTGAATGGGTTAGGGTCTGGCAGATGGAATACAATGTTGACAAATGTGAGGTTATCCATTTTGGTAGGAATAACAGCAAACGGGATTATTATTTAAACGATAAAATATTAAAGCATGCTGCTGTGCAGAGAGACCTGGGTGTGCTAGTGCATGAGTCACAGAAAGTTGGTTTACAGGTGCAACAGGTGATTAAGAAGGCAAATGGAATTTTGTCCTTCATTGCTAGAGGGATGGAGTTTAAGACTAGTGAGGTTATGCTGCAATTGTATAAGGTGTTAGTGAGGCCACACCTGGAGTATTGTGTTCAGTTTTGGTCTCTTTACTTGAGAAAGGACGTATTGGCACTGGAGGGTGTGCAAAGGAGATTCATTAGGTTAATCCCAGAACTGAAGGGGTTGGATTACGAGGAGAGGTTGAGTAGACTGGGACTGTACTCGTTGGAATTTAGAAGGATGAGGGGGGATCTTATAGAAACATTTAAAATTATGAAGGGAATAGATAGGATAGATGCGGGCAGGTTGTTTCCACTGGCGGGTGAAAGCAGAACTAGGGGACATAGCCTCAAAATAAGGGGAAGTAGATTTAGGACTGAGTTTAGGAGGAACTTCTTCACCCAAAGGGTTGAATCTATGGACTTCCTTGCCCAGTGAAGCAGTTGAGGCTCCTTCATTAAATGTTTTTAAGGTAAAGATACATAGTTTTTTGAAGAATAAAGGGATTAAGGGTTATGGTGTTCGGGCCGGAAAGTGGAGCTGAGTCCACAAAAGATCAGCCATGATCTCATTGAATGGTGGAGCAGGCTCGAGGGGCCAGATGGCCTACTCCTGCTCCTAGTTCTTATTGGTCTAACATCTCCACGTGCCTCGCTGTAATAGTAAGCCACAGTGCAGCAACTGTGACATAATAGTAAAGGTGCAGGATTAAAACTTCCCATGGCACTGTTTAGTCAGATATACATTATATACATACACACAAACAAGACAACAGTGAAATTGTGATAATATTTGTAAACTCTCTCCACAGAGTTAGCTGGTAGCCAGACCTCACCTACATTGCAACAATTGATATAACAAAATTTAATGAGAAATGTTGACAGAGCAATTTGCAATAGTAAATACAAATAACTAAAAAGCATGACATGTACCAAGGTTTGACAACAACGAAATGAGCACCTACAGAAATGTTTTAGCATGTAGCTTCTGTTACTCCCAAGAAAATGTGCCTACTACCAGAAATCTTTCTAATGAAGTTGCACATTAAAGACTACTACAAACTCAATAAAGTGAGTATCCAAGGAGTTGAAATATAGGAATGTGCTGAGTGGCATTTTTCTGGAACGAATGCAGGAGCCCTCATTGTTCTAAACTGCATAAGACAACTGGAATTGGTTGTGAAATGCAATATAATGGATTCCTAAGACAATCAAAGCCGGCAATGCAATCATAAATCTACAGGTGGTCAAAGGCCTGTTTGTAGATAGATTAGTGATCGTAATAAGGGATAATTAGACCCATGCCTCCTACAGGCTGTGGCCTCTCTCGGTGACCAGTGCAACCATCTACCCTCACTTCGCAAGTAACAGTAGAAGTGCTGGAAAGTTGGCAGTTCTTAGCATTCTTAAATATTTAGAACTGACTTATACAAGTATATGAAAATCAGAGAATCTTAGAGAGTTATGCTTCAGTAAGTTGCTTAGCATAAAAGTTGCCATTGACAGCTTTCCTTAGTTCTGCCAGTTTCTTGATTTTCCAAAGTCATCTTCTTGGCAGCTCTGCTGTCCTGCATGTTGAGCCACAATTTTCTGTGTCAAGGAGAACAATCTTCCCTTCCCTAACTTTGTCAAACAACATCAGTGAATCTGGACGTACGTGGGTTAGAACCATCGTCAGGAAGAATAGTGATCTATGTTTGTATTGTTGGATATTAAAAATAAGGTATAGATTAAAGGGGGTTTAATTTAGTGTTTCTGGGTAAGAAAGGTTAAAACTCTAGTTAGATTCATCTTAAACAAAGGTGTTTGCATGAACAAATTTTTTGGTTTCATTTTAAGCTGTGTCTCTAGTGCTGAAAGAGTTTATGGCGTGAAAAATAAACACGAGCTTGGAGAAAGAATGAGGTGTTCCTTAGCAAGACAGATCTTGTGATTGTATTTAACTGATTTCAAGGCAGTTGATGCTGGACAGTGAGAAAGAAGGTAGCTATCACAGCCTTGCTTGAAGCAGGAAAGCCATACAATGGAGTAACGGGCAAGAATGCAAGTCCCTGAAACTAAAGGATCGTTAGTTCTAGAAACCAGAGAATGAAGAGAGATTTCCAGAAAGATTGAAGTAAAAATGAAAATATGAACTGGAATCTGAGCAGTTACACACAGAACTGGAAAGGCCAGACTGGGTGAAATTTGCTAGAGAAAAGGCAGATACCTGAAGCAGTCCTAAGGTTGGCATCCTTATTCCAATCTTTGGAGCAATAGTATTCGGTTGGGGACTGGGTACCTGAGAGATTGTATGAAAGTTTGAAATCTCGTGGCTATTGAAGACAAAAGGAATGCAGAAATGTTGGAAATCCTGGAGATGGATCCTCGTGAGGAACAGCTGAACTCCCCCTCCTCTGAATTACAGGGCTTCGTGCTCAGCTGTTCTTTTTATTTACGGGCAAATATGAGCATGACACCATATTAAAAACTGCATTTATTTCCTCACAGCCAATTCTTCTACCATGCCAAGCTTATCCTGGATGGCAGAGATAATCCCCAAATCCTTTTAATTAGAAGTTATTTTCTCTGTCTCTCAGCTTCTACTGTGCAAACCTTTGATACCAAATGTGAGTTTATCATGGAAGCAAAATACTGCGGAGGCTGGAAATACTCAGCAGGTCTGGCAGCATCTGTGGGGAGAGAAAGGAAGTTAACATTTCAAATATCACTTCAAAACTTATCATGGAGTTTTTTGTCTTGGAGACAGATACGAGCTACTTCAGAATCCCTCCCATTACTCTCTATGCATATCCACAACATAGGGGGCTTCTGTGAGCAGACACTCAGATTACATTCCGGTGATATTTTGTTCTTATGCCTGACTTCCATACCAAATTGCCTTCCTGTTCTCTGTATCCAGTTTACTTCTAACATAATTATGCAAATTTCACAGTATTAACAACTAAAAGGCATCTCCTGTACTCTAGGCCAATATTTTTCAAACTTTTTTCCCAGACCCAGCTTTGCCAACTGGCTGACCTTGGGGACCTACACCGACCAAACTTTGGGTCCCATGCTATGTTCGCTTACCTTTAATGTGACGGGTGATCCTGCTTAGTCGTCACGATCTCACACCATGCGCCCAACCTCCCTCCCTCAGGTTCAGCAAGACAGGAGGAAGGATGAACGCCCCCGGCTGTATCTGAGCACATAGAAGAAAAACACACCTCTCTCTTTCTCTCTCTCTCAACCCCCCACCCCCCTCCCCATTTCTGGGCTATCCATAATAATTTCAGTTTTGCTCTCTCCCTATCTATGTTCATCTCCCTACAGGTTGTCCTGCATCTCCCACCATGTCTGGTTGTCTTTATCTCCATGCCTGTGTCATTATTTCCCTTTTTCAATGTCTAGCGTATGTATTGCGTCTCTTTTCTCCTAAAGTATGACTCTTTTTCTTGTTTTTCCCTTTAGCACCAGGAAATTATTTGTTTTCCTTGTTTCTCTTTCTGTTCCTATATGGCCCAGTCACTCCCCTTCTCCTTGTTCACCTCTCTCTTTTTACCCCGTTCTCAAATGATTCTTCCAATTTTCTTTGTGCGCCTCTGTCCGGCAATTTTGTTTTTTCTTCCCCCAGCATCATGTCTGTCTCAATTACTTCAGCACTCTCATATATCAAAGTACAATTTGAGTAACAAAGATATGTAGGGAGATAGCCCGATTGCGGGCCAGGCCACAGGAGATGCCGCAACCCCCCCCCCCCCCTCCCCCACAGAGTTGGTCCCCCCACAGGCTGCCCCCAGCCCAAGAGGCCGGCCCGCTGATCGGTGGGCCCCGATCATGGGCCAGGCCACAGCGGAGGCCCCCCCCAGGGTCGGAACCCTCTCCCTCCACCCTCCTCGCCCCCCCCCCCCCTCCCCCTGCCAAGCCACCCCTAGATCCTTCCACGCCGACGTCCCGCCGGGTAAGACCAGGTTAGAACGGCGCTGGCGGGACTCTGGTTTTTTGGTACGGCCGCTTGGCCCATCCCGGGCGGAGAATTGCAGGAAGGGTCCCCGTAGAGTGGTCCCCCGACTGGCGCCACGCGGACCGCGCCAGCGACAATGGCGCAGATTCTCTGCTCTCCGGAGAATCGCGTCCCGGCGTTAGGGCGGCGTGGCATGATTCACGCCGGTCGCAGCGATTTTACGGCCCGGTCCCGGGGTGAGAGAATCCCGCCCGGTATAGAATCATAGAATTTACAGTGCAGAGGGAGTTGAGACTCCATTGAGTCTGCACCGGCTCTTGGAAAGAGCACCCTACTTAATCCCACACCTCCACCCTATCCCCATAACCCAGCAACTCCACCTGACCTTTTTGGACATTAAGGGCAATTTTATCATGGCCAATCCACCTAACCGGCACATCTTTGGACTGTGGGAGGAAACCGGAGCAGCCGGAGGAAACCTACGCAGACACGGGGAGAACGTGCAGAATCCGCACAGGCAGTAACCCAAGCCATGAATCAAACCTGGGACCCTGGAGCTGTGAAGCAACTGTGCTAACCACTGTGCTACCGTGCTACCCCAGTATGTCTGCTGGTTACCAGACCCGGCAGAAAACAGAGAGATTTGGTTGAAAAGCTGGAGCAGACTTGTGCTGCAGCAACAGCAAAAACCACTTTAAGCATGCAGACGGGGAAGGGCTGATGCAAGCTGGAAGGCTTCAACTTGACTTGATGGCCTTTATTAAAGCTGAATTCCAACAGCAGAGGGAACAAATGCTGGAAGATCGTGCAAAGGCCATTCAAGAAGTTGTGGCACCCCTGAAGAGTTCTGTGGAACGGATGGAGAAGTGTTTGGAGGTGCCGGGGTCACAGATTTGGGAGATTGAAGGAATGATCTCGGACCCAGCGATCATGTGGTGACTCTGGAGGCAGAGTTGGGGCTCCGAGAAAGGTGGAGGAGCAGGAGAATGCCTCGAGAAGGCAGAACCTGCGAATGGTGGGCCCGCCTGAAAAAGTGGAAGGTGTGAGTGCCACCAGGTACGTCTCGAAGATGCTGGCGGGGCTGGTGGCAGAAAGGGTGCTAGATAAGGCACCTGAAGTGGACCGAGTGGGTATGTCCCTGAGGCAGAAGCCTAGAGCTGGAGTGCTGCCATGGGCGGTGATCGTGAAACTCTACAAATTTGAAGAGAAAGAGAATATTCTGCGGAGGGCCAGGGAGAAGCATACCTGCGACTGGAAGGGGAATAAGGTCCAAATTTATCAGGACATTGGAGCCGAGTTGGCAAAGTGACGGGCAAGCTTCAACAAGGCCAAGGCGGTGCTATACCGGTGGCAGATCAGGTTTGGGTGCTCTACCCGGCGAAATTATGGGTGACGTTCGGAGGCTGGGAGTATCGTTTTGAGACTCCAGAAGCAGCCGAAGACTTCGGGCGCGATTCTCCGCCCCCCACGACGGGTCAGAGAATAGCGGGAGGGCCTTCCCGACATTTTTCCCGCCCTCCCGCTATTCTCCCCCCCCGCCCAACTCCCGACACGAATCGCTGCCGCCGTTTTTTTACGGCCGCCAGCGATTCTCAGCTGATAGATGGGCCGAAGTCCCAGCCCTTTACGCTGTTTTTACGAACGGCAAACAGACCTGGTCTGGCCGTTCGTAAAAACGGCCGTAAAAACTCGCATTTTATAACCATGGCACCGATTGGCACGGCAGTACCACGACCGTGCCAAGGGTGCCATGGGCCCGCGATCGGTGCCCACCGATCGCGGGCAGTGGGCCCGATGCCCGCGCACTATTTCTCCTTCCGCCGCCCCGCAGTATCCATTCGCGGGGCGGCTGAGGGGCATCCCGGCCCGCGCATGCGCGGGTTTCGCGCAAATACGTGATGACATCATCCGCGCATGCGCGGGTTGGAGTCTTCCAATCCGCGCATGCGCGGCTGACGTCATATGATGCGTCAGCCGGCGCTAACTCCGGCAAGCGGGCTTAACAAAATTCGTTAAGCCCGTGATGCCGGAGCTTACGGCGCGGGCTGCTAGCCCCGACTGGGGACCAGAATCGGTTCCCGGTCGGGAAGGGGGGCGCTGGCGTCAAACCCGCCCGGGTTTGACGCCAGCCTTACGATTTCTCCCGTTTTGGGAGAATCGCGCCCTTCATGTGGGAGAACTGAACGGACAATGCTTGGGAACCGGGTTGTTGGCACTTTGTAATGGTTGGGGAGCATGTTTGAAGTGGAGGTAGGGATTGGGTAATGTTCATCTTCTTTTGGGAGGGGGTGAGTTTGCTGTTTACTGTTGGGATTGTAAGGGGTGGAACGTTTATGTGGGGATGGATGTTCCCATTCCCCCCCTCCTGTTTACTGGGACTGTTTGGGTGTGATTCTCCCGTACCCGGCGGGGCGGGGGGGGTCCCGGCGGGACGAAGTGGCATGAACCACGCCGGCATCGGCCCACCCCAAAGGTGGGTTTGCGCCCCACCGGCTGGCGTGGAAGGCCTTTGGCGCCACGCCAGCCAGGGCCGAACGGACTCCGCCGGCCGGCGCGAGTCCGCGCATGCGTGGGAACGTCAGGGGCTGCTGACGTCATCCCCGCGCATGCGCAGAGGGGGAGTTAACCTAGGCGCTGGCCATCGCGGAGGCTGACACGGCCGACACGTAGGAAAAGAGTGCCCCCATGGCACAGGCCCGCCCGCGGACGTGACCAGCCTTACCGGATGCTTATGCCTCTTGTGTCTTTCTTTGGGTGGGGTGGGGAGGGAGCCTTCCTCCTTGAGCTGAGGAGTTGGGGAGGGGAGGGGGAAGGGGAGGTCGTTGGTAAGTGCCTTTGGACAGGTGCTGCTGCGCTAACAGGTTATGCTGATGAACAGAAGTGAGGTGGTGGGGGAGAAGGCAGGGAGGGGGATGGGGAAAAGAGTGGGGAAGGTTGTTGTGATGTGGCAGGGGGTGAGAGATTACATGGTCTTGGCAGAGAAAGGGGCTATCTGTCTTGGGCTATGTACAGGGTGGAATTAAAGGGACGGGAGTTAAGTGGGGAAGATGATAGACGGTAGAGGGGATTGGAGGCATAAGCCTCCGGTAAGGCTGGTCACGTGGAATGTCTGGGAACTGACTGGGCCGGTTAAAAGGTCACGGGTGTTCGCGCACCTCAGGAACTTGAAAGCGGGGGTGGTTTTTCTGCAGGAACCGCACCTCTGTGTGAAGGACCAGGTTAGGTTAAGGAAGGGGTGGGTCGGGCAGGTTTTTCATTCGGGGTTTGATTTGAAATTAAGGGGACTGGCAATTTTAATGAGCATAAAAATGGGACATGTGAGTCCTAAGGAGGTGAGGGATCGGGGTGGGAGATATGTGATTGTGAGTGGGGTATTGGAAGGGGCACTGGCGGTGTTCATAAATGTGTATGTCCCAAATTGGGATGATGTGGGTTTTATGAGGGGGGTTGCTGGCAGCGATCCTGGATTTGGTCACGCACCAATTGATCATGGAAGGAGATTTTAACTGTGTCCTAGAGCCGAGGGTGGATAGGTCGAGCCCAAAATTGATGGGTAGGGTACGAATGGCAAGGGAGTGGGGGGGGGGGGGGGGGGGGGGCTTTGTGGAGAGGATGGGTATAGTGGATCCATGGTGCTTTCAGAACCCAGGTGGATGGGAATATTTCTTCTTTTCACATGGGCTGTTTAGCACAGGGCTAAATCACTGGCTTTGAAAGCAGGGCAGCAGCATGGTTCGATTCTCGTAATGGCCTCCCCGAACAGGCGCCGGAATATGGCGACTAGGGGCTTTTCACAGTAACTTCACTTGAAGCCTACTCGTGACAATAGTGATTTTCATTTCATTTTTTCATTTTTCATGTCTATAAGGTGTATTTGAGGATTGATTACTTTGTAGTGAGTCGGGAGATTTTGGTTAGGGTGGATGGGGCAGAGTATGCGGGGATAGTTATCTCGGACCATGCACTGGCTGGAGTTTCAATTTAGATCGGGACGAGAGCAGAGGTCGGGGTGAGGATTGAGTTGGGGTTGTTGGCGGATGGAGGTTTTTGTGATGAGGTGCGAGCGGCGATGAAGGAGTATGTGGAGTTGAATCAGAATGGGGAGGTGTTGGGGGCCATTTTTTGGGAAGCACTGAAGGTAGTGGTCCGCGGGGGGAAATTATTTTGTTTAAGGTTCGTGTGGATAGGTAAAGGAGGGAGGAACATGACCCTCTCATGACCAAGATAGTGGAGGTGGACAGGAAATATTCGAGGGTGTCCTCCATGGAGGGATTGGCGAGGAGGAAAAAGTTGCAGGGGCTGTTTGACAGGCTTGACAACAGAGAGGGTGGTAGGGCAACTGCATAGGGCAAGTGGGGGTGCAATATGAGTATGGGGCGAAGGCGAACCGCATGCCGGTGCACTAGTTGTGGAGGCAGGCTGCATCTAGGGATATATTGACGATACAGACTGGAGCCAGGGAAGATAAATAAGACATTTAGGGAGTACTATCAGGGACTTTATGAGGCAGACTCGGGAGGACTTCTGGACAAGCTGGAATTTCCCCAGATGGAGGAAGCAAAGAGGCAGGTGTTGGAGGAGCCCTTGGGGCTGAGGGAGTTGCTGGATAGTATCGGGGTATGAATTCGGGGAAGGCCCCTTGGCCGGATGTGTATCCGGAGGAATTTTATAAGGAATTTGCAACAGACCTGGCACCACATCTGTTGAGGGCGTTTAATGAAGCAGTGGAGAAGGGACAGTTGCCGGAGACTATGACGCAAGCAGTAATCACACTAATCCTGAAAAAGGGAAAGGACCTGGTGGAATGTGGATCGTATCGGCCCATATCACTATTGAACACGGATGTGAAACTATTGGCTAAGTTGTTGGTGGGGAGGATGGAGGAGCAGGGAGGATGGAGGAGCGGGGAGAATGGAGGAGTGTGTCCCGGAGGTGGTTGCAGAACATTAAACAGGCTTCGTGAAGGACAGGCAGCTTGCAAGTAATATAAGACGGCTGTTGAATGTGGTGATGAATCTGTTTGGCGCTCTGGTACTGGTGGTGGTGGTGTCCATGGACGCGGAGAAGTCATTGGATCAGGTGGAGTGGTGGTACTTGTTTGAGGTTTTGGGGAGGTTTGGGTTTGGGCTGAGATTTGTGGCATGGATACGGTTGCTGTATGTGGCACCAAGGGCGAGGATGAAGACGAATGATATCAGCTCACAAAGCTTTGATTTACACAGGGGTACGAGGCAGGGGTGCCCGCTGTCACCGTTGCTGTTTGCGCTGGCCATAGAGCCTATGGCGATGACTCTCAGGGGATCGCAGAGTGGCGAGTGATTATGAGGGCACAGAGGGAGCATCGGGTGTCGCTCTATGCCGATCACCTCTTGCTCTATGTTTCGGATCCGTTGGAGAGTTTCGGATCAGTTGGAGAGTATGGGAAGGATTATGGCCTGCTAGGGAGGTTTGGAGGGTTCTCAGGGTATAAGCTGAATGTAGGGAAAAGCGAGGCATTCCAGGTGAATGAACTGGCACAGCGGGCCAATTTAGGGGGGGGAATGACATTTACGAGGGATAGATTTAGGTATTTGGGGATTCAGGTAGCGAGGGAATGGCCGGGGCTCCATAAGTGGAACTTAACGAAGGTGGTGGAGGAGGCTAGGGAGGATCTTAAGAGATGGGATACACCGCACTTAACACTGGCGGGGAGGATCCAAGTGGTGAAAATGAATATTTTGCCGAGGTTCTTTATTTTTCAAGGTCTCCAAATCTTTATACCAAAGGCCTTTTTTCGGAAAGTGGAGATGATCATTTCTGACTTTGTATGGGCAGGGAAGGTGGGGAGGGCCCTGCTGCAGTGGCAGCAGAGGGGGCCGGCGTTGCCGAACTTGCTTCATTATTATTGGGTGGTGAATGTGGACAGGGTGTGGTGGAAGCAGAAGGGGTAGAGTGGGTTAGGATGGAGGAGGAAATTGTAAGGGGTCTAGTTTGAGGGCTATGGTGACGGCAGCATTGCCAATGGCTCAGAGTAGGTATTCATGGAGGCTGGTGGTGCAGTTCACGGTGAAGATATGGGACGGGATTCTCTGAGCCTCCGCGCCAAAATCATGCTCAGAGCAGGGGTGGAGAATGGCCGTCAAACCTGATGCGGCGCCGATCAGGGGCCATTGAAAGAGGCCCCCGCGGCGATTCACCAAGTGCAGCCGGCCGAGTTCCCGCCGGGGGGGGTTCTCTCATGATTCCACACGCCGGGCACTCGGTGTTGCAGCTGCGGACTCAGTCTGCGGCTACCCTGGTGGGGGATCATTCACCGGCAGGAGGCCTCCAGGATGGCCACTGATCCGTGGGCGCGCGCGAACATGGGGGTGGCCTATCTTCTTGGCCCCGGGCCCACGGTGTGGGCCGACCATGTCACCAAGGCAGCCGGCACACGCCGCCGCCGCACACATGCGTGGACCCCCGACCAGAAGTGCAGGGCCCCGTTTCGGCAGCTGGAGCTGCGAGGTGCATTCTGCGGCCTTGCTAGCCCTCTGCAAATCAGAGAATCACCCTGGACGTTCTCCAGGTAAGTCCAGAGTAATTTGCGCGCGTGTTTTGCGGGCGTGGGGCATCGCCCATTATTGGAGAATCCCGCCCATGGATCGAGAATCCTGCCCATGGAATCAGCTGAGGAGACATTTTAGGGTGGAAGGGATGTCGGTGATAACGCCGCTGTGCGAGAATCATGGGTTTGAGCCGGGGGAGATGGTTCGTGTATACAGGAGGTTGGGGGAAGTGGGGCTGGTCAAGGTGAGGGATCTGTATTTGGAGGAAGGGTTCATCAGTCTGGAGGAGCTAAGGGAGACGGTAGAGCTGTAGAGGGGGAGTGAGTTCAGGTACCTTCAGTTTAGGGACTTTGCGTGAAAGATCTGGAGGGGGTTCCCTAGGTTGCCGGGATACACTCTGCTGGAGCGACTGCTGCTTCTGGATGTGGAAGGAGAGGGAAGAATTGATGATACATACAAGTGGCTGGGGTAGCAGGGAGGCGAGCGGGTTGTGAAGATCAATGAGAAATGGGAAGCGGAGTTGGGAAGGGAGATCAATTGGGGAGTATGGAGTGAGGCACTGCGTAGGGTAAACAGGACCTCTTCTTGTGCCAGGATAAGCCTGATACAGTTTAAGGTGGTGCACAGGGTGACTTGGGTGAGAATGAGTGGGTTCTTTCAGCGGGTAGCAGATGAGTGTGAAAGGTGTGGGTGGATTCCAGCGAATCACGCGCACATGTTTTGGGGTTGAGAAAAATTGGGAAGATCCTGGGCTGGAATGTTTGCGGTCTTAGCCAGGATAGTGGAGGAGGAGATGGACCTGGACCCGTTGGTGGTGATATTTGGGGTTTCAGAGAAGCCAGAGCTCATGGAGAGGAATAAGGCCGATGTCTTGTACTTCGCCTCTCTGATTGCACAGTGGCGAATTTTGCTGGAGTGACAGTCGGCATCGCCACTGGGGCAGTGGTTTAGTTGGGTGACCGATACGACTTCCTGCGATTAGAGAAGATAAAGTGTGAGTTAAGGTGCTCTTCAGTGGGGTTTGGGGAAAGGTGGGGGATGCTTGTGACCGTGTTTAAGGGACTGTTCATTGTGGGGGGGTGGGGGGGGGAAATTGTACAGATTGTATAGTTGATTGTTGAGAAGTATGTTTCCCAGGGTGTTTATTTGCTGTAACCTGTTTTCATACATGTTTGTAATAAAATACAGTCAAACAAAAATTAACCAACAGGGAAAAGGCACCATGCCACACATACAAGCACCTTTCTGAGAATATCAGTACAAACACAAAGATACAGAAGTTCACAGAAACATTCAACAATCAACAGTACAATACAATCACCAGCAATCTGCAAAAGCATTTCTTCAACACCTTCATCAAGTTGCACATTCGGATCAACGCGCCTCTCTTTCCCCCTCCCACAGCTCCCAATAATAGACTCTCAACAGTAGAAAGTTGCTCAGGGGTCATGTAAGTAACACTGAAAAGTCACATCGATGCAGAGGACACAAGTCACCAGCAATCTGCAAAAGCATTTCTTCAACACCTTCATCAAATTGCTCATTTGTATCGATCTATCTCTCTTTGCCCCCCCTCCCCCTACGCTTCCAGCAGTAGACTCTCAAGGGGTCGTGTAACTAAAACTGGAAAGTCACACCGAAGCAAAACACACCAGAAGGGAGGAAGAGCTCCCTTCCCCTTCTCCAGCACTGGCAGCAGATTATATTACATAAAGATAAAAGCAAATCCCTGCAGATGCTGGAATCTTAAGCAAAAACAGAAAATACTGGACAACCTCAGCAGGTCTGACAGCATCTGTGGAGAGAGAAGGGAGCTAACATTGAGTCTGGTTTACGCTTTGCCAAAGCAAAGGTCATTTGACATGCTTGCGTTCCTTATTCTGGGCCACAAAAGCAAAGTGTGGCAGCAAACAAACACACAGCCTCCAGGCAGCTGCAGTTGCGTTTGGATCAATCCTTCTCTCTCTTTCCTCCTCCTGCAGCTCCCAGCAGTAGATTCTCAACAGTGGAAGTCACACCACGCAGAGCACACCAGAAGGGAGAAACACCACCCCTTCTCCCTCTCCAGAACTGGCAGTAGATCATTCTCCCTTTCCCTACTCCAGGCCACAGAAGCAAAGACCACAAATGAGGACTTTGATGAGGCAGAATACTGATGAGGATGCATCCTGAGATGCTTGGTTCATTGGCAAGCCTGCCAGGCAGCCTCTTATTATTAAGGCATGTGGAGGAGTCTTCAACATAGCAGAGGGTATTGTGCAGAACCTGGAGTCTAACCTTCACAGTGTCAAAATGATTGCCAGCTTCATAACAGCCCTTGGGGACCCAACCATGCAATGTCTAGTGGCTGCTATCTCAGCTTCCACTTTTGTAAAGGCAGAAGTCACCAAATGTCTCGGTGCTGCAATGGAAGCTCAGGCAGTAGTCATGGGATCCATATTTGCTGCTATGCAGGGTCAGATTACTGCGTCATGTCTGCAGCTCAGAGGTATGAATGTTCCAACACAGATTATTAGGATTGATCAGACACTGCCAATGGCAGTGGCACCATCATGCATAAACCTCTTTCCCTCTCCCAAGATGGCAGCATTTAGGCTTGCCCCGTGGCCAATGCATTTGCTGTTGCTTCTCAGCCGAGACAGCCGAGACTGCTGCTGCACATACTTGAGATTTTGCTGTCGGAAGCTGGGATTGTAGAGCCAGAGCCGCTCAAGGCCATCCTGAAAGATCATCTGCAATCTCCTCCAGTGAAAGTTACTTTCCACCAGCTATTCTATGGCCAGTGGGATAACATTGCGTCGGAGCACGAGGACTGGCTAAGGCAGCCATAGCACAGGAACTAAGGGAATGTACAACGATGAAAGTTCATTTTTGTTTATATGTGGATGTGTTTTTGGAAAAAGATCTTGATCAGAGTGGTACTGTGATGGGGCATTCCATATATAGTATGTGGGGAAAGGTGAAGCCTTGGTGGTGAAGGGAAGTTTCCCTCAGGGAACAGAGACTGAGCAAGCATTCTCAGTCAGGACTTCCAGAGCAAAGAGGGCCCAGCTGCATCATCCCTGCTTTATCTGCTTCCTTTTCTTCCTCCACTTCCTGATATATCCTTCGAATGCCTGATGGCAATGGCTGCATCTTGGCATCTTGGAGGGTATGGAGTATACAGCAGAAATGACAAATGTGGCATATTGTATGGTGCCTCCCGAGTGATGGTTGGGTGATGGAAGGAGAAATCTTCATTCCTAAAATGGAGCTGTCCTGTGTGCGGCTGCTTACGTCGTGGTCGCCACCGGATGTCCCAAGAAGGCAGGATTAGAAAACTGCCTTACGATGTAGGCATGGTGGCTGCTACCAAAATAATGGGAATTAATCAACATTATGGTTTGTGCATGGCTGCACATTGATGAAATGTACCTCTCCTTGTTGACATATGGAGACTGTAGAACTGCCTTTTGTATAGTCAATAGCTTCATACACAATTGGGAATCCCACTAGCCTGAAAAATCCATGTGCCCATTATCCTGCTTCTCTCTGCTCAGGAGTGAAGACAGTATACAGAGTCTCTTTCACCTCCCGGATGCTGGACGGATATTGGGAGATGTTTGCTGTTGCCCATTCAGCCTGAGATGGTCCAATCATGTAGAACTCTGACCTTTTACAGTGACTGGCAGTACCACCCTTGCTCTGGTGTGAGGCTGCAGGCCCTTGCGAAAGAGATGGCACACTTCCTTGACCGCATCCTTGTTAAACCTGTGTTTCCATAGGCATTGTTCCTGGTGAGGTGGAAGTCTGAGCAGTGCTCTCTGAAAGTTCATGGTGGATATGTCTTTCTGTGGAGTGCTGCATTCTGCATTTCTCTTCACAGTTCACCTCCTCTTTGCAGCCACTGCTACGTTTGTTGGTAATGTTGAAGACCTAGAGACACTAGAAGTACAGTCCTAGGTCGCCTTGAAAATTTAGTATGACAGGTGGCCAAATCTTCCTGCCATCGCTGAAAGGGTACACCAACTCACCAAAAGTTCTCCAAAAATAAGCCAAGTCAATTTTACAAATTTTGCCACAGCAGAAGTAAGTCAAAAGCATCTCACCTGGAAGATGGTAACTGTCCCTTTGAATAGATGGGCTGGTGCCTCATACTGCTGAACGCATGTTCAGCTGAGAGTGATTATCACATGCGTACACTGGGCTTCCATTTTCCATAATGTGCGTTTAAACCAGCTGGAACAGCTGTTTGACATCACACTGACTGCTCCTGACCCTTTGAGCACAGGCCTGGTACACCAATGCTCATGCCCTTCCGAGCGTGAGGAACTGGCTAAACTAGCCAGATGGAACCAGAAGCGCAGTGCATATCATGTACAGACTTTGGGGCTGCTGTAGCATTGGCACCAGTCCTATGGAGCCTAGTTTCACCTTCTTGGAGCTTCACATGCTATTCTGGTAACTATATTATAAAACAAGGTACTGGAGAGGGTACAAAACTGATTCACAAGAATTATAACAGAAATGTCAGGAAAGGACAATCTGACTGGTTCTCTTTTCTCTTGAAAACCGAACTTTTGAGGGGTGAACTAACAGACGCCCTTAAAATTATGAAAAGTTTTGATAGATTAGATTCTCAGTGTTTCCAGAAGGGGAAGAGCAAAACTTGAGATCATGAATATAAAATTGCCATGAAGCGATCATGCAGGGAATTCAGGAAAAACCTTTTCACCCAGAGAATGTGGAACTCATTCCTACAGGGAATAGTTGGCATGAATAGTATTGATGAATTTAAGGAGAAGCTAGATAATAATTTGAAGGAGAAGGAAATAGAGAGCAATGCTGATGGAGTTAGCTGAGGAGTGCCTTGGAGATGTCGAAGGCTGGGGTGTGGGTGAGCGACCTGGCAGAATTCCTGAGGTTGGAGAAGGTCAAGTTTGCTCTGCGGGGGTTGGTAGGGAGGTTCACCCGCAAATTGAAACCGTTCATTGATTTCTTCAAAGAGAATTGAAAGGGTCAGCAAGGGAGAGGAGTAAGGGGGTTAAAAAGTGGAAGGTGGGATGTGGGTTATCAGGAGGGTTCGGAAATCTTTGGTTATTTGTTTGGGTTGATGTGTTCTCACATTCTATGTATATATGTGAAAAGCCTTGAATAAAAATATATTAAAAAAAAGTTAGATGAGGAGCGGTGGAGGTGACTCGAGTGCAGAATAAACATGAACATGGACATGTTGGGCTGAATAACCTGTTTGTGTGTTATATATTCAACATAACTGCTTATGTAGCAAATCTGTACAGCTGGCAACATCCTTTTAGCTAACAAATTTGACTTGTCTAATGTAATTCTAATTTTCTGTTTGGCAGAAGGGCAATATTAGGAAGTCTATTTTTCTTCTTTCTGCGTATGTCAAAGCCCAGATGGAAAAATCCTCAATTATGGGTGGCACAGTGGTTAGTACTGTTGCCTCACAGCTCCAGGGTCAGGGTTCAATTCCGGCCTCGGGCGACTGTCTGCGTGGAGTTTGCACTTTCTCCCCGTGTCTGCGTGGGTTTCCTCCGGGTGCTCCCGTTTCCTCCCACAGTCCAAAGATGTACAGGTTAGGTGGATTGGCCATGTTAAGTTGTCCCTTAGTGTCCAAAAGGTTAGGTTGGGTTATTAGGGATAGGGTGGAGACATGGGCTTAAGTAGGGTGCTCATTCCAAGAGCCAGTGCAGATTCGATGGGCCGAATGGCCTCCTTCTGCATTATAAATTCTATGATTTCCCATCGGTGGCTGTGCTGGTCACTCCCAGTCCACTTCAGGCCTGAAGGAAGTTAACACTGCACGGATAGGCAGTCAATGTCCCTTAAAATGCCATGCTGAGAATATATATTAGTATGATATTGTTGTAAAAATCTGTGTACAATTTCTTACTTGCTAAAATCAAGCTTTTGCATTTTTAAAAAATTTAAGCTTTATAACTATATTACTTATGAAATGTTTGCCTGTATTTTTTCCATTTTACTTTTGGTTAATTTTCTTGAAATAAAAGATTTTTTTTTAAACAGGCCCACATATCATTATGTACAGCAAATGAAAAATCCAAGGTTTTATTCAACTTTTAAGTAAATATCAAAATTAATTAATTTCTAGAAAGTCAAAACAGAAAAATAAATCAAATACATTAGTCATCGGTGCATTAAAGTGATAGTCAAATTCACATTCTGTGGCGCTCTTACACGTGAACATCTGCAGACTTTCTGAACTGTTGGCATTTGTGTATCAGGGTATGTCAGTCTCAGTTAAAAATGTCCTTGCCATCTTATTCACTTTGTTGTCTCATGTCTTATCTCGTTGAATGCACATTCATTGACTATAAAGGTCCAAAATAAATTCATTTTTTTTCAAAGTAGCAGGTCATCATTTATCTTCCTCATGTCAATCCTGTGATAAAGAAATAAAACTGAAGTCAGTCGCCTTTCATGACTTTTAGAAAAGACCTATATAATATCCACTGTAATGCCCGAGGAATCAGGACAAATCATTTTGGACATTTTGTCAGGTACGGGCTAAAAGCAAGGAGGGTAATTGGAATTTAGGTACAGATCAACTTTAAATCCCCTCCCAGACATGTGAATACAACGTTTGCTCTTGAACAAAAAAATAAGGATCAGCATTCAGTGGGTATCTAAGATCCTGGGAAATCGCTAATGAGAAATATTTTAAAAAGGAGGATAACAGGAAAAGCCTGTTGCCACAGATCAAGTCCAATGAACTCATCCCATTAACAAAGACACAAGTGTTGGAAAAACTCAGTGGGCTGGATTCTCCGGTCCCCCAGCCGCATGTTTCTCATCGGCTCGCCGTTCGCTGGAGGTGGGATTCTCTACTCCCGCAGCTTGT
This sequence comes from Scyliorhinus canicula, assembly GCF_902713615.1. Classification (NCBI taxonomy): domain Eukaryota; kingdom Metazoa; phylum Chordata; class Chondrichthyes; order Carcharhiniformes; family Scyliorhinidae; genus Scyliorhinus; species Scyliorhinus canicula. Next base: position 152,906,848 of record NC_052156.1, read on the forward strand.
CAATGGGATTTTATATTGAAGCAACGACACACGGCTGGAAAACCTGTGGGCGGGGGTGCACTGCCAGCGGGAAAAGAGAATTCCAATAGGTCTGGCACCATCTGTGGAGAGAGAAATGGAGGACAAAATTCTATGCCTCGCGCCGCCGGTAGCAGACTTCCCGGCGAGGTGGCAAATCTAACGGTAATGAAGAAAACAGGGTCAGCCCCAGCCCCTCGCTGGCGTCGGGATAGAAGGTTTTTTGCCCCACACCAGCGGGAAGATACAAATTGGTCATTAAGACCGGGGCACCGTATTCAGGGGCTGGTTTAGCTCAACAGGCTAAGTCGCTGGCTTTTAAAGCAGACCAAGCAGGCCAGCAGCACGGTTCGATTCCCGTACCAGCTTCCCCGGACAGGCGCCGGAATGTGGCGACTAGGGGCTTTTCACAGTAACTTCATTGAAGCCTACTCATGACAATAAGCGATTTGCATTTCATTTCATTTCATTCTTCGAGCCCAAGTGATTCTCCTGTTCTCTGGGCCGGGAATCACCTTGGGAAGAATCACTACAGGTCTTGACAAGTGTGGCCCTGATGCAGTGTGCCAAGTGATTAACTCTTTAAGGAAGTTTCCCCCAACGTCCATCCGAGGGCCACCCTCTCCCACAATCCAAGATTTCACCATGCAGAAACTTTCATGGCGAAGGATTAGGAATCGCTTCCTTATTCCGCCCCAGTGAGAGTGCAAATCAGGTTCAATTCAGCTCCGGTGGGAGAACATGGCTGGGATTCTCCGATTGATGACCTGAAATAGTGTTTGGCGATTGGCTGGAGAATCCGTTTCTACACCAAACTCGGGGTTGTGCCATTTTCGGATGCGCTGCAAGGAGTAGGCCACATGCCGTTGAGACGGCCTCAGGACAACACCTGAAGCGCTCGCTGATGCTCCGACCCCGATGGGCCGGCTTCTTGACGGCGTCAGTCGTGTGTCCTCTCAATTTTTGGGGATCTGGTGTGGCAGCTGCGGACTGTGTCCAGTGCCGCCACAGTCGGGGTGGGAGCAGTTCCGCTGGCAGAGGGGGCTGGGGGGACTGGTGGGGGGTATTCAGGAGGTGGCAAGGGGGTTACAGGGAGGCACTGTCTGGCAGGTTGGGTCCACTTGCGGCTGGGGCCATGTTGTATGGCACGGCTGCCGCCGTGCGCATGCATGGCCATGGACCTGGCCATTCTGCATCCTTATCTGCAGGTAAAGCTGGGGGCTTTACTTGGCACGGCTGCTAGTCCCCCATCGGGTGGAGCATCGGTGCGGGGGCGGCGTTGACTTTTTGGTCGTAAGACCATGCCCTTTTGCAGGGCACAACCGCAAAATTGGAGAATCCAGCCCCATGTCTCCAAAACGCAGAATTTCACCCAGATTTACATAAACTACAGAAGAAATGTCACATTAAACTTAAATTGTTGGGCAGAATTTTCTGGTCCCCCAGCAGTGTATTTCCCTGTGGTGAAGGCTGCTGGCCATTGTTTTCTGGTTCTGTCCATGTCTGCAGGGTGTTGTGTGCCCTGCACACTCTGTGACGTGTTCCCGGCAGCGGAGGGGGCAGCGAATGCAAAGCCCTGCCGACATTAACGGCATCAGACGATCATGCCGCCGGGATGAGGCGGGAAATTTTGGCCTCAACTCTGCTTCTCGCTGCCAGACCTGCTGAGTTTTCCCAGCACTTTCTCTCATAATCCACAGTATTTTGCTTTTAATTTAGTGTTTAACCGATCACATTTCCTGAAGAAAGATTTTACAAAGATTTTCCTTGGCTTCTGTCAAATTCAAAATGCTTTGCTGCATTATATTTTCTTTACTATTTAGGTTCCTTAGAATGAACTTTTAACCCCATGGCTAATTTTAATCTCCAAAAATAGACTCATTTGGGATGAGTTGAAAATTTTAATTTAAAAAATCAAATCAACACGCGTGGGAAATGGGTCAGGTGACTAATCCATGTTATGACCATAGCATATGTTAATTTCTGAGCAAACTAAAGCCCAGAGGGAAACTTGGCAATGGGCCATATCCTTTTTTTGTAATCTGGAAATGAGAGGGAAACATACTGATCTCAGCAAAAATAAGTCCAGTAACACTTCTGGGATTTAAAATTAAAAGTAAAAGGTTTATTAACAAGAAGAAAGGAAAACTTAAACTCACAAGATTACAATTACAGTTGCAGTGTGGGTTTCCTCCGGGTGCTCCGGTTTCCTCCCACAGTCCAAAGACATGCAGGTTAGGTGGATTGGTCATGATAAATTGCCCTTAGTGATCAAAAAAGGTTAGGAGGGGTTGGTTATTGGGTTACGGAGATAGGATGGAAGTGAGGGCTGAAGTGGGTCGGTGCAGACTCAATGGGCCAAATGGCCTCCTTCTGCACTGTATGTTCTAAAAGTAGTCTTACAAAACTTCCCTGCAAAAGACTCTCTACTTGGTCAGATCTACAAGTAAACAACATCCAGGCAACACTCCCTTGCAGATGTTTAATTATAAAAATCCAGTAATATTACACAAGGCAAAGCTGCTGTCACTTTAATAAAGTATACCATATAACCTCTCAAACTCAAACCTCTCCACTCTGCTGTGGAGAAACTTCAGAGCAAGACTACTTTTTGCAGCCAAAAATATTTCTGGCTTGACTGGTTGGCTGACTCAAACTGCATCTTTCTCAGTCCAGAACAGTTGCTAGGAAATCTTCCTCACACAGTCATGCACAACTCAATTCCACAACGCTCCTTAAATATCCCTTTTCTTTTTCATTTTTGATTCCATTGTTCTCCGCACTCCTTTCCAAAATATAAAAATCTTTCATGTTCTGCTTTCAGGTCAATAAAATGTAATGCATCCTCTACTGTTTATCTGTGTAACTCCTGTAAGATGCAAAATGTTTCTTGTCCTCTCTGACGTCCCTTTGATATTTACCTATAAAGCATTTGACCTGCATACATCTAGCACCTTTATTCTTTTTCTCTTCCGGACAAATGGTCTCCATTAACCTTTTTCCCAGCTTAATTAAATCATTTACACAGAACATTCTTTACAGAATAACATGTTTCCATCGTCATTTCACCCTTAGGAGATAGGTTGGTTGATTAAAGCTGTTAAGGGAGCTGCAAACCTCCATTTTAACATCTTGGGTGGAATTCTCCGTCACCCATTTCCTCGTGCGGCCTGCCCCCGCCGGCAACAGGATTCTCCATTCACGCTGCCGGGCAACGGTGTTTTCCATTGTGGGCACACCCAAGCCGTCATGAAATCCATGGGCGTGAGTGCGCTGCCGGCGAAACGGAGGATCTGCCGACGGAGAATCCCGCTCCTTATTTTTAATAGCATTGGCTACATTCCCTAATCTCTGGAATTTTGGCAGGTAAAAGGAAATGGAGAGGTTGAATCAGTTATGACAAGAATATTTACAGAACTGCTAGTGGGCCAGGAAGAGGAAATGTATTTCTTCTAGGCCTAACAAGCTAACCTCTAAATACCACTCTCCCTCACATGTAATCGTCCTTCCAATCACAACCTCGAATTCTGTCTGCCATCCCCACCACCACCATCTCATCCTATCACTGCTCACCATTCTGTTCCCCCAATGATCACTTCTGTGCTCTGAAAGCTAGCGATTCGAAACAAACCTGTTGGACTTTAACCTAGTGTTGTAAGACTTCTTACCATATTATCATTGTCACTTGGGTAGGCCAAACGCGTGGGAAAAGGAAAATTTATGTTTTTTAGCTTTGCTATGATTGGTGAAAAGCAGGGTAAGCCATACTGTGCATCACGTCAATATATAATTGCCTGAGGAACGCGTGATGCCGAGAGTTTCAAAATGCAATAAAACAAAATTGAACTGAAATCAATGAGTCCAGAAAAATAATACCTTTTTTCCTTGCACACATCTATCTATACATCCTTGCTTTGAAGGGAAGCGATTGCTATTTCCTCCACAGCCACTGTACACAAATGGTCTGCATTCATTGCTTTCTGGGGAATAATACCACAGCAGCTCATATTGTGAACAGGAACCTTCATCCATCAGTTTGCTACAAGGAGCTATTTAGGCATAAAAGAGAAAGACAAACTTTAAATCAATCTGGCTTTTAACTCCAGCCACAATGAAGCATTTATTGATGTGAAAATGTCAAGAAACATCCTTATATATTATCATTCCCAGAAATTTATACTGGCTGTTTATACAAATCATTGACATGCAAATGCCAACACCAATATGTTTACAATCCATCTTTTACTTTTGAGTTAAGTATGCCAAAGTCTTTATTGAAATCTGATCTTCTGTACGAGTGGGTAATGTGAAAATACATGACATAATATGCATGTAAAGAATGCCTATGGGTTCCATGCGCAAAGCCAACAGATTTTCTCCCAGGGTATTTTATGTGAGGCATGTCAATTTGTTGCTTATGAGATAAGGACTTTCTTCTTTCGGAAGAGTAGCTCTACATTGTGCACGTCAGCTGCAGTCTAAAAAAAGAAAGACTGAGGTTTATTTAAAATCTTTTAGAATCATCTCAAAGCATTTCATATACAATTAATTACTTTGTTGTTAGATAGGGATATGGAGCAGCCATTCTACACTCAGTAAGACCCCACAACTTATAATGATGTGAATAACCATTAATTTGTTTTGGATGATTTAAGTTGATGAATGGTGAGCTCCATATTAATGTAAACCATAATTAAAACGTGTCCATTATTTTGCTACCCTCATGCTATCCTGCACTGAGCTCAATTTCTCTGTACCACTCATTGAAGTCTTGATACATTATTCCAGAAATTTTCCCAAAGGGCAGGAGTTCCTGCCTCGCGGTGTGTTTTGTGGCAGGGGAGTTGGCCTGTCATTGGCCGGCGGTGAGATCTTCTGGTCCTGCCGCGGTCAATGGACTTTCCCATTGTTCTCACCCTACGCCGCCGGGTACCAGCGGAGGAGAGTCGCTGTTGGTGGGACCAGAAGGCAGGACCGGCTGGAAAATGTCGGCACATGTGTTTCAGGAGTTCTGTTCACAGCTCCAACAAGTGATCATGAAACGGTCATAATCACTTTCCGTGGCAATTGAAATAGACATTGATGCCATGATTACTTCCAAACAACTGGTTGCTGTGTGGAAAAAACAACATGCCATGTGGCTTCTTTAATGTACACCAGTAAATATCGATTTAACAAACCTCGGGGTGGCTGCACCCAGCACTAGTGTCAACTCCTTTACCGAGATGGCTTCTCATGTTAAATATGAATTGAACCAGTGTTTTAACTCAGAGGATTGTTAGCATCTGAATGCATGCACACAAAGTGCTTGAGGAATTCCTTGAATTTTACAGAGGGGATAGGGAGAGTGAATATTGCTGCCAACACCCCATCCCTCAAACAGGAAGAAATATCAGAAGCCAGCTGGCCTACGTTAAACATCCGCAATAATATGTTGCAGACGGTGTGAACAAGGTGAGCATGGGATTTCTGCCCCTCAGTGAGGGGGGGTAGCAGGGGGACGGCAGTCATACCCTCTAGAGCTGAATGCTCTAGCAATCACAGCAAGGCCAGAAGACCTGTGATGGACGTTGCCAGGGTTACACGTAGACCCATGGCCACTGGAGAGAGTTACGTCTGGGGTTTTTGGTGGGGAATAATAATAATAATAATATTTATTATTGTCACAAGTAGGCTTACATTAACACTGCAATGCAGTTACTGTGAAAAGGCCCTACTCGCTACACTGCAGCGCCTGTTCTGATACACTGAAGGAGAATTCAGAATATCCAATTCACCTAACAAGCCCGTCTTTCGGGACTTGTGGGAGGAAACCGGAGCACTAGAGGAAATCCGCAGACACGGGGAGAACGTGCAGACTCCGCACAGACAGTGACCCAAGTCAGGAATTGAACTTGGGACCCTGGCGCTGTGAAGCAACAGTTCTAACCATTGTGCTACCATGCTGCCCACAGTGGAACCTAGGGAGGGTGGAGGTGGGCAGCTTTTGGAGGCCAGAAGGGAAGAAACAAGGGGTGTGTGTTTCATTTTGTGGGGTTGGGAGGGGTGGTGAGGTGCCCTTGTTAAAGAAAAATACCTGCCTGCTCTCGCTCACCTGCCAATGTCAATGTTATTATAGCATTGGCAGCAAGTTATCTGCATCAATTGGCATGGTACAAGCTCAATTGACCCTTAATTGTTTATATAAAAATGGCTAGTAGGCCGCTGATTACAGTGCCCTGCGACCTACCATCTTATCAGGGACAGCATGGTGGTGGGTGGGAAAGTGGTGGGTTTGCCAGCCCTTTGTTTCATGTGTCACCCCGCCACCAAAATCACACCTGATTGGGCATCAGGGGGGATGGGGTGGCTGTAAAATGAAGCCCCTTATGTGGCCAGTGTACAATTTTGTTTGAGAATGATGCAGTGAAACACCTTGGCACATTTTACTAGGCTAGAAGTGCTATGTAAATGCAAGTAGTTGCTATAAAGCTAAATTCTGTACTCAAGATGTGGTCCGCACAGAGATTATACAACTGCAATATAACATAGAACATAGAACAGTACAGCACAGAACAGGCCCTTCGGCCCTTGATGTTGTGCCGAGCAATGATCACCCTACTCAACCCCACGTGTCCACCCTATACCCGTAACCCAACAACCCCCCCCCAACCTTACTTTTAAGGACACTACGGGCAATTTAGCATGGCCAATCCACCTAACCCGCACATCTTTGGACTGTGGGAGGAAACCGGAGCACCCGGAGGAAACCCACGCACACACGGGGAGGACGTGCAGACTCCGCACAGACAGTGACCCAGCCGGGAACCGAACCTGGGACCCTGGAGCTGTGAAGCATTTATGCTAACCACCATGCTACCGTGCTGCCCAAAGGACTTCCAGTCCTTTGTATTCCAGCCGCCTTGAGATAAAGGTAAACATAGTAAACGTTACACCCATGTTCAAAAGCAGTGTAAGAATAAACCCAGCAACTAAAAGCCAGTCTGTTTAACCTCAGTGGCGGGAAAGAATAATCCAGGACAAAATGAACGGTAAGGGTGGATTGATTCATTCAGAAAAGTCAGCGTGGATTTGTTAAAGGCAAATCACGTTTGACTAACTTGATTGAGTTTTTTGGGGAGGTAACATAAATGGGTAATGTGGTGCATCTGGACTTCCAAAAGGCTATTGATAAAGTGCCGCACAACAGGCTTGTAGCATGGGTATTGTGGTGGTATGATTTGCATAGCTGTCTGCCATTGGTGCAGAACACCGGCTTACCATTGGCCCTGGTTGGTCATGTGCTTCTCGACCGATTAGTTGAGACCAGTCATGTGACGGCTCTCCGGTTGGTCGAGAGGCTGAGTTAACCACGCCTCCATACCGAGCTATAAATAGTCAGAACGCCCGGCGGTCGTCCATTTATTGTAGTCGACCGTAGGGCTAAGTTCTAGCTTATTAAAGCCTAACTTTTGTACAGCAACTCGTCTCACGTGCAATTGATGGCTCATCAGGTATGAAGTGGCTGAAACAGGATACTGGCAATTATTTGTTTCCCGAACTGGAGGAAGTTATACAATGGTGGTCCCTGTGGGTCAATACTGGGACCACTGCATTTCTTGATATCTGTTAATAACATTGGCGCACCCACACGGTACCTTTCCAGCATCCCAGTCACTATGACAGCTTACAAGAAGCAGCAGCTGTTTGACTACCTTGTGTGGGCTTGTAGGTGGTATCCTTCAACTGAATAAGGCTCCTCAAAGTGGTCCATCTCCAGCAACGGGACAATGCATTCTGTGTATCCTCGATGGTGAAACTTAAAGATGATACTAGGGTAAGGCGGCCATTTTGTAGGTTTCAATCCCTTTAGAGATGAGTCAGTCTAATGGTGTCACCTTCTTCTCAATTCCATTGACAGACGGCACACTCAGTTTGGGATGCTGGCCTGGATTACCCTCACTTTTAGCTGGATGTGGACCACCTGATGATGATATTCAACCAATTGCCTGCCAGACATTAAAATACCTCCTCTTTGACACAGACATTGTGCACTCAATGCCATCCCTGGCCCTTATGAACTGAAGAATGCGCAGACATCATGAAGCTCTCAGTCATGTGTCATTTCTAATAAAGCGCAAACCTCAGCTCCTATCCTATGTTCCCCTCAGCATTGTCTGAAACAACAACTTGTGCGCCCAGAGAATCCTCAAAGGCTCTATTACCCACCAAAAAGTATCATTTGGAAATTGCATTACTGATGTCGACCAGTGCCCAGACAAGGGGACGCAAAGTGCTGCGCCCCTACTAACAGCAGCCTTGTGGTCTTGATATGGGCAAATACAGAGTGGGAGACGCTCACGACTGTAAATTCAAGCACCCAGTCACAAATTTGACTGGTAGGGGCAGAGTTTCATCAACCTGAGGTGACAAGGTGCTCACATGTATTGGTCAGCTTCATTGATGTACAGCCGAATGTCTCAAATGCATTTGCCAGACAGGAGCACACACGAGCTTTAACTATGGGTTCATGGCGTGAAAGCCCTGGTGGATGACAGAGTACATGGAGTTCCAGGATATATGGTCCTTCTCCTGGCGTTAACACATCTGCCCTTCTACCCTAATCCTTGAGATTTCAATGACGCCGAAGAGATGGAAGAGTACCTCCACCTCCATGTTACACAGCCAAGAGTGAATATGACCTGACCCTGAAACGTATGTGAACAATGCGCCTTCCACAAGCACACTTTAAATTAAGGATGAGGCATCACTTATGTTGGCAATGATCTGGAAACAGTTACACACTGTGGTGAAATGGAATCAGGCTATATGGCAAGAAGCCCACGATAGCGACACCTCCAACAAGTGGGAGAATCATAGCCAGTAACCTCCATGACTTCAACTCCGCTCATCATAATACAAAGGTATTGCTAAGAGGAGATTTGAAATGGCTGTGATTTCATATTACAGTAATGAACACCAGTGCCACTTTTGTGCTCCTAATATTTTGTCAATGTCCTGATCCTACCACTACATCTGGGTGCATTGCAGACATCCACAGCAAAGGTAGAGGCAGCCTTCTGACTGCAATGCCCTGTTGTCTGGGATGGCTTTTATTGGCGTCTTCTGGAGGACCGAGACCTAGAGGGTTCCAGCCTGCTTTGGGTCTCCTAATGTGCGGTTATGGATCTGGAGGTGATGAGGTCACAGTAGGAGGTGACTTGGATCAGCCAACACTCCTGCAGTCCCCTAGGTTGATGGCCTTGCAATGTCCATGTGTTGGTCCTCCTCTCTATGGGTGCTCGAGAGGCCCTGGCTGACACCTTGAGGAGAAGGGCAGTTGGAGCAAGATCGAATTGGCCTATGCACTTCTTGCATTGACACTATTGCCTACACCGACGAATCCTGCAGCAGTACAGGGCCGATGTCCTGGACCAAGGGTTCCAAGGCCACCGCCATGCTACCAATGTGGACCTCGGTGCATTGGCATGACAGTAAAATCTCGTCAGTCTGCATGTGGATGGACGGCCATTGTTTGTTGCAATGCAGCTGACATCCCTTCCTATCCCGTGCTTGCCTTTGCAGCTCCAGCAACTGATTTAAGACTGTGTCTGGAGGCTTGTCATCTGACTGGTACCCAGCAGAATATTGGCCTCCAGCAGCTCTCAGAGTGCTGGTGACCTCGGATGTCACTGCCTCCTCCTGCTGTGGAGCAGGTTGTGCTCTCCAGATTCTGACCCTGAGCCTGCTCTAGATCTAGGTCCCACCAAGGTCTGTGTTGTAGAGGGCATGTTGTGACAGATCTTCAAGGCTGCTAATATTGAGTTCCTGATCCAAGGATCTTGGGGCTGGAGCTGAGAGCCTGGCTGGGGGAGGGCGTCGGGCAATTGGCAGAGGTGCCTATGACAGAAATTAGAGATAATTAGTGCATGGTAGCCGAGTAAAAAAACTGGAGAGTACACTCACAGTAGTGTGGACTGATGGATGACCAGGTGCAGCATCCTCACATGGACGCTTGCCGCGACCTCACCGTCACTATAGGAATTGTTACGTCCTCTCCGGCAGCATGATGGTTCTGTTATCAACTTCAGTGAGGATGTTGCATTCCTGCACTCCATATCTGCTCTAGGGCCTATCCCTGTTTTTATGCGCAATTGTCTCCTGCATAAAGACAGTGGAGAGAGTGTGATCAAAAACGCATCCCAGGCCAGGTGAGAAGGACACCTGAAATGTAGTTGGACGCCTGGTTTTGAGATGAAGGGATGTGTGAGATAGTGAGTGGTGATGTCTCTTGAGCTGGCAGTGAGCTATATTGTGAATGTGTGATAGGCTTGTGAGTGTGAGTTGAGAGTGATGAATTAGTTGACTTAACCTGGTGGCATGGATGAGATTGTTCATCCTCTTTTTGCACTGGACAGCCAACCTTTTCTGTCGGCGTTGGGGCAGACCACACCTGCCGCCATCTCCCAAGTCTTTTTTGGTGAGTTCTGTGGACCTACTGTGGCCAGATGTGGGAGGCATCGTGGCAGACCTCCACATCATCCAGCAGGCATTCCAGGGAGCTGCTACTAAACTTCAGGGCAACAGTGATCTTACCTTTGGGGGTTATTGCTCCGTTTGCAGCAGTCCTGAGCTGCATGGGTTGAGATATGTGTGTATGGGCACAGTTGCTTCACAGCTCCAGGGTCCCAGGTTCAATTCCCGGCTTGGGTCACTATCCGTGTGGAGTCTACACATTCTCCCCGTGTCCGTGTGGGTTTCCTCCCACAGTCCAAAGATGTGCAGGTTAGGTGGATTGGCCATACTAAAATTGCCCTTCGTGTTCAAAACGTTTAGGTGGGTTACTGGGTTACGGGCATAGGCTGGAGGTGTGGTCTTAAGTGGGGTGCTCTTTCCAAGAGCCGGGACAGACTCGATGGGCCGAATGGCCTCCTTCTGCACTGTAAATTCTATGAAAAATATGGTGCTGGCATGAGGAAGCAATGAGGTCACAGCGTGGCACACAAATCAGGGGCCGCTCACCAGCGATCCGGAGTGTTTTCCATGCCTGCATAATTAATGAGGTGGAGAGTAGATGATACGGCACAATTAGCCTGCCATTGCAGTCACTGGGAAAAACGCTGATTTTCACGCCCACTGCTGCACTTAGCGCAATGCAGAGAAAATCCTGCATGATGTCTCCGGTCAAAATCCATAGTTCGTCTTCGGTGATAGATGATGGCCGTTTGCACCTCTGCAATCCAACACAATGATAGGTGTCTGATTCTACAAGGATGAGAGTTGAGTTTTGTCTTGAAATTGCTGTTGGATGTTTTCAGAACTGCAACTTGCAAATTGTGTGACCAGTCGCAGCCATGCTTTTGGTCAGCAAAGACCATTTTTAAATAAGCAGAAAGTAAGATTTGATTCTCCCTTCAAAGATGCTGCCAAACTGCTGAGTTTTTCCAGCATGTTTGGTTTTTATTTCAGCTTTCCAGCATCCACAGTATTTTGCTTTTTATTTTAAGGTTTCTGATCTCTTTTGAGTCTTATGGACATTACGATGCAGTGAAGCTGTTGAGGAATTAACTCAGCGACAAGCCTACAACAGCACCTGAGGGATTCGTAAACTTGCAGCCATCCAAGCATTCAGTGGAAACTCCATGGGAATTGGCAAGGTCGATTCCGGAGATAGCAGTCCAAAGTGCAGATGCTGTTTCTCTCAAAAACACTCTGGTTCTGGAGCTCCAATTAACAGGGAACATATTTCTGGATTGGATCAGCAGGAGAGAACCTTGCGCGTGGGATTCACACTCCTCTGGTGAGCAGAGAAATGCTGCCACACAGTTATCTGATTATCAAAAACGTGCTACAATTATGAGGTTTCTAAGATTGTTATGTTCTGGGCTATGTTTTTAATTTAAATTCACGTTACCTGTTATGAAGTCTGCCTGACAGCAAACCTGGGTGGTTTGATTGTTACAAATTAAAGGGGGTTAGATTGTTTTACTGGAAGAAGGTGCAAGTGGCTATGCTAGGAGACAATGGCAGCAGCCTGTGCTAACATTGGATAGACTGCGACTTTCCAAAGTCCAGGAAAAGTTTTGAAAATGTTGGATAGTAAAGAGTTGAGCATTGAACTGTACATTTAGTTCCAAGATGAAAGAAAGTTTGCCTCTCAAGCTTATCTTTCCCTGGATACAAGACCCATGCGATTTGAGATGCTACAGAAGTGGTCTTTGGGAGGAGAAGGATTTCGAGAAAACTCACAGACACAGATGGTCCACCAAGGTCTAGGGGAAAGTGAGGAACTAGAAGCTGAAAGACTCAGGTTGGCCCAGTGCTAGAGTATGGGTGGCAGCTCAAGCTTGGCTTAGCAAATACCTACTTTGTGAGGAGTTAAAATGAAGCTGGAAGATTTGCCTAGTTTGCATGAGAGGTAGGGTCTCCAATAATATTCTCATTGTTAAGGACAGTTCTGGGTTAGAATTTACCAGGCTGAGAAAGGAACAGAACAAAAGTAAACCCTTGGGAGCGAAGAAACATTTCAACTAATTTTGTGAGAATCAAATGTCTGCTTTCAGAACATTGGAATTTAGGAGCAGGAACAGTCCTTTGGGTCTGTTGCACTAATACTATCATGGAGTAATAAGACTGGATTCTCCGGTTTCCCCGGCCGTGTGTTTCTCAGCGCTCACCATTCATTGGCGGCAGGATTCTCTACTCCCACCGCTTGCCATTCCCATTTGAGCCATCCTACACCACCAGGAAACCCCTGGACTGGGGGTACGCTGCCGGTGGGAAGAGAATCCCAGTGGCCAAAGAATTCCAGTCAGAGTCACAGAGGTCTAAAGCACAAAAACAACCATCTAAGTATTCAAATCCCATTTTTGAGCACTTGGCCCATAGCCTTGTATTACTTGTCATTGCAAATACATATCTAAATAGTTATCGAATGTTATGAAGGTCTCTGGCTCCAGCACCCTTTCAGGCAGTGAGTTCCAGACTCTCACCACCCTCTGAACTCCCACCACCCTCCGGGTGAAAAAGATTTTTCTCACATCCCCTCTAAACCTCCTGCCCCTCACCTTAAATCTCTGCCTCCTGGTCATTGGCCCCTCCACCAAGGGGAAAAGTTTCTTCCTGTCTACTCCATCAATGCCCCTCATAATTCTATACATCGTAAAGATATCCCCCCTCAGTCTCCTCTACCAAGGAAAATAACCAGTCAATCCAATTTTTCTTCATAACTAAAACTCTACAGCCCAGGCAACATCCTGGTAAATCTCCTCTGCACCCTTTCCAGTGCTTCCACATCCCTCCTATAATGTGGATTCCAGAACTGCACACAATATTCTAGATGTGGCTTTCACCAACATTTTATACAGTTCCAGCACAATCTCTCAAACGCTATGCCTCGGCTAATAAAGGCAAGCATATCATATGCCTTCTTAACCACTTTGTCCACTTGCCCGGTGTGGTGATATGCATCACTGTAAATACACAAGGGGTTAATGTAAATACACGTAGACTAGCTAGACACTAGAGGGAGCACCAGAGACATGACACACAGACACTCAACTAATAGGCCAGTAAGATAGGACACGATCAATGGGCAGACACACACACAGAGGTGACACTACCACAGGAGGGCATCACACCAACCCATATATAAGGACATAGCACACATGATCTTTCTCTTTCCAGTGGAGACTCTCAGTGAGTACACAGGGTTGACTTGGAACACATCACACCCACCACCTGGATTGTAGCAGACTGGTTCGTCAGTCTGAGTAGCTATAGCAGGATTAACAGGAGAGTCGAATCCAAGTAGGAGAATCGTTAACAGTTTAATAAATGTGTTAAAGCTATCTCCAAGTCTGAACCTTCCTTTGTCAGAGTGCACATCAAGGAAGCAGCATAACAAAACCCCGGTTCCTGGGGAAGAATATTCCACAGACTATCTACCCTCAGAGAAAACTATTCTTCTCATCTCCTTAAAAGGGAGATCACTTATTTTGAAACTATGTCCCCTAGTTTTAGTCCTCCCAGTATGGCAGCACAGTAGTATAGTGGTTAGCACAGTTGCTCCACAGCTCCAGGATCCCAGGTTCGATTCCCGGCTTAGTTCACTGTCCGTGTGGAGTCTGCACGTTCTCCCTGTGCCTGCGCGGGTTTCCTCCCGGTGCTCCGGTGTAATAAGTCCACGGAGGCAGAAGTCCCATCATCAGAAATCCTTTTATTTACAAACCCAACAGCAGAACAAACATGACCATTCAGTCTGCTGTCTACACCAGGAGTACAGAGGGTCTGATACTCCCTGTTATATACACAGAGAGGGGTTCCCTGATTGGGCCACTAATCAGGGAACTCTTATTCTAATTAGCCAATATCAAAGGCCTGGCCTACGTCATTACACCCGGTTTCCTCCCACAGTCCAAAGATCGGTGGATTGGCCATGCTAAATTGCCCTTAGTGTCCAAAAAGGTTGGGTGGGGTTACTGGTTTACAGGGAGGGTAAGAGGTGTGGGTTTGGGTAAGGTGCTCTTTCCAAGGGCTGGTTCAATGGGCCGAATGGCCTCCTTCTGCACTGTAAATTCTATGATTATCAAGTCCCTCCTGGGTCCTATGGGCTGGATTTGTTTTTATCTTGAGCTGGGTAGCGGGAGTCAGAAAAATTCCTGGTTTGGCCTGCAGGCCTCAGGAGAAAGTGGCTACAAGCATGAGATTTTCATTGTGGTATAGAGTTAATGTGTCGAGTCCAACATGACACTTCTGAATTTTAAGTTAACTTTGTTTCTCTTCTCTACCAATGCAGCCAGATCTGCTGAGTTTTTCCAGCATTTTTGTATTTATAACTGTAAGTTCAAATTTATTTTTAAAAGCTGCAATCTCTACGGAGATCGTAGCAAAGAAATGTCCAGCAGTTGTACCACAACAGGCGATTTATGGACGGAGAAATCATTTTTCATGCAGGTCGATGCCACATCCATTCAATCCAGCTGTTTACTTTAAATACATCTTGACATGCCAGGCAGCAGCCATGAAGTTCCGACAATAGTGAGGTCTGAAGCGTTGATAGTAGTTGCTGGGCAATCTCAGGATCCCGCACCGATTAAAATTTGTAATTAGAGCCATTCTGGTCTCATTCTGATCCAATAGCCTACTGGTCACGCTGTTTCCCTGCAATACATTAATGAGCTAACATTTCTGCCTTAAAGGATCAAACCCTTCACTTAGCACAGAAAGGCACTGATTACAGGGAATGTGACTTGCTTCTCAAGAAGTTAATACAAGGATTTTTACCTGTTAATGGGCTCTCCAGAAGCTCCTTCTTAAAGGATGTGCCCATTAAATTTTCATTATTCAACAGAACTAGTTGGAGACATAAGTTTCAGGAAATAATGATTGCCGCATTTTGGATTAGACTCTATTTCAACAATTGTACCTGCCATCTAACGTATTTCAGAAGGTTATAAGTCTTTTAGTTAAACTTGATAAATGTCACAGAACAATTAGTTGCTGAACCAATCAGATTTATAATTGCTTCCTGTTATTTCCGTTAAAGGGCCTCCTGGTTCATAAAAGAAAATTGTCTGATTTTTTTTGTTACAGTTACACTATTAAAAATGTCAAACAGACTTTGATTTATTAACGATATTTATACATAATTTATCCCGATATTTATGCATAATTTATCCCACTTTTCTTTAAAGTCCATCTTATATTTATATCCAGACTGGTTAACTATTTTCCCAACAATTTTTCAAAATCTCATTAAGATGTTCATCCACATTTGCTCAGTACCGTTTCTTCACTCTATCTTTCTTCCATTACTTTTTAAGCCACTTCAATCCACTTCTAACCTATCTCCTATCCCTTAAGTCGACCTGTGTGTTTTTCAACACTCTTCAATCTGAACCCTTTAGCTTGGTAACTATGTGGACCCATAAAGCAACATCATTTAAGATGAATTCCCTTGCAAAATGTAACTAAGGGTGGAATTCTCCCATGGCCCTGCTGGTGGGTTCAATGGCGGGAGAAGGGGGAGATTTGGAGGGAGTGCAGATAACCATTTCAGGCTGGCATGAATTTGCTATGGCATCTTCTGCTGGTGCCCGCCATGGCAGATAAGGGAACATGTTGGAGACCGGCTTGAAACTGATTTGCCTATCGTTAATGGGATGCACATGAAAGCCCTGCCGGAATCTCCCACCTATCCCACCTTGTCTGCAATGCCAGCGGGAAAACACCAATTCAAAACATGTCTGGAGCAACATGTTTTCAGAAGTTGGGACTCACCTGAACAATGTCTGGGGCCTCCATGGTTTGGAAGAGAGGCCAGGTGAGATGTTTCTTCCGGCCTTGACCTAATTAATTATGCAACCGGGTATTTTACACCATATTTCATGGTGGGGCAGTCCGTGTCGTATTTGGGCACCATATAGAAATGGTGTCCAAAACCATGAAGCCACTGTTGGAGCTCCTGAAAATGAAGATGGACCCCCCCCAGGAGCAATCTGAGGCCGGAAGATGGACCTCCGCAGAAAGAACATGGTACTCCAGCCTGGAAGATGGACCTCCTCCAGGACACGGATCCGGAAGATCCACCAGTAGGTGGCCCCCACAATCCCCGCGCCTCCCCCACCCATTGCTGCGGCGTTCCTGGGTTCAGGATTGCCTTGATCTGTCGTTGAGAGCGCCGCAGTGCTGGTGGCGCCTCAGGCAACGGCTTGGTCTTCGGTGACTCCAGGAGCGTGTCGAAATCCTCCATCCCCGGGTGGGAGCAAGGGGAGGATGGATTGTCCAGGAGCGGGGGCTGCGGTGGGGTGCACCGGGGGAAGGGAGGGTGGCACCAGGGCGGGGGGAACGCAGCTGGTGCCAGGTCCCTGAGGGAGACTGTGTCTTGGCGGCCATCGGGGTAGGCTACGTAGGCATACTGCAGGTTGGCGTGGAGTAGCTGTACTCTCTCAACCAATGGGTCCACCTTGTGGAGTCGCATGTGTTTACGGAGGAGAACGGGTCCTGGAGCTGCCAGCCACGTTGGGAGCGAAACTCCGGAGGTGGACTTCCTGGGGAAGGCAAAGAGACGTTCATGGGGGGGGTTTCATTAGTCGCGGTGCACAGGAGCGACCGTGTGGAGTGAAGTGTGTCGGGGAGGACCTCCTGCCAGCGGGAGGCCGGGAGGTTTCTGAACCGTATTCTCCCGCTCCACCTGCCCATTTCCCCTGGGGTTGCAGCTGGTCGTCCTGCTAGAGGCAATGCCCCTGTTGAGCAGGAATTGACGCAACTCATCGCTCATAAATGAGGATCCCGGTCGCTGTGGACGTAGACGGGGAAACCGAACAGAGCGAAGTTGGTGTTGAGGGCTTTGATGACGATGGCACACGTCATATTGGGGCATGGGACGGCGAAGGGGAATCGGGAATTTTCGTCGACCATACTCAGAAAGTACGTGATGCGGTCGGTGCAGGGGAGGGGTCCTTTGAAGTCCACGCTGTGGCGTTCAAAGGGGCGGGATGTCTTCACCAGGCGTGTACGGTCTGGTCGGTAGAATTGCGGTTTACACTCCGCGCAGACCTGGCAGTCTCCGGTGAAAGCCCTGACTTCCTCGATGGAGTAGGGCAGGATTGCCCGCCTTAAAAACAGGTGACCGAGATTGTCGTGCAGGGTCCAGAGTCGGTCCACTTGTGCGCTGGCACATGTATCTCGGGATAGCGCGTCGGGGGGCTCATTAAGTTTACCGGGGCGAGACAAAATCTTGTAATTGTAGGTGGAGAGCTCGATCCACCACCTCAAGATTTTATCAGTTTTGATCTTACCCCGCTGTGTGTTGTTAAACATGAAGGCAACCAACCGTTGGTCAGTGAGGAGAGTGGATCTCCTGCTGGCCAGGTAATGCCTCCATTGTCGCACAGCTTCTGCGTAGGTCGGCGCTTCCTTGACGAGGGGAAAAACGTTGCATCTCAGCTGTGTGTACAGAATCTGGAGCTTCTGTGCTTCTGGGATTGGGTCTGTCGCAGACCCGATGTACGCTTCAAAGCAAGCTAGCTTTGTTCGAAGTCTTTTTTGCCGTTGTCAGCTTGAGGATGCAGCTGCAGGCACTCCAGCTTGATGCAGAGGTCCAGCTCTGAAAAATCTCTGTGTAATAAATTGATGCACTATCAATTACGACGAGACGAGAGTAGAATGTAATCGAGGCTTTATTACAAAGAGTAATGTGGCCTCCTGCAGCAGCTGATGAAATGGCTGCTGTTCGGAGAGCACACACATTTATACTCCGCCTACTGGGTGGAGCCAGCAGACAGGGATCTACCCCCCTACCTGTAGTACAGGGGCCTTACCGTAAAACCCATATATATAATATAATACAACAGTGGTGACTACCAAAGCGACGGGGCAGAGAATCCCTGATGACGTTGAAATCCGGGGCGGCGCCGCTTTCGCGTAGCTCCACCCCCTGAGACGCACACCGTATACACGGCCTCAGGCCCTTGCCTGAGGCCTGGCCTGCGATGCTCCATCCTCGAGCGGCCGAGCTACCGACGGGCATGTGTGGTCTCATCCGTCGGGAACTAAGTGCGGCGGCTGCGGACTCAGTCCAGCACCGCCACAGTCAGGGGAGGGCCGATCCATAGCCTCCTATTCTCCTCCACCCCCACCCCTCAAAACTCACACAACACACAAGCCAACCCAAAGCTACTACTGGCAAATCAGGTGGACCCATTTGGTGTTCTGGAACGACTTCTGGCACATGCTCCTGGTGCCATTTTTAACTTCAACCATTCTGTGCCCGAAAACAGATGGAAAGTAATTCCTCAGCCATTAAGTTTTAATGAAAAAAAAAAGTCAATATTAATAATACTTCTGACAGAAAGCCATTCACCCTTGTGAGCCAGTTCATTCATGACTGATATGCATCTCATATCCTTTAAAGACAAAGGACGGGATTCTCTGTCCCGCCAGCCCAGTTTTCCAGCGCAGCACACTCCCGCCGACAGCGGGTCATTCTGCCAGACGGTCAATGCGGTTTCAAATTGTGGTCATCCCACGCTGTCGGGACACCCTTGGGCGTGAGTGCACTGCCGGTGAAGCGGAGGATCCTGCCGACGGAGAATCCTGCAGAAAGTCTCATTAGTCCGATAAATGGAGAGTAGCAGGGCAGTTGTGTACATCTATTTAATAATCAATGGTTTGATGTTAACAATTAAAAAAAAACTATTTAAGCAAAGCACCCTAAAAATAATCTCTAATGTTTTTACTTTTTCCATGAAACATAATTGCCATTTTCAACATTTTAAATACATTTTAAAAGAATACTCTGGGGTGTGCAAGTTAGGTTTTAGATATTTAAAAAAAATGTATGTAATTTAAGATTCTGCTTGAAGCTCCTGCGCTAGAGGAGCTCAGAATATTTTAGCAGCAACCAAATTGATGTTGGTGATCGTTCAGTCTTTCTAAAAATGGCACCAGCCATCGTAAGATGTCTATTATTTTCCTTCTGACTGCTCTCCTTGATTACTCTTTGATAGTATCTGTATAAATATACTTGAAAGGGTTCTATTTTTACAATGAATTTGAAGATGCTAACGTGCTTTGCAAAACCTACAGCTGGTCTCATCTCTCTGCAAGGCTGTCAGTGGCAATGAAGGTGCCTACTTCCCTCCACTTACCTGTCACAGAGTCTTGCAGGAAAGCAGGGGGGTTTCTCCACAACATCAGTCAGGGAGCAATAAAGGCACACAGCCCATTCATGTTTAAAGCAGTTCTTTTCATGCAGCAGGTCACAGCGATGTCCTGTTGGTTCTTTGGCAAAGTGCACTTTTCTTTTTCTTTACTTTTTCCAATTAAGGGGCAATTTAACGTGACCAGTCTGCCTACTCTGCACATCTTTGGGTTGCGGGGGAGAGACCCAAACAGAGGGAATGTTCATACTCCACATGGACAGTGACCCGGGGCCGGGATCGAACCCGGGTCCTCGGAGCCGTGAGGCAGCAGTGCTAACCACTGTGCCAACCACTGCGTCACCGTGCCGTCCCTGAAGTGATTTTTCTTGTGCAGAGCTCTTCAAATGGCAGTGGATACAATTGGGTAGATAACATTTGCACTACCTGTGGAGATCAAGGTGCTGGCACCTGGAGGCCACAGAGCAAATGTTAGAGTCACCAGTGATGACAAAATAGTAAAGACAAAACTCCAAATAGCCACCAAAGTTATATTGACTCTAGAAAGCTTGGCACTACCAAGATGTCACTTTTCTGTACAGGTTGAAAATCCCTTATCTGAAATGCTTGCGGCCGAGTGTGTATCAGATTTTGAAATCTTTCGGATTTTGGAATATACTGCGCATGTGCAGCGCACGTTGGGAACTGTGCATGTCCTGAACATTGGGAATTGCGCATGTGCAGCATATGTTGGGAACTGCAAATGTGTGGAACATTGGGAAATGCACATTGCCCAGGAGCACTGTGGGATTTCCCAGGTGTGACATCACGTCGGCGCTCGAAAAACAGGCCAGATTTCAGATCTTTTTGGTTTACGGAATTTCGGATAAGGGATGCTCAACCTGTACTTTTAGAGAAAGATAATTGCCACCAATCCAGCAACAGCTTTTACCAGTTCAGACACTGATACTAACATTATAGCTTAACCACAAGCCAGTCCGCTTAAATCCAGGTTATTTTAAGAATGATCATCTCGCTCTTTTTCATGCTGTATTGCTTTGAGTCAAAGATAACTAACTGGGCAGTTGATAGTTGGTTTGACTTAACAAGTTGTTAAATAGCAGCACGGTAGCACACGTGGCTAGCCCTGTGGCTTCACAGCGCCAGGGTCTCAGGTTCGATTCCCCGCTGGGTCACTGTCTGTGCGGAGTCTGCACGTTCTCCCCGTCTTTAACTTCACATTCATTAACAGGCAATTAGCTTTACAACAGAGTTGCCAAAGCAGGCCCTTTCTGTTACATCGACAGATTACCCTCTTTTTCTTTTCAATTAGAGCTTTCTAATCATGAAGAACACATTTCTTTCACTCCAAACAAATGTAAGTTGTGTGCTGTACTGTATTATAGATCCCACATTCCGTTTGGAGCAGGCATTTCTTTTTGAAAACAGTGTGGTAATTGGTGACTTCTGTCAACCCATCATTACCTAGAGGTCGCCCGCTTTTCTTTTAAAGCATTTTTTTTTCTGATTAAGGGACAATTTAGCATGGTCAATCCACCAACCCTGCACATCTCTTGGCTTGTGGGGGGTGAGACCCACGCAGACACGGGCAGAATGTGCAAACTCCACACGGGCAGTGACCGGGGCGGAAATCGAACCCGGGTCCTCGGCACTGTGAGGCAGCAGTGCGAACCACTGTGTCACCGTGCTGTCTTATCTCCCTTCTTTCTAACATTTCTTTTATTCCAGGTAGGTCTATTCTTAGATTGTTTTTCAGTGACACTTTTCGTTGAATGGACATCATCCCACAGGGATTGGTTATCAACATAGCACTTTATGGGAAAAGCTTTCTCACTTTTCTCACTTTTGCTTTGTACAATATTTCTGTCAGTACATTGGATAAATAAACCCCCATATTTATAGCATCAACCAGCACTTGGGTTTCTGCAGCTCAGGGATTTTTCACTACCCTTTTAATTTTTTATTTTCCCAAACATTTTTTAATTTTTTCTACCAAAATTCTGATGAATCCTGTGGTGCTTGAATCTCTAGCTAGGAGGTTGGCATGTAAAGCATTTCTGAAGGTGACCAATCCCATATCATCAGGTTCACCCAAGGCTGGGAACTTCCTCTACTGTGGCTTCATCATAGCACTCAGCTCCAACACATCATAACTAGCTTCAAATCTAGTCTGAGTGCCTAACCAGTTCAACTGCCCAATTAAACTTATCAGTTTCTTCCTTGATCGTTGCATTCTCTTTATGTGAAGATCTGACCCGATTTATTGGGATACAATTAACATTTTCTAGATAGGATTGTTGGTTCAATGCCGTGCCTAACTCGTTTCGCTTAAATGTTTAAACGCATGTATTGAAGAGACCCTGAAGCCACTTCCAAACTTGAATTCCTTCTTGATTTTATTGATAACCCGTTGTTCAAATTTTACAGAACCTCCCCGCAGAAAATCATCCACCTGCATAATACAGGGCGGGATTCTCTGGTCGCCGACGGTAAAATCGCGTTCGGCGATTGCCGGAGAATCCCTGTTTGTGCTGAAATCGGGGGAGGCGCCGCTTTTGCAATGCTCTGCCCCCTCAAAAACGGCGAGTACGCTGCACGCCATCGGCGTCAGGACGTCACCCGAGGCCCTCCCCCGATGGGCCATGTTTCCGATGGCGTGGAACACTTATCCTTTTTTTCCGTGAACCCGTGTGGCAGCTGCAGACTGAGTCCAGTGCCGCCAATGTTGGAGGGTGGGGGGAGCCGTTCCGCGGGCAGGAGCGGCTTTGGAGGGGGCTGGGGGCACCGGGGCTGTTCCAGGGGTGGCGAGGCTGATTACAGGGGGGGCGGTTTTTGGCAGGCCGGGTCCGCACGCGGTCGGCGCCATGTTGCATGGTGCCAGCCGCTGCCGTGCGCATGAGCGGCCACGGACCCGGTAATTCTCCGGCTGTATCCGTAGGTAAAGCCGGGGGCTTTACACTGCATGACAGCTAGCATTCACACCAGACGGAGGATCGGGTGCAGCTTTTGCATCGCTTTTTCGGGCGTAAAACGGCACTGTTCCCCCGCTAGCGTCAGCACTTAGTCTCCAACTCAGAGAATCTAGCCCCAGATTCCTGCTAGTGTCTCCTTGTAATACCAATGGAATGTTACGAGGTCTGCTTTTAACTGGAAGCAACTAGTTCTCAACAGGACTGACCTCACAGAAAGATACCATACTTCTTGACACATTCAATCCGTAAACACACTTGTTTGATTTCTGCAATTTTCCTTCTATATCGGAGGTTCCTTTTGGTGGTTTCAAAAATACTTCCCTTCGAAATTGCTCACCAGCAAGAATGCAACTTTTATATCTATTGATCTGTACTCCCGGGAGTATGTTGCCAAAATAGCCAAAAAAATCTTCAAGCTTACATTCCCTGCAGTAAGCAAGTTCAGTCTGATATCTTGATTCCCATGTCTTTCCTCAAAACCCCAAGCTACCAGTCCTGTTTTAGCTTTGTGTGTGCAGTCAGGGAGCACCTTCTCAATGCATATCCACATGTGTGATAAGGCTGGCTGTCCCGTCTGCAATTACAGAATATGCTCCAAATTCTTTTCAACTTTCCAGCTCTTTTTGTTTGGCCTCTGTGGTAAACACCACTAGTGATATATTGCATGTATTACGGCACTGTCCGTATATTACAGGTAAGACGGTAAATCCCTGCCTACTGGCTCCGCCCAGTAGGCGGCGTATAAAAATGTGTGCTCTCCTGCGCTGCAGCCATTTTGGTTCCAGCTACAGGAGGCACAACATCTTGTTCAATAAAGCCTTGATTGTTCTACCATTCTTGTCTCGTGGTAATTGACGGTACATCAATTTATTGAACAAGATTCTAAAAGATGGATCTCCTCATCAAGCCTTATCGCCTGCAGCTGAGTCCTCATGCAGCCAATTCGACCACTGGCTAGTCTGCTTCGAAGGTCACCTCAGAGCAGCCGCTGAAGAACCCTCGGACTCGCAGAAGCTCCAAGTCCTCTACTCACGGGTGAGCCCTGATCTGGGATGCGTCCACCTACTCCGAAGCGGTGACGCTCCTGAAGGGACATTACGTTAAACCGGTGAATCAAGTGTACGCCAGGCACCTCCTGGTCATGAGACGGCAACTCCCGGGGCAGACTCTGGATGATTTCTTGTGGGCCCTGCAGATCCTCGGTAGGAACTGTGACTGCCAGGCAGTTTCGGCAGTCCAACACAACAAACTTTTAATTAGAGACGCTTAATGTCACGGGCATGAAGTCTACGTACGTCCGCCAGCGACTATTGGAAGGGGGTATGCTTGATCTTGCGGGGACTAGGCAGCTCGCTAATTCATCAGAAGTGGCCTCCCGTAACCTGCAGTCCTACACCCCCGACCGCGCGGCACTCTCGTGGGCATTGTGGGCCCCACCAGCTGCCGACTCCAGCTCACCGCAAGCCTGCGCCACGTGGTAGCCAGCCAACTCTGGGGGGCCCACGCGTTATTTTTGTGGACAAAGCAAACACCCCAGGCAGTCGTGCCCGGCGTGTAGCGTGACCTGCAACGGGTGTGTGAGGAAAGGACACTTTGTTTCCGTTTGCCAGGCCGGGTCGGTCGCCGCTGTTTCCAGGCCCGGCATTCTACACCCCCCACATGCGACCCAGGGGCGCGCCACCTTCCCCATGCGCAAGCCACATGCTGCCCGTGGGCATCGCCATCTTCCCCACAACAAGCCACGTGCGGCCCGTGGGCGCCGCCACCTTTGATGCCACCCGGCATGTGCGCCCCGTGGGCGCCGCCATCTTTGGCGCCATTTTGGACCGCGCCTCAGGACCCCTGCTTGTTGGGCCGTTCGCTGCCTGCTGCTACCTCTGCCACTGCTGAGGAGCCCGGGACCTCCCAGCATTTTCCGCAGCTCGCCTCCATCACCCTGGATCAGTCTCGGCCCCGCAACCTCGCGACCACCACGACGACGGTGAAGATCAACGGGCACGAGACGACCTGCTTCTTTAACTCCGGGAGCACAGAGAGTTTCATCCACCCCACTATGGTAAGGCGCTGCTCCCTGCTGGTACATCCCGTCACCCATAAAATCTCCCTGGCCTCCGGATCCCTTCCGTTGAAATCCGGGGGTACTGTATCGCGACTCTCACCGTCCAGGGCGTAGAGTTCAGCAACTTCAGGCTCTACGCCCTCCCCCACCTCTGCGCTGCCCTGTTGCTCGGCCTGGAATTTCAATGCCATCTCCAAAGCCTTACTTGGAAATTCGGCGGACCCCTGCCCCCCTCACTGTCTGCGGCCTCACGACCCTTAAGGTCGATCCACCTTCACTGTTTGCGAACCTCTCCCCGGATTGCAAACCCGTCGCCACTAAGAGCAGACAGTACAGTGCCCAGGACAGGACCTTCATCAGGTCGGAGGTCCAACGGCTTCTGCAGGAGGGGATCATTGAGGCCAGCAACAGTCCCTGGAGAGCCCAAGTGGTGGTAGTGAAGACTGGGGAGAAGCACAGGATGGTCATTGACTACAATCAGACCATCAACTGGTACACGCAGCTCGGCGCATACCCCCTCCCACGCATATCTGACATGGTCAATCAGGTTGTGCAGTATCGAGTCTTCTCCACAGTAGACTTGAAGTCCGCATACCAACAGCTTCCCATCCGCCCGGAGGACCACCAATACACTGCGTTCGAAGCAGATGGCCGCCTCTATCACTTCCTTAGGGTTCCCTTCGGACTCACCAATGGGGTCTCGGTCTTCCGGCGAGAGATGGACCGAATGGTTGACCAGTATGGGCTGCGGGCCACCTTCCCATACCTAGATAACGTCACCATCTGCGGCCACGAGCGGCAGGACCACATCGCAAACCTCCAAAAATTCCTCCATACCGCCACACTCCTTAACCTCACCTATAATAAGGAGAAATGCGTGATCCGCACCAACCGCTTAGCCATCCTTGGCTACTTTGTGGAAAATGGAGTCCTAGGGCCCAACCGCATGCGTCCCCTCCTGGAACTCTCTCGCCCCCACTGCCCCAAGGCCCTGAAACGATGCCTGGGGTTTTTCTCATATTACACCCAGTGGGTCCCTAATTATGCGGACAAAGCCGCCCACTCATCACGTCCACAGTTTTTCCCCTGATGGCTGAGGCCCGCCAGGCCTTCAACCACATCAAGGCAGACATCGCCAAGGCCACGATGCTTGCAGTCGAAGAGTCCCTCCCCTTTCACGTGGAGAGCGATGCATCAGATGTAGCTCTGGCCGCCACCCTCAACCAGGCGGGCAGACCCGTGGCTTTCTTTTCCCGCACCCTCCATGCCTCAGAAATTCGGCACTCCTCTGACGAGAAGGAGGCCCAAGCCATTGTTGTGGAAGCTGTGCAGTGTTGGAGGCATTACCTGGCCGGCAGGAGATTCACTCTCCTTACTGACTAACGGTTGGTTGCCTTCATGTTTAATAATACACAGCGGGGTAAGATCAAACTGACAAGATCTTGAGGTTGAGGATCGAGCTCTCCACCTACAACTATGAGATCTTGTATTGCCCGGGGAAGTTCAATGAGCCCCCTGATGCCCTATCCCGCGGTAAATGTGCCAGTGCACAGGTGGACCGACTCTGGGCTCTCCACTATGACCTCTGCCACTCGGGGGTCAACTGGTTCTTCCATTTTGTCAAGGCCCACAGCCTGCGGTACTCCATTGAGGAGGTCAGGACCGTCACCAGAGAATGCCAAGTCTGTGCAGAGTGCAAGCCACACTTCTACTGGCCAGATAGAGCGCACCTGGGGAAGGCCTCCCGCCCCTTTGAATGCCACAGCATGGACTTCAAAGGGCCCTTCCCCTCCACCGACCGCAATGTGTACTTCCTCAACGTTATTGATGAGTACTCCCGGTTCCCTTTCGCTATCCCATGCTCTGACATGACTTCTGCCACGGTAATCAAAGCCCTGCACAGCATCTTCACTCTGTTCGGTTTCCCCACCTACATCCACAGTGATCGGGGATCCTCTTTCATGAGTGACGAGCTGCGTCAGTTCCTGCTCAGCAAGGGCATCGCCTTGAGCAGGACGACCAGCTACAACCCCCGGGGAAACAGGCAGGTGGAGAGGGAGAACGGGGCGGTCTGGAAGGCCGTCCTGCTGGCCCTGCGATCTAAAAATCTCCCGGTCTCCCGCTGGCAGGATGTCCTCCCCGACGTGCTCCACTCCATCCGGTCGTTCCTCTGCACCGCCACTAATGAGACGCCTCACGGACTTTGTTTGCCTTCCCCAGGAAGTCCACCTCCGGGGTCTCACTCCCAACATGGCTGACAGTTCCTGGACCCGTCCGCCTCTGGAAGCATGTGCGGAGCCATAAATCGGACCCCTTGGTCGAGAGAGTCCACCTCTTACACACAAACCCTCAGTAAGCCTACATGGCACACCCTGACGGGCGCCAAGACACAGTCTCCCTCCGGGGCCTGGCACCCGCTGGTTCCCCACCCACGACCCCCGACCTGACACCGCTCCTCCTCCCCCCTTCCCCCCCCCTCCCCCGGTTGCCTCATTCACCCCGACGCCACCCACCCTCCCTCCAGCAAACCTCACCGTAGCCCCCACCCCAGCAGGATCCGTCCTCCCACTGGATTAACTCAGGGTGACAAAGATGAGGACAACGCGCACCTGGAGTCGCAGGTGACCATGTCGGCGCCCACATCCACATTGTTTTACCTCCTGACATTTAGCTGATGGCCTTTCTGGCTCTTCTTAAGATGGTGGCATCCCTGCACTCATTGGCCCCTTTTGGCATGTATGTTATCTTCGTTCCTAGTTTGGCTGGTTGACCTTTTGAATAAATAGCCTTATCCTGCGCCTCAATGTTATTTTGTTCATCATCAATCAATTCTTTATTTGCTGTAGTTGGTTCCTCATAATTGCCCAATATTTGTGAAGTGGACAGTGCCTCTTCAGTCTCTATGTTCCAGATCTGCAGCGGTATAATCAGTGCCAGTTAGCCTCGAAATATCAACACTAACAATTTGATTCCCGTGTTGTGCAGTTCCTACTTTTCCTTCATTGCCTATCACTTTACGATGATCTTTTCATTTGTTCCATTCTTCATTTTTGTAATATACCAGGGGCGGGATTCTCTGATCCTGCGCCGGGTCGGAGAATCGGCAGGGGGGGGGGCAATCCCGCCACGTTGACGCTGGGCCGCTGATTCTCCAGCGACCGGAGAACCGGGGCCAATCGCGCCGGTGCGGTCGCCACGGCACCGGTTGGCAGCCACGCCTGGCGATTCTCCGCGCTCGACAGGCAAAGTGCCCGCCGAGTCCCGCCAGCGTCGTTCGCATGTGGTCTTACCTGGCGGGACTTCGGCGTTCTGGCTGCGGGGGCTGACCTGGTGGGCGGAGGGAGGATCCGACTCCGGGGGTGGGGGGGGGGGGGTGGCTTCCACAGTGGCCAGGCCCGCGATCGGGGGCTACCAATCGGAGGGCGGCCTCATTCTGGGGGGGGCCTATGTTCCCCCACACCGGGCCCTTGTATAGTTCCGCCATGTTGTGTGGGGGCCAGCTCCGCGCCAGCCGTGGTGCGTATGCGCGGACCCACGGTTGTAAGTGTTGAGGCTCATATCGGCAGCTGGAGCTGCATGAGGCGCTCCAGTGCCATGCTGGCCCCCTGTGCGTTGGGGATCACTGCTCCTAGCGGCCAGATGAGGCCGTCGTAAAACGCTCTGACCTTTACGATGGCGTCAACACTCTGCCGCTAAAACAGAGAATCCGCCCCAGGTCTCCCTGTCAAAACTGTAGGGCTGATGACCTCATACCATGTCGTAAGGCTCGCCAAACGTTTTTGAAACCTCAGCTTTAATGAAAGCCTTTCCGATTACATGCAAAGCAGTCAGATGAGCATAAAAAAAATTTGAGCTAACGCTGGTTCCTTCAAGAGCAGGGAAAGCATCTGATAGGACTAAAGCCATCTTCGGATTCCTGCTGTACTCCAAATGGTATGGACTGTACCCCTAACCTGTTGCAAAGAGATTTTTGCATGCACTGCCCATGCCAGCATTGTTTGCAATTTACAATCTGGTTGATCAGCTAATAGTTTGTGTAACATCTATCACTGTATGGATTCTCTCCCATAGACCATACCTCTTAGCTGCAGTGTACATAACAAACTATGATGTTCAGATTTTCACACATGTCTCAAAATTCTTCATCAGCAAATTCCCCTCTACTTTCTGTCAGAAATTTCACTGGTGTCCCTAATCCTGTTCCATTTCTTCGTGACCTTATCAACAATGGCCCATTTGTTCTTACCATGTATTACAGTAGATAGGCTAAATGTGGTCCCCATATCTATGAAGTGCAGCAGAAAAATACCTTTATCTTTGTTCCATACATTTAAATCCACTGGCACTGTATCATTAAACTCCCTGGCTAGTGGCAAACCCACAACAGGACATGTTGATGTCTTTCAATATTTTATACAAGTTTCACACTGATTTGCTCAATAATGTCATCCCATTCTTTATCCAGCACTCCAGCATTTTGCAGTAAAACCTTCAGCTTTGTGTCCCCAGATGTGAAAACTTCCAAATGATCTTCTTTTTGCAGATCAAATTCTTATTCCCAGACGTTAGCAAGGCTTCTTGAATTATTTGATGACAAATTTCTGATTTCCTTAATGGCAGGCAGTAATAGCCTAACCTGCTAAAATGTAGATCCACAGCCTTCCTGAAAATGACATCTGCACTTTCTTCATTGCAGCTATCGTGCAAGGGAGGACTTTCTTTTTGGAAGACATTAGCATGTTGTCATCTCCAAATCTGAAGCACACAGAGCTTTCATGCTACTCGACTCCTTAATCTGCCTCAAGAGACCTCAGATAGTAGTTAAGCCAATCCACCCCACACACTGTGGAAGTACAACTGCTACCTAAAACTGCACAGTTGAATGAATCAGCAATTAAAATACTCATCACTGCATTTGTGACCAACACAATTCCTTCATGGCCGTTCTCCATCATCATTTCAGCCTTGGAATGATCTGTTTCATGGGTTATTTCAAGAACTTGATCCTTTCACTTTGGGCAAACGTTGCGTAATGATATTTAGAATCAAACTGATAACATCGATGAACCATTCCCCGTGCATTTCTCGGATTTAAACATCTTCCCAGGCCCGCTTTTTGTCTCGACTCTCAAGCTGGTTAAAAGTACGACCATCTTCCGACCACCCATCTATAACCCCATCTTTGTACTGGAATCACTTTCTAATGTTTTGTCGACCTTGAAACCCGGCCACCATTAAATCCTCCATCCTTTGCTTTATCGCAGTGTTGCCTGCTTTAAGTAGGAAAGTAAATGTTTTTAGGGTAGCAGAGTTTTTACTTTGAAATTGGATCCCAATTATTACTAAAAGTTTTATCGATATGAGAAATGCGTGCACAATTAAATAACTTAAATACCAATACGGACTCTGCGATGCCAAGTTCAAATCTCTTCAGTCTCTTATACCTTCTGCCATTGTCCATGACATATTCCTCCATGGACTAATCATCAGTTTTCTGAAATCATTCAAAGGCTGATCAAAATTCATATGCTTTTAATAAATCATCCTTTTTGTAAAATTTATCCGAAAACAGTAACTGAAGGTTCAATGCCTCTTCATTGTCCCAATTTTTCATGTTACACTTGGAAAATACGCCTAATCTTACTGTTTTCAGGGCATGACAAGCTTTTGCCTCTTTCAGGTTAATGAAGACTTCAATTTTTTTCATATTAATTTGCGGGAAGTAGGCTTCACTGGCTAGGCCAACATTCATTGCCTATCCCTAATTGTCCTTCAGTAGGTGGTAGTGAGTTGCATTCCTGAACTGCTGCAGTCTCCGAGGTGTAGGTACACCCGCAGTGCTGTTAGGAAAGGAGTTCCAGGACTTTGACCCTATGTCAGTGAAGGAACAGCGATATGTTTACAAGTCCGAATGGTGAGTGACTTGGATGGAAATTTCCAGGTGCTGGTGTTCCCTGGTATTTGGCAACTCTTGTTCTTCTAGATGGTAGTGGTATAGCAGGTTGGTCCATCCAGTTTCATTATGTTTGTTTTCTTTGTAACAGTTGGATACAACTGTGGCTTGATACGCCATTTCAGAGGCCATTTGAGAGTCAGCCACATTGCTGTGGGTCTGGAGTCACATGTAGGCCAGACCAGGTAAGGATGGCAGATTTCCTTCCCTAAAGGACCTTAGTGAACCAGCCGGGGTTTTATAACAATCAACTATGGTTTCATGATCATCATTAGACTTTTAATTCCTGATTTGATTTTCTATTGAATTGAATTGAAACTCCACCATATGCCGATATGATTTTTCCTCCATGAAGATTGGTGGGTAACCCAGGCCTGATATTTTGCATCATCCTTCCGCCAAACTGTAACTTAAATTTGTCAGCAGCCGTATACTTCTTTTGCTTCAGAAGGTGGAGTCAAAAACTTCCTTGGTAGCAACCAGTTACCAAGGCAGAAAAATCATCCTCACCTACCATGTTAATTCCATCAATAGTATATGACGGAGTAATAATACACCAATTTGTCTTTTACCTTCAGCAAGTTTATTCTACATAGAGCTTAGTAGAGATACAAAACTCCTTACCGTTCCCCCACAGCAACAATTCCAATTGTGTCCATATATACTCTTTTGGAGGTTGAGCCAAAATTCATTACCTGTCTTTAATAAGGCAATTAGCTTAACCAATGGAAAAGCCAAAGCATATACTTGTTACATTGACAAATGGCACCATATCTCCAGCATGGGCAGAAATGAATCAATAACCAGAATGCACCCACCTCTACTCCAGCAAAAACTGTTATCTCAAAAACGTTTTATACTTTTTTGGAGTTTACTTTATTATATTCATTCATTGTTATCTAAAATGCTCCAAATTAAGAAGCTGACACCCTTTACAATTAAAGTATATACTGTTACATGGAAGAAATATTACTGCATAAAAGCTAGCCCTTAATATGGCATACTATGTTGTGTTGTTTTGTAATAGCTTTGTTTCTGTTGTATAGGATCAGTTCCATCTGTAGTTCCAATTCATTGTTACAAGCGAGCGGTAAGAAACCTCAAACTTATGACCTTCATTGTTTGCACAAGTTAAACTGGACATTAATACCCACAGATGAAGTTACAATTTACTGTAGAGCTCTCATGCTGAACTAGTTTCCAGGTTTAATAAATATAACCTTGAAGGAGATATGAATCACAAAAAGGGTTATAAAGGTTTGAAATAATTAGATTAGGCAGCTCACTGGAGACTTCATTACTTGAGTTCTAGCTGACTGAAACATTAACTATTATTACTAATAATACCTAACTGATATATTATCGGCTACTTGTTTTAAGGGGATTTTTACAAATACTCATGCTCGAATAGATAAGAAACATTGCCACTAAAATAACAGCTGTAACTGCGCACACTAAGGGGGAATTTTCCACCCAACATTTGGCAATCTGGAATGATGATAGGGGCGGTGAACCGAGGAGTCCCAAAACGGCTTTCACGCTGGCGGGATTTCCCCATCCAATTGCCCCCGCCCCCAGCCAATGATGTTGGGAACTCCATTACAATGCGTTACCATATACCTAGTGGGCCTTCCCACTTTATTCCCCCCCAATGTAGGATTCCGCCAACTCCCCCCACTCGCATAACATCACGTCAGTGGACTTTACAACAGGTTTTCTAAAATGGGAACCTGATGAACGGCTCCCCACCAGGGGTGCACAGATAAGTACAGCCTCTGGGGGGGGGGTTCATGCCCAAGCGGTACCCTAGCAGTTCCCAGGCACTGAGCTCCCAGGGCACTGCCGGGGAGGGGGCTTCCATTTGGGAGGTTCATGGGGAGGTAGGGTTTCCTGGGGGGGGGGGGGGGGGGGGGGGGGGGGGGGGGGGGAAACCTGTGTCCATGGGGTAGGGATCCCAGTGTGGGGAAGGTGGGGTGGTTGCCCGTGTGCTTCGAGGAGGGGGTTGGTTCCCCTTGTGTGGGAAGGGGTGGTTCCACCTGTGCATGGGAGAGGGGGTAGTTACCCCTGTTCATGGGGAATGGGGATTGTTCCCCCTGTGCATGGGGGAGAGGGGTGGTTCCCGTGTGTGGGAAAGGGTGGTTCCCCCTGTGCATGGGGTAGTTACCCCTGTGCATGGGGAATGGGGATTGTTCCGCCTGTGCATGGGGGAGAGGGGTGGTTCCCCGTGTGCCTGGGGTAGAGGGGTGGTTCCCCGTGTGCCTGGGGGAGAGGGGTGGTTCCCCGTGTGCCTGGGGGATATGGGTGGTTCCCGTGTGCCTGGGGTAGAGGGGTGGTTCCCCCTGTGCATGGGGAATGGGGGTTGTTCTCCCTGTGCATGGGGGAGAGGGGTGGTTCCCCCTGTGCATGGGGAATGGGGGTTGTTCCCCCTGTGCATGGGGGAGAGGGGTGGTTCCCGTGTGTGGGAAAGGGTGGTTCCCCCTGTGCATGGGGTAGTTACCCCTGTGCATGGGGAATGGGGATTGTTCCGCCTGTGCATGGGGGAGAGGGGTGGTTCCCCGTGTGCCTGGGGTAGAGGGGTGGTTCCCCGTGTGCCTGGGGGATATGGGTGGTTCCCGTGTGCCTGGGGCAGAGGGGTGGTTCCCCCTGTGCATGGGGAATGGGGATTGTTCCGCCTGTGCATGGGGGAGAGGGGTGGTTCCCCGTGTGCCTGGGGTAGAGGGGTGGTTCCCCCTGTGCATGGGGAATGGGGGTTGTTCTCCCTGTGCATGGGGGAGAGGGGTGGTTCCCCCTGTGCATGGGGAATGGGGGTTGTTCCCCCTGTGCATGGGGGAGAGGGGTGGTTCCCGTGTGTGGGAAGGGGTGGTTCCCCCTGTGCATGGGGTAGTTACCCCTGTGCATGGGGAATGGGGATTGTTCCCCCTGTGCATGGGGGAGAGGGGTGGTTCCCGTGTGTGGGAAAGGGTGGTTCCCCCTGTGCATGGGGTAGTTACCCCTGTGCATGGGGAATGGGGATTGTTCCCCCTGTGCATGGGGGAGAGGGGTGGTTCCCTGTGTGCCTGGGGTAGAGGGGTGGTTCCCCGTGTGCCTGGGGGATAGGGGTGGTTCCCGTGTGCCTGGGGCAGAGGGGTGGTTCCCCCTGTGCATGGGGAATGGGGGTTGTTCCCCCTGTGCATGGGGGAGAGGGGTGGTTCCCGTGTGTGGGAAGGGGTGGTTCCCCCTGTGCACGGGGTAGTTACCCCTGTGCATGGGGAATGGGGGTTGTTCCCCCGTGCATGGGGGGGAGGGGTGGTTCCCCGTGTGCCTGGGGGAGAGGGGTGGTTCTCCGTGTGTGTGTGTGTGTGTGGGGGGGGTGGTTCCCCTGTGCGTGGGGGAGAGGGGTGGTTCCTGTGTGTGGGAATAGGTGGTTACCCGTGTGCGTGGGGAAGGGGGTGGTTCCCCGTGTGCGTGGGGAATGGGGGTGGTTCCCCGTGTGCGTGGGGAAGGGGCGTGGTTCCCCGTGTGCGAGGGGGAGAGGGCTCATTCCCCCTGTGCATGGAGGAGAGGTGTGGTTCCCCCTGTGTGGGAAGAGGTGGTTCCCCTTGAAGGCTGAGGTTGCTGGCGGTTGACCTTATTCAGAGCCCACCCCGCCTGCATGATGTTGTGGGACCTGCCTCCAGATTTATTTTGAACTTAGTTTCAAAAAATGGCAGGAATAGCAGTGGTGCCGGCCAGCAGGACAACGCTTTTCAGTAAATTCAGCTCTATATCATTGCACTCTCAGGTCCAGTTAGAATAATCCACTGTACACGTTGTCAATATATCAGAGGAAGCAAGGCGGTCAAATACAGTGGGCATAGAATTCTGGCGTTTTAAGGAAAAACTGAATATGATGGAAGAAATAAAAGCAGAAACTTTTGTATACAATACATAAATTGGCATCTGTAAAGATACTTTTTTTGGGGTGTAACCTCATCCTTTCCCAGTAGGGAATTTGGGGGACTCACTGCCACAAGTTGGGGTGCATCTAATGGATGCACGTAAAGGCATTTTCAGGAGAAGATAAATAAACATGAGAACAAAAGGAAGTGAAGCATATGTTGTTGCGCAGGTGAAGGATTATTTTGAGTGTAAACACGGGCATAGAATTGTTGGCCAAATGTTAGCTGTAAATGCTATGTGATGTAGGCACAAGTACTTTAACTGGAAAGGATGCAAGCGCAACCATTGAGAATTAATGCTTCACATTGAAAGAGGTGAATTTGAGGAACAGATTGTCAGATAGATACTGCATGGGGTTAATGTCAACAAATTCTGGAACCAGCTGGATAGTTTATTTGTCAAATAAAATGATTGAGAGATACAAGATAGACAACATGGTACGGTATTGTTTGATCTTTGAATCTTAAGAGGTTTGTACTGGATATTCTTCTTCTTCGTACCTGTACCAAAGTTTGAACACAATATACTTTTTAATAAACTGCACTTCACCTGTAGTGTTGGACGTCCGTTTCTCAAGTTCTGTTGCATTTCCAAAGTCAACTTCATCTTCAAACTCAATTTCTTCACTGTCATCTTCATAGTCTTTCTTCCTTTCTGCAACTTTCCCCCAGTCTTCATCAGAATCATCCGTTCTAATTATCAGTTGGAAATCTCTTCCTAAAGAAGAAACAGTAAGAAGAAAGACTTGTGGCATCTCATCCCATCTTAGAAACAGCAAAATTGCTTCATATACAGCAAAGTACATTGATTGTGGGGATGTAGGCAAAGATAGCAAGATCCCAGAAACAGTGATGATATGAATGACCATCTAATTTATTTCAGTGGTGTTGAGGAAAGAATGTTGGCTGCCCTTCAAAGAGTATCGACGGGAATTGGCAAACAGGGCTTCAGTTTGCTGTTCCATCCCAATGACAGTGTCTCCCAAAATGAAGCACTCCCTCAACACAGCACAGGATTGTCAGCAGACAATGTGGCCAACTTCTGGAGTGAAGCTTCAACTGACTATTTACTCTTTCCTGTCACTGCTTGCACTTTACTTTAGACTGACCCCCCCCTAAAGCCACATGAAGCCAGATTTAAAGAATGGCTCAGGCAACCCATCTTCTGATCACATTACAAATTTAATATTGGTTTTTTTTGCATTATGAGAAATCAATTATTTCCAGTGTAGAAAATTAATTGACTGGGAAAAAGCAATGTACATAAGCATTGTTACTCTAATCTTGCCAGGTTGGTTTGCCTTTTACAGTGACTGGTTTGCAATCAGTAGTGCAGTATTAATACAATCAAAAGGATATACAGTTGGGATCCATTCTCCTTTCGTGTGTATGGCTTTAATGCATGGACAATCCAGGAGATAGTAGGAACACTGGATTTAGGAGCACGAGTAGGTCATTCAGCCCTTTGAGCCTCCTCTGCCATTCAATAGGATTATGGCTGATCTGGGTGTGGTCTCAATTCTGCTGTCCTGTCTGCTCCCTCCCCCCCCCCCCCCCACCCCACCCCATAAACCTTGACTCCCTTCTGTATCGAGAATCTATCTAACTTAACTTTGAAAATCAATGACCCAGCCTTCACTGCTCTCTGTGGCAGAGAATTCCACAAAGCCCAACTGAAATTCTGTCCCCTTGTCCTAGTGTCCCCACAAGTGGAAACGTCCTCCTGGTATCTATCCTGTCAAGTCTCTTTGGGATCTTTACATGTTTCAATAGTAGGAGCAGGGTTCTCAAATATGGTAAGGTCTCACCTCTACTCATCTCTTCACGTGCAGAAGTGCTTTATGTCAGCGTGTAGTCGGCACTTATCGGTGATCCTACTCTACATTGTGTCCAACTCCAAAGCCACATTTAATATTAAAGCAATGGATATTGCAGATATAAAAACATCAGATAAAGTTGATTTTTTATGAATAATGTAAGACGCTTCTCTTTGTAACAATAAGCCTTGCCACAGAATTTCATTCTCAAAGATAGAAATATTTCAAGCAGAACATTCTGCAATTTTGTTGGCGGGTTGCTAATTACAGAGTCAAACCAAAGACATTCACATTCTGATTTCAGAGAAATTTCACCACCAATTAAACTTTTCCATTAATTATGTGGATAAATATCATGGAATTAAAAATCATTCCCATTTTGAGACTTGCTGTGGTCGGGGTGGGGACGTAGAATGAAAAGCATGCCAAATCTTCCAGCCCAACCTCATTACTTATGCACCTAGGTGTCGTTTGATATTCAGTGGCGGGGTGTGCCTGGATGGCACGGGGATGGTCGTCGTGTCCGGGTGCCATGTTGCAAAAGCATCCAATATCACTGACCCACTATTGAAGAGAGAGGCTAACCTCCTGAAAAGAAGATAGGTCTCGGGGAACACTGAGACTGGAAGATGGACCTCCTGAAAATGAAGATGGATCTTGTTATAACCTTCATGGGACCTAATGGGAGGGACCAATTAGCCTCCCCGTAAACCTCATGGAATACCAGCTCCCTCGTGACGGGGCGGGGGCTCATCAGCAAGGTAATTGAAGGCGGACATAACAGCCGGCCCAGTAAGGAGACTGAGCAGAGAAATCCCAGCTGGGACCTGGATTGTGACCTGTAAATAGTTTGCTTTAACAATAAATAGGGCGGCATGTGGCACAGTGGTTAGCACTAGGACTGCGGCCCTGAGGACTCTGGTTCGAATCCCGGCCCTGTGTCACTGTCCATGTGGAGTTTGCACATTCTCCTCATGTCTGCATGGGTTTCACCCCTGTGGTGAATTATAAACACTAATAATCCACACTGTATTGTACAACATGTGTTGAGCCTGTACTTGTAGTAGATCACGTATAGTTGCGTGGCTCTACCCATAGGGGGAGATGAGGAGCTTGTACTGGGCTCCACCCTTGGCTCCGCCCATGGCTCCACCTATGGCTCCTCCCCTAGCCGGAAGTATAAGGTCGATGCTGAGAGCCTGCCTGCCAGTTCATCTGGAGTTCATCTTGTCACAGGCAGGCTCTGTTGTAAGACGATTAAAACCACTGTTCACTTCTAACCATGTGTCGCGTGAATTGATGGTCTCACCAACCCCCACAACCCAAAGAATTGCAAGTTAGGTGGATTGGTCATGTTAAATTGCCCCTTAATTGGAAAAAAAAATGGTTACTCTAAATTTAATTTAAACCAAACAGTAAATCGTTTTCGTTGTACTCTCGTACCTGACTCCTCTGTGATCATAAAAGATCTCCAGGAACATGGAGGCTGGAAGATGGACACCTTCCAGGACATGTACTGCTGTGGTATTCCAGGCACCAGGGTTATAGGCGGCCTACATTCTGAACGCTGGAGGCAGCCCCAGGCATTATTCAGCTGGAACCCGACATCACCACAACATGGAGTTCCAAATGTGTTTCATACCGGCATGGCAGACAATCTGGGATATGGGGGGGGGGGGGGGGGGGGCAGTGTCAGGCCTTCATCTGCATCCCATTAACAGCATGCAAATTATATCCATGCCTCTGGTGGGTTTTCCAACCTGATTCCATAACACTTAATAATCTTACCGACCAAAAATCTATCAACTGTAAGCAGTAACTTATGACAAAAAACATGTTCTGTCACGGCAACCCGTGTCTTGAAAAGAATTGTCGTAGAAACAAAAACTCCAGTAACAATTACAGTTTCTGCATATATTGCACAGGTTACCACAGGTAAAGGTTCATTGTCAGGCAATTACATATCAAGTGGCATTAATAAACTGCTCAAA
The DNA here is from genome assembly GCF_902713615.1 of Scyliorhinus canicula. Taxonomy (NCBI): domain Eukaryota; kingdom Metazoa; phylum Chordata; class Chondrichthyes; order Carcharhiniformes; family Scyliorhinidae; genus Scyliorhinus; species Scyliorhinus canicula. The sequence goes on from NC_052156.1 coordinate 152,945,218, forward strand.
TATTTTGACATGTTACCAACTTGGAACAAACTCTAACCAGTAAGTTCTGTTCCTTCTGCCTTTAAGCCACACCTTAAGTTATACCTGGTTGATCATTACTTTTGGTCACCTGCCCTCCAATCACCTTTTGTAGCTTGGTATCAAATCTTGCTTGATAATGCTGCTGTGAAGCGTCTTAACCTTTTACAATGATAAATTGTAAATTGCTCTTCGGAGAATTTACAGTGCAGAAGGAGGCCATTCGGCCCATCGAGTCTGCACCGGCTCTTGGAAAGAGCACCCTACCCAAGGTCAACACCTCCACCCTATCCCCATAACTCAGTAACCACACCCAACACTAAGGGCAATTTTGGACACTAAGGGCAATTTATCATGGCCAATCCACCTAACCTGCACATCTTTGGACTGTGGGAGGAAACCGGAGCACCCGGAGGAAACCCACGCACACACGGGGAGGATGTGCAGATTCCACACAAACAGTGACCCAAGCCGGAATCGAACCTGGAACCCTGGAGCTGTGAAGCAATTGTGCTATCCACAATGCTACCATGCTGTTGCTCTGCATCTGTGTAAGACTGCAATAATTATTTATTAAAATTCATTTTAAAACAATGTACGAACTAGTCATTTATTTCTAAAGCATGTGCCTATTTTATCAATCTGCTTTGTTGCTTTAAGGTGTTTCTGTGGCCGCAAATGAGACTCCAGGATGGTATGTTGCCTCCCTGGTGCTCGGGTCAGAATGTCTCGGAGCGGATACAGGACATTCTGGAGGGGGAGGGTGAACAGCCAGTGGGCATGGTACACATCATACAAACAACTAGGTAAAAAAAGAAATGAGGCCCTAAAAGCAGAATACAGGGAGCTAGGAAGGAAGTTAAGAAATCGGACCTCAAAGTTAGTGATCTCAGGATTACTACCGGTGCCACGTGCTAGTCAGTGTAGAAATTACAGGATATATAGGATGAATACGCGTCGGGGGAAGGTTTCAGATTCCTGGGGCATTGGGACTGGTTCTGGGGGAGGTGGGACCTGTACAAACTAGACGGGTTACACCTGGCAGGACTGGAACTGATGTCCTATTTGCTAGTGCAGTTGGGGAGTGTTTAAACTAATATGCTAGGGGGATGGGAACCTATGCAAGGTGTCAGAGAAAGAGAGAGCAAGGACAAAAAGAAAAGGTAGAAAAGTGAATATGAAAAGTGATAGGAGGAAATGGGCAAAATTCAAACAGAGCAAAAGAGAAAAATATTGGGAGCAAGACAAACAATGTGAAAAAGACAAACTTAAAGGCTCTGTGCCTTAATGCACCGAGCATTTGCAATAAAGTGGATGAACTAATCGCGCAGATAGATATAAATGGGTACGATATAATGGGGATTACGGAGACATGGCTGCAGGGTGACCAGGGATGGGAACTGAATGTCCCAGGGTTTTCAGTATTTAGGAAGGACAGGCATAAAAGAAAAGGTGGAGGCGTGGCATTGCTGGTTAAAGAGGAAATTAACACAGTCGTGAGAAAGGATATTCGCTCTGACAATGTGGAATCTGTATGGGTAGAGTTGAGAAATACCAAGGGGAAAAAAGCATTAGTGGGTGTCATATACAGACCCCCAAACTGTAGTGGTGATGTTGGGAATGGCATTAAACACAAAATTAGAGATGCATGTAATAAGGGAATATCGGTGATCATGGGTGATTTTAATCTTCACATAAATTGGGCAAATCAAATTAGCTACAATTAGAGGAGGAATTCCTGGAGTGTATGCGGGATGGTTTTCTTGATCAATATGGGGAGGAACCAACTAGAAACCAGGCCATCTTAGACTGGGTGCTGTGTAATGGGAAGGGAATCATTGCCAGTCTGATGTATGAGATCCCTTGGGGATGAGCCACCATAACGTGATAGAATTTTTTATCAAGGTGGAGAGTGAAGTAGTTGATTCGGAGACTGGGTGCTGAATCTTAGTGAGTTGGCCTTGATAGATTGGGGAGAGTTACTCAAAGGGATGACAGTGGATAGGCAATGGCAAACATTCAAGGAGCGGATGGGGGAACTACAGCAATTGTTCATTCCTGTCTGGCACAAAAACAAAGGGGGTAAGAGGGCCAATCCTTGGCTTAGAAAGGAAATTAGAAATAGTATCCGATCGAAGGAAGAAGCATATAGATTGGCAAAGAAAATTTATAGATCTGAGGATTGGGAGCAATTTAGAATTCAGCAAAGATGGACAAAGGGATTGATTAAGAAGGGTAAATGAAGCTTGCAGGGAACATAAAGACTGAAACTAAGAGTTTCTATAGATATGTGAAGAGAAAGAGATTGTAAAGAGAAATGTAGGCCCCCTACAGACAGAAACTGGGGAATGCTCAATAAGGTAAAATAAATGGTTGAGCAACTGAATACATACTTTGGTTCTGTCTTCACAAAAGAGCACACAAATCAGATAGCAGAAATGTTGGAGAAAGAAAGGTTTAGTGAGAGGGAAGAATTGAGGGAGATCAACATCAGTAGAGAAATGGTGCTGGGAAAATTGATGGGATTGAAGGCGGATAAATCTCCAGGGCCTGAGAATCTGCATCTCAGAATGCTTAAGGAGGTGGCTCTGGAAATAGTGGCTGCATTGGTGGTCATCTTCTGGGATTTTATAGACTCTTGAACAGTCCCTGCAGATTGGAGGGTAGCTCACGTCACCCCAATATTCAAAAAGGGAGGTAGAGAGAAAGCAGGGAATTATAGACCAGTAAGCCTAAAATCGGTGGTGGGGAAAATTCTTGAATCTATTATCAAGGACTTTATAGCGGAACATTTAGAAAGCAGTGGTAGGATTAGTCAGAGTCAGCATGAATTTATGAAGAAAAATTATGCTTGACAAATCTGTTGGAATTCTTTGAAGATGTAACCAGTACAGTTGACGGGGGTGGGGGGGGGGGGGGGGGGGGGGGGGGGGAGTCGATGTGGTATATTTGGACTTTCAGAAGGCGTTTGACAAAGTCCCGCATAAGAGATTATTGTGAAAAATTAAAACGCATGGGATTGGGGGAAATGTATTGAGTTGGATAGAAAACTGGTTTGCAGAGAGGAAACAAAGAGTAGGGATTAATGGGTCCTTTTCAAATTGGCAGGCAGTAACTGGTGGGGTACCACAGGGGTCGGTGCTGGGACCCCAGCTATTCACAATATGTACTAATGATTTGGATGAGAGAACAAAATGTAACATTTTAAAGTTTTCAGACGATACCAAGTTGGGTGGGAGTGGAACTGTGACAGGATCCCACAGCATGATCTGGGCAGGTTGGGTGAGTGGGCAAACCAATGGCAGATGCAGTATAATTTGGATAAGTGTGAGGTTATTCACTTTGGAAGCAAAAACAGGAAGGCAGATTACTACCTGAATGGTTGTAAATTGGGAGAGAGGAGTGTGCAGCGGGACCTGGGTGTCCTTGTGCACCAGTTGCTGAAGGTAAGCATGAGGGTGCAACAGGCGGTAAAGAAGGCTAATGCTGTGTTGGCCTTCATTGGGAGAGGTTTCGAGTGTAGAAGCAGGGATGTGTTGCTGCAATTGTACAGGGCCTTGGTGAGGCCACTTGGCGTATTGTGTGCAGTTTTGGTCTCCTTCTCTGAGGAAGGATGTTCCTGCTCTCGAGGGAGTGCAGCAAAGGTTTATCAGACTGATTCCAGGGATGGTGGGACTGCCATATGAGAAGAGATTGACTAGGTTGGGATTGTTCTCGCTGGAGTTCAGAAGAATGAGGGGGGATCTCATAGAGACTTATAAAATTCTAACGGGACTAGACAGGGTAGATGCAGGGAAGATGTTACCAATGATGGGTGTGTCCAGAACCAGGGTTCACAGTCTGAGGATTCAGGGTAAACTATTTTGGACAGATATAAGGAGACATTTCTTCACCCAAAGAGTGGTGAGCCTGTGGAATTCACTACCACAGGAAGTAGTTGATGCTAAATCATTGAATATATTCAAGAGGCGGCTGGATATAGCACTTGGGGAGAATGGGATCAAAGGCTATGGGGAGAAAGCAGGATTAGGCTATTGAGTTGCATGATCAGCCATGATTTGGTTTTGTGAAGGGTAGGTCATGCCTCACAAACCTTATCGAGTTCTTTGAGAAGGTGACTGAACAGGTAGACGAGGGTAGAGCAGTTGATGTGGTGTATATGGATTTCAGTAAAGCGTTTGATAAGGTTCCCCACGGTCGTCTATTGCAGAAAATACGGAGGCTGGGGATTGAGGGTGATTTAGAGATGTGGATCAGAAATTGGCTAGTTGAAAGAAGACAGAGAGTGGTAGTTGATGGGAAATGTTCAGAATGGAGTTCAGTTACGAGTGGCGTACCACAAGGATCTGTTCTGGGGCCGTTGCTGTTTGTCATTTTTATAAATGACCTAGAGGAGGGCGCAGAAGGATGGGTGAGTAAATTTGCAGACGACACTAAAGTCGGTGGAGTTGTAGACAGTGCGGAAGGATGTTGCAGGTTACAGAGGGACATAGATAAGCTGCAGAGCTGGGCTGAGAGGTGGCAAATGGAGTTTAATGTGGAGAAGTGTGAGGTGATTCACTTTGGAAAGAATAACAGAAATGCGGAATATTTGGCTAATGGTAAAATTCTTGGTAGTGTGGATGAGCAGAGGGATCTCGGTGTCCATGTACATAGATCCCTGAAAGTTGCCACCCAGGTTGATAGGGTTGTGAAGAAGGCCTATGGTGTGTTGGCCTTTATTGGTAGAGGGATTGAGTTCCGGAGCCATGAGGTCATGTTGCAGTTGTACAAAACTCTAGTACGGCCGCATTTGGAGTATTGCGTACAGTTCTGGTCGCCTCATTATAGGAAGGACGTGGAAGCTTTGGAACGGGTGCAGAGGAGATTTACCAGGATGTTGCCTGGTATGGAGGGAAAATCTTATGAGGAAAGGCTGATGGACTTGAGGTTGTTTTCGTTAGAGAGAAGAAGGTTAAGAGGTGACTTAATAGAGGCATACAAAATGATCAGAGGGTTAGATAGGGTGGACAGCGAGAGCCTTCTCCCGCGGATGGAGGTGGCTAGCACGAGGGGACATAGCCTTAAATTGAGGGGTAATAGATATAGGACAGAGGTCAGAGGTGGGTTTTTTACGCAAAGAGTGGTGAGGCCGTGGAATGCCCTACCTGCAACAGTAGTGAACATGCCAACATTGAGGGCATTTAAAAATTTATTGGATAAGCATATGGATGATAAGGGCATAGTGTAGGTTAGATGGCCTTTAGATTTTTTCCATGTCGGTGCAACATCGAGGGCCGAAGGGCCTGTACTGCGCTGTATCGTTCTATGTTCTATGTTCTATGATTGTGATGAATGGCAGAGCAGGCTCAAAGGGCCAAAAGGCCTCATCCTGCTCCTATCTTCTATGCATCTATGACCGAGCATTCTCTAGGTTTTAGACAGATACCTAGGTGCAGAACTATTAGTTATTGAATGGTTGAAACCTATTTGTAGGATGAAGGATATGCATATTGCCTTTGGAAATGCGATACAGAGTTAGAAACACATAGAAAAATTGGATCAGGAGGAGGCCATCCGACCCTTCAAACCCGAGTTAAAACCAGTTTCATTCTCCTGCATGAACATGTCTTGCCTTCGTCAGGACTACCACGCCAGTAAACGTGGTCACTGGTTCTGCAGAGTGCCACCTGCCATATCCCCCACCACCCAACCGGCTGTCACCCACCAGTGGAGCATTAGGCGGACCACTCAAGGTAAAGCCCATTGTAGCCCCTACGCCAACGAACGGTGGCAGCTGGCAGCTGGGGTACATGGTCTCTCCTCCACCGCGTCCAGGAGGATCTCCAGCTTGTGTCTGTGAAACGGATGCTGGTTTCCTCGCTGCCATCAGGTTGGCTTGGGTGAGTGTATGTGGGGAGTGAAGTGTGTATTTGTGGCTGCAGCTTGCCAGCCTCCTGAGTGTCAATCGCGAATCCGGGAAATCTGGCACCATTTCTCTTTGGAATCGATTGTATTCCACCAGACTCCGGAGCTAGCCCCTCAACAGTCGCTGGATTGGTCCAGGTGCAGCGCCAGTTTTGCTGTCGTGGAAGTCCACAAATTCGGCCCTGGTGTCAATACTTAGTCTCAGGAATGGAGAATCCCGCCTTGAGACTTTCAATCCTGATATAATCCCCTTTGCAGAACATTGCTCAGTTCCAACAGACTGCACCATTTGAAATTTTTAAGTAAAAGAAAAGTTTTCTAGGTATAAAGGCACAATTCAATACAAGTACTTCTCTAAATTGCATTATTGTAAAACTCCAGGCCTGAATACCTAAGTCTAAACATTCATGCAGGTTTCCCAAGCAGAGTGTATTGGACTGACTTGCCCACTGAGAAATCACCTGGCTTTCCTATGACCAATTTAACAGTACTGATCTGTGGTAAATGTGTTAATCTGGTAACAAAATAAAATGAGAATCTGGCCTGCAAGATCCCCAAGTTGTTCAGCTGGTAAAGATAACACCTCCAATTCAATCCTTATCGTGTGCTCAGTTAACTCTCAAATCAAACAGTTCTTGGATAACTATAATTGCCCACGAGATTCATGTAGGGACACATTTTTAAAAATCAGCCAACGATTCCTGATCTCAATCATGGAGTTCAAGTGTTGATGTTTGGTGAGGATATGGTTGGGCTAAGATGTGATGCCACCTTACTCTCCAGTCTCCTCTGAGTGCCTGTAGAACTATGCCTCAGTATTAATGAACACCCCCAGAAGAGGGAAAATGTCTGTTCTGGACCTCAATGCATGAGAGAAGAAAAATAATTAAAATTGCTGCAAGCACATAGCAAGCCAGCCAGCATTATTGGCGGGAACAGGCACTTTGGGCATGGACTCGTCTTCAGAACTGAAACAATCGAGGTGAAGAGGCATAGTAATATGATCATAAGATATATAAAATTGATATAAAGATACGTAAAAAAAACCAGAGTAGAGTAGAATTATGAAATAAATGATGGAACAGATCATCTCAATCTAGTGATGGACGAAAGATTTTGCAATATTTAAGAAGTGTGTAGGTGGCTGACAGAATGGGGGAAGGCCTGGGGAGCTGAGAAAATGAGGGAAATGAAATTCTTCTAGTTCAGGTTGAAATTAAATATGTTTGTAAAAGATGATTCAGCTAAATTCTAAGGTTGCCCATCGACATTGCTCAATGTGATCGCTTTCGATGACAACATGATGGATAAGGTCAGCTATGATGGGGCAACATCGCAATCCTTTCAGATCTGCATTGGGGTCAAACAGGGTTGTATTCTGGCCTCCGCTTTTGTGGAATCCGAGGCGGGGGAAGGGGGGGGCGCCATCGGAGGAACTGGAAGAACCAGCAGGAACGGTCGGAAAATCCTGGCCTTAGGGAATGTGGGTGTAACCGGCAAAACTGGCATTTATTGCCTGTCCCTAAATACCCTTGAGAAATTGGTGGTGCAACATATTCTTTAACCGCTGCAGTCTGTGTGGTGTCGGTACATGTACAATACTGTTAGGTTAGGAGATCCAGGTTTGAACCAGCGATCATGAAGGAATGTTAATGTATTTCACAATAACTTACTGTGATTTGGTTGGGGCGATGTGGGGGGGGGGGGTGTGGGGGGCATAGTGATGCAGGTGTGGGGGAGATGAACAGCTTTGTCCTTGATGTGTTAATCTCCTTGAATTTTGTTGTAGTTGCACTTATCAAAGCAAATGAAGAATATTCCATTATACTCTGATGTGCTTTGTAGACGTTGGGAAGACTTTGGCTACCTCATTTCATACATAACCAAAGCTACTTCATTGGCTATGAAAGCTTTGAAATTTGCAGTCGTTGTAAAAGGCGAGAAATGCAAGTTTTCCTTTTTCTGTTCAATTTCTCCAGTCTCTCCACCTAACTGATGGGCACGATTTAACGGAAATGAAACAGAGTCCCATGTTGGGCGTGTTGAGCTGGGTGTTTCCCGGCACTTGCAGTGTCGAGAACGACCCTGCTATTAAATGGGACTCTGCTTTATTTTCGGCCTCGGAGTGGAACGCCCTGCCAAGGCCACACTTAGTTACATTTCCTGCACTAATGAGCTCTGCCTGCCAGTGCAGGAAGAGATTGGGGTGCCATTTTTGGGGACCCTGGCGCTGTGAAGTAACAATGCTAACCATTGTGCTATCATGCCGCCCACTCACCCCCCCCCCCCCCCCGAATGCCCAAACATACCAATGAGATGGTCCTCGAGCCCCCACACCCCACATCATAAGGGCAGCACACCCCTAGGCCTAATCCCCAGAACAAGCAAGATGCTATCTGGGCCCTTTGGCACTGCCAACCTGGCAATACCACTTGCGCATCCTGGAACTGCCTCTGCAGCAGTACCAGGGTACCCTGCTTGGATGAGGGTGCCAGGGCACCACTCTGTCCAGAGCCTGAATACCCAGGGGCCGCTGATCGCTTGTGAGACCATCCTCAAGCGCTATACGCTTGGTCCACGTTGGTGGAGACCAGTGCTAAACGGTGCTCGCTTGGGGTCTCAGAGGTATGGCCGTTAGATCCCGCGCCTTGGGCAACTCCGGCAAGAGTATATTCAAGTTAGCCTGACTGCACACTTGAATATACAAATTCAGGCCCTGCTCAGTGTAAGCAGGATCCAGATTGCGAAGCCTCGCAACATCTCATGAGATCTTGCAAGTCGTAACAAGGGCATTAAATCTCGCGAGAGGCCTCTCACGAGATTTACCGGCCTCATAGGGCGGGATTCTCCCATATCACGGCTGAGTATCCATGCCGTCTTAAACAGCGACACTTTATACGATGGCGTGAACCGGCCGGCGTGGAGCGGTTCACGCCACTCCAGCTGCTGATCCCGGTGTGAACTATGTGCCACGGGATCCGCGCATACACAGTGGCGCCGGAGTCAACCTGCGCATGCGCGGTGGCCTCCTTCAACGCAACGGCCCCGACGCAACATGGTGCAGGACGCAGGACTACAGGGGTCGCGCATAGGAAAAGAGGACAGAGAGGCCGGCCCACTGAACGGTGGGCCCCGATCGCGGGCCAGGCCGCCTCGGAGGCCCCCCCCATGGGTCGGAGCCACCTTACCCCCCCCCCCCATAGACCACCACCCAACCCATGCACGCAGAGTTCCTGCCGGCTGCGAGCAGGTTGGACGTCGCCGGCGGGACGCAGCATTTTAATGCTCAGCTCATCCCGGGTCGAGAATTGGTGGACCGGCCGCATAGAGTGGCCCGCGACCTGCGCCGCACCAAACAAGCCGGCGCCAGCTCTGCGGAGAATCACGTGCCGGCACCGGGGCGGCGTGGCCCGGTCGCGGGGATTCTCTGGCCTGGCCCTGGGCTGAGAGAATCCCAGCCATTGTGTCGCAAGTTGGGTGCAACGAGGCTAGTTGATCAGGCCTGATGCCTTTCTGCTATTGTATTATTCTAGTAAATCTCGTCTGCTCCCTCTTCAGGGCTTAACATCTTTCCTAATGTTCAACAATCTATCTGACATTTTGAAGAGTTATTTTATGTCTTGTTCAGTCCAATCGAGCAGCTGTACTGAGATGATGTAAACTTCAGAATGGATTGCTTATTATTGGGGTGATGCTTTGGCTAAGGCTAGGAAAACTCAGCCAACCTTCCCAGTTCTCAATCAATCCAATGGATATCAGTGCTACCAAGGTTATAATAGTCTGTCAACACACATTTCTGACCCACACATAAATAATTACCACTTGCGTGAGGTACTGAAGGCCTTTAAGCCATGGAATTGTATCTCCGAAACAATCATCATCATCAAGTCAAAAGGAGAGAAAAATAGATGACTTTAACTTGCTCTGCTGCATTTCCCATAGGATGCAATTAAAGATTAAAATAATACACACATTTTAAAGCTTAACCAAATGTTCTACTGCAATGTAACTCGCCACGTTTAGTCTTGAAATGCCTTTGAGGTTTGGAGGGTTTTAATCTTTCAGTTTCCAGTGCTTCCCTGCACATAACATAGGGGCCTCACGGTAGCATGGTGGTTAGCATCAATGCTTCACAGCTCCAGGGTCCCAAGTTCGATTCCCGGCTGGGTCACTGTCTGTGTGGAGTCTGCACATCCTCCCCGTGTGTGCGTGGGTTTCCTCCGGGTGCTCCGGTTTCCTCCCACAGTCCAAAAGATGTGCGGGTTAGGTGGATTGGCCATGCTAAATTGCCCCTAGTGTAAGGTTAATGGGGGGATTGTTGGGTTACGGGTATACGGGTTACGTGGGTTTAAGTAGGGTGATCATTGCTCGGCACAACATCAAGGGCCTGTTCTGTGCTGTACTGTTCTATGTTCTATAACGCACATGTGTTTTGCCTCCTGATTTGAAGTGGCACAGCTAATAAACCAATACTTCAAGAAATCATCTTTATGCTGTTTTGTTCCTCTTTTCAGCTTTTTCTTCATGGGTTGTTCACCAGAGACTCTGGTGCTTACATCAGCACTGCTTGCAGCTACAAAATGAAAGAATCTCTCTTGCGTCCAGAGCACGTGACGCAGTGTACACGATGCGTGACCTGCTCTGTGCCGCCGCTTCTGGAGAGAAGACTCCATCGCGTTTTTAAAAAGAATCTGCTCCTGGGTCAGCGCACTGATACAGGAGGTGGTGGTCTGACTCATTGGGCTCCAGTCCTGCACACTGCTGAGGGGGCACGTATGCGCAGGACGGCCGGTATTCTGAAAGCTGGTTGCGTCCGACAATTTTTAAAGCCAGTTGCAGCTGTTGGCCACTTCTTCCCGTGATCAGGAATGCTGAGACCCATTGTCCTCCCGACATTCGCCCACGACCCACCTGCGGGTGCCACCCTGATGTAGGAAATGACTGATGTAGAACATTTTGTTGTCACAATTTCTTCTGCTAGTCGCATTTTCGTCTTGCTTGCACATAAGTAATTAGGAGCTTCCCGATCCGGAATTTCCACAGATAAACCTAGATATACTGTAATCTGGGTGCAAACAAGATAATGTGGCAGAGTGGCATCGATTACCAAAGCCACATGGTGCCTGAGCTCTGCGAGGGCATTGAAGTGAAATACAATTTGATTCACTCAGAACCATCAGCGATGTACTTGATTGAAGCTGCAGAGATGTAAATTGAATTTTATACCTTAGTAATTAAGGTCTGGTTAATGGAATCACACTCCAGAAATTTCAAACCCACTTTCTTATGTTTTGTTTGTGGATCACTAACTATGGAAGAAGCACATGCAGTATTATTTTCGTAAAGAAAGTTTGGGCTCCATAGCAACCAAACATGATAAGAAGATATTGGACACGCAATTGAAAACAAAGCAATTCTGCTCACCATAAAGGGAGCACTGCGCAGAAATAAAGGGCGGGATTCTCCCGTACCCGGCGGGCTGGGGGGTCCCGGCTGGACGGAGTGGCGTGAACAACTCCGGGTCGGCCCGCCCCAAAGGTGCGGAACCCTCCGCACCTTAAGGGGCTAACCCGGCGCCGGAGTGGTTTGCGCCCCGCCGGCTGGCGTGGAAGGCCTTTGGCGCCACGCCAGCCGGGGCCGAAGGGACTCCGCCGGCCAGCGCGGTCCGCGCATGCGCGAGAGCGTCAGTCATCCCAACACATGCGCGGGGGGGGAGGGGGTTCACCTTCACGCCAGCCATTGCGGAGGACCTTACGGCCGGCGCGTAGGAAAAGATGCCCCCCATGGCACTGGCCCGCCTGCAGATCGGTGGGCCCCGACCACGGGCCAGTAGATCACCCCGCGCCCCCTCCCCCCCAGGATCCCAGAGCCCGCTCGTGCCGCCAGGTCCCGCCGGTAAGAGACCTAGTCTAATTTACGCCAGCGGGACTGGCAAAGAATGGGCTGGACTTTGGCCCATTGCGGGTCGGAGAATTGGTGGGGGCCCTCTGTGAGCGGCAACCCAAACAGGCGCGGCGCGATTCCCGCCTCCACCGAATCTCCGGTGCCAGAGAATTCGGTGGCCGGCGGGGGTGGGATTCACTAAAGTCAGACGAACATCTAATGGCGGGAATCACGCCGCCCCCGCCGGCCATCGAATTCACCGGCACCGGAGATTCGGCGGGTCGGGAATCCGCCGCGTCGTTCGGCGGCCGCTCACGGCGCCCCCCCCCCCCCCCCCACCCCCCCGGTGATTCTCCGACCCACTATGGGCCAAAGTCCAACCTGATCTTTGCCAGTCCCGCCGGCGTAAATTAGACTAGGTCCCTTATCGGCGGGACCTGGCGGCGCGGGCGGGCTCCGGGGTCTTGGGGGGCGCGGGGCGATCTGGCCCCAGGGGGTGGCCCAACAATGGCCTGGCCTGTGTTCGGGGCCCACCGATCCGCGGGCGGGCCTGTGGCGTGGGGTTACTCTTCTCCTACGCGCCAGCCATGTGGTCCTCCAGCGATGGCCGGCGCGAAGGTGAACCCCCCCCCTGCGTATGCGCGAGGATGACATCAGCAGCCGCTGCCTGCGCAGACTCGCGCTGGCCGCCGGAGTCCCTTCGGCCCCAGTTGGCGCAGCGCCAAATGCCTTCCACGCCGGCCGGCGGGGCGCAAACCACTCCGGTGCCGGCCTAGCCCCTGGGGCGGTCCGACGCCGGAGTGCTTCACGCTACTCCGTCCCACTGGGACCCCCCGCCCCGCCGGGTACGGGAGAATCCCGCCCAAAAGTCTTTAATCATGTAATGAAAATAAGGGTCACCGTATAGGTGACAGGTAGTGAAGGAATAAAATAGAGCATGCAGGTAGATTATTTACAAGTTTCCAGTTAGCAGGTCGAAAGCTCCCAAATGCAATATTTAAAAGCAAAGACAGCTTGTTGCAGCTGTGGATTAATTGTGAGAACTGTTAATAGAATGTAAGTGAGTCCCTTCATTGCGCTGAAGAAAGAAAGGAGACGCTCACCTCTCTTCCTCTTGGTCAGTGTTATTAACAGGTTACTGACCTTTCCCTTTCCAGTTCTGACAAAAGGCCTATTTTAGAATCCCAGCATTTGCAGTTTCTTTTCTTTTTATGAATTGTATGCAGATTAGCTCTTCAGTGAACTGAAAGGCCTGGGGGAAGGAGTGCAGTCGTGAACAACACAGTGAGTTCCTTATCTGATCTGAGCTCTCTTGTGAAAGCTTCTTCCTTGTGGCGACTTTAGGGGGCAGCATTTGAAACAGCTGGGAAAGGCACAATTCCAGAAGGATGTCGAGGGGGAAACCTCAGCCAAATGTAAATAACCTCTTAATTTATACACAAATACTATGTATGCGTAAAATAATACTTTCAAGTAAAGGGTTCTTTCTCACCATTCTGTTGAACCATGTCTATTCAGACTCACCTGCACAAGCTGTTAAGAAAATAACAGGGTTGATTAATTTGAGATTTCAGCTGCTCTGAATTATCACAAAGATGCACACAGAGAAGTTGTCTTCTGACTTGGAAACAATACTTAGATTAGCTGTTTGCTCCCAACAGGCTTCACAACTTCCCCATCTCCTCTGAAGGGTAACCACTCGTACCCTTCTTTCCAATATTCTTTTTTGCGGTATTTAACATTATCTCACAAAGATCTATTAATGGGCCAAGTCTGTACACAAATCCCCCCCCCCCCCCCCCCCCCCCCCCCCCCCCAGGAACCGGGCTAAAAGGACCATAAAACAATGACTCTGGCGGGAGCTACCTTGTGTGTGACCTCCCTCTACATGCTGCCACCCACAGTCCCACATCTCAAATAACATGCAAATTTGGGCTGGAATTTTCAGCCTCCCAGGCCATGTGCCTCTTAGCGGTGCGCTGTTAATTGGCGGCTGGAATCTGCCCTCCTACCGACCCTTAACGAGATTTCCCATTGAAATCTCCCCATGTCGTCGTGAAACCTGCTGGCCGGGAAGAAAGGTGAATCCTGACGACAGGAGAATTCCAGCCCTTGCTTGGGAAGACCAATCTGAAAACACTGATATTTTTCCTTTTGTGCATATTCCACAATTTGGTACACTCGCGACGACGCTCATGTGTTACTTGTTCAGTTTTTCTCCTCTCCTGTCACTTTTCTGTTTTGGAATTCTGCAAAACCTGTCCAACCTTGCTACATTTCCATCAACCCTCAGGAGCTTTGTTTTTAGCTGTACCTTCAATCATTTTCTCAACATACTTGCCCAAATGTTTGTTTATCACCTTCAGCAACCTCTCCCCCACTTTACGTTTAAGAGTGGTGGGATATTTTGTCACATTGAATTTTATTAGTGCAGCTTGCTATTGTTGAAGGTTTTGACTCTTGCTGTGGCAATGCTGATAGACACTGGCAACCCGTCAGTACTTTATCTAACTGTCCAATTTTCAAATCGACGTTGAGGTGGAAGGGACAGATTTTAAACTTTGGGTGAAATACGACAGCCTTTCTCTTCATGTAACCATCAGGAATAATTCTGGTTGAGACGTCAAAGTAAATTCAGTGATCAGAGAGCTGAGACTTCAAAGCAAATATGTGTTGAGAAGCCACGGACAACGACTTAATGGCCGAGACAATTTTCAGACGGAATTGAGTCAACAAACAAACCTACAGCTTAGTGAAATAGTGGGCGAGATCTACCAGCTGTTCACGCCGGGGGCATCTTCTGGTCCCGCCGACTGCAGCCCTGCCACGCATTTTCCCGGTGACGTGGGGTGGATTCAATGGGAAATCCATTGACAGCGGTGGGACCGTGAGATCCTGCCACTGGCCAATGGCAGGCTGCCTCCCGCCGACGAGCAACATGCCGCTGGGAGGCCAGAGAATACTACCCCATAACTTTAAATTAATGTCACTTCAAAAGATTGGACAAAATAATGACAACAGAAGACTTTAATCCATCTCTTTCTGAATCGGTGTGTGTTTGTGAAAACAGAAATGAGGTGTACAGAAGGCATGACTGTTAAGCTAAGTGTGCACCCAGAATCAGGCAATTTTGAGGCATCAAGGAAAGTCTGGAAATACACTGGTAAAGAAGATCTGGACATCGAGGCATCAGGCCAGCTCCCAAAACAAGGTACCTGGTCACTCCAAGGTCTTGCGACCACTCATCCAAGTTAAAGCTGTTCCTTGTTCAGCCAGTGACAGTTTCCTTAACAAAATTAACCTTGAATTGACAACGAATGGTGCATTTCTCTCTATAATTGCTGGCCTCCACAAATTGCACTTGGGTAACTCTTTATCCTACAATGTTGAGGGCCGGGTTCCATTCATATCTGAGATGTGTTTCAGGTTCCAAACAACGTTGTGATATAACTTGCTGAATCTAGGCCATGAATTATTAGATAAACCGCTGGCCTACCCAACCTTCTGAATGCCACGTTTTCCTGAACAGAGTGCACATATATATATTTATAGGCATTGTAACTCAGCCTAATATTATTACTACCCAATGCCTACACATATGCACTCTAGATTTGGAGTCACTGGAACGTCACCGGGAGTGGAAAGTTGAGCTAAATTCTCCCTTCTCCTTCACTGATTTTAAAACTGTTTGAGATCGGCTAACTTAGCACTGACCCAAGATGAAACCTTTTCTGGTCTATGTGGCTCAGTAACGTGCTGAATGGTGGATTTTTCCACTCAGCCATCAAGGACAACTTTAAAGGTTGAATATACTCTTTGATGAGAGCTCTTGTTTTGCAGAATAAATGTTAATTAAAATCATTCCTCAGCAATAACTTTCCAGTGAGCATTACAATTAACAGTACCCACATAGAAGATATTATTTCATCTTGTAAGTTATAAATCTGTAAGCGTCAAAGGTCAACCGAAACTTTATATCAATTTAAGCATTCAAGTCCTGCCTCGTGCTTAAACTAATGCTGGCATTTATTTACCAGTAAAGCCGCTTTTCTCTTTATTGCTCCCTAATCAAATAACATTTTCAGTCAGCAATATAGTATCAAACAGTCTTGTGCTCAGAATCAAATTAGTTCAATTTCTTCCCATGTTAAATACATTACAGAACTCTCAAGTGGGACTTGCTTTCATTAAATTTTAACTCATTAGCACGAAACACATCATGCCTCACTATTCAAAGGAAATGTATCTGTATTAACTTAGTTTTTTGTTAGTATTAACTTAGTTGATGTGACTTTTCATTTCCACTGGTGACCTGCATATCCAATCTCTCTGAGCACTGACAAAGTGAATCAGAAATGTGCAAGCTCACAATATGGTCTCCTGTGTTTTCTCTCTCTATTTAATTTCCCTATCTCTCCTGAAGGTGTCCAGGTATGGTGCCATGGTCATAGCTTTGTTCCAGGCCTAAGTAGACATCAGCTTAAATATTGTGGCCAATTTTGAGGAGGAAAGGTATTAAGGCCTTGGAGAGGATGCAAGGGAGAACTGTCAGATTGGTATGATAGATGAGAGCCTTCAGTTATGTGAAGGCACTACAGAAACAGACACTTTTCTCCTTCAAGAAAAGGAGGGTAAGGGGAGTTCAATAGAGTGTTTCAAAATTATGGGAGGAGGGGGTGTTTGCTCGAGCAAATAGGGAGAAAATTGTTTCCAATGACAAGAGGGTTGGTACCAGAGGACTCAGATTTAAGGTAATTGGCAAAACAAATCTGTGGAGAGGAGATGAAGACCCAGATTTTCATTCCTGGGTTGGGTGTGCAGAGATGGGAGAATTCGCAGCTCTGCGAATTATTAAAAATGGCCACCAGCATGTCTGATTTTCTTTGTGTGTGTTGGGGGGGGGGGGCTCAATTAAAAGTCAGGCCCACCATCCGCAGAAAGAGCTGCGGAGGATGGCGGGTGCAGAGATCGGCTATCTAAAATTTTTGAATATATTAATTTATGGGATGCGGATGTCGCAGGTTAGTCTAGTATTTATTGCCCATCCTTAGTTGCCCTTCAGAATCATAGAATTATAGAATTTACAGTGCAGAAGGAGGCCATTCGGCCCATCGAGTCTGCACCGGCCCTTGGAAAAAGCACCCGACTTAAGCCCATACCTCCACCCGATCCCCACACCTCCACCCTATCCCCGTAACCCCAACTAACCGTTTTTTCTGGACACTAAGGGAAATTTAGCACAGCCAATCCACCTAACCTGCACATCTTTGGACTGTGGGAGGAAACCGGAGCACCCGGAGGAAATCCACACAGACACAAAGGTGGTGCTGAGCTGCCTTCTTGAACTGCTGCAGTCCTTGAGGTGTCAGCACACCCACAGTGCTGTTAGGGAGAGAGTTCCAGGATGTTGCCCCTGCAACAGTGAAGGAATGGGGATACATTTCCAAGCCAGGGTGGTGAGTGACTTGGAGGGGAACTGCCAGGTTGTGGGGTTCCTTGGTATCTGCTGCTCTTGTCCTTCTAGATGGAAATGGTCATGGGTTTCGAAGATGCTGCATAAGGAACTTTGGCGAGTTCCTGCAGTGCATCTCGTAGATGGTATACATGGCTGCCACTGTTCATCGGTGGTGGATGGATTGAATGTTTGTGGGAGGGTAGCAATCAAGCTGGTTGCGTTGTCCTGGACGGTGTCAAGCTTCTCGAGTGTTGTTGGAGCTGCACTCATTCAGGCAAGGGGAGAGTATTCCATTACATTCCTGACTTGTGCCTTATAGACGTGGAAAGGCTTTGGGGAGTCAGGAGGTGATACTCGCCGTGAGATTCCTAACCTTTGACCTGCTCTGGTAGTCACAGTATTAATATGGCCAGTCCAGTTCAGTTTCTGATCAATGGTCACTCCCACGCTGTTGATTGTGGGAGATTCAGTGATGGTAATGCCATTGAATGTCATGGGGTGATGGTTAGATGCTTTCTTGTAGGAGATGGTCATTGCCTGGCACTTGTGGGCACGAATGTACTTGCCACTTGTCAGCCCAAGCCTGGATATTGTACCGGCCTTGCTGCTTTTGGACATTAACTGCTTCAGTATCTGAGGAGTCGCGATAGGTGCTGAATATTGTGCAGTCACCTGGATGGAAAGTCTGCCTTTGTGCTCCCACACTTTGTTAAATTAAATTTTAACAAATGATTTAAACAGAAAACAACCCTTCAGCCCTCACCCAACCCCATACACTCCATGGTCGGGATTATCCATGAACCTGCGGGGTGGGCCACTCCGGCGCCGAGGAGTGGCGTGAACCACTCCGGCGTCGGGCCGCTGCACCTTCAGTGGCTAGGCCGGTGCCGGAGTGTTTAGCGCCGCGCCAGCCGGTGTGGAAGGGTCTCCGCCGGCCAGCGCAAGTTGGCGCATGCGCGGGAGCGCCAGCGTGTGCTGCCGTCATCCCAGCGTATGCGCAGGGGGTTCTTCTCCGCACAGGCCATGGCAGTGGTTGACAACGGCCGGTGCGGAGAGAAAGAGTGCCCCCATGGCACAGGCCCAACCGCGGATCGGTGGGCCCCGATTGTGGGCTGGGCCACCGTGGGGGCACCCCCCAGGGCCAGATCCCCCCGTGCCCCCCCGGGACTCTGCAGGCCGCCCGTGCAGCTAGGTCCCGCCGGTAAGGATTTATGTCGGCGGGACTCGCCGAAAACGAGCGGCCACTCAGCCCATCGCAGGCCGGAGAATCGCCGGGGGGCCGCTGCCAGTAGCCGCTGACCGGCTAGCCGCAATTCCCACCCCCGCCAAAACCCCAGCGCCGGAGAATTCGGCAGCCGGCGGGGGCGGGATTCACACCGCCCTCCGACGATTCTCTGACCTGGCGGGGGGTCGGAGTATCCCGCCCCATATGTCCCATCCATGCCAAAGTATGCCACCCTATTTCCCCCATGGCCCCTCATAGCTCCTATGCCAACCCATTCCCCTCTATCCACCCCCATGGTCTCTTATGCCTCCTATGGCAATTAATGTCCCTCTACCCATCCCCATGACCCCTCATACCCCCTTCCCCCATACATTCCCATGGCTCTATATAGCCTCTATGCCAACTGAGTGCCAACTCATGTCAACCTGTTTCCCCCACCCAACACCATTTCCCCTTAGACTCCCCAAGGCAACTCTCCAATTATCCTTTGTCAGTTCTTTGACATTTTTGGCAGTTCTTTGACAACTTTGACAATTCTTTGACAGCTTGAATGTTCTTTGACAGTTCCAATGATTTTTTGCATGTTTTACCCACAATTTACTTTTAACAATCGTAAAGGGGTCATTACCTCTCCCAAAGGATGCCTTATCTCTCCTAAAGGATTCCTTATCTCCTCCAAAGGTGTCCCGGGACAATATCTAAAGGGATTATTTTTCTGTCCAAAGGTATCCAAATGAACCCACCAAATCCAGACTAGCTTTTACCTGATCTAGTCCTTATACTCCCGTTTCTGCACTCCTGGCCTACCAAAATCCCATTTCAATGGAGGCAGCTGATGATTTAAATGGTCATCTGTCTCTGTAATAATGTATCGTACTACGACTTTGCTAAACATAATTCTTCATGCGTGAGCCTAGGTGGCATTTGCACACTCCTCCACTCGAAGGAGACATTAAGTATCGGCCCCTATTCCACTCTGAGGACATTACAGTTGAGTGTGGTCCTGTCCTAACTCAACTCCCAATTGACATTGGGTTAACATTTTGTCATTCCTTCATAATAGCATCAAAGTCCTGGAACTCCCAATCTAACGGCACTTGGAGTGTACCTGCAAAACATAGACCAAGAAGACCCCTTCAGGCTGTAAATTCTGGCTTTGAACAAATTTTAAAAAATGAAGCTATTCTTATTGTCCCTGTGCCTGCCCTTTGAAATAGAGATCCAATTAGTTCCACTTCCTTGCCCTTTCTCCATAGTCCTGCAAATTTTGCTTTTACATGTATATCCAAGTCACTATTGAATCTATTACTTTTAGAAAGTTACCATTAAATCTGCTTCCACCATCCTTTATGGCAGTGCATCGAGATTCTAACTCATTGAATAAAATAAATTCTCCTCATCACCCCTCTGGTTCTTTTACCAATTACCTTAAATTTGTATCTTCTGATTTCCAACTTCCCTGTCAATGGAAACAGTGTCTCCCTATCTATTCTACAAAACACTTACACCCCTATTAAATTTCCCTTCAACCTTCTTTGCTCTAAGAGGATCAACCTCAGCTCTCCTCATTCTCTCGTATTGCTTCTCATAAAAAAAGGGATGTTGGTTTGAACATGGATTTTTTTTTCATTCATTCATGGGATGTGGGCATTGTTGCCATTTATTTCACATCCCTGAGAACATTTAAGAGCCAACCACATTGCTCTGGATCTGCAGTCACAGGCCAGACTAGGCCAGGATCTAGGCCAGACTAGTTAAGAACATCAGATTTCCTTCCGAAAAGGCATTAGTGAACCAGATGGTGTTTTGCAACAATGGTTTCATGGTCATCATTAGACTTTCATTCCAGATTTTTATTGCATTCAAATTTCATCATCTGAGGTGGTGGGATTTGAACTTGGGTTTCGAAAGCATTACCCTGGATCTCTGGATTACTGGTCCAGTGACAAACCCAGCATACCACCATGCTGAATTGACCGTGCTAACATTGCCCAAAGGTTAGGTGGGGTTTCGGGGATATGAGTAGGTGATTGAGCCTAGGTAGGGTGCTGTATTGGCGCAAGGGTCGGTGCAGACCCGATGGGCCAAATGGCCTCCTTCTGTACTGTAGGGACTCTATGATATTATAAGAGCTGTCATAGAAAGTGGACACTCATCTGCCTGATCAGGTATTAAGGGCGTGAAAACTTTTGCGGTTCATGGGCTTATTGTCTGCAACATGTGTGCAGTCGATAGCACTCTGCACTAGTAGGAATGCTACAGATACTCACTGCCCTCTAGCCCAGAGTGGGGGTTTCACTTTGGCAGAGATTGGCCGGCCGTAAGCAATCTTCCGGCAACCAGCCAATTAACAGCAAAGGGTGCAGGGGTAGATCACGAAGGGTGCGGAGGTGGGATGAGAGGTCGCAGCATGTGCGGGCACCATATTTAAAGGGCTGTCATCATTGTATGTAATGAGGACTGTCTGAAAAGCTGAGAAGTTTAAAGGAACCTGCAGCCAGAATGGCAGAAGGGAGATGCTGGGTGGACCCACAGTTCAGTAAACTCTCCTACAGGCTGCAAGGACAAAGCCAGAAGTCTTCTTCCCCAGGACTGGAAAAGGAGATCTGTCTGACTGACCATGAAATGAAATGAAATTACTGAATGAAAATGAATGAAATGAAATGAGGTCTGGATGGAGATCTCAGAAGAATCAGTAGCTATGGGGTAACTCTCCAAACTTGGATCCAGAGCTTCAAGCACATAAATGACCATTTTTGGTCGTCAAGGTGAGTACTCCTTACTGCTTTTCACTTTGGGGCTTACATGTGGCATTTTTCAAACCAGAAGTGAATTTGGCTCAGATCGGATACTTTGACAGTCAAGCCTGATATCATCTGCTCCTGTGGCTTAATTTCATTCTGACTGTGGCAACCCACCCATTGGAGAAACTGGACTACAGATTTCAATGTAATGAATCATTGAATTCCCAAGTTCAGTTTGAAAGGCGGTTAGGAAAGAAAGTCACATTATGAAGCATCCATGACCTTTAAATAATTATTAAAGTCTGAATCTTTTACATGTGCAGCCCTTTAATAAAGTTCCATTACCTCTCATTATACGTAAATGCAAATAGATCCAATTTTCATTTTATATGTTAGTTTGAGGGCTCGTGCTTCTGTAATATTTAATTATGCACAGATTCCATCTGCAATAAGGACAAACACAATACCTGGGGAATTACTGCCTTTTGGGCCCATTTAGTAACAGGAACTGTTAGAGCTGTGATATATGTAACTTTCATGTTGATAAATTGCATCTGTACACATACATGCAAATACATACCCATGCTGCCTCTGCACTGACATATTGTGAACTCATTTGAGAATTGCTTTCTATTAAAATCTCATTTTATTTTCAAGAGCACAGTAACATTAATTCACTTACCACATTTGTCACTCATTTCTTTCCTGACAACTTCTTTCACTTCTTCCTCCTGCAATACAAAGGATAAGAATATGAAGATTTGGGTTCACGGAGCACCTTTCATGATCTCAGGATGCCCTGAGGAGTCACAGTTCCAAAGGCAATCCTTCGATCTCTGCCCCAAATGACTGTTATCTACATGTGCACTCGGCCGGTGAGAGCTGGCAACCTATTTGACTGTGGGGCAGGGAGCCCCCTATGCTGACGTTCAAATTGTCATTTGACATAACTAGGAGAAAAGAATCTTGGCTAAA
Source organism: Scyliorhinus canicula (assembly GCF_902713615.1). Taxonomy (NCBI): domain Eukaryota; kingdom Metazoa; phylum Chordata; class Chondrichthyes; order Carcharhiniformes; family Scyliorhinidae; genus Scyliorhinus; species Scyliorhinus canicula. The sequence continues at coordinate 152,967,425 of NC_052156.1, forward strand.
CTTTGCTCTCCCTTAGGACAAAAATCGTCCATCCATTCTGAAATCTGCGACCTCAGCACAGACTGAAGATCAAACCTGGGGCCTTCCTGTTCTGAATGACTTGGCACCATGTCATTCGTTAAGTGCATCATTGAATCATTAAAAATATCTCAGATTTTCATTGCCTACATAAAAGAAAGTGTAAAAATAATTCAGTATAAAATCGGTGTACTCTCTTCCCTCTTCTCAATCCGGGCTTGGTTAAAAGTGCTATTGTTTTCTCTAGATGTTCTGCATTACAACGGTAGCACTGTTGCTTCACAGCGCCAGGGACCAGGGTTCGATTTGCGGCTTGGGTCACTGTCTGTGCGGAGTCTGCACATTCTCCCTGTGCCTGCGTGGGTTTCCTCCGGGTGCTCCGGTTTCCTGCCACAAGTCCCGAAAGACGTGCTGTTAGGTGAGCTGGACATTCTGAATTCTCCCTCTGTGTACCCGAACAGGCGCTTGCTTGAGTGTGGCGACTAGGGGATTTTCACAGTAACTTCATTGCAGTGTTAGTGTAAGCCCACTTGTGACACTAATAAAGATTATTATTGTGCAGAGCAGCCATTAAGGGAAATGGGATTAACAGAATGGTGAATGGCTATATGGCTCATTCCCTCTAGATTCTGAAGCCTAGTAAGTTACCTTTCCATTTGACATGTGAAAGTCCTTTCGGAAATGGGAAATGAAGTGGAAAAGGTGGACCAGCGAGTAGGAACATGTGGTTGGCATTGCTCAGGCCACATTTATTGCTCATGTCCATTGTTGGCACAACTCTACCAAATCAAAGGGTTGTTAGTCACCTACGCAATGTGGATGAGAACCAAACAGCCTATGCCGAACACATTCCCTTCCCTCAAGGACATTACTGCACTAATTGAATCAGTTTTTATGGCTAGCCAACCGATTATACGGTCATTTTTACTGGTGCAATCTCACAATTTATCTGATAATTTCAGTCTTCTCTGATGAGAAAATCTCTGTGCTGCTCGTCCAGTATAACCATTACACTACTAGAACATAGAACATAGAACAGTACAACACAGAACAGGCCCTTCGGCCCTCAATGTTGTGCCGAGCCATGATCACCCTACTCAAACCCACGTATCCACCCTATACCCGTAACCCAACAACCCCCCCCTTAACCTTACTTTTATTAGGACACTACGGGCAATTTAGCATTGCCAATCCACCTAACCCGCACATCTTTGGACTGTGGGAGGAAACCGGAGCACCCTGAGGAAACCCACGCACACAGGGGGAGGACGTGCAGACTCCACACAGACAGTGACCCAGCCGGGAATCGAACCTGGGACCCTGGAGCTGTGAAGCATTTATGCTAACCACCATGCTACCCTGCTGCCCTAAAATTTAGCGCATCCAAATCATTTTTTCCAATTAAGGGGCAATTTAGCGTGGCCAATCCACCTACCCTGCACATCTTTGGGTTGTGGGGGCGAAACCCTCGCAAACACGGGGAGAATGTGCAAACTCCACACGGACAGTGACCCAGAGCTGGGATCGAACCTGGGACCTCGGCGCCGTAAGGCAGCAGTGCCAACCACTGTGCCACCATGCTGCCCAATGTAGCTACAATGGCCAGATTGGTAGAATTGGGAAGGCCAGCTTTGTACTTTTCAGTAAAAAAAATAAGAAGAAATGGGAGGTGGCTGTCAGAAGTCCCTTATAGGTTTACAATGGCTTGAGAGAAAGAGGAGATTGTTACGCCAAAAACAAGACACTGTGAATGCTGATAATATGAAATCAGAAGAGATGATTCTGGCAACACTTCATGGGTTAGGCAGCATTAGTAGGGAAAGAAACAGAGTTGTTAGGGTTTCAGAACTGGAAGAAGTTAGAGAGATAACAATCAATAAGCAAGGTAGGATCTGGGAGGGAAACCATCTGTGGGGGGGGGGGTGGGGGGTGGGTTGCAGAACTAAAAGGAAGGTCTGTGACAGGGTGGAGAGCAAAAGAGATCGAATTACAAAAGAGACTTCTATTCTAACAGCCAGTCTTGGGTACAGGGCACTCAGGATAAAAGGCAAGTGTTCTGACTCACTTTTACCGAAGGTTACTTACTGAAAGTCCAGGATCCCCTTTCTCACCCTTCAGACCAGTTGGGCCAACCTCTCCCTGCTCAAAAGGAAACAAAATGATTCGCCAGTGAACAGTTCCATGTTTTATAAATGGATATATCTCCAGTTATCCTTGTTTTGTCTCACAACAGTCAGGTACAAAACTGAGGAAATCTCATTGTACTGTAACCATTACATTCCCCAACCAGCCCAAACACAAAACAGACCATTTCCCAACCAAACACAAAACAGACCATTCCCCAACCAGCCCAAACACAAAACAGACCATTCCCCAACCAGCCCAAACACAAAACAGACCATTCCCCAACCAAACACAAAACAGACCATTCCCCAACCAATCACAAGTCAGACCATTCCCCAACCAGCCCAAACACAAAACAGACCATTTCCCAACCAAACACAAAACAGACCATTCCCCAACCAGCCCAAACACAAAACAGACCATTCCCCAACCAGCCCAAACACAAAACAGACCATTCCCCAACCAAACACAAAACAGACCATTCCCCAACCAATCACAAGTCAGACCATTCCCCAACCGGCCCAAACACAAAACAGACCATTCCCCAACCAGCCCAAACACGAAACAGACCATTCCCCAACCAAACACAAAACAGACCATTCCCCAACCAGCCCAAACACAAAACAGACCATTCCCCAACCAGCCCAATCACAAAACAGACCATTCCCCAACTGGCTCAAACACAAAACAGACCATTCCCCAACCAAACACAAAACAGACCATTCCCCAACCATTCACAAAACAGACCATTCCCCAACCAGCCCAATCATAAAACAGACCATTCCCCAACTGGCTCAAACACAAAACAGACCATTCCCCAACCAAACACAAAACAGACCATTCCCCAACCATTCACAAAACAGACCATTCCCCAACCAGCCCAAACACAAAACAGACCATTCCCCAACCAGCCCAAACACAAAACAGACCATTCCCTAACCAGCCCAATCACAAAACAGACCATTCCCCAACTGGCTCAAACACAAAACAGACCATTCCCCAACCAAACACAAAACAGACCATTCCCCAACCATTCACAAAACAGACCATTCCCCAACCAGCCCAAACACAAAACAGACCGTTCCCCAACCAGCCCAATCACAAAACAGACCATTCCCCAACTGGCTCAAACACAAAACAGACCATTCCCCAACCAAACACAAAACAGACCAATCCCCAACCAATCACAAAACAGACCATTCCCCAACCAGCCCAATCACAAAACAGACCATTCCCCAACTGGCTCAAACACAAAACAGACCATTCCCCAACCAATCACAAAACAGACCATTCCCCAACTGGCTCAAACACAAAACACCATTCCCCAACCAGCCCAATCACAAAACAGACCATTCCACAACCGACTCAAACACAAAACAGACCATTCCCCAACTGGCCCAAACACAAAACACACCGGGCGCAATTCTCCGCACTCACGACGGTGCGGAGAATACCGTGGCTCGTAAAATTTTACGGCCACGCTCGTCCGACGCCCTCCCGCTATTCTCCCCCCCCCCCCCCCACGCCCGACTCCCGATACGAATCGCTTCCGCCGTTTTTTTACGGCCAGCAGCGATTCTCAGCTGTCCGATGGGCCGAGTTCCCAGCCCTTTACGGCTGTTTTTACGAACGGCAAACACACCTGGTCTGGCCGTTCGTAAAAACGGCCGTAAAGTGCCGATTTTTAAAACCATGGCACCGATTGGCACGGCAGTACCACGGCCGTGCCAAGGGTGCCATGGGCCCGATGCCCGCGCACTCTTTGTCCCTCCGCCGCCCCGCTGTATCACTTCGCGGGGCGGCTGAGGGGCATCCAGGCCCACGCATGCGCGGGTTTTGCGCAAATGCGCGATGACGTCATCCGCGCATGCGCGGGTTGGAGTCTTCCAATCCGCGCATGCACGGCTGCCATCATATGACGCGTCAGCCGGCGCAAACTCTGGCAAGCGGGCTTAACGAAATTCGTTAAGCCCGCGATGCCGGAGTTTATGGCATCGGGGGGGGGGCTGGCGTCAAACCCGCCCGGATTTGACGCCAGCCTTACGATTTCTCCCCCTCTGGGAGAATCTCGCCCACCATTCCACAACCAGCCCAATCACAAAACAGACCATTCCACAACCGGCTCAAACACAAAACAGACCATTCCCCAACTGACTCAAACACAAAACAGACCATTCCCCAACCAAACACAAAACAGACCATTCCCCAACCGGCCCAAACACAAAACAGACCATTCCCCAACCAAACACAAAACAGACCATTCCCCAACCAGCCCAAACACAAAACAGACCATTCCCTAACCAGCCCAATCACAAAACAGACCATTCCCCAACTGGCCCATGCTCCACATAAACCACCTTACTTTGTCCAATTCTATTGGCACAGCCTACTATTTATGGCTCTCTCCCATACTCACCTAGATTCGTGCAATTCATATATGGTCTTGTGTGCTGGGCCACACCTTTTAAAAGGGGGTACTGGTTTATGGGATCTTGTTATTAAATTGGAACAGTTAAAGTGGGGAATTTATTAAGGGTTATACATAGATTACTGTAGCTGTGTGGGGGGCATTTATGTTTGTCGTTGATAAAAATGCTTACTGTGTGTGTTTATAAAAATGTTAACTAAATTCGTAGAATAAAGCTTGTTTTTGATTAAAAGTGCTTAAGGCCTCTGTTGAATAACACCTGAAGGGCAGGCCCTTGTGCTCATTGTAACCAAAATCGATAAACAGTTGTAGGTCAGGTGAACACCATGATATACTTTGGAGTTTTCTAAACCCTGGTCCATAACAGTACAAATTCCACACAGTGACCCAAGCGGAATTGAACCCGGTTCCCGGTGCTGTGAGGCAGCAGTGCTAACCACCATGCCACCATGCCGCCCGCTTGTGTTTTGAATTGTTTAATATCGGAAACCAGCACTATGCAACTGCACAAAAGGAAAACAAGAGGAAGTAAGTGTGAAATTCCCCAGAGGTATGGGGCAAGGGAGTAATACAGGTAGAATGTGCCAAGCCAGTGAGTGGGACAGAAAAAGTCCCATGGTGGCACAGTGGTTAGCACTGCTGCCTCACCGTGACAGGGACCTGGATTCAATTCCGGCCTTTGGAGACTGTCTGTGTGGAGTTTGCACGTTCTGCACATGTCTGGGTGGGTTTCTTCCAGGTGCTCCGGTTTCCTCCCAGAACAGATTTGGTCCCCGTTAGAACCCCTGCAGATTCTGGCTATCTTCAAATAGCTGTTTGAACCTCGTCCTTGTCTTCAGACAAGACTGTTCTGCTTCAAAATATTATTACTCTCTTTTAAAGTATCCAACTGGGAAAGCAAACTGCCTCTACTTGTCAACTCTGTAGTAGCTAGACCGGATCTCAACTCCCAAAGGTTTCTTAAATATGTCTCCATCTCCCGTCGCTCCACCCAGCACTGACATCATCACTCCAAGCTGAAAACAAATAAACTTTCCAGGGACTGAAAGCACAGTACCTTCCCAGAAACTGTACCCAGTCAAACCACAGTACATTAGTCCAGACTGAAAAGCATATTCCTCTTGGTCAATTTCAGTTTCTGGCTGCTAAAAGCTTGTGTGGAAAAATAAAATCATTAAAAAAAACACAGGACCACTGCAGTCAGTCACACTCTAACCAGGCTTATAACCCTTAATTTGCCAATACGCTTACAATCAAATTTTCCTAAAATTCATCACACTGGCACACATGATGGGTCTTTCCTGTGCTGCACATCTCTATGACGCATTATAATTTGTTGCCTTATTAGTATAGTGCATTGACATCATCAACGCTTGGATATATGGTAATACAATGTGGCTTTGGATTCCTATTTTTAGCAAATGTAAAAATAAAAAAATAAAAACTGTACGCAATGTGGGTGAGTGGGTGGCAGAAGGTACATGGATTACTCATGGAGCAAAACTAGAACGTACAGGAATGTGCAAAACTAACAAGTATTCTCCCCTTTTCTGAAAGTTGAGGAGGGAGGGTGGTGTTGGTAGGGGGTCATCATTGAACTTTCAATTAAATATTTCAGCATCACAATCAAATACCACAGAAGTTGAATGTGACACTAATTGGTTGTGTTTTGCTGCTCTGTGTAATGATTCATTCTTTACTGCAAAATACTGAGATTGCCAGTCCGTGCGGCTTATCCACTTGGAAATAAAATAACAAGCACTCGCTGGAGGACGGGGGAGCAGGGGAACTGAGGAACTGGATGAGTAAGAATCTTTTGAGTCCACGTCATTAACTTGTGTGATCATGTCCATTGCAAGGATGAGCAATAGGTTCAGCTCTGATATAACTGCCATCTGTTGTTTTCAAATTAGTTTAATGCAATTTATTACATTTTAAAACACCATCTCCAGTCTGCTAAGTAGAAGATGGGAGGCAGCAAGGCTAACGTAAGTAAAATATTTTTATAATAGGATGAAAGCACTAGAATGGATCGAATTAAGTTCAGAGAAAATTAAAGTTAAAATAAAATACAAGGCCAAAGGAGAACTATCCCAAATATCAAGTTTTTCCAGCACCTGTCAGGAATTCTGTGGGACAATAAAACAACATAATGTTTCAGTTGGTATTTTAACCACATAAAAAGTACCGATGAGGAATACCATTCAGCCTATCTGTTGAGAACAGGAATACCTGGCTGGAATTCTCAGGCTGTTGCGATTCTCTTTTCCCGCTGGCAGCAGGCCCCTAGCTGCGGGTTTCCATACGACGTTTGGGCGGCTTCGATGGGAATTCCCATTGACAGGCGGCGGGAACAGAGAATCCTGCCATTAGCGAACAACATCTCCGAACAACATCTCCGAAAAACATGCCTGTCCTGTATCGAGGTGAAAAATTCAGTCATGGTCCCTGCTCCTGATTGCAATACAGTGGCCTATGCACCATCCCGATTTTGGCCAAACTCCACTGGCTTCTTATGTCCTCATATCATAACCTTCCACAGGTTCATCCTCCCTCCCTCTGCGATATCCTCCAGCCCTATATTCCTGCTGGCACTCTCCAGTCCTGCAACACAGGCCTGCTTCTGTTCCGTCAGCAGCTGCTCAAAAGCACGATTGTCCCTTGACCTCTGGTACTTTGTGCTCCAGCAGCTCGGTCTTGCCTTCATTAACTCTATAACACTCTCTAACACTCTCTTCTTTTGCTTTTGTCTCCTTCTGACCCCCTTCCGTTTCCCACCCCACCGCCTCCTGATTTCTCTGTCTACCACTCAGAGATGTGCCTTCTTTTCTATGAAATGGGCACCATAAATTGTAAGTTGTTGTACGGGCATCTTCCCTGAACACAGGATCATGCTGAGCTGTGATGGTACCCGGGATAAAAAAGCTGAAAACTCACGGTCTAGGCTCACACATACAGAATAACCATTGAGTGTAAGACTAGAAAGAAACTCACAGGAGAAGAGAAAAGTGAAGAGGGGCAACGAGAATAATTCAAGCTGTACTGTTAGTTTTGACCCTAACTGAGTAAAAATGATGCCTTGATGTGTTAGTAATACATCCGAGATGAACTTGGTTACATTGATGACACCAATATATTTGTATAATTTTAGAGTCCAGCCACTAAACTTCTTTCACATTGAGCCCAATTGACATTCATATTGATTATTAGAGCCATAGTTGGTCAAATATTGCCTTATTGTCAAGGGTAGTTACAGTATTCTCATCTCTCCTGAGGTGTTTTTCTCTTTTGCCCACGTATAGATTCAGGTAGTGAATCATCGAGGGTAAAATTCTCAGTTTGGGAGATTAAGTGTTGATGCTGCGACTGAGTTGCATGTAGCTTGGGTTCCCTTCGGGCGCTCTATTTCTGCAGCAATCAGGAATGCTAATGAGCCAGCACTCTGCCGGCACAAATGCCGAGCAATTCCCAGCTCAGCGGGCGTTCCAACCGCTGAAACTAGCGCCAAACAGCCTGGCAGCTGGAGCAGTTTTTAAGCGCTTACCACACACTCACTGCAGCCACCAGGATGGCTCAGAGAAGACCTGCCCCCTGAGGTCGGGGATCCGAGGTCAACTCACAGCTTCATGCCAATGAGGAGCGGAGAGACACACTCTTCACCAGCGTGGGCTGCAGACTCAGTGCCGACCTCCTGAACACTGCCTGGGAGAAGGAAATGCACAGCAGTCAGCACTGCCAGTCTCACCAGGAGGAGACAGCTGGTGATCTGGAGGGGTGGGGGTGACTGGTGAGCCCTCTGCTCTGAGAAGGGCAAGGAATCAGGGAGGATTCTGTAGGCCGCAGTGCAGGTGGCCTCTGGTTGGGGTGAGCCCGGCTGATTGTCTGCAATGGGCAGTGCTTCTGAGGAGCTCCAACATCTGGTGGGCTCCTGGTTTGAGTTTGGCCCTTGATGATGCAGCTGGGGTATGAGGGTGTCCAGGGTGGTGGTCTGGGTTGACTCCTAGATTACTGGAGAACCTCTGAGTCTTTAAAGGACACAGGCAGCACTCATCAGAGTGAGCAGCCAGGAGCCTGTAAGGAGCACCAAGGGATGTGTTTAAAAGACAGACTGCAGCAATGGCAGTCTGATCCCGAGGGGGACAACCCAAGTCCATGAACTTGGCACCAAGTCACTACCTGTAACTGCCCCTGCCCTGGGCTACCACTCCCAGCAAGCCTGACAGTTTTCAATTGTTTTTCAGTGTTTGTTTAGCCTTGCGCTCCCCCTCATCAGCCATGACGGCCAGTCCACGTTTATAAATACTTGTAGTAATTCACCATGTGAAACATCCTGAGAGGAGCAGAGCATCGCACAAGAGAGGAGCATACTGTAAAATGCCGATTTGGCATGCCGCCGCCAGGGCAAGGCCCTAACCTGGTTATTGCCACCATCGTGGGACCGGAGCATGGCGTCCAAATTGGTGCCGGGCGCGAACCTTGATTTTGGCTGGACACTGACTCTCTGTCCAATCGCGGTTCCATTTGTGGCATTGCGAGGCTGAGAGTTTCACCTAGAATCTCTACAGTTCAGAAAGAGGCCATTTAGCCCATTGAGTCTACCTAACCTCTGAAAGATCACCCCACCACGGTGGCACAAGTGGATAGCACTGTGGCTGCACAGCGCCAGTGTCCCAGGTTCGATTCCCCGCTGGGTCACTGTCTGTGCGGAGTCTGCACGTTCTCCCAATGTCTGTGTGGGTTTCCTCCGGGTGCTCCGGTTTCCTCCCACAGTCCAAAGACGTGCAGGTTAGGTGGAATGGCCATGATAAATTGCCCTTAGTGACCAAGAAGGTAGGGGGGGTTACTGGGTTATGGGGATGGGGTGGAAGGGAGGGCTTAAGTGGGTCGGTGCAGACTCGATGGGCCGAATTGCCTCCTTATGCACTGTATGTTCTATGTTCACCTAGGCCCATGCCCCTGCTCTATCCCCACAACCCCACCTAATCATTTGAACACCAAGGGACAATTTAGCATGGCTAATTTACCTAACCTACACATCTTTGGATTGTGGGAGGAAACCGGAGCACCCGGAGGAAACCCACACAGACACGGAGAGAAAGAGCAGACTCCACACAGTCACCTAAGGTCAAAACTGGGCCCGGGTCTCTGGTGCTGTGGGACAGCAGTGCTAACCACTGTGCCATTGAGCTGCTCCATGATGAGGTTAGAAATAAATTAGTGAAAATGGAACCTGATCTAAGTGTAGGTGAGCAGGTTATTTGTGAGTGACACAAGAGAGAGGAGTTTTAATTTATAACAAGGACTTGAAACAACACAGAACCTTTAATGTAATAAAATATCCCAAGGTGCTATACAGAGGCATTATAAAATGAAATACAGTCAACTCCTGTAGTATTCAACCCTCTTTATCGTGAATTTGTTTACTCGCGCTGATGTATTTTTACACGTAGCCATGGTTCGAGGCCCCAAAATTTCACGCATCCACAATTTAGAATGTTAAACCCGGGGATCACGTGATGTGGGCTTGGGAATAGCAGCTCGTACGAGTGCTAAGGTGCTATCCATTGTTGCTTCCTCAGCCGATGACCACATTCAATCCTTTGAAGACCAGCTACATGATAAGTCAGAAATTCTGGAGGATGTGGAGAACCGAGGACAGAGAGAGAATGTTTGGGCCATCACCTGCCAGAAGGAGTGGAGGGTAAGATCTTTGTTACGCTTTTTGAGAGCTGGCAACCATGTTTCATTGAGCTGGATGTGAAAGCTGGGCGTTTCAAGCTGGAAAGGGAGTCCCATCTCCTGTCTTTGAGGCCTAGGGACAATCAACAACCCAGGCTTATAATCATTCACTTTCACAACTTCAACTTCTGGAAGTGGCAAGGCTTGGCAGAACCTGGCTCCAGCAGCTCCCAATCCCTGGATTGCATGGGTGCCCCCCCCCCCCCCCCCCCTATCCCCAAGTTCCGGGCGACCCGATCCACCCCTCCAGGGACCCCTGTAATAGGGAGACCCCCACAGGGACCCCTGTAATGGAGCCCCCCCCCCCATCGGGACTCCTGTAATAGGGAGAACCCCCCCCCCCCAGAGGGATCCCTATAATAGGGAGACACCCCAGGGACCCTTGTGATAGGGAGACCCCCCCCCCTCCCACAGATACCCTTATAATAGGAAGACCCCCTACAGAGACCCCTCTATAATAGGAAAATCCCCTCCCAGGGAGCCCTGTAACAGAGAGACTCCCCACAGGGCCCCCTGTAATAGGGAGAGCCCCCCCCCCCCACATAGACCCCCCACATAGAAAAGAGATGTCTGGAAATCAGAGAGCTGTCCAAACAGGGGCAATGAGAGGAATTACAGGTGTCCATTCCTGGAAGGAGAGCAGCTGTGACCTGTAAAAGAGAGGTAAGTGCATTCCAAGCATTGTGCTTTCCAATCACTCAAGTATGTGATTGCACTGCACTTACCTCTCTTTAATGTTGTCAATGTTTGTAAACATTGGTGTTTCACCACTTAGGCCAGTGAACTGTGAAGGCAGGTGAATGAATCAAAGCTGCAGATGTTTTGTAGAAGCTGTCAATCACAGACCACTACTAGAAAGCTATGAATGGCCTGCAGCTAATGGATCTGTGGGAACCAGATGCTGCTGTTCTCCTTTAAGGACACGTGGAGCTTCAAGATAAGAGTTATAGCTGTAATTCTTCTTGGAGATACCTCTATTACAGGGGTCCTTTGAGGGGTGTCTCCTTTTTACAGGGGTTCCTGTGCAGGGTTTCCCTATTACAGGGGTCACTGTGTGTGTGTGGGGGGGGGGGGGGGCTCTCCCTATTACAGGGGTCCCTGGGAGGGGGTTTGCCTATTATAGAGGCTCAGTTGTTGCAGTGTGGTTGCTCCACTAGCAACGTTTGAAAACACCCTGGAAACTTCATTGAACGTCAGGATGTCAGGGAGCAGTGACGATCTGAAAAGTGTGTTAACCACTGCACCAGTTTTGGCAACATCAAATTATGACAAGCAATTTACAGTGACCATTGGTGCGAGTGATTCGGGCGTTGGTGCTATACTGTTTCAAGGTGACGATGAAGGTATCAAAAGACCTGTTGATTATTTTGTCAGAAAACAAAATGTTCATTAAAAGAAGCATTTGGGTGGCACAGTGGCACAGTGCTTAGCACTGCTGCCTCATGGCGCTGAGGACCCGGGCCAACCCCAGCCCTGGGTCACTGTCCTTGTGGAGTTTGCACATTCTCCCCGTGTCTGCGTGGGTCTCACCCCCACAACCCAGAGATGTGGAGGTTAGGTAGATTGCCCACGCTAAATTGCCCCTTAATTGGAAAAGTATAATTGGGTACTCTAAATTTATAAACAAAAACTGAAAAAATATAAGCATTTGACCATCAAAAAAGGAGAGGTTGAGCTTGTTCATGGCTTTGCAACATTTTGATATTAATGTTGCTGACAGTTCATCGGAGACAATTGTTTAGGCAGACCATAATCCAGACAAGCTTCTGGAGGAGTTTAATGATCGAAATTCAAGACTGTTTAGATGGTGTGTACTGCTACAATTTAACTTGAAAATTATACGTGCAACAGGGAGAGAAAACAAAATTGTAGATGCATTATCATGACTTTGAGATGTGAGAAGAATGGAACATTCAAAGTTGGGAAATAAAAGGACTAAACTGATCTTTAAATTTGCATGCATAATTATGATGTGATATGTATCAGACAGTATAATAGTAGTGTCTGGTAATGAGTAGTGTTTAAAGTTGAAAAGGCCTTGGAAAATGAAGCCATCTCTTGATATTGATTATTGTATTTCAGGGGAGAGGTGTGATTAATGTAAGAAATTGTCATATTTTATATTTTGTTCTCAGTAATGTTATTAAAAAATGGGTTCAGGTACATGCAGTCAGTTTGTCTGCTAAATCTGTGATTAAGGGGTCGTAAAAGGTGAAGTAATAATTGATTTTAACCATTTACTTGTCTACATATGGATGGCCAATGGAATATTGTTTATGTTTAAGAGCTTCCTTGGAGTGTGGATAATTTATGAGGGATTGTGTTTTGTCCTAGCTAAGCAGGTTGTAGGACTGTTTCAATTTAAAGTCCGTTTTAACATAAAATATACCTGGTCAGTGTTATCACTCAAGTGCTTTAGTACTCTTCCCTCATAGTCTTACAAATTGTTTGGATTCTCGTACGCATAGTCCCACCATCGTAGATCTGAGAATTCCTCAAATCCCCTCCAAGCCTCCTGCCACTCACCTTAAAATTATACCCCCTCGCCATTGATTCTTCAACTAAAGAGAACAGCTACTTCTATCCACCCTGTCCATACCCCTCATAATTTCATACACCTCAGTCAGGACTCCCCTCAACCTTCTTTGCTCTAAAGAAAACAACCCACACCTATCCAGCTTCTCTCCATAGCTCAATTGCTCCATCCCAGGCAATATCCTGATGAATCACATTTGCACCCTCTCCAATTCAATCACGTCCTTCCTATAGTGAGGCGACCAGAACTGCATATAGTACTCCAGCTGTAGCCTAACCTAAGTTTTGTACAGCTCCAACATAACCTCCCTACTCTTATAATCTATGCCATGACTGATAAAGGCAAGTGTCCCATTTGCCTTCTTAATTACCCTATTTACTTGTATTGCCACCTTCAGGGATCTGTGGATAAGCATGCCAAGATTCCTCTGTTCCTCTGAGCTTCCTTGTGCCCTGCCATTCATTGAGTATTCCCTTGTCTTGTTACTCCTTCCAAAGTGCATCACATTGCACTTTTCAGGGTTAAATTCCATCTGCCACTGATCTGTCCATTTGACCAACCCATCTATGCCTTCCTGCAACTTAATTATCATCTCCCCTCACCCCCGACATTCGCATCTACATCGTTTCTATATATCCTAACCACGAGGGACAGAGCACTGATCTCCGTGATATGCCCATGGATACCGGGCTCCATTCACACAAATAGCCTTCCACTACCACCCTCTGTCTCCGATTACTAAACCAGTTTTGGATCTAACTTGCCAAATTACCTGGATTCCTGTGTTTTTACTTTCTTTATCACTCTCCCAAGTGGGACCTGGTCAAAGTATTTTCTGAAATCCATACAAACTACCTTCATTTACACATCGATCACCTCCTCAAACAATTCAGTCAAATTCGTTCAGATGACCTCCCTCCGGCAAAGCCATGCTGACTCTTCCTGATCAAACCGTGCCTCTCCAAGTGGCGATTCATTTCCCCCGATAGAATTTTCTCCAATAGTTTCCCTGCCACTGATGTGAAACGCACTGGTCTGTAATTCCCTGGTTTATCTCTACCACTCGTCTTGAAAAGTGGAGCCAGCAGCATGAACAAATCCACCTGCAAGGATGTTAGTCCCATTCTGGTTCAGGTGCAAGCTGTTCCGCTTGTCCATGTCCCGTCTTCTCCCTAAATGGTCCCAGTCATCCAGGAATCTAATAACCTCCCTCCTGCATCAACTCTTCAGCCATGAATTCATCTGCCCTATTTTCCTATTTCTGTACTCCCTAGCACATGGGACCAAGAGTAATCCAGAGACTATAAACTCTGAGGTCCTGTTTTTTAAATCTGCTACCTAGCTCCCCGAATTCTTGTTGCAAAACCTCATCCTTCATTCCACCTTTATCATTGGTACCAATGTGTACCACTACCTCTGACTATCACCCTCCCCCTTTAGGATGCCCTGCACCTGTTCAGTGACATCCCTGACCTGGGCCCCAGAGGCAACACACTATCCTGGAGTCACGTCTGTGGCTGGAGAAACGCCAGTCTGTTCCCTAATTAATGAATCCCCTATCACTATCGCTCTTCCTTCCTTCTTCCTCCTATCCTTTAAAGTCAGGTCAGTTGTGGAGCCAGAAGATTGGCTCTGACTGCACTCTCTTGAGGAACCAACACCTTAATCAGCTTTCAAAATGGAAAACTGATTTCAGAGCGAGACCCCAGGGGAATCCTGAAAAACCTGCTTGTTGCTCTTGGACTGCCTTGTGGTCACCCTTCTTTCTACAACTGCATGCGATCACCTCTCTAAACATGCTATCCATGCAACTCTCAGCCTTGCGGATGTGCCATAGTGTCGCCAACCACCACTCGAGCTCCGAACCCCGGTTTCTGTATTTGGGAACACTTCCTGCACATGTGGTCATCTAGGATGCTGATATGGTTCATGACCTCCCACATATGATGGGTCACACATTCCACTCAGCTGACCTCACCTGCCATGTGTTAAACTTAAATCTACTTTGTCTTACTCACTAACTTTTGTTCTGGGCCAGGTTTAGAGCACCCCAAAGTGTATCATGGAGTTCACCTGACCCACAACTTTTAATAGATTGTGGTATGGGGAGCACACGGCCCACTCTACAGGTGTGGTACAGCAGAAATGGAAAAGTAATTTTTAAAGCAAAACAATGTTTATTCTATGAACTCAAGTTAACCTTTTCAAAACATACAGTGAACATCTTAGCAACCGTTAATTCAAATAGAATCCCCAAAGACTACAACACTAAGTAAACCTTTAACATTCCTTTTTAACATCCATACGACTTAAAAACAAAACCTTTATCAGAAGCACATGAGGTTAAAGTCACTACTGAAAACATTTGTAATTCTGAATTCACCAAATGATCAAGAAATAGTCTTTTGATGACAGAGAGAACAGCAGTACACCTGCTTGGTTTGGCTTCAGCTCCAAAACTGAAAACAAAACTAAAACACACCCTGCAGCAAACAGTCTAAAACAAAAGTAAAAAGCTGACAGACAGCCCAGCTCCACCCACTGTCTGACACCACTGCAGTAGTAAACACCCATTTCTTAAAGGTACTCTCACCTGACACTTTTCAAATTACTTAATCTCAGCATTTTAAGACTTGGGAACATCTTGCAATTGCGTCCTGCAGTCTTTTAACTTAGTTTCCTTGACTAACTCTACTTAGGCCTACTTATCCCTGATGCTTCTCAGTAACTTATTTTCAACAAAAGCTGACTTCAGAGCACGGTTCCCAGGCTGCTTCACTGCGATGCTGACTGCAGGGCACTATTTCCAGGCTGCTTCACTGCGATGCTGACTGCAGGGCACCATCTCCAGGCTGTTTCACTGCGATGCTGACTGCAGGGCACTATATCCAGGCTGCTTCACAGCGATGCTGACTGCAGGGCACCATTTCCAGACTGTTTCACTGCGATGCTGACTGCAGGGCACTATTTCCAGGCTGCTTCACTGCGAAGCTGACTGCAGGACACCGTTCCCAGACTGCTTCACAGCGATGCTGACTGCAGGGCACCATTTCCAGACTGCTTCACAGCGATGCTGACTGCAGGGCACCATTTCCAGGCTGCTTCACTGTGATGCTGACTGCAGGGCACCATTCCTAGACTGCTTCACTGTGATGCTGACTGCAGGACACAGTTCCCAGACTGCTTCACTGCAATGCTGACTGCAGGGCACCATTCCTAGACTGCCTCACTGCAATGCTGCCTGCAGGGCACCATTCCTATACTGCCTCACTGCGATGCTGACTGTAGGGCACTGTTCCCAGACTGCTTCACTGCGATGCTGACTGCAGGGCACTGTTCCCAGACTGCTTCACTGTGATGCTGACTGCAGGGCACTGTTCCCAGACTGCTTCACTGCAATGCTGACTGCAGGGCACCATTCCTAGACTGCCTCACTGCAATGCTGCCTGCAGGGCACCATTCCTATACTGCCTCACTGCAATGCTGACTGCAGGGCACTGTTCCCAGACTGCTTCACTGCAATGCTGACTGCAGGGCACTGTTCCCAGACTGCTCCACTGTGATGCTGACTGTGGGACACTGTTCCCAGACTGCTTCACTGTGAATGTGACTGTAGGGCACTGTTCCCAGACTGCTTCACTGTGATGCTGACTGTAGGGCACTGTTCCCAGACTGCTTCACTGAGATGCTGACTGTAGGGCACTGTTCCCAGACTGCTTCACTGTGATGCTGACTGCAGGGCACTGTTCCCAGACTGCTCCACTGTGATGCTGACTGTGGGACACTGTTCCCAGACTGCTTCACTGTGAATGTGACTGTAGGGCACTGTTCCCAGACTGCTTCACTGTGATGCTGACTGTAGGGCACTGTTCCCAGACTGCTTCACTGCGAATGTGACTGTAGGGCACTGTTCCCAGACTGCTTCACTGCGATGCTGACTGTAGGGCACTCTTCCCAGACTGCTTCACTGCGAATGTGACTGTAGGGCACTGTTCCCAGACTGCTTCACTGTGATGCTGACTGTAGGGCACTGTTCCCAGACTGCTTCACTGAGATGCTGACTGTAGGGCACTGTTCCCAGACTGCTTCACTGCGAATGTGACTGTAGGGCACTGTTCCCAGACTGCTTCACTGTGATGCTGACTGTGGGGCACTGTTCCCAGACTGCTTCACTGAGATGCTGACTGTAGGGCACTGTTCCCAGACTGCTTCACTGAGATGCTGACTGTAGGGCACTGTTTCCAGACTGCTTCACTGCGAATGTGACTGTAGGGCACTGTTACCAGACTGCTTCACTGCGATGCTGACTGTAGGGCACTGTATGTGGAACACAGTTCCCAGACTTCTTCATTGCAATGTTGACCACAGGACACTGTTCCAAGACGGCTTTACTGAAATGCTGACTGTAGGACACTGTTCCCAGACTACTCCACTGCGATGCTGAATGCACAGCTCCATTCTCAGACTGCTTCACTGTGAAGCTAACTGCAGGATACCATTTCCAAACTAGAGATTTATGAACGATTGTTTTTGAAAGCTTATTCACACTCCCTGTTGTTGCTATAGGAGTAATCTGATCAGTACAGAGGAAGTGCCATGCCTGGGCAAGGTGGGTATGAGGTCTATGGAAGGTGGGTAGAGGAGCACAGGTTGGCATGGAGGGTGTGAGGGGCCAAGGGGGAATGGATGGGTAGATAGCCATAATTTGGCATGGAGACCATGTGGTAATTTTGAAACGTAGCTTTCAAATGGTTCCCTCATCCAGAGTATAATTCACAACATGACTGAGGGGCCGTGAATTATGGGTCTTTTAAAAATGGCCCGACTCTGTGAAAATTGTTCGCAACTAGGAAATGTCTATCTCCACAATGAAGCCAGCCAGGTTGGGAGTGCATGGTACATGGGCTCATGACCTGCACTGAAGAAAATGGGATCAGGAAACCTGGAATCGGTTCCCACCTGCTATATATTTTGCCTCCATGGAGTCTCCTAGACTCAGGAAAACCCATCCCAAGCTCTTTTATGTCTGTCTATAACCGGCACGTTGTATTCTGTGACAACCCCTGTCATTTGTGTTTACTAACCTGATCTCCTTTAGCTCCAGAAATCCCTGGAGATCCTCTCTGGCCATAGCGTGTTCTCCCCCTCTTCCCTGCTTCACCCTATCAATAAAACAATAGGAAGGCATCAATCGTTCAAAATTAAATATTTTAATAAATTGTACATTTTTCAGACTCCCCCTGAAGAGGCTCATCATTTCAAGGGTATGGTCCCACGAATGCCGCCAGTCCTCTGGCTTTTCCCCATAGTGGATATTCTTCAGAAGTAACCATGAGCAGTATGTGCAGGCTATTCAATTATGGACAACACTACAATTCAGCTGGAGTGCATACCCAAAGTCATTTTTTCTTTCTCAGGCATTCTATTGAGAAATGTTGGTGTCCAACTGAGATTTTTCCATGAATCAGACAAAAGAATAATCACAATTCCATAGGAACTAGCAGAAGAATGGTTAACTGAGTTAGTAAATCTTGCTCAACATATTTTAAAATCTTAAACATATTCAGGGTCTTGCATTATCCAAGAGCCCTTCCTCCTCCCAGCTCAAGCTACCCACAGTTAGTTGTTTCACTTGGCGTATTTGTGTTTAAAAATGAAATCTATTTGAATTGTAAAAACTGTAAGTGATTAAGCTCTGGGAACCTTCTTATGCATCAATCATTCCTTACTGTCCACCCACACAACTTTCTGTATTTTGATAGTGGCAGCCTAACACTCCATTCTCCATTCCCTCTGAAGTACATGAAGATCAATGGGAGGCGTGGGAAGACCTTTCATCTGTTTAAATAAATGGGACTGTTAGCTGTTAATCGTCATTCACAAAATTGCATTGGGGAGGAGTCCATCACATACCTTCAAACCTTTCCGACTTTTGTAAATATTTTAACTTTGCAGAAGTTTTTATTTATTTAGGAAATTTTATGTTTTTGAAATATCAGGATGGTTCTGCACTGGGAAGACTGCCAATCAGAATGCTGTGAGCTTGGTTAGAGTTGGCACCCAGCACACAAGCTACATTTTCCAATCTGGGTTAACTTTCTATTAGCTTTGATTTTCTAAAGGTTACTAGCATTACATTAGAGTCTGAAGCTAGTAATAGATTTTGAAAACAACACCCATGACCAATTTCCAGTAGTCCCACAGAGGACTCAACGGGGCAGAAATTGTGATGCTGTCACAGAACCCCGCTAGACTGGAGGAAAGGATGTAGAATTTCACCTAAAAAGTTGCATCAATGCTCTAGATCTTATGCTTATGCAGAAAGGCTAATGAATGAAAGAAATAAAAGTCCATAAATTGATGTCCTCCCACCCCAGAATGTGAGAGAATAATGGGGGCATAAACAAAAAACTTTGGTAAATGAGGGGAGACCCATTCAAGGACTCAATGGATTCAAGAAACGTTACAATCCCAGTTGATGTTATAATTGAACAAGAAAATCCCGTATTGCAACAGAACCCTGGCTGAACATACTGTCACTATTACTTTTTTTTAAGAAAACGTGGAGGAGCAGAGTCACAAATTAGTGTTAACAATAAGAAGAAAAATTAACAAGAAAAGTTGGATTGATACAATACTCCTCTTAACATGGATTACAAAGCACACCTTAAGCTGCAATGGCCTCAGCAACACAAAGTATCTTTAAACACAAAGACTGGCTCTGTTAAAACACGCATTCCGATCTGAACCCAAAGTAGTATCTGTGGATTTCTCCCCAGAATTTCCTCAGAGATGGCACGGTGGCCCAGTGGTTAACCACAGCGCCAGGAGCCCAGGTACAATTCTGACCTCGGGTAACTGTCTGTGTGGCGTTTGCACATTCTTCCCATGTATGTGTGGGTTTCCCTGGGTGCTCCGGTTTCCTCCCCCAGTTCAAAGTTGTGCAGGTTAGGTGGATTAGCCATACTAAATTGCCCCTGAAGGTGGGGTTGCAGGTATAGGACAGGGATTGGGCTTAGGTAGTGTGGTCATTCAAAGGGTTGATGCAGACTCGATGGGTGAATGGCTTCCTTCTGCAGTGTAGGGATTCTATGATTGTCACATGAGAGTTTCCAAATTCTATTGCCAAAATACTGCTTTGAAATCTTATTTCACAACAATGCTTTCCATCAGTGGTTTTAATAAATAACCCAGAATTTAGGTTTTACCAATTCCCCTTTAGGATTTCTTTGTCTTGACTATTATAAAAACTGTTCAAAATTGCTTGAACCATCAATTCCAAAACTCTATGAGAATGGCATCATTCTTTTGGTTTAGCTTTGAAGTCTGCTTTCCCACTTTAGCTTTAGTTATTGCATTTCTTTCACAATTGTCTGGATTCTCCTGCCCCACCCACCACAATAACGACACAGGCGAGCTGTGTATAATGGAAAACCCCATTTATCGCGGGCGGAATTTTCCAGTCGCCGGGCAGCCAGGGTATCCTGCCCAATACTTTTGGTTCTTTCTTAGATTCTCCTGAACCGTACCTTGGTCTCTGTTTTCTTAAATTCAGTCTTCCTAAGATATTCTTTCTGTCCCAGTTCCCTGGTTATCTGGACTATATCTGGTTATTTGGGAAGTTTGACACTTTGTATCTCCATTGTTCTGTCCAGCATTTCTTCTGGCAGAGTTGAGAGATGCCCACTCCCCGGTGTCCTTTCCAAATGCAAACAAATTCAGCTAAAATTAACTTTAAAAAATCTTTCTACCTTACAAGGGCCCCAGTTGCTAAGCAATGACTCATGCTTCTCCAACCTCATATTTACTTTACACACCATAACCCTCTCTAAGCACAATAGAAGTACAATTGGAACTGAGCCAAACACCTTTGTCCAGCATGAATCTAACCATAGGTTTTCCCTTCCTTATGCAGAAACATTAAAATCAACCCACTTAAAACTATACCTTATTTCTAATGTTGACCAATAGAGCTATAAAACCCTTAAAACTACTTTTGTTTAGGGCAGCACAGTGGCGCAGTGGGTTAGCCCTGTTGCCTCACAGCACCGCGGTCCCAGGTTCGATCCCGGCTCTGGGTCACTGTCCGTGTGGAGTTTGCACATTCTCCCCGTCTCTGCATGGGTTCCGCCATGGGTTCCACAACCCAAAGATGTGCGGGGTAGGTGGATTGGCGACGCGAAATTGCCCCTTAATTGGAAAAAATGAATTGGCCACTTTGAATTTTAAAAAAAAACTACTTTTGTTTTTCTAAAAGAAATGTAAGAGGTTATATAGGAGAGAGGGTGGGAAGAAATATGGTAGATATCAGGTAGCTATGGCCGCGAATGGGTGGACAATATATAACTGTGAAACGCCCATCACCAGAAAAATATAAAAAGCTTGGGAAAAAATAATTAACCAACTTTTTCTTCACCTCTGAACCCTTGGTTCAGACCCTTCCTGGATTGATAACTGTTCGTTGGGCATGAATAGTACTAGGCCAAATGGGTTTAGAAAGCTCAGGTGGATGCCCTTGCACAAAATTACCTCAACTGTAGCACTAATTGATACTGCATTGCAATTTCAGGATGTTTTGTAATTTGCATTTAAAATCTATAGTAAGAAGGTGGCATCGTTTGACATATCACATTTTCTCCTAGGACTTTCACATGGACTAATGAAAAAGATAAGCCCCAAGGTACTAATTAATTTGCATGGTCTGGTTTCAGTTAGTGAATTGATAACTCTAGGTATGTGCTGATGTATTCCATTATAAATAAAACATCTCAACTGTAAGATTGCAGAGCGACAGTGGCTGTATTATTCCTGTCCAGAATTTAAGTTCATCACATTAATTGCAGCCAACCTCTGGTGTGACAAATGTTTAGGTGAAACACCTCCCTAATAAAATGCACTCTTCAATGTATAGACTGCTCTCAAGTGTGATCCATTGGCAAACTCATTCAAGGCTGCTGCTTGACATTTTTCAGTTTACAGAGAGATCAGTTTGTAAATTTCTGGTACCATGTAACTTTAAGACTGGCTACGTGGATAGGATACAAAGATTGGTTGGTGCCTGTTCAAAGCTATCAATCATCAACTATTGCATTCAGGAGACAATAAAAGTGTTTTAAAAATAACAGAGAAATACAATGCAAAGGCAAAATACCGCGAATGCCGAAAATTGAAAGTAAAAATAGAAACCCTTGGGAACAATCAGCAAAGCAATAAGTTATGTTCTCCATTGCCCATTTTACCTTTGCTGCAGGTTCACCTTTGGGCCCTTGCAAGCCTGGTGGTCCAGGGGGGCCAGGCTTTCCAGGTAAACCAGTCACCCCTTTGAAGCCAGTGAGTCCAGGTACACCCCGAGGACTCTGCACAATAAAATCAGAAATAAAAAGATGATTAATATGATGCAAGACAAAATAATTGGCTGGTTTATGTTCATGTGCATGGTCATTTATAGATGAACACCATTTCCATTGTTGTCAAACTCCTGGGTTTGAGAACATTTTTCATTGTGTGACATGCAAAAGTCAATGCACCACACCAAAAACATAAATGTGGTTAAATTTAGCAAGCTCCATCTATTACATGCACCAGAGGGTAGTTGTATTCATCTACATTTCATGTCTGTCACTTGCAGATCCAATAGTTCCAAAAAGTGACTTTCTGTGTCTTTCTCTATTCCCTCCCTTTTTCTTTACTTCTGTCTCTCCATGGTTCATCTGACTATGGGGGCAAGGCTTCCCTGACTCCACAGAACTCACACTTAACCCCCCCCACACACACAATTGCTGCTGCACGGGCCCCTTCGGTGACTTACCTTTGGGCCTGTTCAGGAAGATAGTTAGCCTGGCATTCACCATCAGCAAAGGGACAATTTAACTGTGGAGACTCAACAGATGACAAAACATAATAATAGTAATGAAAGTCAATTTCTGACTGGCCCTGGGCCTCGGTAGGAACGTTATGGCCACAACACAACTCAGCCACTCATCAAGGCCTCTACCACCTAGAAGGATAAGGGCAGCAGATGGATGGGAACTTCACTGTCTCCAAGTTCTCCTCCAAACCACACACCATTCTAACTTGGAATCATATCACCGTTCCTCCACAGTTGCTGAGCCAATATCCTGGAGCTCCCTCCCTAACGTACCAATTGCACTTGCATGTAGCTACACAACATTGACGACAACGGTTCAAGAAGGTGGCTCACCACCATCTCGAAGGCAATTAAGGATGCACAATACTGGCCTTGCAAAATGCTCACATCTCTCGAATAAATAAATGAACAAAAATAGGCAAGAATCAATTTCTAACCCTGTAATTCTGGGGCAACCAGCAAAACCTTGTGGGGCAAAATATCTGAGACAAAGGGCAGGCCCAAACCCAAAAGTTTAAATTAATCCTGGTACTACGGTGCAGTTTACCTGCAGAAATAGCATACCTCAATGAGTCAAGTTGTTTCCAAAACGGCTGTGAAATAAACAGGTGCTTTTCAGTGTCATCAGATTATATTTTGGTCTTAATTTAAGTTCCAGAAAAACAAGAGGAAATGGCATGAACACGAAACCTGGTCTTCATCAAGACACATTGTTGTGTGACCATTCTAGTTTCAGACACATGGGGCGGGATTCTCCGACCCCGCATCGGGTCGGAAAGTCACCGCGGGGGGGGGGGGGGGGGGGCGCTCCACGATGGCCTGGCCCGCGATCGGGGCCTACCAATCGGCAGGCAGACTTATCCTGGTTGGGGCGTATGTTCCTCCGCGCCGGGCCCCTGTCGCCCTCTGCCATGTTGTGTCGGAGCTGGCACGGAGAAGGCAACCCATGCGCATGTGCGAACTCGCGCTGGCTGCAGCACGCATGTGCAAACTGGCGCCGGCCATAGCGCGCATGCGCGGATCCGCAGTGCCCATTCTTATGCCGGTATCGGTAGCTGGAGCAGCGCGAGACTCTCCAGGGCTGTGCTGGCCCCCTGTGCGGCACAGGATCGCTGCTCCTCGGGGCCTGTTGATGCCGATGTAAAAGGCTCGGGCGTTTACGACAACGTCAAAACTTAGCCCCAGGATCAGAGAACCCGCCCAGGCTGTCTGGTTGATTTGTACCTTGCAATGGATTCTTTAAAAATTATTTCATGGGATGTAAGCGGTGCTGACAAAGCCAACATTTGTTGTCCATCCATAGCAGCCCTTGAGAACAGCCCAAAGAGAGATGGCGACCATGGAATACAACTTGTTGTGATT
Source organism: Scyliorhinus canicula (assembly GCF_902713615.1). Classification (NCBI taxonomy): domain Eukaryota; kingdom Metazoa; phylum Chordata; class Chondrichthyes; order Carcharhiniformes; family Scyliorhinidae; genus Scyliorhinus; species Scyliorhinus canicula. The sequence continues at coordinate 152,991,500 of NC_052156.1, forward strand.
TGGATAGGTTAGGGTGAGCATAGTTGAGATAGGAAAAATCAAATCAAATAGCAGGGCAAGGTCATATGTTAGTGCTCATGCACTGTGATAGACAGTGCATTGAAAGCTGTTAAGTTACCTATAATACAATGATACACCTGGGTATATTGGAACACTTTGGTACAGTGAATAATAAAATCAGATAGGGAGGTTGAGACATTTGTAGCGGAACTGACTTTACACGTATTTAAGTTGGTGGTGGTAGTCGAGACCCTTTTGAGCATATAATTCTATACACCTGGATGGAGAAAGGGGAAAACCTTCCCCAGTAACATAAACTGTGTGGAGTTTCTCCCTGTGTCTGCGTGAGTTTCCTCCGGGTGCTCCGGTTTCCTCCCAAAGTCCCAAAAGACGTGCTGTTAAGTAATTTGGATATTCCCGCCCTATCCGGTCTTTCTTTTGGCAGGATTAAGAGATACCGTATTCACTCCCCAAGGTTCTGGCTCCAACTACTCTGGCTTCCAGTTAAAACTAAGGATAAAGGGGCAGCATGGTGGCGCAGTGGGTTAGCCCTGCTGCTTCATGGTGCCGAGGTCCCAGGTTCGATCCCGACTCTGGGTGACTGTCTGTGTGGAGCTTGCACATTTTCCCCATGTTTGCGTGGGTTTCGCCCCACAACCCAAAGAATTGACCCTTAATTGGAAAAAATGAATTGGGTACTCTAAATTTATAATTAAAAAAAGGATAAAAGTAGCTGGCTTCCTGTTGCTAAGCAACTGCCATATACTTCCGCGTTTAATTTAGTTTTCACATCGTCGCCCTCTCTAAGTACAATTGAAGCCCAGTTGGAATTTAACCAGCTCCCACACATAGAAACACCTTTGTCCAGCATGAATCTAACTATAGGTTTTACCCTACCAGGCACTGAAACATTAAATTAAACCCACTTAAAACTATACCTTATTTCTAATGTTTTCCAATACCCCTGCAAAGAACCCCTTAAAACTACCTTTGTTTCATCGCATATGACACTATGATTTATTAACCACTCGAAGTGCCGATTGTAATTCTAAATACCTAACCAAGCAATGACAATGTTGCCTGAACTGATATGGTGTAAATGAATGCATCTTGGTATTTGACTTAGGCCAGGATTTTTCACCCCACCGTGGTAGGACCCATTGTGGGATGAATGTGGCGGGCGAGCCAAAAATCCATCAACTTTTGGCAGGACTGGAAGATCCGAGCAGCAGGTGGGGCTGGAAGATCCTGGCCTATATAGATAATGACCTCCTCAAGAAGTTAACATTTTTTCCACTGGGGGCTATACTGTTATGTGATGAGTGATTCAATATACAACTATTAGCAATAGCAATGTACTGTGGTTTCTGGAAATCTGCAATAAGAGCTGTTGAAGATGCATTGGGTGAGGTTTCCAAGACTGTTCAAAGACAAACAAAATTGGACTTCTACTATAATATAGACACGTCTGGTAGAAATCCACTACAGTTACTTTGTATACCTGTTTGCAAAAAGGACAAAGATGGGGCTGACAAATATTAGTAATTTGGATAACATATTCCTTATGTGCTGGATGGGATTTAGCAACTGATGTAATCTTACATCAATCTGAGGCTAGTGGAAAATAGAAAATATAATGATGTTCAAATGAACACAGGGTAAGATGCATTATTGCGATAGAGACAAAGAAAGTTTTTTTTTCATCTACCTAGCACCACACCTGACTTAGACATAGATAGTTGATGCGAAAAGACGATGCATGAGCTGGGTAAAAAAACAAATGTTCTCACCTTGATGAGCAAAAGGAATCAAGGTTGGAAAAGAACATTTTACCAATGATTGATGCTTTGAGGATAGAAGCAGAGTTGACTCAGAGGAGCATGTCAATCAGAGTTCCAACAGCTGTCTTGTAAAAGAATAATTACTGTCGCCATCAGAGATTTGGAAAAGGGCAGTGAAATAGCATCCATGTTGCATAATTGCTTCCAAGCAGACCTCAAGCACAAGAGCAGGTGTGAGGTGGGGAAAGCCATTTTAGATGGCCGTCTCAATCAAACAATCTGCAACTGCGATCTTCAAGGTTGTGCAGAGGACAAAGTGATCTTCAAGATTGTGAAGAGAACAATGTGATCTTCAAGGTCGTGCAGAGCACAAGTGATCTTCATGGTTGTACCGAATACATTTAAAATAAATTTCGAGTACCCAATTATTTTTTTTCCAATAAAGAGGCAATTTAGTGTGGCCAAGCCACCTAACCAAAACATCTTTTTCGGTTGTGGGGGGTGAAACCCCCGCAGACACGGGGAGAATGTGCAAACTTCACACAGACAGGGCCGGGAACAATGTGATCTTCAGGTTGTGCAGAGAACAATGTGATATTCACACACATATATATAATTTACAGTGCAGAAGGAGGCAATTCGGGCCATCGAGTTTGCAGCAGCCCTTGGGAAGAGCGCCCGATTTAAGCCCACACTTCCAACCTATCCCAGTAACCCCACCTAACCTTTTTTTGGACACTAAGGGCAATTTAGCATGGCCAATCCACCTAACCCGCACATCTTTGGATTCAAGGTTGTGCAGAGGACAATGTGATCTTCATGGTTGTGCAGAGTACAACATAAGCACTAATCGAGTAGATTTTGACATGATTCAGGATGATAGCTTCAAACTAAGTAAAAACCATGTATTCTGGTGACCTCAGTAAGATTTTACAAAATGGTGCTAAATAGATCTTGTATGTTTAAGAGTGGTTCTATGTAAATACAGTAATGAGGGGGTGAAATTCAACTTCGGTGTGGTGCAAAATGAATGGGAGCATATTTGATGCCCAGTGAACACATGGACTATTTCCCTTTCAAAAAACTTCAGTGGGTAGGAAAAGGTGGCCATTTGGCCCATTGTGCCACGCCACGATAGTCAAACGTTCCTTCCTATGCATTCCTTCATAAACAGCATTTCTTACAAGACATGAATATTATGCAGTTCCTTATTCAAACTACATAAATCATTAATTTCCTTCTTTAATTTAAGGTCCAGATGAACCCGTTTATATAAAACAGCTTTGATCTGAAAGGGACAGGCTTTCCAAGTAAAGTGAAAGATGCATTGTGGCTGAATATCCTGGAGACTTCTGCTGCCTTACCTTTGGCAAAAATCCCCTATCCAGGCAGCCTGCTCATCCCTGGACGGACACTAAAGGGCAATTTAACATGGCCAATCCACCTAACCCGCACGTCTTTGGACTGTGGGAGGAAACTGGAGGAAACCCACGCAGACACGGGGAGAATGTACAAACTCAACACAATTGAACCTTGGTCCCAGGAGAGGGCACCTGACCCTCGTGGGCAGAGCAAATTAGAGCCATTGGCGATGGGGAGCTTGGCCCTGGGCATCCGCCTCGCAGGGATTGATCTATTCAATACAGACTGAAGGGTTGGAGTCACTTGATTCCCCTATCTCACTTACAGGCACCTGCAAGAAGTGACCAAGGCTTGGGGAGGAGGACTCCCGATCAAGCCCCAGCCTCAGCCCAGAGATGAGCCTGGAGAATGGAAGAGGAGAGCTCCACACTTGTAACTCACTAACTCCACCAAATCAGGATCTCACACCACAGTGGGTATTAGTGCCAATTCAGGAAAGGTCTCACAATCTGGCCGTCACCACACAGACACATGTCCGCAACAGGAGTGGTAAGTTCAGCCGAGCTCCCCAGCTCACAGAGGACTGCAAGAAAAGAGGCACCTATGAGGCTCCAAATCCAACGACAAGCCTCTGGAATTTGCTTTCCAACTATAGTGAAGTGTCGACTAGAGGCAGGTCTATATCAGAGCTATTGGAAGCCCTCAACAGAATGGCACACAACTCAAACGAGTCTATTCCACCTGGTCTCTGATGAAGTGGTGCCCATATGTACATGCCTCAAGGTCTCCATGGGGAGGATGATGGATGCCATGGAGACCCTGGTCCAGCAGACCGCCCAGTTTCATCCAGAGATGTGTGCAGACCATCACCTTTGCCATGAATGAGTTCATGCAGTGGCAATGCGAGAGGGGGATGGGGCACCTTGATACCCCCCAGGTGTCCCTTCCCCTCAAGGAGTCAGGCGCTGCCCTTGGGCACCCGTAGGGAGGACGAGTAGCAGCTGGACACCCTGGGTCATCCACTCAGGACTCTGAGGTTGTCTGAATCCCCTCGGCCATGATACCTTCAACCTTGTTCATTTTTATTACAGAAGGAGCAGCTGGCTCTCTGGTGGACAGTCAAAGTAAGTAAGGGCCCTCCATGCCTCGGGTCTCCAGAGGATAGCCGCTGAAGTCATCAAAAGCAACAAGCAAATAATTCCATTGGCTCCCTCTGAATCCACTCACACTTACATCCCATCAAACCCACCCTCAGTTTGCCGCCCAGGAGGCAGTCACCGGCACCACAGACTCCTCCCTTTCATGTTCATCTAGACGTTCCACCTCCTCCTTTACTCCTTCCCCCATCCATATGTCTTTGATAGGAATCGACTATTTCCTGATAGATCTCATAGGTAAAAGAAGGCTATTTAGTGTAAATATTAAGCCCCAGTTTTAATACCCATTTTAAATTGAGGATTTCAGCACTCAGAACCTCAGATCATGATAAAACACATAGCTTCAACAGAGACACAAAAAGCCTGAGATATGCATAAAGTTATTGGAGATTAAAACAACATTTTTACTAAGCAAAGATGAAAAAGCTATTGTTCTGACAAACATATTTTCAAAGACAGTTTGACATTAAAACATGAGCTGTACCAGTAATCTGATCAAGGATGAAGCAGGCGCCATAGCAACATGAAGGCACTATTGTTCATAATGTGGATAAAGTGAAGTCAGCAGAAAACCAGTAGAAACCAGTCTTGATAATAGCACAGAATCGCATTCCATAGCATACACAAATATTCAAACATGAAACATTCAGAACTTATGTTGCACATTAAGGATTGACAGCTAACCGTAGAATCAAATACATTTGATTCCAACCCAAACCAATTAGGACGACATAGAGGTGTAGATGGATGGCTCAAGAGAGATAAGATTTCCTATAAACGCGATGGTCCGTAGGGTCATCTTTATCCAGGATCATTCTATACTTTGATCTAAACTATTTACTATCTCTATTTTTTTCAGATTTTCACTTTTCCACTCTAACTCTTGAAGTAAATGCAAACTGTTTTGCCGTAAGCAGGATACTATTTCTGTATTATTTTGAAAGTTAAATTGTCTACAAATTACTTCTCTTTAAGTCCTTTTGCTAGCCGGACTTTGTTGAGACTAGATTTAAGTTTCTCTCAATTGTAATCAAATAGAGACAATAAAGATTCTTGTTTGCATCCGAGAAGTTTAACTCAAATTTCGACTGAGTTTTAGTGTCACAAGACCGCATTGTAGATCTCATCAGTCTTTTTCCCCACGCGTGCTCCCTCCCTTACTCCTTCCTTCCCTTTAAATCCTTCCCCCCAACAAATTCCCTGTCTTATTCTTTCCTCTTCCATTACAATTATATCTTTACTTTACCATTCTCCCCCCGTTACTCCTTCCTTCCTTCTGCCTCACACCTTACGCCCTCCGAACCCCATTCCTCCACCCAGCTTTACTCCTGACACACGCGCCCCACTCCCCCACAAGACCTTCCTCTCCCACCCACACCTAGATCTTCCTCCCGCCACCCTTTTCCACTTCCTTATCAGCCCATGGTGAAGACCCTGTAGTATCAAAGCTGATCTGAGACATTGATGAATATCACAGAAGATGCTTTGAGCCCATTGCGAAGACCCTGAATTCCAAAGCAGGTCTGAGACATTGATGAAGACCACTGAAGATGCTGTGAGCCCATGGCGAAGACCCTGAAGTTCCAGATCAGGTCAGAGATCAGTGAAGGTGAAGCTGCTGTGTGGAGACCTCCTACGTTCTGAGAGATGCTTCGTGATGGCACCATATGCAGAAAGAGCCACCCACCATGTGATGAACGTGTTCCTCTAGGGTCCAGTAGTTGCAGGCCTTCAGCATCATTTTCTCTTTTAACGTCTATGATCTGATCAAGGCCCTGAAGATAAGTCTCAACTTTTGCACACTACGTTGGTGCAGACGTGTTCTGGACCCGCGTATTTGCCCAGGGAATCAGGTGTGGGGGCAAGATTCCAGTGAGGCCTTCATTTGTAATCAATTAGCAGGATGAAAGTCGGTTTCACACCAGGGGCTGGTTGAGCACACTGGGCTAAATCGCTGACTTTGCAAAGCAGACCAAGGCAGGCCAGCAGCACGGTTCAATTCCTGTACCAGCCTCCCCGAACGGGCGCCAGAATGTGGCGATTAGGGGGTTTTTCACAGTAACTTCATTTGAAGCCTACTTATGACAAAACGCAATTTTCATTTCATTTCATTTCTTTTTCACACCAGCCTTCAGTGGTATTCCTGATCCACCATGGCAGGCACCATCGGAAGATCCCGCTGCAAATTCATGCTGGCATGAAACTGATTTTTGAGCCTCCGGACGAATTCTAAACCCCTCCCTCAACCCTCACCATTGATCTTGTCGACGGGGGCATGGAAGAATTCTGCCCTGCCTTTCTAGCTGGTGTTTACTTGGCTCAGTCCCACTCTATGGGTGGAATTTTCCAATCTAAGCACAGAAAATCTGGAGGCGTGGTCTTGGCCATTATGTTAGATGGTGCCTGATAGAGCCAGCAATGGTAGCTCCACAGAGATTGGGAGGGTGCCCCAATCTGCGCGAAAAGAACTCCAAGCCCCTCACCCCTCAATGGGAGAAGCCACCTCCCGCCAAGCACCGGGGCAACCCTCTCCACCAAACATGAAGGAAAACTCTGCCAATGAAGCTCCCAGAGAGTCTATGGTAGCACTGTCGGGGGGGGGGGGGGGGGGGGGGGGGGGGGGGGGGGGACAATTCTATTAAAATTTATTAATCCATGAGGGGTGGGGAAAATCGGAAACTGAAATCTTGCTGGTGAGAATCTAGTTTTCCGATTTGCGTAAGATTTTATGCCCACGTCGCTGTTTGCGCTCACTGTGAACAGTGGCGCAAAATCGCCCCGCTCTATTGTGCTGTTTTAGTTCCAGCCTTACTCCACATTTCTTCTATTTCTATTGTTGTCAGTAGTTGAGTAGAATTGAGCTTTAATTTTATTTCTTGTGATCCTGCCAAGGATCTCTCTTTATGGAATCCTGATGATACTATTGTTGTAGATTTCTATATTTAAAAGGCGTTAGCCAATGACAGAAACATGTTTTCATAGTAATGACAGTGTGGATGTCCTAGAGCTGGCACCCAGCCATTTACTATCCAATTTGAATAAATTGTCAGCCTCTAGCCACAACCCACAGGTACCCCCTCCTGCTCCCTCCCTGTCTCTTTGTAAAAATCTTGACTGGCTATTTTTTGCTATTTGATGCCATCACCATGTGCTAATTTGACGTGTTCTTTGGGAACCGAGTTCACTTAATTCCCCTGAAGATCTCACCCTTTATTGTCCAATTTCATCTCATTTTCAAAACTACTTTTCCACTAATTTGCGTCTTTGCTGGGGTTGCAAGGCACATTAACTGTGGTGAACGATGGTTTAATCCTCAGTCACAAGGCTGGAATTTCTACCATTGACGATTGGTTGAGTGTAATGTAGACTGTCACTGTGAGGAACATGGCGGCTGGGCCACTTTATCAGAGGTGAGGCCGCACAGCAATCTCTTGGCGGTAGGAAAACCTCCCACGATTAAGTTGGAGGCTGGAATTCACGCATGCGATGGGATGTCAATTAGGCTTATCATTGAATCAACTGAAGGCTACCCACCTGTCCTTGCCTTCAAGCTCTCCTGTCCCCCTCTCCCATGATCCCTCCTCGTCACCATCATTCAGCCCTCACTCCCCTGGGTCCAGGAATTCCACAATGATCCCTGATGAAGTTCCTGGAGCAGGGTCGGCACCAGCTACCGCTGCCAGAAAGGGAGAGCTGATTGGCTGACAGCACCCAAATCCTGGGGACTCTGGCCATTTAAGTGCTTGAGATCCTCTTCAGAAGTGACGCAGGGTTCCCAACAGTTCTAGCAGGCTCAAAGGGCCGAATGGCCTACTTCCGTTCCTATTTGTTTTGGTCTTATGATCCAACCAGCCGTCTGGATCTGCGTCAGTTATATTAAAATAAAATTGAATGAAATGAAATTCGCTTATTGTCACAAGCAGGCTTCAAATGAAGTTACTGTGAAAAGCCCCTAGTCGCCACATTCCGGCGCCTGTTCGGGAAAGCTGGTACGGGAATTGAACCGTGCTGCTGGCCTGCCCTGGTCTGCTTTAAAAGCCAGCGATTTAGCCCTGTGCTCAACCAGCCCCTGGTTTAAAAACATTAAAATCCACCTCAATGTGTGCCTTGACACTCATTAATATTACTGGATGAAATGACAGCATGTTAGAAAGACAAACCTTTTCTCCTTTTTCCCCCGGAACTCCTTTGGATCCTTGAAGGCCTGGAAATCCACGAGCTCCCTAGTTCACATAAAAACATTTAGTGAAACATGAAATAACTCTCACAGAATTGTTATGGCACAGAAGGTGGCCATTTAGCCCATTGTGTCTGCACCAGCTCTCCAAATGTCCAAAAACAGAAAATATTGGACAATCTCAGCAAGTCTGACAGCATCAGTGAAGAGAGAAGGAAGCTAACGTTTTGAGTCTGGATGACTCTGTCGTGTTATGTACTCTGGGATAACACAGGCTGCAACTGGATGCAGCTTTAACCAAAAGATACTCCAGACCTTGAAGTTAGTTTAATCTGATTTATTGAACCAGTAGCACAGTTAGCTCAGTTCTCTATGAGTTCGACTCTCTGCTAACCTAAATGTGGTTACTGTCTGACTGAACCAGACTAGCTCTTAGCCACATGCTGGAGATATGTGATGCACAATCAATTGCACAGAAGACTCAGATTGGTACAACTGTGGCTTTATTACAGTCAGATGCGTGGCCTCCTACTGCAGCTGGTGAAATGGCAGATCAGAGGAGGACACGCATATTTATACGGCTCCTTGTGGGCGGAGCTAGCCGGCAGGGGCTACCGGCGAACCTGTGGTGCAGGTCCTACCTTACATCCCCTAATACAGCTGCACACAGTGGTTCACCACATTCACCCCCTGTTAAAAATGAGTCTGGCAGGGGTGGCGTGGAACTATATACAATGTTGCAAATAATTTACAATGGGGAGGGGGAAAAAAATGTCCATTTTGACGGTCCGGTGCCCGCCAGAGGTTCAGTCGATCTGGTCTTTGACGGTTCGCTGGGAGCGACGTAACTGTGGCAGCAATGTCGGTGCTGGTGTCGCCGACATCGGTGCTGGCGGTGTTGGCGCTGGCCAGTAGTCAGATGACCCCAGGAGCATGCCAAAATCTTCATCGTCCTCTTGTGTGGGCAGAGGAAGGAGGGATGGACCTGGTGGGGTTAATGGGAACGCCGGTGGAGGGGAGGGTGGCGCGTGGGTGGGGGAGTTGTTGGAGTGGAACCTGAGGGAGCCAGGTCCCTGAGGGAGACAGTATCTTGGCGGCCGTCGGGGAACTCCACGTAGGCATACTGGGGGTTGGTGTGGAGCAAGTGTACCCTGTCCACCAAGGGGTCCGCCTTGTGGAGTCGGACGTGCCTACGGAGCAGGACTGGTCCTGGAGCTGCCAGCCAAGTCGGGAGCGACACCCCGGATGTGGACTTCCTAGGGAAGGTAAAAACATGTTCATGGGGTGTGTTATTTGTGACAGTGCACAGTAGTGACCGGATGGAGTGTAGTGCATCAGGGAGGACCTCCGGCTAGCGAGAGGCTGGGGGGTTCCTGGACCTTAGGGCCATTTGGACGGCCCTCCAAACCGTCCCGTTCTCCCTCTCTACCTGCCCGTTTCCCCGGGGGTTGTAGCTGGTCGTTCTGCTGGAGGTGATACCCCTGCCGAGCAGGAACTGACGCAGCTCATCACTCATGAATGAGGATCCCCTGTCACTGTGGATGCAGGCGGGGAATCCGAACAGAGCTAAGATTGTGTTGAGGGCCTTAATGACGGTGGCAGACGTCATATCGGGGCATGGCCTGGCGAAGGGGAATCTGGAGAACTCATCGACCACACTGAGGATATATGTGTTGCGGTCGGTGTAGGGGAGGGGCCCTTTGAAATCCACGCTGAGGCGTTCAAAGGGGCGGGGAGGCTTTCACCAGGCGCGCGCAGTCTGGCCGGTAAAAGTGTGGCTTGCACTCCGCACAGACCTGGCAGTCCCTGGTGACTGTCCGTACTTCCTCGACGGAGTAGGGCAGATTGCGAGCTTTGACGAGGTGGTACAGTCGTGTGACCCCCGGGTGACAAAGGCTGTCGTGCAGGGCCCGGAGTTGGTCTACTTGTGCGCTGGCACATGTACCTCGGGAAAGGGCATCTGGGGGCTCGTTGAGTTTGCCGGGGCGATACAATATCTCGTAATTATAGTTGGAGAGCTCGATTCTCCACCGCAAGATTTTATCATTTTTCATCTTACCCCGCTGCGTGTTGTTGAACATGAAGGCTACCGACCGTTGGTCAGTGAGGAGAGTGAATCTCCTGCCGGCCAGGTAATGCCTCCAATGCTGCACAGCTTCAACGATAGCTTGGGCCTCTTTTTCGACGGATGAGTGCCGAATTTCAGAGGCATGAAGGGTGCGGGAAAAGAATGCCACGGGTCTGCCAGCCTGGTTTAGAGTAGAGGCGAGAGCGACATCTGAAGCGTCGCTTTCTACTTGAAAGGGGAGTGTCTCATCTACTGCGTGCATCCCGGCCCTGGCTATGTCTGCTCTGATATGGGCAAAGGCGTGTTGTACCTTGGCCGCGAGGGGGAATTGAGTGGACTGTATGAGTGGGCGGGCCTTGTCTGCATAGTTTGGGACCCACTCGGCATGGTAGGAGAAGAACCCCAGGCAGCGTTTGAGGGCCTTGGGGCAGTGGGGGAGGGGAAGCTCCATGAGGGGGTGCATGCGGTCGGGATCGGGCCCCAGAAGTCAGTTTTGGACTACATAGCCGAGGATGGCTAGGCGGGTCGTGCGGAACACAAACTTCTCCTTGTTGTACGTAAGGTTGAGGAGAGTGGCGGTACGGAGGAATTTAGCAAGATTGGCGTCATGGTCCTGCTGGTCATGGCCGCAGATGGTGACATTGTCTTAGTACGGAAATGTGGCCCCCAAACCGTACCGGTCGACCATTCGGTCCATCTCCTTTTGGAAGAGCGAGACACCGTTAGTGACGCCCGAAGGGAACCCTGAGGAAGTGATAGAGCCGACCGTCCGCCTCAAAGGCAGTGTATGGACGGTCCGATTTACGAATGGGGAGCTGGTGGTAGGCGGATTTCAGGTCAATCGTCGAGAAGACCCGGTACTGTGCAATCTGATTGACCATATCAGATATGCGTAGGAGGGGGTACGCGTCGAGCTGTGTGTACCGATTGATGGTCTGGCTATAGTCCACGACCATTCTATGTTTATCCCCCGTTTTTACTGCTACCACATGGGCTCTCCAGGGGCTATTGCTGGCCTTGATGATACCCTCCCGAAGCAGCCGCTGGACCTCGGACCTGATGAAGGTCTTTTCCTGGGTGCTGTACCGTCTGCTCCTGGTGGCAACGGGCTTGCAATCCGCAGTTAGATTGGCAAAGAGGGAGGGGGAGTCAACCTTGAGGGTCGTGAGGCCGCAAACGGTGAGTGGAGGTAGGGGCCCGCCAAATTTGAGGGTGAGGCTCTGCACTGGAAATCCAGGCCCAGCAATAGTGCAGCGCAGAGGTTGGGGAGGACGTAGAGACGGAAACCGCTGATTTCTACGCCCTGGACAGTGAGATTGACCACACAGAACCCTCGGATCGGGACAGAGTGGGATCTGGAGGCCAGGGAGATCCGTTGATTGGCGGGGTGGACCGCGAGGGAGCAGCGCCTTACCGTATCTGGGTGTATGAAGCTTTCAGTGCTCCCGGAGTCCAGCAGGCAAGAGATCGCGTGGCCGTTGGTTTTCACCGTCGTCGAAGCGGTGGCCAGGTTGTGAGGACGGGACTGGTCCAGTGTCATCGAGGCGAGCTGCGGGTGGTCGTCCGAGGTTTCAGATGGAGAGTGTCAGCGACCCAGATCTGGCGTTTCAGCCCCGTGGGGACGACAAGATGGCAGCGTCCGGACGTCCTCTGTGGAACAAAATGACGGCGCCCATGGGGCGCATGTTGCGGGGGTGGGGCAAGATGGCGGCACCCATGGGCCGCACGTGGACTGAGGGGCGGGGATGGCGGCACCCACTGGCTGCACATGGCCCGGAGGGGAGAAGATGGCAGCGCCCACTGGCCGCACGTGGACCTGGGAGGAGAAGATGGCGGCGCCCACTGGCCGCACGTGGCCCCGGTAGTGGAGCCCATTGTGCATTCGGCCGGAGGAAGGGGGCGATTGCGGGCGTGGTAGCAGCGACTGCCCGGGCCTGGCACACAGCTGCAAAGTGGCCCTTTTTACCGCAGGACTTGCAAGTGGTGGCGCGGGCTGGGCAGCGTTGGCGGGGGTGCTTCTGCTGACCGCAGAAGTAGCAGCAGGGACCCCCGGGGAGCGCGGATTGGCGGGCAGTGCAGGCGTATTGACTAGGCGCGGCCCCAGCTGGGGGGGTCATTTGCGGGGTCCAGGAGGGGTAGGACGGGTGAGCCGCGCGGCGAGCGGTGTAGGCCTGGACATTATGAGATGCGACCGTCATGGAGAGCGCTAAAGCTTTTGTCTCCGTTAGGTCGAGCGTGGTCCCTTCCAGGATCGCGTCCGACACAATCCCCGTTACGAACGCGTCGCGCATGAGGAGATTGGAATGTTCAGTGGCCGTAACGGCCTGACAGTCACAGTCCCATACGAGTGGAATTAGGGCCCGCCAGAAGTCTTCGATAGACTCACCAGGGAGTTGAGAGCGAGTGGCGAGTACGTGCCTGGCGAAGAGTGTGTTTGCTTTCTGTGCGTAGTTCTCTTTTAGGAATGCCATCGCTTCCGCGTAATTCGGTGGCATCCTGGATCAACGGGAACACGTTGGAGCTCAACCTGGAGTATAAAACCTGAATCTTCTGAGCTTCCGTCGGCGTGGGGGTTGCAGCATTGATGTAGGCCTCAAAACAAGCCAGCCAGTGATTAAAGTCCTTTCTGGCGGCGGGCGAGTGCGGATCCAGCTGCAGGCGATCTGGTTTGATCCTGATATCCATTTCTTAGAAAATCTGACTGTAATAAATTGATGCACGATCAATTGCACGAAAGACTCAGATTGGTACAACTGTGGCTTTATTACAGTCAGATGCGTGGCCTCCTGCTGCAGCTGGCAAAATGGCAGATCAGAGGAGGACACACATATTTATACAGCTCCTTGTGGGCGGAGCTAGCCGGCAGGGGCTACCGGCGAACCTGTAGTGCAGGTCCTACCGTACATCCCCTAATACAGGTGCACACAGGGGTTCACCACAGTGTGATACTGTAAATACACCCTGACTCACTCTGTAGATGTCCCAGTGGAAAGAGGCGGAGTGTGAGTGCCTCGTGTCTTTTATAGTGAGATACCACCCCTGAGTGTCCTGTCTGTTCATTGGTCATGTCCTATTCCCTGTGTTCATTAGCTGCCTGTCTGTGCCTGTCTGTATATCATTATCTGCATGTCTGCAAATCATGACAGACTCATTGTCCAAACAAACATCCTCCCTTAGTGCCATTCCTCGGTCATTCTGCCTATCCCCTGCACATCTTAGAACATAGAACATAGAACAGTACAGCACAGAACAGGCCCTTCAGCCCTCGATGTTGTGCCGAGCCATGATCACCCTACTCAAACCCACGTATCCACCCTATACCCGTAACCCAACAAACCCCCCCCCCCCCCCCCCCCCCCCCCCCCCCCCCCCAACCTTACTTTTTAGGACACTACGGGCAATTTAGCATGGCCAATCCACCCAACCCGCACATCTTTGGACTGTGGGAGGAAACCGGAGCACCCGGTTATCTTCTAATGCCTTCTCGAATGCCTCGATTGATCCCCCGCTTCCACATTACCAGGCTGTGCATTCCAGACCCCAACCATTCATTGTGTGAAAGTGTTTTTTCTCACAACACATCAAATCTGTGCCCTCTCATTATTGATCCTTTCATGAGAGGGAACAGTTTCTCTCTGTCTACTCTGTCCAGCCCCCTCATCATTTTGGACATTTCTTTCAAATCTCTTCTTATCATTCTTCTCTCCAAGGACAACTGACCCAACCTCTCCAATCTATCCTCATATCTGCAATATTTAATTAAACAGTGAGTGCTCTTTAATCTGCTTAGCTCTCATCAAGTCTGCTTCAGGCTTCATCTTCAACAGGGGGGAGTCCTGTTTTGACAGTTTTAGTCCTGCACCAAAGTTTCTCAAACAGAATCCTGCTCATTATTTTTATTCGGATTCAATCTATATAATTTTATCATAATCTATCTGTACCTTACTCAAAAATTAATCCACCAAGTTTTATATAGAATTACATAAAACTTTCAGTACAGAAGCAGGCTAGACCAGGGCTTATGTTCAGCGCTAGTTAATTCATTGCACCTTTTCCTTCAATTGTTTTCCCCTTCATAGAGTTATCCAGCTCCTCCTCAAATTCATCCATGTTATTCATCCCTACCATTAGATGTTGGAGTGAGTTTCATATTCTCACCATGCACCTTTACAGTGAGATTCTCAGGATCATCATTCAGTGTAAATAATTATGAGGGCTTATTCAGCATTTAGAATTATCATCAAAACAAGTAATTGAATTTTACTGAAGTCTTTGCACGTGCATTAGGTTCCCGCAGCCAGGGACCTTACATATTAGGAACCTGCGTTATGATATAGAAAGGCAGATACTAACCTTTAGTCCCATAAGGCCGTCTAAACCCAACTTTCCTGGTAACCCAGGTTCACCTTTTTCACCCTTTAAGAATAAGACAGAACATGTTTAATGGTCAGACTGACAGATACCTGAGCCAAGTCTCAGCTGTTGCCTCTGCCCTGATGTACCCTCCTCAAACCTATGGGCGGGATTCATCCAAAATATTTCTAAGTGTCATTTTGGGTGAGAGCCGCACCGCTATTTAACCACACTTAGGGCACGATCTAACGGAAATGAAACAGTCCCATGTCGGCTGCGTTTAGCTGGGTGTTTCCCGGCACTTGTAGCACAAAGAATGACCCAGCTATCTAACAGGACCCTGCTTTCTTTCGGGGCCTCAGTGGGGAACACCCCACCGTGACTGCACTTCACCGTGTCCACCGTGTCTCAATTCCTGCACTGAGGAGCGCTGTCCGCCAGTGCAGGAAGGTATCGGTGCCATTTTAAAATGGTGCCCCATTCTCGAGAACCCCAATGTGACCTCCGGACCTCCCTAATGTCCAATATAATGCCGTCATCATGCCACCCACACCCTATCTAATAAGGACAAGGCAACCCAGGGCCCAATCCCTGGCAGGGAAAACCTTAGCACTGCCAGCCTGGCACCCTTGGCATCCGGAAATGAACTGGCTTAGATCTTTGCTGGGAAGGGGTGGGGATGCGAGTCACCTCCATCAGAAGCCCCTTCTAACTTTGGGCACCCCCTCCCCCATTAAGATCCACTGACCTCGGACCTTGCTCCTGACTCCCTCTCACCTGACTCCTCGATCATCCACTTCATGCTCCCCAGGTCTTTACATTTCCAACTTGGGACATCTTAAACTTACCTTGCCATCTGGTCCCAGGATTTGGAATCAGGCTTCTTCCTGAAGTCTCTGGAGAGATGCCAATGCATTTTGACCCATTGAGTTTGCACCGACCCTCCGAAAGAGCACACTAGGTAGGCCGACACCCCCTCCCTATCCCCGCATTGATCATGGACAACTACCTAACCTGCACCTCTTTGGACACTAAAGGGGAAATTTATCATGGCCCACCCACCTAACCGGCACATCTTTGGACTGTGGGAGGAAAGTGGAGCACCCGGAGGAAACCCACGCACACACGGGGAGACCGTGCAAACTCCACACAGACAGTGACCCAAGGTCGGAATCAAACATGGGTCCTGGTGGTGAGGCAGCAGTGCTAACCACTGTACCACCGTGCCACCCACTTAGGACACTACTGTCATCAAAACTCTAGTCCACACCTTTGTCACTTCAAGACTTGACTTCTCCAAAATACCTCATGACAAAGGATCAGTCTCTCAATATTGCATTGGGGTGTCAATCTAGATGATGTGTAAAACCAGAAACACTTAAAAGTGAAATAAGGTGTGAACTATAACTGCTCTATTAGATGGTGGGAGAAGTGAGTCTCATATGTACCACACACCTCCTCAAAGAACAACTTTTCTTTCAATCTCACCAAGAGGGTAAACCTTGGCCAGGATATTTCAGTTGGCAATGTTTTGAGTAGCCGTCATTTAGCTGCAGTTGGAATCCCCACCCCTCACTCAGCTGGAAGGTGGAAGTCCCACAATAGGGAGCTGCTGGCCAGAGGTAGTGGACTTGACATTGAAGAACAAGTGATACACAAAGATCTACATCATCCTTTATTGAAAGCAATGTAAAAACTGATTCTTGACTAGTGCCACATTGAATCACATAGCTAACAGAATGTTTCACGGAAAAGACAAACCAAAATCTGTATCAATAGAGAACTGAGAAAAAGATCGGCAGTTACCTTTCCAGCCCCAATCCCTGGTTGTCCTCTTTGTCCTGGAAGGCCCCGTGATCCCTACATAGGAAGAAAATACTTGTTAATGCTAACCTTCACACTGCGTACACATGAGGGCTATTCGAATGGCATTGCTCTGTGTGATCCTCGTGACTGTGACAAAGATCATGTAGAAAGACAACATTAATTTTGTTAGTCTGAATTTATCATGTTGTCAAGCATATATGGAGAACAATGGAAAAACGTAATAATGAAAAGAACAAAACGATAAGTGAAAGAAGAGAGAAAAAACATGGAATAAACTAACAAGATAAAACAAAAATACTACAGCATTGAAGGGCGTTAGTATAAATGTAAACGAATGGATTCATTTTCCGAGCCCATTTTGCTTCTTTGCACCTTTTGAGACTATATAAAATTTACACTACTTCTGTGTGTGTGTGTATGTGTGTGTGTGTGTGGGGCCCGGGGGGGGTGGGGGGGGGGGGGGCGTGGTGGGGGTGACCAAGGGATGGGCCGAGGGGTTGAGGTGACCCCCCCGCAGTGAGTCTGGGGTGTCCAGGCATGGTCCGCCATTGCCGCAACCTGCAATGTAGACATCTTGCTGCAAACGCCACTGCCCGCCCATCGTGGCCCCTGGTCATGTTAAGTGACACCTGCCGCATAGGTGCCCCCATCACCCCAGGCCCCCCAGCCCCCAACCAACTCCTGCCACCCCCACCAGCCGGCACCCGCCAGCGGGGAAGCATGCAGCCCACCCAAGGGCAATACCCACAGTAGCCCCTGCAGTAGAGACCCGGACAGGGGCTGTGGAGCATACCTCCCTGTGTAGGGTAGCACCAACAACCGGTATCCCTGGCAGCAAGGATGGATATCAGGGCTAGAGGCTCCCACAGTGCCAGACACCGTTAGGGGTGCAGTGGGCAGAGTGCCAGGGGATCAGTTTTTGTGGAGATGGGGGAGCGGGGCAGGGGGAGAAGCAGGGGCAGAGGCTGCAGTGCAGACCGGAGCCACCTTGTAACCCAGAGGACCTGGTTTGGCAAGAAGGTATATACCATGCTAACATGTCTGAATTTCACCCCTGCAGACAATGGACTTCGGAATTCAACCAGCTTCACCCTAGTCGCCGCAGCCTTGGGCGCTGAGGCTGTATGAGCTGGAGCTGCTTGAGGAGAACACTGCAGCAGCAGAGCCTGCCCCATAGGAACAGGAGGCAACCGGTGAAGATGGAGAGCCAGCTGCCCAACAGGCCGAGGATGAGGAGGTGCAAAGGAGCCGCCACATGAGGCCCTGTGTGTACTGCCAGTCCCCGTAATTCGAGGACCTGCCGGACTGGGCAAGCCATCAAAGACTCCAGCTCAGCAGGGGGTCAGTATGACATATCTGCCGGATCATGGTGTTCCTGGCAGTGTGGGATAATGGGGCAGGACACCCGCTCCCGCTGTCTGTCAAGTTTGTTTTTAAATTTAGAGTACCCAATTACTTTTTTTTCCAAATAAGGGGCAATTTAGCATTGCCAATGCACCTAACCTGCACATCTTTGGGTTGTGGGGGTGAAACTCATGCATTCACGGGGAGAATGTGCAAACTCAGGGCCGGGATTCCGCTGTCCGTCAAGTTGATGGTCACCCTGATCTTTTACGCAACGGGGTCCTTCCAGACGCCGAGTAGGGTCCTGGGGCGAAATTCTCCCCTACCCGGCGGGGTTGGGGTCCCGGCGTAGCGGAGTGCCGCCAACCACTCCGGCGTCGGGCCTCCCTAAAGGTGCAGAATTCTCCACACCTTTAGAGGCTAGGCCCGCGCCGGAGTGGCTCCCGCTCCGCCGACTGGCACCAAAACTGGTGCCAACGGCCTTCGGCGCTACGCCGATCGGCGTCGGGGCTGGCCGAAAGGCCTTCGCCGGCGTGAGTCCGCGCAGGCACCAGAGCGTCAGCGGTCGCTGACGTTACCACCGGCGCATGCGCGGTGGAGGGGGTCTCTTCCGCCTCCGCCATGGTGGAGGCCGTGGCGGAAGAAAAAGAGTGCCCCCACAGCACAGGCCCGCCTGCCAATCGGTGGGCCCCGATCGCAGGCCAGGCCATCGTGGGGGCACCTCCCGGGGTCCGATCGCCCCGCCCCCCCAAGGACCCCAGGGGCCCACTCGCGCCGCCAATCCCGCCGGCACAGAGGTGGTTTAAACCACATAGGACGGAGAGGCCTGACAACGGCGGGACTTCGGCCCATCGCGGGCCGGAGAATCGCCGCGGGGGGCCCGCCGACCGGCGGGGCGTGATTCCTACCACTGTCGATTCCCGGGTGGCAGAGAATTCCGGCTTCGGCGGGGGCGGGATTCATGACTGCCCCGGGCGATTCCCCGACCCTGCGGGTGGTCGGAGAATTCCGCCCCTGTTTCGAATCTCACCAAGCTCGGTGCACAGGTGCCCCCATGCCGTCATGGACGCCCTATATGCCCGGTCGCCAAATATATCAAATTTTAAGTGGACCGAGCCCACCGGGATGCCCGGTCAGCGGTTCTTCGCCGAAATGCCCTGGGTCCAGGAGTCGAAAGGGGTTCCACTTGATGAACGTGCAGCTGGTGTGTGATACCCGTGCAGTGTTCACGATGCCTTCATCCTGGCACACTCGACGGTTCCTGACCTCTTCGAGCCTGAGGCGCCCATTCGGTTGAGGGGTTGGCTCCTGGGCGTCAGGGGCTACCTGTTGTGATAATGCCTATTCAGAGGCCACAGACCAATGCGAAGATCCACTACAATGGCGCCCATGCAGCGACCAGAGGCGAGTTCGAGCAGTGCTTCGGCATTCTGAAGATGTGCTTCAGGTGCCTGGACTGTTCTGGAGGGGCACTCCAGTATAGCGCCAGGAGAGTCTCCCACCTCGTGGTGGCCTGCTGCATCCTCCACAACACTGCACAGCAGAGGGGCGACGTGCTGGAGGAGGGAGATTAACGCCAGTCCTTGTCCGACGAGGAGGAGGCGGGGATGGGCGAAGATCTGCAGGACATGGGGCCTGGGCAGGCACAACGTGTGCTCGAGGACCAACGCGCATGGGACGCTCTGATAGACTCCAGGTTCACCGACTAGAGGGATTGGCCAGCGGCACGGGCATCCTATCCCCCATCCCTCCTCCCACCCCCTGGCCGACGACTCCCTCCCATGAACACCCCCCCCCCCCCCCCCCCATTCTATCTATGAAACCTCCATCCCCTCACCCAACCTTGCAACCCCCACCATGATACCTACGGGGTGCGGGCCATGGGTTGGCAGTAACAGCGGGTCTGGTCGATGTACTGGAGGATGATGACAAACCGCTCAGGGATGAGCTCTGGTACTCCACATCGTCTGACTCCTGCCCACAATAGCACTCTCCTCCGTCCACCTGGGTGATTCCTGCATGTGAGCTGGCCATTCCATCACACAGTCCCATTAAATCCCTGAGGTGGCGGATGTGGGAACGGTGGGAGGGGGTTGTGGGATGGGGGTGGGACACCGGAGCGGTGAGCGCAGGCTGAACTGTGGTCCCTGAGCCAAGCCCACCCACAATATCCGCTAGTGATTTGAAACAAACTTGTTGGACTTTAACCTGGTGTTGTAAGACTTCTTACTCTGTTTTAAAGAGACACTGCATCTTCCCTTGCTGCTCCCATATGGGGGCGAAACCCATGCATTCGCGGGGAGAATGTGCAAACTCCGCATGGACAGTGACCCGTATGGCTGAGACCTCAGATAGGGTAGATGAACCTTTGTCCCACAACTCCATGATAGTTTGGGGGTGCCTCAATCTGCTTTACCATGGTACAGGATTGAAATTTGTCTGAGAAATATTCTTCTAAAAAACTGTTCCAGCAGACAGTTAACATGCACAGTATTAATATTTCCTTACCTTCTCACCTCTGGGACCACTGTCTCCTTTTAAGCCTTGATCACCCTTATCCCCCTGAAGCAGAAAGAAAGACTTGTCTGAATAAATCATCTTAGCATATCTCAAAAATACCTCAAGGTACTCTATGTACAACGAATCAGTGACTTATCTAAAGACAGAATATGTTGCAAACGGCAATGAGATGCGTACATCCGAAGATGGATTGGCTATGTTAAAGATTTCCCCATTAGTGTCGAAAGGTTAGGTGGGGTTGCAGGGATAGGGCAAGGAGTGGGCATGTGCAGGGTGCTCTTTCAGAGGGCAGGTGCAGACCCGATGGGCCAAATGGCCTCCTTCTGTAGAGATTCTATGATTCTACGAACGGTCAGTTTTTGTTTTGTGGTGGTGTTTATTCAGGAGGAATGTTGACTGGGATAGCTGAAAATTCTGCGTACCTAAAAAAAAATAGCATGGCCACCTTCAATAGCCAACTGAACGGGTAGAACAGACAAACTGAATCACATCCAAAAGGTGGCAATGCCAGACTGCCTCAGTCGTACGCCCCAGATCATGTGCCCTGTACAGCCTTGTACAGCGCAGGTTCCATACTATTTCTTCAATGACTTAATTCAAAAGGGCTGAGGTTTACCCTACCAGTGGAAAGCTGTGACCAACAGACTTGTAAATGAGGACATTGTGGACTCACAATCTTTGTTTTCTGAATTTTAATGAGCATTAGATTGTGAACAATACATCTAGGGCTGGATTCTCCGGTTCCTGCAGCTGTGTGTTTCACGGTGGCACATCATTCGCTGGCAGTGGGATTCTGCCATCCCGCCACTTGTCAATGGGAATCCCTATTGAAGCCACCCCACACCACTGAAAACCCGTGGGGGGTGGGTGCTCTGCTGGCGGGAAAGGTAAATCTCAACGGCCGGAGAATTCTGGCCCTGATGACCCATTCAGAACATTCCCACTGCATTTGTGCACATTTGTGATAATTAATATTCAGCTGGAAAATTGCCCAATGGCACTTTCAGTGCGGTGAGGGAAAATCAGGAATTTGAAAGAAAAAATTGCGAAGTTGGGAAAGGCGTTAAGAAATCTTCCAAATTTATGGTTTAAGGTTTCACCACATCTCGCACAGAGCAATTTTCTGTCCATCTCTCCGACCATTTGACTGGAAAAGCCTTCCTACTTGATGAGTTGGAAAAAGCAGCAGAAGAGGGTACCTGACTTGTCAGCTTACATGATTTGTGACAAAGAAAATCAAGATTTTATATTTCCAGGACAACACGACAAAAACATTTCAAAGCTTTCCAGGTGACATCCTCTGCTATGCTGCAGTATCTCGCGCTTAAGCTAAGCTGTCACGTGTTAATTGAACCCGCTGTCTGTGTGAGCTTGCGTGGGTGTGCATCTGTGAAGCTGGGAAGCAAGTACCTCATTAAGCAATTTGACGAAGAGGTTCTCAGAGGCCTATATTCGGACTGCTGGTAATTTTCACGCCCACTTGCTGCCATGCGGGAAATGGCAGTCCGGGCATCAATGATTTTCTCCAGCATTGCTGTCGGGTGCAGTGTGTGCAACTAACTCCTTGCACAAAATGAAACTGCTGCTTCATTTTGAATGGACATACCGCAAATGGATGGAAATGTAATGATCTGAGAATTGCCCTCTCAGTTGGGTTGAGTGCCCTTTTAAATCGACAAATACACTCTCTCAAAGGTAGCGGTCTAAAAACTGGACATGTCCAAAATCCCGACATTATTAGAATGTGCCAATTTGGCTAGGTACTGCATGGTGCCGGACTTGTTATTTATTTCACTGCTACGCACACATAGGGCAGCATGGTAGAACAGTGGTTAGCACTGTTACTTCACAGCTCCAGAATCCCAGGTTCGAAACCCTGCTCGTGTCACCGTCTGTGCGGAGTCTGCATGTTCTCCCCGTGTCTGCGTGGGTTTCCTCCACACTCCAAAGATGTGCAGGTTAGGTGAATTGGCCATGTTAAATTGCCCTTAGTGTCCAAAAAGGTTAGGTGGGGTTACTGGGTTATGGAGGTGGGGTGGAGGTGCGGGCTTATGCAGGGTGCTCTTTCCAAGGGCCGGTGCAGACTCGATGGGCCGAATGGTCTTCTTTTGCACTGTAAATTCTTTATTCACCCAGTCCATTCCCGCGCTTCAAGTGACTCTGGACTCCACCAATCACAGCCCAAAGCATCTGACCCCAAATCTGACAAATTCCAAAATCCGGCCTTGGGCAGCTGGTTTTGAGAGAGTGCACCTGTATTGCTTCTGGGATAGGAAGAGTGTCAATGCAAACTGTAACTGGAAATATGAATAAGGACAGATTCTATGAGGTATGTATTAAAATCATCCACATAAGCAGAGTTTAGAAAGGGTGACTAAAATCTTGATCAAAGAGGAAGGTTTGGAGGAATGTCTTCAAGGGAGAGAAAGAGATGGAGAGGTTTAACAAGGTAATCACAGAGCTTACTGTCAATACATTTGAATTATAGAATTTACACTGCAGAAGGAGGCCATTCGGCCCATCAGGTCTGCACCGGCTCTTGGAAAGAGCACCCTACCCAAGGTCAACACCTCCACCCTATCCCCATAACCCAGTAACCCCACCCAACACTAAGGGCAATTTTGGACACTAAGGGCAATTTATCATGGCCAATCCACCTAACCTGCACATCTTTGGACTGTGGGAGGAAACTGGAGCACCCAGAGGAAACCCACGCACACACGGGGAGGATGTGCAGACTCCACACAGACAGTGACCCAAGCCGGAATCGAACCTGGGACCCTGGAGCTGTGAAGCAATTGCGCTACCCACAATGCTACCGTGCTAAAGGCATGACCTCAAATGGTGGAGCTAATGGTGAGTGCCAAGTTACATCAGCACTCTTCGATTGCCCTCCCAGCCTTCAATTGTGCTCATAAAATTCACATGGCAGACTTTGAGTCAAGCCACTCACCATCCTGACTTGGAAATATATCACTGTCACTGGGTCAAAATCCTGGAACTCACTTCCAATAGCACTGTGTAAGACTTGCACCACGTGGGCTGCAGTGGCCAGAAGCGGTACTGTAATGCTGTGCCTGAGCCTAAGTCCTGGGAACGCATTTCAGCCAAATGCCAGGGTGCCTGGGGGCAGGATGGTAGGGGATACCCTGAGGGGTCAGGAGTAGGGGCTGATCTCGGTGCTGAGGGGGATAGGCCAAGCGGGTGACCGGGGGTTGGGGGGCGGGGCGGAGGGCCTGAGCACCCAGGCCCCTGAGCAGAGGGTGCCGCAAATCCGAAGGGACCTTTAGAAAGAGGCACCACTCCCCACACTTCCCGCCTGCGATCAAGAAAGTTCACCTTTTCTATTTGGCACCCTGATCTAACCATTGTCCACCAACCTAAAGATTGAGGCCGAGAGTGAAAGGTGACTTAAGTAGTCTTTAAGTGGGCACTTACGTAACTTAGAGGCATGGGCGGTCTTCTGTTCCGATCCCCTCCCATGAGGTTGTATCTGGGTTGCAGAGCTGGGATCCTGGAGGGAATCCCAGTGCAAACTTATGCTTTCCCTCCTCCTTGGAACCCACCTTAGGGAAGTGTAAAGTTCTTGACAAAAGGCCAAATCCCACTGTTTCCAAGTCCTGGACTAGTTCCAGACAATTCCAGTGGATTCAACCCAGAATTACACTGGAACAACACTGGAACATACATGAATTTTTGGGGCCCTTAGTAGATCCCAATGAAATAATTGGACAGAAATTTCAAGACATAAATCTTTATGGTGGAGATTGATTAAAAATCTGATGAAGATCACTTCCGGTGGCGGCATGTAGAGGGGAAGTTGCACGTCGGGTGGCTCCCGCTTGAGGTATATTTTTAGCAGGTTTAAAGTCCGGTCCCGGGGGTAATTTTTGGAGGATTGAAGAAAGGGAGATAAAAAGTCGCCAAAGGAGGCAAAAGGACTACAAAAATAAATTGTGAAGAAGGGAGGAAATGAGGGTTTGTCGTCGAGTGAATTTTCAATTGAGGAAAAGGGCTGGCAAGATGGCGGAGTCTGGACCGTGTGGTGGGGCCGCACTGCTTAGGGTGGAAACAATGACAGAGGTGATGGCTGTGGAGCTGGAGAAGCAGTTTGTGAGGGGCATGGAGTCTTTGAGGAAGGAGATGGTGGTCGCACTGAAATCGTTGGTGGAGGAGGCAATCGCCCCGATGAAGGTGGCTGTGGCAAAGACATCTGCTGAGGTGAGAGAAAAGGGCGAGATGATGAAGAAAGTGGAGGAGGCCGTGTCGCAGCACAGAGACCAGCTCACCTCGATGGGAGACGAGCTGCGGAGGGTGGTGGAGGCTAACAAATGGCTTTATGCAAAGCTCGAAGATTTGGAGAACCGCTCGAGGTGGCACAATTTGGGGATTGTGGGCTTGCCCGAAGGGGCAGAGGGCCCGACGCCAATGGAGTACTTTGCCAAGATGCTGGCGGAGTTGATGGGGGAGGGCGAGGACCCCTCCCTGTATGATCTGGACCGAGCTCATTGGTCATTAAGGCCGAAGCCAAAATTAAATGAGCCACCAAGAGCAGTAATTATCTGCTTCCATATATACCACACGAAGGAGAGGGTGTTAAGCTGGGCGAAGCAGAAGCGGGAGGTGCAGTGGACTGATGCGGGAGTTTGGATATGCCAGGATTGGACGGTGGAATTGGCAAAGAGGCGAGTGGCGTTCGGCCGAGTAAGTGGGGGGGGGGGGGGGGGGGGGGGGGGGGATCGATACTGGGTGAGATTTTTTTCGAGAGGAAGTACACAGGAGGATTCTGGGAGGGGGGAGGGGGTTCGATGTTAACAATGGATAGGGGCGGGTCAGGCTCTTGGGGCAGGGCCCGGTGGTATGATGATGGTGGATAAGAAGGGGGCGGTGGTGAGAGACCCCCGGCTAGGATAGTCATGCGGAGCGTGAGGGGGTTGGGAGGTCCAGTCAAGAGTGCTTGCACATCTTAAAAGCTTGAAGGCCGATGTAGCAATGCTACAGGAGACTGACTTGAGGGTGAAGGACCGAGTGAGTCTTAAGAAGGGCTGGGTTAGCCATGTGTTTCATTCTGGATTTGACAGAAGGGCTCGGGGGCTAGCGGTAATGGTCAACAAACGGGTACAGTTCCAGATGGAGAAGATGGTTGCAGATCAGGGGGGTAGGTATGTGATTGTGGCAGGGGCACTGGAGAGGAGGTTAGTGGCGCTGCTAAGTGTGTATGGTCCCAATTGGGATTCACGAAGAAGGCGTGTGGGACCATCCCCAACTTGGACTCAGACGAACTGATGGTGAGGGGCAGTGGGGGGGAGGGGGCGTGGAACTTGGTGCAGGAGGCAAGGCTGGACAGGCCACGGCCACACTCGCTGGTCCCATCGGGGGGGGCGAAGGTGTTGGCTGGGCTAATGGTGGAAATGGGAGGTATGGACCCTTGGAGGTTTCTGCACCCGAGGGAACGGGAGTACTTGTTTTTCTCTGCGGTCCAGAAGGTATATTCGCAGATCGGCTTTTTTGTGGTGCGGAAGACGCTGCTGGCTGAGGCTAAGGGGTTAGAGTACTCAGTACTCAGCAGTTGCAATATCAGATCATGCTCTGCATTGAGTGGATATGGTATTGGAGAAGGGGGTAGTGCAGAGGCCGGGGTGGAAATTAGACATGGGACTGTTGGGGGACCGAGGGTTCTGTAATAAAATTGAGAAAGTAATTGAGGAATATGTAGGTTTTAACCACAAGAGTGAGGTGTCGAAGGCGGTTGTCTGGGAGACTCTAAAGGCGATTGTGAGGGGGGAAGTGATTTTGTTTAAGGCCAGGGTGGACAAGGAGGAGAGATTGGAGCGGCAGATGAGATGCTGGAGGTAAATAAGAGTTATGCAGAAGATGGGGGCCCAGCGAAGTTGGAAAAGAGGAAGGAACTACAGGCGAGCTTTGACCGACTATCTACCAGGAAGGCGGTGCGCCAACTGAGATGAGCAAGGGGTGCAGTTTATGAACATGGAGATATGGCGGGGGTATGTTAGCAGGTCAGCTCCGGAGGGAGGCAGCGGTAAAGGAAATTGTTCAGGTGAGGGACAGGGCAGGGAAGTTGGTGGTGGCTCCGGATAAGATTAATAAGGTCTTTGAGCAATTTTCTGAGAGGTTATACAGGTCGGAGCCACCTGGGGAAGACCAGGAGATGCAGGAATTTCTAGATGGGTTGGAGTACCCGAGGTTAGGGGAGGGGGACAGGGCTACATTAGAAGGAGCGATAGTGGAGTAGGAGATAAAAGATGCGATTGGGAGGATGCAGTCGGGGAAGGTGGCAGGGCCGGATGGGTTTCCTGCGAAATATTATAAAAAATTCAAGGATAAGCTGGCACCGCTGATGGTTGGGATGTTTGAGGAGGCGATAGGGAAGGAGGTGTTACCCCAAAAATTGGGGCAGGCATCGATACCTTGTTGTTTCAGAAAGATAAGGATCCGACGGAGTGTAGGTCGTGTAGCCCATACCATTTTTATCTGTGAACGCAAAGGTGTTGGCGAAGGTACTGGCGGGTAGGCTGGAGGAGTGCCTTCCAAAGGTGAAGATCAGAAGGGGTTTGTGAGAGGGAGGCAGCTCTTTTTGTATATTAGAAGGGAACCTGGTTATGGCACCAGTGGAGGAGAGGGAAACAGAGGTGGTTGTGGCCTTGGATGGTGAGAAAGCATTTGGCTGGAGAATGGGGGTTCTTGATGACAGGTCTGGAGCGGTTTGGGATTGGACCAAGATTTGTGGACTGGGTAAAGCTACTATATGAGGAGCCGAGGGCGAGTGCCTGTACAAACATCAGCTTGGGATATTTTTCTCTCCACCGTGGGACTAGGCAGGGATGTCCTATGTCCCCCCTGCTGTTTACACTCGCGATTGAGCCACTGGCCATCGCATTAAGAAGTTTGGGGATACGGAAAGGGATCTTGCGGAGGTGTAGAGCACAGGGTGTCCTTATATGCCGATGATTTGCGATAGGAAGAATATTGAAGCTGTATCGGGTGTTTCAGTCTCTGGGTACAAATTAAATCTGGACAAGAGTGAGCATGTTGTGGTGTCTCAGCCTGGGGTGGAGGCAGGGATGCGGGGGGGGGGGGGGGGGTGGAGGGCTGCCATCCCGTAGGGCAGGGACTCACTTTAGATATCTGGGGGTGCATGTACAACATTTTTAGCTTGGTGGGGTAAAGCTGATCTGACAAGGTGGGGTGGGCTCCCTCTGTCACTGGCGGGGCGGGTACAGGCGGTTAAAATGAACGTGTGCTGTGATTTCTGTTTATTTTCCAATGCCTACCGATTTTCCTGCCAAAGGCTTTTTTTATAGAGACTGAAGGAATGATTACCTCATTCATATGGGGAGGGAAGGTGGCCAGGGTTAGAAACGTGCTGCTACAGAGGGGAAGGCAGGCAGGGGGTTTGGGTCTCCCGATCCTGATGTATTATTACTGGGCGGCGAACGTGGAGAAGGTGTGGAGCTGGGTCAGAGGGGTGGATTCCCAGTGGGTCAGAATGGAGGAGAATTTGTGTAGGGGGTTGAGATTGAAAGCACTAGCAACAGCGCCGCTCCCGATGGCCCTGGGAAAATACTCAGGGAGTCCAGTAGTAATAGCATCATTGAGAATTTGGAGGCAGTTTCGCCAGCACTTTGGGTTGTGGGTCAAAGGAAATGCCGATTCGGGGAATCACAGATTTGAGCCAGGGAAGTGGGATGGGTATTTTCGGAAATGGGAGCAGAAGGGAGTTAGGGCACTAAAGGATTTGTTTCTAGGGGGTCGGTTTGCAGGATTGAAGGAGCTGGGAGTGAAGTATGGGCTGGAGCAGGAGGAAATGTTTAGATACATGCAGGTTCGAGGTTTTGCCAAGAAGGAGATACAGAGCTTCCCGGTGGAGCCGGCCTCCACATTGCTGGAGGAGGTGCTGACGACAGGGGGGCTGGAGAAGGGGGTAGTGTCGGCAGTTTACAGGGCTACTTTGGAAGAGGAGATGCCACCACTGGAAGGGATCAAAGCAAAGTGTGAGGAAGAGTTGGGAGAGGGTATGGAGGAATGGAGGAGGGGTTCTGGTGTGAGGTGCTCCGGAGAGTGAATGCCTCCACCACGTGTGCGAGGTTGGGGCTGATACAGCTGAAGGTGGTATACAGAGCACACCTCACAGGGACAACAATGAGCCGGCTCTTTGAGGGGGTAGAAGATGTGGGTGAACGTTGCGGGATGGGGGGGGGTGGCGCAAATCATGTTCATATGTTTTGGTCCTGTCCAAAGCTGGAGGATTACTGGGAGGAGGTTTTTATGGTAATTTTTAAAGTGTTGCACGTGAAACTGGACCCGGGCCCTCGGGAGGCCATATTCGGGGTGTCGGCTCAGCCGGGGTTGGAAGCAGGTGTAGCCTTGCTGATCACCCGAAGGCGGATCCTGTTGGATGGAGAGCAACCTCTCTCCCTGTGCTCTGGTGTGGCAGGGAGACCTGCTGGAATCCTTGACTCTTGAGAAGGTGGGGCGAAATTCTCCCAAAGGGAGACAAACAGCCGACGGCGGAGTGAAACCCGGAGTGTTTCACTCCGGCGTCGGAGGCCGCTCCTCGCCCCCTATTCTCCCCCCCCGGGGGGGCTAGGACCTTGACGCTTGCGTCAAAGCGGCGCAGCCTGAATGACGCCGCCGGCAGCACCTAAATTACGTCACCCGCGCATGCGCAGGTTGGCCGGCGCCAACCCACGCATGCGCGGTTGACGTCTTCCCCTCCGCTGCCCCGCAAGACTTGGTGGTTTGATCTTGCGGGGTGGCGGAGGGAAAAGAGTGCGTCTTTTAGAGACGCCGGCCCGACGATCGGTGGGCACCGATCGCGGGACAGACCCCTCCTGAGCACACCCCTGGTGCTCGATCCTCCATCCGCCCCCCCACAGGCCCCACATGCAGCGGTCGTGGTTGGCGCCGGCGTGAGCCGGTCGGGTTCGGCAGGCCGTTCGGCCCATCCGGGCCGGAGAATCGCCGCTCGACCGGAGTGGCGATTCTCTGAGCAGCCTGTCGCAAAACGCGACACGCCATTGGGGGGGGGGGGGGGGGGGGGGGGGGAGAATCACGTGGGGGTGCCAGGGCGGCGTGGCGTGATTCACCCGACACTCCCGCGATTCTCCCACCCGGCATCGGGGTCGGAGAATTGCGCCCTTGAAGTTTGAACTGAGGGGAAGGATGGAGGGGTTCTACAATTCAAGGCCGTTATTCATTATGCACTTTCAAGAATTGTATAACATCGAACATTAGAGGGGGGAGGGTGGACTGTGTATGTTGATGGTGACTATGGGTGATTCCTGATTCCTTCTTTATTTGATGTTTGTGTTGACATGTGGGTTGTTGTTTGGGGGTTGGTGGGAGGATGGGATCGTTGTTGATAAGGGGATTGACATTGTATTCGTTACTGTTGATTTTTTTGTTGGTGGGTGTAAACTTTGAAGAAAATATGAAAAAGGAGAATAAAAATATAAAAAATAGAAATCTGATGCACGTTTAAGGTCTGGCTTTTTACTTTAGCTAAATAAGTAAATGAGATGAATTGAGGCACAAGCTTAATTGAATTGTTTTGCCTTACCAATTCACCCTTCCATCCTTGCAAACCTCTGTCTCCTTTCATTCCTTTAGCTCCACTTTTACCATCAAGTCCAGCTCTGCCCTAAAGTACACCATCAGGAGAAGATACATGTAAATCAGTTACTTTTTAATTTTGCAGAACAGAGAGAGCTCACATGTTGAAAATAATTTTGATGATTTGAGACATTTTTAAATTGAGTGTTGTCTAGTCATACCCTTCAAGATAGATGTGGAGCGCGATTCTCCCAGCCCCGAGCCGGGCCGGAGAATCGCTGCAACCGCGCCACGCCGCCCCGACACCGACGTGCGATTCTCCGAGGTGTGGAAAATTGCCGCCATTTGCGCTGGGACGTTTGGAGCGGTGCTGGTCGCGGGCCGCTGTACAAGGCCGGGCCGCCGATTCCCTAGCCCAGGTAGGCCGAGCGGCCGGGCGGAAAAAGCAGAGTCCCGCTGGCGCCATCCACACCTGGGCTGCCGACGGGAACTCTGCACGAAGGGTCGGGGGGGGGGGGGCCTGTGGGGAGGGGGAGGTGCTCTGTCCACGGGGGGGCCTCCGATGGGGTCTGGCCCGCGGTCGTGGTCCACTGATTGGCAGGCTGGCCTCCCCCCCCCCCACGCACCCCCCCACCCCCCCCCACTCACCCCCCACCCCCCTCCCTCCTTCCCACCCACCCCCCACCCTCCCACCCACCCCCCACCCCCGGGCCTACTTTGTTGCGCGTCCGGCCCCCGCACCATGTTGCTTCGGGGGCGGCACATTTCGTTAAGGTACCGCGCATGCGTGGCTTGGCGCATCGCCATTGCGCATGCGCGGGTTGCCGCCGCCCCCAGTGCGCGCCAGGAAGTGAGGCTGGAGCGGCGTGAACCGCTTCAGCGCCGCACAGGGGGCCAGAATTGCTAGTGCCATCCCTGAAACGCGCCATTGTGAAACGTGACGGGGTTCACAACGGCGCGGACACTGTGTCCCGCGATCGGAGAATCGCGCCCGTAGTAAATGGGCCATTTTTCCACAAGTATATCAGTTGCATGGTGCACTGCTCTATGAAGTAGTCTTTATTTCAAAGTAGGAACCAAGTGTGCTGCCAAATAGAATTGTTTTTGTGTTAATTAATACTAACTTGTTTATAATCAAGCTGGGTCCCACCAAAAGTTCTCATGTGTTTGGAACTAGGAGCTTCCACGTGAACTAGTAATTGTCCAGGGTGTGGTCTATCTATCTGTGTTTTCATGTGTGGGTGAGTTGGTACAACTGATGTGCACATTGCACCTCTTGTCCATTGGCCCTCCTCTTTACTAAGCACATTAAATAAGGCAAATTGGTGACAGTAAGGGTGCTGAGGACATCAGGTGATACACAGTCACCAGAATGGTTCATGAAACTAACCTGCCTGTAGGGAAAGAAAATACTCAAATCAGTTTTTTTCAAGTTAAGGACTGGTTGAAAGACGCACATTTTATAAAATGTCACTATGTTCATTTCATGATCTTCAAGGCATTTCCTGTTGCCTGGATGCACTGAATGTCAGATGAGTGCCATTAATGTTTGACATCCTGCACATCAGAACATTGGGAATTGTGATGTACTTGACTCTTTGAATGAGATGCTCCCTTTGGTACTGGTCCTAGCCCCATCCCTGGAGCTACATTGGCCGCACAGTGGGCTGAGCTCCAGTGGGCCCCGAGTTTTCACTCTTTTTCCTGGCTCTGCGATTCCCATCTCACATTGGATGGGTTGTGATGGAAAATCTGGACTAAAGTGCCCAAGTAATCACGAGCATCTGGATTGTCAAGCTCATCAGTCTGCTAATTTAATGCCAGATGAGTTTGTGAATATGAAGGCCGGAATTTCCTCGGCATTGCTCTCATTCTGTGGTTCTAGCTTTGTCAGAAGTGTGATGAAAAGCCGTTGAGCGTAAATGGGGGTTTCTGATGCAAAGCTGATGCAGTTAGAGTGGTATTGGGAATACCTCAGAGGAAATCATTCTAATGCACTTTAATTTTGATAACCTTGTATTAAAGGTCCTGAAACTGGCAACAATAATTCAGCTGAACCTA
The DNA here is from genome assembly GCF_902713615.1 of Scyliorhinus canicula. Lineage (NCBI taxonomy): Eukaryota > Metazoa > Chordata > Chondrichthyes > Carcharhiniformes > Scyliorhinidae > Scyliorhinus > Scyliorhinus canicula. The sequence goes on from NC_052156.1 coordinate 153,023,723, forward strand.
CAAATTCCAGTGACACACAACAATCAAAGTGAATATTTCCGTGAAATCCTGCTATTGGTTTTTTGTTTGCATCTTTCTTTGCCCCACCTGGACCGACCTAGCCCCTCACATACCTACTCTGCTTGTCCAAATTGCTTTCAATCCCTCTTACATTGCTTTTGTGTAGGAGGGCACGCAGTCAAGTTTCAATTCGTGGCTGACACCCGACAAATCTGTATCTTTAAACCATTGTAACCCCACCTATCCACATGATCACTTACTAATGCCAAGGTGGCACAGTGGTTAGCACTGCTGCCTCACAGGGCCAGGGACCCGGATTCGATTCTGACCTCAGGTGACTGTGTGGAGTTTGCACATTCTCCCCGGGTCTGCATGGGTTTTCTCCGGGTGCACCAGTTTCCTCCCACTGTCCAAAGATGTGCAGGTTGGGTGGATTGGCCATGCTAAATTGCCTCTTAGGTTGCAGGAATAGAGCGGGTGATTGTGCTTAGGTGGTCTTTCGAAGGGTCGGTGTAGACCCGATGGGCTGAATGGCCTCCTTCTGCACTGTAGGTATTCTATAACATCTTATGATGGGCTGTAGGATGGGCACATAATTGCCATCGGTAATACATTTGACAAAGTGTAACAGTATAATGGTACTGGGCCTCTTTCTTATGCCAGACGATACTAATTTTACAGATCTGTGCATTGGTTTCCTATTTAAGCCTGTGTGAACATAATATTCTCTGCAGATGAAATGTTCAAAGAAAAATGTTGCCGCTGACATATTTTAAGTGCAAAGGAAAAAATGGTTCTTGATTAATTTATCCATCTGGGTATATTCTGCCAACCTTCTCACAAGAAGGGAGAGAAGTCATTTGATTAATTGCTGAATAATACTTCAAACAAGGAGACCTTTCAAAAAGTGATAAAAGGAACTATATAAGTACCTAAAAGTCTGAAGGAAATAGCTCCCAAAAACTATAATCCCACAGGTACAACGCAGGATTTATAGGAAGGGTAGGAAATGTAAACATTACAGTTTTTCAATATAAACAGGAATCTATGAATAAGAATGAACATAGTTTTGATGACGATCAACCTTAACCATGATTAACTGGTCAACAGGGACCAGTTTGCACATAATTAAATGTGTATTAACCCAAGCTGAGAGATTTCATTTTGATGGCCAATTAACAGTAAAACTATCATCAAAAACATTAGATGCTTGGAAATAATTGCTCATCACATTGTCTTTGAAAAATGACTTTGAAAGTTGAAGAGCAATTGTACGACACAGCAGTATGATGTGGTAATTTAGCAAAAGGTCAATGTCAACAGATGGCACCGTACCAAAATACAAACGACCTTTAGCCTTACTTTAACCAATGTTCTCCCCAATATTATTTGTCTATTGACTTGAGGAAAGGTTTCATGGCATTCATGGTCACCTAGTAGCTCTTACAGTGACCTTTCAAATGATTAAGCAGTGTAGCAGTGTGTCATAGGGAGACTATTTACCTCCAGTGTGTGGAGTCAAATCCTTATGGTCTTCACCCACAACTTGCTCATTAACATTTTCCAGCAGAGATTACTGGATAATGATCAGAAGTGTAAATCTTTTCTCTGTCCTAGATATGGCAAAACCGATAGCAGCAAGGCTCCTTTTACCAAGATCACCAAATATCAAAGAGAAAGGCTTTTTGACCTGTTTGGGTCAGAACCATACTAGGGAGTGCATTTTCCCACTGATGCATAGGGACATTTTCTGAAATTAACTGATATGAAAAGGCGATTGATAAAAATGAACTCACTTGCTTTTAAATTGGGGATTGAGAGATTCTTTATCTTCTAAATAAGCATTCTTGGTCTTGCCAATTTGTTGAAGTCTTTGGGCTGAATTTATAAATGGCCGCAGCGATGAACCAATCCTCTGGCCAGAAAGCTGATGGCAACTCTGCCCTGGCCATTTCCAGAGATCCTGATGGGATTAAATGTCAATCAGAGATTTAACTGCCACCGACAGGGTTTCTGAGCCACGGGGAGCGATTGCGGTCAACAAAGGAGGTGAGTGGGATGGGCTTGCTGTGGCAGGCCCTGGCAAAGGCTGCTGGGGGCACCGTGTAGGGCAGGGGTGCTCTTCCAGCATGGACTTCTCCTGCTACTGGGGATCCTTCTTCTGGGCACAAGGAGCCCGATCGGGAGACACCTGCCTGATCGCACAGGGAAGCTGCCAAGGTATACCCAGGAGCATCCCCATATGGCACATGTTAGAATGCCAGGGATCAAAGCTGATCTGGCAAAGTGGGATGGTCTCCCTCGGTCACTGGCGGGTCGGGTACAGGTGGTTAGAATGTATGTGTTGCCACGATTTCTATTTATTTTCCAATGCCTGCCAATTTTCCTGCCAAAGGCTTTTTTCAGAGAGATTGAGGGAATGATTACTTCATTCACATGGGGAGGGAAGGTGGCCAGAGTTAGAAAGGTGCTGCTACAGAGGGGAAGGCAGGCAGGGAGTTTGGGTCTTCCAAACCTGGGGCAACATTCTCTGACCCTGCCCGGGGCCGGCGTAAATCCCATCCCCGCCGTGGCCGGAATTCTCCGCCACCCAGGAATTGGCGGGAGCGGGAATCGCGCTGCGCCGATCGGCGGGCCCCCCGCGGCGATTCTCCGGCCCGCGATGGGCCGAAGTCCCGCCGCTGAGAGGCCAATCCCGCCGACGTGGTTTCAACCACCTCTGTTGGCGGCGGGATTGGCGGCGAGAGCGGGCCCCCAGGGTCCTGGGGGGGGGGTGGGGGGGGCGCGGGGCGATCGGACCCCGGGGGTGCCCCCACGGTGGCCTGGCCCGCGATCGGGGCCCATCGATCGGTGGGCGGGCCTGTGCCGTGGGGGCACTCTTTTTCATCCGCCGCCGCCACGGCCTCCACCATGGCGGAGGCGGAACAGAACCCCTGTACCGTGCGTGCGCCGGTGGTAACATCAGCGGTCGCTGACACACCGGCGTATGCGCGAACCGGCGAAGGCCTTTCGGCCAGCCCCGACGTCGGCCGGCCGGCGTCAAAGCCCGTTGGTGCCGGTTTTGGCGTCAGTCAGCGTGGCGCCAACCACTCCGGCGCGGGCCTCGCCCCTAAAGGTGCAGAGAATTCCGCACCTTTGGGGAGGCCCAATGCCGAAGTGATTGGCGCCACTCCGCTACGCCGGGACCCCCCGCCCCGCTGGGTAGGGGAGATGTATTACTACTGGGCAGCGAATCTGGAGAAGTTGCGGAGCTGGGTGAGAGGGGTTAATTCCCAGTGGGTCAGAATGGAGGAGAGTTTGTGCAGGGGGTCGGGATTGAAAGTACTAGCAACAGCGCCGCTCCCAATGGCCCCGGGGAAATACTCAGGGAGTCCGGTAATAATATCTTCATTGAGAATTTGGAGGCAATTTCACGAACACTTCAGGTTGCGGGCAGGGTCAAGGGAAATGCCGATTCGGGGAATCACAGATTTGAGCCAGGGAAGTGGGATGATGGAAATTTTCGGAAATGTGAAGAGAAGGGGATTAAGACATTAAAACATTTGTTTCTTCGGGGTCCGGGGGGGCTAATCACGTTCATATGTTTTGGTCCTGGCCAGAGCTGAAGGATTACTGGAAGCAGGTTTTTCGGGTAATTTCTAAAATGGTGCACGTGAAACTGGACCCGGGTCCCCGGGAGGCCATATTCGGGGTGTCGGATGAGCCAGGGTTGGAAATGGCTGCGGAGGCAGATGTTGTAGCCTGCGCTTCCCAAATGCGGACCCTGATGGGTTGGAGAGCAGCCTCTCCACCCTGTGCCCTGGCGTGGCGGGGGGACCTGTTGGAATTCTTCACTCTTGAGAAGGTTAAGTTTGAACTGAGGGGAAGGATGGAGGGGTTCTACAATTCATGGGCATTATTCATCACGCACTTTCAAGAACTGGATAACGTCGAACATTAGTTGGGGGGGGTGGGTGGGAGGGTTGGGGGGAGGGAGCGGTGTGTGTTAATGGTGACTATGGGTGATTCCTGATTCCTTTTTGTCATTTGTTTATGTGAACATGCGGGCTGATGTTTGGGGTTTGGTGGGAGGATGGGATCGTTGTTATTGTTATGGGGATTGACATATTTGTTGCTGATTATTGTTTATTGTTGGTGGGTGTAAATTTGAGAGAAAATGTGAAAAAGGAGAATAAAAATATTTTTAAAAAAATTGTCGATCTGCTTCTCCACTGTATCTGTTGACACCGCCATTTCCATGAATGCCAGGGATGGCAGATGAGGCCCTTAAGTGGCATTTAATTGGTCACTTAGGGACCACGATTTGCTTAATGTCGGAAGGCTGATCCCGATCTTCCCCAGTCTAGATTTAAGTGGGGAGGGGGTTGGGGGGGTTGAGTTGGGAAGGCAATGTGTTCTCCAACTCACGTCTTCCCACCCGATCACACGCCCCCCCCCCCCCCCCCCCATTCTCTGTCTCTCTGACCTCTATTCCGGGTACAGTAAATCCCATCCTTAGATCAGAGTTTCAATTGGAAGCTGTTGGGCGCGACTTAACGGTGAAAAAGCAGAGTCCTGTTTAGGGTGTGTTTAGCAGGGTGTTTCCAGGCACCTGCAGTGCTGAGAACAATCCCGCCATCAAATGGGGCTCTGTTTTTTCTCTGGCCTCGGTGAGGAACGCCCCATTGAAGCCACACTTATCTTCATTTCCTGCACTGACGAACTCAGCTTATCAGAGCTCATCAGGTTGAAAGAGATTGGGGCACCAATTTTAAATGCTGCCTCAATGTCTCAACACCCCCATCGCAGCTTCTGGAACCCTCCCAATGCACCAACATACGTGTTAGGGGTCCTCAAGCCCCCCTCACCCCACTTCATAAGAGCAGGGCACCCCCAGGCCTGATCCCTGGTAAGGGCAACCTGCCACCCGGGCACCTTGGCACTGCCCAGGTGGCAAGCTGACAATGCCAAGGTGCCTGGGTGGCAGCAGGAGTATCTTGCCCAGAGCCTGACCACCTGGGGTCCTCCAATGGCCTGGGAGACTCTGCCAGGTAATGTTATGCCTGGTTCATGTTTGTGTGGACCAGTGTTAAACAGCACTACGGCGAGATCTGCCAGGCATGAACGTTCCGGACCTTGGGAGACTCCTGCGCAGACATACTTAAGTGAGGCTAACTGCTCAGTTAAATATGCAACTCTGGATCACGCCCAGCGAAGGCGAGATACAGATCGCGACATCTTATGAGATCAAATAAGATCCCGTGAGGTGTCCTGAGCATCGCAAATCTCATCAGAGGCCTCTCGTAAGATTTAATGGCCTTGTTGTGTCCCATGTCGTGCTCGACAAGGTCATATGATCTCGCCTCTTATTTCCACTTACTATCATGTCTTTTATTAATGGTAAAACATAGAGTAGAATCAACTGTCATTGTTAATGCTACTAGCAAAGGTGAGAAGATAAATCGTGAAGTAATTAGTGCTGTGCTTACTGGCCTACATTGGTCCCCATCCGACAATGCTTCAATTTAAAATACTCATTCTTGTTTTCAGTTCTACAACCTTTCAAGTTTTCCGTGCTGCTCCATCTCCGGTCTCCTGTGCATTCCCAATTTGAATTTCTCCGCCATTAGTGGCTGGAGCCTACTCTCTGGAGTCCCCTCCTGAAATCTCCCTGCCTCTGTAACTTTCTCACCTCTTTTGAGATCTCTTTAAAGCCTCAATCAAATGTTTCATCACCTGCCCTAATATCTTCTAACATGGCAATGTCAAATTCGGTTTGATAACACGCCTTGGATTTTCTTTCAGGGCCTTGGGATTTCTTACTGCATTAAAACCACTGTTGTCATTATCCGATGCTAAGTTTTGTTAAAATCCTGAAAACCGCAGAGGATGAGAAAACCGAGGTGGGTATGAAGTTCTACAATATTGAGGTCTACAGTAATGAGGTGCTTTTAAATGGAGATATGTAAAGGAGCAAATTAGCATGCAGGATGGCTTACTTGGTGATTAACAAGAACAGGGACGGTAAATTTAGAGGAGGACTTTACATCTTGAATCGGCTGGGGCATTTTACTGGAATAGGAGAGGAAAAGAAAGAAGAAAGAGGATACTGAGCTTTAAGGACACAGGAGATGTCAATCTTATATATTCACCAATTAAGCCTTGAATAAGTTCGTGTGAGATGTACAAGCAACAAGTTTCGTGCCCTTATCAGTTACAATGGAATGAAAGAATTAATGAACCCTTGGTAACACAGAGTAATAATGATTATATTAATCTTCCTTTTCAGTTCTCTGCCTGAAGGCAGGCCTGACCCTCAGCGTTACAATTTCCACCAAGGTTAGCACAAGGAGACAGGTCCCGAATCCATCCCAACTGGAATGGGGATCAAACCTTGTGCTCTTAGCACCAACCAAATCCACACCGACCGTCCAGCCAACTAAGCCAACCAGCCGCCCCAGGAGTCCGAGTTTCTGTGGCAACATACATTTTTATCATAGAATTTACAGTGCAGAGGGAGGCCATTCGGCCCATTGAGTCTGCACCTGCCCTTGGAAAGAGCACACTACTTAAGCCCATGCCTCCACGCTATCCCCGTAGCCCAGTAAACCCACCTAACCTTTTGGACACTGAGGGGCAATTTATCATGGTCAATCCACCTAACATGCACATCTTTGGATTGTGGGAGGAAACCGGAGCACCCGGAGTAAACCCACGCAGACACGGGGAGAACATGCAAACTCCACACAGTCACCCGAGGCCAGAATTGAATCCAGGACCCTGGAGTGCGAGGCAGCAGTGGTAACCACTGTGCCACCTAGCCACCCTTATTTGCATGTTGTAGCCTGGAGCTACGAATAATTATGGTGGAGACTCCAGTTTCTTTCCATCAAATGGCTAACCAGGAATCTCTCCTGCTCTTACCACCTGCCATTGGTGTACGTTGAAAGATTGTCAAAATAAAAGTGACAGCAATTTGTTGATTCATTCCCCAGGGCAATAATTTGGCCAATCGGGGTCAAGCTGCCTGGTTTGAATTTCAAACAATACTTGGCAGTTAACTGTCAGTAACCATCAACTGGTGCATTCCCCATGGCAATGCCTCTGCTAACCAGAGTCCACCTGCCAACTAACCAACATTCTCTTCTCATACAGTAGAAATTGTTGTTTTCCCCCTATATTTGTATTCTTGTAAAGTGTTGTGATGAGTGCAAGATGAAAAGCTTTGACATGTCATTTTTTCAGCAATACTCAAGTTCTGTATTACCAAATGATTATGTGTATTTGATTGCATTATGAAATAACCTCCTTAGAAGTGGGACTTCAACCTGGAATTTCTGTCTCAGAGGCAGAAACACTGCCCATTGTACCACAAGAATATCTTTACTACATTAATAGAACTTATCCAACCCCATCAGTATGTCTTTTAATTCCTTGTTCCTTCATTTATCTAACTTCCCGTAAATATTTCTATGCTATTCATCTGAACCACTCCATCTCTCACTCATTTACACTCCTCAAAAATGTGACCGCAAATTCCACATTCTAACCATTCTCTGGGTAAATAACTGTTTCTTGAATTCTATATCGGATTTATTAGTGGCTGACTCAGGGCTACATGGAGTTGGGCGGGAGGAAGAAATGACGACTGGGGTCAGATCCAGAAATCCTGCCCCCCACTTCCGTCTCTGACAATTTTCAGTGTTGGAAAGGAGCTGGAGTGGGAACTGATGTGTCAGTGAACGGTTGCAGGCCTTTTAATCTGGCTTGGGTATCGGCCAGTCTCGAGCCTGCTGCCCCACGTGATCCCAGGTCATCCCCGGGTCTACTGGATGGAAATCCCACTGGCTGGCATTGCCAAGCTGGAGGTTGGGCCACGATGCCAGAGGAATTCCCGATTCCCACCCCCATGATGAAAACCTGGCCCATCTTCTCTCTGTCTCCCCTGTCAAGTCCCTTCATAGTTTTAAGCTCCTCTACTAGTTCTCTCTTTTCATAGATAGATAGAATTTACAGTGCAGAAGGAGGCCAGTCGGCCCATCGAGTCTGCACCGGCTCTTGGAAAGAGCACCCTACCCAAGTTCAACACCTCCACCCTATCCCAATAACCCAGGAACCCCACCCAACACTAAGGGCAATTTTGGACACTAAGGGCAATTTATCATGGCCAATCCACCTAACCTGCACATCGTTGGACTGTGGGAGGAAACCGGAGCACCCGGAGGAAACCCACACACACACACGGGGAGGATGTGCAGACTCTGCACAGACAGTGACCCAAGCCGGAATCGAACCTGGGACCCTGGAGCTGTGAAGACATTGTGCTATCCACAATGCTACCGTGCTGCCCTACTGGAGAAAAGGGACCCAGCCTTCTTGAATATTGACATAATGCTACAATGCTGGCTCCTCAATATGGTAATTACTGCGAAGGAACATTGGTGGAAGCAAAAAATCCCACGCTACTGTTTGAAGAAGAGCTGGAAAGTCCTGGCCAATATTCATCCCTCAAACAATAGCATTAAAAGAGACGATTGTATAAACATTTCACTGCTGCCTGTGGAACCTTATTGTGTGAAAATTACCTGCATTTTCTACCTTACAATAATGGCTACATTTCAAAAGTACTTCAGTTAATGTAAAGTAGTTTGGGAAACCCTGAGACTGTGTAAGGTTCTCTATAAAGGCAGATCTATGTTTCAAAAAAGGAGCCACGTTATTGGTACTGACTTTTAAGAGAGCCATGCCTTAGGGCTTAGGGAAGGAGTCTCGTTACGGGAGCTATATGTCAAAGAAAGATTATTGTCAGCCCCCTTTTAAACAACCAGTCACCACTCAACCTGATGTGTCATCAACAATCTTCTAACTAATTTAAGTGGCCATTTTACAAAGAAAAGCATTTTTAAAGGCAATGCTACCAGCCAAAACGGTTTGATTAAAATAATACGGCCCTGAGAAATGAGTCTTTAAGTCAGAACAGAAAATGCTCAACAAGTCAGAGAGCATCTGTGGAGAGAGCAGACAAGTTAATATTTCAGGTGCCAACTCTACTGCAGGAGTGATGGAGGTCCATACCTGGAATATTAACTATTCTCTCCCCAGATGCCTTCTGACATGCTTGCTGCATGTTTGCAGCATTTACTGCTTTTGTTTCAGATTTCCAACTTCTGCAGTTATTTTATTTTTCAGTAAGCCGTCCTTTCGAAACATTGGACAGGCCTGAAGAGCTCAGTAGAGATACTCAGGATAATTGCTCATTTACTGTGCTAAAATAAATATTCCAACATTGCAGTAATGCTTTGTGACATATCCTTCTGCTAACTGGAATTTTACCGATTAATCTATCGCCAAAGAATGTCAGCATGCATATATATTTATGTACTTGAGATATAGAAACAACTTCACCCAAGGCCCAGCTTATGACATGACTCACTGTGCAGAAAAACAGATCTATTTCTTCTCCATAATCAAATTTAATTAGAGCAAACAAAGTGCAGCAGAGAATTTTGGGAAGCTTGAAAAACGTTAAACGCATTTTTTGGTCGTTTACTGTTGTAGAAAGATGTAATAAAAAGGCTCCCCCTGGTGGAGGGAATCACAATTTATCCAATAATGAAGTACGGCTCTCGGTTCTATGAAGAATCTTTGAAACATAGAAACTCACAATAGGGAGCCATACCCGTGCTGGCTCTTTGATAAAGCTATCCAATTAACCTCACCCCCCTGCTGTTTCCCTCTGGTACTTCACAATTTGAAAGTTTTTATCCAATCCCTTTTTAAAGTTAGGATTGAAGTTGCTTCCAACTGCTATTTGGATGGGTTCTCTCTGGAGCAAAATGGTAAGAGAAAATGCCGAAAACAAAAGCCACATGGTCACAATCGCAGAGGATATAATTGGTGGCTCCTCACAGCCCTTTCAGTGCTGAGGCAGGAGCACAGACCTGCGGAGTGATTCCAGAGGGGACAAGAAAGGCCCAGGATTGAGCAGAAAGTCCCTTTCTAACAGCATCAGTGGTTTGCCTACACCATAAGGGTACAGCAGTTCAAGAATGTGGCTCACCATTACCTTCTCAAGAGCTGGCCTTGCCAACGATGCTCATGTCCCATGAATGACTAAAAAAAATTTCATGTCTGTACTGTATTGGTGTATGATTGTATGAAGGAAGATAGTGAAACTCAGAGAGAAAGGTGCATTTTCAGGGCTAGAGTTGGAAGCAACTGGGGGAGCCCCGGATTGGTGGGAAGTGACAGAAGCAGTTGAATGTTGGCCTTGATCATGTGTAGGGTATACAACAACATACAGTATTTGGGTCTCAGGGCCTTCCTCTGATTTTGAACTTCTCTGTATGATATTAATGACAAAGAAAATCCACGGAATAACTTGCAAATTGATGTTGAAGGGAGGGGTACAAGGGGGCAGTGAATAGTGGAGAAAAGAAGATGGGGGAAGCAGAGCAGAGTCGAGGCCTGATAATGCTTGATGTGGCAGAGACAGATATAATCAATAGAATAGAATCATAGAATCTCTACAGTGCAGTAAGAGACCATTTGGCCTATCAAGTCTGCACTAACCCTTGGAAAGAGCAAAGAGCACCCTACCTAGGCCCACGCCCCTGCCTTATCCTCTAACCCAGTAAACCAACCCAACCTTTTGGACGCTAAAGGGCAATTTAGAATGGCCAATCCACCTAACCTGCACATTTTTGGACTGTGGGAGGAAATCAGTGCACCCACGCAGACACCGAGAGAATCTGCAAAGAGGTTTCTCTGGGGTAGTTCTGGGTAATAAACTGTTGTAACATGTCCCGGAGTCCCCTGTGGTTAGTTGGGAAAAGTCCACCATAACACTGTGAAAAGGCATTGGGAAGCCAATAAGAGAGTAAACAGCTCCAAAATGTAAAGGATTGAACATCGGGTGAAATCTTGAATGCTTTACTATGACAAAGGCACTCTATAAATGTAGGTTATTATTGTGTGACTCAGGACAGCAATTCCATGTGATATTTCACCCATTATGCTGTTGATAGAGCCAAATGAAGGGAGATAAGGGGCATTTTCAGGATGGCAAACCGGAAGTAGTGGAATGCCACAGGGAACAGTGCTGGGGCCACAATTATTCACAATATACATTAATGGCTTGGGCAAGGGAAGTGGATGTATTAATGTACCATTGCCAAGTTTGCAGATGACAATGATAGGTCGGAAGGCAAGTGGTGAGGGAGACATAAAGAGTTTACAGGTTAAGTGAGTACTGGGCAAAAACTTGGCAGGTGGAATATAATGCAGGAAAATGTGAAGTTATGTACTTTGGGAGGAAGAATAAAGGAGCTGAATATTATTTAAATGGAGGAAGACTGCAGAAAACTGCAGCACTGGGGGATTTAGGACTCCGCGTGCATAAATCATGAAAAATCTAGCATGCAAGTTCAGCAGGTAATTGGGACGACAAATGGAACGTTGTCCTTTATTTCAAAGGGAATGGACTATAAAAATAGTCCTGCTCAAACTATACTCGGCACTAGTTAGACCACACCTGGAATACTGTGACCAATTTTGTCCCCTTATCTACAGAAAGATGCACCGGCATTGAAGGCAGTCCAGAGAAGGCTCACTAGGTTGATCTCAGGTATGGAGGGATTTTCTTTTGAGGAGAGGTGGAGTAGATTGGGCCTGTATTGGAGTTTAGAAGAATAAGAGGCGACCTTGTTGAGACACATAGGATTCTCAGGGAGCCTGGCAGGGTAGATGCCAAAAGGATGTTTCCCCTTGTGGGAGAGTCTCGGACCAGAGGGTATAATCTCAGAATAAGGTGTCACCCATTTAAGACAGAGATGAGAAGGAGTTTCTTCTCTCAGAGGGCAGTGAATCTGTGGAATTCTTTACCGCAGAGAGTTGTAGAGGCTGGGTCATTAAATATGTTCAAGGCTGAGCTATACAGATCTTTAATCAGTAAGGGAATCAAGGGTTATGAGGATAAGGTGGGAAATGGAGTTGGGGATTATCGTATCAGATCAACCGTGATCTTATTGAATGGCATAGCAGACTCGATGGGCCGAATAGTCTACTTCTGCTCCTACGCCTATGGTCTTATAAGGTGCTTTAACATGAACCTGCTCCGACAGTCTTTGGTTTGCAAATCAGTACTGAATTAGTGTTTTTTAAATTTTTTTAATAAATTTAGAGTACCCAATTATTTTTTTCCAATTAAGGGGCAATTTAGCATGGCCAATCCACCTAACCTGCACATCTTTGGGTTGTGGGGGTGAAACCCACGCAGGCACGGGGAGAATGTGCAATCTCCACAAGGACAGTGACCCAGGGCCGGGATTCGAACCCGGGACCTCAGCGCCGTAGGCAGCAATGCTAACCACTGTGCCACCGTGCTGCCCCTGAATTAGTGTTTTTAATCCTGGCGTACGCTGTCTTTAAGACAAGTTTTACTATAATTAAACCGCTTCTACTTCCAACTCCACTGACATTCACAGATCATAAAACAAGATGAAGAAGGGACCTCAGTTAAAGCATTATGCAGCTTGTAGCCTGTTTGTCTTGCTACTGTTTAGTGACACTGCAAATAGATTTATCCTTGAGGACAGCAGCAGCAACGTGCAAAGCACCACAAATATAAAAATGTCACTTCACTTCCAGAGCAAACAAGCCATGTGAGGCACTGACATAAATATGAACTTAAATAATGGTGCATTGCAAATTACTCTTTTTTAAATTAAAAAACCAGAAGGTTGAAGCTCGTTGAAGGAACAAGCACCATAATGCAGGGCACCAGTGAGAAAGGGTAGAAAGAGATCTTTACATTTATTTAGCTCCTGATCATGTTGCCACAACACGTTAGAATAATGGAATTTACTTTTTGAAGGCAGTCTTTGTTCCATATGGACAAAAACTGCAGGCAACCTGCTAACAATCAACAATTTTTTAAAAAGTTCTCAGGATGTTGGCATTACTGGTAAGGCCAGCATCTGTGGAGAAACAGAGTTTAGTTCCATCGAAGAGTGATATTGGACATGAAACATTAACTCTGTTCCTCTCTCCATGGATACTGGGCGATACATCCCTCAAGGAGTTATTCCCATGGTCCACCACGCCAGGGCCACGCTTGTCCATACCTGTAGTAATTCTCGCCCATGTGATTCCCGACCCAGAGGATCGAAGAATCACGTGGGCCCAGAGAATATGGTGCCCAATCCGCCAAGTGGCTGAAAATGGGTCTTAATGACCCATTGGTATCCTCCCGCTGGTGTGCCGGTGCAAACCTGTATCCCAACATCAGCAGAGGGTCGGAGCATCGGAAATGGATCGGCACTTGGTGTGTAACCCGTTTTCTCCCAGACACTGGATTCTCCGCCTTACCGGGAATTCTGTGACTGACGGCGCAAGGCAGAGGCTATCGCCCACTGATTGACTTGCTGAGATTTTCCAGTACTTTGGTTTTATTTCAGATTTCCAGCACCACAGCATTTAATTTTTATTAAGGCCAGCATTTACTGTCCTTCTTATTTGACCTGAGAAGATTGTAATGGATGGCAGGTGGTTAGCACTGCTGCCTCACAGTGCCAGGGACCCAGGTTCAATTCCTGCCTTGGGTGACTGTGGAGTCTGCACTTTCTCACCGTGTCTGCGTGGGTTTCCTCCGGGTGCTCCAGTTTCCTCCCACAGTTTAAGGATGTGCAGGTTAGGTGGATTGGCCATGATCGATGCGTGGGGTTAGGATGGGGGACTGGGCCTAGGTAGAGTGCTTTTTCGGAGGATGGGTACAGACCCTATGGGCTGAATGGACTCATTCTCCACTCTTGGGATTCTATGGATTGTTCCGGAAACACTACTCTCAATGTGATGAAGATGAAATGCTTGTGATGATTTTGATTTGATTTATTGTCACATGTACTGAAGTACAGTGAAAAGTATCTTTCTGCGGCTGAGGGGACGTGCACAATACGTACATAGTAGACAAAAGAATAATCAACAGAGAACATTGACAAATGGTACATCGACAAACAGTGATTGGTTACAGTGCGGAACAAGGGGCCAAACAAAGCAAATACATGAGCAAGAGCAGCATAGGGCGTCGTGAATGGTGTTCCTACAGGGAACAGAGCAGTCCGAGGGGGAGTCGTTGAGGAGTCTTGTAGCTGTGGGGAAGAAGATGTTCCTATGCCTGGATGTGCAGGTCTTCAGACTTCTGTACGTTCTGCCTGATGGAAGGGTCTGGAAGAAGGCAAAGCCTGGGTGGGAGGGGTCTCTGATAATGCTGTCTGCCTTCCTGAGGCAGCGAGAGGTGTATACAGAATCAATATAGGGGTGGCACGCTTGTTTGATGCTTTGGGCTGAGTTCACCATTCCCTGCAGTTTCTTGCGATCTTGGACCAAGCAGTTGCCATACCAAGCTGTGATGCAGCCGGATAGGATGCTCTCTATGGCACATCTGTAGAAGTTTGAGCGAGTCGATACAGACATGCCAAATTTCTTTAGCTTCCGTAGGAAGTAGCGACGCTGTTGGGCTTTCTTGACTGATGCATCAACGTGAGTGGATCAGGATAGTGACCCCAGGAACTTAAAGCGATCGACCATCTCCATTTAGGAGCCATTGATGCAGACTATGTGTCATGCTACGCTGAGAAAGGTGTGGCTCAGAACAAGGGGTTGAAAGCTATAGCAGAGATCCAGATTTCTATCGAGAAGTACAAAAGAACCTTCCAAGACAGGACTAGTTGCTGAGAACACGGAAATATGTGGAAAAATTGCATGGGCTACAAATTGCTGTCAGTAATGTTATTGTAAATTGCACATTGTATTTAATACAATGCAAATTCAATTATTTTGTCTGTTGAACCTATTTGTACTATCTGCTTAAGAATCTTCTTGAGTAACGTTTAAACATTTAGAGTATCCAATTTTCTTTCCAACTAAGGGGCAATTTAGCTTGGCCAATTCACCTACCCTGTACATTTTTTTGGGGTGTTTCGGGTGAGGCCCACGCAGATACAGGGAGAATGTGCAAACTACACATGGACAGTGACCTGGGGTCGGGATCTAACCCGGATCCTCGGCGCTGTGAGGCAGCCTTCTTGAGTAACTTGTTATGATGCATTAAAACATTCTGCAGGCTTTCTATTCATACACTTAGCTTCCTATCGTTTTAACTGACCCTCTTGTAATGCAACATAGGTTCCTTTTAGCCAAAGCCTTCATCTAAACTTACTGCAATTCCATTGCTGCCGTGTTCTCCAGTTTCACCCTGAAATAGAATAATAATAATAATCTTTATTAGTGTCACAAGTAGGCTTACGTTGACACTGCCATGCAGTTGCTGTGAAAATCCCCGAGTCGCCACATTCCTGCGCTTGCTCGGGTACACTGAGGGAGAATTCAGAATGGCCAAATCACCCACCAGCACGTCTTTTGGGACTTGAGCTAGGAAACCGGAGCACCCGGAGAAAACCCTGCAGATATGGGGAGAATGTGCAGACTCTGCCTAGACAGTGACCCAAGCCGGGAATCGAACCTGGGTCCCTGGCGCTGTGAAGCAACAGTGCTGACCACTGTGCTACCGCGCCGCCCGAAACAATCATAACCTCAAACTTGATCAGTAATTAACACATTGGGATACCACAAAGCATTTACAGCGCAGAAACAAGCTCTGCGGCCCAAAAATATCATAGCAGTGTTTACGTGCCGTACAAGCCTCCTCTTAATCAAATCCCATCACTGCGTCCTTCAATTCGTTGCTATGATTCTGCATTGTTTGATTCCTTAGTGGTCTATAGATATTGTTAACTTAACTTCTAATATTTAGAGTTCCTCATGACTTCCTGGTCTCCCATTGTTAGGGTGTTGGAATTCGCTGTTGGATGGAATCTTTCCCTGCACTGTCACATTAACGTTTGGAGGTTCTTTTAATTATTTGATAAATTTCCCCCAACCCTGTCCTCGCTGCATCCATTCCATTTTTTTATTTTTGCTCTACCAGTAGGATCTCATCCTTTTCCTGGGTACAGTTTCCCGACAGCACTCTAAAGTGGCATCAAAGATCCAACAGCAATCTGCCAATAAGCTACTCCACCGTGAGAGGCGTTACAGCTGAACTCAGTTCTGTAATTAATGGATGAATAACCTTGGTAGGACAGGAATCCTAATTTATCAAATTTACCATCACAATGTTAATTCAATTATTCTAGAAACATAGGGCAGAATTTAAGGCCCCTCTTGGTGGCAGGTTTGGAGGTGGGAGGGCATTTGATTAGGTACATAGGGGGCAGGTGGTGGCATTCAGCTAGTGGCAGGTGGGTTAGCCACCACGCGGAAAGCCCAAAAATCAAAACTGGTTGAAGTTGCTTGTGGGCTCCTGGATGGCTGAAAGGTCTTAAGGGACTTAATGGCCTATTCACGTTCCCTTGGTCCATCTTCTTTGGCTAACTGTGAACAAGTGTCTGAGGTGATATAAAATGGCTCTCGTTCTTCACAGTGGAATGTAAACCATCATGACCTATTTATTACAAGCACTAAAACTGGATCAATGTACTGGAAAATCAACTATATGATCAGATATAACTGGAAATGAGTTAGTAACTCCAAGGTAAGGGCTTCAGATGGCACTTAAAACAACTCCAGCTTCTCCATCACAGATTGTGTCATCATTTCAAACAAGCCAGTATTCTCTGAGGAACCGAGACTCGACACAGGTACAAACCTTCTGTCCTGCAGGACCTCTGGCCCCAAATAACCCCATTGATCCTTTTGATCCCGGCTCTCCTTTGTGACCCTTAGAAACACAAAAATAATGTAGATCATTAAAGTACTATGCACCGATCCTGAAAAAGATCCCATCAGAGAGCATGGAAGGAGAAAAAAAGCATTCAGCCAATCAAGCCCACACTTTCTCCCATCATGAACAATTAACCAACTCATCAACTCTATCTTACCCACCCATCTGGAAATGATTTGTCCAAGTACAGACAAATAAATAGGCTGATCTTCAGCAAAACTAAACTAAACTTCAGATTATTCATCTATACGCCCAATCTGCAGGTACCAGAAGACGGTGAGTAAGATTCCTGATCCCACTCTTGCAGCAGAGAACTATTCTTAAAGGGAATGTAGACCAGATTGTTTCCAGCAATATTACAGTCCTTTCTCTAACCGATGCTCCATACAACTGAGTCTCCCTGCACTGAGTGCAGGATTAGTGAATTTACCTGAATATGTCCTATGTAACATTTGATCATCTCAGTCTATACTTGTGCCTGTTACCACGAAACCCTGCATTGACTGTTCTTGTTGAGAATTTGCTCAATTCATATCTCCACTCTTCCGAAGGAACAATCTTTCATCTAGCATCAAGTGAGGTTTTCTGCCTTCGTATCTTTTTAAATATCTGAGCTGTTACAGGCTGGTTGAGTTGTTAATATTAACTGTTAGTATATGAGGGAGGAATAATACAGCAGCTTGTCTATTACCATCAGCAAATTTATTCTGCAGCTAGCTCAGCAGAGATACAGGGCGCAATTCTCCCAAAGGGAGACAAACAGCCGACGGCGGAGTGAAACCCGGAGTGTTTCATTCCGGCGTCGGAGGCTGCTCCTCGCCCCCTATTCTTCTCCCCCCCCCCCGGGGGGGGCTAGGAGCGGCGGCGCGTGAATTCTGCGCGCCGGCCTTGACGGTTGCGTCAAAGCGGCGTGCCGGGAATGATGCGGCCAGCGGCGCCGAAGTGACGTCAGCCGCGCATGCGCGGTTGCCGCCTTCCCATCCGCTACCCCGCAAGACATGGTGGCTTGATCTTGCGGGGCGGCGGAGGGAAAAGAGTGCGTCTTTTAGAGACGCCGGCCCGACGATCGGTGGGCACCGATCGCGGGACAGACATCTGCTGAGCACGCCCGTGGTGCTCGATCCTCCCTCCGCCCCCCACAGGCCCCACACTCACCGGTCGCGCGCTGTTCACGCCGGCAGCGACCAGGTGTGGTTGGCGCCGGCGTGAACCGGTCGGGTTCGACAGGCCGCTCGGCCCATCCGGGCCGGAGAATCGCCGGTCGCCATAAGAAACGCGAGCGGCGATTCTCCGAGTGGCCTGTCGCAAAACGCGACACGTTTTGGGGAGAATCGCGGGGGGTGCCAGGGCGGTGTGGCGTGATTCGCCCGGCCCTCCCGCGATTCTCCCACCCGGCGTGGGGGTGCGGAGAATCGCGCCCACAAGCTCCACATAATTTCCCCACAACAAATGTTCCAGCTGTTTCCATTTCGAGTCTTTGGAGGTTCAGCCAATAACCATTACCCTCCTTTAATAAGACAATTAACTTAACAATGTAATTGCCAAAACATGCACTTGCTGATCCATTGACAGAGTGACTCCTGATTGTTTTAAGATAACGTTGCCTATTGTGTCAATTATGATAAGCACTTTAATATTTATTGGAATCAGAAATTATTAGAATCATTTGGTTTGACAAACGCAACACTTTATTGACTGTTCACAACCCGTACCAGTGATGACAGTGAAATTTTCACCTTAACTCCTGGAGGCCCATCTTCACCTTTCTCTCCTTTATCACCATCAAACCCTGGTGGACCTCTATCACCCTGCAAGAAAAGAAGCTGCATGATTAAAAAACAACATCCATAGACCCCATTAAGCTCGTTCATTCCACAGGCCATGGAAAATGTGCTCTATTATGGACTCCATTCAATAAATTTAATCTCTTGAGATAAAGTTATGTGAAGTTATTTAAGCAAAACATTGAACTCCTATCTGGTCTTCAATCCTGCATTATACATCCTTGACCAGTTTTCTTTCATGGTGTGACATTCCCCAAACCCAGCAGCTAAGGAGCCAACATGTCCATTGCAGCTTCTGGTTATCTCTTCTGGGTACTATGCTAAAGTGTCAACATAGAATTTGTGGTCAGGTTTCTGGAGTGAGGCCTGAAACTCCAACTTTCTGGTGCAGTAATACCATTGAGTCAACGCCAACACCTGATAACCAGAAAAAATAAATGATTGTTTCAATTTCAGATCTCACCTGTTGGTTTGTTAATTGTATACTTGTTAGTGATCGAAATCCATCTGCTGTAAGTACTGAATTTCTCAGAACTGAATGCACCAAAACAGGCACTACGGAGACGGAACTCTTAGAATCATGGAATGATGCAGGGCGGAAGTTGGCCATTTGGCCCATCATGCCCATGTTGACTCTTTAAAAGAGCTATTGAATGTGTCCCATGCCCCTACCCTTTCCCCATGACTCTGTAAGTTGTCTTCATGTTTTGCTTCACTTGAGGAATGTTAAGCAGCAACCCGGGGGCACATGTGACCCATCAGGGTTCTGAGTGCGGCTTACGAGATATTTTGTTGGCTTTTGCCCACACACAGAGTTTCCACGTTCTACTGGCTTCCGTCTGCTCGGCTTCTTTCCTTCCGGTATAATTGAAGTGATACGCTCGTAAAGCAAGGGCAAGTGAAGTGAGGCATGTGCTGATTGCTCACAACGTTGACTGTGAAAATCATGTGCTCCCTCTGGATCCAATCAGATGATGTCCCGGAGGACTGGAGAATAGCCAATGTTGTTCCTTTGTTTAAGAAGGGTAGCAAGATAATCCAGGGAACTACAGGCCAGTGAGCCTTATGTCAGTGGTAGGAAAATTACTGGAGAGAATTCTTTGAGACAGGATCTACTCCCATTTGGAAGCAAGTGGACGTATTAGCGAGAAGCAGCACGGTTTTGTGAAGGGGAGGTTGTGTCTCACTAACTTGATAGAGTTTTTCGAGGAGGTCACAAAGATGATTGATGCAGGTAGGGCAGTGGATGTTGTCTGTATGGACTTCAGTAAGGCCTTTGTCAAGGTCCCTCATGGCACACTAGTACAAAAGGTGAAGTCACACGGGATCAGAGGTGAGCTGGCAAGATGGATACAAAACTGGCTAGGTCATAGAAGGCAGAGAGTAGCTTTTCGGATTGGAGGGCTGTGACTAGTGGTGTTTCACAGGGATCATGCTGTTCATAGTAAATGATTTGGAGGAAAATGTAACTGGTCTGATTAGTAAGTTTGTGGATGACACAAAGGTTGGTGGAATTGCGGATAGCGATGAAGACTGTCAGGAGATACAGCAGGATTTAGATCGTTTGGAGACTTGGGCGGAGAGATGGCAGATGGAGTTTAATCCGGGAAAATATGAGGTAATGCATTTTGGAAGGTCTAATGCAGGTAGTGAATATACAGCGAACGGTAGAACCCTCAAGAGCATTGACAGTCAGAGAGATCTAGGTGTACAGGTCCACAGGTCACTGAAAGAGGCAACCCAGGTGGAGAAGGTAGTCATGAAGGCTTACAGCATGCTTGCCTTCATAGGCCGGGGCTTTGAGTATAAAAATTGGCCAGTCATGTTGCAGCTGTATAGAACCTTAGTTAGGCCACACTTGCAGTATAGTGTTCAATTCCGGTTGCCATACTACCAGAAGGATTTAGAGAGAGTGCAGAAGAGATTTACCAGGATGTTGCCTGGTATGAAGGGCATTAGCTATGAGGAGCGGTTGAATAAACACGGTTTGTTCTCACTAGAACGACGGAGATTGAGTGGCGACCT
The DNA here is from genome assembly GCF_902713615.1 of Scyliorhinus canicula. Taxonomy (NCBI): domain Eukaryota; kingdom Metazoa; phylum Chordata; class Chondrichthyes; order Carcharhiniformes; family Scyliorhinidae; genus Scyliorhinus; species Scyliorhinus canicula. The sequence continues at coordinate 153,044,291 of NC_052156.1, forward strand.
GATAGAGGTCTACAAAATTACGAGGGGCATAGACAGGGTGGATAGTCAGAGACGTTTTCCCAGGGTAGAGTGGTCAATTACTAGGGGGCATAGGTTTAAGATGCGAGGGGAAAGGTTTAGAGGAGATGTACGAGGTAAAGTTTTTTACACAGAGGGTAGTGGGTGCCTGGAACTCGCTGCCAGAGGAGGCGGTGGAAGCAGGGACGATAGTGACATTTAAGGGGCATCTTGACAAATACATGAATTAGATGGGAATAGAGGGATACGGACCCCGGAAGGGTTGAAGATTTTAGTTCAGTCGGGCAGCATGGTCGGCGCAGGCTTGGAGGGCCGAAGGGCCTGTTCCTGTGCTGTACTTTTCTTTGTTCTTTGTTCAAGCGTTAATTTTTTTTTGTTTTTAGCACTTGATGTTGATGACAGTTCTATTAATATATGAATGATTAAGTATTTATTAATATGAAATATGTGGCATGTATTCAATCTTATTCAAGGGCCATGGTTAGTGGACGTGCCCTATTTCAATCTTGCGTCCCACTGAGATGAAGGCGGGCCACTCATGTGACCCACTCACTAGCCTAGGTTACCCATCACTGGTTTATAGTGACTGGAACAGTAACTGGAAAAGTCTAGTAGTTAGGATCGTAGAGATACACAGATAAGATAATATCACACATTAGAACAAACCAATATATTCTTACTTGTTCTCCCTTGTCTCCTTTGTATCCTTGGGGTCCGGAAATACCTTGTGGGTCTCCCTAAAGGTAAAAAATATAAATCATTACTGACAGGAAAGTGGCCAAAATGTGAAATATATGATAACTATTATAAATTCCTTAAATCGGGGGTAGCAAGGTGGCGCAGTGGTTAGCACTGCAGTCTCATGGCGTCGAGGTCCCAGGTTCGATCCCAGCTCTGGGTCACTGTCTGTGTGGAGTTTGCACATTCTCCCCATGTTTGTGTGGGTTTCGCCCCCACAACCCAAAGATGTGGCAGCACGGTAGCATTGTGGATAGCACAATCGTTTCACAGCTCCAGGGTCCCAGGTTCGATTCTGGCTTGGGTCACTGTCTGTGCGGAGTCTGCACATCCTCCCCGTGTGTGCGTGGGTTTCCTCCAGGTGCTCTGGTTTCCTCCCACAGTCCAAAGATGTGTGGGTTAGGTGGATTGGCCATGCTAAATTGCCCTTAGTGTCCAAAATTGCTGTTAGTGTTGGTGGGGTTACTGAGTTATGGGGCTAGGGTGGAGGTGTTGACCTTGGGTAGGGGGTAGAGTGCTCTTTCCAAGAGCCGGTGCAGACTCAATGGGCCGAATGGCCTTCTTCTGCACTGTAAATTCTATGATAATTCTATGTGCAAGGTAGGTGGATTGGACATGCTAAATCGCTCCTTAATTGGAAAAAATTAATTGGGTACTCAAAATTTATTTTAAAAAATCATAAATTCCTTAAATCATTTGCAAAGGTAATTAGCTGGTAGTTTGATGAAAGGGGAATATCAAAGGGTAACAGGATCAAGAATGGACTAAATTATTCACTTGAAATAAAACAGTGATAAAGACTTGCTCGGCCAATTGGCCTATTACTACACTAGAAATGTATCCTAAAACATAGTTTAGAAACAATTCTACCACAAGTAGTTACCTTATCACCTTTAAATCCTGGTATCCCATTAGCTCCCTGAAATGCAAGCAAAAACACATCTGCACCATCGGTTTCTAACTGAAAAATCTTTTAGCAATTCTTAGTTTTTACTGAACTGGAGAAGATGGAAATATTCATACCACAGTTTATATGGAAGAGACAGGGTCATTAAAAGAGGAGGTGGAGATTGACAGATGAAGGGGTTGTGGGAAGGAGCTCCAGAATGCGGGGTCTGAAGGCACGGCCACCAATAGCAGTGTCAAAGGGGGTAAAGGTGGATGGTGGTTACTGTAGTAGGGAGGTTTGAGGCTATTAAGGGAATTTTTAAAAACGAGGATGTGAATTTTAACTGGAAGCTAATGTAAGTCAATGACAACAGGTGTGATGGACAAGCAGCACTTTGTGCAAGATGTAATACAATTAACCACAATTAACAGAGGTTTGATGACCTGAATTCAATGGAGGGGGGAGGATGGTATGTCCTTGAGGAGAATATTTGAATCGTTTAGTCTAAATGTGACAAAGGCTTAAACGAAGGTTTCAGCTGCGGATGTGACTTATTAATATCCTGCCCCCCCCCCCCCCCCCCCCCCCCCCCCCCCCCCCCCCCCCCCCCCCCCCCCCCCCCCCCCCCCCCCCCCCCCCATAAGGTGGGATTCCTGCAGGGAACCTTCTTAAATGAGGTTGTTCCCCTGACCCCAGCCACCAAGCAGGGTCAGAGAGCGGTTACGTGAGCAAACGGTAATTGCGTTCCACTGAAGATGAGCCATAATTTCCACCAAGTTGAAAATTTCCAGCATTCAATTGCATAGGAAATGAGCACTGAGCCAATTTACCAAAAAAGAACTTGTAACTGTGAAACCAGATATTCATAGGAATGGAGGAGGAGGAACTGGATGAAATTAAATTAGTCACACCCCCTCCGCACATGTCCACGCATGCTTCTCTTCTATAAAGTGAAACAGGCAGCATGGTAGCACAATGGTTAGCACTGCTGCCTCACAGCGGCAGGGACCCGGGTTCAATTCCCATCTTGGGTGACTATCTGTGTGGAGTTTGCACATTCTCACCGTGTCTGAGTGGGTTTCCTCTGAGTGCTTCGGTTTCCTCCCACAGTCCAAAGATGTGCAGCTTAGGTGGATTGGCCATGCTAAACTGCTACTTAGTGTCCAAAATGTTTGATGGGGTTACAAAGTTGTGTGGGAATGAGCCTAGAGAGGCTGCTCTTTCGGATGGTCAGTGCAGACTCAATAGGTCGAATGGCCTCCTTCTGCACTGTAGAGAATCTATGATTCTAGGTGCATTGTTTCTAAGTTGAATCACCCTGATTTGGATTGTCTCTCCAGTGAAATGCCATTCAGAACACAAACAAGAGTAAATGAGACTGCTTGCAATGAACTTAATACATACACACTGCAATCTCTGCATTAACATCTCCAGAACTCAAAGATACCATTGATGTCAGTGAAGGATAAATTATTTAATTTTACAGCAATATTTGATACATTCTGCTAACTGGGGGCCAGAAAGGAATTTTAAACCACAGCAGGAATACTCAAAGGATTTTCTTTCTGACTTTATGGGCGCGATTCTCCGACCCCCACGCCGGGTGGGAGAATCGCGGGAGGGCCGGGCGAATCATGCCACGCACCCCTGGCACCCCCACACGATTCTCCCACCCCCCCAAAATGGCATGTCGCGTTTTGCGACAGGCCGCTCGGAGAATCGCCGCTCGCCGTTTCTAATGGCGACTGGCGATTCTCCGAGCGGCCTGCCGAACCCGACCGGTTCACGCCGGCGCCAACCACACCTGGTCGCTGCCGGCGTGAACATCGCGCGATCGCTGCATGTGGGGCCTGTGGGGGGCGGAGGGAGGATCGAGCACCAGGGGCATGCCCAGGAGGGGTCTGGCCCGCGATCAGTGCCCACCGATTGTCAGGCCGGCGTCTCTTAAAGACGCACTCTTTTCCCTCCGCCGCCCCGCAAGATCAAGCCGCCATGTCTTGCGGGCAGCGGAGGGGAAGACAGCAACCGTGCATGAACGGGTTGGCGCCGGCCGACCTGCGCATGCACGGGTGACGTCACTTAGGCTGCACCGGACGCGTCATTCCGGCCGTGCCACTTTGACGCAAGCGTCAAGGCCCGGCATGCAAAATTCACGCGTTGCCGCTCCTAGCCCCACCCCCCCCCCCCACCTCCGGGGGGGGGATAGGGGGCGAGGAGCGACCTCCGACGCCGGAGTGAAACACTCTGGGTTTCATTCCGCCGTCGGCTGTTTGTCTCCCTTTGGGAGAATTTTGCCCTATGGACCAGAGTGGGTGCGGAGTTATGGATGAGGCATGACATTCTCTCCTTAGCATGAGAGCAACAGTAAAAATGGCAGAATCCAACAAGTCTCTGGTGAACATTCGCACTGCATGCAGGAAAGTGTTCACAATTGTCATCGTTCTTTGAACCAATTTAACAAAGGCAAATAGAACCTGGCAGCAATCAGTCTCCATCCAGCTGCACACACAGCCATTGGTTAAGGGGGTCAGTAACCAGGGAATAAAAGTTTGTAATCAGCGGATAAGGGATGACAGCCAGGGAAGAAGGAAAACATTTTGAAAACAATGGGGAAAGAGCATAGGACTGGAACTAATTGGATTGCTCTTTCAAAGAGCTGGCACAGACACGTAGACCTGAACGGCCTCTGACTGTGCTGTGCAATTCTATGAATTAATCACTCAGACTTTTACTTCACCTATTTTGCTGAAGTTTGTACCTTTTCTCCTTTCTGACCGGGTAATCCTTTCAGACCCTGTCAAGAGAACATAAGAAGCAGTTTTTTCAATGCATTAGCCTCTGTTATGATGAAAAGCAAAGGCAACAGAAGATTACGCCAGGCTAGTGAAATTTGAAAAGAAATAAATGAATAAAACTCAGAAAGGTACACTCAGAAACTATGAAGAGCTCCTCTGACACAGTCCAAAGATGTGCGGGTTAGGTGGATTGGCCATGATAAATTGCCCGTAGTGTCCTAAAAAGTAAGGTTAAGGGGGGGTTGTTGGGTTACGGGTATAGGGTGGATACGTGGGTTTGAGTGGGGTCATGATTGCTCGGCACAAACATCGAGGGCCGAAGGGCCTGTTCTGTGCTGTACTGTTCTATCTATTATATAAGTTATATTCAACACTTACAAAAAGGCGGCGACAGGATTCTCCGGTCGTCGATGCCAAAATCGTGTTCAGCGAACGGCCGGAGGATCAGAGCACCCGACCAAATTGGGGGCGGCACCGATTTTGCGATGCTCCGCCCCCTCCAAAGTGGCGTACGCGCCACGTATCGATTGGCCTCAGGCCATTGCCGGTGCGGCCGCCGCAGGCCACATCCGTGCGCATGCGCAGCCACGGAGCCGCCAATTCTCTGGGCCGTATCGGCAGCTAGAGCCGGGTGCTCTACGCTGCCGGCATGCTAGCACACGGCAAAACGGGGAATCGGTGGCCGTTTTACGCCATGTTTTCCTGCGTAAAACCCACCGCTCCCACGCCAATGTGGGGACATAGCCCCAGAATCGGACAATCCAGCCCCAGATCTTCCAAAGGTTTTACAATATAGCTCTGATGGGTTTTTACACTGTCTTGAAACATTTCCCTGCCTTAACCTTCTTCACATAAAGATATTGGGCGCGATTTAACTGGAACAAAATCTACATTCACTTTGGAATCATAGAATTTACAGTGCAGAAGGAGGCCATTCAGCCCATTGAGTCTGCACCAGCTCTTGGAAAGAGCGCCCTACTTAAGCCCATGCCTCCACTCTATCCCAAGGGCAATTTATCATGGCCAATCCACCTAACCCGCACATCTTTGGACTGTGAGAGGAAACTGGAGCACCCGGAGGAAACCCACACAGACACGGGGAGAACGTGCAGACTCCGCACAGACAGTGACCCAAGCCAGGAATCAAACCTGGGACCCTGGAGCTGTGAAGCATCTGTGATAACCACTATGCTACCGTGCTGCCCTGGTGCATTTAGTGGGGTGTTTTTCAGTGGTTGCAGTGCTGAGAAACGCCTCGCTATATAACGGCACTTTACTGTTTGTTTTGGTTTCGGGGAGTTTCTCTCGGTCTAGGCTGCACTCAGAGTCATTTCCTGCTGGTAAACTGAAGCTCGCCCGCAGACAAGGCTCCTCACGTATCGTGGCTCCATTTTCTTTGGCTGTCCCGATCGACACCCTCATCCCCCTTTTCGATCCCCCCCTCCCCCACCAACCTTGGGCAGGCACCCAGGAACACCACCTCACCCCCCTCCACCTGGTAAGGCCCCCTGGGCCTAATCCCTGCAACTGCCAGCATGGCACTCTGCCAGTGCCTCTTCCAGGCTGAAAGTGCCACCCAGCACCCTGGCAGTGCCAGGCTGGTAGTGCCAACATGCCCAGGTGCCAGAGGGAGTGCCAGCGTGCCACTCTGCCCTGTCCCTGACCACCCTGGGGTCTCTACTGGCCTAGGAGACCCTCCCAACCCCAGGCGTCATTTGAGGAAACCAGTAGTAAACGGCACCCTGGCGAGTTCTCCCAGGCACGGCCGATAGGTCCCAGACGCTGGGAGAATCCTGTGAACGCATATTTAAATATGTCAAATGGCTCATTTGAATATGCTGACCTGGACCATGCCCAGTGAGGGCTGAGGGCTTAGTTACCTGGTCTTGCAGTGTCATATTTGTAGGACTCAGTGGTTACATGTAGCTCACAGGCCACAGGATCTCCCTGCCTTAAAGAACTGAAGTGGAATAGAACATGAAGACCAAGAATGGCGCTAAACTTGCTAAAATGTCTATTTTTGGAGCGTTTTATTCGGAACGGCACCAACAATATACCATTCAACTTCAAACATGTGTTAATCAGGCTTTGGGGCTTTGAGGTGGCGAAACACAGGTTCTCAAGAAACTAAAGGGGCAGAAATCCACCTAATATGGATGAACTGTACACATCAACAAACAAGTGAGCAGATGCGAGAATTATTCAGAGTCAATCAACGAGTTTACAAGAGACTTATAATTACATAGAACATAGAACAGTACAGCACAGAACAGGCCCTTCGGCCCTCAATGTTGTGCCGAGCCGTGATCACCCTACTCAAACCCACGTATCTACCCTATACCCGTAACCCAACAACCCCCCCCTTAACCTTACTTTTATTAGGACACTACGGGCAATTTAGCATGGCCAATCCACCTAACCCGCACATCTTTGGACTGTGGGAGGAAACCGGAGCACCCGGAGGAAACCCACGCACACAGGGGGAGGACGTGCAGACTCCACACAGACAGTGACCCAGCCGGGAATCGAACCTGGGACCCTGGAGCTGTGAAGCATTTATGCTAACCACCATGCTACCCTGCTGCCCCTTAGTATCTGTAACTCCCATATTCAACAAGGGAGATAAAGCCACACCGGCCAGCTATAGGTATTTGAATCTGATCAATAATCAGAATTATGTTTTAATTCAGTCAAGGGATGTGTGCATCATTGGTCAGACCAGCATTCATTGCCCAACCCTAATTGCCCTTGAGAAGGTGGTGTAAAGCTGCCTTCTTGAACTGCTGTAATCAATGTTGTGTATGTATACCCACAGTGCTGTTAGGGAAGGAGTTTCATGATTTTGACCCAGCGATAGTGAAGGAATGGTGATATATTTACAAGTCAGGATGGTGAGTGACTTGGAGGGAACTTCCAAGTGGTGGTGTTCCCTTGTCCTTCTAGATGGTAGTGATAGTGGGTTTGGAAGGTGCTGTCTAAGGAGCCTTGATGAGCTCCTGCAGTGCATCTTGTAGATGGTACACACGGCTGCCACTGTGTGGCAGTGGAGGGAATGAATGTTTGTGGAAGGGGTCCCGATCAAGTGACTGCTTTGCCTGGATGGTGTCAAGCTTCTCGAATATTGTTGAAGCTGCACTCATCTATTATTCCATTACACTCCTCACTTGTAGACTGTGGCAGGCTTTGGGGAGTCAAGAGTTGCGTTAATTGCCACAGGATTCCTAGTCTCTGACCTGCTCTTGTAACCACAGTATTTATATGGCTAGTCCACTTGGGTCTCTGGTCAATGGTAGTCCTCAGAATGTTGATAGTGGGAATTCAGTGAAGATAATGCCATTGAATGTCAAGTGGCAATGTTTAGATTCTCTCTTGTAGGAGATGATCATTGCCTGACACTGCGTGGTGTCAGTGTTATTTGCCACTTGTCAACCCAAGCCTGGATATTGTTCAGGTCTTGCTACATTTGCATATGGACTGCTTCAGTGTCTGAGGAGTCGCGAATGGTGCTGAACTTTGTGTAATCATCAGCGAGCATCCCCACTTCTGACCATATGATGGAACAGAGTCATTGATGAAACAGCTGAAGATGGTTGGGCTTAGTACAGTGATTGCCAACAACCACAACAATCCTCCTTTGTGTCAAGTATGACTACAACCAGCAGAGAGTTTTCTTCCTGATTCCCATTGACTCCAGTTTTGCTTGGGCCCCTTCGTGTCACACTCAGTCAAATGCTGCTTTGATATCAAGGTCAATCACTCTTCCCTCATCTCTGGAGTTTACCTCTTTTGTTAATGTTTGAACCAAAGCTGGAATAAGGTCAGGATATGAGTGGCCTTGGCAGAACCCAAGTGTCAGTGAGCAGGTTCTTATTAAACAAGTGCCACTTAATGTACTGTTGATGACTCCTTCCATAATTTTATTGAGGATAGAGAGTAGACCTATAGGACGGTAATTAGTCGGGTTGGATTTGTCCAGCCTTTTGTATGGAGGACATACCTGGGCAATTTTCCACATTGCCGGGTAGATGCCAGTGTTGTAGCTGTATTGGAACAGCTTGGCTAGGGGTGCAGCAAGTTCTAGAGCACAGGTCTTCAGTACTAATGCTGGAATATTGTCAGGGCCCATACCCTTTGCAGTATCCAGTTTCTTAATACCATGTGGAATGAATCAAATTGGATGAATGCTGGGAACCTCCAGGCGAGGACAAGATGGATCCACCACTCAGCACTTCTGGCTGAAGATTGTTAGCAAATACCTTAGCCTCGTCTTTTTCACTGTTGTGCTGGGCTCCATCATCATTGACGATGGGGATATTTGTGGAGCCTTTCCCTCCAGTCAGTTGTTTAACAGTCCACCATCTTTCACGGCTGGATGTGGTAAGACTGCAGAACTTATATCTGATCCATTGGTTGTGGTATTTGTCTATTTCTTTCTGAATATGCTGTTTGGCACACAAGTAGTCTGATTACAGGGTAACTCCAACAGGGGCAGGGACTATACCCTTGTGATAGCAGAATAGCGATATTACTGCAATGCAGGGAGAGTAGAGAAGGAGGAAATTATTTGAGAAAAAAAACAAAATACATATAATTTAGGACCCTGACTTCTGAAAAAACACTACTTTGAGACATATCTACTCATATTGATTGACAACTCACATTGCAGCAACTTACCATGGGTCCTGGGCCACCAACAGATCCAGGAGCTCCATTAACTCCCTAGAATTTTAAAGAAGAACAGAAGTTAGATTTTGATCTGCAATGCAATATATTTAATGAAATGAGTGTTTAATATTCCTTTCTGTATTCATTCAACATATTGAGTGTGAGACATTAATTGACAATCTGACATGACCAGTGTGAAACATCCAGACAGAGCACAAAGATGGGTTTTATGAGCTAAATTGACTGCTGGTGTTGATAACATTATCCTTTAATAAAATTGTTATAACCTCCACGAGACCCGATTAATCTCCCCTTGAGCCTCGTGGAGCACGAGCTCCCACATTGAGGGGTGGAAGGCCACTAGTGGACTGGTTTATTCCACAGGATAAAACCTGGGCCAGGTAGGAACTGGGGGTCAAGAATAATCCCGGCTGCAACTTGGACTTTTGCTTGGAGATACTTTCCCGAAACCAAGGGTTGAAAGTAAACCATTTTGACTCTCCTTTCTGGATTGTTCCTTGACTAACATATTGGCGATGAGGATAAAACGGAACTGCAGTCAGTGCTGTTAACCATTTGGAGTACAGCAACCTCCCTACGTAAGGTTTCTACCATTTTGAAAATGCCCCTCTTTGGCAAACTCAATCTATTCACTGTGTTCAGTATGCAGAGAGTATGCGTTTTTTTTTAAGGTGAACATTATTGTTGGGGATGATCGCCAGACGATAATTCTTCCGACTGCCTGTAGGGCCCCCACCGTCAGGGTCATAAAGAGCCTAACATATCCCGCAACCCCAGATTCCAAAGATGTTTGAAGAGCTAGTGGCGCTTGTGTCAAACTACTGTGACCCCCAAGCCATTGGTCATTATGCAAAGGTATTGATTTAATACAGACAAAGAACCTCAGTGGAGTCCATTGCCGTATCTCTGGCGCGATTGTGCAAACCGACCGATTATTGCAATTATGGGTCATCCCTGCAGGAAATGCTACAGGACCGCCTTCTATATGGAGTAAATAATATGGCGACCCAGCGGACATTACTGACCGAGCCATTGCTGGAACTAAAAAAAAGCCACTGAGATCTCCCCCTCATGGGAGAGCGCAGACAAGGCAGTCCAGGAACACAAGGAGATGTCAGGAATGGAAGTAAACAGTGTCTGGCACCCCCACCCATTCAGATGCACGGCACCTCCTACAGGTGGGATCCCTGGAACCCAACCCTGGCCCTAATACTGTCAGGACCAGGCTCATTGGCCAAGGGATGCTGTAAGCAGGCAGGAGCCCCCCCCCCCCCCCCCCCCCTCCCTCCCGGAGTCGATGCAGGATGATTCACGGTGGTGCAGCACTTTGTGGCCAGCAAAACCGCAGAGATAGGAAATCACGGGTCAGCCAGAAGACCCATTCCGAGGGAGACACCAGCCTTGAGCCAGGACCCTCCACCTAAAACAGCCTGGTGAAGATGAGTGCATGCAATTAACTTACATTTCCAGACTGCAGGTTGCCCCATCTGAATAACTATCCACATCAACAGCTATCCACTGGATATGGAGCTGGACACTGGGGTCATGGGTTCAGTAATAAAGAGACAAACGCTCGAGAAAATTAGGACGGGGATTTAACAGCTGGGTTTTTGGGACATCAAGGCAAGATGAGCAACCTATAAGGGAGAACGCCTAACCGTAGCAGACACGACTATGACCCCAGTGACCTACGCACAACATCCATTAGGCTATTGCTAATAATAATGCGGGGCCCTGCATCCACTCTGCTGCGATGAGATTGGCTACAACGCCTCTGGCAGCAGGTCTTCTGGATGGGTGCTGGAGGGCTTTACAAATCTTGGAGAAGTACCAAGGTCTTCCAAGAAGGCCTGGGCAAAATTGAAGGGGCTCTGCCCAAGATACACGTAGACCCTGAGGCCCAGCCAAAATACTTCAGGGCCTGCCCGGTTCCCTTTGTGTTGCTGGAAAAAGTCGAGAACGAGCTAAGCCAATTGGAAGGCCTCGGTATCATCTGGCCGGTACATTTTGGCGATTGGGCAGTACCGGTAGACATGGTACTAAAACATGACGAAACTGTACACCTGTGTGGGGATTATAAGTTGACCGTAAACAAGACCTCTAGTCTGGTCAGGTATCCAATGTCGAAGATAGAACATAGAACATAGAACATTACAGCGCAGTACGGGCCCTTCGGCCCTCGATGTTGCGCCGACCTGTGAAACCATCTGAAGAACTTTACGCAAAGCTAACTGGAAGTCATTGTTTTTCCAAGCTATATATGAGTCACGCCTAACTCCAGTTGGAGTGGGATGCCAATTCCAGATGTTACGTGACCATCAATACCCAGAGCGGCCTCCATGAACATATGAGGTTGCCATTTGGAGGGCCATTGGCTTGTGACATTTTCCAGCGGATCATGGAGAACATTCTCAGAGGCTTCCCGGGTGTGGCGGTCTACTAGGACAACGTCCTAGTCACCAGGGCCTTGGACAGGGAGCATCTGTGCAATCTGGAGGACGTCCTCTGTCGGTTTTCTGAGATGAGCATCCGCTAAAGAGGGGGGGGTGCATTTTCTATGCCAAGGAAGTCACATACTTGGGGTATCGAGTTGACCGTGATGGCCTACACCCAGTTGAGGAGAAAGTGCGAGCGACAAGACAAACACCCACTCCGGAAAACGCGACAGAGTTGCGGTTGTTCTTAGGTTTCGTAAACTATTACGGGAAATTTATTCCTAGACTGGTGACCACACTCTTACCGGTACACGCATTGCTGAAGAAACACCAAGAATGGGCATGGAGAGCGTCTCAGGAGAAAGCCTTTGCCAGGGTAAAGCTGCAGCTAACATTGTCGTGGTTGTTGACCCATTAGGATCCTTCCGAGTCCCTTTTGGTGATGTGCGACGCCTCGCCTTACAGCATCAGGGCAGTATTATTCCACAGATGGAGGAAGCATGGGAGAGTTCAATAGAATACGCATCATAGACTTTGGCTGCGGCTGAACGCCATTACACCCAAACTGATAAAGAAGGGTGGCCATCGTCTTTGTGGTGAAGAAATTTGGTTAATATGTAAATGGACTGAGATTCACCATTGTGACAGACCACAAGCCTTTGCTAGGGCTTTTTAAAGAGGACAAGGCGATCCCGCAAATAGCGTCTGCCCGGATACACACTGGGCCTTATCGCTAGCGGCATACGATGCGCTGAGCTGGCTCCCATTACCAGCATGACCCCATCCCCAACAAGAGCTGACAAGACCTTGCCAGTCACCGCCACTCAGATACGTGACTGGATGCAAAAGGACACAGTATTGGCGAAAACACACCACATTGTCTTGGGAAGCTGCCCAAAGAAGTACAGGCCTTTGACAGGAGCTCAGTGTGGAAGACGGAAACCTTCTGCGGGGGCTCGTGTCATGGACCTAAGCCAGGGTCCTCAGGCCATACTCCAGGACCTGCACAACAGGCACTCATGGGTGTCGAAAGTAAAGATGCTGGCCAGATGCTGTATGTGGTGACCAGGCCTGGATGCCAAGATTGAATGACTGGCCCAACAGGAGCATCAGAAGCTTCCGCCAGCCGCACCATTGCACCCATGGGAATGGCCGGGCAAGATTTGGGTGCGCCCATACACCAGTTTAGCCAGGCTTTTCCAAGGTTCTGTGTTTTGACTCGTGGTAGACGGCCACTCCAAGTGGCTGGATATCCATTGGATGTACTCCACCACATCGATGGCCACCATGGAGAAGCTACGACTCTCCTTTAGCCCCCACGGCATTCTGAAGTTGCTAGTTACGGACAATGGTATCCCGTTCGCCAGTGATGAGTTTGCACACTTTATGAAGGCAACGGGGTGAGAAACATCCGGACAGCCCCAAACCGAATGGGTTGGCCGAGTGAGCGGTGCAGACCTTCAAGAGAGGAATGAAGAAACAGAGCACAGGATCCATGGAAATGAGATTGACATAATTTTTATTTAGTTACTGAACCACGTCACATGCCACGACCGGTATAACACCAGCTGAACTATTGATGGACCCGTCTTAGCCTCAAGTTCCCCGATATTGGTGGGAGAGTGCGACCAGTCAGGACCTGCAGAGGCAAGGCCGAGGCAGGGGGGCACTGACCGGAAGGCTCCGACCGGAGGATGCGGTGTACGTCTGAAACTTCGGGGATGGAACCGTTAGATTCCAGGGACTGTAGTAGAACAGACTGGGCCAGTCACATACCAAGTAAACGATTGGGAATGGACAGTGCAAAAGGGCCTTGATCACCTCTGGAGTAGGGGGACAGTGTTGGGCACACCCTACCAGAGGAACCGTCTTCGAACTACATCAGCCCGGCACATGGGAGGCTGGGGGTGTCGCCCCCCCTGGAGGCCCGACACTGAGATGTGAGAGGTGGTGAACTCGGATTCTGAGGTGGAGACGCAGGCATCCAAAGTTTCCGCTGGCGATGTTGCCAGGGGTCAGTCACCAGTGGGACCCCCACAGACAGTCATCATGAAAATGGCGATCCCTGAAACTAGGTACCAGAATAGTCCCGGCTGGACCTGGACTGTTCCTTTTCCATACTTTTCCTAAAACAAGAGTTGAAAATAAACCATTGATTTTTTTTTTTTATAAATGTTTTTATTCAGTTTTCGTATTTTATATTGAACAAATTACAAATTGTTAGGAGAGAGAAACAAAAAAAAAAACAAACAAAAACAAACACGCAAAAATTAACATACATATTTACAGGTAAGCATCTTCGTAGTAGTAACTGCGCCCCCCCCCCCCCCTCAACATGTTTATTTAGCTTGGTTTTGGGCCTTAGCTAGCCATCGAACCCCCGTAACGAACCTGTAGCCCCCCCCCCCCCCCCCCTCCCGCTACCTTCCCCCGACTATTCTTCCTCTTGTACATTGGCCACAAATAGGTCCCGGAACAGTTGCATGAATGGCTCCCACGTTCTGTGGAAGCCGTCGTCCGACCCTCGGATGGCAAATTTGATTTTCTCCATTTGGAGAGATTCCGAGAGGTCGGACAGCCAGTCCGCAGCTCTGGGCGGTGCTGCTGACCGCCAGCCAAACAGGATTCTACGGCGGGCGATCAGGGAGGCAAAGGCAAGGGCGTCCGCCCTCCTCCCCAGGAATAGATCTGGCTGGTCCGAAACCCCGAAGACCGCCACTATCGGGCATGGCTCCACCCTCACCCCCACCACTTTGGACATAGCCTCGAAGAAGGCTGTCCAGTACTCCACAAGTCTGGGGCAAGACCAGAACATGTGGGCGTGGCTGGCCGGGCCTCTTTGGCACCGCTCACATCTGTCTTCCACCTCCGGGAAGAACCTACTCATACGGGTTCTTGTTAGGTGGGCTCTATGTACCACTTTTAGTTGCGTCAGGCTGAGCCTTGCGCACGTGGAGGTGGAGTTGACCCTATGCAGTGCTTCGCTCCAGAGTCCCCACCCTATCTCCATCCCCAGGTCGTCCTCCCATTTCCTCCTTGTTGCGTCCAGTACGGTGTCGTCCCTATCTACCAGTCGGTCATACATGTCACTACAGTTCCCTTTCTCTAGGATACTTGCGTCCAGTAGGTCTTCCAGTAGTGTCTGTCGTGGCGGTTGTGGGTACGTCCTTGTCTCCTTTCGTAGGAAGTTTTTGAGCTGCAGGTACCGTAGCTCGTTCCCCCCAGCTAGCTGAAATTTCTCTGTCAGTTCGTCCAGTGTTGCGATCCTGTCGTCCGTGTATAGGTCCCTGACTGTCAGTGTCCCCCCGTCCTGCCTCCACCTCTTGAAGGTGGCGTCAGTCAGTGCTGGTTTGAACCTATGGTTGTTGCAGATGGGAGCCCTGTTCGACATTTTGGTCAGGCCAAGTTGCTGCCGCAGTTGGTTCCAGGATTGGAGGGTGGCTGTCACCACTGGGCTGCTGGAGTGTTTTTTGGGTGGGGATGGGAGTGCTGCCGTGGCGAGGGCCCGGAGGGAGGTTCCCATGCAGGAGGCCTCCTCCGCACGCACCCACTCAGCTTCTGGCTCCTGGATCCATCCCCTTACTCGCTCGGCTGTTGCTGCCCAGTGGTAGAATTGTAGATTCGGGAGGGCTAACCCTCCCCTGGTTTTTGTTTTTTGTAAGACCTTCTTTGGGATCCTAGCATTTTTACCCCCCCATACGAACGCCATGATGAGTTTGTCCAGCGCTTTGAAAAAGAATAAACCATTGATGACTCTTCTTTCCGGACTCCTCCTTGACCACCATAAAATTCATTCCGTTTCATTCAATCTAAGACTAGAAATATTTTAATACTAAAATAGGTTTAAAACCAGAAAGTTACTTCAAGAAGGGAATACTATTTCTATCAGGAGCAGGATTTCTGCCATGCTCTTCAAAGCAGCTGAAAATATTACATAATAATATTACATAATATGGGCTGTAACACTAGTTATGATTTATTATATATGTTTTAAGATTACTGTCCACATTTAAAATACAATAGGGGATGGTACCCTCCCATATCTCAGAGTGAGAGGGGAATAGAAAGAGAGAGAGATGGATAGAGAAATACTGATTGAGAGCGAGGGAGAGAAAAATTGAAAGAAGAAATTAAAGATTGATATATAGATAGAGAGATAGATACGTTATCGGTGCCACAGTCCCAGAGGTTGTTTTCCCCTTTGAGAGAGAGACTGGTGGTGATTTTACTTGAGGGTCACCACACCTCAGGTGTGGGGCAAGGTTGAGCCTTCATGAATAACCGCAGCCAGCACAGGAATTGAATCCACACTGTTGGCAGAACTCTACATCATGAACGAGCCGACCAGCCAACTGAGCTAACCAACCCCTATAGGAATGGATAGAGAGAACGGGGTACCATTGAAAGATAGAGAGAGAGCAACAGAGAGAAAGATAAAGAAAGAGGAGATGGAGTGGAGAAGTAAAATTAAACTGGTGGGCAAGAGAGAAACGTGTTTATATAGAGAGGGAGAGGGGCAGTTGTAGAGAGAAAGAAATATATAGGGGAGGGAAAGAAAGAGAGAGATGGAGAGAGAGGAAGAAAGAAAGACGGCTCGACACAAATTGAAGACAGATGGAGAAAGAAAGAAGAAATGGATAGAGGGAGAAAGGGATGATGGAAAAAAAGAAGAAAGATCTAGGGCGCGATTCTCCCAAAGCGGGAGAAATCGTAAGGCTGGTGTCAAACCCGGGCGGGTTTGACGCCAGCGCGCCCCTTCCCGACCGGGAACCGATTCTGGTCCCCGGTCGGGGCTAGCAGCCCGACGCCGTAAGCTCCGGCATCACGGGCTTAACGAATTTCGTTAAGCCCGCTTGCCGGAGTTAGCGCCGGCTGACGCGTCATATGACGTCAGCCGCGCATGCGCGGATTGGAAGACTCCAACCCGCGCATGCGCAGGCCGGGATGCCCCTCAGCCGCCCCGCGAATGGATACTGCGGGGCGGCGGAAGGAGAAATAGTGCGCGGGCATCGGGCCCGCTGCCCGCGATCGGTGCCCACCGATCGCGGGCCCATGGCACCCTTGGCACGGCCGTGGCACTGCCGTGCCAATCGGTGCCATGGTTATAAAAAGCGAGTTGTTCCCGCCGTTTTTACGAACGGCCAGACCAGGTGTGTTTGCCGTTCGTAAAAACAGCGTAAAGGGCTGGGACTTCGGCCCATCTATCAGCTGAGAATCGCTGCCGGCCGTAAAAAAACGGCGGCAGCGATTCGTGTCGGGAGTTGGGCGGGGGGGGGGGGGGGGCGAGAATAGCGGGAGGGCGGGAAAAATGTCGGGAAGGCCCTCCCGCTATTCTCTGACCCGTCGTGGGGGGCGGAGAATCGCGCCCCTAGAGAGAGAGAGTGAGGGAGAAAGAGAGAGTGGGAAGAATAAGTTTTTAAATGGAAGAATTTCCATATCTCACCCTTCGCCCAAGAATGCCTCGGCGCCCCCTTGGTCCTTGGGCTCCTAGTCCAATGTCACCCTGCAATAAACAACAATCATTTATCTATTATGGTTAAATAATAATAAATTGAAGAGCGCACCAGGGCCAGAGTTTGCAAAAATAGTGAAAAGACAGAACTAAAGGCTCTGTATCTGAATGTGCATAGCATTCGTAACAAATTGCATGAATTGCCAGCACAACTAGGAATAAATATGTATGACCAGAGATATGGCTGCAAGGTGACCAAGGCTGTGACCTGAACATTCAAGGGCAGTTTACATTTCAGAAGAATAGGGAGGTAGGAAAAGGAGCAGCTCTGTAAATTAAGGATGACATTAGTATAATACTGAGAAATGCCCTTAGTTTTAAAAATCAAGATGTAGAATCAGTTTGAGTAGACATCGCAAATAGCAAAGGAAATAATTAACTGGTTAGATAGTTTATAACTCCCCTCACAATAACTATACTCTAATACTCTAGGACAGCAGTATGTATAGGAAGAAATAATGGATGCTTGTAAATACCGCATCACAATAATCATGGGTGATTTTCATCTACATGTAGATTGGACGAATCAGATTAGCAAATGGAATCTGGAAGATGAGTTCATTGAATGTATTTTTGACAATTTCTTAGAGCAGCACATTCTAGAGCCAACCAGAGATCAAGCAATGTTAGACCTGCTAATGTGCAATGGGATAGAATTAACTCATAGTGAATGAGCCTCTAGGTAGCAATGATCATAAAATTATTAAATTTCGTATTCAGTTTGAGGATGAAAAGTGTAAATCTAATTCTTGTGTTTTAAACTAATACAGGCAAATACAAGGGTATGGAGACAGTGCAGACTAAATTGAACTGGGAAATTAGGTTAAAGTGTAGGCCAGTAGAGATACAGTGGCAGGCATTTAAGGAGATATTTCATAGCTCTCAGCAGAGATACATTACAGTGAAAAACAGACACAATGAGAACGATGCACTGCTTGTGGCTAACTAAGGAAGTTAAGAGTAATATCAAATTGAAAGAAAAAGTGTACAGTTGTGTAAAGATTAGTAGTAGGTCAGTAAATTGGATAGAGCTTAATAAACAGCAAAGAAAGTCTAATAAAAACAGAAAATAGAGATTGAGAGAAAGATAGTTAGAAACATAAAAACAGATACCCAGAGCTTCTACAAATATTTAATAAAGAAAAAAGTAATAGTAATGACCGTTGGTCCTCTGGAGAATAAGTCTAGAAATTAATGATGTAAAATAAGGAAATGGTGGAAGTGTTGTTATTTTTGTTTCTGTCTTCACTGTAGGAGACACAAATGTATCCCAGAAATACATCTAGAAGTGAAAAGGAGGAGGGAACTAATTAATTAGCATAACATCTGTCACGGGAATAATGCCAGATATTATTAAGGAGATTATAGCAGGGTACGTACGATACAATCAGGCAGAGTCAGTATGATGTTGTGAAAGAGAAATCACATTTGACTAACGTATTAGAGTTCTTTGAGAAAGTAACAAGTAACATGAATAAAGGGGAGTCTATAGATGTGGGAATCTTGGGCGAGATTCTCCGCAAATGCGGAGAGTCGTAAAGGCTGCCGTGAAACCGGCCGTGTTTCACGGCAGCCTTCACGCCCGTTCCCAGGACCCGATTCTCCCCCCCATCGGGGCTAGGAGCGGGACCCCGGGAATCACGACGTCGCGGCCTTAACGACCGTCGTTAAGGCCGCGTGCCAGGATGACGCGCGGCCGGCTCCAACCCACGTATGCGCGGGTGACGTCATCACGCCATTGACGGAACCCGAGCATGCGCGGTTCCGCATTTCTCCACCGCCGCCCGACAAGATGTGGCGGCTTGATCTTGTTGGGCGGCGGAGGGGAAATAGTGCGTCCCTTTTGGACGCAGGCCCGACGATCGGTGGGCACCGATCGTGGGCCTGTCCCCTCCCGAGCACAACGGTGGTGCTCCCGCCCCAAACGGGCCTCTGGATGCCCCAAACGGGCATCCAGCAGCCGTTTTTACGACGGCAGCAAGCAGGTGTGTTTGCTGCCATGAAAAAACGGGCGTAAAGGCCCGGCCGCTCGGCCCATCGGCCACGGAGAATCGCCGCTCGCCGTAAAAAACAGCGAACGGCGATTCGTGACGTGGGTCGGGCGAGGGGGGGAGAATAGCGAGAGGGCGTGAAAAATGTCGGGAGGCCCTCCCGCTATTCTCCCAACCGGCGTGGGCAGCGGAGAATCGCGCCCCTTGGATTTCAAAAAGACACACAAAAGAAGAGCTCATGGTGTAGGGGATAACATATCAGCATGGACAGAATAATGGTTAACTAATGAAAGCAGAGAGTAGGGCTAAATGGGTAATTTTCCAGTTGCCAAGTTGGAAACAGTGGGGGGCCTCAACTATTTACAATTTACATCAACAACCTGGATGAAGGGGCATAATATACGCTTGCTAAATTTGCTGATTGGCATAAAAATAGGTGGGAGAGTAAGTTGTGAAGAAGACGTATGGAATATGCAATGGAATATAGACAGGTTAAGTGAATAGGCCAACATTTGGCAGATGGGGTATAATGCGGGAAAATGCGAACTTATCCACTTTGGCGGGAAGGGTAAAAAAACAGAACATTATTTAAATGGAGAGAGATTGCAGAACTCTGTGGTACAGAGGGATCTGAGTGTTGTACTACATGAATCACAAAACGTTAGTTGCAGAAACAAGTGATTAAGAAAGCAAATAGAATGTTGTTTTTTATTGCAAGGGGAATAGCATATAAAAGTAGGGAAGTTCTGTTACAGTTGTCGGTGAGACCACATCTGCAGTGCTGTGTACAGTTTTGGTGTCATTGCTTAAGAAAGGATACAATTGCATTAGAAGCAGAGAAGGTTCACTCAACTAATTCTTGAGATTAATTGGTTATCTTATGAGGAAAGGTTAGACAGGTTGGACCTGTACCCATTAGAGTTTAGAAGAATAAGAGGTGATCTTATTGAAACATTGATCCCGAGGAAGTTGGCTGGGAGGATGTTTCCCTTATGGGACAGACTAGAACTGGGGACACAGTTTGAAAGTAAGAGGTCTATTAAAGGAGGAGATTAAAAGACTTTCTCTCAGAGGGTGGGTGATCTGTGGAGTTCTCTTCCCTGGAGAGCAGTGGGAGGTAGAGTCATTGAATATCTTCAAAGCTGAGTTAGATAAATGAATAATTGACAAGGGAGTCAAAGGTTATAGGGAGTAGATAGAAAAGAAGAATTGAGGCCACAATCAGATTAGCCAATGATCTTATCGAATGCCAGAGGATGTTCAGGGGCCGAATGGGCTATTCCAGCTCTGAGTTCGGATGTAAAACATCCAACCCTGAGACATAACAAATTTAATTAAGGAGCTGATGACATTACAAAACCAGGTAAAGCTGACAATCAATATTTCCTTTAATCAAAACCAGTGTTACTGATCTTTCAGTTTGAACATCATGATAGCATATGAACTTGAGAGTCCTGTACAGCTTAAACTTTGGGCCCAGAACTGAGTTGGACAATCAGCTAATGACCACAGTGTGCACCCACATCCATGTGAGTATCTACAATAATATTTCACATCCATGTTTGTTCATCTATATACAAATGTTGTGCCTTGGTTGTCCAACTTTCATATTAACA
Source organism: Scyliorhinus canicula (assembly GCF_902713615.1). Lineage (NCBI taxonomy): Eukaryota > Metazoa > Chordata > Chondrichthyes > Carcharhiniformes > Scyliorhinidae > Scyliorhinus > Scyliorhinus canicula. The sequence goes on from NC_052156.1 coordinate 153,064,971, forward strand.
AACAAAATGAAGCAGAGCTCAGTAAGTAGTGGTGTGCCATGAAGAAGTCGCGAGCAGCAATGAAAATCATGAAATGATTATTCAAATACAGGCAGTGAGCAAGAGTTATGAATACAAGAAAAAGGCACAAAGTAGGCCAATCAAATCAATCAGAATAATTTCGGAGTTTTGTTCTGCCTGCCATCTTAGATTTCCACTAAGCTGAGCACTTGCTCAGAGAAATAAGGGCTCTAGAAAGTATGTGTCGTTTCCCATCATAACGTCACCAAATTCTTTCAAAGGAAGTGTGAGCTCCTCATCCACCCTCAGTATTCCCCACGCCCCTCCCCCACCTTGTGCCTGTGACTATCCATCAGCCAATCTGTGGGAAATCTGATCATCTCCCATAGCCACCCATTCTTCTCCAACATGTTAACTTTTTTCCAGCCCCTGTTCTGCCTGAAAGCAGAATAAGGAAGAGTCCCTCCCACCCCCAGCCAAGATTGAAGAACAGAACTCCAGCCTCCCTTGACGTTCCAATGCCATTGTCAACTCCTGAAATATCCAGCAGGAATATTAATTTATGGCATCAGCTATCTCGCATAACCTTGCTGGCTGGACACATATTAAAACACTTTCCTCATTTAGTGTAGGTAACACTAGCTTAACCAACCTTTTATTGCCCATCCCAAGTTACCCTTGAGGAGGTGGTGGTGAACCTTCTTCTTGGTTGCTGCAGCCTTTCTGGTGTAAGTACTTGTAATTGCTTGATACAACTGAGTGGCTTGCTAGACTACTTTAGGGGATAGGTGGGAGCCAGCCACTTGGCCTGTGAGACTGGATAAAGAATGGATAGTTTTCCTAGGAACCAGTTTTTTTTTTAAAAACAACAATCCAACTGCTTCATGGCCACTTTCACTGACATCAGTTCAAAAGAAAATCTGAATTCTAATTTTCAGACTGCCAGAGTGGGATTTGAACAATATCTCACAATTATTAGTTCAGGCTTCTGGATTGCTACTTAACACAACACTACTGCAACCCATGTTGGAATATGATAGAAGGTAAGGAATGAAAAAACAAAAGGAAAGATGGCTCAAATTAACTTACTTTGCTGCCTTTGATGCCAGGCTTCCCTGGAAGACCCTGAAAGATAAGAAGGAAAAGAAACGTCTTTGAGAAACAGATACTGTACCGGGGATGCAAAATATATTTTCTCAGCGCTGCTAGTGGCACTATGAAGATCCACCTGAGTTTATTGAAAGTAGGCTGTACTGTTGGCTGCCACATGCCTAGCCCACATGTTCCTTCTCTGAGGATGTGGCGCATGTATGTGCGTCCCGTGAATACACTGGAACAAGTTGACTTGACGCTACCCTGATGTCACACAGACTAACTGGCTGATGTAATGTCAGGATGCCAAATTTGGACAATGTAAGTCCAAACAACACCTGCATAATCTATTCATTAAAAACCTTAGCATGAAACAGCAACAATAGCAGTCGTGCTGAGCTGAAGATATCTGGGCTGAGGATGCTGCATTGAGGAGCTCCTGCTGTGAGATCCTGGGAATGAGATGTTGAGCCTCTGATGGACACAACCATCTTCCCTTGAGCTAGGAATGGCTCCAACCAGTAAGGGTTTCCCCCTATTTCCCACTGACTTCAGTTTTGCCTGAGATCACACTTGATCAAATCCCATCTTGATGCCAGTGACATTCACTCTCACCTCACCTCGGAAATTCAGCCCTTTTGTCCATGTTTGGACCAAGGCTAGAATGAGATCTGGAACCGAGTGGCCTTGGCAGAACCCAAACTGAACATCGATGAGCAGGTTATTGCTGAGTGAGTGCTGCTTGATAGCACTGTGGCAACACCTTTCATCAATTGGCAAAAATACATTTGCATTTAAAGGAAAGTTAGATAAACACATGAGGGAGAAAATAATAGAATGATATGTTGATGGGATTAGATGAAGAAGGTTGAGAGCAGAATTGCGTGGAGCTTAAACCCTGGCATGGCCCTATTGGGCAGAATGTATATTGTAAATAATTTTTCGTAACTTGTCATTTGGATTTTAATGCAGAAACCTCAATTGAGTGCCACGCTCGTAATTGTTATAATCCACAAATACCTTACAGGGTGGGAACAATGAACTTCCCCGTGAATCTTGCAGAATACGAGCTCCCCCATTAAAGGGAGGACCACTAAACAACGTATATTTGTATGGTATATAAAGCTGGCCAGTTAGGCACTGGCAAGGAAGACCCAGTTGGGATCTACGGGGTGATGTATATAATAGATATTGTAAATAAACCGAGTTTCATTGAACTACTCGGTGTGAACTTCTTTATGGCCTTATGAAAATAGTGTTGATCATCACTTCAAAATTGGGCAGATGAGATAAATCCAAAGAGGAACTAGTACTATATTTGGGTTTAAGATTCCTGTAGATTGCAGGAGCTGCAGGAGGGTTTGTGGTGCACTTGATATCACCCCTACCTCTGAACCAGAAGGTCTAGGTTCAAGTCCCACCTCCAGGACTTGATGACCACGGAAGGTGTAGTCATAAGGTGGCCAAACAGGTCAATTAACAACCTGTATATCCTTTTGATACACCTATGGCAGGCAGGTAGGAGTAGGAGTGTTTCCTAGTCAGCCAGAGCCATGTATTAACAGTGTTCTAACAGCCTTCCCACATTAAAAGACTCCACAGGCTCTGTGGCAAGTACTTTCCTCATTTCAAGGGACTGCGAGAGAGAGAGAGAGATTGCAGGAGAAAGAGCAGACTGGATGAGAAGGTACTCATGTGACTTGAGATATTGGGAAAAGGTAAATTAGAACAGGTAAAGGTGCAATGAGATTTTGATTTGAACATGGAGAGGATGCAGAAGAAAAAGATAAGGGTCTGGATTCTCCAATCCCCCAGCCACGTGTTACTCGGCGGAGGGATTCTATCGAAAGGGACAATGCTGGAAAATCTCAGCAAGTCTGGCAGCATCTGTAGGGAGAGAAAAGAGCTAACGTTTCGATTCCGATTACTCTTTGTCAGGGATTCTATCTTCCCGCCGCTTGTCAATGGGATTTCCAATTGAAGCCACTCCACGCCACCGGGGAACACACGGACGGGATTGCGCTGAGGGAGGGAAAATTGAATCGCAAAACCAGAAAATGACTGCCAATGTAGGAGATGGATAGATAATAAAGGCTTTTAGGGACAGAATTAGTAGCATTATTTCTAAGCAGCGCTTGTTGAAGATATTTGTGGCTGGGTGTCTATCACTTTTAATCAACACAGTTTTAACTAGAATGGTAATTAATGAAACAAAGGTTTGGATACATGCCAATTGTTCACAATTGAATTGCTTCAAGCAGTCTGCATTATCAATGGGTAGAATCATTCATTTTCAGCTTAATGAAACTTGACAAACCCAATGTAAACAAACGCAGGCACTGGTGCATAATTCATTCAATTTGCATTAATTTCAGCACATATAAAAGTTTGAAAAGTAAGAAACCAGCAAGATTTTGAGCAGGGTACAGAGCCATAAAAATTAATGAGCTCCATAAAAGGGAAATATGCATTTATGGGTGATAACTACAGGGACTCTTAGAATAATCCAATAGGGCAACTCCCATTACAATGTGGCCAATCAGAGATAAGGGTGTAGTATGTATGCATTTTTGTATGTATGCCTATGTATGTGTGTGTGTGTGTATGTGCGCGCACGCGTGTTTGTGAGTGTCGCCCATGTGTGTGTGTGTGTGGGGGGTGAGTATATGGATCGGATTTTACCATCCCTCTGGAGATGGGTTGGGAAACAGGAAGCCTTGTGAAATGGTGGTCTTGGGAAGGGAGTCCAATGTCTTCCTATCACAACAGTATACTCTCAATGGAGGGAGCCTTGTTGCATGGCTGTCTGCTAACCGGAGGTGAGTATCCAATTAACCCAATTAAAAGGCTAATTTCCTGCCCACTCTGGCATTTTACCGGTGTCAGGGAGGGGCCTCTGCCTGCTACCTGTGTGGGGAGATGACCAAGTAAACACTGGCAGTATCCCATTGGGTTCTTTAGGGACGGAGGTGGTGGGCTGGGGTTGGGAAGGGTGTGGCCCTCCTTTATGGTCACTCTATGATCCATTGAGGGGCCCCTTATGGCAATGACCACCCCCATGGTTCAGCCCAGGAATGATAAATACAAAAGTGCAGCTTGCCTTCAAGGGCACCTCCACAATCTTATGTCAGAAACCAAAACAAGAAAAAAGAGGTTACAGCAAGACACAGAAGCTATTGAGAAGATCCCTGAAAGCTCAGTGAATAGGGGAGCATAATAGACCAGAGAAATTCCAGCTTTTATCATCTTCCTTATTAGTTGACACTCAAAGGCCTTAACAACAGCCAGTGTGGGAAGTAGAAACATTCCTATTGGCCCAGTAAGCATGTTGTTCCATGAGGTTTGAAGCACACTGTTGAACAATGTATCTTGTGACCGAACTTTAAGTGGAGGCAGGGGTCCCACACCTCCTGTCAGGAGTTAGCCCACCAGCACTTGGCTGTCAGCCTGCTAATTGACTTAGGGCAAGAATTTCACCCCAATCTGGGAGCTGCCGGCCAATCAGGTAACCACCAATGCTTGAGCCCCAGCAGTGTCAGTGGGTGCAATGCTGGGACTACAGGTGAATTCCAATGATGATCGTCAAAGGAGCTGGGTTACAAGGTAAATTGGGGTTTTCTGCCAGGGCCAGTCTTGCAGACCCTAGCAAGGGGAGGGGGAGGGGGAGGGGGAGGGGGGGGGGGGTGGAGGACTGGGTTCAGGAAGCCAGGAAGGGTTCCAGATGAACAGAGAATATCCTCAACCCATACAAAGATCGTTGGTCTCACCCAGCAGCCTCGCCACATAGTGTGGGCAGCCCTCGCTGCTGGCAAAATACCAGTGGCAGCAGTCAGAGGCCCTTAAGTGGTCAGTAACTGGCTACTTAAGGAGCCTCAATTGACCCAAGGTTGGGTGGGCCGTTCATGCCTCCACTACTGCTGGTACAACACCAGTGGACACAAGTAAGTGACGTACACAGTGCCACTGCCATGTATCTAACCTTACTGCCACCTGCCTGCCAGTTCACTCTTGGAGATGCTCTAAATTCCAACCTATGTCTGATGTGGAAATGCCTGATGCATGGGAGGTCAAAGTGGAAAGCAGTGTTTCCCTTCCTAATGTCGATATTCCTGACCTTTAGTCTGGCAGCATTCATGCTGCTGATTAAACACATACCTTCCTGCCAGGTGACCCCATAATTCCAGGTTGTCCAGGCGAACTATTTTTGCCTCTCCTACCTCGGGCACCCTGTTCAAAAAAAGCACTATTAATTTGTATCATTGGCCCATTACTAATACTGTTTATACATCACAATAAATGAATATCAATAATGAATGAATTCCATCATGGGTGGCACAGTGGTTAGCACTGCTGTCTCACCGCGCCAGGGGCCCGGGTTCGATTCCAACCTCGGGTGACTGTCTGTGTGGAGTCTGCACATTCTTCTATTGTCTATGTGGGTTTCCTTCGGATGCTCCGGTTTCTTCCCACAGTCCAAAGATGTGTTAGGACTAGATCAGGATTAGCACTGCCACTCCTTCATATAGGGCTGGATTCTCCGCCCCGCCACATTTCTGCTTTAACCCGCCGGTGGGATGCTCCATTACGCCGGCTGGTCAATAGGGTTTTCCATTGTGGGGCTGCCCCACGCCGTCGGGAAACCCCCGGGCTGCCGGCAATCGGAGCATCCCGCCGGCGGAGAATCCAGCCCAAAGCATCTGTTAATTTAGTTCTGGGCCCTTGGCTAATGTATCCAATTATTGTTATTTTTTTCTGGGGCATAGCCCAGAGTGAATCAACATCTACATGAAAATAAGGGATAGAATATAACTACTGCTAAGTGCACACTGTAGGGAGTCAGAAAATATCCCCAATTCACTTCTTGTCCAAAACATTCAGTCCCAGTGAATTATTGGAGTGAAAGGAAATCAGGAAAAACTTTTAGGAATTATATTCTTTGTTGAATAAGTTTTTAAAAATTCATCCATGAGATAGGATGTGGGTGTCGCTGTCTGGGCCACCATTTATTGCCCATTCCTAATTGACCTTGATGGGGTAGTTAAGGGTCAACCGCATTGCTGTAGACCTGGAGTCACATGTAGGCCAGACCAGGTAGGATGGCAGATTTCCTTCCCTAAAGGACATTAGCCAATCAAATGCGTTTTTACAACAATCAACAATGGTTTCATGGTCATCATTAGATTTTTAATTCCAGATTCTTACTGAATTCCAATTTCGTCATCTGCCAAGGCGGTATTTAAATCTTTGTCATCAGAGTATTACTCTGAATCTCTGGATTACTAGTCCAGTGTCAACACCACTGCGCTGTTAGCATGTACTAGATGCTGTGGTATGAAGAGACAAGAGTTCAACTCCTTTTTCACCAACACACCTTTAATGGTTCAAACTCACTCTGCACAGAACTCTACAGATCATCACAAGCTCCAGAGTCCACCTGAAGCCCCTTTACATATCAGTGTCAATCATTGAACACTTAACATAAATGAGACAATCATTGAACACTTAACATAAATGAGACAACTAATTGCAATGTCTCTTAACCCATTACTTAACATGCACCGCTGCCTTCTCCAGGTTAGCAGAAGGCCATTGAAATGGACAGTATAAATATGTTCAAGAGGCACCTAATGAATTTCACTTATGGAAGGAATTGAGCAATATTATGGAAAGGCCAGAATACTGGCAGTTAGAACTGATCTATGAAGAAAGGACAGACTTGTTAAGATAAGAGGCATTTTCCCACTCTCAAAGATTCTTGTGTTCTAATTCAGACTTCTTAATGAAAAAGTATAACTTTAAGAGCAGCAACTGAGACTGTTTGGGGAACTGAGAATAACGGACTAGTTCCAATCCACATGGTAGAATGAATGACATGCAAATATTAGACATTTGAATTTTAAAAAAAATATAACAATTTAAACTTTCACACATGAATGCTAATGATTCAATCCTAGATCTGTGGGAAGAATCTTTCCCAAAACGACGTTCATGCAATAGTTGAATAGTTTCAAAGTTGAACTCTGTCATAAACTTTTTCAACAAGTCTTTTTCTAAATGGCAGGCAGTGACTAGTGGGGTACACTAATTACATTAGGCAAACTGCCCATTCGGCGAGCCAGTGGGGGGCATATATATTTCTTTTATTTTTATAAATTTGGAGTATGCAATTATTATTTTTTTTCCAATTAAGGGGCAATTTAGCGTGGCCAATCCGCCTATCCTGCACATCTTTGGGTTGTGGGGGTGAAACCCACACAGACACGGGAGAATGTGCAAACTCCACACGGACAGTGACCCAGGGCCGGGATTCGAACCCGGGTCCTCAGCGCCGTAGGCAGCAATGCTAACCACTGTGCCACCGTGCTGCCCACCAGTGGGGGACATGAGGGGCCGAATAGCATCCTTCTGTTCTGTGACAATTCTCTGAAGAAATATTTATTTCTCTGCCTGAGACATTTGGATGCAAGTCACTTTCTTTAAATTAACAGTTCTTGTAGATAACAGGAAGTGACTGATGACTCAAGAATGAGATGAAAAATCTTCCAGGTTCACCATTGATGTGTGTGCATTAAACAGTCAATAGGTTAAATGTTTCTTATTTCTCAAACGTACTGGTTGATGAGGTATCACCGTGCAAGTATTACCTTGAGCCGCCCTGACAATTACATCAAGATAGTGTGATTAAGAGCATTGTGACTGCTTCAACTCTGAGCAGAAAACCTTCCCTAACCTAATCATTGCACCTGTACTGGATACTTGAACAATCATTAAAATTTTCACAGTTAATTTCCAGAAACATGCTGCTTGTGAATGACTTTTAATTATAATCCAGGGACAAAAATGAAAATGTTTCACAGTGTGTGATCTGCTAGTTATTCAGTGAAGTGAGTATTCTCAGTAAATACTCCAGGTGATTGAACAGTTGATGAAGAACTGTCAGTATAACCTAATGTTTTGTACAAAGAAATTAAAGGGGCAAAGCATTCAATTGAAAGTGTTTGTCATATATTTGTAACACTTTCCAGTTCTGCTTACCAAGTCACAGATAAGGTACTGTTGCTTTGAAAGGCACAGACGTGAAGGATAACAAGAAAGATTATTAGTAACAGAGGAAGGAAGAGGAACAGTTGGACTGTTTTACTTTTGAAATGAAGAGACTTTGAGGTCCTGATGTATTCTGCAAATGACTTCAACAGTCTGCTCAGGGAATCATCCAACAGGATGCTCCCTAAGCCCCCAGCCCACCCATCATCTTTTCTCACATGAAAAGATGTTTTTCTGCATAAACCTTTGCATGGTGTGTCGCAGTCCAATTGAATGGATTCCACAGCAATGTGGCCACACTAAAGACTTAACGTAGCTCGTGGTGAGAAGGACCCTCCCTATCAGATCCTTCCTGCATGCCCAAAAAATGTCCATAATTTATTTTACTCATTCATGGGATGTGGGCGTTGCAGGCTAGGCGAGCATTTGTTGCCTAACCCTTTCCGCTGAACCATTTCAGAAAGCAGTTAAGAGTCAACCAAGTTGTTGTGGATCTGGAGTCACATGTAGACCAGACCAGGTAAGGATAGCGAATTTAAATTCCCAGTGAATTTAAATATTCAAAGCCAACTTAACGGCAAATCTTCCGGGGCTGCACAATTTGCGTACCTGCCAGCATAACGTGGCACCAGAGGGACTCACTACTGCTCTCCACAAAGGAAGATCACACATAATGATCACGTCGGGGGGCTTGGAGGTCATTGCAGCCCCTGGGCAGACGGTGACATGGCAGGGTACTGCCAACCTGGCACTGCAAAGGACAGGACCTGAAGTGGGCAGGGCTTATAGTTAGACCCATTAGAAGGGCCCAATGCTCGGATGCCAGTGATCCTTGCTGGGAGGGAGTGTGCTGATGACAGCAATCCTTGCAGGGGGGATTAATGCCAGCAACCCTTGGCAGGGTTGATGCCAGTGATCATTGATGGAGGAGAGGGTCCCGATGTCCGTGGGGCGGGGTGGAGCCTGTCACTTTACTTTGAGATCGGGGTGTCTTCTCTGAGGAGCTGGATCTTTAGGCCCTGCACCTCTCAATGCTGCTGCAAACCGCACCCCTCCAAAAAAATGACTAAGTGGGGATGGATTGCAACTTGGATCGCCACAGTCTGTCTGGCCGGAATCGCACCGCTTTTCCCACAGGAGATGACACTTTCTGGGAGCACTGTGCCCTTTTTCACACAAGAAGTATAGATTGTGGAATAAGTTGTCAGTAAAGTGAGCAGTTCAAAGTAGAGGCAATTCTTTTGGGAGGTATCCATCTCCCACTGTAACCTCAGTGAAGAGTGACAGAAATCCTGGGGTAATAGTAGTTTACACTCTGCAAGGACTTCTGTCCACCAATGCCACCCGTAGGAGGAGACTCTTCCCACGAGCACACTCAGCTTTCACGTCACTTGATCCTTGCAAGCTATTGCCCCCAACAACAGTTGAATTGTTGAGGTGAGCAGATGCTACGATAGAACTCAATAGATTAATGTCAGCCCATTCTGGGCCCAGATTTCACTCTTCTTGCAAAATGGTTCCTTGCAAAATCATGTTTGCGACTTTGATGGCATAAACAGGGCTTTGTTAAATTCCACTCCCAGGTCCAAAAGTTGCAAAACCTCATCCCACAAAAAGCCACCCGGATATGCCCTGTTCATTGGACTCAAGTACATAAATAAACTGGATGCTGAATGGGTCTCTGAAGAGAGAGGTTGATTGAGTGATACATTGAGAACTCTGGTTGGTGGGATTATTCCATCAATAGAAATAATATTTGATTGGCTTGATACATTTACCAGTTGCTGAACATTTGAAAGTGGTGTGATTATAATTGACTGACACTTTATTCTTATCATTTGTAATTCTATGGATTTGCAATCACTTCCAGGTATCCATCATTACCCAAACATCTAACACATAAACAGTGAGAAAGAGTGGAGATTATGAAAGAGAGGTTCAAACAAAAAAGTTCAGAATTTCTTTCAATAATTACCTTTACTCCTGAAAATCCTGGCACTCCTGGCGGACCTCTCATGCCCTGGGATCCTGGGATACCTGTATTACCTGGGATGCCTTGAATACCCTGAGCCCCTGGAGGACCTTTTATGCCTGGTTCACCCTAATTAAAAATAAACACAGTTAGTACTGGTGTAATATTTAAGGTTTTTTGTTCAAATTTGACCTGCTTTGGATTTTGGTTTTAATTCAATTTGGCTCAGAATTGTACAAGAACAGATAGTAAGAAGCTATGCTTGGTAGTGAATACACCGTACAGCCCTGTTGGCTTTAGCTATTGTCTCATATTAAGGTTCATGATAAATTTACAATAAAACACATAGATCTAATGCTTCGGCACTGACTTTAATTATATTCTGTTAAGTGTATGAGTGTTTACTTTGGAACATAGGCCTCGATGATTACTTTCTCAAAATGACTCAAAGAGATTCACTCAGTGAGCAGCGTGTTGTGCCACATTCCCAATTGGTGTTACTGCTACGAGATGGGAAGATTCCAGAATGGAACCCTGGCTGGATTTTCCTTGGGCTGGATCCTCTGTTTCGCCAGCAGCGCGCTTATGCCCGCGGATTTCCCAACGGCATGGATATGCCCAAAATAGGAAACTCCATTGGCTGGCAGGCAGGACGGAGAATCCCGCTGCCGGGCGGGCGCACCAACCAGAAAATGGGTGTGGCGGGATGGAGAATCCTGCTGCGGGGGGGGGGGGGGCGCTAACCAGAAAATGGGTGCGGCGGGATGGAGAAGCCCGTCTCATAACTATTATTAGAACATAGAACATAGAACAGTACAGCACAGAACAGGCCCTTCGGCCCTCGATGTTGTGCCGAGCAATGCTCACCCTACTTAACCCACGTAACCCGTATACCCGTAACCCAACAATCCCCCCATTAACCTTACACTACGGGCAATTTAGCATGGCCAATCCACCTAACCCGCACATCTTTGGACTGTGGGAGGAAACCGGAGCACCCGGAGGAAACCCACGCACACACGGGGAGGACGTGCAGACTCCACACAGACAGTGACCCAGCCGGGAATCGAACCTGGGACCCTGGAGCTGTGAAGCTGTAAAACAAAATTATTGTTTTAGAAACGTCGCAGGATGGCCAATCAGTTTTTAACAACAAGAAAAAAATTAAACATGAAAAACGTGATTAAAATACAATACTCCATTACTTCCCCCTTAGTCCCATAACTATGTACAGTTTTCAATAATAACATCCCACGCCGAACCAAATGACCGATGCTACCCAACTGATCTTCTATGAATTTCTCTCACAATCCCTCCAGATAATTGTCAAATGAGGGTTCCCAAACTCTACTCCCAAAAGGATAGGCTTTAAAATCTTCTTTCAAATAATGCTTTCCATCAGTTGTTTGCATTAAGAATCCGCTCCAGGATTTCCAACTATCCTTTCAAACCAAGTATCCACTCCATTTTCTAACAAGGAACCCAGGTTTCCACCAGGTTTTTCACCTCTCCTTTCAGGTTTCCTTTGTCTTAAATTATTTCACACCAACTCTGAGATCCAGCAACCGATTTTCACAACTATTTCAATTAATGTCTCACAGACTATGGTAAATTCTCGTAAACCTTAGAACAATGGCAGATATGTTTTTGGACTCTCATGAGACAACTTTCTTTTGGTTTTATCTGGAGCTTTACTGAACAGTACTCTGTTCTAGTTACAATTCTTCTTTGTTCCTTTAACTTCAGACTTTGTGGAAACTTCTGTTCATTTTTCTAGTTTCCTTAACTGACTGTTCGTTAAGCTTCTTGCACTTGTTTTCCTAACCATTACTCTATTGTAGGACCTTTCTTCTAGCAAAGCCGAGAGATGTTCCTTCACTTGCCTTCTAAAACCCACTGCTGTGAATTCAACTAAAAATTACATTCAAAAAGCCTTCTTGTTCTAAAAAGGAGCCCTTGTTTGCTCAGCAACAACTTCTATTTCTCCCAGCATGTTTAGCTTGCATGCTGTAACCTTCTCTAAGCACAATAGAAGCAAACCCTGTTTTCCTGTGTAATGCAGCGACTGACAATCAAACATTGAAGTCATTCTGTGTTGGCAAAGTCCCACAATGGCAATGAAATGAATGGCTGCTAATTTATTATATGCAATTTGTTGAGTGTTTGGAAATTTGTAGTGGCCTCATGAATCAGGTTTTAAGCAGTTAACCTCCTATTATCTCCAATAATAATGCAGCACGTTTGGCACAATGGTTAGCACTGCTACCTCACAGCACCAGGGAATTCAATTCCAGCCTTGGATGACTGTCTGTGTGGCGTTTGCACGTTCTCCCCATGTCTGCGTGGGTTTCCTCCAGGTGCTCCGGTTTCCTCCCACTGTCCAAAGATGTGCAGGTTAGGTGGATCAGCTATGATCAATGCACAGGGTTACAGTGATAAGGTGGGGGAGTGGGCCTAGGTAGAGTGCACTTTTAGGGGTTCTGTGCAAGCTCGAGGGTCCAAATGGCCCCTTTCTGTACTGTAGGGATTCTATGGAGCTAACCTTTCCATCTGATGCCATTTAGAATAAATCCCTTCAGAAACTGTTGTTGGTGGGCAGAATTCCTTGGTGGGAATTATGTGTGATATACATGATCTGAAAGTGGTATCCTTTGAACTACTGATCTTTAAACTCAAGGAGAAACTTGCGATATAACAAGATGGTATGTTATGTTTTTGACGGGTCATGCACAAATCAAACACATGCTGTGATGAAGCAACCTACATACCTTAGGCCCAGGAGATCCAGATTGACCAATTGGGCCTCTGAAACCAATGCCAGGCTCTCCCTGGAAACAAAATGGAGCCATTATAATGTGCACCCGATAATTATGATGTGAATCATTTTTTTCCAATTCATTGTAGACATAGGATGTGATTTAACCAGAAAAGAAATGTGTTTTCGGTTCTGGGCATCTTTATTTTGGGGTATTTCTTGCCGGTTGCAATGCTATTCAATGGCATTTTGCCTTTTTTATCGCCTCGGAGAATTTCTCTCTGCTGAGACCGCACTAAGGAGTCATTTCCTGCTGGCGAGCTACCTCCCCCCCCCCCCCAAAATCCACTTCCTTTCCAGCGGAAGACTTAATAGACAGGAAAACCAAACCCATTGCAGCGACCAGTAGATGGTACTTTCTGCATTTGTTAATGGTGGGCTTGACCTGGCTGTAATTGATGCTAAGCCAACGGTATTGGATAGAAATTCTATTAAATATAGGAGCCTGGTTCATGTTCCATCAGTTACAATCCCCACTTTTGATCAGCACAAAAAAAACAAGAAAAGTATAGATTAAACTAAAAACTATTCATGTAAATTCTAATCTTACCTTTTGACCTTTTTCACCAGTTTCCCCTTTGCCACCCTGAAATAAAATTAAATGGTTATTACAGATTCATGACACAAAGAATGAATCAGAGAAAGATTGATTAACCTTGTGATCAACAGAGGTTTTTGATCGCTTTATTGATTGTTTATATAATGTATTTACTCCAAACAAGCTGGTACAATATCCATAATTATTCATATTAATGTGATGAATTAACATTCATACCTTGAGGCAGAGATTCAAAATCGATTTGGTAAAGATAATTCATACCTGGTTTCCTGCTGTTCCAGGTTCTCCCTGCAAATAAAGGATATATTTTTGACTATCTTTGTGATGGGACATCAGACAATAGATAAAAATTCAAATATTGCTTAATTAACATAAAATAATGAATTTAAGTCAATAATCAGCTTGACTTTCCTGAATGAAGTAAGAAATGCATCCAATGGGGTTTAACTACTGTTATTCAAATGTACTCAGAGTTCCTTGGCAACAAAAGAATGTTTAAGTTGTTCATGCTCAAGGTGAGTTCAAACTGAACCCAATAATTGAGGAGGTGGCGAAGGATAGAAGATGAACATAATTTATTTTAATGTTTAATCTATGAAACATTCGTGAGATTTGCTCCAGCTTTCAGCTAATGGAAGACATTTCTGAGGCTTGTGTCAACAAACAATCAGCTTGGGTGGCACATTGGCATTGCGGTTAGCACTGCTGCCTCACAGCCCCAGGGACCTAGGTTCCATTGCAGTCTTAGGTGACTGTGTGGAGTCTGCACATTCTCCCAGTGTCTGCGAGGGTTTCCTGCGGGTGCTCCGGTCCCTCCCACAGTCCAAAGCTGTGCAGGTAAGGTGAATTGGTCATGCTAAATTGACCCTTAGTGTCCCAAGGTGGACAGGTTAGGTGGATTGGCCATGGTATATGCATGGGGTTACAGGGGTAGGGCAGGGGAGTGGGCCTAGGTAGAGTGCTCTCTCGGAGAGTCAGCACAGACCTGATGGGCCGAATGGCCTCTTTCTGCACTGTAGGGATTCTATGGATTCTATGAGTAGTTAGCTTGGCAAGAGCTGTATAGAAGCTGTGTAAGCAGACTGGGAAAAAGCAATGTAATGTATGTCCAATGCCAAGACAAGGTGCTGAAGACCGTCGTTAGGTCTTTAAAGAAAATTGGAGAACCCGCAAGCCAAAAGCTAATTGAAGGATCCCAATGTCATTTGTATCTTTAGGAATATATGTAATATAAACCATAAAATAACCATAGAACCATAGAATTCCTGCAGTACAGAAGGAGGCCATTTGGCCATTGAGTCTGCACCAACCCTCTGAAAAAGCATCCTACCTTTTCACTCCCCCACCCTATTCCCGTAACCCTATAACCCCATCTAACCTGCACATCTTTGGACACTATGGGGCAATTTAACATCACCAATCCACCTAACCTGCACATCATAAAGGAGAATTCAAGTTAATTCCGTAGGGCTGCGGCATATCTTTTGGGTTGGACCCTAGGATAAAAGAATCAAGCTTCATGATTTTGCAACTAAAATCTTGGGGGGGCAGTAAATGTAGAACTGAATTTAAAGCATATGGGAGGGATTCTCTCCACCCACGCCGGGCCGGAGAATCGGGCGTGACTCACTCGACGCTGCCCCGATGCTGCTCCACCGATTCTCCAGAGAGCGGAGATTAGCACTGGTGCAGTCGGCGTGGCGGTGGTCAGGGGCCGTTCTACGCGCCCCCCCCCGGCGATTCTCCGCCCAGGATGGGCCGAGCGGCCGCACAGAAAATCCGAGTCCCGCCAGCACCGTCCACATGTGGTCTTACCCGGCGTGACCTCGGTGTGCATGCATTGGGGGTGGCCTGGTTTGGGGGGGGGGGGGGGGGGGTCTGGCCCGGGCTGGGGGCTCTTTTGCTCCGTGCCGGCCCCAGTAGCCCTACGCCATGTTGCGTCGGGGCTGGTGAGGAAAGGGAGCCACTCGCAGTGCGCATGCACAGACCTGCGCCGCCCATTTGACGCTGGCATCGGCAGCTGGAGCGGCGTGGGTCGCTCCAGTGCTGTGCTGGCTTCGAATAGAACATAATCCTGGGTCTCTGGATTACTAGTTCAGTGAAAATACCACTGTGCCACCACCTCCTCGCATTTGCTATTTGTGGGTATATTAGTGACCATGGTCTCTACAACAGGAACTGCATTTTGAAAATACATTACTGTGAGGTGCTTTGGGTCATCCTGAAGTGAGGAAAGGTACTATTGTGTAGAAATGACATCATATAACAGCATCCCGAGAAATTTAATAAAGGTTACTTTGGTTTGGTGAAATAAGGTCATATCTTACAGACTTACAACAGCAATTTGCATTTATACCCTGCTCCTCTTGTGCAGAAGGTCATTTTGGAGTTCCCACGGGCGGGACGTCCTGTGCTCTCATCTTGTTAAGTCTACCTCCAGTGTATTATCGCCGCCGGCAGACTTAACCCTTTTTTCAAGCCGGTTGGCTCACGCCCAACTTTTCTAAGGCGGGGGGGGGGGGGGGGGGGGGGGGGGGGGGGGGGGGGGGGGGGGGGGGTGGGGGGGGGGGGAGCAGTATGCTCTCCCTGCCACCCCAGCCCCATAAAATCCAGCCCATAGTGCAGGTGAGGACATGGTTGCAACCTTTTGGCTGAGTTGAATCTTGTGAAGGGTATTGGGGGAATCCAGCTAGCAGGATGTTAGAGATTTAGATTTAGAACAGTACAGCACAGAACAGGCCCTTCGGCCCTCGATGTTGTGCCGAGCAATGATCACCCTACTCAAACTCACATATCCACCCTATACCCGTAACCCAACAACTCCCCCTTAACCTTACTTTTTAGAACACTATGGGCAATTTAGCCTGGCCAATCCACCTAACCCGCACATCTTTGGACTGTGGGAGGAAAACGGAGCACCCGGAGGAAACCCACGCACACACGGTGACCCAGCCGGGAACCGAACCTGGGTCCCTGGAGCTGTGAAGCATTGATGCTAACCACTATGCTACCGTGCTGCCTCACTATGTTAAATTTTGATGTGACGAAGGCAGCAGAAGGGTAGAGATAGCAGCAAAATTATGGGAAATGTTGCACAAGTGGAAGAAAATAATTCCAGAAATAGACCTGTTGTGGGGGAGGCAGCTGAGTCCATCGGATTACGGTTCTGCACCCCTAAACTCAGCCTGTGACAGCGCTTGGGGAGGTTGATGGAATTAGAACCAGATCCTCAATGCTGCTGACAGCAACTGAAGGGAATGGGCTAAGCTTTCCCCACACTCCACTGCAAGAAACTTTGAAAGTATGGCCACACACAGTACTTTCACCCTGGGAAGAAGCATTGGTTTGTACGGCTGCAATGTTATATCATGTTATAATGTATCAATTACATTAGCATATCCCTGTGGTGAAGATCGCATGCCTGATTTTTCCATCCATTCATTTAAATGAAGGAAAGATTTGGGGTGATCATTACCAGCGAGTAATTCTCCTGATTGGACTCTCCTCTGCTCACTTTGCCAACACACACACAATAGCAAACATTTTGACTGTATTGTTTTCTAAAAATATCTGCATTATTACAATTTCCGATATGTGTATCTAAAATATGGTAATGAACACAGCGTTTAGTGGATCTCCTCTTATTACTTACTGGGCTAGGGTAACTATATGACACCTGAAATCAGACAGATAATTTCACACAAATGGGCCAATTCCCTTTGAAAGGGAGCCAGTCAAGGGCGCACTACTTTACAGCTGGTGAAACAATCGTATTTCAAATGATGTGTTGTTAAAGAGTAGAAGAGAAGCAGAGTCACAGATCAGCCATAATTTAAATGAATGGTGGAAGTGGCTTTATGGGAGCAGAATGGTCTACTCAATTTCCTACAATACAGAAAGTCGGAAATACTGGGTCTGAACCTCCGTGAAGTGGCAACCAGATTACTCCTAAATTATTACCTGGAAACTCAGCCACTCCTTTCCTCATCTGATATCTGACTCAGATCGGATCAGAACTGTCTAGTCCAGTGTGGCATGTTTCTGAGGGGTAGTGGGGAGCAGGGAGGGAGGTTTCAATCATGGGGGGTGGGGGTTGCGGTAAGTGAGGGGGGTTTGGCTGGTTTAGGTATAGATCGGTTGGTTGGTTGATGGCGGTTCTGCTGGTTGGAGGGATGCATCGGTTAGTTGGGGGATCGGGTGGTCAGTGGGGAGGTGGGCATCAGGTGGTTAGTGGGGGGGGGGTGGATATCAGGTGCTTGGGGAGGGATGGCTGTTCGGTCTGTCGGAAGATCAGGTGATCAGTGGGGGAGGGGGAGGGTGGTCAGGGGGAGTCAGATGATCCATGAGGGAGAGGGTTGGGTGTTCAGGGGATTGGGTATTGGGGGGGGGGGATTGTGTGGTCAGTGCGGGTGTGGCAGCCATGTGGTCAATGGTTAGTGGGGAGACAAGGATCAGGTGGTCAGTGAGGGTGTGAGGGGTTGTGTGGTCAGTAGGGGGGTAGGTGGTCAGGAGGGTTGGTCAGTGCGTGAGTGGTCATTGGGAGACATGCTGATCACAAGGGGGGGGGCGTCCTATGAGGATGTCAGGGGATGTGTGGAGATCCGTGGAGGGTTGTGTAGGGGACAGTACTATAGTTTCCCAGGATTTAGGAATGGTTTTAATTATTCTACTTATCCTGGGTAACTACTCTGGTAAGACAGTTCGGACCATCTGAAATTTGTTATTTATATCATACATTCGGATGGATTCAATTGCAGCGAAACTGTTGAACTTTCTGGCCGATTTCCATGCAAACCTTACCTAGCAATTTCTGGCGGGGTGTGGGGAGTGTGGGAGGTGGTTCTCCTGGGCATCTTTGGGGTACCCCCCCCCCCCCCCCCCCCCCCCCAACACAGATAAAATGTCCTGGAGCTCGGAAGTTCTGGCATGAATTATGAATGTTCGGGTGAATGTGTAAACAACTGGCTTAAGAGACAAATAGACACCAAGAAAGCATGCTTGACAATGAGAAAACAAGTCAATCTCTGTCGCAGACACAGAAGTCTGATACCTGAACCAAGCAGATCTGCCATAGAACATCGATGACTGTATTGGTGCCACTTCATGCTCTCATCTGGACCTGGACAAATTAATCAGTTTTGCTTCCAATTTACACCCCTCTCTCATCTTCACATGGTCCATCTCCCACACTTAACTTCCCCTCCTTGACCTTTCTGCCTCCATTTCTGGTGATAGACTGACCATCAATATTCATTACAAACCCACCGACTCCCACAGCTACCTTGACTATAGCTGCTCACACCCTGCTCCCTGTTAGGACTCTATACCATTCTCCCGGTTTCTCCACCTCCGTCGCATGTGTTCTGATTATGTCACTTTCAAAACTGGTCCTTCTGACATGTCTGCATTTATCCCTAACCGAGGTTTCACCCAGCTGTGGTTAACAGGGCACTTAACCGGGTTCAACCCATTTGCCGGACCTCTGCCCTCACTCTTTTCCCTCTCTCCCAGAACCATGATAGGGTCTCTCTTGTCCTCTATTTTCACCCCACCAGCCTCCGCATTAAAAGGAACATCCCCAACTCCCCATCCCCTTCTCAGGGCACTTTCCCAAGCAATCGCAGAAGATGCAACACCTGCCCCTTTACCCTCTCACCGCTCAAGGTCCAAACACTCCTTTCAGGTTAAGCAGTGTTTCACTTGTACCTCCTTCAATGTGGTCTGCTGTATTCGCTGCTCCCAATGTGGTCTCCTCTACACTGGGGAGACTTAACGCAGACTGGGTGACCGCTATGCGGAACGCCTTCACTCAGTCCGTAAACATGACCCCAACCTTAGTGTCACTTGCCATTTTAACTCAACACTTCGCTCTCATGCCCGCATGTGCACTCTTGGCCTGCTGAAATGCTCCAGTGAAGCCCAACGCAAGCTGGAGGAACAGCACCTCATCTTCTGGGTGGGCATGTTGCAGCCCTCGGGACTGAACGTTGGATTCGGCAATGTTAGATTTTGACCTTTCGCTCCCATCGTCAAACCCGCCTTTTCTTCTCTTTTAAAAAAATATTCCACGTATGTATTGTCTCAATGCAAAGCATCCCTCCCCCTCACGCAGCAGGCCATCTGGTCCTTGTTCTTAAAGTTTCTACTCTTTGTTTCATTTTCTACATTCTCCCTCCCATCCAGTCTGACAAAGGGTCCACACTCCAGGCGTTAACTCTGTATCTTTCCTGATAGATTCTGGCGGAGGTGAAGAGTTCTCCCAGCTTCCTCGGTTCCTGTTTCAGATTCCAGTATCCGCAGTATTTTGCTTATTTCATTATAGCAACACAACGTTGTTGGCTGGGCAGGCAACCTGACTCACTGTTGAAACTGGTGTGTGAAATTGTCACCTCAGGATCAGGATTCTTCCCACTCAGCTCCAGGTAACTGCAAATGTCTAACAGATGAAGATGATTCTGATTGGACCGGGTAACGGAATTTTGAATGATAAAATGTTTACCTTATGACCTTTCCGTGACGACAATTCCAATGCGGGAGCAGCAATCTTCATGACCTTATCCTGCTAAATGAAGCAAGGATCCACAGTTCAGGTAGCAAAAGCATCTGAGATATGATTGAGTACATTTTCTTTCATTGGAAGCAATTTACCTTCTCTCTTTTCAACTTTCTGATATTGAGATGAGACTCCTGAGGAAAGAGTTAACAAAATAAATCTATTTTATGGTATTCAATAATAATTAATTGTATAGGCGCCTCAGAAAATAATGCAATTTTATATAAATTGTCCACTCACAGATAAGGAGAAGAGCAATAACATGCAAATGTTAGTCTTTGGGCGCGAAGTAACCACCGCATTGCGCCCGGCACGTATCTGGGCGAGGGGAGTAAATAGTGGGAAAGGCCAAAATCGAGATTCGCGCCAGACGCGAACCAGTTTGCCATCTAATCGTCCCACTCTGGTTGGCGAGTTCCGGATCTCACCCAGATATTGCGAGCATATTATTGAGTCTCATTTGCATTGATTTCCATCTCATTAGCGAGATTGAAATTAATGTAACGGGAGGTTAGGCTTGGTCGGAGGGCTGAAGCGATCCAAGTCAGGGGTCGCTCCTGAGCCAGGGAGGTAAGGGGCTTTTCGTCTGTGAGGCCTTCAAGCCATCTATAAATATTGTGGATACCTATAACAGGGACAACCATAGCTATGGCTTGTCTGTCCTACCAAACACTGCCTGTGTTTGTTGTTTGCTCCTGCTGGTCGTTGCAGGTGCCTGGACGCTGCTGTTGCTGTTTCCTTCCTTTCCTGTAGCTGGAAAGAAGAACTATTTCTTTCCAAGATAGCTGGGTCCTGGAACACCGGGATCAGGGAGGCGTATGGGTCCAGAAGGCAATCTGGTTTGAAACAAGAAAACGCTGTGGAACCTGCTGCGTGACATTATTCCAAATGGGCCACCTGATCATGCCGTTGAAGCAATGCTTTCGCAGATTGCCGATGCATTTGTTGTTGGTGTGGTGAGTGCTGTATGTAACTGGCACATCCCCGCAGGTTAAACACATTGAAAGTCAAGGGTATCCAACTACTACTTGAATGCCTGTGGAATATCTGGATGCCAGGGTTTGGTTCCATTGACATTGGGCCGTGTGGGAGGGGCCTGCACAGCTGTGGCCGGGGTGGGTGTGCAGAGGTTTTCCAGCACAACTGGCTTGGTGGATAGCACTCTGAGAGAAGGCGTGACACGCAAGAGTGGGAGACGCTTGGGTGATTTAAGAATCCCAGGGTGTAAGCCTTAACTGATTTTCGGTCTCTCTCCTTCTCCAATTGCTTACAGATATGACAATACGGCTGCTTATGACTGGTTATGTTGGTTACACAGAGACTTCCCTCGCGCTGCTGGTGGCAGCCGAGGCAGGCAAATGCTGGAGAGGGCGACAGCAGCGCCAACACAGACTGGAGGCAGCACCCCATGTGCAGGCGGCCGCTGCACTCCCTGAAAACCCTACGTTCCATCAAGCTGAGGAGGAACCTAGAGGGGGATGCCAGTGACAGCTCAAGGTCTATAGGCATCGTTGGTCTTTCGAGGAGATGACGGACAGCATGTGCCATAGGAGACTCCGTCTCAACAAAGAGATAGTGCAAGACCTGTGCCATGTCCTCGTGGACCGAACACCCCATGGATGATGATGACACCTGCTCACGGTGGCCATGAAGGTCACTGCAGACTTGAACGTCTACACAACTGGTTCATTCCAGGGCTCGATTGGACTTGTGCAACTTTTCCCAAGCTCCAGCCTACAAGTGCATCCGTGAGGTTACGGATGCCCTGTATGCCCGGGCATCAGACTTTATCAACATTGAGCTGGACCAGGCCCACCAAAATGCCCGACCTGCAGGAATCTCCGCTATCCCCCGAATATCCCAAGTCCACGCATGTCTCCTTGCACACTCCGGGCCATCAGCGAGTGCCCTTCATTAATTGGAAGGGGTACCATTCCCTGAATGTTCAACTCATGTGTGACAACAGTGGTTAGCACTGTTGCTTCACAGCTCCAGGGTCCCACGTTCGATTCCCAGCGGAGTCACTGTCTCTGCGAAGCCTGCACGTCCTCCCCGTGTCCGCGTGGGTTTCCTCCGGGTGCCCCGGTTTCCTCCCACAGTCCAAAGATGTGCGGGTTAGGTGGATTGGCCATGCTAAATTGCCCTTAGTGTCCAAAAAGGTTGGTGGGATTACAGGGATGTGATGCGGGGTGGGCTTAAGTGGGGTGCTCTTTCCAAGGGCCGGTGCAGACTCGATGAGCTGAATGGCCTTCTGCACTGTAAATTCTATGATCTCGCAGGAGGAGCCGGAGGCTGGATGGAAGACTGGCAAAGTCATATTTATAAAATAAACCTCTCTCATGGTTGTTACAAAAGCCATTTTGTTGCAGCTTGGTTTTGAAATTCAAGAATGTGATTTTCTCAGTTGCTGGTTAATTATGGATGAATTACATACAGCACCTTCGCTGTCAAAAATAGACCGTTTCTTACCCCCAATTTCTTCTTTACTTCTCTCATTCCTGCAGCTCCCGGTAGACGCATCTGCGACATAGAATTGTTAACCTGTAAATATTACAAGCTTCAGATAAAAACCTGAGAGGGTTGGCTGGGAGGGTCGTTGTTGTGCGAGGGTGTTGAAGGGAGAGGTTGGGGATTGTTCAATAAGTTTGCTATTAGATGCATTTTGGTTGAGATTAATCAGCCCGACTTGGTGCCACAACGAGACTGTTGAATCTTGCGTGAGGCTTCTTGCAAGGTTCTGCTCACGGGATTCAACCAAACTTCGCGAGATGTCATATTTAAATGAGCCATTAGGTATTGCCCATGTGTGTGGGGGATGATATTGCCCATATGTTGAGGGTTTGGGGGACCCACAAGCTCACTCTCGTCGGGCACCCTTTCAAAATGGCGGCCCAATCTCGGAGTTCAGCTCCCCAGTGCTCAGTGTGGGCTAAACCGTTGAGAAACTCCCCAGGCTCCAAAAAAGTGACGAAGTGTCATTGAATAATGGTGGGGAACTCACCGGCAGAGCTGAACTCAGAGATTGAGCCATGTTAAAGGGCGCCCCGATCTCTAAGTGAGCTTGCATCCCCACCTATGGGAAATGTCATCCCCACACACATGGGCTCTACTCCACATCCCCCAAGTGAGTACGCCCTGCAATGGGGCCCTTGAGGTGGCCCCCTCTTCAGCCCCACCCCCCCCCAAGCCCTCTTCCAGATCCCACTCCCTTCCAGGACCCTCACCCATCAACCCCCAACCTCCCAGAGGCCTCTACTTACATGCCCTGTGCATATCCACCCTTTAAATCCTCCCACCCTCTTTTCATGGACATGGCCCCCCTCAGGGCCTGGCCCTTGGCAGTGCCACCCTGGCACCCAGGCACCCTTGCACTGGCATGCAGGCAGTGCTCTAGCCAGATTGACAGTGCCACCCAGGCACCTTGGCAGTGCAAGGGTGGCAGTGCCAAGGTGCCAGCTGGGTAGTGCCAAGTTGCCCACGTTCCAGGGAGAGAGCTAAGGGGCCATTGTGCACTTACCCTGACCACCCAGAGGCCACACATGGCCTGGGTGACCCCCAGGTGCCATTCCACATTCTTGTGGGCCAGCACTGATTGGCGCCATGCTGCAGCCTCCCTCGGGAAGTCAGTGTATCCCGGGTAGGGAGGCCTTATGTAGGTTTCCGACCTACTTCAGCAAGCGTCATTTGGTCCCGTCCCTTTTGGACGGAGTTCCGAATCCGATGCCTCGCGGGACAAGTGAATCCCACGAGGTGCAGAGGGTGCCGGGAAGCCCGCTTGATGGCTCTCCCAAGCTTCTCCGGCCATGTTGTCCTCTTGCTCGAGCATAATGGGCCAGAGAATTGCGCTCCTAGAAATGTTTTAGTTGAATTTCACCCTTTATTTAAGAAAACTAATTCCTGGTACAGCTTCTGCTGTCAATCACTTTCAACCACCTTCCACACATCCTGGTGTAAATTTCTGGGTAAGTTTAGGGCATCTAGGTAAAGAGGGCAATTTAACGGTTTTGTCGCGGCCGACTAGGTGACGCCAGGAGACCATTGAATCTCGCAAGAGGCTCAAAACGTCTACGAGATTTAATGGAATCTCTCAAGACGTTGTGATCTGGGTCTGGATACTGTGAAAAAAAGGGTCTTGCCCTCCCTGGGAAAGATCCAGATTAGCATGTTTAAGTGAGTCATTAGGCTTATTTCATATGTCTGTGCCATATTCCTCTGCTGCTCGGGAGCTAACGGCCTCGCTTGGGTGACCTCGCCAGGGTGCCGATTAGCATTGATACACTCAAACACAGACTAGGTCTTATGGCACCTGGGGGGGTCTCCCAGACCACTGGAGACTCCCAGGTGGTTGAGCTCTGGGCAGGGTGATACCCTGGCTCTCCTGCTGGCACTCAGGTACCTTGGCACTTCCACCCAGGCAACCTAACAGTGCCACCCTGGCAATGCTAAGGTGCCCAGGTGGCACTGCATGGTTGGCAGGGGCATTGCCAGGCTGGCAGTGCCAAGGTGCCCAGGTACCAGAATGCCCATGCCAGGAATCAGGCCCAGGCTACCTTCCCCATAAGAGGTGGGGTGAGGGGGATTTTGAGGACCCCGGAAGAGGTACGTTGTCCGCAATGTTGGGCGGGAGGGGTCCGGAGACTGTGGTGGAGTGGCTGAGGGGGCTCAAAAGATTGGGGCGGTGAATACTCTTCCTGTATACTCAGCTTGCCAGTGCACAAAGTGATGTAAGAGTTTAGATGAAAGAGCATTCCCTGCGAAGGCCAAAACAGGCAATGTATCGTGAAATAGCAGGGACTTTCTCAGTGCTGCAGGTGCCAAGAAACTCCCGCTAAACCCCTCCAAATCTGGACTTTGTTCTGTTCCGTTAAATAGCGCACTAAGTCTCTCGATGAAAAGCATTACAGTGTCAGAGGAATCCACAGAGGAGTTTGGGTAGCGTATCTCTGACTCTGGAAGGTAGACGTTTTCACATAAGCGCCCTAGATTAACACAGGATGGGACTTCCGTTGGGGCCCAATGCTCAACAGCGGCAAAGATCTGAACGTTTGCCACTATTCCCAACAGCCGAAGTTTTACGGCCTTTGGGATTCTCTATTCCTTCTGGTAGCGCACCCCTCACCGTGGGTTTCCTGGCAGCGTGGAGTGGCTTCAATGGGAAATCCCATTTATAAGTGGCGGGAAGAGAGAATCCCGCGCCAGCGAAACCTGTGGCTGGGGACTGGAGAATCCTGCCATATATAATTTGTTTCATTAAAATAATCTTTGTGGTTTTTCATCACTACAGTTATTGTGCAGAATATTAGACACACACAGAGGAGGCCACTCTGCCCATTGTGCCAGCATCAGCTCTTTGAAACAACTATCCAGTTAATCCCACAGCCCTGCCTTTTCCCATGAGCCCTGCAATTTTTTTTACCTTCGAGTAGTTATTCAATTCCTTTTTGAAAGCTTTTGTCACGAGTGAGATTAAAATGAATGCAAAATGGGCAATGATCAGTTTCTTTCATTTTCTGGTCGAGATCCTGATCATGCCAGCTGAAACGGGCTGGCAGCATCGGAAACTGTTTTGTGCACAGCGCAAATGCCATTTTGGGCTCTCCCGACATAGTGGAATTTGCACTGGGCACAACACTGCCGTAAAAACGCCCCCATGGTTTAGGAGGTGCATGGGATACATAATTACATGCAGGAGCAGGATTTTTAGCCTGCAATCATTTTTGTGATTTCTTATATAAAACTCTCAATTCTACCATCCAAACCAGGATAAGAGCCAACAGGCGAACTTGAAAATGGAATACGATGAGAACACAGATTGACTTACCTGGTCTTCCTTCCATGAATCCATCCTTCGTACCCTCACTAAAATCTTTCCCGAACTCTCTGATGGATTTTGCTCTACCTGTTTGAAAAGAGATACTGTGAGAAAAAAATAATCGCAAAAGGTAATTGTCAAGCTGAACACGTTTGGCACTTTTGATGCACCTATTACTGCTTTAAAGAATGCCCCGCAGTCACTCCAATAGCCTTGCTATGTCTCTGGCTATCTACCTGCTCCAGGTGCATATTACAACCTTCTATTTTACTATGTTAAAGGTGCTATGTAAATGCAAATTGTTGCATTTTGATGTTGCAATCAACATACTTTGTCTAATTAGAGAATGGGAGAAAACCAGTGAATGCGCAGACTAGAATGCAAAATGCAAATACAGCATGCTACTCTGGGTATCATGT
This sequence comes from Scyliorhinus canicula, assembly GCF_902713615.1. Lineage (NCBI taxonomy): Eukaryota > Metazoa > Chordata > Chondrichthyes > Carcharhiniformes > Scyliorhinidae > Scyliorhinus > Scyliorhinus canicula. The sequence goes on from NC_052156.1 coordinate 153,091,237, forward strand.
CTAATAATAATAATCTTTATTAATGTCACAAGTAGGCTTACATTACCACTGCAATGAAGTTACTGTGAAAAGCCCTTAATTGCCACATTCTGGCGCATGTTCGGGTACACGGAGGGAGAATTCAGAATGTCCAATTTACCTAACAAGCACGTCTTTAGGGACTTGTGGGAAGAAACCGGAGCATCCGGAGGAAACCCACGCAGACACAGGGAGAATGTGCAGTGTCCGCACAGTCAGTGAGCCAAGCCGGGAATCAAACCTGGGACCCTAGCTCTGTGAAGCAACAGTGCTAACCACTGTGCTACCGTGCCGCCCAACAAACTGTCAGTGTGGCACAATCAAGAGTTTCGATGAAAAAAAGTTCTGTATTTATTATTTGTTAAAAATGTGCCTTAACTCATTACAACAGCCCCAGTTCCTTGAGAGCAATCTGTTGCTCCAATTCAACATAGGGGTGAAAGAGGAAATGATGCAAGTGCAGTTTAATGGCCCAGCTCATTGGACCTCCAACATTCTGCTGTGTGAACTGGTGAGGTGAGGGTTTACTCCTCTGCCAGTGTAGGAATGTATTGATCTCCTCATCTTCCAGGTACCTTTACATAACAAGGGAGAAAAGAAGTAGAGAGGCAAGTATGCTTACCTCCTTGTGGCCGTCTGGACCACGTTCTCAGCCTGGGAAGCTACATGATATCGAGAGGCTACGGGGTGATTCAAGGGGTTTGACATGTGGGAGAATGGGGAGAACAAATAAAACTAATTAGGCTGGAATTCTCCGGTTGTTGCAATTCACTGTCCCAGCCAGCAGCGGACCCTTATCCACATGTTTCCCAGCGATGTGGGTGGTTTCAATGGGAAATCCCATTGACAAGCGGCAGGAGTAGAGAATCCTGCCACAAGCATACGGCCAGAGAATTCCGGCCAATGTGGGGATAGGGCAAAGTAGCTTAAGAATAGGAAACTTAAGGCATGGTGCTGTAAAAGACATGCAAGAGGTGCAAGAGAGGCCAATAGTTGAGGTTTTTTAGATGTGATTGTGCAGCAGCTTGGAGTCAAGGAACCAGAGGCACTGCTTGTAATGGAAGGACACTTAGCTTCAGCTATGGACAGACTGGCAGCTAACTATTCCAGACTAAAATATTCTCAAAGATTGAGAAGTAAACATGGGAAGAATTATTCATCAAAGATACAATTACAGCCATTGGAAGGAAACTCGAGGAAATGTATTAAGGCAAAAACAAATAATGAATTTGATGCTATATTAGGAGTACATTTTAGACTACTAAATAGTGAGAAAGAAATTGGGGATGATATTTATTGGAAAATTTGAGAGGGTTGTGGTGGTAAACTAATGTAATTACGTGGAAATACTGAGGGAGGGTGGGAAAAGGCACTTGGGAAATAGTGAACCTTTTAGGTAACCTATTTACGTTCCCAGTGAAAATAAATAAAGAGCAACGAGAGTCCGGGATAAAGACTGGAAATGATCTAATTTGAATTGGATGAAAGGATAGCTCAGAATAATTGGTTGGAGGCGTGACAGATCAAACAGTGGATCAGGAGTAGGAGATATTTAAACACAAAAGGGGTAAGATAAAGTTTAAATACAGTGGGACCAAATTACAAGACAAAAGGGTGCAGTATTTGTGACTGGATCCTGTCTCCACCAAGTCCCGGCTGACAGGGAATTCTGCCATTCCTCAAGATGGAGCCGCGGTGGGGAAATCCTAAATTGGAAATTCCTGTGCCCTGACCTTAACCTGAACCTGGCATGCAATTGGTGTGGGTATGCATGTCTCACCCTCATGGCACCGAGGACCCGGGTTCGATCCCGGCCCCGGGTCACTGTCTGTGTGGAGTTTGCACATTCTCCCCGTGTCTGTATGAATCTTACCTCCACAACCCAAAAAGATGTTCAGGGTAGGTGAATTGGCCATTCTAAATTGCCCCCTAATTGGAAAAAAAGAATTGGATACTCTAAATTTATTTTTAAAAATGCATGTCTCACCAACTATTAACATCCTAACCTGGGGGAACTGAGGCCCACTCTGAGGTTCAGGCTATGGCGGATGCCTGCATCTCAAAGGTGAAGAACCTAAAAGGTCTTGGGGATTAGTTAAAATGACTCCCTTTGGTGACAATTAGAATTTTGCATGCAGTTTAAGGATCCTGCTAAAGACAGATCCAGATTTTGTTTTCTTCTCTATTGCATCAGAGGTTAAGAGTTAACAAGGAGGCATAGATTTAGGATTATCATTCAAAGGTTGTCAGAAGAAGGGCGTGGTTCAGAGGGGTGAATTGCGCGAGACGCCCAAATCGGGCTCCAAGTCAGGCATGAGGTTGATTGGGAGCCCCCCAACTCACTCCACCCACCGCTGGACGAGATCCAGATCTGTATATTTAGATGTGCCTAGTGGCTGATTTGAATTCCTGGGCAACGGCTCATATGGCACCTGGGACTTAACAGCCACGCCTGCGAGACCTCGCCAGGGCGCCGATCAGTACTGATCCACGCAAACGTGGACCAGACACAACGGCACCTCGCGGGGTCTCGCAGGGCATTAGAGACCTCCGGGTGGCCAGGGACAGAGCAGGGTGGCACCCTAGCACAACTCCGGCACCCGAGCGCCCAGCACAGCCAGCCTGGAACCTTGGCAATGCCAATCGGGTGCTAGGTTAGCACTGCCAGGGGTCAGGTCCGTGAAGGCCTTGCTAATTGGAAGGGGGAATTTCCCAGGGGCCTAGGTTGGGGGTGAGGGGAGGGGAGATCCAGAAATTGGAGGAGGTCTAGAAATTGGAGGGTTCCAGAAATTGGGGAGGGATCTTACTTTTAAGTCTGCTGGATCGCGCCCAAGATTCTTTTCACAAAATTGCTAGAACATAGAATGCTTAACCACAATAAGTATCTGTGACTGAGACTGTAGCACCTTTTGAAAAAAATTGAAATGCATTTTAAAATGTGGAATATAATAGCAGTAGACTAGCAGGAGTGCTTGTATCAGCACAAATACAATGGGCTGAATAGTCCCCTGTGCTATAATAATTATGCATTTTATTGGGGTTTTTTTTTGCTTATTTGCTTTTTGATCTGAAGGCACTGGCTTGTGTTGAGCTGCAGTTACAAGGGTAATGTACACCCCCACCTGATACCTCAACAAAGTTGCATTTTTCATCTTGAGCTAAGATTTTATCAGTTTGTTTGACTTTGCGAGGAGCTCACAAAGGTTACCAAGCCCGTGCGATTTCTTTGAAGTTTTCAAGAATGGAAGGTTAATCTCCAGGACACTGTGACGAGCAACTCCGGGGATGGGATATTTTAAAAGATATAGGGCAGGATTTTCTGGCCCCATCCCCCTCCGGAATTGTCCGCTGGGTTTTAGCAGTTCCGCTGCATCCCCGGCTATGGGTCCCGCCATGGTGGGAGTCAGAAAATCTCGGCCAATGTTTTTTATTCAGTTCCTTTGAATGCTTTCATTTATTGTCTTGAAAATGTATCAGAGAGGGATTGGAAAGGCTATTTGACTAACAGTCTAATAGGGCGACTAAGAGGCTACGTCCTTTCCAATTGGCTTGGGAAGTCAGTGCATTGCCAGATGGACTTTGGGTGACTGATGGTAAGAGTGTGGGGGCAGAGCAAATGAGACAGGAAGCTGAGTGATGCACCCTCCAGGAATATGCCCCAACCAGAATTGGCTACTCTGGCATCTCAGCCAAGCGCGATTCAATCCTCAACTAATATCTGCTAATTCTTTATGGGGGGGGGGGGGGGGGGGGGCACGTGGGGCAACGGGTAGTGACAAGAAACAGGAGCTTTTGCTGCTTTTTGCTCCTCCATCTCCTGTGGTACTGAGGCCAGCTGCAGTATTACAATCATTCTGGCTGAGGTGGGGAGCAGAAATTGAAACTGGGATCTCCTGGTCTGCCTGACCTAAGAAAATGAAGATTGCATCCAAATTAAGGTATGACTCTGGTGCTGCATATGCCTCATGAGGCCAAGACCACAGCAAGACTCACAGTCCTGAAGAACTGCCATTGTGGGGTACAATGTTTAGGTCTATTTTTCAGCACCACATGACATTTTGCTTTATACGTCTATCCAATGGCCAATTCAGAACTTATACTTCCAAATTTATCAATGTGCTTTGAAAAACCCCCCAAGAGAACTTTTGTTGTAACTCCTTTTTAATTGTATAAAACAATTGGTTTAGCCTCAACTGCAATATAGTGTCCACTTCTGGGCACTACAGTTTAGGAAAGATGTGAAGGGGGTGAATAGAACTTTCCTAAGAATGATTCCAAGGATGCTGAACTTCAATCATGTAGAAAGATCAGAGAAGGTGTAGAAGAGAAGGTTGAGAGGATGTTAGATAACAGTGTTTAAAATCACAAGGGGTCTGGACAGAGTAGAATCTCTTCCCTATTGGTGAAAGTAAGAAGTCTTACATCACCAGGTTAAAGTCCAACAGGTTTGTTTCAAATCACTAGCTTTCGGAGCACTGCTCCTTCCTCAGGTATCTCCACATCATGGCTATTGCCGAAAGATCAAGAACTACAGGACACTGATTTAAGGTGTTGCCTTTTCAGGAAAAATCCTTCCTACACTGTGGTTGATTGAAGTCTGGAATGCACCGCTTACAAGTGTGGTGGAGGCAGATTCAATGATGGTTTTCAAAAGAGAATGGATCATTATCTGAAGAGAAGAATTTGCAGGGCTACAGGGAAAATGCAGGGAAAAGGACACAAGCTGAATAGCTCTTGCAGAGAGCTGGCATAGACACAATGGGCAAAATGGCCACCTTATGTGTTGTAATCATTCTATAATTTTTATAATTGTGCAGCAAAATATAAATTGTCAAGATGCCAAACTGACATCATTCAACACGCCCTTTTTTAAAGTATTAATTGAAAGCTGAGATATGTGTTGCAAAATGTGACGTGTAGATTTTGCACCCGTTTATTATGATTAGGCCGAAAGTCTATTCCCATTAAAAAGCCCCAAGTAATATTTAGGTAATATTTCTATCACTGTAGTCTCCTCCAGCCCACCACCATCTGTGCCCTCCCCCATTTCTCGCATCTTGCACATCTATGATTTTTATCACTCTAAACATTGGTAGTCGTGCCTTCTGCTGCCTCAGCCCTAAAAGATCTGGGCCCGGATTCGCCATTGCAAGTCCATACCCACTACCGCTGCAAGCGAGGACGGTGAATTTGGCACTCAGCCATTTAATGCAAACTTTTCAAACAAACTTAAAGTGTCTGTCTCATGTCCACTAGATCTATTTGATTTAAACAGGAGAATCATAGAATCCCTACAATGCAGAAGGAGGCCTTTTGGCCCACGGAGTCTGCACTGACCCTTTGAAAGGACAATTTACCCATGTCCACGCCCCTGTCCACCCCTCCCTATCCCTATTACCCCATAACCTAATCTGCACATCCCTAAACACTAAGGGGCAAATTATCATGGTCAATCCAACTAACCTGCACATCTTTGGACAGTGGGAGAAAACCCAGTGGGTTCCATTAATCATGTGATCTTCCCTACCAGAATTTCATTCAAAAACTCATTTAGATGATGCTTAACACCCAAATGGTTTAATAAAGTTCACAAGGAGAATTTTTTTGAAGACAAGAATAGTTTATTCATTTCTTTTATTTAACAAGACATATTTTATTTTTATCTTCCAAAACTTAAACACAAACACAAAATGCAACTTAATAAAACATTTCCTTTCCGATGTTAGATCACACTTTAACACAGCTGAAGAAAATACTCTTATAAAACAAGATAATTTATTTATATGGGTTGAAAATACACACTGGCAAATCCAATTTAGAAACTCTTCGAATATTATTACTCTTTTCTGAATTTCTTGGACGCAAATTTGGTTCAGAACCTTTTCTCAGAGGTGAAAACCTTGCTGATATTATGCTGTGCGGTCTGTTCACCGAGAGCTGGATTAAATGAAGTGTGAATATTCAGGAAAGGGAGCTGGACAAATCCATTCATCTTTGATAAACTTCAGTGTGTATCTTTAGTCTGTAATGTTCTTACATTTTTGGGTGAGTTATTGTGTTTGTCGGGAGCTAATTAGCTCAGTTGGCTAGATGACTGGTCCGGAATCAACAGCAACAAGGCAGGGTTCGATCCCTGTGCCAGCTAAGGTAGACTTGGGGGGTCTGCCTCGTGCCCCACCCCAAAGCAAAATCATTGTATAAGCTGTATTGAACAATCCTCAAATAATTGTTGTCTAGATGAGGGATGATGTTGATGAGGAATGACCGATTCATTCTCTATCGTCACTTGTGGGTCATGGACAATGAGGGCTAGTTGCAGTGTAAAGCTCCATCACAACAACTGCCTTCAGTCCAACTCAGCACAACACCTTGTTCTTGCTGTTTTTTCACTTTCAAATTACTGATATCAGAACGAGATTGCTAGTGTCATATCAGAGCAATTCTGAACTGTTGACTTGATCCAGGCGGAACCAGATTGGAACTTTAATGCAATTGACAAAAAAAAAACACAAAGTAGCCATAAGGAAAAAAGTGTTTTAATCAGCAAGTTATAAGCTGAATGCAAAGTCTGAATGGATGTTGGATATAGGCTCAAAACATAGTAGGTTAGATACTGGGAGTGGAAAACATGTCCTTGGGCAAGAACAGGGGAGTGGGACTAATTGGATAGTTCTTTTAAACAGAAGTACAGATACAATGTGCTAAATGGCCTCTTTTCTGTGCTGTATCATTCCATGATTCTCAAGGCTTGAATCCCTTCATAGTAGGTTAGGTTTGACCTAAAATTCCAAATATAAAAGAGTACTGTTTTAAGCCAATGAGCCATCTGACTTAGCCCTCATCCTTAAACATAGGAGCAGAAGTAGGTGACTTGATCAATTCAGATTACAATGGTAGTTTGTTATCCGTGCTAGCTCTAAATATCCTTTAATAAGTGTTTCTCTTTTAAATAGCTCAATTAAATGACCATCTATCGTACTTGTAGCAGCGCATTCCACACGTTCATATCCCTTTTCATGATTTGTTTGCTGGGTTTACTTTTTACTAGTTTAATTCTCATTTTAAAATTATAGCGAAGAAGTTCGTTCTGCACAGACTTGCATCAGTTCTCCAAGGGAAGCAACAGTGTGGGCCAATACCCTACTCAGGTGTACTTCAAATATATCAATGAAGAGGACTGTGCAGGCTGCCCAGGAATTGAAGCAAGTCTGCAAAGCAACATGAGCAAATTTGTCTGCCTTGCCCCTGATTCTGGATTCCCATGGGCAAGGAGTAGTCAGTACATATATACCCTGTTCATTTGTTCGTGTTCTTCAAAAATACTTCACCATCCTGAAGGTCAGCATTCAATTAATCTTTCCGATCCTGTTTTGTGCCTTTAACCTAACCTTTCATATGTGCCCAGATCCTAAATCCCATTGTTCACCTACACCACTAGCCACCACTCCCTAACATTTTTGTTCATTCAATATACACGCAGAAGAATGAATGGACGGAAGAGGCTACCGCCAATTGGATTGTAAAAAAAAATTGAGGTGAATGTGCGTGCCAGGAATTCGTCTTGCTCAGCGGAGTAACTAAAGGGATTCAGTGCGCTCGTACCACATAATTTTCCATCCATTGACACAAGATCACATTAGCACCTGGATCATCATCTGAGCATGTGAACGTGCAATGAATACATTTGCTCTTCAAATTTATAGGACGGCAACATTTCAAACCTAGTCGGTCTGTTGTGTGATAATGCCGGCAGAGTGAAAGGGAAACTCTGTTGGGATTGGATAGCTGAAAGAATGAACAGACATTAACCATGATTTTGCTAGAGGGTTTCTTTTCACTGGGATTAATTAATTTCAAGTCCCATGCAGTTATTCGCACAGCATAATATGGCAGAATAGAGCAAACCTCTTCAACAAGCTATGTATCCGCTGTCAGTGGATACATTTTCAGAAAAGACATCACTTCCACTTCACTTAGTTACACAGTAATGGTGAGGGATGAAATTAACATTTTTAAAAATCCTGGACAAAACCTTGCCCATAACAATACACATTTTTAATAAAAAAGGATCCATTAATCATTCACAATCACCCTTTCTTTTTTAATGCTTAAATATTTGAATCAGGTGGATTATGTTCGACGACACTGTAAAGCAAAAATCTGTTTTTCTTCTTGAGAAATTTCCTTTCTAATGATTAAAAGCTACTTTTTCCCATTTAGGTTGAGGGCAATTACTTTTATTTAATCGTAAAATATTCCATAGCTTCATTGCAACAATTATAGATCAATTAGGAAGCATAACCTACAGCATAAAAACAATATAATTTCTTGATTAATTTTTTTTTCAGATTAATTTGCCAATGTGATGAGGAATAAAACTTGCCTTGAAGTTAAATTGTTATTTAAATATCTAATTGTATCCTGGACGTCTATTTTAATAGTAGCGTTAACCTATTTAATATAGCTGGGTAACACCTCCGAAATGAATTTCATATGAATTAATTAAGCATTCACACATTAATATTCAAACAGCCTAATATTAGTGCATGTATCCTATTCTCAAGTCAACTTTTGCCAACTATTCAGTCAACTGTCTGAATAGACTCTGTTCCAAAGCAGTTTGGGGATTAGCGTACATAAACATTTTTGCTCCTTGGCATTGCAACAAGCCCATTCCTAAAAGACCAATGAATGAATTCACTGCATTTTAAATGGCCATTAGATTAAACAGTGAGTTGCCTCCAGGTGACTCAAACTGCCCTAATTACTGGTTTAGCACAGGGCTAAATCGCTGGCTTTTAAAGCAGACCAAGGCAGGCCAGCAGCACGGTTCAATTCCCGTACCAGGCGCCGGAATGTGGCTTTTCACAGTAACTTCATTTGAAGCCGACTTGTGACAATAAGCGATTTTCATTTCATTTCCATTTAGCAAACCCGTCATTTTCCCTCTTAATCTTCCTATGTATCAGACCCATCTACCATTTCATATTTTTTACCACATTCAATCTACGTTTTTATGTGCCGTAAGCAATAAATCGCTGACATATTACAGCTGTTACAAATCCATATCAGTTTCCTTTTTTTATAAAGAGAAGCCTGTCTATGTAATTATGTGTGAAGAGCTATAGGTTCTCTTTGACGTCCAGATCACTTGTCAAAACATCCCAGCAATTAAAGGTTCGCATTTGAATTGGTAAATGAGCGGAGCAGCTTAATTTCCCAAATCTCTGTCAGAATCTGGATCTGTGTGAGTATGTGAATGATCCTGTGTAAGTGAAGGAAAGAAATTGGTTTAAGGCACTAGAAAGCTTCTGCAGAGAGGCATCTTCTATGTGAAGGCCTGCAGCTGAGCAAGAAATCATTTACACCTCAAATAGTTTAGCAAACCTTGGACAATGTATTTTTTAACCAGGTTGAAACACATACTTATTGAAACAAAGAAGAGGTAAATGATTACGGCAGTCAAGACTTGATATTTGGGTCAGCAACAGTATTATAAATGTTAAAAGCCCATAAATTAAAAGCTACAATAGTTGTAGGACACAACTTACAATTTTCAAGTACATGTGGACAAGTATTTCTCCTGACTACACAATAATACTAAGGTTAACTGCCATCCAGGAAGTCAATTCCATTCCAGTCTACCGCCGCTCCCTGTTACTGCCACCTTTTGGCGTTATTTGCTCATGGAGCTGCCATTATTTCTGCCCACTCCGCATTCTGCCTATTCAGTAAACTCTCCAGTTGGGGCAGAGGAAGTCCCCCGATGGTACTCAAATACTGAAGCTGAATATGGCCCAGCCTCCAGTTCATTCATCCTTTTGGTGGATTCACCTCTGACTCATCACCTGTTTTGGATGAATGATCATAATGGCACTCATTGCGATCTAGTTGCATCTTCCTAAATACAGTCCAGTTAGCCTCCTTCCTGATAACAGTCTGTCCTTTTGTGAAAACCATAAACTCTTCCTCTGTATCCCATTCTTAAAAAATTGGACTCTGTTTTCCTCAAGAAATATGCAATCTGCGTCACTTTGTAAAATCACCCAATTGTTAATATTTAGAATGAAGGGTATTGGAATGGAGAATAATAGGTAACAGCTGGTGACGAGATTCATTCAAAGGACTAAACTTAGTGTTTATTACGCAATTCCCTTTTGGTTCCTGAAACCATTCAGAGTTGTCATTTGGGATTGGAATTGTCCACAGTATCAATGTTACTATCTCAGGTTATGATTAGTACATTGCTTGATCTGAATAGCTCTTACCTTTGATTCATGAAGATCTGTATCAGTGACATTGAAAATGGAATCCAGACTGGGACTATCTGCCTGCAACGCAAGGAATAACTGATCACAGATATTTGCCCAATGCACATGCCTCTGCGGTCCAATCTGATGCCCACGGGAGTTCAGAAGCCAGAGGAAAATCAGTAGGCTATTCAACCCCTCCAGTCTGCAATTAACCAGTCAATTAGAACTCGATTTGTTCACCTAACTCCACAGACTTGAACGCCAATTTAGCAGATGCTGGACATTCACTAAGTTGGGTATAAACCACGTCTATCTTCAATTTGAATTAGACAAGTCTTCCCCCATGTATTTTACAATCAACACACACAAGGGCCTATATGAGTATACTCGCTTGCCCTTTGGGGTCTCATCAGCGTGTACCATATTCCAATAGATCTTGGAGAACATACTCCAAGGGTTACCCAAAGTGGCGATGTACTTGGTCATGGGGATTTCAGGATGTGAGCATCTGGCAAACCTAGAAGAAATCTTGCAGAAATTCTCGAGAGCTGGGGCACACCTGAAGAGGGAACAATGTGTTTTTCGAGAAAATGAACCTCCTTTGGTTATTGGGTGGATGAAAAGAGTTTACATCCAGTAGAGGACAAGGGTAAAGAACAACAAGGAAGCACCAACTCCAAGAAACACCATGGAGTTAAAATCCTTCCTGAGATTAATAAATTATTATGAAAAATTTTACCGAATTTGGCTTCCTTACTGACTCCCTTGCATACCCTCCTACGGTAGTACCAAATAGGGTCTTGAGAGGCACCACAGTTGAAGGCTTTCAATAGCATTAAATGACAATTGCTTTCATCCAACTCATTGGCCCATCTTGACCCTAAGAAAGAGCTCATTTTGACATGTGGTGTTTCCCCTTATGGGGCTGGGGCGGTACTTTCCCACCGTTGGAAAGACAGAACAGAAAGGCCCATGATCTACCCATCCAGGAACCTTTCGGATGTCGAGCAGAGGTATTCTCAAATTGAGAAAGAGCGCTTGGCGATTGTGTTTGGTATGAAAGATTCCACCAATATATCCAGGGTAGGCGTTTCATAATAGTAACCGGCTTTTTAAGGAAGATATGGAAATATCCCTATTGTTTCCACCTAGATACAGTGTTGGGCCCTGTTATTTGCAGTTTATGAATACCTTTTTGAATATCACCCTGGAACCTGGATAGCTAATGCTGATGCGTTGACTCACCTCCTGCTGCCCACAAGCCTGGCTCCTTTACCAGCATTGGAAGAGGTTGTGATGGTAGCCCAACCTCAGCTCTGATATCACGGCATGGCAAGACAGTGCAACCCACGCCAGGAAAATCTCCCTCCCTCATTCTCCCCACGTCAATGATAGTGGCATGGCAGGCCATGGGTGTGAGTGTTTTTGATCCTGGCAAATTCACACTCCAAATGGTTGGAGATACACCACATAAGCTCCACTACCTCCCACGCTACAATTGAGAAATTACGACAGAGTTCCTGCACTCATGGAATAACAGAAGTCCTGGTTTCCCATAACGGCACTGCCTTTCACTGGTAGTGAGCTCCAAAATGTCATGTTATCCAATGGCATCAGACACATCAGAAGAGCCCCTCATCACCAATCATCAAATGGACTGCTGGAACGGGCGGTGCAGACTTTTAAAACTGGCATGAAGAAACAATATAGGGCATCCATAGAGACTAAATTGGCTTGCATTTTATTCAACTGTAGGACCAGTCCTCACAGAACAGGAATTGTCCCATCGGAACTGCTAAACAAACAGCAGTTTTGTACGAGACTAATCCTAACCACACTATTCCCAAACCTGGTGGGGAGGGTGGAGTCCCAACAGGAGGACCAGAAAATAAATTACAACTCTGCAGGAACAGAAATAACATTGGAAACAGTGATCAGGTTTACGTGAGGAACTTTGGAGATTGTCCCAACTGGGTCCCAGGGATCATAATGGAGAAAATGAGGTCACTGTCATACAAAGTAAAGGTCCAAGATAAGGTTGTGAGGAACCACCTGGACCACCTCAGGAGCAGGAAGTCTACCCCGAGCAAACCTCGTTAGCAGCCCTGGCGGTGGCAGCTGTCAGAATCGGGAAATAGCTTGAAGCTGACCCAGCGACCGTCCGTCCGCCTGTCCGGATAACAGGGATACGGATCCTGAGATGGAAGCAGAGGAATCTGGTGCCCCAAGGGAACCTGGGTCCATAACTCTTCGGTACTTCCTCCAGAAACAAAGTATTTCGGCTCACACCACCAGACCTTTTCCCACCCTCGACTGACCTCAGACGGATCGCCAAGTGGTGGAAGGGATTTTCTTGCAGCAGAAGGGACTTTCTCACAGCAGGGATGCTGGGGATGAAATGGACTTAAGAGGGGAGAGATGTTATGTCGGCCACAAAGGACATGGAGGGCTTTGACTAGATCTCCCCGTGGGCCTTGTGGAATATGAACTTCCCTATTGTGGGGCAGGAGCTTGTTTAAAGGGAAACGAGCAGCAAGAGTTTAAAACACGCTGCTTCAACCCAGGCTGATATTCCGTAAATCCCTGGGCTTGGATTGTGTGATGTAAGCCATGGCTTCGGCCTTTTCCACTCCATAAATAAAGGGGTATGGAGTTGGGAGACTGGCCTTGGCAAGATTATTACAATCATCATCTTAGAAAATGCTCAAAAATTAATCTTTTTGGTCCTGTATGAACAACCTTATGCTTGCCCCCAGTAAATTCCATATGACATTGCACATTTTACCGAGATTGTGAGTCTTGATTTCAACACGTGGGAGGAGGAAGAGGCTATTTAGCAACAAGACAGGACATTTACCATTGATGCCTTTTTGCCTTTATGTCTCCTTTCCTTTTGCTTTTCCTGTTTATAAATGCAAAAAAAAAGGAAAACTTTAGTGTTGCACAAAACAAAAAAGGTGAGCATGTTAGGTTACAATTAGATTAGTTATTTGAACCGCATTGTGTACAGATTTTGCAGCCAGAAATTATGCAGCGTTGGTTCTGATTCCCTTCGTAACTCCCAGCAAGGTGAATAGATCTCCATGACAATGACATAAACAGATAAAAACATTTGTTTTCTGGGCATTTTGATGGTATTTCAGGACCGGTACATTATGTCACAGCTTACTTAAGAGAGTGATTGGTTGAGGGTAGTTCAGAGTAGTTCAACATCTGTATAATGGGTAACCGGAGGAATAACAGGATCAATAATGAGGGTCCAGTGAAAAATGAAATGAAATGAAAATCGCTTATTGTCACGAGTAGGCTTCAATGAAGTTACTGTGAAAAGCCCCTAGTCGCCACATTCCGGCACCTGTTCTGGGAGGCTGATACGGGAATTGAACAGTGCTGCTGGCCTGCCTTGGTCTGCTTTAAAAGCCAGCGATTTAGCCCAGTGTGCTAAACCAGCCCCTCTACGCCCCTCAGCCTGCTAATGACATTTTAACTGGAAGGGCTTGAAGTCATTTAAAGGCTTGCAAACTGCCAAAGGGTTGTTTCCTTTGCTTCTGGAGGCTTTCAGTAATCAAATAACTAAATTTAGTGACCAGGCATGGCAAGAAAGGAATAATGCTTAAAATGGACCTATCAGGATAACTCTCAGCCATGTTGATGGCATCCAGCAGATCAAAAAGATAAATGCGGTGAAAAGCACATCTATGCTATATTTGACTCATACAATGGTGGCTGGGGTGGGGGGTGGTGAGTCTGTTTAGCACAGCCTGCCTGAGGTGCTGCTTTTCAACCATTCTACTTCAAAATCCGTAGGATGGTAAACCCAATGGGCTATGTAGCATTGTCGTCATCCTTCCATCTCTCTCAGATGATGGGCGTGTCGCAAATACATGGGATAGTTCCAGATGTTGCACTTTTGCTGGTAGCTGAAGAAACCAATCTGTGAGAGGAAGGTATCACATATGAGGTCATTATCAGGGGTCATTGTGGTTGCTGCGTTTTCAGCATTGCTGTCTTGCCAAGCCACTGTAGACACTTATTGCCATGGTCACACACATACGTAGACATTTGCTTCTGTCATTGGCTAGTGTTTCCCACCTGTGAAAATCAGTGGTTAGGACTTTTATTTCACTCTTGTAAGCACCCTCTTGGCCTTCTTGATCATGATGGGGTAAGATCAATGAAGACGGCCAATTACTTCCTAAATTTTGTGCCAAAAATGAAATCCGCATCACCAACTGTTATGGTATGGTGCTCTAACTCACTTAGTAGTCAAGGATAGCTGGTCAGATCCAAATCCTAAGATATTTCTCATAAGATCATGGCTTGTAACCTCAGTCCTACCTTCTTGCATCTCCCTGATAACCTTTCGCCCTCTTGTTAATCAAGAATCTATCTAGATCTGCCTTAAAAATATTCAAAACTGGAAATCAGGTGGAGTAATTTAGGGGGAGGACATGCATGAGGTGCTCCCACTGGAAAGCTGATTTTTTTTTTTTACCCCCTTTTTCTGGCACCACAAACCATTTATCATTTAGAAATCTCATAATTTAGTGAAATAGAGCGTCTACCTTACGGAGATGCCCAGAAGAGCCAAAAATAAGAAGGATTCAGGCTGAAATCTGTCAAACATTCTGAAACCTTGCATTTTGGTGAGCGAACTGTCAAAGTTTGGTGATAGATCTTAAAAGATTGATTGAGAGGCCTTGGCTCGCATTCGTTTGGCCTTAGAATGCATGAATAAGACCATCAAGCTCATGGAGCCACAATTAAATGCGTTGAGACGGCATTAACAGACCACAGCAATCGGATCACCTCTTTAGAGGCCGATTTTACTTCAGTGGTCAAATGTAATAAGTCATTGAAGACCAAACTCAGAGGCCTGGAAAATAGATTCAGGAGGAAGAACATTTACATTGTGGAGTTGCTGGAGGGGATTGAAAGCCGTAACCCTACTGAATATTTTTTGAATATGTTTTGCAAGATTGTGGGTGAGGGTGCGTTCGCATCCCCTCCAGAGTTAGATTGGGCCCATTGTTCTCTGCGACCGAAGCCTCAATCTGGAAATCCGCTTTGTGCGGTTATCGTACAATTTCATAGCTTCAAGGAAAAGGAACAAGTCGTTGGGCTAGACAGCATTGAAGTATCAAATGGGAGGGCCACTCCATCAGGCTGTACCAAGATCTGAGTGCAGACCTGGCAAAACAAAGAGATGCCTTCAATGGAGTTAAAGCCACTTTGTATAGAAATAGAGTCATATTCAGAATGGCTTACCTGGCTCGCCTTCAGGTGACTGTTGGGGAAAAGGAACGTTTTCTTGATATTCTGGAAGCTGAAGATTCCTCTGGTCGAAAGCTCAAATTGGGCACTTTTTAATCTATGTTTAATGTGTTTTATGGCCCTCTGGATGGACACGCATATTTTATGTTTTTCATGTTTGGGATTTGGGAGTCCTCACAACACCTTTGGTTACATTTGAGGGTTTTCTGCTCTCAGGTCCTTTCTTTCATTACCAGTTTATTGTTTTCTTGCTCTTTTCATTGTTGTTGTTGCACATGATCATTGAACACTAATGTGGCATTGTAAACTAGATAAGGCTTTACTTTTCAGTCGGGAGTCACCCTGCTAACAAAGTGGTTAGCTAACGGAAATGGAGAAAGAGGGTTTACTGCAGCTCTTTACAACAATCTGTGAGAATGAGCTTAAGAGTGTAAAGTTAGATTGTTTTTGTGAACTAGGTTTTTCGGTGGGGTATTGCTTTTTAATTTTTCAATATGGTGTTGTTGAGGTGGGGGAGGGAGGGATTTTAGTGTGAGCTTGCTGACGGTGTTTGTGGGTTCTCCTTTGTCGAGTCATCTGACTTGGCTCAGTGGCCGTCTTGCATGGATTTTTTTTTACCTTTTCAGTGCCTCTTGTTTGGTATTTCTCTTTGGGAATGGCTGACTCCTGATTAAGGGATGGTGGGAAACCCTCAATTCATTTGGTTACCTGGAATGTTCAGGAGCCCAGTAAAATGATCGAGGGCATTTGCCCATCTTAAGAGCCTAAACTCTGATATTGTTTTCTTGCAGTAAGCCCACTTGCGTGTCAACGGCCAGACCAGGTTATGTAAGGGCTGATTTGGGCAGGTTTTTCACTCCAGTTTAAATGGCAAGACCAGGGGAACAACAATTTTAATTAATAAGATTAATTCTCCTCCTCTCAGATTATAGCTGACCCTAATGGTCATTATACTATTATCTGTGGCTCCCTGGTTAACACTCTGGTACTCATGGTTAACGTTTATGCCCCTAACTGGGCTGACACAAATGTTATCAATTCTCTTTTATCTCTCTCCCCAACATGGATTTGCCCCAGCTGATTTCAGAAGGTGGCCTGAACTATGTTTTGGATCCTAAATTGGATCGTTCCAAACCTAAATTTCTTGTTACTCCTATTCTGGAGCTATTGGCAAACAGGGAAAAATGACAGATCCACTTCAAGCTGGTATCCTCTGGTAAGGCAGTGCGTCAATTACAACGCTCCAGGGTACTTTTTATGAGCATGAGGAGAGGGCCAGTTGTCTTCTTGCTTATCACCTCAAATGGAAAGCAGCCTCATGTCAGATCCCAAAGATTCACAATAAGGGCAGCAATCTTGTTTCCACCCCTCTCCAGGTCAACGCAGCTTTTAGATCTTATTACTGCGACCTATATAAGTCAGAAACCCCTGCAGATATATTGACCATGACTGACTTCTTGGGTGGTCTGCACAACCCAACTGTTGAAGTGGGCAAGAGCTGTGAATTAGATTCCCCATTACTCCCGGGCAAGATTTTAAAATGTAACGGGCTGATACAATCTGGTCAGGCCCCTGGTCCTGATGGCTTCCTGGTCGAGGTTTACAAAAATTCTCAGACAAGCTCCTACCCTTAATATTGGAAATGTTTAATGACCCACTGTCTCGGAGTTCATTGCCTCCGACCCTCACTTAAGCCTCTATTTCTTTGCTTCTTAAGGAGCACAAGGACCCAGCTGAGTGTGGTTCACACTGACCCATCTCACTTTTAAACACAGACGTTAAGCTGCTGGCTCAGGTCCTGGTGCTCTGGCTGGAGCTTTGCCGCCTAGTTATAATTCCGTAATATCAAACAGGCTTTGTGAAGGGCCGGTAATTGTCGGCCAATCTACATCACCTTAAAAACGTTATTCTTTCCCCTTCCCCAGCACCCGAGCCTGAGGTTATAGAATCTCTGGATGTTGAAAAAGTGTTTGATCGGGTGGAATGGGAATATCTATTTGAGATTCTTGGGCGATTTGGATTTGGACATAAATTTTCCTCCTGGATTTGTCTGTTGTATAATGTTCCTAACTGCCAGTATTCACATGGACATTATGCACTCAGATACTTCCTCTTCATAGGGGTATCAGACAGGGCTGTCCTCTTTCCCCACTTTTGTTTGCCTTGACAATAAAGTCTGGTTGACAAATTTCAGTTTCCCAATTCTAGCCTCTCATTATTTTCAGATTTGTGACTTTTCCTGTAAAATTTTTCCTTCCTTTCCTTTGGCCCTGCCCTCCTCCTTGCTGAGGAAGGTTTTATCCTTGGCTCAAGCTTGTGAGGGGTCTATCTCAGAACTATATGGCTATATTCTCTGTTCGGATTGCACCCCATTGGATGCGGTGAGGGCGAGATGGGAGAGGGAGCTGGGTTCTGTGCTTACTGATGAGGCTTGGAGGGAGGGCCTCTACATGGTTAACTCCACATCCTCTTGTGCCTGGTTGAGTTTAATCCAGTTCAAAGTGTTACACAGGACGCACTTGGCCAAGGCAAGGATGAGTGGGCTTTTCCCAAACGTGGAGGATAAGTGTGATCCATGTTTTCTCACCCCAGCTAACCACACACATATGTGTTGGTCCTGCCCCAGTTTGCTTCTTCAACACTATATCAGAGGTTTGTCAGATGGTTCTGGACCCATGTCCATTGGTAGCCATATTTGGGATCTCAGATTCACCGGCGTTTCACTCTGGGGTAGGGATGGATGTTGTCGCCCTTGCGTCACAGTGGCCCGGAGGCGAATATTTCTAGCTAGAGGTCTCCCATCCCGCCCAATGTTTCTGGGCAATTTAATGACATTCCTGCACTTAGAAAAAAATTAAATATACCATCAGGGAGTCAGTGGAGAAGTTCTAATTGAGATGGCAACCTTTTATTTCCTTTTTTAAAGATCTAGACACTGTCAGCTTTCAGGGGATTTAGTTACAGTGTTTAGGTTTTAGTTTGCATTTTTTATTGGGGAATTGTTTGTAACTTTTGACTTTGTACCTGTTGGTCGATAAATATACTTTCAAAAATATTTGAAAGCTCTGCTTCCACTGCCCTTTGAGGAAGAGATTCAGAACCCTCTGAGAGAAAAGATTTATCTTCACCTCTGTCTTAAATGAGGGACCTCTTATTTTTAAACAGTGAATCCTAGTTCCAGATTACCTGACAAGAGGATACACCCTGCCCACATCCACTCTCTTCTTACCTTCAGCTTTTTACCAGGTGATGAAACGTTTCCATTCTGGTACAAATGAGCTCCACCCAGATGGTCAGGATCTGCTGTATCTGAATCGGGTTCTTCTACCATCCCTTCCATTTCAGGTAGAGTTTGGCTAGATAGATCATACTTCAGAGAAGAGCCCTGTACCTGTGTAAAAGGGAGAACAAAATGCCATTGGCAGGATGTTATTAAGGGTCTGATTCTACTGGCAAAAGGGTAATTTTGATAATTACTAACAAGGGGGAAAAATTGGGCATTGGAGTGAATATGCAGGAATAATGAGTATTAAAATGAATATACAGAGAAGAATGGGCCTGGATTCTCCGTTTGGAGACTTCTCGCCAGTGGAGAATCACTATTGGTCTCCACTAGCACTAGGAGCAGTGTGCAGGTGCAAGTCTCTTCCCTTTACCATGCTAATGTATGCATGGGGAAGAGCTTGCTGGATTCTGTCAGAATCCTGGTAGCGGGCCACCTTTTTGATCAGGTGGCCTGATACCGAGGTCCAGCGGCAGGTCACCCTCCCCTCCACAATTCAAATCCTATGAACCCCCGCACTGACAACTAGAGGCATCCCCCCATCACAGGAATACCAGTCAACACCCCCCCCCCCCATAGCAAGCATGCATGAGGGTGACCTGACCCCCTCCCCCCTAGCAGACCCTCCCCCATAAGTGGGCCCCATTAGAATCCCCCCCCTCCACCCCGCCCCACCAGTCATCCTGCCTAAAAACTGAAGAGCAGTCCAGGCAGTAGAGTGAAAAATCAGTGCATTTTCACTTACCCTTCCCTAACATCTGCTGCCTTAGACAAAAGTGTTTAAAGCAGCAGCTGTTACAAATGTCAGAGGCTTCCTCCAAAACCAAGTTTACTTCAAGGGCTTCAAGTCCCTTGACAGCCTTCGAAATGAAAATCCTCCATTGAATTTCACACAGCAATACATTGCACGACCCAGTGGTTGACTGTTTTAATGCTCCAGAGACAGGTGCTTGGTGAATTGTTGATCTATCTTTCCTTTCATGCTTGAATGCATCTCAAGTACCCTGCTTTGATGCTGACCACAATGTTTCTTGCTATGATTGACAATTCCTCACCATATCAAAAGCAGCTTATTTTTCACAGCAGAAAGCACTTAGCTGCTTTCGATATGGTAAAGAGCTGTCAATTATGACAAGAGTGGGAAGGGTAGTGCCTTGAGGCTGCCGGCAGGGGATTAGAGCAGTGCAACGGGTTTGCCATTCGACCCTCCATTCTCCCCCCAATTAGGAATCCCGACTCCGCCGTTTCATGGCATTAGAACGAATATGCAGAGAATAATGGGTATTGGAGTGAATATGTAGAGAATAATGATATCGGTGTGAATATAGAGAACAATGGGTATTGGACTGATTACACAGGGAATAATGGGTTTTGGAGAGAATTTACAGAGATTACTGGATATTGAAGAGAAGGATGAGCATTGTGGGAATCAGGATACTAAACAGTGGGACTGCACCTCTCCTCACCCTATTAATAACCATATACCTCAGACAAAACGTATCTGCACTCACTTTTAACTCAGCCACATGTTTTAAATCCTGGATTTTCCTTGTGGTCTTTTCTTTCTTGGAGCTCGAGAGCTGCTGCAGAACTTCCTCCACGCCACTTTGAAGAAGTTTATCGATTAACTTCTTCAAAAGAGACAGCTGCAAAACAGATCAAATTTAATCAATTCATGGCTTCAGGAATCAATAGGCTGGAATATTGACCAGACGTGGAATATAAATAAACTTACACAAGCGCAGATTACATTACACTAAATGCACAAAATGCTGTCACAAAATCTTTGCATTTTGTTTGCACATTCTCCCCGTTTCTGGGTGGGTCTCAACCCCACAACCCAAGGATGTGCAGGTTAGGTGGATTGCCGCCTAAATTGCCCCTTAATTGTAATAATAAAGAAAACAAAAAAAAATGAAAATCTTTGCGTTTTGTTTCGCTTTTTAATTCAAAAATGTATTTTTCACTTTGAAGAAAATAATAAATTCAGTGCCAATAAGGTTTGTACACTGGTCAAGACTAAGATCTGAGATGCAAGGTCCCACCTGAGTGAGTTCTTACAATTGCCGGTTCACCTTTTGCCAGTGGTCTTGCAGAGAGGGGCCGAACGTCTACTCCGATACAGCCACATATAAAACATTATGCTCAGGACATTGTAAAGGCTGGCAAGGTTACATTTATTGCCCATTTGAAATTGCCTTAAGTAGGTGGTAGCCTTCGTCTCCATGAACAGGTGGGTAGCCTTGTGATTTCTCACGAAAGACAGCTGATGAAATAGGGATCAACATTTCTTTTTAAAACTTGGCCGGAATTCTCCGACTGTTGAGATTCACTTTTCCTGCTGGCAGTGCAACCCCAGCCGTGGATTTCCCACCTGAGTGGGATGGCTTCAATGGAAATGCCATTGACAAGTGTAGCATCCCGATCTCCATGACCCCCGAAGTGAAACTGACCCCCAGCCCGAACACACTATGGAAGGGTTCCCGCCACCCCCCCCCCCACACACACACACCCGGGGCACCCCTGCCTGATCGCATGTGCACAAAAAATGCCAGCTTGGCAGTGCGCACCTGGTCACCTTAGCAGTCTTCTCTCTGATGTGTTGCAAACCTTTAATGTGCTTTTTTCACATTCAATTTCACTCCCCTTTAACTTTTGAAAGCCTCTAGGCTTGCTGAGATGCCACTGAGGTCACGCTAGACAATTCTGTTAGAATTCTTTGAGGAGGTAACAAGGAAGTTAGACAAAGGAGATTCAGTGGATGTGATCCATTTGGATTTCCAGAAGGCCTTTCACTGGAGGCTGCTAAATAAGATGAGAGCCCATGGTGTTGGGGGACAAGGTACCGGCATGGATAGAGGATTGGCTGACTGCAAAGAGTGAGGATAAAGGGGTCTTTTTCAGGGTGGCAGCTGGTGGCTAGTGGTGTTCTGCAGTAGTCACGTTGGGACCACAACTATTCACGATATACATTAAGCATCTGGAAGAAGGAACTGAGGGCATTGTTGCAAAGTTTGCAGATGATATAAAGATATGTTGAGGGACAGGTAGTGCTGAGGAAGAGGGGAGGCTGTAGAAGGACTTGGACAGGCTAGGACAGTGGACAAAGAAGGGACAGATGGAATACAATGTGGAAAAGTGTGAGGTTATGCAATTTAGTGGGAAGAATAGAGGCATAGACTATTTTCTAAATGGGGAAAGGGTTTGAAAATCTGAAGTAAAAAGAGACTTAGGAATGCTACGTCTGGATTCCCTTCAGGTTAATATGTAGGTTCAGTTGGCATTTAGGAAGGCAATTGCAATGCCAGCATTAATTTCGAGGGGGCTAGAGCAGGCATGTACTGCTGATGTATAAGGCTCTAGTCAGGGCCCCATATCTAAGGAAGGATGTGCTGACCTTGGAGGGGTTCCTGAGGAGTTTCACAAGAATAATCCCAGGAATGAAGGGCTTGTCATGCGAGGAGGGGTTGAGGACTCTGGGTCTGCACTTGTTGGTGTTCAGAAGGATGACAGGGGATCTCATTGAAACTTGCAGAATACCGAGAGGCCTACATAGAATGGACGTGAAAGATGTTTCCATAAATAGGAGACACTAGACCCCGGGATCACAGCCTCAGACTGAAAGGTCGATCCTTTAAAACGGGGATGAGGAAGAATTTCTTCTGCCAGATGGCGGCAAGTCTGTGGAACGCATTGCCACAAAAAGCTGTGGAGACCAAGTTACTGAGTGTCTTTATGACAGAGATAGATACGTTCTTGATTATTAAGGGGATCGGGGGTTACAGGGAGAAGGCAGGAGAATCGGGATGGGAAACATATCAGCCAAGATTGAATGGCAGAGCAGACACATTGGCCCAAATAGCCTCATTCTGTTCCTATATCTTACAGTCTTATGGTCTAAATGCTTTGAACTACATTGTTTGCATTCAATTCATGGCCCATTACCTTTCACAAGCCTCCTGATTGACAGGTCCAGGCTATCTCAAAGGAGGGATTAGCTTTATTTTATAGCTGTTCATGGTCCATTAACTGTGAAGTGCTTCCGATAAAGGCCATGTGCTCTGAACAGCTTTTTAAAAATAATGGGTCCTTTTCATCCTCTAATGCTGGAACAGCATGCCTGTACTGAGGAATTCAGTCATTAAGGAATTCACAGATTGAAGTCCAAGGGTTCCTCAATGAGGTCCTTCCTGCAGCCACCATTTAATTCTTTGGATAAATGTTATGATGGTGCCAGGCTGGGGGTGGGGGGTGGAGCAGATTGGAGACCTATAAAGCCCCTGGGTGACCAGGCAATGCCACCTGGCACCCTGATGCACTGCCAGGTTGCAACTGTTAGAGGGTTGGGGAAGTGCCAGGTTGGCACTGCCAAGGGGCACAACCTGAAGGAGGCACGGCGTTTGGTGGCCTCATAGCAGAGTGTATCTCTCTTGTGGGGCAGTGGGGAGAAGGATGATGCCTCTGACTGGGGGTGGGATGGGGGTGGTCTGGTCACCCTAATGCCTGCATGGTGTGGGGGAGGGGGGTGACCTGATCATTTAGTGGTGCCGGGGAGGGGGAGTTTGCCCCTCCGTGGTGAAGGGTTGGATGCTCCCCTTGTCTGTGAGGGATCACAATATCCTTGGGGAGGAGGGGGGGGATGGCTCACTTCACTCTGAGATTGGGGTGCCCTTTAAAAAGAGCACAACTTGACCCCCCCCCACAAAAAAAATGACTAAGTGTGTGTGGATTGCATTCAGGATCGCCCCCATCTGCCCGACGGGAATCGCACTGTATTTCACACTGAAGATGGCACTTAGGGTGCGATCTAACTTTTTGAAAAAGGGTCCATTCTGGGGGGGATTAGCAGGGTCGTTCCCGGCATTTTTAGCGCCAGGAACAACACCGCTTTCTATCGGCACTCTTTGTTTCAGTGCTCCAGTGGGGAACCCCTCCACCTCTCCCTCTCCTGAGGCCACACCCAGCGGCATTTCCTGCAACTAATGAGCTCAGCTCAGTGCAGGATGAGATCGGGATGCATTTGTAAATGGCGTCCCAATCTCTCGACCCTCTGACACAACCCCCAGACCCCCCAGTGCCCCAACTCACCTGTAAGGAACCCCCTCCACCCCCCCACACCCCACCTCACACGGGCAGGGAAACTACAGGCCCGATCCTCGGCACAGGAAATATGCCAGCCTGACACCCTGGCACTGCCCCTGCCAGCCTGGAAGTTTAACTCAGGCACGTGGCAGTGCCGAGCTGACACTCAGGTGAGAGTGTCAGGGTGTTTAGTTGGCACTGACACCAGCAATGCCAGGGTGCCTCCCTGCCCAGAGGGCCTCTCAACCTCTGGCAGACCCCGCCCAGGTCCCCACAACTGAGGACCAGTACTGAGTGGCACCCGGCTGAGGTCTCCGCAGGGAGGCTGGTAAATGCCGGGCAGCCGCTTGATCAGGTGCAAGCATGGCTGAGTGGGTTCTTGAACTCACTTAGCTGTACCCGACTGGATCCCGCCCATTGTGCGTAAATGGCGTCGGGAATCCTGGGGGGAGTCACTCCCGGAATCTACTGGCCACATCGCACCCTGGTTCTGGTGGGACATGGCAGGTAGATCGCATCCTTAGTAGTTTTTGGGAGAATTCCGCTCAGACAGTGTTGGAAGCACTCAGCAGGCCGGCAACTTCCGAGGCGAGAAAAATGTTCTGAGTCAAATATGATTTTCTCAGAACCTTTGAGCCCCCTCCCAATGCTGGGTCCTTTGATCAGATAGTTTGACGAGTTAATGAGCGACCTATCTTCTGTTAAAAATAGGCCAAGAGCAAAATCTACTTCACATTCCTCTTCATAAATCTGGGCAATTGAACTTTGATTTTATTCTTAACCTAAGGTTTACTGACTGTCAATGTTTGTGTTCCAACCAGATAATGGATATACCACTGAAATAGTTACGGTAGTTAGAATTAGAATTAGAACAGTACAGCACAGAACAGGCCCTTCGGCCCTCGATGTTGTGCCGAGCAATGATCACCCTACTCAACCCCACGTATCCACCCTATACCCGTAATCCAACAACCCCTCCCCCTAACCTTACTTTTTTTAAGGACACTACGGGCAATTTAGCATGGCCAATCCACCTAACCCGCACATCTTTGGACTGTGGGAGGAAACCGGAGCACCCGGAGGAAACCCACGCACACACGGGGAGGACGTGCAGACTCCGCACAGACAGTGACCCAGCCGGGAACCGAACCTGGGACCCTGGAGCTGTGAAGCATTTATGCTAACCACCATGCTACCGTGCTGCCCAAGTTGTTAAGTATTCTTATTCTGTGATAGTAAACCATCTACATACCTTTATACCATAAATGTCAAAAAGCTTTTCTAAATCCTGTGGAGTGAAAAGAAAGGTTAATGAATAATACTGACAGGGTTAACTGAAGACATGTGGCACTATATAACAGGCAGGTATATGAAGAAATATTTAGCACTAACAGATATTTCTCACCCCTCCCTCACTCCTGCTGCACACCAATTTGAAGCTTTCTCACTGGTCAATTTATCGCTAAAGCAAAGGCGAGCAGAACTGTGATGCCGAGGCCTCTGGTGAATAAATTAATTTGTTGTTTTTTTTAAAGAAGGCTCAGGAACAGGGAGATTGAAGAGTGCATACACAGACAATGGGTGGGATTTAGGTTACAGGGGTCTCGCCCGCTGGCTGGAGAGCTGCCGAGAGCCCTGTGGCAACACTTTTCGGTCAGGCCAGCCACACAAGGACCCTGCAGGTGCTGATCCCGCTGCCAAGAGCTGCCAAGCTATCAGAGGACCACAGCTCTTTGTTGCTCGGAAGTACCACTGGGGAGGTGGTGATTGCAGCTGGTAATACCGAGGGAGTGCCTTTGAATTAAGGAACCCCCCAACCCCCCTCTCCCCCACTCACCGGAAGCCCATCAGCAGCCCTGACAGAGTTTACTGTTCAGGATTCCTGCACAACGATTCTCCTGGCTGCCACTAGATGAATACCTGTGACGGCAGGCCAGAGGTCATTCCCTGGGCATTATGTGGCCATTTCACAGCCTGAGTTAGTGGAGGAGTGTCCCACGAGCTTTTCCGTCATGGACTGAATTGGGGATTAGCTGCGGAGATGGCAGGGTCTCCACCCATTATCCTCTCACCTGTTTCATTGTGTTGTGTTCCCCACCCCCCAGGTTTTGGAGGTGGCAGAATTAGTTACGGAGACTGTTAAAAATGCAGATGTTATCTTGGGCTTGATAAACAGAGGAATAGGATGCAAAAATACGTTATAATGAACACCTTATAAAACACTGGTTAAGGCCTCAGCTACGGTATTGTGTGCAATTCTGGCAAATGTGGAAGGATGTCATGCCTTGAAGAGAGCGAAAAGGAGATTTACCAGAATTATGCCCAGGATAAGGTCATGGGATGCGATTTAGCGGCTGCGTTATCCACTAGCACAAATCGCGAGAGGCCAAAAATGGGACTTGCACCGGTGAGATTTCGTAATGCGATCTTCCTGGGTCCTCCCCGATGATACGACCAACTTCATGTCCAGGAAGGGGGTGCAAACCTGATGTGCCTGAGTTTGAATGTACTTAGTGTGTTTAACGTTGCATCTTCGGCCCTCATTAAATCTTCCCACCCACCTGGCGTGACGTCATGCTGGCATGAACTACTACTGCTTTTTGTAAACGGGACCAGGTACATGGTGCAGTGCCAAAAACTCTGGAGTGGCTGTCCAAGCATTTTCAGTGTAGAGGCATAACAGCAAATCAGATCTCAGAAAGATGCTTCCCGAGTAAGAAAGGTTGCCATTAGGTTTGCCCATCCCTGAAGCAGAAAGCAACAGTGCCCTCTAACATTCCTCAGACTCATGTTCATCCAACTATTCGGTCATGGAGAGTTAACCCTTAGCAATGTCAGCTGCCCCAGTCTCAAAGTCAAGGAATGGAACTAATGGGCTCAAGGTTAAACGCTTGGGTACATGGGATCGTGAGGCACTGGGCTTGCTTGTGTGGGACCCCAATACCTGCCAGTAAGGATCTAAAAGCCCCCAAAGCGGTCAGTGTTGGCTTTTCCTAGCACTGTGTCCCCGTTCCTGTGTCCTTTCTCTGACAACAAAATGGAGAAATAAAAGGCCACATCCAGTTCCCGTGCTTGTGTTGTACCCATTCCACTTGGCGGCACATGTTTGTTGCACCAGAAGAGTTGAACCTGGTACCTGATCCCCTGTCGGGACTGAAGCCACGTCCCCCCATCACACGCAGTTGGCCTTGCCCATTAGGGATGTGTGAGCACATAGACCTCCTGTCAGAACCCCCAAGTGATACCGAGAATAAGGAATGAGAGACCACATGGGAGGCCAAAGGCAGCTCTAACTGGGTGAGGACATAGGCCAGGGCCAGTTATGAAGATGGGAGGGCTCCTAGGCTGTGATGCACAGTAGCAGCCAGAGAAGGTCAGGGGCTGACTGCTTCCTGGTCCAGGGGCCAATAGGTCAGGCTAGGTACTGGTGATATCCAGCTTCGACACCAATCTGACTGTCTTTTTCTCTTGTTCACTCACAGATAACCGAGCAAAATTGGTTATGGAGCCAGTGGAGCTGCTATTCTTCTTATTGCAATACTGGAAGAGCACAGACTCCAGCAGCAACGTGCAGTGTATCCCAGAGTAGATCCAGCAGGAGAGCAGGGGGCCCACTGTGCGGTACCTGTGCCACACGGTTGCCAACTTGCCGTCACTTGTCGGCGGAGGACACCTGCTCCCTGTAGTGTAGGAAGGTCATGGGAGCCCTCATCTTTTACGCAATGGGAACATTCCATAGATCCATGGGTGACCTGTGCGGCATCTCACAGGCATCCACCCATGAGTGCATACACGGGTTCGTGGATATACTAGATACACAGGCTTTGGACTTTATTCATTTTGACCTGGACCAGGCCAACAAG
This sequence comes from Scyliorhinus canicula, assembly GCF_902713615.1. NCBI lineage: Eukaryota > Metazoa > Chordata > Chondrichthyes > Carcharhiniformes > Scyliorhinidae > Scyliorhinus > Scyliorhinus canicula. The sequence continues at coordinate 153,119,010 of NC_052156.1, forward strand.
ACAGGAGGGTTATGGGATTCACCACAGCTGGTCTGTTACAGGTGCAGAAGGTGATCGACTGTACCCATGTCATTCTGTGCATCCATGGCATCAGGGAGACCCCATCATAACCAGGAATGGGCTCCACTCCCTCCATGTGCAGCTGGTTTCTGAGCACCAGATGAGGTTTATGTATGTGTGTGCACGTTCTCCAGGGAGCAATTGCAGATCCAGGGCATCTTCAAAGGTCACCCCAGGCTACAGGAGTAGCTTGAGGGGACAAGTAGCTTGAGGTCTTGGCTGATGACACCAGTGTGGAGACCAGAGACCTAACCCTAACCCTAACCCTAACCCTGTGTTACTTTCGGGTGGCACTGGTATTGCCACGTCACCCTGTTCTGTCCCGTGTCTGAGGTGTGCTGGTCTCAGGAAGGGGGGGTTTCAGATTGGGTGGTCACTCCCAGGGTCTCCTGGGTGGAAAGCACCAGGATGTGCTCCAGTGAATCCACCTCCTTCCAGATGCTCATGGACCATGGGATGGAGGGGCAGCTGGGGTGAGCTTCAGAAGCCTCACTATCATCTGGTGCTGCCAGTCCTGGAGGCCGGTCATTGTCTGAACCATGCAGTTGAAGCCCTGCTGAGCCATGGTTCGGAGTTTTCCCATCATGGATCTGAGCTCTTGCCCCAGGCTTTCCATTGCAGATGACACCATTACAGTGTTGACCTGGGTCACACACATCGTTGGCAACAACTCCTGTGACAGAAGGCTTTGGTACTCCTCCATTAGGCCTCATAGTCTCAGGAGTGTTGCTGACAATCCCTCCTGATATTCCCAGCTCTGCCTTTGCATGTCCAGCAGCTGAAGGACATGTTTCCAGAGGCACAGCACCTGGCTGGGGCACAGCTGCATCCGGGAATCCAGCAGACCTCCAACTCTCTGATTCCTGGGACGCTCCTGCCTCCACCAGATGTGCATCAGAAGCTGTGACCCAGATAGTGACCCAGAAGCCTGCCTGCAATGTTTGCCCACCGAGGTGTGTCTCTGTGATGGTGGATGCTTCGGCTGATAGCTGTGTTGCTTCATCCTTGCCCTCCTCCGAGGTCTCCTCTGTGGTGATGCCAAGGCTGGGAGATGGGACACTGCTGGTTGATGGGCCAGGCTCTTCGGCTGATGTTCCTTCAAGGCAAGGGACATGGTCTTTGTACATGGCTTGGTCAAGGGTTTGGACTACACAGAACTCACTTGAGACTAGTCATCTGGGTGAAGGTGCAGTGGCTCCTCTTTTCCCTTGCAGGCCAAACTCGCTTTCAGCACATACCCATTCCTGCTCCTCCCATGTGAGCTCCATGGCTCTCTTCACACATGGAGTCAGGATCATAAGCTCAGGCATCCCATGGCCCATTTTCTCTCGTTCGCGGAGGTTGTGGGTGAGCTTTTCCTATCGAAACACAAATGGGTATAATGTGAGCTGGATGCCTGGTGGGTCAGAGGTCGATGCAGAGGTGGGCACTGTGCCTAAGCAAGGAGAGATTCTGATGAGGAGTGCTGAGGGGGAGGTGGGGTTTGAGAATGTTAGTGGGAGGTTGTGTCCTGGGCCCTGCGAGGTGGCAGCATGTGCAATTGAGGTGACTTTCCAGGGATGATGGAAGTGCAGAGAGGAGACAGGGAGAACTTACCCTGGCTGATCAGTGAAGGTCGTTCATCTTTTTTCTGCACCATGCTCCATCCTCTTGGTTCAGTTGCTGCCACTGATCAATGCTGCCACTTGGGCAGGATTCGTCACCTTGCAGGAGAGCCTTCTGCCAGCCCGAGGGTATATTCCAGCCCATCTCTCCTCCACAGCATCCAGCAAATGGCTGAGGATTCCCTTTGTAAATCTAGGAGCTGGTTTCCTAGCTGCCATCCTCCTGGCTTGAATGAGATCAAACGTCGTGGAGCTGTTTGAATGTAGTGCCCCCTTCATTGCAATGCTCAGATGACCCTGGAGTGGGCCAATCAGACGCTTCATGCCTTAGGTGTGGTGTTTCTCACGTGGGGAAAAATAACATTTTCAAGTGCCTGAAAATTGTGGTCTGGATTGTGCCATCAGTGCTGGCAGGAATCCCACCGATTTGCTTATTGAAAAAACACTTTGGGTGGAATTTTCCAAATATTGCAGAGTAATGGATCAGACGAGGAAAACCGTGTGAAACTTGCCTTTCTAGTCAGATCAAACAGCACTCTGCAATTTCAAAGTGCTGGCGAGGATTTCACAGTCATCTGGGGGGGAGGGGGGGGGGGGGCTAAACTTAATAATAATCTTTATTATTGTAAGTTAGACTTACATTAACACTGCAATGGAGTTACTGTGAAAATCCCCTAATCGCCACACTCCGGCACCTGTTTGGGTACACAGAGGTAGAATTCAGAATGTCCAAATTACCTAACAAGCATGTCTTTCGGGACTTGTGGGAGGAAACCAGAGCACCCGGAGGAAACCCACGCAGACACGGGGGGAACATGCAGACTCCACACAGATAGTGACCCAAGCCGGGAATCGAACCCAGGTCCATGCTGCCGTGAAGCAACAGTGTTAACCACTATGCTACTGTGCCACCCCTTGCCAGCAAAGCTGGGATTCAGAAACTCAGATACCAATCTCTCCCCTCTTTCACTCTCAACCCCCATCCACTATCCTCCCCTACTACATAATGAGACCCTGCCTAATGGTGTTCCCTAAAGGCCTCGCCCGTGCACTGTCAACCTGACACTGCCAACCTGGCACTGCCAGGGCACTGTACAGCCAGGTCCCTCACCACAAGGGGGCAATACTCACATCCGCACCCCCGCCGTGGTAATCACAACTGGTTCCGCTTTTGGAAACCAATAGTAATCGCCACTGAGGGGGGGGCGGGGGAATCATTTGACGTTGCCCAAAGATAAGGCATGAAGTTGTTTAATGAAGTGTTAATGTATTAATGTATTCTAATTTATTGAAATCAGGTTCACTTCCTTTTTGGGCAGGAACCTGATTTGGGAGGGCCCTGGAGCATCGTGCTCGGAAATCTTGCTGTCGCGAATCTCGTTATGGTTCTCTCACGAGCTCGAGTGGCCATAACGGAATTTGCACTCACGGGGAATGGGTCCTGAAAATCCAGCCCTTTGTCATTTTTGGGGAAAATTCCGCCATAGAGTTTTACAGCACAAAAATAGGCCCTTTTGCTAATTGTGTCTGTGCCCACCATCAAGAACCTATCTCTTCTAATCCCACATACTAGGTTATGTCAAGAGACTAGTAGAGCTGGGATTGTTCTTATTACAACAGAGGAGCTTGGATGGTTTAATAGCGGTGTTTAAAATGATGAATGGTTCTAATAGAGTAAATTAAAATAAACTGTTTCTACTGGCAGAATGGCCAGTAACCAGAAGTCACAAATTTAAGATAATTGCCAAAAGAACCAGGGGAGACAATAAAGAGAATTTTTAATCAGTAGATTATCACCATCGGGAATGCAATGCCTAAAAGGGCGTTGAAAGCAGGTCCAATAATAACGTCCAAAAGATAATTGGATTCTTCAAGTTTCCTCAACGCTGCTAAAAACAGTTCTTAATATGTTAATTAGGGGCCTAATGCTCTTTGACAATAAGTCCAGCCAAAATCTACCCCAAGTTCTCCTTTAAATTGTGAGCAATTAGACTTGAGTTTCATTCCCACGTTTCCTGAAATCATTGCTCAGTGGGAAGGGAATAATGGAGAAATGAAAGGCTTGACTCACAAAGGGTCAGGCCACAGAGTTTACAGCACAAGTAAAATTCTTTCTCATCAGGAAAACGGAGGAGATACAGGTTGGAATTCATAGCAGCAATTTATCACATCATTAAATAGTGGGATGTGGAGATGCATCTATGGTTTCACATAGATGGTGATCCTGATCTCTTCAGGGCTACTGTAGGAGGTGCTGTACTGTCCATAGAGGAAAATAAAAACCTGAGAATCAACTGCAGGCTGCAGTCATTCACATCTTTATAGCAGCACAGCTGGACTCCAGGAGCAGATATCGACCTTTTAATATTCAGATATTACAGGACAGTGGGTAACGTCATGGAGATAAATTGGAGGAATTACAAAATAAGCCAAAGCAATAAATGAATAAGAAGCTTCAAGGACGTCCTTGCCACAGACAGAAAATGTTTCCTCCAAAGTCCTTTAAAGAGACTAATAGTGTCATGTCTGGAATGCAATTCCTTACTAAGTTCTTCTAATGTTGTTATTTCACATGACAGGATGAGACCAGATTTGCACACAAACTAATCGTACGAATCGTAATCAATATAGTTATTCATGGGATATGGGCATCAGTAGCCAGACTTGCATTCATTGCCCATTCCTAATTGCCACTGAGAAGGTGGTGGTGAGCTACTTGAACTGCTGCAGTCCACGTGGTGTGAATACACCTACAGTATTTTTAGGGAGGAAGTTTCAGGATTTTGACTCAGCGATAGTGAAAGGACAGTGATATATTTCCAAGTTAGGATGGAGAGTGACTTGGAGGGGAACCTGCGGGTGGTGGTGTTCCCATGTATCTGATGCCCTTGTCCTTCTAGGTGGTAATGGTTGTGGGTTTGGAAGGTGCTGACTGAGGATTCCTGTTGAATTCCTGCAGTGCATCTTATAGCTAGTACACACGGCTGCCGCTGTTCGTTACTGGTGGAGGGAGTGAATGTTTGTGGAAAGGATGCCAATCAAGTGAGCTGCTTTGTCCTGGGTGGTGTCACGCTCCTTGGGTATTGGTGGAGCTGTAACCTTCCAGGCAAGTGGACCCTATTGCATCACAATCCTGACTTGTGCTTTGTAAATAGTTGACAGGTTTTGGGAGAGTCACCACAAGATTCTTAGCCGCTGACCTGCTCTCATAGCCACAGTAGTTATATGGTTATCCAGGTCATTTCCTGGTCAATGGTAGCCTCAGGAAGTTGATAGTAGCCGATTCAGCAAATGGTAATGGCATTGAATGTCAAGGGGTGATGGTGCTCTCTTGGAGACGGCCATTGCCTGCGGCACACACGTAACTTAAGAACATAAGAACTAGGAGCAGGAGTAGGCCATCTGGCCCCTCGAGCCTGCTCCACCATTCAATGAGATCATGGCTGATCTTTTGTGGACTCAGCTCCACTTTCCAGCCCGAACACCATAACCCTTAATCCCTTTATTCTTCAAAAAACTATCTATCTTTGTCTTTAAAAAAATTAATGAAGGAGCCTCTACTGATTCACTGGGCAAGGAATTCCATAGATTCACAACCCTTTGGGTGAAGAAGTTCCTCCTAAGCTCAGTCCTAAATCTACTTCCCCTTATTTTGAGGCTATGCCCCCTAGTTCTGTTTTCACCCGCCAGTGGAAACAACCTGCCCGCATCTATCCTATCTATTTCCTTCATAATTTTATATGTTTCTATAAGATCCCCCCTCATCCTTCTAAATTCCAACGAGTACAGTCCCAGTCTACTCAACCTCTCCACGCAATCCAACCCTTTCAGCTCTGGGATTAACCTCGTGAATCTCCTCTGCACACCCTCCAGTGCCAGTATGTCCTTTCTCAGGTATGGAGACCAAAACTGAACACAATACTCCAGGTGTGGCCTCACTAACACCTTATAACAATTGCAGCATAACCTCCCTAGTCTTAAACTCCATCACTCTAGCAATGAAGGACAAAACTCCATTTGCCTTCTTAATCACCTGTAACTTGCCACTTGTCAGTTCAAACCTGGATATTGTCCAGGTCTAGCTGCATTTGGACCTGGACTGCTTCAGTATCCATGGACTCATGGATGATGCTGAGCATTGTGCAGTCATCAGCAAACATCCCCACTTCTGACTTTTAAGATGGAAGGAAGGTCATTGATGAAGCAATTGAAATGATCGGCCCTCGGACACTATCCTGAGGAGGTCCTGGATCTGAGATGACTGACCTCCAACAACCACAATCATCTTCCTTTGTGCCAGGTATGACTCCAAGCAGCAGAGTTTCACTCAGATTCTCATAGACTCCAGTGTTACTCAGGCTCTTTTTTTTTCATTTATGGGATGTGCGCATCCCTGGATAGGTCAGCATTTATTGCCCGTCCCTAGTTGCTGTTCAGAAGATGGTGCTAAGTTGCCTTCTTGAACTGCTGCAGTCCTTGAGGTGTAGGTACCCCCACTGTGCTGTTAGGGGATGAGTTATTGGCTGCTGCCCCAGCGACAGTGAAGGAACAGCGATATACTTACAAGTCAGGGTGGTGAGTGACTTGGAGAGGAACCTCCAAGTGGTGGGGTTCCCAGGTATCTGCTGCTCTTGTCCTTCTAGATGAGAATGGATCTGGGTTTGAAGCTAGATTTAGTCATATGCTGCCTTGATGTCAAGGATGGTCACTCTAACCTCACCTCTGGCATTCGGCTCTTTTGTCATGTTTGAACCAAGGCTGTAATGAGGTCAGGAGTTGAGTGACCCTGGTGGAACCCAAACTGAGAGTCCATGAGCAGGTTATTGCTAAGTAAGTGTTGATGACTGTCTTCCATCACTTTACTGATGCCACAGAGTAGGCTGATGGGATAGTAATTTGCAGGGTTGGATTTGCCCTGTTTTGTGTGTACAGGACCTGAGCAATTTTCCGCATTGCCTGTTGATGCCTGTGTTGTAGCTGTACTGGAACAGCTTGGCTAGGGGTGGGGCAAGTTCTGGAGCACAATTCTTCAGTACTATTGCTGGAATATTCTAAGGGCCCAAAGCCTTTGCAGTACTCAGTTCCTTCAGCCATTTCTTGCCATCACAAAGAGAATCAAATTGGCTTAAGATTGGCATCTGTGCTGCTGGGAACCTCCGAAGGAGGCCGAGATGGATCATCCATTCAACACTTCTGGCTGAAGGTTGTTGAAAATGGTTCAGCCTTATCTTTTGCATTGATGTACTGGGCTCCCCCATCATTGAAGACAGAGATATTTGTGGAGCTTCCTCCTCCAGTGAGATATTTAGTTGTCCACCACCATTCACGACTGGATGTAGCAGGACTGCAGGGCTTAGATCTGATCCATTGGTTGTGGGATTGCTTAGCTCAGTTTATTGAATGATGATTCTGCTGTTCGGCATGCAAGGAGTCCTGTTTTGTAGCTTCATCATTTCTATCACTTCATGTTAAAGGAAACTGAAATATTTTGAACTTATTACTGGGAGATTGTGAAGTTTCTGTATACTATATAGTCTAAATCTATTTCATATAGGACTTATTTATTGTAGTACTTTCTTACCTTGACATCAATGCCTTTTCCTTGTGTTCCAGGGTCACCCTACAAAAAAAATGGTTATGCGTTATCCTCATTCCACCTACCTCAAGCCCCAATGAAAATTCGAACAGAACTGAGTCATCCCCAAATCTAGAGTCTAAGGCTTGTTTCCTCTTGCTCAACCTTGCCAAAGATTAACCAGGCTTTAGCAATAAGCATTGCCACTGATATCTAAAGAAATGTACAGACTTGCAGTATCTGCAAGCATAATATAAGCAGCTACATGTCAAAGATCTTCTGTATTGTACCAGGACTTCTGCAAAATGTTACTTTTTACGCAATTCAATAAAATAAAGCAGCCATTAATTAACAAAGCTTCTTACTTGTTCACCTTTGAGCCCCCTTTCTCCTTTCTCGCCCTATAGGTCAAAGCAGAGAAATCCAAGAATTTTAGGCCTGCCAGTGATTGCAGTCATCACAATGATTTTCAACAAGGGGCAAGTTATTACAATAGCAGCAAATGCAGGAGCTGTGTGTTACCTGTGAGTGTATTACAAGAATGTGATTTGCTGGTGAGATTATTCCTGCAGCATTGATTTTATGATTGTGTATTACAAGAGCAGATATTACAGAGCCATACATTACCAAGAACCGTATATTACAGGAGCCATATATTACCAAGAACCGTATATTACAGGAACCATGTGTTACGGGAAACGCGTATTACAATAACGGGTGCTCCAGGAGCTGTGTATTACAGGAACTATGTGTTAAAGGAGCTGTGTATTACAGGAGCTGTGTATTAAAGGAACAGGCATTACAGGAACTGTATACAACAGGAGTCGTGTATTACCGGAGTCGTGTATTACAGCAGCATTTATTACAAGAGCAGATATTACAAGAATGTGTATTATAGGAGTGAGTATTACAAGAGACTGTATAACAGGTGAGTGTATTACAGCAGCAATGTACAGAAGCAACCTCCACTCCTTTTGATCCAAGAATTCCAGGTGGTCTCTGCTTCCAAAAGAAGATTATTCCGGAATTTATTTCCCTTGAATCCAACAAGTTCTTGATGATGAGAGGCTGGGTAAATTGGACCTCTACCCGCCTGAATTTAGAAGAATGAGAGGTGATCTAGTTGAAACATACACATTCTGAAGTGGTTTGACAGGATAGACCCAGAGAGGTTGTTTCCAGTGGCTCGGTAATCCAGAACATGGAGGCACACCCCCAGGATTATGGCTAAACCACTTACGACTGCGATGAGGAGAAATGTTTGACTCAAGGTGCTGTGTTTGGAATTCTCTACCCCAGAGGGTTGTGGATGCTCCACCATCGTATTCAAGACTGAGATTGATAGATTTCTGGTCAGTGAAGAGAATCAAGAGATATGGAGAGCAGACAGAAAAGTGGAAAGAAGGTCAGCCACAATCATATTGAATGGTGGAGCAAGCTCAAGGGCCCTATGGTCTAATCCAGCCCCTAGTTCTCATGTTTTTAAGGAAGAGATTTTTTGTTTATCCAAGAGACATTTTGCTTGAGTAAACCATATAATATTGGTGCATCTTAGAATCATAGAATTTACAGTGCAGAAAGAAGCCATTCGGCCCATCAAGTCTGCACTGGCCCTTGAAAAGAGCACCTGACTTAAGCCCACACCTACACCCTATCCCCATAATACCACCTAACCATTTTGGACACTAAGGGGCAATTTACCATGGCCAATCCATCTAATCTGCACATGAAAGGAAAATCGCTTATTGTCACAAGTAGGCTTCAAATGAAGTTACTGTGAACAGCCCCTAGTCGCCACATTCCGGCGCCTGTTCAGGGAGTCTGGTACGGGAATTGAACCGTGCTGCTGGCCTGCCTTGGTCTGCTTTCAAAGCCAGCGATTTAGTCCTGTGCTAAACCAGCCCCTAATCTTTGGACTGTGGGAGGAAACTGGAGCACCCGGAGGAAACCCAGCAGACACGGGGAGAAAGTGCAAACTGCACATTGACAGTCACCCGAGGCCAGAATTGAACCTGGGACCCTGGAGCTGTGAGGCAGCAGTGCTAATGACTGTGCCACCGTGCTGGACTTAATGATGGATGGGTTTGATGAATATAAATACCTAAACAAATGACTTACCGGTATACCAGGGGGTCCAGCAGGCAAAGGAATGAGTGGCAAATCTGTATAATTGAACCCGGTCTCCTGCAATGATAAGTTGGTCAATGCCATATTCATTGTTAACGTGTTGCAGTATCCCACATAAACATTTCTAAAAGTCATTCCTGTCATTTAACCTCTGATTGCGTAAAAATGGCTCCAACTACCTCCTCGCCTCCACCCCTCCACCCCGCTCCCAACCCCACGCCTCATCTACTCCCTTCAAGTATAAAATTAATGATGTGGAGGTATCCATCAATGATGGGACAGGTTTTCATAGTAATCATACCTCATTGAAAGGTAAGGGAGCTCCTGGGAATGCTCCCGGTCCAGGAGGTCCAGGCAAACCAGGTGCTCCTTTCACACCATCTTTTCCCTAAGAAGGAAAGAGAAAGGCCAAGAGGAAAACTGTTTGAGATCAACAACACAGCTCTTGCTTTCTGAAAGGCTTTACAGTCCCAGTGATCCATTCAAATTAAAAATCAAATCCTAACAGTACTTCAACTTTACATTTACTTCACAATGGGCAAGAACTTTCTGGAAAAGGAACAACACATTTAAAGCAGAGATTAGCCAACATATTCAGGGGATTAAGAGATAAGGCAGGAGTTGCAAATTGCCAGAACCTGCTGTCTAATCTCACTGCTGTTTATTCCATACAGACACCATCTTGCTCTTAGCCACCACCCCTCCCCTCTGTCTCTATTTTCTCTCTCTCCTAATCAAATCTTTCTTTCCCTTTCCTTTTTCCTCTTTCTGTACCTGATCTGACTCCATTTCACCCTTCTCTGACACCCTCTATTTCTTTCTCAATCCATAAATCTCACAATTTAAGGAGATAACACCGTTGCTCCCATCCTTCGCTGAGAGCCTGGATGCCCTCATGACAACGTTAACAGCTCACGCTTCCAGCAAAGGATACCAGAGATAATCCAACTATTGGGTCAGAATGTCAGATGCCTCACCCCAGCAAGATTTAAGGTACATAATTTCTGGTCCAACAACACACTTTCACCGCAGTCTCACAGGAATATCGCCTAGTTTATGACTTTAAATTTTCTGTCAATTGAGAAGCAAATTGTGGGTGATTGTTTCACGTGCTCATATCCACATGGAAGTGGTTTAAGAATGCTCAATATTATTTCACACCTGATTTGTAATTGTGGGCCTGGGAGGAAATTTACAACATGCTAACTCCTGCACCAGTTCCTTCAAATAGCCTGCGCCCCATTTTTTCCTGGGTCCCCCCCCCCCCCCCCCCCCCCCCCGGTGCCACCCAGTACTTCCGCTCACTACACCCCCTCTTCCCCAAACCCACACACTGACTGTGACTGAAAGCAGGGTGACACGCTCCCAGTTCTCTTCCAATTAGTGCTTTATTGCAACATCTAAAACCCAGGGGATAATTCTCTCCAGCTCTTCGCTCTGTTAAAAATTAGTGCCATAGGAATTTTTACATTCAGGTGAGGGGGAGCAACTGGTGGCAGTTCAACATCTAAATCCAAAATGCAGTGCGTCCAACAATGAGCATTCCCTCAATATGCACTGAATTATTGACATACACTTTTTCAGGCCCGATCGACGAGAGTGCAATTCCCATTATGACCGCTAACTCTCGCCAGAGGGCCATATTGGGATTTGCATCGATGAGATCTCAGAATGAGATCTCCCTTGTCCCCCACCAGTGACATGATCAGGTTCAGAAAGGGCGTGAACCAGATTCCCATCAATTTCAATATTTTAAAATATAATTAAATGGCTTTGCGCCATACCTTCCAGCCCCGTGTGTTGCTATCCCCTGGTGATGTGACGTGACACTGGCGCGAATCACTCCTGGTGTTCGAAATTGAAAACGGGTCGCGATGACGACGCCAGGGTGCAGAGGTGCCTTTAAAGATGCCACCCTGAACTCTGTGTAGCCCAGCTTGCCACCTCTAGGAGACCCTGCCCCACCCTGCCCAGATGGACAGTGCAAAATACACCCACCGATTTTCTTCTGGAAAAGAGTTAGAATATCTGGACAGAAAACCTGGCCACGTTCCTGGAGAGAAACACGGCAGCTTTCAGTCAGAACCTGAAACTTTGCCAACTTTTTGGAAAATTTCACCCAGTGTGTGTGGAGTGGGAGCTGAACCCCCAACATTCTGACTCAGAGGCAAAAGTCTTTCTGCTGAGCCACAGCTGGCATCCCAACAGCTGCTGTTCTATGTGCAGCATCTCCATGCTCAACCTTGGTGTTCTTGGCAGCTGGTTTCAGGCCATGGTTGCCAATGCTGGTTGGGCATATTTCCCACATCTGCATTATTTTAATAGCCACAAATGGAAACTGTCCAATGAAAAATTATGAAAACACAATTTATTTGAATGCCCCTCCCTAATATTTTTTTCTCTTGGGTTTTGCTTTGAACGCCGATTAATGTTTAATTGCTGAAGACTACACTGGAGGGTTGGAAACTGGCCAGCAGTTTCTGTGCCCTTGTTAAGAGGTCTGCTTATCTCCCTGATTGTTGCCATGAGCCAAAACTGGAGGAGGGATATGGTGAAAGGACTCCTGCTCACTCCCTGATCCTAAACTTGGCTCTTGCTCAGAAACAAACACAGATGAATACAGAATATTTTCCTCAGTGTAAACCCCGCTCTGGGCATTGATCAATTGGAGCAGTTGAAGCAATTTTATGGTGACTCTGTCTTACGTCAATTCCTGGCAATCCACGGACGCCTTTTGCACCCTGTGGGACAAAAGAAAAAATGTTGTTGAACTTTTGTTTTGATGATCTCCCATTTAAATGAATGGGTGGAAAATCGCATATGTTCCATTGTGACCGTGTGTTCACTCTGTGCTCTTCACCCAGCTGATCCTTTGCACCTTAACATAGGTTCCGGTGACTTCCAGTTGCGGCTATGCGGAGCTAAGCCGCACGTTCGGCATCTCCCGCTACTTAAGGACTTTTGGGCCTATTTGAGGGCCCCAAACGGCGTTGTCTCGACAAATCCCGATGGGGGAAGGTGTCTGGAGGAGCATTCCCCGTAATTTATGGTGCTCACCCGGAGTGGGGCAAAGGAAAAAGCTGCAGCAGCTCCCCAAGAAAAGCGGGGGAAGAAGGACAAAATGGAGGCCGGCGGAACACCTGAGGACTGGTGGAAGTGGGCGCAGGAGCAGCAAGCTTCTCTTCTGCGCTGTTTTGCAGAGCTGAAGGCTGAGTTGCTGGACTCCCTGAATGCGACTACCAACAGGCTGCTTGAGACCCAGGCGGCCCAGGAGGTGTCCATTCGGGAGTTGCAGCAGCAGGCCGCTGAGCGGGAGGAGGAGGCCGTGGTCCTTGTGGGGAAAGTGGAGTTGCACGAGGCACTTCACAAAAAGTGGCAAGACTGCTTGGAGGAGCTGGACGTTCGCACGAGGTGAAAGAATATGAGGATCCTGGGCTTGGCGGAGGGGCTGGAGGGGTCGGATCTTCCGTCATATGTGACCACGATGTTGAGCTCGTTGATGGGAGCGGGGTCCTTCCATTTGCCCCTGGAGCTTGAGGGAGCTCACAGAGTGCTGGCCAGGAGGCCCAAGGCAAATGAACCCCCGCGGGCGGTGCTGGTGCAGTTCCATCGATTCAGTGACCGGGAGTGTGTGCTGCGCTGGGCCAAGAAAGAGAGGAGCAGCAAGTGGGAGAATTCGGTAGTGAGAATCTACCAGGACTGGAGTGCGGAGGTGGCTAAGTGGCGGGCCGGGTTCAACCGGACGATGGCGGTGCTGCATGCCAAGCAGGTCAAATTTGGAATGCTGCAGCCTGCGCGTCTGTGGGTGACATATAAGGACCGGCACCACTACTTCAAGTCCCCGGAGGAGGCGTGGGCCTTTGTACAGGCGGAGAAGCTGGACTCGAACTAGGGTCTGGGGACACACTATGGTCGTTGCTGTTTTCGCAGTTGCTGTTTTGCAATTTTGACACATGTTTTTTATGCTGGTTTTCTTTTTGCTCTGTTTCCGGGTGGGTCTGTTTGTTGGGTATGGTTGTGGGTTATGTGGGGAATGCTGGGGTTTTGTGTTTATATGTTCTCTTCTGTACGGGGTTGAGGTGAAACTGGATTTTGGGGAGCTGCGTCAGAAGGGTGGGGTATGGCCAGGGCCGGCCCAAGGCATCGGCAACTCGGGCAGTCGCCCGGGGCGCCATGTGCTAGGGGGCGCCAGACTCGGGTCCCGCGCATGCGCAGTTGGGCCGGTGCCAAATGCGCATGCGCGGTGGCCACCCTCCCCCAGGGCGGCCCCCTCCGCCCCCCCCTCGGCCCCGCCCCCGCGCCTCGGGCCCGCCCCCCTCGCCTCGGGCCCGCCTCGGGCTCGCCTCGGGCCCGCCCACCCCGCCTCGGGCCCGCCCACCCCGCCTCCGCCTCGGCCCCCCCCCCCCCCCTCGGCCCCCCCCCCCCCCCGCCTCGGGCTCGCCCCCCCCCCCGCCTCGGGCTCGCCCCCCGCCTCGGGCTCGGCCCCCCCCCCCGCCTCGGGCTCGGCCCCCCCCCCCTCGGCCCCGCCCTCAGCCCCCCCCCCTCGGCCCCCCCCCCCTCGGCCCCGGCCCCGCCCCCCCGGCCCCGCCCCCCCTACCCCCCGGCCCCGCCCCCCCTACACCCCCGACCCCTCCCCGAAGGGCGCCGAAGTTCAGCTTGCCCGGGGCGCCAGCAACCCTAGGGCCGGCGCTGGGTATGGCAGTATGAAAGCGCGGGCTTTCCTCTGATTTCACGCGCTGCGGGGCAGGGGGGGTGGAACTTGCAGTGGGGGCGGGGCCTCTACGGGTCTTCTTTCCCGCGCTGAAGCGTTGCCAAGGAGGTGTGGCAAGAGGGGGATGACCCCATGCCGGGAGGGGATGGGTTTTGGCAGGAGCTGCCGGGGTCAGCAGAAGGAGGGGTCCTAGCCTGGGGGGGGGGGGGATACCGGGTTGCTGCAGGAATGGCCAGGAAGGAGCTGGTGTGGGCCGGGGGGGTAGAGGAGAGGCGTTATCGCCATGGGGAACGGGTCGGGCGGGGCGCGCTGGCCTGGGGCGAGCAGTCGTTAAGCTATGGCTAGCCGGCGGGGGAGGGGGGCTGATTACCTGGAACTTGAGGGGGCTGAATGGGCCGGTTAAGAGAACTAGGGTATTTTCTCATCTGAAGGGGCTGAAGGCTCCAGGAGATCTACTTGAAGGTGGCGGACCAGGTTCATCTGAGGAAGGGGTGGGTGGGGCAGGTTTTTCACTCAGGATTGGACGCGAAGAACCGGGGGGTGGCGATTCTGGTGGGGAAGAGGGTGGCGTTCGACGCGGCTGAGGTGGTGTCGGACAAGGAGGGCAGATATATTATGGTGCAGGGTAGGCTGCAGGGAGAGAAGGTGGTGCTGGTTAATGTATATGCCCCGAATTGGGATGATGCTGGCTTCATGCGGCGCTTGTTGGGCTGCATTCCGGACCTGGAGGCAGGGGGCCTGATCATGGGGGGAGACTTAAACACAGTGCTTGATCCCCCACTGGACCGGTCCAGTTCAAGGACGGGTAGGAGACCGGCGGCGGCCAAAGTGCTGAGGGGGTTTATGGACCAGATGGGAGGGGTGGATCCCTGGAGGTTTGGGAGGACGAGAGCGCGGGAGTATCCCTTTTTCTCCTATGTCTATAGGGTTTATTCCCGAATAGATTTTTTCGTCCTGAGCAGGGGATTGATTCCAAGGGTGCAGGATGCCGAGTATTCGGCCATAGCAATTTCAGACCATGCTCCGCACTGGGTCGATTTGGAGATGGGGGAGGCGCGGGACCAGCGCCCGCTGTGGCGCCTGGATGTGGGGATGCTGGCTGATGAGGAGGTGTGTAGGAGGGTCCGGGGAAGTATTGAGGGGTATCTTGATACCAACGACACAGGGGAGGTCCGGGTGGGGATGGTCTGGGAGGCTCTGAAAGCAGTGATCCGGGGGAGCTGATCTCTATCCGGGCCCATAGGGAAAGGAGGGAGAGGAAGGAGAGGGAGAGACTGGTGGGGGAGCTCCTGGATGTGGGTAGGAGATACGCGGAGGCACCGAAGGAGGGGTTGCTGGGGGAACGGCGTAGTTTGCAGGCAAAATTTGACTTGTTGACCACCAGAAAGGCAGAGACACAGTGGAGGAGGGCGCAGGGCGCGGTATATGAGTATGGGGAGAAGGCGAGCAAGATGTTGGCACATCAGCTCCGTAGGCGGGATGCGGCTAGGGAAATTGGTGGAGTGACGGATAAGGGTGGGAATGTAGTGCAGAAGGGGCCAGAGGTAAATGGGGTCTTTAGGGACTTCTACGAGGAACTGTACCGGTCGGAACCTCCGATGGGGAGAGGGGGGATGGAAAGCTTCATGAACAGGCAATGTTTCCCAAAGGTTCAAGAGGAGCTGGTAGAGGGGCTGGTGGCGCCGATAGAGTTGGAAGAGCTAGTCAGGGGGATTGGACAAATGCAGTCAGGTAAGGCGCCGGGGCCGGATGGGTTCCCGGTGGAATTTTATAAAAAGTATGCGGATATGGTGGGCCCCCTGTTGGTGCGAGCCTTCAATGAGGCATGGGAGGGGGGGGCTTTGCCCCCGACGATGTCGCGGGCACTGATCTCTCTGATCCTGAAGCGGGATAAGGACCCCTTGCAGTGTGGATCATACAGGGGGGGAAAGGGGGGGGGGGGGAAGGGGGGGAACGGGATGATGACTATGTTTGTTTATTTAATTTTAATTTATTTTTAAGTTGTCTTGTTGTTCATTGGGGTTGGGGGGGTGGGGGGGATGTGATACATGCGGTGATACGGTCTTGGGGGTGTTACAGTTATTATGGGGTTATTTTGTTGCATTTCATTGTTTGTTATATTTTCTATAAAAAACTCCAATAAAAATTATTTTAAAAAAAACATAGGTTCTGGTACAGAATCACAGGACAGCAGAGCATAGAAGAAGGTCATTCAGCCCATCATGCCTGTGCTGGCTCTTTGGTCGAGCAATCCACTTAATCCCACTCCTCTGCTTTCTTGCTGTCGCCCTGTAAATTTTCCCCCCTTTTGAATGTTTATCCAGTCCTGTCCAGTACAACAACTCCCTCCGCGCAGTAGCTTTAGGTTCCACTTAGGTGACGTCCATGAACCTTCTCAACAGCAACTAAGGACGGGCAATAAAAGTTCTGGCCTAACGAGCAATGCCCATGATCTGTTAAATGATTTATTTTTTAAAAATGAACCAAGGATGGAGGGAAACAGGGAAAGGCTACCCACACGGTGGGTGGGTAGATCCTGACTTGGTGCAACGGTTCAAAGAACGAACAACTTATTTCACATAATTCCCGAAAATATAAACTGGAGAGGTGTAAGCGGGCAGCCAACGTGTTATCAACAATTTTACACTTGCACACAAGTTCAAGATCCACCTCAGTGACTTATTGACACTGCTGTACCATCACCTGGGAGACACTGAAAAGGCAAAGGCCTTCGCTGTTTGGAGAAAGGGAAGGTCAAAGGCATCAAGCCATTCTCTTTCTATCAATAGGCCACCGTCGATAAGATTTAAAATCATTTAATCTGCTCACTTTCTTGCTTTGGGATGGCTCCTGTTAGGAGCCTGGAAAAGGGTGCATTGGGAGGGTGAATGGGGTGCAGAACACTTCCCCCAACAAAGAACTCACAACAACTTCATTACTGATTTCAGGAGGAGAGTTTTCTTATTGCATTGTTATGTCCAAAGGAAGTGCAGTCAACTTACATCCTTTCCAGATGGTCCATGTTTTCCATCAGTTCCTGGCTTTCCCTATAACGGAGTATCAGATTCACTGTTTGAACAACCTTGAATAATGTGACTGGAAGTGCACTTTGACACAAGATTCAGGAAGATCAGGATACACGGAAGCATTCCAGTTACCAAAGGAGCCCAACCACAGAGGTGTGAAAAGTCAAGAACAAATAAAGATTCCCAATGATGCCACCAGAGGCAGCAAACAACAGGGAGTTTTCTTCCCGTCTCTTGACGTTCATCTGCCGGAAATCCAGGTTAGGAAAGCTTGCTCAAATATTCCAGCCCCGATGCTAAACTGTGGGCACTGCGTTTGCCATTTCCCAGAGTCGCTCGGCTGACTGTTGTCACTTGGTGCTCAGAAAACAAGCCCTCACGTTGCAACATTTTTGTGCCTCACAGCAGGAATTGGCTGCTCTGGTTTCACAACACAAACGATACACTGTTCCCTGTGCTTCAGCTAGCTCACATGGCGGGGAGAACTGAAGGGAAAAGAACTTCGTTTATGGAGCATCTTTCAGACCCTCAGGGCATCCCAGAGTGTTTTGCAGCCAATGAAGTAATTGCTGAAGTGAAGTCACTGTTGTAGGAATCAGGAATACCAATTGGCAAACAGCAGTGACAAGATTTTTGCCTGATATTGCTTAAGAGGTAAATATTGACAAGGACAACCTGCTCTTCTTTGAATCAGTGCTATGGGATACCTTACGCCCACCTTAGAGGGCAGGTGGGGCCTTGATTTAACGTCTCTTCCAAAGTGTCTCTGGCAGTGCAGCACTCCCTCAGTACTGATCTGGCGTGTCAGCCTGGATTTTGTGCTCAAGTCTCCTTCCATAAAAAGATTGGCAAACACTCAAATGCTTAAGACCATGATCTGGAGTATGAAATGATCTTAGGTAGAACCAGGTCCACAGATCCTAAGGGAAAACAAATAGGGATGGGAACTGTGGGATTTGCAATATAATTTATTTAAAAGGTAAAAAATAAAAATAAATAATGATCGTTGGTAAAACCTTTTATAATGTAATGGCGGCTACTTCCTAAGGAATGACCGGAGCCCAGCAAATGATATGAAGGATGTAGTAAATTTTCAGCATTGTACTCACAGGAATGCCTGGGACACCAGGGAGTCCTGGATATCCAACAGCTCCGGGGTAACCCTTATGTCCGGTTAAGACCTGGAAGTAACATTAAAGTATGTATGAACCTCTGCAAGTTAGCATCTTTCCTTCCCATATCCATACTAAACAACCATACTTATGGTGCTGAACACACTTATTATGAAGATGTGCTTTATGCCAAATAATAATTTTTAATTAACTGGTTAGGAACATGAATTGAACCTTTTTTTAAAAAACTTTTTAAAAACACAGATGAAAAGTGACTTGACCTCACAGCCAAGATGGCTGCCTAATTTGTATTACTGTACCTTCCACATTCCAATCCCCATTGAGACAAAGATAGTGGGCGGGATTTTCTGCTTCGCCAGCCACATGTTTCTCGGCTGTGCACCGTTCACTGGCAGTGGGATTTTATCTTCCCGCCAGTCGCCAACGGGATTTCCCACTGTAGCCACCAACACCGGCAGGAAATCTGCAGGCGTGATACATTGCCAGCGGGGAAAGTGAATCCCAGCAGCTGGAGAATTCCCACCAGCATATCTGCAAAAGCCACCAAAGATGATGGGCAGAATTTTCTGAAAACGTGAGAAAGTGTCATTTCTGGCAAGAAAATTGGTGCAATTCCCACCGGCCCTGGCGGTATGATCCGGGTCTGCCATTTTCAGGCACTTCGAAAATGTATTTACCCCGCGTGAAAAATGCCGTACCTGAGGTGCAAAGCGTCTGATTTGCCTGCCCCTGGGGTCATCTGGGCAGTTCATTGTAGCGGGTGCTGCATTTAAACGGCTTCCCAGCACTAGCTCTCATTCAGGAAGATGGCTGCTAGGAAATAGGCTCCAGGAATTATGATGGGGCCCTCAGCAGGATGGTGCAGGAGAGGTGGGCTACAATACATGCTCGGGCTGGCACTCCTCATCGGAGCCTCTCCTTGCTAATGTGCCAGCACATGCCAGGTTTCATCGACAGTCAGAGGTCTGCTGTATCCCAGGGCTTGGCTGTGTTCCAGCCAGATACAATGCCCTCAGCTACTGGAGATACCAGGAGCCAGGAATACCATAAGCGGTTGTCAGTGACACTCCTAGACTACAAAGCAACTGGAAGAGTCCCAAAACCTTCTGTTGCAGATGTTGCCGGCGATGTGCGGTACCCAATCCAACACTGCGAAGGTGGTGTCCGCAGTGGAAAGCCTAGGCCAAGGGAGAAATCCGAAGCATGGCTTAGTCCCCGAGAACCATGGCTGAGGGCTTCATCTGCATGGTGCAGACAATGGCGGGCCTCCAGGACAGGCAGTGGCAGATAACATTGAGGCTTCTGGAACTCACTCCAGCTGCCCCTCCATCCTGTGGAGTAACGCAGGAGCCCACAAGCACCCGGAACGAGGAGAATCTGCAGGAGCATAGCCTGAGTTCTGCCACTGAAGAGACTCTGGGAGTGACCACCCAATCTGAATCCCCCTTCCTGAGGCCAGAGAAACCCAGGTGCTGCGGACGGAAGAACAGGTTGACACAGCAACACCAGTGCCGCTGAAAAGCAGGCCGGGGCCTTCCAGATCCCCATCCTCCAGTAGACACCCACCTAGGGAATCTCTGGCAACAGGATGTGGGAGGCAGCAGGTCACCTCCGCCTCTGATGTGCATCGTAGGAACACACCCAGAACACACCCAGATGTAGCGGAGGGTCTGTAAGTGTGACAGCGTGGATATGGGTGAAATTAAGCACAGGAAGTTGGGGGTCATTATCCCTTGGAACATCTGCGCATGTCACTTAATTAAATATTGGACTGAATTCTCTGGTTCACGATGCCGGAAATGCGAATCACAATCAGGCTGGGAATCGCGGGTAATCCAAAAATGGAGGTTTGCGCATGGTGCCAATTCCGACCCTCGCTGGGGGCAATATAGTTGTCTGCATCCCGCGCCAGCTGATCCATGCAAAAATGCTATTTACATGGATTTAAATATCATTAGCGGCCTAGACACATTATGCTTCACCCTCTGTGATGCCCACCCCTCTTAGATGGAGGTATCGCAGGTGCAAATTAGTGCAAGTCTTGACAAGCGGGGCCTGAGTTCCGTGGCGTGGAAGGGTAGTGAGAGACTAAAAAAACACTGAAAATAGAACATACAGTGCAGAAGGAGGCCATTCATAGAAATTTATAGAATGTACTTTGAATGCTCAGGGAACCTCTGGTCATCTGGGAGTCAACCCAGGCCACCCCTCTGGACACCCCAGCCGTTGCATCAAGGGGATGGGCATGACCAATCAGGGGTCCACCAGTGTTGGCACTCCTCAGAATCGCTGTCAAACTGCAGAGGAAGCAGATCAACACAACTCACCTCAACCAAAGGAAACCTGCACCATGGCCTTTGGAACCCTCCTGCCCCTCTCTGGTTCTCTGTCTCACTGAGGCGGAGACTTCATCAGTGACCCTCACCCCACAGGATCCCCAGCTGTTTCCTGCTACCGAGACTGGCAGAGCTGACTGGCCCTGCCACCGTCTCCCAGGCAGTGTTCAGGAGGGCAGGCTCGGGTCTGCGGCCCACCCTGGTGAGGAGGGTGTCCCTCCACTGGCACGGAACGGCGGGTCCACCTCGGACTCCCGAACCTGAGGCGAGGGGGGGATGAGGAACAAGTATTCTGTGAGCCATCTTTGTGGCTGCAGTGAGTGTGTGGTAAGTGGAGCGCTTAAGAAACAGCTCCAGCTGTCAGGCTCTTTAGCGCTAACTCTGACCTCAACAGTTACAACGCCCACTGGGCGGGGAATTGCTTTGAATTTGCGCCGGCAGAGGACTGGCCAATTTGCATGCCTGACTCTCTTTCTGAATAACGCCCCGAATGGAAACGTGAATCACATGCTGTTCAGTCCTGGCGGGAACACTTAGGGCGCGATCTACTCAAATGGGAACAGAGTTCCATAGCACGCGATTAGCTGGGTGTTTCCCACCGCTCAGAGTGCCGGGAAACACCACACTATTGAACGGCCATTTGGGGAGACGGTACAAGTCCCACTTTCCTCATTACTGACGCCAGTGGCCCATGAATTAGAACTCACTTCACCCACACCAGTCGTTGAGCCACGCTTTCATTTCTCCAATCATACTTTTCCTATGCCAATTTGTACGTGGCTCGGTTAATAATCTAGAAATTAGGACCTTTGAGGTTCTGCTTCTTAATCTGGTGCCTAGCTTCTCATACTGACGATGCAGTGCCTCCTTCTTTGTCCTTCCAATGTCTTTGATACGTACATGGACCATGACCATTGCACGTTCCTCTCCCGCCCTGAGCAGATGTCCTGAACCATGGTACTGGGAAGGCAACACAACCAACTGGACCTTGCTCCTTGCTACAGAGAACAGTTGATTGCATTGTTTCTGTAGTTTCTTTCCTGTCACAGTAGGAACCTAAAATATATATCTGGAAGGGCTGAGGCTGATTCCACAATGCGATGCTCTCAAAAGGCAGCAATCAGAGATTGAACTTTGGTGATTGTTCCTGATCTGCAGACTCATGGGCTGGGCAAGCAAGATTGCAAAGCTCCTCTATTGAGACATGCTCTTAACCAAGAGTTTCACAGTAACATTAGAGCATGTTACAGTGAGTTAACTACAATGAGGAAGATTTGCAATCTACATGGTTGAAGGTCCATACTCTCAGAATTGATGGAATTGGTTGAGCTGGAATGTGTTGCACGAAAACACGAGAAGATGGTGGCGTGTTTGAGAAGATCTGAATAAATGGCTAGCTCAGGCTGCTAGAGGTATTGGCAAAGAGATCTTTCTGCACTTTTAACCAACCTGGATACAATGATAGAATGAGAGAACCTGAGCTACCTTGAGGCCATCAACCTTGAAACCGGGTCCAAAGCTTTTACTGGAAATGGGATTTGGAATATTGAGGATTCATATACGTGTCTCATCTGTTCAGATTCATAGTAGTATATGGGGGAGGAGTAATACAGCAGCTTGTATTTTACCTTCAGCAAGTTTATTCAACATACAGCTCAGTAGAGTTACAAACACCTTTTGGTTCCCCCTGTTCCAACTGTATCCGTTTACTCTTTTGGAGGTTCAGCCAATGATCACCACCTGTCTTTGACAATACAATTAGCTAAACAATGCACTTGCCAAAGCATGCAATTACTGAAACGTTAACATTGTTCAGGAGTGAAAATCAGAAAATCTTGAATAGATTTGGGTTTTTTTCTGAACAAAACAGTCTATATCAACCCTGGCCTGGTCTCAGTTGGGTGTGACTGTCTCCCAATTCCAACATCCAATACAAAGATCCTTTCCCCTTCCCGGTACACACTGAAGTGTTACAGGAACTTACGTTCTTCCCAGCTTCAC
The DNA here is from genome assembly GCF_902713615.1 of Scyliorhinus canicula. Classification (NCBI taxonomy): domain Eukaryota; kingdom Metazoa; phylum Chordata; class Chondrichthyes; order Carcharhiniformes; family Scyliorhinidae; genus Scyliorhinus; species Scyliorhinus canicula. Next base: position 153,141,583 of record NC_052156.1, read on the forward strand.
CTTTCCTTCCAGGCTCACCCTAATCACACAATTAAAAAACATAAAAAGAAGTTAGATTTTTCAGAAATTGCTCAACACTTGAACTTTTGTGGGTAAATGTCAACCATTTACCTTGTAACAACCCCTTCTCTTTTAACTCTGGAGAATGCTCAAAGTCTTCTCCAGACTTCCATGCCTGGGAGGGTCTTCTTCTCCCTCCCTGACACTTTTCCAGGCAGGGCACGAGAAAAAGCTACTCGTCAATCATAGCTCTCCCACCTCTGAGTCCACAGGTTACATGTTCAAGTCCCACTCCAGGTACTTGAGCAGACAATCTAGGTTTGCCCTTCAGTGCAGTACTGAGGGAGTCCTTCATGATGCTGTCTTTCACTTGAGATGTTAAACCAAGGCCCCATCTGTCCTCTCACGTGGATGTAAAATATCCCATGGCACTCAAGAGCAGGGACTTTGCAATGTGTCCAATATTGATCCCCTGACCAACATTAGATGGTCAATGCTGTTGTGGGATTTTGTTGGGCACAAATTGGCTGCCACGTTTCTTAAATTGCAACAGTAATAACATTTTCAAAGTACTTCATTTTCCTTAATGTGCTTTGGAGTATCCGGAGATTGTGAAAGACGCTATACAATGCAATTTTGTCTTCCTTTAGGAGGAACATTGTTAAATAATCATTTAATTTCTTGTAATTATTTCACAGTTAAAAATGAAGTCCCATCCCCGGCAAAACATTCCTCTGTATATTCTCACTCGCTGGATCCCATGTCTTAATGTTCTCCATTTCACTCAAATCCGGATGTATTCACTACAGATTCTGGTGGAATGAAGGTCATCAGAAATCACGGAGAGGAAACCTTGTTTACTCTTCACCTCTGAAAATATGTTTGTTGTATAATCTCCTCGACATTCCCCACCATTAATTTCTACTGAATCTTTAGTCCAAGTGGGGGCAGAGGGCGTTCTCACAGTTCAAAGGGTCCATAAAGGGTTCAAAAGCTTTCCATACTGAGCATACACTGGGGCAGAACAAACGTGTGCTTTGCGCAGCTTTAAAAATCAATGGATGAAAAACTGCACACAATATATGTCCAATTTCTCACTGTGCATGAGCAAGGTGATACCAGCCATATTGGAAAATCAACCCCATATTCATCAGTGGCTGAGCTACAAGGAGGAGGAAGGTGCACAGACCATCCCTGCCCCATACTAATTGAATTAGGGCAGCAGATGAGGAGCAGTCAATACCCTCAGTATATTGGTGCTAAGGAGAGGAAGGTCAGTCAGAGTTCTCCCTCTTGTCACTACTTAGTGACTCTCTCCTGAACCTCTGAGCCCCTTGTGTTAAGATCAAGTACTGCAGGGCCTCAGCTGTGACAGCACCAACCACCCTCTCCCACACTGGGTCATTATCAGGGGTCAGACATCAATAATGACTATTTGGGAGAGTAGAGGACAAACATCCACTGGGATTGCTTTCCTCGGCACAGAGAAGACTCAGGAGGAGATTTAATAATAAAGTTCATAATTCTGAGAAATTTTGATTCAGGAAGAAACTGTTTTCACTGGCACTAAAGTTGGGAACCATAAGACACACATTTAAGATAATGGACAAAAGAATCCGAGAGGAGATAAGGAGGTTTTCTTTATGCAGTGAGTTGGTTTTGAAATGTGAGGACAAAATGGCATAGATATGGTAGGCCGAATGGCCTTCCTCTGCGTCGTTCAACAAGGTGTCAGAAGATTATTGGTTAGAATTTGAGTGGGGATTTAGTGAGCTGCATGATCTCTGGACAAAAAACATTGTTTCATACATCAGATAAGACTTGAAACTTACCCTCTCTCCTTTCACACCTCCATTCTTTACATCACCATGCTGGAAAACAAATAAATTCAGATCAGAATGAGTTGCAGTGAATCTATGCTCAACAATTCTTCTCTAAGAGTTACGATGAAAGGTCATCGACCTGAAACTTGGGTTGCAATTTAACTGCCTCATCGCCCTCAGATTGGTGTATTAGCAACACTCGAATCGGCACGCCAGATTTAACAGAGCCTCGCGAGACTTTGCGATCTGGATCACGCACTGGTCTCCACAAATGTGGGTCAGTCGTAATGGCACCTGGGGGCTCTGCCAGGACATTAGAGACCCCCGGGTGGTTGAGGACAGGGCAGGGCACCCTGGCACTCCATCTGGTAAATGGACACTTTGGCACTGCCAGGGCACCTCAGCAGCTTTGTCAGGCTGGCAGGTACACTGCCAGGGTAGAAGTGCCATGGTGCCCAGGTGCCAGGTTGGCACGACAGAGTTCTGGCCCTCAGGGGGGGCCTTACAGGAGGAGGAGGGTGAGGGAGTGTGCCTGGTGGCCTCCCAGAGGTAGGGGATAGGTCAAAAATGGGGGCAGGGCGTTGAAAGGGTGGGTGGGAGATTGGGACAGTCTTCCGAAATGGTGGCCCGATCTGCAAGGAGTCTTTTCTGCTGGACGCGCCAGCAGGAAATTAATCTCAGTGCTGCGTCGGTGGAGAGAAACTCCAAGAGGCCAAAAGAAACCTTGCTCTGTCATTTGATTCCTCTTGTCATCTTCTGCGTTTAAACTCTTTAAACCGCCAATATCTCAAAAACACGCATCTCTTTTAATAAAGTGAAAGTGATTCCATCTGTGCCGCTAAACCCATTAAACAACCTGTCAGTATGCCAAGTTCAAAGATCTGTGAGGTGAAGGTAAAAGTAATCCCATTAATGTGGTGGAAACCTTTTGAAGTGGTTTTCTCAGTCAATTCCATTCCACTTTAAAGTCTGGAAGTCTGTTTGAATGCTTTGAAGGCTAAAAGCTTTGAACTGCATTGTTTACATTCAATTTCACATCCAATTGCCTCATAAAAGCTTTTCGATTGACAGGTCAAAACAGTTTCAAAGGGGAGATTAAGATTGTTTATTTATACAGCTCTGGAGGGATCCATTAACTCAGGTAAGCAGGTGATTTTCTAACCACAGATTCTTTAATGAGGCTGCCTCGGTATCAGCTCTTTCTCGGAAACATTTGAGAACAAAGAGGCAGGCGGGGTTGTTCCTAGCGCCAGCAGGAATCCATCTGGTTTTCTCACTGACGGGAGGACTTAGTCATCAATTGGGAGAATCACGGCCAGTACGTCTGCAAGGAAAAAAGGACCCTGACTCCTCTATTAAACACCTCAAGATTCCAAACCTTTCTCTAAAACCAATGAGAAGAAGTGCGAGGTATGTCACATGGCCCCTCCCAAGCTACTAGAACCTGTAATATTGCCGTGTGCAACTGAACCCACGCATTCTACTATTACATCACTTAATAAGTAGCAGCAGAAATAGCTCTGTCCAGGTAGATTGCCTGGCCTTCATCTACACTGTGTACTACTGGAACGTTGGAACTTCTGTATCAGTGTCTGTAAGCCTCATTCATCCCTCTGGCCTTCATATATCTGGGATGTCATTGCTTCTGGGAAGACAGATCACCCTGCAACAATATCAGCCTGCTAACCTTTGAAGGAATACACCACTGGACATTTGATTCTAGATTCTGGACTCGCGTAGAACCGTAACTTACTTTGGTGTCACCTTTGCCCCTGTAGACCCTTTCTTACCTTAGCCCTCGTTTATTGTATGAATGCAAAAGGGGCAGACATTACAAAAATCCTTCCCGTGTTTTGTGTGCATGTAAATTAAACCAACCCTCTATCTTATCTCGAGTGTGCTGTGGGGCAATTAATAGAGGATTGGGTTATGCCAAACTGAAGAGTTGGGGAAAATATACCACCAATCAAAACTCAAAAACACGTTTTTGTTTATGGACAGGGAACGAGAGGAGATATCAAGACCGTTTAAATCAATTCCCCCTCGAATCTGTAATAGGGCATTGTGTTTACATTGGGAATGTTCAAGCTGAAGGAAATATAAAATTCCACCTTTCAGTAAAGCCAAAGACAGTCTCAACTTACCGTTCTGTAAGCAGGTGGCCCTGGAGGGCCTGCTGGACCCTAGAACATAAATAGATCATAATATATTATGAAAGAAACAAGCAATGAATAATATATATATAAATCACAGCAGATCTAGTAGAGCCTGCACTCAAACCATTGATGCGCTTAAAAACAAGCTAGGTCAGCAAATGAAGGAGAAATTAATAGAAATATATGCCGATAGGCTAAGATGAAGCTGGGTGGGAAGGCTCATGTAGAGTATAATGGACTCATGGACGGGTTGGGCCAAATGGCCTGATTCTGAGCTGCAGACTCCATAAATAATTTCTTCTGGAACCTATTTTTTAATTCTCTTAAGTTTAAAATGTTTGTTGAGGAAAGAAATTGTGATTGAAGCATGTTTTGTTTTTTGGTAATAGGGGAAAGATCCAGTTGCTGGATGGACTGCTCAGCATTGGTACCCAGGCCATATGGAGCAGTCTTGGACCAAAACAACCAAGGAGTGAGGCTGGGGTATACTGAGCTTTCTGATCTTAGACAATTAGATAGGGTGAGGATTACAGCCAAGGCTAGTCCCAGGGATAGAGAAGGATATCCAAGGAAATGCCTGTACCATCCGATATATTATTACACATCCGCCACATTCCATTGAGAAGGTCCCAGGTAACCCTTTTCCATGGCAACATCCAACATGACAACCATTTTTGGTAAAGGGAAGTAACTCAGACAGATACCAACTTTGCTTTTAAAACCATTGTGTAAAGTCTAATTTTGGGGAAAGCCGTCCACGGTATTTTCTTTCTGGCATTCGGAGAAATCCTGCTCTTCCTGAACCCATGCAGAAGTGCATGAAATAAAGGAAAGATTTTGGCCGATCTCTCTCGGGCCTACCTTCTTAAACTAGCCGGAAAGCTGACTGCCAGTCAGAAATAAAGGCCCTTTCGAAGATAATAGCAGCTGGAGTGCATGAATCAAATTGATCAACATCCCATCCACCATCTTGATCATTACTCCTTCCACCACCAGCTCACTTTGGCTGCAGTGTGTACCATCTACAATATAACACGACGACAACCCATCAGAGCTTCTTCAACAGAACCTCCCAAAGCCACAACCTCTACTATCTCTTCTCTTCTCTCTCTGTTGGGCAGTCCCTCAGCGTCAAAGATGACTTGCTCCCACTCCGGGTAGGTGGGTTCTGTGGTGGCTGATTAGTCTAATCCTGGATCTGCCGACTCTGTCTCAGGTTTGATGAGGTGGGAGGGTGGGACGCTCTGGATTCTGCGCTCTCCTTTCACTGTTTAAGCGTGGCCTCCACATGCTCCACATGACGATGCTCGAGGTGATTGGCACGTTTGCCGATGCTTCTTCTCCAGTTTGTCCGTTCTGAGGCAAGTGATTCCCACGTGTTGATGGGGATGTTGCATTTATGTAGGAAGGCTTTCAGAGTGTCCTTGTAGTGTTTCCTCTGCCCTCCTTGCCATTGTGGAGCTTGGAGTGGAGCTCTTGTTTCGGGAGTCTTGTGACGGGCATGCAGGAAATGTGGCCCTCCCATTGCAGTTGGTCGAGGGTGACCAGTGTCTCGATACTGAGGATATTGGCCTGGGAGAGAATGCTCACATTGGTACGCTTTTCCTGCCAGTGTATTTGCAGGATTTTACGGAGGCCACTCTGGTGATATCTCTCCAGGTGTCTGCTGTACATTGTCCATGTTTCTGATGCACACAGGAGAGTGGGAACTACGGCTGCTCTGTAGACCATGAGCTTGGTGCTGGATTTCAGGTCTCAGTCTTCAAACACTTGTTCCTCAGGCATCCGAAGACTGGCGCATTGGAGTTGATGCTGGATTTTGTTGCAATATCTACTCGTAACAAGAGGAGGCTCCCGAGGTATGGAAAATGATCCACATTGTCCAGGGGCTACCGTGGATCTTGATTATTGGGGACAGTTTTGTGTGGCAGAAGTGGGCTTTGTCTCCCGGATGTTTAATGTGGGTCCATTCTCCCCTATGCCTCCATGAATGCATCGATGATGATTTGTACCTCGGCCTCTGAATGTGTGCACACACAGGCGTCGGCAGACTGCAGCTCAATGACTGAGGTTGGGGTGGTCCTGGTTCTGGCCTGGAGGCATCGGAGCTTGAACAGTTTTCCACTTGTCCAATAGATTAGCTCCACTCCAGCAGGGAGCTTCAGGGTGATGGAGTAAAGCTTTGCTGCAAGGAAGGTGAAGAAGAGTTTTGGCACGGTGACACAGTCGTGTTTGACACCAGTTTGCACACTGTGGTGGTTCCGTTTGTGAGGATCACGGCTTGCATGTCATCGTGGGGCAGGCGGAGAATGGTGACGACTTTCTGCCGGCATCCAGATTTGAGGAGGATGTTCCACAATCCCTCACGGTTGACGGAGTCGAAGGCCTTTGCGTGATGGAAGGAGGCCATGTACAGAGGTTGATGCTGCTCCCTGCACTTTTCCTGGATTTGTTCAGCACTGAAGATAATTGATGCACGATCAATTACGACGAGACAAGAGTAGAGTGTAATCGAGGCTTTATTACACAGAGATGTGTAGCCTCCTGCAGCTGCTGCCTAAATGGCTGCAGCTCGGTGAGCACGCACATTTATACTCCGCCTACTGGGCGGAGCCAGCAGGCAGGGATCTACCCTCGTACCTGTAGTACAGGAGCCTTACAGTATTACATCTCGCATGTGATATATACAAGTGTGACTACCACATTCACCCCGTTAAAAAAAGAGTCCAGCGGGGCTGGTGGAAAACTATTTACAGGCATTTTAAGGTTAACAATTTGGGGAAAGTTCACAAATTCAGCCGATCGGGTGCCTTGATCCTCCGTTGTGAGCGCCGCAGTTCCAGTGGTGATGCAGGCGTCGGCTCGGTCGCCGGTGACTCCGGAAGCGTGTAGACCTCATCTTCATCCCCTGGTGGGACCAAAGGGAGGACGGATCGTCCTGGAGCGGGGGCTGTGGTGGGGTGCGCTGGGGGGGAGGAAGGGTGGCACGGGGGGAACCAGCTGGTGCCAGGTCCCTGAGGGAGACTGTGTCTTGGCGCCGTTGGGGTATGCCACGGAGGCACACTGCGGGTTTGCGTGGAGTAGCTGTACCCTCTCGACCAACGGGTCCACCTTGTGGAGCCGCACGTGCTTGCGGAGGAGAATGGTTCCTGGAGCTGCCAGCCACGTTGGGAGCGAAACCCCAGAGGTGGACTTCCTGGGGAAGGCAAGTAGACGTTCGTGGGGGTGTTGCATTAGTTGCAGTGCAAAGTATTGATCTGATGGCGTGAAGAGTGTCGGGGAGGACCTCCTGCCAGCAGGAGACCGGTAGAGTTTTGGACCATAGGGCCAGCTGGACGGCCTTCCAAACCGTCCCATTCTCCCTCTCCACCTGCCCGTTTCCCCGGGGGTTGTAGCTGGTCGTCCTGCTCGAGGCGATGCCCTTGCTGAGCAGGTACTGACACAGCTTATCAATCATAAAGGAGGATCTCCAGTCGCTGTGGATGTAGGCGGGAAAACTGAACAGGGTGAAGATGGTGTTGAGTGCTTTGATGACTGTGGCTGACGTCATACAGGGGCATGGGACGGCAAAGGGGAATCTGGAGTATTCGTCAACCACGTTAAGGAAGTACGTGTTTCGGTCGGTGGAGGGGAGGGACCCTTTGAAATCCATGCTGAGGCATTCAAAGGGGCGGGAGGCCTTCACCAGGTGCGCACGGTCTGGCCGGCAGATTGCGGGCCTCTATGAAGGGAAGGAACCGGGTGACCTCTGGGTGACAGGGAGCGTTGTGTAGGGTCCGGAGTCGGTCCACTTGCGCTGGCACAAGTACCTCAGGATCGGGCGTCGGGGGGCTCATTGAGCTTCCCGCGATGATACAAAATCTCGTAATTGTAGGTGGAGACCTCGATCCTCCACCTCAAGATTTTATCATTTTTGATCTTACCCCGCTGTGTGTTGTTAAACATGAAGGCAACCGACTGTTGGTCAGTGAGGAGAGTGAATCTCCTGCCGGCCAGGTAATGCCTCCAATGCGCAAAGCTTCTACGATGGCATGGAGGGTGTGTGAAAAGAATGCCACGGGCCTGCCTGCCTGGTTGAGGGTGGTGGCCAGAGCGACGTCTGATGCATCGCTCTCGACTTGGAAGGGGAGTGTCTTGTCGGCCGTGTGCATCGCGGCCTTGGCGATGTCGGCCTTGATACCGTTGAAGGCCTGGTGGGCCTCAGCCATCAGGGGGAAAACTGTGGAGTGAATGAGTGGGCGGGCCTTGTCCGCATAGTCAGGGACCCACTTGCCGTAGTATGAGAAGAACCCCAGGCATCGTTTGAGGACCTTGGGGCAGTGGGGGAGGGGGAGTTCCATGAGGGGGCGCATACGATCGGGGCCGGGCCCTAGAACTCCATTTTGCACCACATAGCCAAGGATGGCTAAGCGGTTGGTGCTGAACACGCACTTCCCTTTGTTGTACGTAAGGTTGAGGAGTTTGACGTTGTGGAGGAATTTGGATAGGTCAGCGTCGTGGTCCTGCTGGTCATGGCTGCAGATGGTGACATTATCCAGGTACGGGAAGGTGGCCCGCGGTCCATACCGGTCAACCATTCAGTCCATCTCCCATTGGAAGACCGAGACCCCATTAGTGACGCCAAAGGGAACCCTAAGGAAGTGATAAAGGCGGCCATCTGCTTCAAACGCAGTGTACGGGCGGTCCGCCTTGCAAATGGGGAGCTGGTGGTAGGCAGATTTCAGGTCCACTGTCGAGAAGACCCGGTACTGTGCAATCCGATTGACAATATCACATATGCGTGGGAGGGGGTATGCATCGAGCTGCGTGTACCGATTGATGGTCTGACTGTAGTCAACGACCATCCTGTTTTTCTCCCCACTTTTCACAACTACCACTTGGGCTCTCCAGGGGCTGTTGCTGGCCTCAATGATGCCTACCCGCAGCAGCCACTGGACCTCAGACCTGATGAAGGTCCTGTCCTGGGCACTGTACTGTCTGCTCCTGGTGGCAACGGGTTTGCAATCGGGGTGAGGTTTGCAAACAGAGAAGGTGGGTCGACCTTAAGGGTCGTGAGACCGCAGACAGTGAGGGGTGGTAGGGGCCCGCTGAATTTCAGAGTGAGACTTTGGAGGTTGCACTGGAAGTCCAGGCCGAGTAGCAAGGCAGCTCAGAGGTTGGGGAGGACGTAGGGCCGGAAGTCGCTGAACTCACCGCCCTGGATGGTGAGGGTGGCGGTTCAGTACCCCTGGATCTCCACGGAGTGGGATCCAGAGGCCAGGGAGATTTGTTGTGTACTGGGGTGTACCGCGAGGGAGCAGCGCCTTACCGTATAGGGATGGATGAAGCTCTCTGTGCTCCCGGAGTCAAGAAGGCATGATGTCTTGTGCCCATCAACCTTTCCCGTCGTCGATGCGGTTGCGAGGTTGTGCGGTCGGGACTGGTCGATTGTGATGGAGGCAAGCTGTGGCTGGTGTTGGAAGGCCCCTGGCTGGTCAGCAGTGGTTGCAGGCAATGAGCGGCCTGATGAGGTGCCCGACGAGTAGGGGTCCTGAGGCGTTAATGATGGCGGCGCCCACAGGCCACATGAGGCCTGATGGGGGGGATGGTGGCGGCGCCCACGGGCTGCACGTGTCCTGAGGCAAGCAAGATGGCGGCACCCAATGGCCGCAGGTGGGGGGTGCAGGAACAATCGGCCTGGTTACAGCGGCGATTGAGCGGGTTTGGCACACAGCAGCGAAATGTCCTTTCTTCCTGCAGGCCTTGCAGAGTGCGCTCCCCGCCGGGCAGCGCTGCTGGGGGTGCTTTGTCTGTCTGCAGAAGTAGAACTTGAGTCCCCTAAGGTTGGCTGGCTGCCGCACGGCGCAGGCTTGGGGTTGGCTGGGGGCGATCGCTGGTGGGGTCCACGATGGTGTGTTCGCCGGTGGGGTCCACGATGTCCAGGAGGGGGGCGCCATGCGGTCGGGGGCGTACGCTTGTACATTACGGGAGGCGACCGTTAGTGAGATCGCGAGTTTCTTGGTCACCGCAAGGTCGAGGGTAGCCCCTTCTAAGAGGCGCTGCCGGATGTACGCCGACCCTATGCCCGTAACAAAAGCGTCCCTGATTAGGAGTTCGGAATGTTCAATGCTGAAACGGCCTGGCAATCGCAGTCCCTCGCCAGGGCATGCAGGGCACACCAGAAATCTTCCACAAACTCACCGGGGAGTTGATGCCGCGTGGGCAGAAGGTGCCTGGTGTAGAGTCTGTTGGTCTGCTGGGTGTAGTTCTCTTTCAGAAGCGGCATGGCCGCAGCGTAGGTGGGCGCGTCCCGGATGAGGGGAAAGATATCGGAGCTCAGCCGTGTATACAGGATCTGGAGTTTCTGTGCCTCTGTGGGTGGTTCTGTCGCAGATCCAATGTATGCTTCAAAGCAAGCTAGCCAGTGGGCGAAGGCCGACTTGGCGTTGTCTGCTTGAGGGTGCAGCTGCAGGCGATCTGGCTTGATGCGGAGGTCCATCGTTGTAAAATCTCTGCTTAATAAATTGATGCACTATCAATTACGACGAGACGAGAGTAGAGTGTAATCGAGGCTTTATTAAGCAGAGATGTGTAGCCTCCTGCAGCTGCTGCCGAAATGACTGCAGCTCGGTGAGCACACACATTTATACTCCGCCTACTGGGCGGAGCCAGCAGGCAGCGATCTACCCCTGTACCTGTAGTGCAGGAGCCTTACCGTATTACATCTTGTATGTGATATATACAACAGTGGTGACTACCACAATGTTCATTGAGCCTCTTGATGGGCGGAAGCCACCCTGAGACTCAGGGAGGAGCTCTTCAGCTACTGGAAGGGGGTAGCTAAGGAATATTCTCCCAATGATCTTTCCCGTAGTGGACTGTATGAAAATCCCTCTGGATTACAGCTGCACAAGTGACCTTGTTGTTTATCAGCTGTGGGACGGCTTTTTCGACCTCATGGTGAGCTGGGGTTGCGCTGAGATAGTGGCGATGGGATGGTGTCGAGGACACTTGCATCAAAGGCTGTGTCTTAGCTGATGAGGTGCTCAAAGTGCTCTCTCCAGCGGGCGTTTTCTGCTTCTCTGTTTTTGATGAGCGCCTCTCCATTTTAGGCTCTCAGTGGGGTGGATTCCTGACTACTCGGACCGTGGATGGTTATAATTGCGCTGAAGAAGCCGCGCACATCATGGTTGTCGGCGAGTTGCTGAGTCTCCAAAGCTCTTTCCACCCACCATCAGTTCTTTAGATTGTGTTCTTTGTTGCACCTCAGCTTTCAGTTGCCTGAAGGCTTGTTTCCTATCTAGAAGGACAAAGGCAGGAGTCGCAGGGTAACATTTCCTTTAAGAGGGGCTCCATGGCTGACTTGTAGATACATCGGTGTTTTGTTGTTGGGTTAAAAGCCAGCACGGTGGATGTACCTTAACCACATGGAATGTGACAATTCAAAAATATGATCAATGGGCAACCTGGAATTAACAATAAATGCTGACTTTGCTAGTTACAGCCACACATCCAGTATGGTAAGTAAAGAAATCATTGTCCCATTTGTGGACAGGTTTAAAATTGGGCCCCATTACCTTACCACCTAAATCAATCCGATGAAACACTACAGAGCAGTATTAGCGTACAGAGCCAAGCTGCAGCATGTATGACAATGTGACCATCCAGCAGTAATCCACTCACCCTTGGTCCTGGAGGACCAGTGATACCAAAATCACCTGGCTCTCCCTTAAGACCCCACTCCCCAGGAAGTCCTGTATCACCCTGCAGAACAACATGGTAAGAATTAATTTAATTTTAACTGCAGACTACTGATAGTCAATGTTTATAATATTATCACTATTGATGCCATTGGCAAAAGATCTAGAAGGCTAATGAGGAGAATTGTTTTCACACAGTTGTTGGGATGTGGAACACTTTACTTGGAAAGCTCATAAAAGCAGACTTCAGAGATCAGTCATAGAGTTCAGTCAAAGTGTTTTACAGCACAGAAAGATGCCCTTTGGCCCATCATGTTTGTGCCATCCATAAAACACCTATCAATTCTCTTCCCATTTTCAGGGCGACATGTGGCGCAGTGGATAGCATTAGGACTGCGGCGCTGAGGACCCGGGTTCGAATCCCGGCCCTGGGTCACGGTCCGTGTAGAGTTTGCACATTCTCCCCATGTCTGCACCCAAAGATATGCAGGTTAGGTAGATTGGCCATGCTCAATTGCCCCTTAATTGGAAAACATATATATATAATTGGGTACTCTAAATTTGTAAAAAAAAAATAAATGAAAAGAAACTCCCATCCCATTTTCCAGCACTTTCTCCATAGCCTTGAATGCGATGGTGTTTCCAGTGCTCATTTAAATGCTTCTTAAATGTTGAGGGTTCCCACCTCTACCACCCTTCCAGGCAGCGAGTTCCAGATTCCTACCACCCTCTGGGATAATTTTGAAAGGGAGTTGGCGGTTGTTGAGGAGGAGGAGTTTACAGGATTATGAATAGAAAACAGGGCTTTTCAAAGGGGTAGCAGAGGCCTGATGGGCCAAATGCCCTGCTTCTATGCTGTGTCATTCACTGAATGAATCGGTGACAATTAGCAAGGTTTCACCTGTGATTGCTGATTTGCATTGAGTTGACTGATCTCCGTCTGTTGCAAAGGACTCGTGATGCCAATCCGGATGGGAGAGACAACAGGAACACACGATAGGGTAGAAATTAATGGCTGGTTTATTACAGTATACACAAAATCACAAAACTACTACTCCTCTTCCTGAAGGGCCACACTCCCTGACCTGCACCTAGGTCAGCGTTTTCAGACAGAGTAGTTTCCCCTTCTTAAGGGGGAGTTCAGACTCAGCTGTGTAAGTGGGAAATTGAATGGAGCACAGTCCTTGGTGCCCAAGGGATCATAACACCAACATGAGGCAGAATCTTTAAAAGTGGAGGGAAGGGAATTGGGAGGATTGTTTTCTAAATTAATGGACAATCCAATTATCAGTCACCAGCTTTGGGGTTCCCAGAACTGAGTGGTAAAGCTCCTGACCTTACTTGGCCACCACAGAGTTATTAACAACACAAAGTTACATTAAAAGGCTATTTTATTTACCTTTTCACCTTTAATAATAACACTGTTGTTCAGGAAGTTGGTCTGAAATGTGAAAGAGAAAATCATGAGATTAACCACCAATTAACTACGTGAAAGATTTACATAGGGAATAGAGTAAATCGCAGAAGAGGGAAGATGAACAGGATACTTTGAGATAACTATGTTACTCAGAAGGTTGCATAGAGTTTACAGCACAGAAACAGACCATCCAGCCCAACTCATCCATGCTGGTGTTTATGCTCTGCACAAACTTTCTTCCATCAATCTTCATCAAACACCATGAACTTATCTTTCTGTTCCTTTCTCCCTCATATGTTTACCTTGCTTCCTCTTAATGTCTCTCTGCCAGTCACCTCAACTGCTCCCAGTGATATTGAGAGTACCCCTCTCTGGATAAAGAAACTTCTCTTGAATCCCCATTGGATTTATTAGTGACTCAAATTCATGTCAATTTGGCGATGGGCTGGGAAGAGGGAGGGCTGGCAGAATGGTGGAGGGAGATGTTAGGAGGAAACCCCGAGGGTTTCCGGTCAGCATACCTTACTGCCAGCAGCAGGAAACCTTGCAGTGGGCAGCACGGTGGCTCAGTGAGTAGCACTGCTGCTTCACAGCGCCGAGGTCCCAGGTTCGATCCCGGCTCTGTCCGTGTGGAGTTTGCATGTTCTCCTCGTGTCTGCGTGGGTTTCCTCCAGGTGCTCTGGTTTCCTCCCACAGTCCAAATATGTGGAGGGTAGGTGGATTGGCCATGCTAAATTGCCCCTTAATTGGAAAAAATGAATTGGGTACTCTAAAATTTAAAAAAAAGGAAACCTTGCAGTTCCACTGCCCACCGGGTATTCAACTGAACCATGTAACTGGGCTAAGTAAGGGTCATATCCTGCCTCCATGGGCATTTTGCTGGTGTCAGGAGACTGTGCTCTGTGTGGGGGGGGGGGCAGCAGATTTTTGGTGAGGGTGGGAGCCTCCTTTATGATCGCTCCATGGCCAGCAGAGGGCTCCTCAATGGCAGTGGCACCCTTGTGGCAAAGACGACACCAGTGCCCCAAGACACCACCTCCCCAACCCCAATTGCCAAGGCCTCGCTGTGGTTTCCCCCAACCATTGAGGCTCCCTGATGTTGCAGCTGCAGCAACGGGCACTATCAAAAGTGGCACAGCTGAGACTGCCAGCTGCCAGCCCTCTGATTGGACTGGAAGATTTTGAGGAGGGGCCACTGTCCTTAATTGGACAGTGGCCTTGGCAGTGGCCTTCTAATTGGCCGTCATCAGCAAGATGCCACCCAGGAGTCTGTTGCCAGCTGAAGTTGGCATGCGCCCTGCTTTCAGCCTGAACAGAAGGGCTTCACTATTACAGACAAAATTCAGCCCATTTTCTCTCCGCCGAACCTTCGAACTGCTTTCTGCTTTAAAGACCTCTATTAGGTCATCTCTTACTTCTGGGGAAAAGAGTCACAGACCTCTTCAGTCTGTTTGACAGTTGCCCCCTCTCAGTTCTGTAAATCTGATGAGTACAGTGAAAGTGTTGTTAACATTTGAAAAGAACTGGATAGATAGCTGGGAAGGAAACAGAGGTATGAGAGTGCATGGAGTCTACGTATTTTATGAACCCACCCAGTCCCAATCATCTTTTTAGTCTTGCTATGCAGATGAGCATCAATTTGTTGACTGATAATAAATCCACCCACTCAGGTAGAGTTGGGGGTCAACAATTGAGAAAATCATGGGGCTGTTACTGTCTCTCAGAATGCTATGAGCCCCCGTATGTACATCCAGATTTATTATATTCTTTAACGAATACTTACAGTGAATCCAGATTGCCCAGGCAACCCCGGCCTGCCCTGCAATTATACAAATTCCAATCAGAACACAATTGACAAACCTATTTAAATTAGCTTTTGACTGTCAAGACTGAACTGGCGCTAGAAGGAAGTTATACATGTAAAGAACCTACTGTTTCGCCTTTCTGTCCCTTTGGACCAATTACTCCCTGAAAGAGAAAGGCATAGTTACTGATCATAAATGGATATACACTTGCTTCTTTCGCTTAATTCTGTTACATGGTGTGAAAGTTCTGCCGTCCATGCTTGCGAATGCATATCAGGAGCACGTATCATTTCCTTGCGTGTTCCCGAGCCCATCATTTTTCATCCTCTCAAGTTAATGCTTCCAACATCTCAGCTTGAAAAAAAACATAAATTTATGGCATGTCCTCCCAATGCTCGCCAGGGAGGCTGTGAAATTGTTACCCCATTATATCCAGCAGCTATATGTTTGAGCCTTATTTGTGAATCTTTAAATCAGAGAATCTTTCAGCACAGGAGGTGGCCATTTAAGGGTGGCACGGTGGGTAGCACTGCTGCCTCACAGAGTCAGGGACCCGGTTTCGATTCCAGCCTTGGGTGACTGTGTGGCGTTTGCACATTCTCCCCGTGTCAGCGTGGGTTTCCTCCGGGTGCTCCCGTTTCCTCCCACAGTCCAAAGATGTGCAGGTTAGGTGAATTAGCCATGCTAAATTGCCCCTTAATGTCCAAAGGTTGGGTGGGGTTGCGGGGATGGAGTGGGGGAGTGGGTCTAGGAGGGGTGCTCTTTCAGAAGGTTGGCGCAGATTCGATGGGTCGGTAGCCCTCCTCCTGCACTGCAGAGATTATATGCCAACCATTCAGCCCATCATGCCTGCTTTAACTCTTTGAGTGAGCCAAATTGTCTTCTAGTTTCTGCCATTAATATTTTCAAGATGAATGGCACGGTTATTCGGTTGTAGTGAATTTAATTTCTTGAAAAACACGGAAAGTTGTGAATGAATTACTTCTTTAAAAACTTGTTTTAACAAATAACAAATCCTTTTTGCACTGTAAGGTTCATTATTTCTGTATAGAGTTTTAGTCGGTGAATGGGCATGGGAGTGCCTAGCTTGGGCTGGGTGGGCGGCCATAGCATGACACGGAGAGTATGATGGTCCTTGGGGGGGGCTGTGGGTGGAGGTTAGATTTGCATGTTGGGGGGAGGGGGGGGGGGGGGTTGCATGGATAATCCTGTTCAATTTAGCTTCAAAAAACAAGTTTCCTTCTACCAGACTGTGGTTCCGACAAGACTATTGTTCCCAATACCTCCCAAGTTTCACAAGTCCTTTAACTGCTGGCCTGAATCCCCAGCTATCGGGAGTGCAGGATGTGGGCTCGTGACCCACAGCAGCTCACACATTTAACCCACACTGGTCAAAATTGGAAGCCCCGAGTATGGGGTTGGAAATCCTGGAATCAGGGCCCGGCCACCATTTTCCCACCCCCCCCCAGTCTTCCCAATTCCATAAAAATCCAACCCTAATTTAGTCTTCATTCACTTTATCAGAATCATCTCATTTTTCTATCTTTGAACTGGATCTCAATCCAATTCCTGGAAAATCTCCTGTTTTTTAAAAAAGAATTGTTCAAAGCCTCTTCAATCCACTGATGGAAAAACGGTGTAGTGATGCAACAGGAGGCACTGTTCTGAAGCTGAGTTCAAGACAATGCCAGGGAAATTAGACTTGAGCTGTGACTCAAGCACTTCCAGGTCAAATGAACAAACTGTAGTGATGAACATTTCTGGAAACCAAGTCCAGATCCAACAAGTTGGGAAGCAAGCTCTCTTCAACATGTGAAGAAACGGGTTACCTTCACAGCACTTCCTGTGATTAGGAGGGAATGTTCTATATATCGTTTAGTACCTACCATCTCTCCAGGGTTTCCAGAATCTCCTTTGTATCCCTTTTCTCCAGGTCGGCCTGGCAGCCCTAAAGGCCCCTATAAAATATTTAAAGAATATGTAACAATGAAGAATTAACAGGCATTCCTCATTTTGATTTTGTTTTTACTGTACCCTACATTTATACTTGCTCCACACTAGCTACCCGATGACTACCTCCGAGGCGGCCAGTATCAGTCACTCTTGCCCATCGATCGGGAGGTCTTTGAAAAGTGATCACCCTTACCTTTGCAAAGTTGCCTGTTGGAGACTCAGGAAATCAAAATATCAAAACGACGTCCTGAACTCCACAGCATTATGCTTAGTAACTTACCAGGGCTCCTTTGATACCATCTCTCAAACCTGTGACCTCCACCATCTTGGACAAGGACACCAGTTGTGTGGGAACACCATTGTCTGCAGGTTCCCCTCCATATCACACACCATCCCAACTTAGAAACACATCACAGTTCTTTCATCCTCACTGGGTTACCATCCGAGTACTCCCTACTTTACACTCTGTGGTGCTGTGGCGGGAGCACCTTCACTATACCGATAGCTGTGGCTCAAGGAGAAGGTGCACCACCATCTAGTTAAGTGTAAAAAGGTATGAGAATGGATACTACCATTGGTCATATCCCCTGAATGAATTTTTTAAAAATACGCTCACAGTTACAAAGACCTGCTAAATGGCTCCAGTAACTTACTTTGCCTTTATACCCCCTCACCAAACAAAGATCCTGGTCCCATTTCCATCAATGATCATCAACTAGCCAAGTGGCTTTTAGCAACAGAGCATTGATACATGGTCTAGAGCCTAACCTGAGATTCACACCTTCACCTATATTCCCACTCAGCTACCCTCAATGGGTGAATCTTTTTCTGTCTTAACCACAAGAGATGGTCTGCTGTTGGAATTCTTCAACTTGGGTCAAAGAGAAGTAAAAGAAAAATGACAGGAGTCCATTCACATGGCATGATATTATATAAGAGCAGTGCGGTGGAACAATGGTTAGCACTGCTGCCTCACAGCACCTGGGATCAATTCCGACCTTGGGTGACAGTGTGTGGATAAGGAGGGTGGGGGGAGTGCGCCTAGGTAGGGTGCACTTTCTGAGGGTTGGTGTGGACTTGATGGGTCAAATGGCCTCCTTCTGCACTGTAGGGATTCTATGATTTTATTTGTTGCACAAAGAATTGCAAAGCTGAAATGAGATTTGGGGATCAAAGGACTCAGGACGTCTGTCATCTGCCCAACTTACCTTTGACAAGAATAGTGCAGGCTTCATTTGCACTCCTCCTGGTCCTCTGTTCTTATCCCAATACTCCCAGACAGCCATTTCAGCATTGTCAACCAATCAGGCTATTTTACAGCCGCCTATATTTCTGATTGATCCTCAAGCCAGGAAAGGTTGAAAATAACCATTCCATTGATTGCTGGAGTATAAAGGGTTAACCGATGGGCTAAGCTAATGTATGTGATGTACCGTCAATTACCACGAGACGAGAATGGTGAAACAATCGAGGCTTTATTGCACAAGATGTTGTGCCTCCTGCAGCTGGTACCAGAATGCCAGCAGGAGGGGATTTATTGGTACCTGTAATACAGTGGCAGTACCGTAATACATGCAATGTGTTACTAGTGGTGTTTACCACATTCACCCTCTGTTTAAAAAAAGAGTCCGGCGGGGGTGAAGAAAAACGTTACAGATTGAGTCTGTCGGAGGCTTTGACCCTCCGCTGCGATCGCCTCAGTCCTGGTGGTGATGTGGGCACCGATGTGGTCACCTGCAACTCCGGGAGCGTGCTGTCCCCTTCTTCATCACCCCTTAGTGGATCCAGTGAGGGCACGGATCCTGCTGGGGTGGGGGCTGTAGTGAGGTTCGCTGGTGGGAGGGTGGATGGCGCAGGGGTGAATGAGGCAACCGGGGGGGAGGAGAGCGGTATCAGGTCAGGGTTGAGGGTGGGGACCCAGTGGGTTCCAGGTCCCGGTGGGAGACTGTGTCCTGTCGCCCGTCGGGGTGTGTCACGTAGCCGTACTGTGGGTTTGCATGGAGGAGGTGGACTTTCTCAATGAAGGGATCCGATTTATGGCTCCGCACATGCTTCAGGAGGAGGATGGGTCCAGGAACTGTCAGCCATGTTGGGAGTGAGACCCCGGAGGTGGACTTCCTGGGGAAGGCAAACACATGTTCATGAGGGGTCTCATTAGTGGCGGTGCACAGGAGCAACCGGATGGAGTGAAGCGCGTTGGGGAGAACCTCCTGCCAGCGGGAGACCGGGAGATTTCTAGACCGAAGGGCCAGCAGGACGGCCTTCCAGACCGCCCCGTTCTCCCTCTCCACCTGCCTGTTTCCCCGGGGGTTGTCGCTGGTCGTCCTGCTCGAGGCGATGCCCTTGCTGGGCAGGAACTGACGCAGCTCATCACTCATGAAAGAGGATCCCCGATCGCTGTGGATGTAGTAGGGGAAACCAAACAGAGTGAAGATGCTGTGCAGGGCTTTGATGACCGTGGCAGAAGCCATGTCGAGGCATGGGATGGCAAAAGGGAACCGGGAATACTCACCAATTACGTTGAGGAAGTACACGTTGCGGTTGGTGGAGGGGAGGGGCCCTTTGAAGTCCATGCTGAGGCATTCAAAGGGGTGGGAGGCCTTCACCAGGTGTGCTCTATCTGGCCGGTAGAAGTGCGGCTTGCACTCTCCGCAGCCCTGGCAGTCTCTGGTTACGGACCTGATCTCCTCAATGGAGTAGGGCAGGTTGTGGGCCTTGGCAAAGTGGAAGAACCGGGTAACCCCCAGGTGGAAGAGGTCATTGTGGAGAGCCAGGAGCCGGTCCACTTGTGCGCTGGCACATGTACCGTGGGATAGGGCATCGGGGGCTCATTGAGATTCCCCGGGCAATACAAGATCTCATAGTTATAGGTGGAGATCTCGATTCTCCACCTCAAGATCTTGGCATTATTGATCTTGCCCCGCTGTGTATTGTTAAACATGAAGGCAACCGACCGTTGGTCAGTGAGGAGTGTGAATCTCCTGCCGGCCAGGTCATGCCACCAATGTTGCACAGCTTCCACAATGGCTTGGGCCTCCTTTCTGAGAAAGGAGTGCCGAATCTCAGAGGCATGGAGGGTGCGGGAAAAGGAAGCCAGTGGTCTGCTCGCCTGGTTGAGGGTGGCGGCCAGAGCTACGTCTGATGCATCGCTCTCCACCTGAAAGGGGAGGGACTCTTCGACTGCAAGCATCGTGGCCTTGGCAATGTCTGTCTTGATGTGGTTGAAGGCCTGGCGGTCCTCAGCGGTCAGGGGAAAAACTGTGGACGTGATGAGTGGGCGGGCTTTGTCCACATAATTAGGGACCCACTGGGTGTAATACGAGAAAATCCCCAGGCATCGTTTCAGGGCATTGGGGCAGTGGGGGAGAGGGAGTTCCAGGAGGGGGCGCATGCAGTTGGGCCCTAGGACTACATTTTCCACAAAGTAGCCAAGGATGGCTAAGCGGTTGGTGCGGATCACGCATTTCCCCTTATTGTAGGTGAGGTTAAGGAGTTTGGCGGTGTGGAGGAATTTTTGGAGGTTTGCGATGTGGTCCTGCCGCTCGTGGCCGCAGATGGTGACATTATCTAGGTACGGGAACGTGGCCCGCAGCCCGTACTGGTCAACCATTCGGTCCATTTCTCGCTGGAAGACTGAGACCCCATTGGTGACACCGAAGGGAACTCTAAGGAAATGATAGAGGCGGCCATCTGCTTTGAAGGCAGTGTATTGGCTGTCCCCCGGGCAGGTGGGGAGCTGGTGGTAGGCGGACTTCAAGTCTACTGTGGAGAAGACTTGATGCTGCGCAATCTGATTGACCATGTCAGCTATGCATGGGAGGGGGTATGCGTCGAGCTGCATGTACCGGTTGATGGTCTGATTATAGTCAATGACCATCCTGTGCTTCTCCCCAATCTTCACTGCCACCACTTGAGCTCTCTAGGGGCTGTTACTGGCCTCAATGATCCCTTCCCGCAGAAGTCGTTGGACCTCCGACTTGATAAAGGCCCTGTCCTGCGCACTGTACCGTCTGCTCCCAGTGGCGACGGGCTTGCAGTCTGGGGTGAGGTTTGCAAACAGTGAAGGTGGATCGACCTTAAGGGTCGTGAGGCCACAGATGGTGAGGGGGGCAGGGGTCCGCCGAATTTCAAAGTAAGGCTTTGGAGGTGGCATTGAAAGTCAAGACCTAGTAACAGGGCAGCGCAGAGATGGGGGAGGACGTAGAGCCTGAAGTTGCTGAACTCTATGCCCTGAATGGTGAGGGTCACGACACAGTACCCCCAGATTTCCAAGGAATGGGATCCGGAGGCCAGGGAGATTTTCTGGGTGACGGGGAGTGCCGGGAGGGAGCAGCGCCTTACCATAGTGGGGTGGATGAAACTCTCTGTGCTCCCGGAGTTAAAGAAGCAGGTCATCTCGTGCCCGTTGATCTTCACCGTCGTCGTAGCGGTCGCGAGGTTGCGGGGCCGAGACTGATCCAGGGTGATGGAGGCGAGCTGCGGAAAATGCTGGGAGGTCCCGGGCTGATCAGCAGTGGCAGAGGTAGCAGCAGGCGGTGAATGGCCAGACGAGCAGGGGTCCTGAGGTGTGGTCCAAAATGGCGCCGAAGATGGCAGCGCCCACGGGCCGCATGTGGTTTGTGATGGAGAAGATGGCGGTGTCATGTATTAGATTCTCAAGAAAGAAAGAGAAGTTGAATCACCATGCCCAGGATCAACGTGCCTACTCTATGACCTGTTTAGATGTAGTTGAAATAAACAAGTGTTCAGCAGCTACCAGAGTATGACTGCAGTCTGCCTACTAACTGAATACTGTGCCTAGAGTCCACAGATTAGAAGGACCAGCTCAGAACATGGTTACAGCAGTGGAGACATTGATATAAAACATATATCGGCGTTATCGATGGAACCACAGAATAAAGAAAATCTTGATAGCAGCTCATAACGAATCAACAGAAAGAGGAGGCACAGTGACGAGAGCAGGTGATGGCTGTGCCTGGTGAGCAGTCCCTTCACCCTACCCTGTCCATCTGACTGCCCCGAGGGCTCGCAAAAGGCCAACAGTGGGAGTTCTGGAAATATCATTTACTCCGGCATTAACCAGCATAAGATCTTCACTCTAAAGAGCAAAAGCGATGCTGTGAAATGACTGTCCAATTCTGCAGATGGTGATGTCCTGCCAGATGCAGAAGAAACTCCACATGTCTCCAAGATGCCTTTCCCATGGGCTGATAATACTGTGGGAGATTGAGTCCTTCAGGACTGTGACTTGGAGACTGGGAGGAGTAGGAGTTGGATTTGGGTAGAATCTGAAGTTGTAAGAAAAGAGTGACAGAAATGCTATGTAAATAGTTAAGTTTCATACCATTGGCAGAGAGAAGACAGAATACTTGGTGGAGATGTGGTATAAAAGGTTAAGAGATGGAATATGCTAATATATGACATGATGATGATCTACCACTTGACACCAGTCAGTCATGTGTTAAACTCATGACTGTGTTAAACTCATTAAAGAGAGAGAGGTTGGAATCATGCTTAGGAGCTATGTGCCTACTCTGGAACCTGTTTGGACGCAGTACAATAAACAAGTGTTAAGCAGATGCCAGAGTCTGACTACAGCCTGTCCACTAACCAGGTGCCATGCTTAGGGCACGATTTTCCAGCCCATTCCACCAGAGGGAGCTTTTGGTTCCACTGAAGTCAATGGAGATTTGAATGTCTCGCCACATCTGCCGCAGAGGAACCCGCCACAGGGCATGAAAACCACGGCCCTAGAGTCCATATATAGAAGGACCATCTCAGAACAATTACTTCAGTCAGAAAGATTGCAGATAGTTCCCACTGATAGCAATTAAAATAGCAAATCAAAGAAATTATTTAATTCTTACCCTTATTCCTCGCTCCCCCGCGTAACCTGGAGGACCCATTTCACCCTAATTAGAAAATAAGTCCGTCAGTTAACAGTGATGTGGCAATGGGATTAAATCATTAATACAGCATCCGCTGCAGTAAAACAGAAGCTATGTAAGATGGCAGTACCTTGCCTGGTTCACCTTTCTGCCCTTTTATACCCTGTCAGAAACAACACACGAAGGTTAAATCAAACTTTGACTGTTGGAACAAGCCATTTAATCATCCTAATATAAAAGCAAAATACTGTGGACCCTGGAGATCTGGAATAAAAACAGAAAGTCCTGGTAAAACTCAGCAGGTCCGGCAGCTTTTACAGATAGAGAAACAATTAATGTTTCGAGTCCGTTTGACTGTTCTTCAGAACTCCCCAAGTTCCAAAGATAAATCATATTAGGTGCAAAATGTTAACTCTGTTTTTCTCTCCACAAATGCTGCCAGACTTGCTGCGTTTTTCCAGCACTTTCTGTTTTTATACCAGGGAATAATTCAAATTGTTTCAAAAGCACTTACCTTGATTTTCCCACATTTCAGTCTGCTTTCATTATCCACCATCCTTGGTTTAGAAAGCACCCAGGATGTTAGGAAAAAGTTACGTACCCCAGCATTTGAGTTAGAATTAGTGTTTTAATTGTTTTATTGTTTTCACTTAATGTTTAAATATACTGCACCATATAAATAAAGGAAATCTAGGAGGCACTGGGTGAATTGATGGAGAACTGATCCCTGTCCAGAATAAACCTGGATTTGTAGAAGTCAAGGGACAGGAATCCAGCGCCGTGTTTATCGGTGGAGCGCCGTTCACTGGCGGCAGGATTCTCTCATCCTACCACATGTCAATGGGATTCCCCATTGAAGCCACCCCACGCTGCCAGGAAAACCGCAGGCGAGGGTGCTCTGCCAGTGGGAGAAGAGAATCCCAATGGTGGAGAATTCCGGCCAAAGATTTGGTTTCTATTTTTCTTGGCAGAGCTACCGTTGGAGCTTAACAGTGGTAGCAGATAATACTGCGAGTAAATAAAAAAGGATTGTGATCTAAAATTTCTTCAGAGGAAAGACTGCAAATTTAATTTCTAACCTGGAAGAGTTTTTGAATTAACTTGGAAAAAATGGCTGAAGCCAAGTGTAAAATATCAGGTTGTGACTACCCATTGCTATTTGATGACTGTCAACCATGTGCCCCGTGGAAGAATGCAGTTAGCATGTCGATGATGGTTATGTCCTGTGCCCAAGAAGAAGCAAGGATGGCATTGGCAATTTTGCTACAGTACAAAATGAAAATACGGTGCAAGGCATCTCGAACTGGATCCATAGCATTTGAACTCAGATGAAGATTTGGAGATATTAGTGACTTTTATGGATAAGATTTTCCTAAAGGATGACTTATTAAGTGCATATGAAGCCTGGTTTGACTTTGACAAATTTAGAAAGTCGGAGGATATCTCCATAGTAGAGTATATAATAGGCTACAGAAATTATGTCTAAGAATCCCATCATCAGTACTGGCTTTTAAACTATTGCTAAAATTAGGAATAGGGTTATGGTTTTGACGGGAGTTAAATTTGCGGATAGACACACCCTGTTAGAACAAATGCGGGAGGCTCTAAAAAACATTCCTGGGGAAACATTCTTTCCCGGCGGTGTCCATAACACAAATGGGCCATTCGGTAATAAGATGATGGAAGACACTATGTTGTGTCATGGGAATGTCCCTTTAAGAAAGGGTTTTGTCTTATCTCCTGTCTTTAGTGATGTAATTTGTGTGGGTGGAGCTGGGCTGTGGCTCTGTGAGTTTTACTTTCCCTTTGAGTTTTGGACTGGATTAAACTGCACAGGATGAAAGAAATGTTTTTCTCTGTTTTCATTTTAAAAGCTGTTTCCAGACTGCTTGCTAAATTAAAAGAGATAATTGCTTTTGGGAAGGAATTCAAATCTGCAGTTTGAAAAGGGGAATAGAGTATCAATAACAAGTCTTATACCTGTGAGAATGTCATGTGCTGGGCCACACCTTTGAAAAGGGGTTTCTGGTTTTACTTGGATTTTGCTATTGAATTGGAACAGTTAAGGAGAAATTCATTAAGGCTTATACATAGATTACTGTAGCTGTGTGGGGTCTTTGTGTTTGTAATTGATAAAAGTTCTTGCTCTGTGTGTTTGTACAAATGTTAACTAAATTCTTAGAATAAAGCTTTTTTATTATTAAAAACGTCTGACAGGCAGGCTCTTGTGCTCATCCTAGCCAAAATCAACAAAAAAGTTACAGGTCAGATGAACTCCATAACATACTTTGGGGTTTTTAAACTCTGGCCCATAACAGTTGACAGGACGGCAGGGTGATCTAGATTAGAAATAGGCTGCAGGTGTCCACAAAAAAGAAGATTTATCACTAAGCACAGAAACTCCTTTACCAATTATGGCAGGACAAATGAATTGGGAAATGTCAACAGGAAAATAAAGCCCAGAAATGCCCAGGGTACTGTCAATCGGTGCTTTAGATGTGATTCAAAGTTCCATTATGCAATATACTGTCCCAAGCGATGTAATAGGGTGTTTGAAACCAAACATGAGGCGGAAGACTTGGAAGAAGAAGAGGAAGATATTGACCAACGAGAAGCATTGTCTCAGTAACAAGAAGTTTAGTCCGGTGATGAAGGTGCTGGTTGCAGATTCAATCAATTGTGCCGTATTAGACAGCGGTGTACATCTATACTGTGTGGAGTAGACTGGTTTTATTGTTACCTGGACTCTTTAAGTAACAAAGATTGGAACAAAAGTTAAAGAATTTGAGGTTCCACAAGTTTCAGTTTGGGGATGATAATACCCTTAAATCACTGAAAAGACGAGTGAGTCCTTGTAAAATTACAAACCTTGGGGTTTCACCAGTTAGACCATGGAAGGGGTTCCCTTAGTCAGGGGGTCCTCAGTGTGTCTCTGGGTAGGTCCCTTTAGTCAGTTGGTCCCTGGGGGAGGGTCCCTTAAGTCATTGGGTCCCTTTGGGGGGTCTCCCTATCACAGGGTCCCTTTGGGCAGTCTCCCTCTCGCTGGGGATGCTGTGGGGGGTGGCTCTCCCTTTCACATGGGTCCCATTGGGGGCTCTCCCTATCACAGCGACCCATGTAAAGGGTCTACCTAATACAGGGGTTCCTGGTGGGAGGGGTGGGGTACCCAGGCAATCCGGGGGTTGGGGGCTGCTGTGCGGTGTGGTGTGGGGGAGGGGGGTGGAGGCCGAGACTGATTTGTGGTGCGCGGGGGGGTATAGGCTGGGATGTTCTCTCCAATGGTTGTTCTCGCGGTGAGAAAAGGGGAGCCTGGTTGCCCCTTTGGCCCAACACCACTTCAGGTTCACAACTGGAGAGACCATGGATGAACCTCGCCGATGTGATTCCCGAATGCAGGGACCAGAGAATCAAAAGTGGGTGGAGCATAGGGCGCCGGGCCTGCTAAATAGATGCAAGTGGGTTATTACGACCCATTCGCATTTATTTACATGCTCCCGTTGGCGTGCGCCGTGAAACTCATTCACGTCACCAGCGAGGGGTCGGAGAATGGCGTCGATCCCGATTATGCCCGATGCCCGAATCTCAGTCCCATCAGGGAATGCATTCTGGGCATCCTGGAAACAGAGAATCCCGCTTTTAAAATTTTGGTCATGCATGCGGGCATAAAAGATGATGAAGACATCAAACTTGTAGAACAGATAAGCGATAGACGTAATACATTTGGAGAACTGTGTGCCTCATACAGTGAGGAACAATTAAAGAAATACTCTGGCTGGAAGTCATGTTGCTCAGAACTTGAAGGCACAAAAACAGAGATCCAAAGCTTTCAGAATGTCCTTTCAGAAAAGATGCTGGTGGTTTATTTGGAAAAGATTAAGTGATTGACAGAGAAGTATTGGAAACTATTCCTTGTGCAATGAGGGGAGTGTGTGTAATAAGAACATAAGAACATAAGAACTAGGAGCAGGAGTAGGCCATCTGGCCCCTCGAGCCTGCTCCGCCATTCAATGAGATCATGGCTGATCTTTTGTGGACTCAGCTCCAC
Source organism: Scyliorhinus canicula (assembly GCF_902713615.1). Lineage (NCBI taxonomy): Eukaryota > Metazoa > Chordata > Chondrichthyes > Carcharhiniformes > Scyliorhinidae > Scyliorhinus > Scyliorhinus canicula. The sequence goes on from NC_052156.1 coordinate 153,168,349, forward strand.
TTTCCGGCCTGAACACCATAACCCTTAATCCCTTTATTTTTCAAAAAACTATCTATCTTTATCTTAAAAACATTTAATGAAGGAGCCTCAACTGCTTCAATGGGCAAGGAATTCCATAGATTCACAACCCTTTGGGTGAAGAAGTTCCTCCTAAACGCAGTCCTAAATCTACTTCCCCTTATTTTGAGGCTATGCCCCCTAGATCTGCTTTCACCCACCAGTGGAAACAACCTGCCCGCATCTATCCTATCTATTCCCTTCATAATTTTATATGTTTCTATAAGATCCCCCCTCATCCTTCTAAATTCCAACGAGTACAGTCCCAGTCTACTCAACCTCTCCTCGTAATCCAACCCTTTCAGCTCTGGGATTAACCTCGTGAATCTCCTCTGCACACCCTCCAGTGCCAGTACGTCCTTTCTCAAGCAAGGAGACCAAAACTGAACACAATACTCCAGGTGTGGCCTCACTAACACCTTATACAATTGCAACATAACCTCCCTAGTCTTAAACTCCATCCCTCTAGCAATGGTGAGAAGGTTGTGGTGGGAAGATTATGGTGAGAAGGGCGTCTGTGCCTCACCACTTTAAGCAAGTGATGTAAAGAGCGTCAACTAGAAAAGGAAAAGTGTGTGGTTGGTGAGAAGGTCTGGACAGTAGTAACAACAGTTAAAGAGTTATTGAACATGGCAACAATGCTGAGGCGTTCTGGTACCAATTGCTAATTTGTTTGTTATGATTTGAAAAGCACTAGTTGAAAGTGTGCTGAAAACAGTTTCAAATGACATTCAAAAGGGAACTGGATAAATGCCTGAAGGGAAATAATTGTAGGACTATGGTGGAAGAGCATGGGAATGGGACTAATTGGATAGCTTTCTGAAAGAATCAGTACAGGAATGGTGGGCTGAATGGCCTCCTCCTGTTATGATACTAACAACGAGGAGCACTTAACTCCTTCTGAGTTTTTTTTGTATTATTGTAACATCTCTGTTTAAAATATGCCAATTCCTCAATTTTAACAGTGAGTGCTGCTCTTATCATCACAGAAAAGCTGAGGTATGACACCGAACCCCACTTTGCAAGAGATTTGAATTAATATTACAACGTGTCATCGTGAACCCTACTGTGTGTTGTATATTATCTTAGATTCCACCCATCACCTATCACAATCAACCACCCTCCAAACAGAAACAGACAGGGCAATGCATTTACACCATGGTGCACATCTTAGATAGAGTTCCCAGTGCTTTAAAGATTCAAGAATAAAATTGATGGTGAGGCAAAGGAAAATGAGTAGGTCAAATAGAGGATTAAAAAAGATAACATTTCTGGCCTTTCCCGATCTCCTAGCCTATTTTCGATGTTTACATTGCCCATTGCAGGTCTCCATCAATCTTCCTCTGGCGTTAGAGAGGGAGATTAGAAGAATGCCTGCGGAAAGTTCAAGTGAGTGCTGTTGAAAAATAGGGGCTGGACAGAACCATCTGTCAGCATCTTGCAAACCACAGGCAGTGAGGAGGTAAAGCCGAAGGTTTAAGGAGGGAGGTGTAGGTGGAGGAGACACAGTGGACATAGGAGCAGAGCCCACTGGTGGAGAGTTCGATGAGCATAAAGGATGCTGGAAGTATCTGCAGTTCCTTGCCAATGATTTTCTGTGAGGACTGTGTTGGTGAGATTTCCTGATTAAAGGTCAGACATGGCCTTGAACTTTTACTTACATCTTTACCTCTTAGTCCGATTGGCCCTGGGCTTCCTGGAGCTCCGGGTCTCCCTTGTTCACCGTCCTTGCCGATTTCACCCTATTTGAACAAGAAAACGTCAGCTCTGTTATTGGGTTGGCCGTTGCAAACCAATTGTCAGCAGAATAGAAAGTAGTTTCATTGAGTACGAAAGGGACAATTTGAGCTTACCTTCTCACCTGGTCGGCCTGATAAACCAACATTGCCCTGTTGAAATAACATGAACATACAATGTCATTGAGAGACAAGAGACCAACTTCCTAATAAAGTGAAATGCCATCAGTGCCCATAAAAACGAATGAAGCAGAGTTTTGCAATTTTTACAGAAGCATTGTGATAAAATTATAATAGAGCCAATTAAGTACCATATTGTCATTTCCATGCTATTTGTCCATTGTGAAAATGTAACATACTACCTAGCTATTTCACTTTAACAATGTGAATTTATAATCACGTAACATTTTTGGCACAGTAAAAAATCCCAAGAAGCTTCACAAGAGCATTACCAAACAGAATTTGATACTGAGTTAAAAGAGATGGGGAAGAGGTAGGTCTTAAGTACTGTCTTCAAGGAGGAGAGAGAGGTAGAATGGTTTAGGGAGGGAAAATCTGAGCTTAGGGCCTAAGCAGCTGAAGACACATCCGTCAATGGTGGAACAATTAAAATAGGGGATCGGAAAAGGGCTAAAAATGGAGGACTGCAGAGTTCTTGGAAGGTTTCGGGCTAGAGGTGATTACAGAGATATGGAAGGTGTGAGGCCAAGACCGGGTTTGGAAACAAAGGTAAGGATTTAAAATCAAGCATTGTGGAACCGGGAGCCAATGTAGGCCATGATGGAGGTCAAGGCGGAGGAGGACCTGCATCACTTGAACTGTATTATAAAACAAAGCATTTACATTGGGTAACTATCATACGCCCTATGTTTTTTCACGTATGGAAAGATCTGTCTAGACTGGACGCAGATCAATACTTTTCACTGTACCTCAGTACATGTGACAATAAACCCAAATCCAAATCCAATGACACCAAGCCACATGGAGATATTGGGCTCGATAGATCGGTTCCCCAGCCCTGTGCTTCTTGGGGTGTGCCGGTCCTTATTCCCACCGCTTGTCAAAGGGATTTCCCATTGAAAGCACCCCAGGCCTCTGGGAAACCCATAGGTGGGGATGCATTAATGGCGGGAACAGCGAATCGCAACGTCCAGAGACTTCCGGCCATTAGGTCAAGTGACCAAAAACTTGGTTCGTCCAGTGAGTTTTGTGCGCTTGAAACAGTTCTTATCAAAGTCACAAATCACATCCTACATGACTGACAAAGGTAAACGTTCCCTCCTTGTCCTTCTTGACCTGTCTGCAGCCTTTGATACATTTGATCACTCCATCCTCCTCCAATGCCTCTTCACTGTCGTCAAGCTGGGTGAGACCACTCTCAGCTGGTTCCCTTCTTACCTACCTAATTGCAGCCAGAGAACCACTTGCAATGGCTTCTCTTCCTCTTCCCACACCGTTACCTCTGGTGTCCCCCAAAGATCAATCCTTGGCCCTTCCTATTTCTGATCGACATGATGCCACTCAGTAACGTCATCCAAAAGTACTGTGCTAGTTTTCACAAGTACGCTGATGACACCCAGCTCACTAGCACCTCTCTCTTTAAGCAAACGTTTGGTCAGCTGACCTAATATCTCCATACATGGCCCAGTGTCACACTTTGTTTTATGATGCTCTTGTGAAGCACCCTGGGTGCTTCATTATGTTAAAGGCACAATATAAATAAAAGTTATTGTTGCTGGTCAATGGGGGAGGTTTTAAGAAATCTTTTCAAGTGAGGAATAGAGGTATATGGTGTAGGGTGAATTCAAGAGCTTGAGGTTGAGGAAACTGATGGCTCGGCCATCAATGGTGGAGCAATTAAAATTGGGAATGCACAAGAGGCCAGAATTAGAGGAACACAGAAACTTTAGAGGGTCATTAGGTTGGAGGAGATTACAGAGGTAGGGATGAACGAGGCCAAGGAGGGATTTGAAAAGAAGGAAGAGAATTCTCAAATCGTGATATTCTATGAGCTAATGTAGGGCAGTGGGCAGTAGGGTGATAGGTGAACAGGACCGGCCATGAAAGACCCGGACGGCAAAGTTTTGGATGACCTCAAGTTTATGGAGGTAGAATATGGGAGACAAGCATTGGAATAGCCGAGTCTCAAGACATGAAGAGTGTTTCAGTAGGAGGTGAGCTGACTCAGGGGCAAAGTTAAGCAATGCTATGGAGATGGAAATAGACAGCATTAATGATGGCTGAATAGAGGTCTTGTTGTGCAGTGGGTAGTGTCCTTTCCAGAAAGCCAAAACCCTTCAGAATAAATTCCTACTCCAGGACTTAATGGCTAAGGAAAGTGCGTTCATCGCACAGTCAAAATGTTGAGTAACAACAAACAAATCCTTCGAACACACGTAAGTGATAAGGGCAGGAGAAATTCCCAATCAGTCATGTGATAAAAAGAAATTTGGAGCCTCTACCATCACTCTTCATAGCTGTAGGCCACAAAATGATTGTAAAAGTGCGTGTTGTCGCTCCTTGGAAATGCTTAAGGCAACATCCAGGTCATTTCCACCATTCCTCCACTTTCCATTTCGGCTTCAGTTGAGATCTTGTATTTTGGCACAAACCAGTGATCAAACCTGGAATCTTCCTGATTAAAACGCTGAGCAACAGAGACGATGTACCACTTCCCCACTAAACATCAAGCAGCAGGCGATTAAGGAGACCAAACTATTTCTCCTGTGTCTCTGCCCATCTCAAACACTCCCAGGTCAGATAGAGCATAGAGTAAAATGCTCAAACTCAGAAAAATACCTTTTACCTCAGCAAGTGACAGTCCTATTTTCCTCACCAACCCTCCTGTAGCTGCCAGTGAGTCCTCAATAATTATAGATTAATACTAAATGGGGTTTATATTAATTTAGGATGTTGTTATCAATCAGGATTCGGTGGGAAGGAGGGATGGAGATCTTGTGATGCAGTGGGCCAGAAAGCTCCAGATTCAAGATCCACTCCAGGATTTGATGGCCACAGAAGGTGTGTTCATAACATGGACAATCACTTGATTATCAGCCTGCAAATCCTTTCAATATGCTTGATGGCGGGCAGCAAGAGTGGGAGAGTTTCCTGGTCAACCACACTGCAGAAGTCAATGGCAAACCACTGCAGTATTCCACCAAAGATAATCATAGACCAATCCAGTGTCCTTGGGCATGGTGCCTGGACAAGGAGTAAAGCGGGGCTGCTTTGTTTGATGAGTGCCCATTTATTAAAATCAAGATTTTGTTCAATTTTGTTTCCCATTAGCCTGAAAGTGAGAAAAGGGGAGACTTATCTTCATTGGTCTGAACTGTATCTAAATTCAGATATTTAAACTAAGCAGCACATAGAGTACAACCTACAATTTCTGAACAGGTGCATCGCACAGGGATATTGCCATGGGAGTGTACCTTTAAGAAAGGTTTTGTCTTATCACATGGCTTCAGTGATGTCATTGTGTGGGTGAAGCTGAGCTGTGGCTGTGAGTCTTGCTTTCGCTTTCTGATTTGACTGCTGTGGACTTAGCCAGGAGAAAGACGTGTTTTGGCCTGTCTCCCTCTAGTTTCATTTTAAATATCTGTTCCAGTAAAAATCACCTTGATGGTGGCTTTTAAGATATAGTTTGCTTTCCAGAAGGGTTTAAACCTGTTGGTGAGATGGGGCCAGAACCTGTGGGAAAGCCAGTCTTATTCAAGTGAGAATGCGGAGTGCTGGGCCATGCGCTTGAAAAGGGGTTTTTGGTTTATGGGATTTTGTTTTTGAATTGGAACAGTTAAGGGGGAATACATTAAGTGTTATACATAGATTATTGTAGCTATGTGGTGTCTTTATGTTTGTAATTGATAAAAAATGTTGCTGTGTGTTGATGTAAATGTTAACTCAGTTCTTATAATCAAGCTTATTTTGATGAAAGTGTCTGGGAAGACTGTTGAATCAAACCTCAAGTGAAGGCTCTTGTGCTCATCCTTGCCAAATTCAACAAAAAGTTAGAGGTCAGGCGAACTCCATAATATACTTTGGAGTTTTTAAACCCTGGCCCATAACAATATAACAGGTACATTTAGCAGATCATATGGGCTAAATTCAAAGTATGTGAAGCTCACAATCGATTAATATGTTAGAAAACGCAATCCACTGGAACTACTGTTTGGACAAAGCTGTCTCCCTGTTAGGGCATTTCTGTTACTCACCCTTTCGCCTGGTTCTCCTTTGAGACCGGGCTGGCCTGGAATTCCAAATCCTGGACTTCCCTTTGAAGATAAATATACAACAGTTTTAAAAAAAATGTGCATCTTTTACAGATAGTTTAAATGTGTGGAATAAATGTCACTAGCACTGCTACCTCACAGCGCCAGGAACTCGGTTCGATTCTAGCCTCATGTGACTTGTCTCTGTGCAGTTCACACATTCTCCCCGTGTCTTTTTGGGTTTGCTCCGGGTGCTGTGGTTTCCTCCCACAGTCCAAAGGTGGACAGGTTAGGTGGATTGGCCAGGCTAAATTGCCCCTAAGTGTGGGGTTAGAGGGATAAGGTGGGGGTTTGAGCCTTGATAGGGTGGTCTTTCTAAGGGTCGGGGTAGACTCGATGGGCCAAATGGCCTCCTTCTGCATTGGAGGGATTCTATGTAAAAAGATTTTGGATACTGTTGGGAAGAACCATATTCCAAATAGAAAGACTGGTACGGCACATGAGAGGGAAAACTAGATGAGCATTTGAGGAAGAAAGGAATATATAATTACAATGGTAGAAGAGAAAAGATGAGAGGAGCCTGAAGACAGTATGCACCTGTTGGGCCGAGTACCTGATTCTGTACCATATTCAGGACAGAAGCAGCCCAGGTTTTTTTTCTACTGGGCCCAGGTTGGACTGTTCCATGAGTAGTCTCCAGATGTCCCCAGACTGCTAGGTAGGCCACTCACTGCCTTGTACAGAAGGGCAGAATGTGTGCCTTTCCCACTTATTCATCAACAATCTAGTCCCATGTGCATTATTTGTATAAGGAAATGAGGCACCACCTTATTCTTGTGGTCAAACAGTAGCAGGATAAAGTCCTGTTCCACCAGTATAAAATCAGTAAAAGTATTGCTCCAGTTTCCTTGACTCACTGTCAATTGGGCCCACATATCGCCCACAACTTGGCAGAGTACAGTTGTTACACAACATCTTTAGCCTATAATTTTCTGGACTCGTGAACTTGTGTTGCCGCACATAATAATAATAATCTTTATTGTCACAAGTAGGCTTACATTAACACTGAAATGTAGTTACTGTGAAAAGCCCCTAGTCGCCACGTTCCGGCGCCTGTTTGGGGATACAGAGGGAGAATTCAGAATTGTCAATTTTTTTTTAACAAATATTTTTATTCTCCTCCTTTTTCACATTTTCATCATATTTACAACAACAAATAATTAACAATAACAACAAATACAATGGCAACCCCCTAGCCAACAATCCCCTTATCCCACCCACCCTCAAACAGCTCCTGGGAAGCAAGATCAGTTTGCCAGGAATGAAAATAATTCTAGGTGTGTGCTCACCCGGAGAGGAACTTACACGGACCCAAAAAATAATTAAGAGCTGTTAGAGAGCGGTCAGGTGCTCTCCAACTCGGCCGTCGAGATACTAACGGGAAATCCCGCTCACTCTGGCACTTAGAACGTGTCCCGTTAAATCGTGCCCATTGTGTGTAAAGCCCATTCAGTAATTGGATAAATGATGTCAATACCTTTTCACCTTCAATCCCTTGAATCCCTTGGTCACCTTTGGGTCCATGAGGTCCGGGTGGTCCAGTATCTCCCTTACCAGAGACCAGAAACAAATTTTTATCGTTAGCCAATAGGGTGGTGGAAACAGATAGAACATTAGCTTTCGAAGGGAAGGGAAATCGGATGAATACTTATGGAAATAAGAAATCACAGAGATATGGGGGAAAAATCAGAGAAGTCTCATCGAAAGCTGGCACAGACTTGATGGCCCAAATGACCTCCTTCTGTGCTGCACTATTCTGTGATCACCAGCTGCTGGACTACTGAATATATAAAAAGGGTTGATAAAACAGCCCAGTCCCCAGAGTGTCCAACAGGCAAAGGCCTTGATGGTGCTGGTGGAAGGCACGTGCTCCCTCTCCAGGGGCATCCGGTTGCAAATGTAGCTGCAGTAGAGGAGAAGAGAGTTGGGCCAGATGGCCATACACCATTTATATCAGAGCTGTCAACATCCAGAGTTAACATTAATAATCAGCAAAAGTTTCAAAGTTCAGCTCCCGCTGCCTCTACTGGAGATCACCAAACTGACAACCAACTCACACAAGATGAGGGGCTGGTTTTTCTGGTACCCCACGTGTTTCTCGTTGGCATGCCATTTGCTCACGGTGGGATTCTGTCTTCCATCCGCTTGTCAATGGGATTTTCCATTGAAGCCACCCCACGCCACCGGGACACCTATGGGCGGGGGTGCGTTGCCGGTGGGAAAAGTGAATTGCAATGGCCAGAAGGTTTTTGGGAAATATCTATATATATTGACCCTACAATGCATAGGTGAACATAGAACATAGAATATTACAGCGCAGTACAGGCCCTTCGGCCCACGATGTTGCACCGTCCTGTGAAACCCTTCTAAAGTCCCTCTACACTATTCCCTTATCGTCCATATGCCTATCCAATGACCATTTGAATGCGTTTAGTGTTGGCGAGTCCACTACTGTTGTAGGCAGGGCATTCCACGCCCTTACTACGCTCTGAGTAAAGAACCTACCTCTGACATCTGTCCTATATCTATCTCCCCTCAATTTAAAGCTATGTCCCCTCGTGCTGGACATCACCATCCGAGGAAAAAGGCTCTCGATGTCCACCCTATCTAATCCTCTGATCATCTTGTCTGCCTCAATTAAGTCACCTCTTAACCTTCTTCTCTCTAACGAAAACAGCCTCAAGTCCTTCAGCCTTTCCTCATATGATCTTCCCTCCATACCAGGCAACATTCTTGTAAATATCCCCTGTACCCTTTCCAATGCTTCCACATCCTTCCTATAATGTGGCGACCAGAACTGCACACAATACTCCAAATGCGGCCGCACCAGAGTTTTGTACAACTGCAACATGACCTCATGGCTCCGAAACTCAATTCCTCTACCAATAAAAGCTAACACACCGTACGCCTTCTTAACTACCCTCTCAACCTGGGTGGCAACTTTCAGGGATCTATGGACATGAACACCGAGATCTCTCTGCTCGTCCACACTACCAAGAATCTTACCATTAGCCCAGTACTCTGCCTTCCTGTTATTCCTTCCAAAATGAATCACCTCACACTTTTCTGCATTAAACTCCATTTGCCACCTGTCAGCCCAGCTCTGCAGCTTATCTATGTCCCTCTGTAACTTGTAACATCCTTCTGCACTGTCCACAACTCCACCGACTTTAGTGTCATCTGCAAATGTACTCACCCATCCTTCTACGCCCTCCTCCAGGTCATTTATAAAAATGACAAACAGCAACGGCCCCAAAACAGATCCTTGTGGCACACCACTAGTAACTGGACACCAGTCAGAGCATTTCCCATCAACCAACACTCTTTGTCTTCTATCAGCTAGGCAATTTCTGATCCAAACTGCTAAATCACCCTGAATCCCATGCCTCTGTATTTTCTGCAATAGCCTACCGTGGGGAACCTTATCAAACGCTTTACTGAAATCTATATACACCACATCAACTGCTTTACCCTCATCCACCTGTTTGGTCACCTTCTCGAAGAACTCAATGAGGTTTGTGAGACACGACCTACCCTTCACAAAACCATGTTGACTATCCTAATCAAATTATTAGAGGAGAATATGAGGAGAATAGTGCCTACCAATACTACCCCCACACAGATGCTATCATTTTGGAATGTTTTTGACCAGTGACATTTCAGTAAGACATGACATAAACCATAAACTTTGCAAATCAAACTTTACTCTTTTTGCTTATTTAAGAATGGACTTTGCTGAGCCAAAAAAAATCATAGCTACAGGTCACATGACTCACAAGACTGGCCATCGTTTCTGGAATTTTCCACCAGCATTTGCAAAAACAAAGGCGTTGCACCCTCACCCTTGTGGAATCTCACACTTCATTGTAAGGACCCATTATAATCCACAAAATCAGAGGATTAGAATAGAGAGAGACATTGAGACTTGTTATACCTGTAGAGGCTCTAACAGCCACCATCTCACATCTGGGACTGTCAAGGTCCATTTCAAAAAGGAACTACAGAAGGGACATGGGCATAATTTGCAACTTTATAAGCTTAGCCCTCGAGCAGAGTCTGAGGATCTAACAAGACAGTACCTATTAATGAATCTTTCAAAGGCTAAAGACTAGGACAATATAAGCCATAGAACAAAAGCCAGGTCCAGACACCAGATACACATTCCTTTAGGAAATCATTGTGGAGGGAGGAGATCACAGGCTTGAGTGACCATTTTGAAATCTCTCTATTCAGCTGAGAACTCAGAAAAAACACTCTGCTAACTTACTTCCAATCTGCAAGACCAACAGTAGGACCCTAGGTTGACTGAACAACCTGTGGCAAGGCACAGCTGCTCAAAGCCTATTTATCTGGACGTTTCTCACCATCGTCTGCCAAGCAAATCAAGTTTATGCACAGCAATCTCACCTTGCTGCATCGCCATCCACTTTAAAGGGGATTCTGTGCTGCTGTCCTTTTCTAGGAGCCCACAGGAACTGGAGCTTCTCTATGAAGGAACCCCAACCTCTGAACTTTGACTTTCTGGACTCTTGAAATTACATGAACTGATATCCACTTCTGTTACTGTTAAGTGTGTGTGTGTGTGTGAATTTTCTTTGAACACTTTAATTGATTGATTATAATATTGCTGGAGATGATGGAGAGACTGGGAGGAAGGATATGATATTAAACCTCTAAGAATACATCGAACCAGAGTTGGTAACTATTTGTCACGCATCAACTAATCAGAATTCCCTTCTATGAATCTAAGCGATCTAGTAAAGAATAATGCTGAACCCATTTTACAGGTTATATCCATAGACCAAATTGCGAATTTCAACTTATGGTGCAAAGAATTGAACTATACTTACCCGGGCACCTTTATTCCCGATAGGTCCTACTATCTAAGTTGAACAAAACATATAATTAAAAGGTTTATATTGATCTATTTATTTCTCATTGCTGATTAAATGCATTTATATTTCTGTAATGCACAAAGACGTAGATGAAGTTTTGTAAGGAGCCCTTTAAGATGTTGAGAAATGTAAATGAGCCATTTAACACAGAACTACAAGACAAGGGTTTTAAATTGCGAAGCTTCAAATAAATTAGGGTGAAAAAATGTTTAATTTCAAGATTTAATTTTGCAAGAGAGTGGACATGTGAAACAGACTCCCAGAAAAAGGAGTGAAACTCTGCCAATTAACTTCCATGTTGGATTGAGATCTCATTCCAAGGTGCTTTTTAGGAACATTACGAAACAAAATTTAACACCGCGCCATATAAGCAGTTAGAAATATAAAAGCAACATTCTGATGATGCTGGATATCTGAAATAAAAACAGAAAAATTCTGAAAAAACTCAGCAAGTCTGGCAGCATCAGCGGAGAGAGGAGGAGTTAACGAGAGTTGTACAGACTTGAAATGTTTCTTTTTCTCTCTCCACAGATGCTGCCAGACCTGCTGAGTTCTTCCAGCATTTTTCTGTTTTTATATGAGGAGGTATTAAGGAAACCCAGCTCGCTGTGGCAAGCAAGGCCGATAAAAGCCGGGAGACCCCACTCCCGGGATCTACCCGGCTCTCGACACCTCCCGAGATCTAACATGATCTCACGAGACATTGTGGTGTAAATCTCTCTAATTGTGGGTGGATCACTTTTTGTCAATTCTGCATATTAGAGCGAGACAGCTATTCTCACTTTAATGTGCAGATTCCTGAGGTAATCGAGGCTTTGGGATTCATCTTCTTTTCCTCGGAAATCTTGGACGAGCACCATTCAGCACAACCACAAATGGGGCCAAGACAGAACGACACTTGTAGGGGTCTCCCAGGGGATTGGAGACCCCCGGCTGCAAGCCCTTTGGGATGGGTGATGCCCTGGCAATGCTGGTGCCAGCCTGGCACCCTGGTAGCGCCACCTGTGTGCCAGCCTGGCACTGCCAGATGGGATAGGCATTGCCAGGGCGCCAGGTTGGTACTTCCAAGGTGCCAAACTGGAATTGTTTGCACGTGCATGATTGGGCTAGGAGCGGAGTGTGGGGACCCTTCCTTGGTGCGTTCAGGCTGGGGGTGTCAGGGGTCGCTTAGGGGGCCTCAGAGATCAGGACATCATTTAAAAATGGCTCCCCGATCTCTCGCTACACAGGGGAGTTCCAGCGAGCGAAGCTCCCCAATGTACAAAACGGGGCCATGTGTGGCCTCGGCAGTGCATTCCCCACTAAAGCCCCTTATACAATGCAAGTCGATTTGAATAGCCATGTGTTTCTCGCCACTGCCAGCACTGGTAAACACGCAGTTAAACGCGCTCGCTATGGGACTTTGTTCCCAATTAGTTGAATCGAGCCCTCAGTCAGGACACCAAAAGCTTGGAGAGAGAAAGTTGGAGAGGTAGAAAGACATTAATTAATTAGGTCTGTTTTGAAACACAGTAGTTACCCCTTTCGCCGGATCACCTGGAAAGCCTCTATGTCCCTGTCAGAAAAACACACAGAACAAAAATGATACTCCAGTTCAGCACTCAGATTGAATCAGTTCAAGCCAAGAATAACACTGAGCAATTCACTTACTGTATTTCCTTTCAAACCTATGGGGCCTGGGAGTCCCTGTCAAAGAGGAAAATTAAGAAAGACTGGGTGAGCCAAAAGTATCACGAAGTACCAGAATACTTGAAGGACTTTTATGAATAAAATGTCAATAGCTCAGTGCTGCAACAGTCTGAACTGTCAAATATTCAGATGCAAATAATAACAGTGCTTTTTAGCTTATGGGACCTTCTTCCGACAAGGACTTGGACCCCTGATAGCTTGCTGACTCAACACTCACTTCTACCTGTGGAGATACATCATGAGATATGATCCTTCTGACTACCATATGGAAAGTCCATCCCATCCTTTCCTTTCCCATTATATTCCATACCACTCCCCCTGACCCACTCTGAAAATTGAAGTAACCCAAGGATCTTCAACAAATGGGAGAATCTCAGCTCCAGTAATCACAGATACTAGCCACTGTTCAAGCCAAGTAAGTCACCTAACTCACTGCCTGCTCCATCTAAACACCATACACTCTTCCTGAGATTGAACCTCAATACCAAGATCTACAAGTAACTCATTTCCTGACCAACAACACCCTCCCTCCCGCAAAGCCTACCCATCCATCTATAATGCGCAAATCTGGAGTGTGATGGAATACACTCTATTTGCCCAGATGAGTGCAGTTCCAGCAACATTCAAGAAGGTCAACACCATCCAGGACAAAGAATGGCTTGATTGGCACCTCATCCATCACTTTAAACATTCACTGCTTCCATCACTATTGCACAGTGGCAGTCTGGCAGAAGTGTACCATCTGCAAGATGCACTGCAGCTACTACCAAGACTTACTCAATAGCATCTTCCAAACCTGCAAACTTTACCACCGAGAAGGACAAGAGCAGCCAATGCATGGGGAAACCACCACCTGCAGACTCCACTCCACGGCACACACCATCCTGACTTGGAACTAAATTACCATTTCTTCACTGTCATTGGGTCAAAAACCTGGAACTCCCTTCTTAACCATGATGTGGAGATGCCGGCGTTGGACTGGGGTGAGCACAATAAGAAGTCTTACAACACCAGGTTAAAGTCCAACAGGTTTGATTCAAACACGGGCTTTCGGACCACTGCTCATTCACCTGAGGAAGGAGCTGCGCTCCGAAAGCTCGTGTTTGAATCAAACCTGTTGGACTTTAACCTGGTGTTGTAAGACTTCTTACTGTGCTCCCTTCTTAACAACATTGGATATGCCTTCACCAGATGGGCTGCAGCGATTCAAGAAGTTGGCTCATTACCACCTTTGCATGGGCAATTTGGGATGCGCTACAAAGGCTGGCCTCGTCAGTAATGTTCACATCCCATGAGCGAACACAAAAATGGACCGTCAAACTACATTCCAGCAGGTGATGAGCAATGTGGCCAATAATGTTGCAGACAAAATGGGCGGGATTCTCCGATACCCCAGCCGCGTTTTCCTGGGCAGAACGCTCTCGCTGGCAGCGGAGTTCTCCGTTCCCGCCACCTACCAATGGTATTTCCCATTGTGGCCTCACGCTGCCAGGAAAGCCATGGGTGTGGGTGTGTTGCCAGTGCAATGCAGAATCCCGCTGGCGCAGAATCCAGCCCAAAATAAATCAAAATGGATAACATTTTCTTACAGCAATGCCTTGTGGTCCCAGTTCGCCAGTTTCTCCACGGTCTCCCTGTAGATAACATTAAAAAGTGGTGAGAATTAGTGCAAGGTTTTACATTATTGGCCAACAAGGTACCTCATAGAATTCACTACAGTATCAGTCAATGTTGTGTCAACATCCTACATCAGGTGAACCAATAAAAGTGACTTCTCAAATATCTTACCTTTTCCCCTCTATCTCCTTTTATTCCTCGTTTCCCCTACACAATTCAAAAAATACGTTAGATTCACGAACAGACAATAAAACACTTCTTCTGTTCGATCAACTGATTGTTTACTGAAATCCAACAATTATACATGGGGAAGTGGATGATTTTTCAATTTGTTTGGACCAAATTCCACTCTCATCTGCTTAAACACTAAGCAGTTCAAAATAAAGTGGAAATATTGGATTCTTTTGACAGCACCTTCACCAAAAAAGGAGATTGTTCAAAGTAAACTAGTCACAACAACAGTGAACCGTAATTAAATATGCCCCAAATCATTAAATCATGGAATCCTTACCATGCAGAAAGAGGCTATTCAGCCCATCGAGTCTGCACCGACCCTCGGAAAGAGTACCCGACCTAGTACCACACCTCCATCCTATCCCCGTAACCCCACCTCACCTTTTGGACACTAGCGAGCAATTTTAGAACGGCCAATCCACCTAACCTGCACATCTTTGGACTGTGGGAGGAAACTGGAGCACCCAGAGGAAACCCACGCAGACACGGGGAGAAAGTGCAAACTCCATACAGTCACCTGAGGCCGGAATTGAACCCAAATCCCTGACGCTGTGAGGCATCAGTGCTAACCACTGTGCCACCGAGCCACCAGGCAAGAAATATCTAAACGGATCTAACTTCAGCTTTAACATTAATTCTTATAGGAACCCATGATTCAATTAAAGTTGATTCACTAAAAGTTGTGATTTACAGGAATACAGCCACCACTATAAGACTTACTGTCTTCAATTTTCATTGCGTTCTTAAAGAAGGAGAGGTAGAAGTGCTAAGGGAGAAAGTTCAAGAGCCTAGGGCCTCTAGGCAGTTAATGGCACAGGTGCTAATTGTGAGATGAAGAACAAGTGGATGCAGAAGAGGTCGGAGTACGAGGAATGGAGAGTTTGGGACAGATGGTTGGAACTGTAGAGTGAGAGAAAGCTCCAGAGATAGGGAAGGGTGATGTTATGAACAGATTTACACACAAAGATGGTAAGTTCAAATTTGAGGCATTGGTGAATTGAGTGCCAATGTAGAATGAGCAAGGTTATAAATGCATACATATGTACGAATTAGGAGCAGGAGTCGGCCATTCGGCCGCTCAAGCCTGCTCTGCCATTCAATGAGGTCATTGCTTACTGGGATACCATACAGGCAACAGAGGTTTGGAAGAGCTGAAGTTTTCAGAGGGTTGGGAGGCAGTGGGGAGATCAATCAAGACTGGGGGTGAAAAGGGCATGAATAAGAGTTAAAAGTAAATAGGTATGAAGGATAATGATGCTTCTAAGCAAAAGGTAATGCAGTTATACGGGAAGATGGAAGGAAGACAATAGAATTGACTTCAAACAACAACTTGATACAAGTCTGAAGACTGAATGGATGGAAGGATATGGTGATAGAGTGAAGATCAATCCAAAAAATTAATATATTGCTGAACCTAGAGGCCTTTTCCTGTTCTGAAAGGTTCTTAACTCCTCACATTGTGAAATGAGGTGCTGGTCATTCGCTCAGTGCAGAAGCTGGATGTTGCACTGACATTCCAATAGTCAATGTGCAGAGCCTCTGTAAGTGTACAAGTCTCTAAAGCCATCAGCCTATCCAATGCTGTGATTTAATGTTGCCAATGTGGCTCTTACCTTTTGGCCTACTTCTCCATTTCTCCCTTTGTCCCCTTGATTTCCCTAAAGAAAAGAGGATGAGATAATAAAATGCTGGACTAATATCCTTGAGTAAATGAGAATAAACACAGGAGACTTGAAATTCCACAAGGAATGATTTAGCCATCCTAACTCCAGCGGGATATGGGCGGAAAACAGAGAAATGGGAACCTTTAGCACCTGGGCCAGACAATCAAACATTTTGTGGAACTCTATCGTGTTTCTGTCGTGTCGGCATCACAGACTAACTCTCGGATTATGCCAACATTTCTAAACAAAAAAGTAATGTGATTAAAAATCTGTTTTGTGATGATGATTGAGGGACAATCGTTGTTCAGGACACTGAGGATAACTCCCCTACTCCTCTTTGAAATTGGGATCTTTTACCACCCAGCCAGGCAGGTGAGGAGGCTTGATTCAACCAAAACATTTCTAATGCCATTTTGGGTGAGTTTGGCAGGGTGTTTCTTGCCGGCTTTTTGGGTGAGATCCACACCGCTATTCAACCACACTTAGGCCGCGATCTACCAGCCTCAGAACGCCTAACTAGGGATATGACGAGGCTAGTAAATCTCGCGAGATTTACTGTCCTTGCCACACCTCGCAAGATCTAATGAGGTGTCGTGAAACATTGTGATCTGGATTCTACCCATTGAGGTCGGGAGCCAGAATTGCATATTCAAGTTTGCAGTCAGGCTCACTTGAACATGCTCTCACTGGAGTTACCCAAGGCCCGGGATCTAACCCCTGACCTCCGAAACCCCGAGCGAGTGCCACTTAGCCTTCACCAATCTGGGTTGGGGTGGAGGTTCCAGGGGGTTCCCAGATCGGGGATCCTTGGGTGGTCATGCTCTGGGCAGGGTGGTTCCCTGGGCACCCTAGCAGTGCCAACATAATGCCTCCTGGCACTGCCAGGATGCCTGGCACGGTGCTACCAGGCTGGCACTGCCAAGGTGACTGGGTGGCATTTTGTTTGCACTGGAGATTCAGCCCGGGGGTGCCTTGCCCTTATGAGGTGGGGTGCAGGGGCCTTGATAACCTCAGTGGTAAGTTGGGACTTTGGGGAATATGGAGGCTGCGGTGTGGAACACATCAGTGCAGGAAATGGCACTAAGTGCAGCCTCGGTGGGATGTTCTTCACCGAGGCCAGGAAATGAAGCATAGTCCCATTTAATAACGGGATCGTTCTCGGAGCTGTAAGTGCCGGGAACGCTCGGCTAAACGCGCCTGACATGGGACTGTGTTTCGTTTCCTTTAAATTGCACTCTTTGTCATTTTTTGGGACCTTGGGGAGTTTCTCTCCGGTCAAGCCCTCACTTTTATCGACATGGAATGGTGAACACACCGACCGGACCGGCTCCACAGATATTTTGAAAGGGTGTCCCGATCTCCAAGTGAACTTGTGCCCCCCCCCCCCCCCCCCCCCCCCCCACGGGAAATGTCAGCCCTCCCAGCACACATGGGCATTACCCCACACTCCCTCAAGTGAAGACACACCGCTATGGGTTTGCTGAGGGCCCCCCCTTTCAGAATTCCCCACCCCTCCTTTCAGGCCCCCCCTTCAAGACCACCACCCTTAACCCCACCCAGCCTTTATGAGGTCTCTTTATACCCGCTCTTCATCCCTCCATACTCCCCCTCATCCCCACTTTCATGGGAATGGCCTCCCTCATGCCCAGGCCCTTGGTAGTGCCACCCTGGCACCTGGGCACTTTGGCAGTTCCACCTGGACACTCTGGCAGTGCCACCTGGGAACTCTGGCAGTGCCACCTGGGAACTCTGGCAGTGTCAGCTGGCAGTTCCAAAGTGTCCAGATGCCAGGTGGAGAGCCATGGGGCTACCCTGCCCTGTCCCTGACCACCATGGTCTCCAATGGCCTGGGAAACCCCTCAGGTGCTGCTACATTTGGTCCATGTTTGTGTGGACCAGTACTAAACGGCACCTGGTCCAGATCTTGCGGGGGAGGCCCCTAGTTCCTGGGTACTGGGAGAATTTAGTGCAGACATATTTGGATGTGCCATTTGCCCCAGGGAGGGCAAGATCCAGATCATGACGTCTTGTGGGGTTCAGATGAATCTCGCGAGATATCTCCAGCGTCACGAATATCGCGAGAGGCCTCTTGCGAGATTAAACAGCCTCATCGCGTCAGTAAGTTGGGCACGATGGGGCCATTAAATTACACCGGGATCTTGGCTTAATGTCTCATCCCAAGTTGGCACCTCCAACAGTGCAATGCTCCGTCCGTATTGCAATGAAATATCAGTTTTGAGAACCCAGGAAATTTGCGATGCAGAGGCAACTGAGTCACAACTACAAAAGTAAAATACTCTGGAGATGTTGGAAACCAGAAAAAAACACAGTAACTGCTGAAGCTTTCTCGTTACTGTGAAGCTTGTCACATGAAAATGGTATCTTTGAGATAACACCGGTGGAAGACAGAAGTGAATTAAACAAAACATTTTTAAAAATACTTTTCTGAGGGAACAAAGTTGGAAAGAAGCTGTGATGTTGGCCGAGGGATGAACATTGGTTTCGGCACCAGGCAGAGCTCTTCATTGAAAATACTAAAGAAAGACTTAAAACTATTAAAGACTTGCCTTGTAGCCAGGGATCCCTGGGGGTCCAATCATCCCCTAAAGACGACAAAATGATCATTAGCTCCTTTTCAAGGGAAAACCACAAAAAACAGAGATTTATTTCTTAAGTACAATAAGTGAAGGCAGTTCTTGAATCTAGGGCAGATTAATCCTTGCACGACCAAATTCCGAAGACCACAGACAACTATATTTATCAGCAGAGCCTCTTCCTGTTCAACATGCGGAATATTCAGCTGGTTAAAATATTAAGGACCGTCTGATTCAGGCGTTTTAATCAGATTAAATACCAACTGGTTTTATTTTTTAAGGTTATAGAGGCTACTTTGAGCAACACTAACAGCAAAATGGCTCTAACCTAAACTTTAATACATCTCAGATTTTGATGGATAACTTTAAAGATTATTATACAGTGAATTAGTTCAAAGCTGTTTTTATTTCATACTGCAATTGTTTTCCTTTTCAACCCCTGACAGTAAAATGTATAGCGTGGACACAGGCCGACTGGTGCTCATTCTTCCCCCAATAGCATTGAATCCCACATTCCTGCCATATCCCCATATTCCCATTATCATTAGTCACCTAATTAATTTATTCTCAACTGTTGGAATTGGGCAGGTCATTATTCCCCAGTGGATTGGGAAGAGTTCTGGGAAATGATGGCCCACTGCAGCTTCACTCGGCAGGAGTGCAGTGCAAATCTCATTTGTGGGTTAGAATGGGGTTTCCGCCTCATTTAATGACGGAGCGGGGTTTGTTCTGAGGGATTTCCCACACAGGAGCTGGGATTTGAGATTGTCACGGCAGTGGTCCTGACAACAAGCTCGAAAGCTGAGGGTGAACCAGCCTTAGCCGTCTGCAGGACCCGGAACCTCATTTTTTGGGGTCACAGAAAAGTTAAAGTCCCTCGCAAGGATGTTCACCTCCACCCCGAGAGGTTGCTGGTAATTCAGAGGGTCGGCAGCTCAGGGGTTTCAGCATGAACACGAATAACGGCAACTTCTGGGACCACTCAGGAAAGAAAAGGACACTATGGGAGAACACCGTCAATTCAACCAGGTAAGTAGGACTGGAGATGCCGGGGCTAGTCAGGTCCAGGTGAGGGGGAGGAGTGTATTGATGAGGAAAGCAGTGCCATTGTTCTAGGGATGGAGAGTGTCGCTGGGACACATCTGTGGGAAAGAGCATCAAAATAAGAGGGCTGCAACACGCCTGGCCTGCTGAGATTTATCTGGCAGATTCCCCATGTGACAAATAGTGACCCACTGCCAGAAAAATGTCACGGCTGGCAGAAAAGGACCCTTAATTGGCCTCATAAATGGTTTAATTGGCCTCTGGGCAAGATGGTCATCTGCCACCTTCCCTAGTGCTGGCAAGATGGCAATGCGTGCGGGAGACAACAGGCAATCCAGCTATCTCACCAGGTTATACACCACCCTCTGCCTCCCTGACCATCAACAGAGGGCTGGCAAAATTCATCCTGCAGTCTTATCTACACCCGCTAGCTCCAGGGGCCAGGCTTTGGTTGAGGAGGCAGGGTTCATTTCTGGGTCGCGAACCTGCCCCTGAGAGGAAGCAGAGAAAGCTTCGGATTTTGATTGAGGCAAGGGATTAATTGGCAAGTGGTGGTATGGGAATGGAGATGGGACACCAAGGATGTGGCCATGTTCTGAACATTCAAATTGGTCAGACCAGGTAGACCTAGGACAGGGAAGGGAAATATTAAAGTTATTAAAATGTTATTTCTTCAATGTTTTCTTCTACACTGATGACCCTGTTCCCAACAAAGTGGAGCTGCTCAGATTTACACAGCTTCTAATGGCCGCCCAAACCCTCGAAAATATTGGGACCTTCGAACGCAACATCTTAAGGAAATGCTTAATTACCTAAATATGCCCAATTAACAATAAGGGTGTGGTAGTCACCACTGATGTATATATTGTATATATAGGTGCTTTATGGTAAGGCCCCTGTACTACAGGCACAGGGGTAGATCCCTGCCTGCTTGCTCCGCCCAGTAGGCGGAGTATAAATATGTGTGCTCCCCGTACAGCAGCCATTTCGTCAGCTGCTGTAGGAGGCCACACATCTCAGTGTAATAAAGCCTCGATTACATCCTACTCTTGTCTGCGTAATTGATAGTGCATCAAAGGGTGACTTCACTTTCTTACCATCCATGCTGTCTCCCTTTGCCCACATGAATATTGTCAGGGGCAGGAATGGAGGCAGGATATTGTCACGTGTGATGCTGGTTTCATTTTTAAAAATCACACTTCCTCTGTTCTCACCCAGTCCCAGCAATCAAACCTGGCTCCAGGGGGGCATTCCCCAGTCTCAGAATCCTCTCGGTAAATACTTTTCTCCTTTGCTTCAACCCCTCATTATGCACTACAACCTGCATTTATATGGCACATTTACCATAGGAAAAACATCCCCAGATGCTTCACATGAACATTATTTGACACATAATCTTATATTAATAGATCCTTATTGTTAACCGCTCAATGACTTAGAGTATTTGGACATGTACGCATTGAACAACATTTGAAGCAAATGAGTGAAGGGGCAGGTTGAAAATATAAGAAAAGCTTCATCTCTATCCATTAATTTTTTTAATGCATTTTTTATGGGATGTGGGCTTCGCTGACTAGCTATGCATTTGTTGCCTAATTGACCTTGAGAATTAAACATTTGAAATCACCAGACTGATTTCTGGGATGGCAGGATTGTCGTATGAGGAGAGATTGGGTTGAGTGGGCCCGTACTCACTGGAATTTAGAAGAATGAGAGGGGATCTAATTGAAACATATAAAATCCAGGCAGGGCCGGACAGGCTGGAAGCAGGGATGTTGTTCCCTCTGGCTGGGGGGCTTAGAACAAGGGGGTCAGAGTCTCAGAATACAGTGTTGGCCATTTTGGACTGAGATGAGGTGAAACCTCCTCACTCAGAAGGCTATCAAGGCCAAATCACTGAATATATTTAAGAAGGAAATAGATCGACTCTAAGGGTGCAAAGGGGTATGGGGAGAGCACAGGGGCATGGTGTTGAGATAGAGGATCCACCATAATCACGGTGAATGACGGAGCAGGCTCGAAGGGCTGAGGGGCTGAATGGCCTCTTTCTGCTGCTCTTTTCGATGTCTATGTTTCAAGAGATTCGTTTTCTATCTTTGAATTAATGGTGGCCTTTTCCAGGATGTGTCTAGGAACTAAATCACAGGCAACGAGCTCATGATTTGCTGATATCCGGTGTTGTGTAGCGTTCAAGCTGTGGAATCAATTATTTTACCTTCTCTCCCTGGAATCCGTTCTGTCCTGGTATTCCTGGGATGCCAATCCCGTCAACTCCCTGAAAAGAATTCATCATCAAAATTAATTTTCTTAAACCAAAACACCTCTCACCATAGACAAATCTGTGAATTGTGCAATGTCACCACACTGTGACGGAATTCACTAATTGCGAGACAATCTTTCACCCAGGGCTGGTCAGCTCAAGAGCTGATGTATTGACCCATATCTGCTTTCAAAAGTGAATTCACCCAGTCAGATTGCAATGCACAGTTGCAAGATTGCAATACACAGCACTGTTTAAAATATTTTACAGGAAGAATCAATAACCATTACTTCAAAATTAAACCAGAATGATGAAGGTAGACCATCTAATATTTAAATGGCAGATTGGCTGTGACTTGGCCAGACATTATTATGTTTTGGAGGACATGGACTTTGCAGTGTCAGCTTTAAATGGTTCAACCCCACTGGATGAACGGAAAGGTAAGTAAATAAAGACGAGGGTTGAAACACTTACAGTGATGGCAGACCTGGTGGCTGTAAGAAACCTCATGAGACCCACGGGGGTTCGTAGAATACGAGCTCCCCCTCTGAGGGGCAGAGGCCCAGCAGCAGGAGCTTGTGAAGCTGATGCTTAAAAGCCTGCCCAGATTGGGACCGGCATGATCGGTATCCTGGCTGGGACCTATGAGCTGTATGCTGCTTTGCAGCCTTTACTTTTGCTTTACAAACAAACCTATGTTCATATCACCTTCTCAGGACTCCTGAAGATTTTAAACTGAAGATGAGGAAAAACTACTGTTGCGATTTTGGACGCCCAGGCCACACTTGAATTACTCAGCACGAAAGGAAGGTCGGAGTGAATTTAAAAATGCCACTTTTTGGGTGACTTGAGGCTTTCAACGCAGATGTGGAAGATTGGGCCCCATATACTGAACAGATGCGATATTTCTTTCAAGCGGGTGATATTATAGGACATGACCGACAAAAGGTAATACCCCATACCACCTGTGGAGCTTCAATTTTCAGTGTGATCAAAAGTCTTAACTACCCAGCGGCCCCAGATTCAAAGATATTTGATGAGCTGTTGGCGCTTGTTACAGATCATGCAGATCATGGCCAGGTGAATCCTGGGGGCGTCGGTCATGGAATTCCTGACACGGCTGAGCAAGCTGGCTGAAAATTGCGACTATGAGCCATCCC
This sequence comes from Scyliorhinus canicula, assembly GCF_902713615.1. Taxonomy (NCBI): domain Eukaryota; kingdom Metazoa; phylum Chordata; class Chondrichthyes; order Carcharhiniformes; family Scyliorhinidae; genus Scyliorhinus; species Scyliorhinus canicula. The sequence continues at coordinate 153,191,570 of NC_052156.1, forward strand.
TTGCAGAGATACTGCGAGATCGCCTCTGTGTGGCATTAACAACATGGCAACCCAACGTAAGTTGTTGGCTGAACCTTCTTTGGACTTAAAAAGGGCCATGGAATTATCATCTCGTATGAAAATGCGGAAAAGGGAGTCCAGGAACTCCAAGGCTCCATGGATATGAATGTACATAGCATTGGTCGCCCCCCCCATTCTGGCAAGTAACACCCACCAAGAAGAGGGCCTATGGGACCCAGTCACTACCGGAGCAACGTTGTGGTCAGACCCATTGGCCACAAGCACCGCAACCGAATGGAGACATCTCTCCTGAGGTCCAGGAAGAAGACTTCATGAGTGCTGCACTTGGGATTGCAGGAACCATGGGGGCCGGGGGGCAGTAGAATCGACAACAAGTGCATCGCCCAGATTGGATGGCACAGCTACCCAGAGTCAGGGTTTTACACTTATCACAGTACGATGAAGATGATTGCATGCAACTAAATTGTATTACGGCACCAAAGGTAGCCCTCATCACGATCACCATCCAGGTAAATGGCCACCCATTTGAGATGGAAATAGATAGAGGGGCTGCTGTCTCGGCTATTGGACAACAAACGTACCAGAAGGTTCGTATGGGGATCCAACGCCTGGGCCTAAGGGGCACTAAGGTATGGTTGGCAGTATATACGGGAGAGCCACTAACCATCATTGGGACAATGACAACTCCGGTTACCTACAGGCAGCAATCAGTTTGCCTGTGACTGGTAATGGTGCACAGGCCAGGCCCAGTTTTTTGGGTCGTGAACTATCGGCCTCTTCACGCCCGACTCGAGACATGACAAGGCTGGTAAATCTCCCAGATTTTCCGGCCTCGTCACGCCTCGGAGATCTAACAAAATTTTGCGAGGCATCGCAATCTGGATCCCGCCCATTGAGGCAGGTCCAGATTTACATATTCCAATGAGTAGTTAGTCTCACTTGAATATGTCTACCCAGCACCCAGGATCAAACATCCTTGCCTCAGAAACCCTGAGTGGGTGCCGTTTAGCACCGGTTTCCACAAATGTGGACCAGGTGTACGGGCACTTGGTGGGGTCTCCCAAACAATCAGGAGCACCTGGGGTGGTCGGACTCTGGGCAGGTTGGTACCCTGGCAGCTCAATGCCATCCAGGTACCGTGGCACTGCCAGGCTATAAGGAGCACTGCCAGGCAGGCAGTGCCAAGCTGCCCAGGTGGCATCTTGCCCATGTTATGGATCGGCTTGGAGGTGCCCTGCCCTTGAGGTGGGGTGCGGGGTGGCTCAAGGACCCCCTCATTGGTAAGTTGGGGTGTTTCGGGGTTCCAGAGGCCGTGGTGAAGGATCCAGAAATCCGGCCGCCATTTAAAAAGGGCACCTCAATCTCTTTCTACACTGGTGTGCAGAGCGCGTTAGTGCAGGAAGTGAGCCTAAGTGTGGCCTCTGTGGGACGTTCCTCAGTGAGGCCCAAAAATGAAGCAGAGTCCCGTTTAATAGCAGGGGCGTACTTGGCACTGGCAGCATTGGGAAACACCTGGCGAAATCACCTGACAAGGGACTCTGTTTTATTTTTGTTAAATCGCGCCCAGAGACTCCACTTAGACCCAATTGACCTCCCTGTGGGGCTCGTAGAATATAAGCTCCCCCACTGAGGGGGGAGGCCTAGCAGTGGGGGCTTGTGAAATTAACGCTTAAAAGCCAGGCTAGATTGGGACCAGCATGATCTGTAGTCCTTGTTGGGACCTATCTGCTGTATACCGGTTGTGGCCTTTAGTTATGTTTTACAAACAAACTTACATTTATATCACCTTCTTGGGACTTATGAAGATTTTATAGTGGCCATTCCAATTAAGGATAGCAGTTCACCCCCCCCCCCCCCCCCCAAACCTTGCCAAGAGCAGCCATCCCAGTCACAGAGCCAGCAGCTCAGAGGCCTCAACATTGCTCACAATGGCCAGTGCTGAGACTATACCTGTGAGGAAAGGGTGCCTCAAAGGGACTCGAGAAAGGATAAATGCAGTTTGGGGATGCTGGAGTCAGGCTGGACGATGCTCAGCACAGTGCGGAGGTTGCAGAGTGCAGGCAGTGCCTTTGCAATGGAGATGGACTTTGCCATCCGGGGGTCCTTATATGGGTCATGGAGTGCCCAAAAAGAGGGCTGCCCTCTTCAACGCCTGATAAGGGGCTGTCAGGTCTCATTGGAAGTTTTCCCCACACAGCACCAGGCCCTTCCCACATGGGAAAATATGCCTGCAGAGGCAGGAAGAGGAATGAATTGACCACTTCCATGCCTCAGTTGAACTGCCAACAGATGGCTGATCTGCCAATTTTCCCAGCACCAACAAAATGGAACAGCAACTGGAAGACATGAAGCAGCATTCACCCACCCATGTCAGTCTGCACCATTTTGCCAGCCTCCTTATCTCCCAGCCCATCGCTAATGGATTGATAAAATTCCAACAGCACTTGTCTGTTTATATCATTTAGTGTTCTGTCCCTTTTGAGAAATGGTCAGCCTTTATGCAACACTTTTCATTGCCTCAAGATAAACTCAAGTGTTCTACTGTGAATGAAGTGTTTATGATCTGTCGTGGCTATGATGATGATGTAAGATATGCAGCAGCTTATTTGTACATGGCAAGGTTTTAGTGATACTGGTTGGGGGAAAATATTAGCCAGGACTCCAGGGAAAACGCCCCTGCATATCTTCGAATAGTGCCATGAAATATTTTACATCGACTTGCAAGGGCAGACAGAACCTTGGTTTAATGCTTTATCCAACAGACAGCACTTTCGACAGTGCAGTGCCCTGTAAGTACTGCACTGGAGTGTTAGCCTAGATTATGAGCTCAAGCATCTGGAAAGAGAGTTGAACTTACTTCCTGCTGACTTAAGGACACCCACTGAGCCAATGCTAACATTCTGAAGGTGTTGATTGAGAAGAGGGGTAACCTCCATGCATCAGGCACCCCCTTACCCAAGTGACCAATTCACCTGTGCACCTGGATCATGAATATTAACGGACTCCTCAACCGGGGACAATCTGAGGAGGGTGTCACAAATACGTCTGATTTCCATCTCCCTAATACGTTGTATAGGGTGAATCATCATTATAATGTTCTCACTGACACTATGGCTGGTTCAGAGGAGTCCAGGATTCCTCCTGGTCTCTATTCCTCAATAGGAAGGAAATGTATCAATTAATTATGTAAGGGTTACTGAACAAAGGCAGGGCGATGGAGTTAAGTTACTGATCAGCAATGATCCAATTGCCCAGTGGAACAAGCTTCAGGGGATGGATTGCCTCCTCCTGTTTCTATGTTCCTTCCTGTCCTTGTGGAGCGATAAGCTTGGGTTGATGTAATACTTCTCCAGGAGCTTTCTTGTTGCAATCTCCTTCCTTATGTGAGGGGGCTGGATGTTGCTCAGGACTGGGAACCAGGAAAGTTGAGTTGAGCTACGAGAAGGAATGCCTACAGTTTCTGAAAGAATAGCAAGGTGTGCTCCATGATACAAGCCTTAGTTAAGAACATGCCAATATGTCGAAACACTGGAACCCAACTGAGTCTGTTACCTGTTCTCCTTTGGATCCTGGGACCCCAGGAACTCCATCCAGTCCAATTGGTCCAGGTAAACCAGCAATTCCCTGAACAAGAAAAATGAGCAACAAGCAAGCATTTATTCTTGTAGTTCTTTGCTCCCTTCCAATATCTTTATATTTACTGGCTATATTGCTGATTGCAAGTCTTAGCCCAGATTACCCTGTGGCCAACCACTAATACAATGACTCTGCTTATGGCGATGTCAGAACACTTGCCTCTCCCCATTCACCGTTGCAAAGTGCAATACTTACAGGAATTCCAGAATCTCCCTTGTCACCTTTAGGAGCAGGTTTCCCACGTTGACCCTGTTGATTAATCAGTTACTGAATTATGATTGGATGAAATGTCATGTTAATTTAATGTTAATTACATTGTTAAGATATACAGGTGAGTGGCGATGTTTAATTAAGTACTTAGAGCGCCTATAATGGCTGATCCTTCTGTGACCGGTGGGCATTGTGGAGTCTGGAGTGTATCACTGACCTGCACAACCACATTTTGATTTTGTTAGGTAAGTCTTCTTTGGGGTTTTGGTTTCTGTTCCGATGTCCCTTTAAGGGGCTATCACTTCAATTTAATTTGTTAATTTGCTTATTTGTTTATTGTAGGGATTATTAGGCATGCAACGTACATGAGTAATGCTGCAGTCTGTAAAATGTTTTTACATGTACAGTAATCACCAGACAATAGCTTCCATAATGGATAACTGCAGCTCTCTGAGTCCTCTGCTGAATTTTGTCACGGGACGGTCTTCAATGATGTGAGTCATTGATTGGGGTGGACCACAGCTGCAGTCCAGGTACCCTGGCAGTGTCCCTGCCAGCTGGCACCCAGGTGGCACTGCCGGGGTGTCAGGCGGACACTGCCAGGGTGCCTGGGTGGCACAGCTGTGCCAGTGTACCACCCTGCCCAAAGGGCATGCACCGGGCAGAGGGAGTCTCCAATCCTCTGGGAGACCCCCATGAGTCCGCTCCATCTGGTCCCCATTTGTCGCTCGCCCGAGGTCTACAAGGTGAAGGGAATAGATCTCAACGCCTCGAGTACTTCAGGAGTCTGCAATTTAAAGTGATACTAGGGGCGGGTATCGTGGCTAAGTGTTGATGCTGGCGTAAACACCGGACAGTTTTATGCCAGCGTCAACAGGCCCCACAGCGGCCCACAAGGGGCCAGCACGGGCGCCACGAGAAGCGTGGGGGCTCCAGACCGGCTTCCGGTACGCACGCCGCGTCAACGGCGCAATGAAATAACGCGACCCCCCACAAACAGCTGACACTGGGAAGATAGCTACCTGCCGCGCAATGCCACGTTTCCGGCATGGCGACCTTGACATGCTCCTGGATGCCGTGGAGCAGAGGAAGGGGGTCTCTGAATCCCGGACCCAGCTGCAGGACCTCACGCAGCACCGTACTGCATATGTGGAGGGAGGTGGGCGGCGAAGCCATCCGCGCCGTCGGGCTGAAAACCAGGACAGGCGGCCAGGGTCGCATGAAGCTGAACGACCTACTCCGGGCAGCAAGGTGAGTACCCAGAACTGTGCGCCTGGCACCAACCCCCCTACCCACCACCCATGTGACACCGCCCACCCCCCTCAGGGGACAGTACAAGCCCCGCCCTGACCCACATGACCGCACCCACCCATGCCAGCCGCATTGGCCGGGTGCCCTGTGCACCTATGCCATCGTAGACCCAACCTCTGGGCTGCATGCGCGGACCGCCTAACACTGCTGATGTTTGTGTTTCCCTCCCAGGATAAGAACGGCAATAATCACAGGGAGCGGGAGAAAACCGGAGTGGGTGCACCTGTATTGTACCCCCTCACCGTGCATGAGCAGAGGGCACTGCACCTCGCTGACGGACCTAAGGACCGGGAGGTTGCCAATGCCGAGAACGGGGGTGCGCAACTAAGTGAGAGCCCCCTGCCTGGCCCCACGGACCCCTCACTCTGCCCCTCACCCCACCCCTCAATCCACCTGCTCATGCCCGTCCGGCTGTCTAACCATATATGCTGTCTTGTGTCTTACAGGACCAGCATGTGGTGGTGCCGGCCCATCCGGCGCACCCCGCCCCCAGCCAGTGCCAGGGTCAGTGGCCCACAGGAATACAGGCAACAACGGGAAGGGCAGCCGTCACAGCAGGCCTGCACCCAACACGGACTCCCAGGAAACAGGAACGCTGTTGACCGACACCCAGGACACAGACACACAGAGGACAGACACACAGAGGACCGACACGCACAGGACGGTGACAGAGGGGCCATTGCACCAGGACCGTCACAAGAGATCTGACGAGGACATACTGGACTGTACGTCGCTGCTATCTCCTACACCCTCCACCATCGCAGAGACTATCACCTCGGTTAGTCTCTTTAGTGATGAGGTTTCTGGGACACTCACTGGTGAGCACCACACAGCTGCTCTGGTACAGTAAGTGGAGATAGGAGCATCCGAGAGGCCGGACAGTCGGACGGCAGACCGGCCCCAGCACCCAGCTGCCACCCAGACGGGTCCCGGGTTCCGGTAATTCGCACACCCACCCAGTGACCCGATGCAGGCAGAGACCCAGGGTCAAGAGAAGGGGCTGATGGCCGGTTTCCAGCACCTGCAAACGCAGGTGGAGGAGTGCAGGCATGTGCGGGAGCAGGGAATGGTGACGGTCATGCTTGCCACCCAGGCCAAAACCGCACGGGTGGCGTCCGCGGTGGAGGCAACGGGGGTGACGGTGTTGGACGTGGGTCAGAGTATGCAAGGCATGGGGCTTTCCGTGCATGTGGCTTCCGTGGCCCAGGACAGGGCTGCCCACTCACAGGCAGCCATGAGCCAGAGCCAGCTGCAGATCGCAGCGGCGCTCCTCATTGTGGCCCAGTCTCAGCAGGCCATCGCTGAGGGCATCAGCGGCATTGCCCAGGCGCTGGCTGGTGTTCACAGACCCAGTCAGGGATGGCCAACTCCCTGAGCTCCAAGGCTGCTAACTTGTAGACCCTGGTCGATACCAGAGTGGGCCTCCAGGACTGGCAGCGCCAGATGCTGGGAGTGCCTCGGTGGTTGTCTCCGCTCGCACCCCCATCCCATGGAGAAGCCTGGGGGCCATTGGGCACCCCGAGGGAGGAGGAGGTGCTCGGGCCCGTCCTGGGTCCCCCTGCAGGGGAGGTCCCGGAACACTGCGGCACCTTGGACTCCCCCTCTACTGTCCCTGGTGCACCTGGTGGGCAGCGGGCAGAACAGGGTGGCAGCACGCCATCCCGGTCGCCCGAGGTGCAGCCTGGCCCATCCAGGCCAGGGTGCTCCAGGATACGACCGCCAACGGCGACCCTAGTCCGCAGGGCAGGGATCACAGCAATCCACCTCCACTCCTGCTGTACCGTCTGGGGAAACACCAAGACCTAGTCATAGGGCCCTTAAGGCCAGAAAAGTGGACACTTAGTAAGTTGGCATGGGTGCAGGGCACAGCTTAGTAATAGGGGCTAGGACACATGTACAGAACTTCTGTAAATAAACACACTGTAACACGAATAAAAGCTGTATCTACGTTCTGTCCGATGGGTGTGGGGCAGGAACCGAGTGCCACTGTGGGTGAGGGGCGCTGGGACGTCGAACATCGTTGCATGTGAAGTGTCCCGTCCTCCCCCCCCACCAAGGGCGGCCACGCCACCACCCCACCCCTCCCCCAGCGAGACGAGAGGACCATGTGATGCAGTGTCCAGCCCGCATACAGTGACCACCCAGGTGTAGGGTGTTAGTGTGGCCGGGAGTCAGACATTGCCTGACAATGTGGAGCTCAGAGCTCATCGCAGAGTGGCCTGTCATCATCCTCCGTGCCATGGACCAGACCTGCTTTCCCTAGCAACCATGTGAGCCCAGCTCATTGTGTCGCAGATGGATGTGTAATGGAGGGGTAGTGTGCATGCGGGCGATGCGGTGGTGTGGAAGGTGCGGGTGATCGGTGGTGGGGGAGGTGGGTCTCATGAGTGTTGTGGGTGGTGAGGGCGGTGGGTGGTGAGGTGGTGCCGCACTGTGGTGTCCATGCTCCTGGCCAGCAAACCGCCCCCCCCCCCCCCCCCCCCCCCCAGTTGGTGAAATGTGTGGCTATCAACTCATCCCGTGATCGCTGGCCCAGCCGGTGGCGTTGGGCAGACTCCCGTCCATGTCCAGCCCCTATGTCCCGTGCATTACCCCACCACACCCCATCCTCCTCATCTGGAGAGGTGTGCCCTTCGTTGTGATCCTCCTCCTCCCCTTCCTCCTCCAGCACATCGCCCCTCTGCTGGGGTACATTGTGGAGGACGCACCAGACCACAACGGTGTGGCCGCCCCTTTCTGACGGGTACTGGAGGGCCCCTCCAGAGCGGTCAAGGCACCTGAAGCGCATCTTCAGCAGCCCAAAGCTCCTCTCGACCACACCCCCGGTCGCACAATGGGCATCATTGTAGCGGGTGTCTGTGTCAGTCTGTGGCCTCCGTATAGGCGTCATCAGCCACGACCGCAACAGGTAACCCCTTTCGCCTAGCAGCAACTAGTTCCGCAGCCGGGGGGGGGGGGGGTGTGTTCCTCGAACATGCCGGGGATGAACCATTGGGCCAGGATGAACGAGTCATGTACACTACCCGGATACCGGGCGCAGACGTGCAGAATGTTCATCTGGTGGTCACAGACCACCTGCACGTTCATGGAGTAGGACCCCTTCCTGTTCATGAACATCGGCCTGTTATGCGATGGTGGCCGCGTGGAGCCTTGCAAGCCATCGATCGCTCCTGTACCATGATATCCTGGCGAGTGCAGCGAAAGCCACTGCTCGGTCATCCTGGTGGGCCCTTTCGGTGTCAACGCCTATTCTCCAAGCCGGCGCAGAGAGACCCGCCCACGGTGACTCGCTCTAACATACAGATTTACTAAAAAGTGATCCCATCCACAATGGGCGGGATTTACATCGCAACGTGATCTTGCGAGGCTTTGTGAGCCGGGTAGATCCCGGGAATGAGGCCTGGCCTCTATCAGCCACGCTACACCGCAGCGAGCTGCATTTTGGGTGCAGCATGGCCATTGGATCGCGCCCAGAGTCTTTCCTGCTTTCTCCGAGCAACCAATTACATTTCAACAGGCCCAAAAAAAAGACTGACTCAGTCAATAGTGTGAAGAATGGGGACAGGGATCGGAACTGGGAGGGAAAACAAATTACTTACAAAAATTTAACTTAAAATAAAGTTGATGAAATGTGAAGTTTTCAAAATTGACTCCAGTTACTCCATAAAGATAGCCCTCTCCACGCTGATTTTTGTGAACGTTAACTTGAGGATCTCCCCTTTGTGCTTCAGCTGACTGTTTTATCAACATTACCACCGGTTTCATCCCCAGAGGGGAGTTACAGCACTGGTTTTCACGCAAAGCTAAAATCAGTAATTACTTACCCGAGTACCTGAAGTTCCTTGCTCGCCCTGTAAAACACAATTGACAGTTTAGGGGATACACGTTGACAGATGATGGGGACTGAATGGTGCAATGGATGAACAAAGTGGCTCCGTCTTCTGGGACCTGATCGCTGGTGGTTTGGCAGCCCTGAAAAGGCCCAGAGTTCTTTGTGATTTTCATGGGAAGAGGGTGGGATAGAGGTGGTAGGGAGCAGAGGGAGGAGATGGAGTGATAATACTGGGCTATGGAAACCTTCACGGGGGGGGTAGTCAGGACATCCCCTAATACCCTACATGGTCAGTCCACCTCTGGCCCAGGTCATAGTGCAGCACACACTGATGAGACAAAAGACCTGTCTCCTTTCAAGTACAGCGGCCCTATGCACAATGATGTTGCTACTATTTTAATCTATGGGTGTGGGTCCACCTCATAACGCTGGAAAGTTCAGTTAGTCAGATCATATTACAGCTGGCATGGGAAGTGGGATCATACAGTGTAGAAGGAGACCATTTGGCCCATCATAGCTTTCAGATTGCGGGGTTTCCTGCCCGATCACGGTCCCCCCCCCCCACCCCCCACTCCCCACAAGCACGCGTAGTGGCCGCTCCTAGACTGGTTGGTCTGCTTGTAGTCTTACGTTCCAGAGCCTGCAGGATCAAGCAGCTTTCACGCAAAGATGGGAGGTGTGGCCCAGGGTGGGGGGAAAAGAGGAAATAGGTCCTGATGTCAAGGCCATGTGGGAGGGGAGCAGCTTGGGGGTTGGTAGGGTGATGGAGGATGAGAAGGCCTTAAGGAGGACACTCGATATGGAAAGAGGACCAAGGATGAAGGCGCCAACCTCTTTCACTCAAGGCTTGAGCAGGGTGGCTGCTAGGCTTTCTCTGCCCCTGACCTCCGCCCACTTTCCTCAAACCTGAGGTTGGGAAGATAATGGCCTTTAAGTGATCAATAACTGACCACTTAAGGGTCTCAACTGGGTTGAGTGCCGGTGGCAGCTATCGGCCGCACCCTCCCCGCGGAGGTCGGAGTGGATAGTTAAGTGGCAGAAAGGCCACTTGGAGAAATTATTGGGGCCCTTGTCACTGGGTCAGTAAAATTGTTCCTTTGATAACAGTATCTAGTGAGTCTGGCCCTATCTGTTTCCCCATAACTCTGCAAATTTCCCCCATCAAGTATTTATACAGGAAAGAATTTCCTCTATTTTTGACAATGTTTCAAGTCAGGTGGGAAAAGCAGTGTGTAGCCTGCCGGCCGCATTCAAGACCTACTTCACCATATTTGTCCAAAGAGATACTTGTCTGCCCCGCCACTATTTCCACGCCCCAGAAATGGAGGCGGGAAATACTCTCCACAATTTTGTTATGAAAATGACTGCTGAAGAATCTGGGGCGCGATTCTCCGCAAATCCGGCGTGCCGTGAAGGCTGGCATGAAACTGGCCGTGTTTCACGCCAGCCTCGGAGCTCCGTCCCGGGACCCAATTTTCCCCCCCGGGCGGGGCTAGTATCGGGGCCCCGGGAATCACGGCGACGCGGAGATAGCGAACGTCGCTAACTCCGCCCGCCAAGAGTCACGGCGGCTGACGCGCACGATGACGTCAGCCGCGCATGCGCGGGATGGACGGCTCCAACCCGCGCATGCGCGGATGACGTCATCACGCAGACGCGTCAAACCCGCGCATGCACGGGCCGTCATGCCCCTCATCCGCCCCGCGGACTGATCCAGCGGGGCGGCGGAAGAACAAATAGTGCGCGGGTATCGGACCCGCTGCCCGCGATCGGTGCCCACCGATCGCAGGCCCATGCCACCCTTGGCACGGCCATGGTGCGGCCGTGCCAATCAGTGCCATGGTTGTCCGGGACGGGCACTTTGCGGCCGTTTTCACAAACGCTGAAAGCAGGTGTAATCGCGGCCGTGAAAACGGCCGTAAACTCCGCGGTATTCGGCCCATCGGCCTGCGGAGAATCGCTGTAAAAAACGGAGAGCAGCGATTCGTGTCGGGGGCGGCCGGAGGGGGGGAGAATAGCGGTAGGCCATGAAAATTGTCGGGAAGGCCTTCCCGCTATTCTCCGACCCGTCGTGGGCAGCGGAGAATCGCGCCCCTGTTTCCTTATAGGCAGCGTATTAGAGCATCAGAGCTCGCATCGAAAAAGAAAGTCTCCTCCCACAGTTCATTTGCCAATTACCAAATCCCACCAATATCTCACTTCTGAAGTTCCCCTCCAAGCCACACGCCATCCTGACTTCCCAGAAGGGAAAAACAGTTTGGACCAGTATTCTTACTGTTTTTACCTTCTGGGCTGGAAATATATCACTGTTCCTTCACTGTTACTGGGTCAAAATCCTGGTAATCCCTCCCTAACAGCACTGTGGGTGTACCTGCACCACAGGGACTGCAGCGGCTGAAGAAGGCAGTTCACCAACGGGCAATTAGGGATGGGCAATAAATGCTGTCCTAGCCAGCGAGGGCCACATCTCAAAAATACATTTTTAAAAAAAGGTTTGGAGGAATCTTGAAAACAATCACTTTGAAAGGAAATTTCTTCTATTATTGTAATGGACTGGTCATTTCTCATGTTGTCGGGGATGAACTATTTATAATCTTTTCTGATTCTGTCCTGACTGGAAGCTCAAGAAACAGCACCTGATCTTTATGATTTTGTACATTTCCAGCCTTTCAGATTCAGCAGGTACAGATTATAACCCTTGCTCGCATTTGTTTGCAGACAGCAGTGACTGATAATGAGTCTTGACTTTGCGCTCACTGTAAAACAGGTGACAGTGTATCTGCTGCCCACTTCACATCCCACCTTACTGGCTTCAAGAGAAACAAAAACACAGACAGGTGGGAAACAGGCAGACAATTCACTGCTGTCCGCTGTCCACGAACCCACGAAATCCAGCCCAGTGAAGTCACAGCTGGCTGGTTGTCTTCAGTACTGGTTGGAGTGGATCACAGTGTTAATCGAGAGACTGCCAGCTGCAGAATGAAAACTCTACCACGGCTCTGATAGATGAACTCTTTAGCGAAATGCAAATCATTAATGGAAGTAAAATTGTCTTTGCACCCACTATTCAATTGCACCAGTTTAAAGAGATTTCTTGCCTCGACCCGTTGATCAAACACAGCCCATGCTAATATAGTCCTGTGTACAGGAGGATTGTCAACCCTCCAGGATTGTCCTTGAGTTTCCAGGAATTAAAAATCAGCCCCCCAGACCTTGCTAAGAATAACAATCAAAAGAAAAATCCTAAGTGCTTAAAAATAAATTGGCCGTGATCTTGAGCCCACATTCACTGTCCGTGGGATCGGCAGCGTGGGTGGAAGATCTCGCAAGAATTTCCTCCACCCCTTGTTGGCGATGTCACATGAGTCATGTCCACAAAGGGCGTGAACCTCAATTTAATAAATTTTAATACATTTCAATAACAGCCCCCACTCCAAATGATCCCTCCCACATAAATATTCATAATTTGCCGACATGACGTCACGTCAGCGAGGTTTACAACAGATTGGGCCAGGCATGAGGCAGTTGAGGGGATCCCTCTGGGGGCACAGAGGTAAGTATAGCCCCAGGGGGAGAGGGCCATGCTCAGGCAGCGCCCTAACACTGACCCTGGAACTGACCCCTGGCACCGGTTGAAACTGCCAGGTTTGCACTGCTAGTGGACACTAGTGGGAGCCCCATGGGGCTCGTGGATGTGTGGTGGGTGGGAGAGAGCGGACACTGAAAGGGAGGGGATGATGGTGGTGAATGTCGCTTGGGGGTACCTCCATGATGGGGGCTGAGGCCGTTAGGCTGCAGCATTGATCAGGACGTATTTTAAAGTTAGCAGCCCAATCTTTTTGGCGCGGGTTCCCGGCTCTGAGGCCCCGCCCTGCCAGAGTGACCGCCTTTCCCACGCTCACTCATTGCTTTTGGCCGAGAGGCTGAGGATTCCGTGAGAAAATGTCTGTGCAGCTGGAGAGTTAGGGTCAGTTTCTTTCTGAACCTGACTTTGCCAAATTCTGTTTTTGCCCATTGTATTTCTGTATTTCTTTACTTTCAACACTTTCATTTGTTAATTATAGAAAACATGGCTGGATTGTTGCATGAGGAGAGATTGGGTCGACTGGGCCTGTCTTCACCAGAATTTCAAAAAGGCAGTTCACCTGCCACCTTCTCCAGGGCAATTAGGATTGTGCAACAAATGCAATACTTCCATCTTGCGAATGAATAAATAAGAGAGTCTTTACTTTTCAATTGTCATTGGAAGCCAATGCAATGTAAGGGTAGAGGTATTGTAAAACTAACAGTGGGAGCAAGGGGAAAGGTCGGGAACTCGAGCAACAAAACCTCCAGGAATGCCTCCAAACAGAGTTGGCAATGCCAAACATACAGTTAATAAATGTTCAGAATGATTCTGACTTTGCACTGTTACTGACCTTAATAGAGAGGCCTGGCTGTCCCTGAGGCCCTGGCTGACCTGGAAGCCCTGGTGGACCTGCCACCCCCGGAAATCCTGGCTCACCACTCGGACCCTAAACGTAAAAAAGTTGCATAAGCAGTGCAGGCAAAAAGAATTCTCATTAAAATGAAAAACTCACCAGCTGATATGCTGCAAACCTTGGGTGAGGTGAAGAAAGTTACCAGTACACAAATTGGTTTCTTCAACCTCTAAAATAAAGCCAAATACCGCGGATGCCAAAATTCTGAAATAAAAACAGAAAGTGCTGGAAAAACTCAGCAGTTCTGGTAACATCTGTGGAGACAGAAACAGAGTTAACGTTTCAAGTCCAATATGATTCTTCTTCGGAACTGTTGCAACTTTGAAGCAACTGAAATCAATGCACTGTTCATCTCCTTAAAATGTTTGGAACAATACGTCAAATAAATTACTTCCTTCATCCATTGTTATTCACCAGTAGCAGGTGAGAAAATCATGACCCTATTTAAGAGTCTCAAAATAAACAACTGAACAAAACCTCATCATGCAGTTTTGGCTTCATTTTCCTGCTGTTTAACCAATACTTACTGGAGATCCAGGTTCTCCTCTCCGTCCAGGAATAACATTGGTTCCTCCCAGAACATATCCAGGTTCTCCCTTTAAAAAGACAATGAAATCAGCTGACTGGGATAACTGACAAGACACTGAGGCCGGACTTTGTTAGTCTGTACAAAATAAAACAAACTTTAAATATTTTTGATGCTCACTTGGGTGTGACGGAGTTGAGTTCTATAACGCTACCTTCCTCATTTCAAGATGAATAACTCTCATGCTCTCCTGATATTACATAGAAATATAGAAAATAGGAGCAGAAGGGGGCTATTTTGGCCCTTCGAGCCTCTTGCGCCATTCATTATGATCATGGCTGATCATCCAACTCAACAGCCTAATCCTGCTTCCCCCCCCGCCCTCATATCCTTTGATCCCCTTCACCCCAAGTGCGATATCTAACTGCTTCTTGAAAACATACAATGTTTTGGCTTCAACTACTTCCTGTGGTAACGAATTCCACAGGCCAATCACGCTCTGGGTGTAGAAATTCCTCCTGATCTCTGTCCTAAATGGTCTACCCCATATCCTCAGACTGTGATCCCTGGTTCTGTATTGTTACTGGACCTCACCCTCTCCTAGGAGCAGAAAATATAGGAAGGGGAGAGGCCATTCAGCCCTTCAGGCCTATTCCACCATTCAATTAGATCATGCTGGTCTGTGCCTCAACTTCATCTACCTGCTTAGCTTCATATCCCTTGATACACTTACCCAACAAAAATCACTGATCTCCGTCTTGAAGCTGAATTGTGTGTACCATCCAGAATATGTACCTCAACAACTTGCCAAACCTCTGTCGACAGCACCATCCTTCATTGTTGCAAAAACCTGGAACTTGATCTGTAACCATGATGTGGAGATGCCGGCGTTGGACTGGGGTGAGCACAGTAAGAAGTCTTACAACACCAGGTTAAAGTCCAACAGGTTTGTTTCAAACACGAGCTTTCGGAGCACGGCTCCTTCTTCAGGTTCACCTGAAGAAGGAGCCGTGCTCCGAAAGCTCGTGTTTGAAACAAACCTGTTGGACTTTAACCTGGTGTTGTAAGACT
The DNA here is from genome assembly GCF_902713615.1 of Scyliorhinus canicula. Lineage (NCBI taxonomy): Eukaryota > Metazoa > Chordata > Chondrichthyes > Carcharhiniformes > Scyliorhinidae > Scyliorhinus > Scyliorhinus canicula. The sequence continues at coordinate 153,206,658 of NC_052156.1, forward strand.
TCTTACCTTGATCTGTAACAGCACTGTGCGTGCACCGTATGCCACATGGACTGCAGCAGTTCAAGGCGGCAGTTCACCACTGCCTTTGCAAGGGCAATTAGGGATGGGCAACAAATATTGGCTTTGCCAGCGATGCTCACGTTCCACGTCCCCCAACATACACCGATTTTATGAGGGCAGCATGCCAGTTTTCTGCTCATAGGACTGGTTTGTCCTATTGGATGTCACGTTGCTTTGTATTGTGACTAGAACCAATATTAGAACGTATCATATAATCAACAACAGCAGCGGCAAATTAATCACAGATTCGTACAGCAGAGGAGGAAGCTATTTGGCTCAATGTGTCAGCACTGACTCTTTGAAAGAGCAATGTCCTTTCCCATCACCCATTGCCCTGATATTGTTCACCTTCTCACATATATACCCAATTCTCCGTTACCACATAATCCGCTTTCACCTCCCTTTCAGGTGGTGTATTCCAGATCATAACTCACTGCATTAAAAACATAATTTCCTTCTGTGACCTCTTTTTATTGCCAACTGTCTTAAATGTGTGGCCTCCACCCACCCTCCCACAGTGGATACAGTTCATAACATTGCCATCCTCAGAGGGACTTATTTCTTATTATAACTTCTGTAAACTGTTGCCTTTTGCCCACCAGGTATTGTAATATGTGAAATACCACACTCACCCTGTCACCTTTGGGACCTGGAGGTCCTTTGAACCCATGGAGCCCCTAAGGGAAAGAAAGTCCACAGGTTACAGAAAGTGCAGGAGGCAAAATATGGAAGCAATAATGAGGGCCTGAATGTGATTCTGTGCGAAACTGAGAGCAGGCAAGGGATCTGGAGTCTGAAGAAATCCTCCTCATCCCTTCCATCGCAAAAACAAAATGATAGCAATGTAAAGCGGAATCTGACAACATCTGAGCGAGAAAGGTCTGCTCGGCAGTGAAGGTGGGATTCTCAATCAGATCTTGTGAAAAGTACTGCATTCTGACACAGGGTCCCAACCTAAACCTAAACCCGACTCACACTGGAGCGCAATTCCAGCCTTTCCTGTTTCCATTTCAGATTTGCGATGGAAGCTCGTAAGAAAATTTACAATTCTTTAAAATTATCTCAAGCCTTTCTGCCATTCTCTGGTGAATTGTGTTCGAGTATTTATCAATGTTCCTCAATCGTTCATTGTCTAACCATTAAAGGAGTTTAATTTCCATGGGGAAACCCTTGTTTACAGCAGATGCTAAAACCAACAGTTCCATGAGATTTGATGTCAGGAAGTTGGTACGCGAGCTAAGAAGTCAAGATGTCTGGTAATGATAGATGTGTCTGTGCCAACACCAACAATGATATATGTGTCTACATATCGTTGCTATGCTTTATCAGTCTGTGCTGAGCTGCAGATTTTACTCATCTAAATGTGCCAGTGATTTCTAACGGGTAATTGTTCTGACTTTGCACCCTGACAAGATGTGTCAACAGATTGTGAACTTGCTCCGTATCAATTTCTGACCACTTACAATCATGCAATAGTATAGCACAGAAGGTGGCCATTCAGTCCATTGAGTCTGGACTGGATCTTTCAAAGAGCAATCTATTTAGTCCCAGACCACTGCTCTCTCCCCATATTCCTGCAATTTCTTTTCCCCATCAAGCATTAATCTAATTGCCTTTTTGAAAGTTACTTTTGATTTTGAATTCGTGGCTGGAGAATTGGGCACAGTACATCGCAGGGTTTCCGATTTGTGTTCTTAGTGGGCTCGGCTATCTGCTGGGAGTGTACAGCTGGAACATGACACCTTTAGGGCCAAAATTGGAAGTTACAGGACGTCCAGAGGGAGACAACAGCAGTAAGGGAACTGGCGACACCTTCATTGTTCCACCACAAGTAATCCTGAAGCAGGCCCCAAGAACCCAACCAAATTTCCCATTGATCAATGCTGATATCAGCAGCTCCCAAGGGACTGGCAAGAGATGGTTGGTGGCAGGCATCAACAAGATATTATTGTTAGCCCCCAATCAATTGATGATGGGAATGGACCTAACACTGGGCTCCTCTTTCGCCTCCATTAAAATTTGAAGCACTCCTCTTCTGGTCCCTCACACCTCCCCACAGTGTCAGACATCCCACCAGGAGCTTGATCCTCATTCCTCCCCCCAGCATACACAATGAAGACAAGGAGGAAAACCAGGGTTTGGGTTGTCATGCAAGTGCACCTTTAAGAAATGGGTGCTTATCAAATAGCTGTAGTGGATGTACCTTTAAGAAGTGGGTGTTTATCAAATAGCTGCAGTGATGTCAGAGTGTGGGTGGCACTGGGCTGTCTGTCTGCTTTTACTTTAGTTTTTGAGCTGGCAGCTACAGTGTGTGTTTAGTTTAGTTTTCAGAGTTGGAGCTGCATCCAGCCAAACAAGGCGTAATTTTGATCTCACTCTGCAGGAAAAGAATGTCTTCAGATCACTTGCTAATTTAAAAGTGTTAACTGCTCTCACTAGAGAATTTAAACCTGCTGCCTTTGTTGAAGAGGATATTTGTCTTATGGATGTTGCTCGGAAAGATTAAGAGTTACTTATAGAGTACGGTATTCTTTGGGGGAAGTATTTGAGTTGATAGTTGCTAAGATGTTTACTGTGTGTTTATAAAATGTTAACTGGATTCATACAATAAACATTGTTTTGTTTTAAAAGTACTTTAGATCTCATCACACCTGTAAAGTGGGCCTTTGTGATCCCCATCTATTGAAAGTTGTGGCTCAGGTGAACTCCATGATACACTTTGGGATTCTCTAAACCCTGGCCTGTAATAGGGTGCACACAGGTTGCAGCAGAGGTTTGTCCCATGAAACATTTAGGTCAGTCCGCACATTGGCTAAAGGGCATCTTCTCTGAAGGGTTAATGATTATACTTATCAGCTTGAGAGGTTTAATAAGCAATAATCTGCATTCTATTCCAGAATTCAGTGAAAGAGAATACCACACATTTTAACAGATGAAATTCGATTTTGTTTATTTACTTACTCTATCCCCTTGTATTCCTTGGGGACCCTACAACACAAGAAAAATATTGTTAAAATCTTAGTAGCTCCAACCAAGATGGCTCCTATGGATCTGTATTTCTTAGTAAATTCACCCTAGTCCCAAATGACCATATACTGCTTTCCCCTTTGTGTGGGTGGGGGGGTGGGGGGGGGGGGGAGAACTTTTTGGTGATGATTTAACCTGATGGTCACCACACCTCAGGTGAGGGACAAGGTTGAGAAGGCAGGGCCTTCATGAATAACCTCAGCCGGTACTGGAATTGAACCTGGGCTGCTGGCCTCGCTCAGCAACGTGAACAAGTTGCCCAGTCAAGTGAGCTCAACCAGCCCCGACTGTATTTATAACCATCGTTAGAAAGGATAATAATTGATGGCTGACAAAGCTTCAAGTTGATAATTCAATCAAGCATGTGTTTAAATTGTGCTTTGAGATTTATCCAACAATCACGCTGTAATTTCAGATTAATTTGTTAAACTGCACTTCTGTTGATTGCATTAATTCATTTATTTTAAATGGTTAACATCTGTGTACCAAAATTGTGCGACCTGATTTCACTTCAATAGACTCTGACGCACAAAGAGATGTTCACAGCATGCAGTTCTACTTTAATAACCGCAATTTTACAGTTGAATTCAATCCAGTTTGAAAAAGATTCTGCTAAATTATAAACAATTCTATTATAATTCAATGAGTACAATGTTCCCTTTCAAGGCCTTCAATCCCCGGAACAAAAATGTTGGCCGGAATTCTTTGACAGTTACGATTCTCTTTTCCCGCCGGCAGCACACACACGCCCGCGGGTTTCCCGGCAATGTGGAACGGCTTCAATGGGAAATTGGGTATGCGAGTTATGTTTGAGCTTCTTTGGCCATAATTCGCTAACTGTAATGATTGTCCACATAAGAAACTCCGGGTCACTCCGGAAATCCCATTGACAAGCAGCGGGAAGAGAAAATCCCGCCGCCAGCAAATGGCATGCCACCGTGAAACGTACGGCTGAGGGACTGGAGAATCCAGCCCATTATGCTTATAAAGAGGTAAATTGATGGACTCGGACATGTGTGACCACTTGCCCACCAATTCAAAATGGCTGCTTGGCAAATTGCTCAGTGTTTTACTAATTCTATATTATGGTGAAGGACTTAACTTCAGTTAAAACTTCTTGTTCTTAAATGTAAAGTTACTGTAGAAATACAAGCAAAAGCTCCTGTTAGTGACTGTAAGTGAATGAGATACAAGCACAAAACATCAGAACGATGAGCAAGGCCTATTGTCATAATCCATGTATAATCGACTCCATAGTGGGTCAAGCAGCCAATTTAATGTCCTGAGCAAAGAGTTCCGCATAATTTCTCCCATACTCTGAAATCCGTATCTACATCTCACTTACAGCAAACATAGGGTTTTAATTCAGAGGAGTGGGCACTCCATGTGGCATTCCGTGCCCAACCACTCCAATTACAGAACGAGAGCTTCAATTCATTTAGCCGACAAGTTGTTGATCACGCGTAACCAATTGCAGCAATTTGGGCCCGTAGCGACCCTCAAGAAGGTGCTGCGAGGAGAGTGGGCGATGCTGAGAGGGGCCAGGAAGACATCAGTGACACTCAAGGAGATCCTGTGAGGAGGAGGAAATGCATTGCCGTGGTGGGTGTGTGTGTGAAGGGTAAGCCCAGATTGACAGTAGCCCTCAGGTCGATCCTGCAAAGGCTGTGTGGCTTCTTTGGCACAAAACACAAAACAAAGTTTTGGGGCTTTTTTTCCCAGTGGCTTGCAGCGATTCCTTTTAGTTCAGGAGGTTAAGTCACTCTTGACTGGAATTACCGATCGGTACTTGCCTGGTGCACGTTGCGTCCGGTTGCTGTCCAGCTCTGCCTTGATCCTCCAGCCAGTTTGGGAACCTGATTTGCACAATCAAATCAGTCTATTTTGGGCTGGATGCCCTGGTGACTCATATAATTTGTGTGTCGAGGCACACTGCTGGGGCTAATTGTTTACAGGAGATCGACACACCATTTTGGTCCCTATTATATGCCAGAAAATTGACTAATTTATGTTGAATTTAATTCCCATTCGACACCCTCTGCATTATCATTGATCCATTGGGCGAAATTCTCTGAGAGACTAAGGTGAAGGGGATGAATCCCAAAGCCTCAGGTACCTCTGGACTCTGCACATTAGAGTGAGACTAACTGTCTCACTGTAAAATGCAGATTTTCCAGAAAGAGATCCCGTCTATTGTGGGCGGGATTTACATCACAACGTCTCGCAAGTTCCAAAGCATTACGAGTTGGGTAAATCCCGGGAGTAGGTGCTCCTGGCTTTTATCAGCCATGCTGCACTGCGGTGAGCTACTTTTCTAGCGCAGAGTGGCCATTAGATCGAGCCCTAAATGTTAGCGTCAGGACTGAATTGTGTGTGGTTTGCATTGCCATTGGGGGTGCAAATTCTTGAGCAATTCATGACATGCTAATGGGCCAGCACTCTGCCCATGTGAATCCAGAGAAATTCTCATTTGCGCCGGCATCAAATTAGCTGAGAGCGGAATTGGCGCTGGAGAGCTCAACAAGCTGATTGTAAGCACTCCGTTCCCACACACTCTCGTTCCACGAAGAGCTGCCTCCTGAAGTGCGGACGCACTTGAATACTGGCCCTGCTGTTCTGGCACAGGCTCCACTTGTGCAGGGTCGACCCCGAGCAGGCCCTGTGCCTCCAGCATCCAGACGTCCGCAACGGCAGCTGCAGCCAGGTAGATAGCGAGCATTCCTGCCTGCACTCCGAAATTCATTCTCTGCAGGGGGCAAAAGAGAAGAAGTGTTAGCAAGATGAGTGCTCCCTTGTGCATCCAGCTCCAACAGGGACATGAGTTGTACTTCAGCTCCATCCTCCACATGGTCCCCCCAATCCCACCCCCCACCCTTCAGCCGTTCCCCCCCGATGTGTTGCCTTCCACACTGCACCCCTGTCCACCCCTTTACCCTCATGACCCGTCCCTGCCAACAGGGGTACCGTGTCAGCGATAGGCTCTGCGGCCCCTGGCCTGTCTCCCCGGTGGGGTGTACTGTGGGTCTCCTCACTGGTGTGTCACTGATTGAGCTTGGCCACACCCATCTCATTGATGGGTCAGCTGGGGTCTGATGGTTTCCAAGGGGGCAGCCTGGGTGGCTCCCAAATGACCAGAGGCTCTGCGAACATTTACAGGACTCAGTGAGCAGTCAGCAGAGTGAGCAGCCAGGGGCCTGTAACTTGTCCCAAATGGGCGTGTTTAAAACACATACTGCAGCAATGGCAGCCTGATCCAGGCCACTCCGATCCCGAGGGGGACACCCCGAATCCACAGGGCTGTCACCAATTCGCTCCCCACTACTCCCCCCAACCCGGCAGCAAGTGCTAGAATATTTAACAGTTTTTCAAATTTGCTTACCTTCTCTCTCCCCTTCGGTAACCATGGCGCCCAGTCCCTGTTTGTAAATGCCTGTAGTAAACCGTGGCCACGTGAATTCTGCCTGAGAGTGGCAGAGTATCACGGAGGCACGGAGAAACTGGATCAAACATGCTAATCGCATTGAAATGAATGCAAATGCCGATGTTGCATCCCCCCACCAGCGCAAACCTCATTATTATCCCCAGCGAGAAACTATAAATGGCATCCGAATTGGCAACGGGCATGGATCTCGACTTTGGCTGGAGACCCTATTCACCGCCCCAGCGCAGTTTGCCTCTGAGGCGTCACGAGACGGAGAATTTCGTCCATTATCTCTACTTTGACCCCAGCAGCTCAGGGACTATCCTATTCTCCGCACACCAAATCTTCTCTTTCTGTACTTATCCTTACAACCCTCAATCCTGGCTTTAACCAAATACCCATCCAGCTCGTCTTTAAAGTTGTTTAGCAATGCAGCATTAATGGTGGGTTTTTTTTTTTTACATCTCATATCCAAATGTCCAGATTCAATCCTGGAAGGGCCAGCCTTTCCTTGAGGAACATGAAAGAAGGAGAATGGTGTTTGATTGACTTGAATTCCTTACCCTCGGTCCAGGTGAACCTGGTGTGCCTGTGCGTCCTGGCCTGCCTGGGAGGCCCGGGATTCCATCTTTCCCTGGTAGGCCCTGCACGGTTACAAATCAGTTCAATCTTAGCAAATAGTTTCCAACTATCCAAAATGACATTTCCTAATACCCAAGACTGAATACAGAATTTTAACTTCCAGAAAAGGCAATGAATGAACTGCCTGCTGCCTTGCTTCTTGTTTCTTTCAGTACAACCTTTTGCTTTTTGAAAGGAATCTGAGGTAAACATTTGAGTTTTATTTTAAAAAAGAGAAACCTCAAGAGGCAAGTCAAAACCCACAGTCCAAGAAGCAACCAAGTCTGGAACAAGGGAAAGACAGGGAGATTCATGGGAGGGTGGATACCCAGGGTCTACTAGTGGGTTTCACGACGACCCGTGGAACTGGACGTCAGGCAAAAAAATGGGTCTAACGAAGGGCATCAAACCAATTGCCCGGCCCACCCTACCGTACCCCGACAATGTTCCCACCCAGACCTGGTGGGGAAATGCAAATAGCTGATTATACCAAATTTGAATGTAATTATCAGGCAGGACGCCCAATTCACCTGCCTCCTGGGATACTCAAACCTTCCCAGCCAGAAGTCCCACTGGCATGAATTGGTGCAAGTCCTAAGAAATGTGGACTTGGTGACTTGCACTCTGGGGGGGGGGGGGGGGGGGGGGGTTTGGAAAGGGGGCGAGTGGCTGATCTTCCCATCTGCAGCCTTTAAACTCTTTAAACTGTCTGTAAGCATGTCAAAGTGAAAGATCTCTGAGAAGACAGTGAAATTCTTCTCATCCGCAGCCTTGAACCCTGTCTCCATGTCAATATTAAAGTTCTCTCAGAATGAAGTGAAAGAATTCCCATCTGCAGTCTTTAAACTGTCTGTCAGCATACCGAATTCAAAGATTTGTGAGACAAAGGTAAAAGTATTCCCTTTAATGTGGTGGAAACCTTTGAAGTGTTTTTTTCACTGTCAATTTCATTGCCCTTTATCTTTTTCACGTCTGTGTGCATGCCGAGAAGCCTAAAAACTTTGAACTGCATTTTTTACATTCCATTTCTTGGACCATTGCCTTTTAAAAGCCATGGGCGCGATTCTCCGCAAATGCGGCGAGTCGTAAAGGCTGCCGTGAAACTGGCCGTGTTTCACGGCAGCCTCCGCGCCCCCTCCCGGGACCCGATTCTCCCCCCCGGGCGGGGCTAGCAGCGGGGCCCCGTGAAGCATGGCATCGCGGGCTTAGCGACCGTCGCTAAGTCCGCGCGCCAAGCGTCACGCCGGCTGATGCGCACGATGACGTCAGCCGCGCATGCGCGGATTGGACGGCTCCAACCCACGCATGCGCGGGGCCGTCATCTCCCTCGGCCGCCCCGCGGACTGATCCTGCGGGGCGGCGCGGGGAGAAAGAGTGCGTCCATTATGGACGCACTGCCTGCGATCGGTGGGCACCAATCGCGGGCCCATGCCCCCCTTGGCACGGCCGTGGTGCTGCCGTGCCAATCGGGGCCCTGGATGCCCAGAACGGGCATGTTGCGGCCGTTCTTACGACGGCAGCAAGCAGGTGTGTTTGCGGCCGTAAAAACGGGCGTAAAGGCCTGGGAACTCGGCCCATCGGTCTGTGGAGAATCGCTGTTCGCCGTAAAAAACGGCGAGCAGCGATTCATGTCGTGGGGCGGCTGTGGGGGGGGGGAGAATAGCGGGAGGGAGGGAAAAATGTCGGGGTCGCCCTCCCGCTATTCTCCGACCCGTCGTGGGCAGCGGACAATCGCGCCCCTTTTGTTTGACAGGTGCAGGCAGTTTCAAAGGAAGGCTTACCATTGTTTATTTAGAAGTTCTACATGGGTCCATTAACTCTGAGGAACAGCTCTTTTTCTAATCACAGTTTTTATTTTTAAAGAGCTGTCTCTTTGTTATGAAGATCTTCTTAGAAGGACCAGGCGCTTCCCTGAGTCCCTCCAGTCCAGCACAAGAGCCCCTCGTCCGACCGCCACTTTCCAATGGCACCCTATTGATGACTGTAGGGAGGGTACTCACCTCTTTGCCAATCCTTGGAATGCAGGGCATCATGTTGGTAGCAATGTGGGTGGCTCTTAAATGCCCTCTGTAAAGGCCTGGCAAGCCTCTCACTCCAGGGTAATTAAGGATGGGCAATAAATGTTGGGTTGACTTGTGAGCCCTTAAAAATGGCAGGCACATCTGAATTCCAGGATTTCCGACCCTATTCCCAAGTAATCTAATTTTCACGAGTACCTGTAAAGGGTACGGGTTACTTCCTGTCAGAAGTCTGCATCCAGCATTCTCGACTCAGCTGACTCCATTGCAGCATGCCCAGCTCTGTTCCCACACCCAACCCCATGTCCCCTATGTCAAGCTCTGATCTTTCACCCTCATTCTCTGGCCCCTCATGACCCCTATGCCAAGTTCTGGGGTTTCAATGCCCATTGTCCTACTGTACACTTTTGAGAACCAATGAACACCACAGGATATAGTTGAAGTGAAAGAAAGCTTTAAAAAATTGTAATCCATTGATGGCTTTCGCCAATTAAAAAAAAGTCTGGACAGTATTCTAATAAATGTGTTTGTCAGTGATGCCCATTTGAAGTTTCGAAAACCACGAATATTTGAAACCATTTGTCAACAAATATTGTGAAACGCAGGGATCAGAGAACCTGAGCTGTCAATGAAACAATGTTTCCTCTGGGGAGCAGGTGTTCTGTTATTCTAATGGATATCTGGGCTTGCCTGAGACCACAGGTATCTATTTGAGTAACAGAAAGAAACAGCACAGGGGGTTATTTGAAGGTTAGAATTTGGCATGGGGGCATGAGGGGTACGTGGGCTGGGTGGGGCATGAGGTTTCATGAATGGAGCATGGGAGTGTTTGGAAGGTGAAGGGGTTGTGAAGGACTCAGTCTGCGGCCACCCTGGTTGGGGGGGGGGATCATTCACTGGCGGGGGGCCTCCAGGACGGCCAGGCTACCAATCGGGGGCCACGAATCCGCGGGTGCACGCGATCTGGGGCGGGGCCTATATTTTCGCTGCCGGTCCGTGGTGTGGGTTGGTCATGTCATGTGGGGCGGCCGAAGCAGCCCACCTGCGTGTGCATACATGGGCCCCTGATCGGAAGTGCAGGGCCCCGTTTCGGCAGCTGGTTCAGCGAGGATTATTCCGGGGCCCTGCTAGCCCCCTGAAAATCGGTGAATCACCCTGAACGTTCTCCAGGTAAGTCCAGAATGATTTGCACGTGGTTTTTCGTGGGCATGGGGACATCGCCCCATTATTGGAGAACCCCACTCCAGCTTCTTTCTTATTCTATTACAACCCATCCTGATTTTGAACACTTCTACTAAATCTGTCCTTAACCTTCTCTATTCTAAGGAGAATAAGGCTGACTGTGTGGAGTTTTCACGTTGTCCCCGTGTCTCCGTGGGTTTCCTCGGGATACTTCGGTTTCCGCCACAGTCCAAAGATGTGTAGGTGAGGTGGATTGGCCATGATAAATTGTTCCCTTAAGTGTCCAAGGGTTGGGTGGGGTTACGGGGATAAGGCGGGAGAATGGGCCTAGGTAGGGGACTCTTTCCGAGGGTTGGTGCAGACTTGATGGGCAGAATGGCCTCGTTCTGCACTGTAGAGATTCCATGATTGCATTGGACTGAAGCGTGTCATCCCTTGTTTTGGGATTATTTTTGTTTGCCTCTTCAAGCACGTTGAGCAACACAATAAAAAGTGAACTAATGGCAGTCGTTACCCTTTCTCCTTTTTCTCCCTTCTCGGCGAATGCAAATGAATCGTATCCTCCGCTCATGTGTAAACCAGTGAAGCCTTGTTGGCCCTGAAATATATATCAATGCAGCATATTAATAGTGATATTTCCAACCACTCACCACTGGTTACAGCTCTATCAACATAGGACATCAGGCAGTATCATTCACCCAACAGTAAATGAGATAGCTACATCTCTGCGGACTCACTTATCACTTTAGCTCCAATTTCTGAATGTATAAATATTTTGACACTGAGCTGTACAGACTGGAGAGGTCCCAGTTTAGATCCCTGCTTGGTGCTGAGTTAGCTGATAGCTGATTCTGTCAAGGGGACCAGAGGGATATACTTGGCCTCAGTGGAAATATGACTATGGAGGGAGCGGGAATACTTCTGAATACTGCCCAATGGGTGCTGCTGGAATGTGTAGGGGTGTCATTGGAGACCATGATTGGGCTTAGTTGTGACACCTCTCCAGCCAAATTGCCTTCCAAAGCAGGTCACTCATGGTGATACCAAAGTACAGTCAGCAGATCCAGAACCATATTCTAACATGGGTCAGAGGAGAAATAACAAAATAAATTAAACACAGTGGACAACCACAACTAGATTATTTTTCTCAAATATCCAAAATTTGAATTTGAAGGCATTTTAATGGGTTCCCAGAGTTCCATGGCAGTCATAGAGAACAATGACTGATCTTCTCAATGAGATGAGTGCCTTGCAATCCCTTCCAGGATTACAAAGTGATTGTTCGATCATTCTCTCTGCTATAGTTGACTTTTGTTTAAAAAGAAGTGCTTCTTATCCAGTTCGCACAGATCTCTTAGACGCTCACCGGACTTCCTGGTGGCCCCACCTCGCCCTGGAAATAAGAAAGAAAGATTTTACAGAGACTGTCCGACTTTGTCAGAGATGGTCCATGCTGGTGAATCCATAAAGGTCTGGTTCAGCCGCTGTACAAACTAGGTGCAGCACAAAGCACTTTGTTGAGAAAACCCTCGTGCACAGCCATGTTTCTCTTTCCCACTACCCTGATAAAGTCCCCAAATTATTGCCCAGTTTTATTTTATGAATCCACAGCCAGAAGGAACTGGGTCTGTAATGAACTCCAATTGGCTTTATTGGTTGGCCAATTGGAGTATGAGCTCCCTCAATGATAGCTCATTGAGGGGGCCCATATAATCACCTGTGTAGGCTTTGTGAGCAGTCTTAAGTTGACTGGACTGCTAGCAGCACTGCCTGTAGCTGCTCCTGTAATATCGTTATTGTAAATAAATATTGGTGTGGTGACGGAACTCCTGCCTCCCGTGGATTACTACAGGGTCAAAACTCATTTACCTGAAGATCCTTAGAACCAGCAGAAGAGAGAAATGTCCATTGTATGATAAGGTATCTCAGAGGTGATAGTGTTCTAACTCTAAAGTCTCTCTTAGTACAGTACCTCTGATATTCTTTATTTAAAGTGTTATCTAGGGACTTTATTTACATAAATCATACTTTACTGTATGGGGAACGGATTGGATTCAGAAGGAGGCAGGTGAATTAATAAAGGGCTGTGGGACAGGCTTGTCGGTGAATCTGGACAGTGTGTGGGGAAACCCAAGATGTTGTGGGGTGGTTTTTATTTTGGGAAGATGCTCCTGTGGGGTATGAAAGAGAGAGTATAGGATATTGTAATTTAGCAACCATATCGATGGTCAAGAGTGGCCTTCTCTGGTCATATATATACCTCTTATTGAATTTGTTTTTGGGATGTGGGCATCGCTGGCTGGGTCAGCATTTAGTGCCCACCCCTAATTGCCCTTGAACTGACTGCTTGCTCGGCCATTTCAGAGGGAAGATAAGAGTCGATCAACCACATTGCTGTGGATCTGGAGTCACATGTAGGTCAGACCAGGTAAGGATGGCAGATTTCCTTCCCTAAAGGGAATTCACCAACCAGATGCATTATTACAACAATCTGGTGATTTTATTTGTATTAATAAATTATACTTATTAAAATTAATAAATTTGTATTCAGTCAATTATTAGTATTAATCAATTATATTTTTATTCTTGATTTATTGACTAATTGAATCTAAGTTCTCCAGCTGTCATGGGATTCGAACTCACCTCTTTGGAGCATTACCAGCAGGAAAATCCAGTAAAACCTGAAATGGCTGGCACTGGTCTGAACTGGGAAGACCAGTCATTTCCCAAGTTTTACTTGTTTTTCCTCAGTCCAGGCCTCAGGATTTCTCCAGTAACATTGCCATTGCGATAACTGTTCTCAACAATCAGGCCAGAACAAGGGGAAAATATTTTAGTAAAAATGTAAGTACTACAATCTGGGGGAGGGATTTTATGGGATGCAACGTCCCAGAAAAAGTCTGTTACTTCTATACTTTGAAATTAATGAAAAGGAAAATTAGGAGAGGAATCAGGAGAATTTTATAACAGGGGAGAGGGATTTTTACATATAGATTTACATAGAATTTACAGTGCAGAAGGAGGCCATTCGGCCCATCGAGTCTGCACCGGCTCCTGGAAAGAGCACCCTACCCAAGGTTAACACCTCCACCCTATCCCCATAACCCAGTAACCCCACCCAACACTAAGGGCAATTTTGGACACTAAGGGCAATTTATCATGGCCAATCCACCTAACCTGCACATCTTTGGACTGTGGGAGGAAACCGGAGCACCCGGAGGAAACCCACGCACACACGGGGAGGATGTGCAGACTCCGCACAGACAGTGACCCAAGCCGGAATCGAACCTGGGACCCTGGAGCTGTGAAGCCATTGTGCTATCCACAAGGCTACTGTGCTGCCCTGTGGTGGTTAACCTGACATTGTCTGTTTTACACTATCAACATTATTACAAATCGTGTGTAACATGATTTTCTGCCCCACCAGCACATTGTGGCATTAGAAAGTCTCAGAGGCAGTCAAAGCATTAGTTCCGGCACAGACCTGCACGGTGCCAGCTTCTGAGACTTCAGCCATAATATTATTATTTGCATCATATTGATTGCTGGAGCATGAGAACTTGAGAGATTGAAATATGAGTGCACATATACACAGTTAGATATGAAAATGAAATGAAAATCGCTTATTGTCACGAGTAGGCTTCAATGAAGTTACTGTGAAAAGGAGAGAGAAGGGAATTTAGACAAATGCACAGATAGAAATCGCTATAAATGTGAAGACATATAAATTGCTCAATTGGTAATTAATTTGGATCCATAATTAGTGATATCAGACAGCTGCCTCATCAGTTCCATTATCTCATTCACAGCATCGATCAAGTATAATGACATGCATTTATATGACACCTTTAATGTGGTAAAAGCTCCCAAAAGAAAATGCCGTTGAAATCTCTATGCATGCTCGTGCTGAGGTGTATTCTGTCTGGGATATTGTTTTTGAGACAGCGCTACAGGATCAGGACTTAGCTGAACTGCGCGTTCCAGCCATGAAGGTACGGCCCGGCAGGAGTGGAATCAGTGGAGAACAAAGAACAAAGAACAAAGAAAATTACAGCACAGGAACAGGCCCTTTGGCCCTCCCAGCCTGCGCCGATCCAGATCCTTTATCTAAACCTGTCGCCTATTTTCCAAGGATCTACTTCCTTCTGTTCCTCGCCCGTTCATATATCTGTCCAGATGCATCTTAAATGATGCGATCGTGCCTGTCTCTACCACCTCCGCTGGCAAAGCATTCCAGGCACCCACCACCCTCTGCGTAAAAAACTTTCCGCGCACATCTCCCTTAAACTTTCCCCTTCTCACCTTGAAATCGTGACCCCTTGTAATTGACACCCCCATTCTTGGAAAAAGCTTGTTGCTATCCACCCTGTCCATACCTCTCATAATTTTGTAGACTTCAATCATGTCCCCCCTCAACCTCCGTCTTTCCAACAAAAACAATCCTAATCTACTCAACCTTTCTTCATAGCTAACACCCTCCATACCAGGCAACATCCTGGTGAACCTCCTCTGCACCCTCTCTAAAGCATCCACATCCTTCTGGTAATGTGGCGACCAGAACTGCACGTAGTATTCCAAATGTGGCCTAACCAAAGTCCTATACAACTGTAACATGACCTGCCGACTCTTGTACTCAAGTAACATGACCTGTCTATTCTTGTACTCAGGAGAGCTTGTAGGAGAGCTTTTGGACAGGAGAGAAATAAGGCAAAGCAAGAAAGGGATTCAGGAGTGACGGAGAGACCGAAAAGGAAAGTGGGTGAGCAGGTCAGCTGCGAGCAATGGAAACGGACCCAAGGAATGCAAGCAGCATGGACAATGAGAATATTTGAAACATTGCGAATGATTGTGCTGGCATGGGAGTGAGTGCAGTGATATAAAAACACAGGACAGAGAAACATCCATTGTAACTCCGTAGTCCGTTTGGCCACTAGTTGGGTAGTTTAGGAAATAAAATGAGAAAATATACAAAACACAAGATAAATATGTGAATGCTGTCACCTGTTCTCCCTTCTGACCCTGCAAAAATAAAATATAAGAAACAATTAGGTGTTTTTAAATCTTAAAACAAATTACTATTAGAAAATATTTACCTATTTATATCCTATAGAGTTTTTTTTATCATTTGTCTTTGACAGCGTTTCTATGCTTGTGAAAGTGAAACCATTGCCTCCCAATGTCAGCATCAACTGCGACCAGATCAGAGCACAGATAAACCTTCCAATGCAGAGTGCTTTTATTGCTAAATGTGGGAACAGTACTTCAACAGGATATTTTCGATTTCCACACAGAGCTTTGTGTCTGGATGTGCATATCAGAAATTCAGGTGCAGAGATTAACAGGCCACCCAAAGAACCTCAGCCCAATAAAATTAATGAACGGAAAACTCTGTGAGGCCCTCCAAACCCAAATTCCCAATGTCAGGAACTCCTCGTTCAGAGTGCCAATATGTAAAATCTGCTTTTCTGTCCCTCATGCCATTGAAAAAAATGAGATTAATCTAATAAAGATCCATTGAGCTATATTCATAAGGCCAGATTCATGGGAATGTCAACCCTTAAGATGGAATAGTTCAATCTGACTTCACTTCTGATATGGTCAGCTCTGATGGTGGCAGTTCAGGCTCCCATTATACACCCCATCTCACTGAACTATTGGAAAGGAAAATGAGAGAGTGGTATGGAACAGGCAGTTAAACCCACCAGCACCCATGTTACGCTCCAGTTGATGATGAATTCCACCTCAGTAACAGATAACTAACTGCAGTGTCATTTAGAAACTCACCTTTGAGCACTGGGATGCACAGGGGCCTTCAGGTTTTCTGACATCTTCAGGTTCATGCTTGTCATTTTCTGATATTACAGATTCGGTTTGTTGATTGTCTACATAGGTCTTGGTTTCAGATGCACCTTGTTTAGGGTACTAAAAAAGCAGATAAGTGATCAAAAACCAGGCACTGCAACCCAAACAAAACATTTATAGTTGGAGGAAGCAATGCACTGCAAAGTGATATCACCAGTTGCCGTGGTAACCAACCATAGTTGGCTGCATTAGGGTGTGGACTCGTTCAAAAAAAGACAAATCAGAGTTGAATTGATAAGTACATCAGATCATTTCAACTCAATAATTATTACCTTTATCAAAAATAGGAAGGCAGATTATTATCTGAATGGCCCTAAATTAAAAGAGGGGAATGCACAACATGACCTGGGTGTCCTCGTACACCAACCACTGCATGCAGGTGCAGCAGGCAATGAAGAAGGCAAATGGTGTGTTGGCCTTCATAGCGAGAGGATTCGAGTACAGGAGCATGGATGTATTGCTGCAATTATACTGGGTCTTGGTGAGGCCACACCTGGAATATTCTGCACAGTTTTGATCTCCTTATCTGAGGAAGAATGTTCTTGCTATACAGGGAGTGCAGAGAAGATTTACCAGACTGATTCCTGGGATGGCAGGACTGAAGTATGAGGAGAGATTGAGTCAGTTAGAATTGTATTCACTGGAGTTCAGAAGAATGAGGGGAATTTCATAGAAACCTATAAATTTCTAAAAGGACTAGGCAGAGCAGATGCAGGAAGGAGGTTCCCGATGATAGGTGTGTCCAGAACCAGGGGTGGCAGTCTGAGGATACGGGGCAGACCATTTAGGACAGAGATGAGGAGAAATTTCTTCAACCGGAGAGTAGTGAGCTTGTGGAATTCGTTACCACAAGAAGCAGCTGAGGTCAAAACACTTATGTTTTCAAGAAGCAGTTAGATATAGCACTCTGGGCGATGAGGATCAAAGGTTATGGAGGGAAGGTGGGATTAGGCTATTAAGTAGGATGATCAGCCATGATCATAATGAACGGTGGGGCAGCTATGAAGGGCCGAATGGCCTCCTCCTGCTCCCATTTTCAATGTTTCTATATTTGTATGGTAGTTACAGTGTTTTGGTGGGATCAATGGAAAGAGGTTCTCTGTACTATACAAGGGCAGGAGGACCAGGAGCCATTAGAGGAAATCTCAAGCTAAATGTAACTTATGGAGATACTACTCCACACCGATGAGTAAAAGATTTCCCATTGCTAAATTATACTGGAAAATTGTGCTGGGAACAAGTGTTGGAAAGCTGCATTCATGATCTTATGATGTCCCATCTATTCAAATTTTGATGGGCTGTCAAATATCGGCTCCTAATGGCCAAGGTTCGGTGTCAGCAGCAAACAGAAAGCATATCCACTGGAATAGATGCAATTCAAATAGATGGAACATCATGGGATCCTGAGTTCAGTTTCCCAATACCTGCCCCCAGCAGAGCTCTCTATTGGAATAGACTGACACTGAGTGGAGTGAACACAGACTCAGCTACAACATTCAAACAAGACATGGACACCTGCAATCTGTAACAAGACAAGTCAAGGGAAATGCAAAAGGACTGGGTGGTCCTTGGGATGGATCAGATATATGGGCTTCCTGCATTGAATGCCCTACACACATTTCTAAATGCTTAATCTCAGTCTCATCTCTATTGCCACAACCAAAAAGATAGGAAGATGGGCAGACAAGCAGATTCAAAAACCTCTGTTCATTCTATTACTGTCTAATAACAATGTACATGCCAACACTGACTAACTCTCCCTCTGATGGTCCTTCCCAAACCCACTTCCATGGGAAGCACCAGTTGGGCACCTCCCCACGTTGACTCAGCATACAGGCCTGAACATGAGGCTTGGCACTCTACCATCCAACAGTTTGGATCTGCAGAATTTCATTCCACCAAACTGCCCGACTGTCTCTAATTTGACGCCACCTGAGGATTCATAGACAGCTACAGCACAGAAAGAGACCATTCAGCCCATCGTGCCTGTGCTAGTACTCTGAAAGAGTTAACCACTTGGCCCCACTTCCCTGCATATTCCCGTTAGCTCTACAAATTTTCCTCCTTCAAGTATTTATCCAAATCCACTTATTATTGAATCTGCTTCCACCAATCTTTCAGGCAGTGCAAGCTGAATCACAACTCGTTGTGTATAAGAAAAAGGTTCCTTCATCATGTCCGGTTCTTTGGCCAATGGCCTTAAATCTGTCACCAGGTTACTGACCCTTCAGCCACTGGAAATTGTTTCTTCTTGTTTACTCTATCAAATCCCTTCAAGATTTTGAATGCCTCAATCAAACCTCCGCTTAGTTGCTCTAAGGCAGTGTTCTTCAAAGTTGGGGACGCGACCCGCGGGTGGATCACGGGCGGGTGTCGGGAGGGTCGTGGAGCCGTTATCCGCGGCGCTCCCGATCACGCAAATCCCTGCGTCAGCAGCCAGCTTTTCATAACGCCGGCTTCAAGCGGCCATGACCATGTTAAAAAAAATTTGGCTGCATTGCGCATGTGCGCATGATGATCGGCACGCATGCGCATTCCGCGAACATGTAAAAACAATTTGGCCGCATTGCGCATGCGCGTCGATAATCGGGCCGCATGCGCAGTGCGGCCGCTATTTCTTTAAAACGGTTGCAGCTTTTTGTTTCACAAGTTCTGTAGTGGTTTCTATTCATTTATTCATTTATTTTATTCATTTTTTTTTTCATTTTTTTTTTCATTTTATTTGTTTTACAAGGTCGGGGGGTTTATTCATTTTTAAAATTTATTTTACTCATTTTTTTTTTACAAGTTCGGGGCGGGGTTTATTTGATGAAACTTTACAGGAAAAAATTCAGAACTTTGGACAGATGGAGACTCCATACTTTCCGACACCGGAAGGCTTCACCTTCATCCAACAGGTTCCATTGGAGGAGCGTGTACGAGGGCCGAAGGGACCCAAAACCATTTCCTCCATTTTTGGCAGCAGCAAACAAGGTAAGAGAAAATGGTGGGTCGCGAAGGTCGGCCGGGTTGGGTCCCGAAGGTTGGCCGGTTGGTAAAAATGGGTCCCCGGAAGAAAAGTTTGAAGGACACTGCTCTAAGGAGAACAACCCCAGTTTCTCAAGTCTCTCCACATAACGAGTCCCTTACCCCAGTATCGCTCCAGTAAATCTTCTCTGCATCCTCTGTTGAAACCTGTTGGACTTTAACCTGGTGTTGTGAGATTTCTTACTGTGCTCACCCCAGTCCAGTGCCGGCATCTCCACATCATAACCTATTCTTGACTGTGACAGATCGATGTAATCCAGTATGGATGGGACAAAATACGTGAATAAATATTGAAAGGTTTCAAGTCTGAACAGCTCCTACCTCAATCCCGGTGGCATCAGCACAGATTCTTTCTATCAACTCTCTTTCGATCAAAGGCAAATCATCAAACGTACTCGCGAAAAATATATTACTGCGTGGGCCACGGTAGACGATTTTTTTGAGTTCCTCTAGATCTGCACTTGCAATGCCCACAGAGATCACCTTAATACCTGAAAGATACAGATTGTTTCATACTTGTGATTCCATCTCATGGTTTGTGAAGTCGTATGGATCTCTTGATAAGATTATTTCCTCGTTGTCAGTCTCAAGTCCGCACTCTTCTATCCAATTAAAACATTATTGCCATCATTGTTCACAATGTAGAATTTAGATTGTAAATCACTGCACAGAAGGAGGTCAATTAATCCTCAGTGATTCCGTTCTTTCCCCGTTGCCCTGAAAATTCTTCCTCTTCAGTATTTATCCTCTATAACCTTTTTTGAAAATACTTTTGAATCCACTTCCACCAGTCTTACAGGTATTGTACTCCTGATCGTTAAAAAAATTACTATCTATTTTTTTCCTGGTATCAGGCTGAATTCGGTAGCCTCAGGTTACTGATATTTCCGCCAAAGGAAACAATATTATTCTGTCTAAAGCCTTCATGGAACTTGGAAAAGGTGTTACCCAGTTCAGATAGCATAAATGTGTACTTTATTCTATGTTTATTCCTTGGCAGTTAATATTCCCTCTTCCTTCTTTACGGCCTCTTGCACCATTCTCACTGCAGGCTGGCAGCAAAGCTGAGAAGAAAGAACAATTCGGCACAGGAACAGGCCCTTCGGCCCTCCAAGCCTGTACCGGTCATGATACCAACCTTTGCCAAAACCCTCAGCACTTCCTTGTGTCATACCCCTCTATACCCACCCTACCCATGTGTTTGTCAAGATGCCTTTTGGACGCCGTTAATGTATCTGTTTTCACAACCTCCCCTGGCAGCGCGTTCCAGATACTCACCACACTGTGTAAAAAACCTGCCTTGCACATCTCCTCTGAGGGAGGGTTGAGTTCTATCCAGGCCCTTGTCAATACCTCTCTTTGATTGGCTATGCGCACAACAAGCAAGCAGCTAAGTATAAGGCCATAAGAAATAGGAACAGAGAGGAATAGGAATAAGAAATAGAAATAAGAAAGAGCAGGCCATTCAGCCCTTTGAGCCCGCTGTGGCATTCAATTAGATCATGGAAGATCTGATTGTGGCCTTAACTCCAAGTTCCTGCCTGCCCTCCAACACCCTTGACTCCCTTGTAGATCAAAATCTATCTAACATAGCCTTGATTACATTCAATCAATGACTGGGCCTTCAGTGCTGTTTGTGGACGAGAATTCCAAAGAGTAGTCAGTTCCATCTTTTCAGTTGTTTAATAGCTTTTTGCTGACAATTCTTGATTTCCCCTTGACTGAGGATTTGGATGTGGAAGCTGCTGTTTAGGGACTAACAGGGACCTTTCCATATCCTTGTCTCCATGATGTTACATCACGAAAAAGTCAAAGAATGAGATTGTTGCTGTCGAGTAAGGAACCAATCATCCTCACTCTATATGCTGTCACAAGTCAATAATACAATAAACCTTTTACAATTATTTATCATCCTAGGTTTCTTGAAGTGCACTTCATAAGCCCATGCCTTCTATCAGCCAGGAGGACAAGGACAGTAGACAGATAGGAATGCCATCACCTTCAAACCCTGCTCCAAACCACACATCATGCTGGTAAGGACAGATATTGATGTTCCTTTCTTATCACTGGATTAAAATCCTGGAGCTGCCTAATTAGCAGCACTGTGGGAGTACCTGCAGCAGTTCAGGAGGGTGAACCGCCGCCGGGTTCCAGTTTAGATCCCAGTGCTGTACTGAGCTCGGCAAGCTGCTGCCAGGACGTCATCACTGGCTTCAATTTTCCCGGTGCACTGAGTGAGGAAGTCAGCCAGGAGTTCCCATTGGCCACAAGGACGAAGCCTATTTTAAGGGCCATTCTAGTTCCCCATCAGATGTGAACTATTAACGGTTGATAGATTGTGTCCAAACAGAGCCATACCTAAACCAAACGCCACTCTTGCTGGCAGTTCCACCTCATCCTGAGATCGTCCATCAGTCAGCAGCACCAGGATGTGTGGGACGTTCTGTCGCATCCCAGCAGTTGTCTGGAATAGCTCCTTTAATACGTAACCAATGCCTCTGGCTGCGAAAAGAGAGGAACAAATAAGATGCCAAAATCGGGACAAATACGTAACATAATGTGCACACTCAGGCAAAAAACTGTGGACAAGGTACCTCTCAAGGACTGAAGCCAGATAGGTCTGGAAGTGTGTCATTCAGGAATCTCAAAGAAGAAAGCCCTCCTCTTAGGAACTAGAATTTATATTAAAACCTCTTGGAATTCAAGACCTAGAAAAATGTGATGTGATCTACGCAGCATTAGCCAAACCAATGGGCAACTGGGCCTAGTTAATAGTGCAAGGAAAGGTGGACAAATGCATAGATGAGGGAAGACTGGTGCGAGAAATAGGTTGAAGTTAGGATGAGAAGGTAAGCACAAGGCCCTCAGGTAAATTTGCAAATGGAGCTTCTCGACAACAGAGATTTTGTGTGCAATGTAAAATGACTAATTTAAGACAAAGTAGAACAATGCAGCCTATATATGTTCAATATGGATGGATAATGGAGATAAATAATGTGGGTGAGTCGATATGGAAATGGTTGGTAAAAGAATATTGAGAATGGGTAGTGAGAGGATAATAGAGGTGGATAGTGGGTAGCTAACAGAGATTCGATGAATAGGTTCAGTAATTGTAAACGTCAGTATATGAAGAAAAAACAGCACCAAAAAAACATTTTATTGCCTCGAATACAGTGACCATCATGCTGAGAAACTAGATCAATACATCACCCAATTACACCCAAACAAGCGGGAGATTGTTGTGCAAGAAGTGAAAGTACACAATCCTTTTCTGGGGGAGAGTGGCGTTATCCTCTCCCTCTGTCTATTTCATACCGATAGATATCTCAAAAGTATCACCTGTTCTGGTGTTGCCTCCACCATATTGAACTCCCCTGATGGCTCTTAAAACTGAGTTTCTGTCCTTGTATTGATTAAGCTGGAACTCTGTCCTGGGATTGTCACTGTAATGAGCTACTGCGACCTGTTACACAAGACAAAGGTGTCATTATATGCAAACATGCAACCAATGAACACTCAGAATAGGACACAACCAATGGGCAGTCAGGACATTCAGAGGTGGCATCACCACAAGGGGGCATGACATAAACACTATAAAAGGGATGAGGCACTCACACCCTGCCTCTTTCCACAGACAGACATCTAGAGAGTTAGACAGGGTTGATCAGCGGCATCACTCCCCAGCATGTGGCTTAGAGCAAGCTGGTACAGTTAGAATGAGTTACTACAGTTAGATTAGCAGAGAGTCGAACTCATTTGAGAACTGTGTTAATAGTTCAATAAACACGTTGAACTCATTTCAGAGTCTGGAGCATCCTTTAGTTAAGACTGCATCAAGTAGCAGCCTGTGTTATCCGAAGCAGCATAACACAACAAAAGGAACCACAGGAAAGGTTAATATCAACTAGAGACCAATTAGCAACTTCAAAGTGAAAATCATAACCAATTGTCACTCGAAGACATAATATTTAAGGCTATGGGCCAAGTGATGGCAAATGGGATTGGTAAGGTAGGTCAGGTGTTTTTTATGTGTCGGTGCTGACTCGATGGACTGAAGAGCCTCTTCTGCACTGTAATTTCTGTGAATCTGTGAAGATGTATCAACCGAGAAGGGGATTATCAGATTAGCAACAAGATTAGCAGCAACAACCCAATGAGTAACGTGCCAAATTCTTCATCTCCCAGAAAGAACATTTATATTTTGGATGGCGCCAGGGAAAAATGTGGAATTTAGCTGTTCAACCAAAAAGATCGCAGGCTCAATAATTTGCCTGCCCACAGTCAACTGACCTCTGCTGGGATGAGGTCTAAAGCTGTCGCAACAGGCCTCAGCGCCTCAGGGATAGAAGTGGAAATGTTGACTGCATTTCCCTCAAATCAAACACTATGTGGGAAGGCTTGTTTGGTCAAACTGCTTTTCATACTACCAAATTATCTAACATTCTACTGTTCCAATGACATAGCCTCACTAACAAGTATTGGTCAGCCTAAAGGATCTGTGAATTGGTAACCTACTATTTGATTAAAAATTCACTGATGTCACCAAACAACAGGGCTTTGTGACAATTTCATTTAGAGAATTCCCCAACATCAAGAAGGATATTTTAGTACCAAAGGCAATTCAGAGAAGGGCAAGGAAGGCTAGGCACTGTGGAGATAGATGATGTCCCGTGGTTTAATTTGCTAGCGAGAGAGAGATGGACTTAGAGCGAATCTGATTCAGCTCCTTGATATTATTAACGGCATAAATAACATACATGAGACTGGAATGTTTAAGCTGTTGGGACGAGGCAAAACAGGAGGCCACCCAATTAAACTCCGGTAACATGGGGTAAAACTGGATGTTAACAGATGGGCAGCATTCCAGAGTGAAAAGGGAATAATTGCAACTCTCAACCAGGAGCGAGGCACCTCTTTGTAAAACAATTTGATTGTGTCAAAAATGAGGGAGATTTTAGGGAATAACCAACAAGTTGGGCTCCATGTGGTTCACTTGCCAGCCTTTCCAGGGTTGGGGAAGAATTTTAACAGTGCTTTCCTGAATTATCCATGCATCTCTGTTATTTGCCTTTCCTGGGAAGGGGGTGAGAAAGCATGGGGACAAGTCCAACAAGATACTGACACAAGCAGACGTGGGACGGACAGCCGTTTTTCTCTCAAGTTGCACGATGTAGAATAAGAAACTTACAAAACATTAAAAAAACATACAACATTTCACTGAGTGTCTTCTTCCTCCCACAGACTCAGCAGTCGAGAATTCTTTCATTACCTGGCTTCCTGCAGGCCCAATCTTCGGGATGTATGAGACAATCCTGAAGAGAAAATCCCGGATCTTCTTAAAGTTATCCTGGCCAATGCTCCAGGATTCATCCACTAAGAACACTATGTCGGCCTTGGCTCTGCCACAAACTGATAAAGGAAAAAACAGCGAGTAGTCAGTCCAGAGCAGGAATGATAAAATCCTGGTTATCTACAAAACCTCTTTGCGTTTCTCTTGGTTTCGAAATTAGAGCAGTTAGTTGGCAGGGTAACAGAAGGAAATTTCGATTGACACAGCAATTATAGCCTTTTGTGGAAGCATATTCCAGATTTTACGGAATTAGGCGACGCAGGAGGCCATTCAGCCCACCTACCCCTGTGCTAGCTCTTAGAAAAAGGCATCCAATTAGTCCAACTCTCCTGCTCTTTCCCCCACCTCCCAGCACATTTTATCCTTACAGGTTTTATACCTAATTCCCTTTTGAAAGTTACTGTTGAATCTGCTTCCATGAACCTTTCCAGCAGTCCATTCAAGATCACAGCTCGCTGAGTAAATCTTTTTTCCCCTCATTTCCTCCTTGATCCTTTTGGCCAATTATGTCAAACCCGTGTTCTCCGGTTACCAACCCTGCTACAAGTAAAAACAATTTCTCAGTGTCTGCACTATCAAAAGCCCCGCGTGGGAGAACAGGCAGCAAGTTCTTGAAAACTTGTCCCACTTTGACTTCATGAAAAGCTTAGGGAAACTTGGAAGAAAGGTCCTGTGTCATCTTGACTGACACTAAGTCATGAACAAGTCACTTGTTGACGCATTTGGACATACTTAAGTTTTTGTATCATTTGATTATAATCACAGGTTGATTGGTTTGTTGGCCATACTCCCGTGAAGGCAATTTCCCTTTAAGGTGTAAGATGGATTACACTATCGCTGGCAGGCCCATGATGACGCAAAAGGTAAACAGCCCAATGAGATCTGACTCTTAGAGTTGAGGGTTAGCTGATCTCAGTTAGATCAGCAGTTAAGGATCAACATTTGGCCTCAGCGTTCTCGGCCCAAGGACTCGTGCCACTGATTGTTCTCTGGTGGCCACTTTCTGCTGCAAAGTGCTCAGGTGTGGGCGTCAGGAGAGGGCAGAATCTAGCTCGGCAGTGATGGCTCGTCTTAGACCAGCCACTTTGATGTCATGAACTCTGGGGCAGGGACATTGTTTAATATACTCCAATGATCAGAAGCACACAGAAATATTCAGGAGCTCCAACTATCTTTCTATGAAGGTTAAATAAAAGGAACATCATTCGCTCTTATCCAAATATCCTAATTTTCCTGGGAAAATGGGGCCAAGAGGAGGCCATTTGGCCCCTCAAGCCTAATCTGCCATTCAATCAGATAATGGGCAGTCGGTGCCGTAACTCCATAAAGCCATCTTTTCCCCATAACCCAGATTCTGGTATGGTCTCTAATATTTTTATGTTCCCTCGTAGACTCTCTAGCCAATATAAGTTGCTTCTCTCTATCAGATCCACTTAAGATCTTGTAAGTTTTGATCAATTCACCTCTTCGCCTTCTAAATCCCAGGAAATCCAACCCGAATTTGTACTGTTCCTCGGACCGTTCAGCCCCGTTTTAGTGAAACATTTTGTAATGTTGAGCACCACTTGCCTTTGTCCTTTGTTTCTGTATCATGAGTCGATAAACTTCATGAAAATGGCTCGCCCAGGAGGGTCGATATCACCAGCAGCTCTCAATTGATACCCTCATGGAATAATATAAGGGGCGGAATTTTTCATATTTTTCTCCAAAGTGTTGGTTCAGGTGAGGAATGAGCAGTGCAGTCCGCCAGCTACACTGCCAGCTCTTCCCACCACATTATCCAACATTTTGAGAAAGAAAATGCTGGAGGTTTGCCCCCACACCGTCACACTGAAAGAGTCCATCCCGTTGGCAACATTGGGCTTCCAGAGATCGGGGAACGGTTTTACCGGGTGCCCCAATCTAACAGAATGAAAAGTACAACCAAAGATGCCTCCATGGACATGGAGAACCATCCCCGCCCACCAAAAAGGGTAACACCCCACCACGGACACAGGGAAACCCAAGGATACAGATCCCCCCCCCCCCCCCCACCACCACCCATGACCTCCCCAGAGGAAGGCCCCCCACCTCCAACACAGTCCCTGGCAACGCTGCCACTATCCCCTGGCATCACCCTCCCTAGTGCCGGGGCAGTGCCAGGCTACTGCCTGGGCAATTGGTCTCCCTGCTGTCGTCTGTACTTACCAGTGCGCCCCCAGCGGGTTTCCTTCACCAGGTTCACATTGCTCCAGATCTGTTGTAACCCTTGCCAGTGTGAAGGAGGGGGAGCATCTGAATGTGGGGGGAATGATACAGCTGGGATGCCCGCTAATGATGTTTCAACGTATCATGTCATTGCCGGGGGCGGGGACAATTGAGCGTGAAATTCCGCCGGTGTGAATCTCATTCTCAGCCTCTCACAAAACGTTGTGCCCCCGTCGCCATTTAGCCCGCAGCAAACAGGGGGCCAAAATCCTGACTGTGTTCCCTGCCCAATTGTTCCGTAAGCGGGTCACCCACTTACCAGGTCTATCCTGCACGGCCTGAGGTGGCTGCCTCCTGGCAGGGGCAGAGGTGGTGGCAGGACTGGTGGTGGCAGTGATTCTCCTGGCGGATGGGGTGCTGGTTGTAGGCGGTGAGGTCACTTTGCCTCGGCTGCTGTTTGGTTGCCCAGCATCGGATCGGAACGTTGAAGCAAGGGCAGGTTTGGTTGCCAGGACGACTGGCGAAATAACCATTGGCTTTGCTGTGACTGAAAGTTTCCTTTTGGAGCCTGAGGAAAGATCAAAACAGAGGCAAATTCTTCCAGGCAGCGATGCTAAAGCCTAGAAATCACTTTTTTCAGACAAGATGGTTATTTTTTAAGATCTGCCTTTATTCTATATAAAACTTTGAGTTCCTAATCATCCCTGCATTTCAATTAAGGAAAGACTTTTGACCGTTAACCTTTAATCTGTGAATAGGTCATTCCTTTAAAGTCTGACTTTCTGTTCAAATGAGCCAGTCCAGAGGATGGGTGGGTGGCAAGGGATGTGGTACTGCTTTCTGAATGGAAGTCATTCCGAGTCAAATCATTTCGAGCACTCAGTCTCTGCAATATTGGGGAGAATTGGGATACAATTCCTCACTCCGTGAGCCCCCAATACTAGATGAGCAGTTGAATACAGTTCCTCACTGTCATTTTCGGAAGGTAAAAGCTGTGGGGGAGGGGGGGGGGGGTGTTCTCTTTCTTTTTTTCTAGCCCTGGTTCTAGCCGGGAATTGTTCAAGGCTTGGGACAAAGTTGTGGTGGTTGACACTCTCAGCCAAGGCTGGAGTGAATGGAGCCTTGCATTGAGAATGCTGTAATATCCTGCACAGGACAGAAGGGGTGGGAATGCTCGCCTCCCCCGTGCTCCTTGTGGAGTACGAGCTCGGGTGGGGTATTTCAATTACCCAGTGTATAAAAGGTCAGCCAGTAAGGCACCGTCCAGAATAGGAACCCGGTAGAAATGGACCGGGTAGTGTACACATTGTTTGTGCAAATAAAACAATATTCTTATTTTACTCCGTGTGGACTCCCCGTGTCCGTACTAAAAACACCTTATAATTAAAAGCAAAAGTAACATTGGAACTCATTGATAAAGTTACAAGAAATTAATCTCAATTACAAATCATTTAAATGAATTTATAACCAGATTGAACTGAACATTCACTCCACTTCCTGACCATGGGGCTGTTGAGCTGGTATGGTCACCTAAACCCCTTGGTGCCCCCTGGTGGGTATGCTGCAGTACTGCAGGTTGCTTTCTGAACCTGCTACATCCAGAATGTTATTTATTTTGTATTTCTATTCCAGTGATACCCTTCCTGATGCCGATAATCCAGGGTGGATGTTTTCCTGCAGCTTGAATAGCCTGAGTTTGAGAGATTGCATACCTTCAGACAAATGTAGTTAAGGGCAGTCTGGTCAGAGGGAAGACTTGGGGGCATATCATACAGTAATGACCGTTATCGATGCAAGGGTCTTGGGCTTGTATTGACAAGTGGACATGCACAATTATTTACTGAAATGATTCAATTACCACCCATGTAATTAAGTTGCACTGTGGCTTTATTAGACATTGGGAGCTGTGTCAATCAGGAGTAGCATGAAGCAAAGCATGAGCGGTTCTGAGACAGGCTGAGGGGGTTAGCGATGCATCCCAGGAGAGATTGAGAAGGCTGCAGTACAGAATAAATGGGCCCCGAGATGGACTATAATGGCCTAAACTGACCTCATCTGTTAATGTTATCAAACCAATGGTTAAAGATGGCCTTCCTCTGAAGTAGGTGTGAGTGTGACATGGTGTAGGTGGGAAAGAATCTGTGTGTTTACAGAATCCAAAAGCAGCATTTGAGGCCTATCCCGCGAGATAGCTCAGAATCTGCTTGGCTTCTTAAGCTGCAATGAAGTGCACTCACGTGTCTGCGCCGAGACAACTATGGGCGTTCCTTGCCTGCTTCCAACCATAGCCGAAACTCGGATGGTGTATGTGGAACTCTCTTCCAATCCACCTATCACGGAAAGTGTTGTATCAGCTGGGACAACTCTTGTCCTCTCAGGGCCTCCTGAAGAGAGAATTAAACAGTGGCAGTGTGGTATCATTCTTGGTTCAAGCACAGCACAATAGTCAGGAATCAGAGCTCTTCATTCTCCATTCCTGCAACTTTGCCCTACTTATGGTGGAAGTTGAGTTTCCAACTTTGCTGTAAGCATTGTTGAAGGTTTCATCTCAGCCTTTGTTCCAATCTTCAACATTCTTCTAATTACTTGTCAAAGTGTTCAAGAAAAATGAAAAAGATTTTTTTTTTTGTTTAAAACCTCAATTCTCTGTTGGGTTTTCTCACAGCAGCACCCCAGAGGTTAACATTTAACTGCTGGAGAATCCAGGAAAGATTTGACGATTAGACAGTCCGACACAGAACCTCAGATTACAGACATCAGCGATTTGCCATTGCCCTACCAGGGTAATTTCAGGGCGACAGGCTGAATTAGATGGGGCACTGTGGTACTGTACTCGGGCGATGAGGCAGTGAGCTGCAATGTATCAGAACTTTGTAAGTATTTAGTGAGTCGGCAAGGGGGCTGAGAGGATTGGGGTTTGAGAAGCCAATGTGGGAGGGAAAGCTGGGAAAGATACACCTGGGGGGGCGGGCGGAGGGGGGGGGGGGGGGACTTTCCAGTGGGCCCAGGGCCAGCTGAGGGGGGACCCAGCACCCATCACCAGCCCACGCTGGGGAACCTGCCAGGCTGGCTACTTCCATCACTGGGTAAATGTGAGTGGTGTTAAATGCCTGCTTAAGGGCCTCAATTGGTCTACTGGCAGGCGGACCACCCAACGTCATCACTACAGCTGGTATGAACGCAGTGGTGGGTGGTGGCAGGGGTGGGCGGTTGGCAGCAAGCATGGCAACCAATGGAACTTGCGAGCCCCTCTGCTTTCAAACCCGTCGGCACGGTAGAATAGCGGTTAACACTGTTGCTTCACAGCACCAGGGATCCGGGTCTGATTCACGGCTTGGGTCACTGTCTGTGCAGAATCTGCACATTCTCCCCGTGTCTGCGTGGGTTTCCTCCGGGTGCTCCGGTTTCCTCCCACAAGTCCCAAAAGAAGTGCTTGTTAAGTGAATTGGCCATGTTCAATTGCCGCTTAGTGTCCAAAAGGTTAGGTGGGGTTACTGGGTTACGGGGATAAGGTGGGTTTAAGTAGGGTGCTCTTTCCAAGGGCCGGTGTAGACTTGATGGGCAGAATGGCCTCCTTCTGCACTGTAAATTCTATGATCTGTAAACTTACTGATCAACTATCCTACATTCATGTCTAAATCATTTATACAAACCACAAACAGTGAGGGCCTCAACACTGATCCTTGCAGGACCCCACTGGACACAGGCTTCCAGTCAGAAAAACAGCCCTCACCCATCATCCTCTGCTTTCTGCCACTTATCCAATACTGGATCCAATTTGTCTAATTTCCTTGGATCCCATGGACTCTTACCTTCGCTATCAATCTCCGATGTGGGACCTTATCAAAGGCCTTGTTGAAGTCCAAGTAAACCACGTCAAATGCATTGCCCTCATCTACACACTGGCCACCTCTTCGAAAAATTCAATCAGCATGGTCAGACATGACCTCTTCTTAACAAAACCATGCTGACTGCTCTTGATTAATCCCTGTCTTGCAAAATGCAGCTTCGTTCTGTCTCTCAGAAATGCTTCCAATAGTTTCCCCACCACTTAGGTTAGACTGACTGGCCTGTAGTTTCCTGGTTTATCCCTTCCTCCCTTATTGAATAATGGTACACATTGGCTATCCTCCAATCCTCTGGCACTTTACTGTGGCCAGAGAGGAATTGAAAATTATTACCTGTGCCCCTGCTATTTCCTCCCTTGCCTCAATCAACAGCCTGGGATATATTTCATCTAGTTCTGAAGATTTTTCTGGACCACTCAGAATCTCCTCCCTTGTCCATATTAATTCCTTTATTTACATCACAGTCCTTCTCCCTGATTTTTATACCCACATTCTCCATCTCACTAGTGAACACCAGCACAAAGTACTCATTTGGAACCCTACCTACCTCCTCCACTGGGGT
This sequence comes from Scyliorhinus canicula, assembly GCF_902713615.1. NCBI lineage: Eukaryota > Metazoa > Chordata > Chondrichthyes > Carcharhiniformes > Scyliorhinidae > Scyliorhinus > Scyliorhinus canicula. The sequence goes on from NC_052156.1 coordinate 153,237,823, forward strand.
CCTTAATGGGCCTAACTCTTTCCTTAGTTATCCTTTTACCCTGAATGATTTGGCCAAATCATATCTGATCTTATTACAATCGGCCTTCCCCCAGTTTAGAACTTTGATCTCAGGCCCATCCTAGTCCTTTTCCAAAGCAATCTTGAATTTAATGGAGTTATGATCGCTGTCTGCAAAATGCTCCCCCACTAATACTTCGACCACTTGCCCGGCTTTGTTACCTAAAGTTAAGTCCAGCCCCCCTCCCCCCCCAACTCATTTTAAGAATTCCGCTCCCTCTAAACCCTTCACACTATGACTACCCCAGTTAATCTTGGGGATGTTGAAATCCCCTAATAGCACGAGCCTACTACTTTTATGTTTCTCTGAAATTTACCGACATATCTACTCTTCTATTTCTCTCCGACTGTTCAGGGGCCGAGCAATGTAGTTGCGCCACATTAGTTCTATCCATATGGTTTCATTTGAAGAGCCTTCTGAGATGTTGACCCTCCTTACTTCTGTAATTGATTCCCTGATCAAATTTTCAACCTCCCTCCTCTTTTATCTCCTTGCCTGGCTCACCTGAAGATCCTATATTCAAAAATATTGAGCTGCCAATCCTGCCCTTCTCTCAACATGTCTCAGTGACAGCAATGACATGATATTCCCATGTTTTAATTTGTGCCCTCAACTCATCTGCCTTGTTCGTCAGACTGCTTGATTTAAAACAAATACCATCCAATCTTGCCAAACTCCCTTGTGACTTAACTGGTCTATATGGCAGATGTTGTGTCAGATGTCAGTTGACATTATTGAATAAACAAACATACACAAACCCACTCAGTCATTAGTCACTGAGTCACTGAATATGTTTGGTGGTCCATTAAACAAGTATGTGAAGTATATATTAGGCAAATACAGGTAGAACCCTGCCTTACAAAGGTTTAAGTGATCAAGACAAAGTCCATACCTCGCAGTAGAGCCCAAGATATTCTATATCCCGAAGTGCCAGGCACCTTTTTCCAAGAGAGTTTTAAGCTGTTGGACCCGGTTTCTATGACCTTCAATTCTTTCACAGATTGGACCTGTCCAGAATCCAGAGAAGCTGTGAGTGATGAAAGGACAGGTTATGGTTAAAAACAATGAATGGATCCTGTATGCTTTATTCATGTGATCTGCAATGGAGCATTTCAATCAGAGAGTGACAGTGATTACTGAGTGTAAAATGGTTACTGTGATTATCAACGTAACAACTGCACTTTGAAAGTGGTTCATTAGTTGGGAAAGCACTTTGGGGGCAACCATCAGGAAAGATTGCGCAGGCCGGGGCTACATCGATAGGGTGGATATGGGGAAACCTGTGTGTGGAACAGCCCAAATCTGATGGATATAAGATAAGGAAGCTAAAAACATATCAAGTAAGGAATTTAAGAGGAATATGTTAGCACAGAAAGTAATAAGAATGTGGAATTCATTGGTTGAAGAAGAGGACTTGTATGAGGAATGGATAATGCATACTTGCGTAAAGAGGTGAACAGAGGAATGCAAGCATAGAATAGAATCCGTACGGTGCAGAAGGAGGCTATTTGACTCATCAAGTCTGCACCAACCCTCTGAAAGAGCCCCCCACATAGGCTCACTCCACCACCCTATTCCCATGACCCTGTAACCCCACCTAACCTGCATAACGTTTGAACACTAAGGGGCAATTTAGCATGGCCAATCCAGAGCGCACGGAGACACCAGGATGTTCAAAACATCACCAGCTTTAAACAGCTCCAAGAGCTGGTCTAACATTATCAGGAACATTCTTCTGCCATTTTACTCTCACCATTAACAGTGAAGCTCGGGGAGCAGTGAGTACCCCCCTTCCTGAATCCAAACCACGACCGACAATCACAGGGCCAAGTTCAGAGAGTAAGTATGAAGAAGTTATTAGAGTGGGAGGCAGTTTGTGTGGAATAAGATGACAACTATCCGTGTTGAAAGGGGAAATTTTAGGCCCTTCTTTGTGCTGTGTTTGAGGTGGGAATAGGGGGTAGTGTAGTGTACAAGTACCCCACTGCCTTCCTGACTCCAGCAGAATTATGCTTGGGGAGGGAAGGCCCATGGTCAGACTTGCTGTTCAGCTCCCACTTGAGGCCCTTAAGTAGCCAATTAATGACCACCTAAGGATGTCATTCCATCACCACTGGTATTAACCCAGCGGTGGACGGGCCTGTCGCCATGTGGCTTGCATCATAGGCAGACATGTGCAGGTCAGTGTGCTCTCTCAGGGTGGAGGATTTGTTCAAAGGTGCACAGTGCCTGATCAAGAGGCCTAGCGTCAGGATGGGGTGAGGAGCCACTGACACCACCTCCCTGCCCTTGTTGCTGACCATCCCCAAACACCCCTGCCCCATGAACTTCCTCCTGTAAAACTCCTCGCCAAGAGGCACCTAAGCCCTGGGTCACTCCTCGATTCTAAGCCCCTGGTGGCTATTGTTACCGCAGCAACCATTGCCTCCCTGGTGAGCAACAGAGCTGCTGGCCTCTGATTGGCTCCCAGGGAAGGGCCACTGGACGCCATTCAGTAGCAGCGGGGCTTATCTGCACGGATCTCTCACCGGTTCTCGAGCCCCATGAAATCAACCTTTCCCGCTATAAATTCTACACGGCACCATATAAATGCAAGCTTATTATTTCCTTCCTTGAACTTTAAAGGAAGAACTTGTATTTATATAACACCATTTAATGCCTCAATGTCCCAAAGCACTTTACAGCCATGAAGTACTTTCGAAGTGTAGTTACTCTTGTAGTGCAAGCAAATCTTCCTCTCAGATTCCTTCCAAATTCCTAATACTTTGTCCCAGATGTGTTTCCTCCTCCTGAAGTTCTTACTGCAGTAAGATTGATCACAGGGACTCTGATTCGTTCTCTCTCTGACAATGTGTGGAACTCAAGACTCTTCATACCATCTCCAACTCAAATTCATCTCGTCTCAAGAGTTCACGGCCGTAGAACATAATCTCTCTCTCTCTCTGTCTTTCATTCCTTCTACAATCCAACAGGCTTTTAACTCAAGTGGTGTAACTCACCACTGCTATTTGATTTATCAAGTCTTCTCTCTTGTGTTCAGCTTTCATGGTGTCCTGCATGAAGGTTTGTGGCTTTTCACCCAACCGCTTAATAACAAAAGGAAATGGGGGGCGGCCATTCAGCCCCTCGAGGCTGCACTGCTCTTCAATTAGATCATGGCCTATCTATACCCGAAACTGATAAGAGCTTTTGTTCAACATCCCTTGATACCAAACAGCAATAAATGGAACATAGAACAGTACAGCACAGAACAGGCCCTTCGGCCCTCGATGTTGTGCCGAGCAATGATCACCCTACTCAAACCCACGTATCCACCCTATACCCGTAACCCAACAACCCCCCCCTTAACCTTACTTTTTAGGACACTACGGGCAATTTAGCATGGCCAATCCACCTAACCCGCACATCTTTGGACTGTGGGAGGAAACCGGAGCACCCGGAGGAAACCCACGCACACACGGGGAGGACGTGCAGACTCCGCACAGACAGTGACCCAGCCAGGAATCGAACCTGGGACCCTGGAGCTGTGAAGCATTTATGCTAACCACCATGCTACCGTGCTGCCCTATAATGATCTTAGTCCTGAAAGCCCTGGGGCGGAATTCTCCGCCCTGTTGCACCATTTTTCTGGTGCGGCACACGGGCTTCTTCGTCCCGCCAGCCGGCCAATGAGGTTTCCCTTTGTGGGCAGCCCCACGTTGTCGGGAAATCCCCAGGACTGGGTGCGCTGCCGACGCAATAGGGAATTCCCCCAGCGGAGATTCATGTCCCTGGTTTTCCCTCAGCATCCACAGCCTCTTTGGGGAAGAATGTTCCAGATATCCACAAGCCTTCAAGAGAAAAGGCGTTCCTGGGTTTCACTTCTGTCTGGGGCCTAACCTTATATTTTTGATTATCTCCCCTCATTCTGATTCACTCATCAGAAGAAATCGTTTCTCCAGACCAATTCTGTTGACATCTTTAATAAGGACACTGGAGCCCCCACATTGAGTCAAGAATTAGATTTATTTACAATACGATATAGACAGTTCCCAGTAGATCCCTACCGGCTCTCATTCTGGTTGGTGCTTTCCTGGCCCACCTTTTATATTGAGGTTAATTAGAGTTCCTCCACCCCTAGCTGGGAAGCTCATACTCTGCGGGGATCACGGGAAAAATTCCCACCCCATAGGTACATGCGGGATTTTACTAAATCTTTTTTAACTCTTTACTCCCTCAAATCAGGCTGTCCCTCGGTCTTTTATCATCAAGGGAATCCACTCCAAAGTTTATGTTTTCTGTCCTTGTAATTTAACCCTCCAAGCCTCAGTTTTGTTCTGTTGACTCCCCGATGAAACAGCAATCTTCCTCTCCGCAAGAATTGAAGCATAGGTATTACCAGTGGCCCACTGCCCCCGTCAGTCCTTACCTGTCATCTGAGATAGGGACACAGCAGGTCCCTCGGAGTTTCTAAACACAGCATTGAGGCTAATTGTATAGCGAGTCCCAGGGTTCAGCTTTCCAATGTGGTAAGACAGAGTGTAGCGATCCACATATTCATTCTGAGTACCACCTCTTCCTAGCAAGGAGAAAATAAACTTTAAAACAGGAGGAATTTGGAACAGATTCATACAGGCTCCCTGTGTCACTGCAGCCAGGACAATGCTTTGAGAGCATCAAATTCAATCGCATTTACCGCACAGAAACAGATTATTCAACCCAACCTGTTCGGGTCAGTATTTATGTTTGACACAGCCTTTCACCCACCCTGCTTCATCTACCTCCGTAATCTATCCTTCAATTCCTATCTCCCTCATGTGTTTATCTACCTCCTCCTTAAATGTATCTATGCCATTTGCCTCAATTACCCCGTGTGTAACACATTCCACATTCTAACAACCCTCCAGGTAATGGAATTTCTCCCGATTATTAGTGACCATCTCATGTTTATAGCCCCTAATTCTGGTCTTCCCATCAAGTGAAAACATTTTCTCAATGACTAATCTATCGAAGCCTTTCATGATCGAGAAGACCCCACCAAGTCACTTTAAATCTTACCTTTCCCAGAGAAATCCAATCTTTCCTGATAGGTATAATCTCCCAGTTCTGCTAACGTTCTAGTATATTAAAAAAACGTGCCTTCTCCAGTGAGTCTATATTCTATTTTGTGGATCACTGTCAGTAACAGAATAAACTGGTTGATGATTGGGCCAGGGACACTCGCAAGTACAACACCCAAGCTTTTCAATAAGAACATAAGAAATGGGAACAGGAGTAGGCCATTCGGCCCCTCGTGCCTGTGGCCATCATTCAATGAGATCATGGCTGATCTGATGTGGCCCGAATTCCACTTTCCTGCCTGCAACCCCCCCCCCCCCCCCCCCCAATCTGCCCAATCCGGCCTTGAATATATTCAAGGTCCCAGCCTCCCCTGCTCGCTGTGGGGTGGGGGCGGGGATGGGGGGAAATTCCAAACACTAACAGCCCTCTGAGAGAGGAAATTCCTTCTCGTCTCCGTCTCAAATGGCAGACAAACCTAATTTGAGACTGTGTCCCTGTAAGATGTACTAACGAATCCAATAGGAAATTCAGGAGAATCTTCTTCACAAGAGAGTGGTGAGGGTGTAGAATTGACAACACAGTAAATTCTTTGGCTGAATTTCTTAGCTACATTCAAGGGAAAACTGGATGAGCGAATGAGAGGGAAAAAATCAGAAGGCTACGTTGATGGGGTCAGGTAAAGACGGAGAGAGGAGGGTCTAATCGAGCCTGGATAAAGGCCTGGACCAGTTGGATTGCTTCTGTCCTGTAAATTAAGAAATTCTATTTTTTTGTGAAATGCCTACTAAATATTCAGCAACATTTTAGTTTTGCACCCACGAGAAAGGAAGTTACAGCATTCCCAAAGTCAGGTTAAAAGGTCCTTGAGTCAAGGAGAGAAAGAGAGGATGTTAACCCAGTTAGGTAGGGCTGGATTAAACCCCAGATCACAAGGGTTAGTTCTAACCCACTCTCCCACCCAGCCTGTTTTCTGTATATACGGAGTAGCCTGGCGACGTCTAGTGTCAGAAGATAGTTTAATAATAATCTTCATTGTCACAAGTAGGCTTACATTAACACTGCAATGCAGTTACTGTGAAAATCCCCTCGTCGTTACACTCCGGCGCCTGTTCGGGTACACAGAGGGAGAATTCACAATGTCCAATTCACCAAACAGCACGCCTTTCGGGTCTAGTGGGAGGAAACCGGAGCACCCGGAGGAAACCCACACAGACACGGTGAGAACGTGCAGACTCCGCACAGACAGTGACCCAGCCGGGAATCGAACCTGGGACCCTGGTGCTGTGAAGCCACAGTGCTAACCATTGTGCTACATGTGGACAGCACAGAGTTTCTTGCAAGCCCCCAGGGGTGTCCTTATTCGTAGGCACATGGTGCCTTTTTGAGGGAACTAGCATCCAGAAAGGGGGGGCCTGCTCAGTGCCAACAATCTGAACTTGCTCGCAAACCCTACCCCCACGCCCTTGCTCAAACATGCGGCTTGGGATTCAACGACATTAAGCCTCCGGTGGGTGTTGAACCAGCAGTGGCCATCATCTCCCCGGTGGCACCGCCATTCAATATAGACATCAGCCTCTGATTGGCCAGTGACTCTAGTTGGGTGGGACATCTATCCCTCAGGTCTTTGACCCCAGGAAAGGCCTATTGCTGTCCACTTGAGTGCCTGCGTTGTTAGGGAAACAAAAGTCATTTTCAGAGATGTATATTTGGACTGGTAAACATTAGAAATAAGGTATAGTTTTAAGTGAGCTTAATTAATGTTTCTATGACTGGAAGGGTAAAGCATATAGTTAGATTCATGTTGAACAAAGGTATGTGTGTGAGTTGGTCAAGTTCCAACTGCGTTTCAATTGTGCTTAGAGAGGACTACAGCGTGAAAAATAAATAGGCCTTGCAGAGGTATGCAGGAGGCCACCTGATGGAAGCCGCGGAGGGAAAACATAATTTAAAAGAAGATTTGAATTTTGAAAGCGGAATTTGAAATAACTGGTGTGGAGGCCGGAGTTCAGTGAGACAAAGTGGCTCATGGGATAAGAATCATCTGGGGGGGGATTTTGAGGAGAAATCCACAGATATTCACTTGGGTTCATAGAGGAGTGTGTCATACCACAGTCATCTTGTGTGCTTAGAAGGGGCTTTGTGTTCATGAGACTATTGTAGTTTAAAATGTACTTTGTAATCCGTGTTAATCTTAAAATGTGTGCGTAATTGTTGAACAAATGGGAGAGTAAAGGAGTATTGTATAATCAATTTTTCATGTTTAATATATTTTTTTCCTGGATGTTAAAACTAATTAGTGGTCCTGTGATTCTGTTCCTTCACGTTTTATACAAAGTAAAAGTTACATTCTTTTGAGCCATGGTTCCATTCTGGGATCTTCCTATCCAGTTATAACAACAACTGGGATCATAGCAGAGTGCCACTTAATTTAGCGGGATTCCCCTACAAGAGGCAATGTTGGGCTCTCAACAGATCTCCAGCCGACGGGAAAGACCCCTGTCATCTCCATTAAATACCACCCATCGTATTCTCTCCTACTCCTGTGGTGATTTAAGGTGATTGTCACTTTCAGGGCAACATGGCAGAATAAGGGACACCTGGATTGGTGGACCAATGAGGACTCAGGATAAGGAATCACCTAAGGGGATAGAGCCCTCTCTTAGGCAGGGGAAATGTATTGAACCAGATGCAGCTGGGGACTGCAGTACTACTGCACAGTTCTTCTCATTAGTAAATCCTTCTCTGTTCTCTGAACATGCACCATTACATCTGGCGATGAGGATAAAATTACCATGCCACAGCCTCTAGCCTGACACATCTACTCGCAAGAACTCAGTGCAGGAAAAGATTAGGACGCCATTTTTAAGGTGTTGGGGGTGGTGGTTGGGGTGGGGGCAGGGACCCTCCCATAGTGTGTTATGGTTAGGGAGGTTCGGGGGTTGCTTCGGGGGCCTTGGACTTGGCGTCCTGATCTCTCACTACAGTGGAGAGCTCCAACGAGCAGAGCTCCTCAGTGTATAAAATAGGGCTGTGTGCAGCCTTGGCTGTCCATTCCCTGCCGACACCCTTTATACAATACGAGTCGCATTGTATAGCCATGTGTTTCTCGGTGCTGCGAGGGCCGGGAAACATGCAGCTAAATGCGCTCGCTACAGGACTTTTTTCCAATTACTTGAATTGCGCCCAATGTAAGCTGAGCGCCATGAAAAAGCAACTAGAAAATAAGAACAAGTCCAGTGAAGAATTGAATCGAGAGAATAAGAGCTTGATATAGGGAAGCTTGGCAATGAGAAATTAACTGAAGAGGCAAAAACACGGAAACTGACAACAGTGGCTGGTTTAGCTCAGTGGGCTAGACAGCTGGTTTGTGATCCTGAACAAGGCCAGCAGTGTGGGTTCAATTCCCGTACCAGCTGAGAATTCTGAATTCTCCCTCTGTGTAACCGAACAGGCAGTGACGACTAGGGGCTTTTCACAGTAACTTCATTGTAGTGTTAATGTAAGTCTACTTGTGGCAATAAAAAGATTATTATTATTAGAATCAGCAATTCAGACAGAGAAATATATTGAGGTTTCTGCAATGCTCACACTAATAGAAATTCCCAAGGACCAATATGATAAAATGGTCAGTGAAAAAGATGTTGAATTGAAATGCTGGAAAGAGAAGAAACTTTATCACATAACCTAAGTACCAGAAACTGAGTACCACATCTATTTCTTCACACATGACAGATCAAGATTGCGAAAGAACTGTCAAGACATAGGACTTTGTTGTATTGTGTTGATATGTGCCTCCATACATTATTTTTAAAAATATTAAGTACAAATGATATGGTGTCAAAATCTGAAATTTCGGGAGTGGATGAAGTTAGATCCCCGGAATTATTGTCTCTGAGACCAGGTTCCTGTCGTGCCAAGTAGACATGGAGGGACAGATCGTCTTGAGGAGTAGAGAGATGCTCCAATAGTCAGCGTTGAAGTACCTGATTGACCTGTTATAGACATAAATGATGTCTCCATACAAGCAAGTAGTAATGAACTATCATTATTGCAGTTCTAGTTAACATCGATCCCGTGGAAGCATCGCAGACAACAGAATTATGGCACTCTACAAGAAACAGAAAAACCCCTCAAGACTTTATTAATAATTATTATTATATTAATAATTGTCCAACTCATGTATATAATGTTTAGTTAGAATTTAGGACCGAGTTGTATAAAGGAGGGGTGTGATGATTTGTGGTGATTGTCCATTTAAGGGCAACACAGCAAAGTAAGGGTCACCTGGCTTGAGGGACCAATGGGGGCTCAGAGTCGGGAATCACCATAGGGAGTGGATCAAGCCTCTTTCCTAAGCAGGAGGTATGTAGGGAAATAGGTGCAACTGCTGTATTGCTGTACAGTTCTTACTAATAAATCTTTTAGTGTTTCTAATGAAGTCTGTGAAAGTACATCATTACAACTCTCTAACATGTTTCAACACTACAATCATTGAACTGTGAATTCAGTCTTTTCCACTTCTACTATTCGGCAGGCTTTTTATGCTCAAATTTGATGTCACCAAACTGATTCATATCATATTCTTCCCCATTCCACTCACCAAAGCTGAGAAAAACCCAGAGCTAATATCGGAAATAAAATTCAGTCGGCTGAGTAAGCTTCAGGCTCCGCACTGTACAATTCACTCCAGCATTCCCTGTATCTGCCATTGGCCTCAATAATACATGGCCAATTTACTAAATATTTTACAAAACATAAATCAATGCTGGTTAGTCAGTAGAGATTTCAAAAATATGGATTGCACTTGACCAACTAAGGAACATAGGAACACAATAAGCCACTCAGTCCTTTGAGTCTGATCCACCATCTGATTAGATGATAGCTAATCTGCATATGTACTTTGGTTCTGTATGCCTTAAATGTTCTGTATTGATTAACAAATTCCATTATTCTTGGTTTTGATATTTTCAATTGATCCCAAGCCCCAGCAGCTTTTATTGGGTGGGGGAGCAGCAAGACGAGAACTCTGGATTTCAGCTACTCTTTGTGAGGAGAAGTGTTTTCTGACAGCACCTGAATGGCCTAGCGTTGGTTCTAAGGTTATTGTTCCATTGTTCTGGAACTCGCAAGCCGAGGAAATTCCTCCTCCCTATTTAATCGATCAACTCCCTTAATCATCTTAAACACTTGAATTAGATTTCCCTTTCATTTTCCACAACCAACGGATTACAAATCTTACAGAATCCCTTAAAGAGGACAGATAAAAGATGTACAGTGGAAGCAGTTGATAAGAAGTTAAAAAAAAAACAATTTAGATAAGGTACAACAAAAAACGCCTATGATTCAGCAACAACAATAATTGCTTACGGTCACAAATAAAAATCAGAGAAACACCAACAAAAGGTGTTCGTTAGCCACCCAATTTAGAGAACCGGTTTCTCCTTATTTACCTGATGCTGGGCTCCACGTTATCTTATACTCTGTGGCTCCAACAGTAGCACTCCACACCACAGACACCACGGTGGTGGTGTATGTGGTTACCCTGAAGTTTGATACATAGTCAAGTGGAGCTGCAATACAGAATAAGCCATCAGTTAATTCAATTCCCCAGGATGTTCTCGTTTCTTCCCCAATCCAAAGGATTATACCCCTCGCTGGGGTATAATCGTATCAATCTTGTCCGTTTGCCCATGTGGTCATTATTTACATGCGAGTCTAGACAGCAAGTGTTGAGAGGATATTCCACTTCATCGAGGGTAAGGTATCACAGTCGAGATACAGCCTGTACTCATCCAATGTCCCCCCTCACCCCCACATACTCCTTTCCAGCACAATCATGGGTAGTGATCAGGAATGGCAACTCTTTGGGATAGAATTTCTAATGGGGGTTCTTCTGGTCATCCAGTGTAGCTTTGGTGAAAACTGCTGAGGGAAAGGTTTAAGCAACACTGTGCCATTCCTCCAAGGCTCCCACCAATATTCCGCATTGGCATCACAATCTTTCGCCCTCCAACTTGTATCCCAGTTGAGATCAGATAATTGAGCACAGACCAAAGGTCAGTCTTCCTGAGTTGCATGTCTTAAGACTGGATTCGTCACATGAACTGCTGGGGTTACTTTCACTCACTTAGAAGTAGATGAACAAGTGGACTATATCTGAATAAATCCAGGCCCACTGCTTGTCATGACCAAGACACAATGTTGTCTTCTCCTTCCTGATCTCACACCAGTTCTTTTCGATCTTCATTTCCTGTTAAATTATGCCGCTGTCTAGCATATCAGGCAATAGATTGTTCCAAATGTTAATGAGTATGAAACAGTTTCTTTTTAGATTACTTTTAGATCACAGTTTCCTCACCTATGAACATGTTTACTGGTTTCTTTCTCCTGATTATAGATACTAGACATATAGCTACATTTGGTTGTTTCTAAACTTCTGGTTTACATCAAGATATGAATGAAACTGTGACAGTGGACACGTATCAGTAGGACTGGCAAAGGGGATGGACATGTTGGAAAGGCTTGCAGCATCTTCACTCGCATGATTACAACAACTGAATGCTGCACTGACCTCTATCATCTTGTACACACACATACAGCCAGTGCTATCTCAGGCCTCAGGGTAAAGTCTTATAGCTCTGAATGTTCACGTGTCTGATGAAGGCGCTAACAGTTCAACATTGATCTGTGTTAATACATTCCACTGTCCTCCGTACTTCCGATTCACACCTAATAGTTTCCTCTGTTGTGCCTACATAAACACTTTCTCTGGATTCTAACAACTTTGACTGTTCCCTGCGCCTTTGTGAATAATCCTACCAGTTTATGTTAACAACCTGTGTCACTCTCCTGGATTCTCCTCATCTTTGAGTTTGTCTCCAGGGCATTTCAATCTCTCTCCAATATACTGAGGATTAACTGAGTACTTAAATCTCTGACCAAGGGTTTGGATCAATGGTGTACTGCAACCTCTTGCCAACATACTGACGATTGACCAACTATCACCTTTCTCCGAGGCACTGGATGAATTGCTTATTTGTATTCAGCTCCAATGTTCGGATAGATTGCATTGATCATGTCTGCATGTGAGTCTAAGAACGGAAATCCTGACACAAAGTGAAGTAATTTGATCCATCAAACCCATCCTGGGCCCATCCTTTAGCCCATCAAACCCATCCTTCCACAGCCCATATGTTCAACGATGGACTACCCCATGTTTTTAATCTTCTGCGAAAAGCTTCAATGGTACTCGCTCTGCCAATTCCATTCTGAAGGTGGATGGAACAAAGCTCTCGAATATGCTGCATGCTGAGAGTTCAGAACGGTGACATGATCCTCAACACAACAAACATGCGTCTCAACTATTGTGCTGGAGAGTGGTGAAGACTGGGAGCTTCTACAAAGAAAGGGGGAGAAATCAGGCTAACTACAAAGCCCAATCACTAAATTCATACTGATATAGGGCAGGCCTAGTTGGAGGTAATCGACCTGCCTCTACAACTACATGACTCGTGCAGTATGACAGGGAGAGGAAGAGTTTTTAAAGGTATGGTGCTACGATGTGAGAATATGCATTATTATAATATAATGGCAAGAATTGCTGCAAAGTTAGCTCTTATTAATTTAACACCTGCACACTGATTGAAGTTTAATCTCTTATCCACACTGCACATTAAAGACTATCTTTTCAGAGTTTGGGTAGTCTCAACAGGGTGAGCGAAGGTCCACAGTACAGAACAGCTGCTAATCATCCCATTCAGAAGGAACCAGGCTGTAGGAAAGAGCAGCGGAGTGGGACTAATCTTTGAAGAGCCAGCATAAGCACGATAGCATGAATGGCCTCCTTCCATGCTGCATTATAACACCAGGAGGTTGACTGATGTGGGAAATAAGTAATGCAATTCTGATGTTTCTGAGACTGGAGCTGAGGGACATTGCTGGAGCAGAGTACACAGAGCTAACCTCCTACTCTGGCCACGACCTGACCTGGAAATAATTGATGACTGTAATGGAAAATGCTCCCAGTAATATCTACAGTCTTTATGAACAGGATGTTATCTTGATCGCACGTGAAAGGATCTCCCCATTCCATGTTAACCTGTACAGCAGTTAAAAAATGTCGTTTGGTGTCACTCACTTGTTTTCATAGTTGTTGTTATCCCAGGGCCAACAACAGAACTGAAGACCACATAAAGTGACAAGACGTATTCTGTATTGGCAGCCAGATATTTCAGTTGCTGTGATGTTGTGCTGCTGTTCAGTGCTATTTGACGGGGCCGATCTCTCCCAGTGAACTCTGACAACAAGGAAACATAACATTAAAGCAAGCGCCCCTTATTGAACTGTGCTGCATTGGGTTCAACTGAATCATTATTCCACTTCATAGAATCATAAAATTCCTACAATGCAGAAGGAGGCCATTAAGCCCATCAAGTCTGCACTGACCCTCCGAAGGAGCACCCTACCTAGGCCCATTCTCTGTCCCGCAAACTCGTTATGTTGTTATGTTACTTTGAGTAACATAAGTCACTACTTGGTGTAGGCGTTGTTGAAGAATACTCCAGACCTTGAGTCAGTTGAACGTATTTATTGAGCGATTAACAAAGTTCCTAAATGAGTTCTACACTCTACTAATCTGACTCTAGTAACACAGTACACTCTACTATCTATATGAACTTTCTCTAGACCACATGCTATGGTGTGGTAGTGCTGCTAACCACACACGTCTTGCTCTCTAGGTTTCTGCCGGTGGAAGGGGCAGGGCCTGTGTGCCTTGTCCCTTTTATAGTGGTCGTGTGGTGCCCTCTCGTGGTGATGCCACCGCTGGGTGTTCTGATTACCCATTGGTTGTGTCTTGTTCTGATGACACATTGGTTACATGTCTGCATATCATTACATCTCCCCCGCTTTTTTTTTGTTTTTGTTGTGTGCCTGTCTAATGTGGTGATGGTAGCTATGGTTGACAGCATTAAAGAAAATAACATGATATGCATGACTTGGATATACAGTAGACATAAGAAGGCAAATGTTCACAAGTCTAGTCTTTGTTGTCTCCGTCTTTTCCTTGAAGACTTCCTGGGGTGGCAGAGGGGATGCCGGTGTCTTGATAAGTGTGTGGGAGTCACAACTGGTGGAAACATGGTTCATGGTGTCTTGAGGTGGTGCTTCAACAGACGGAAGTAGAGGGGGAATTGGTTGCGGTGTATGATTTTCCAAAGTGCCCTTTGATTTCGTCGAATGACGGTGCCGTCAGCCGCTTGTATCACATAGGATCTGGGCGCGGCCTGCCAAATAATGACAGCTGGGGCATACCACTCATGTTTTGATCCTGATGGTTTCTGCTGGGGATAGCGCGTCCAGATCAGTGGCATGTGCGTCACAATTCTGTTTCTGACTGTCACAACGCTGTTGCATCTTTTGTAGTACCGGTAGGTGATCTGGGTTGGGCTGTTGTAGGGCTGGAAGTGTTGTCCTCAGGTCCCTGTTCATCAGCAGTTGAGCTGGTGACATGCCAGTTGATAAGGGAGTCGTCCGTTACGCTAGTAGTGCAAGGTGTATGTCGGAGGCGGAGTCCAAGGCTTTGTGGATAAGTTGCTTGACAATGTGCACCCCCTTTTCGACTTTGCCGTTGGACTGCGGACTGGAGGTAACGTGCTTGAAGTTGTAGCCTTTAGCAAACGTGATCCATTCTCGATCGTGGAAACATGGGCCATTGTTGCTCATGACAGTATTCGGGGTGCCATGCCGCGAGAACGTCTCTTTGCACGCTTTGATGACGGTCTTTGAGGTGAGGTCGGACAGCTTCAGCACCTCAGGATAGTTTGAGAAGTAATCAATGAGTAGGATGTAGTCGCGACCGTTCACGTGGAATAGGTCAATGCCGACCTTGGACCATGGCGAGGTTTCCAGGTCGTGTTGTTGGAGTGTCTCCTTGCCCTGTGCTGGCTGGAACTTCTGACAGGTCTTGCAGTCCAGTACCATGTCCGTGATGTCGTGGTTGATGCCGGGCCAGTAGACAGCTTGTCGGGCCCTGCGTCTGCATTTTTCTTTGCGCAGGTGTCCCTCGTGAATTTGCCGTAGTACCATGTGCTGGAGACGCAGCAGGATCACTATTCTGTCCACCTTTAGCAGGATTCCGTTGATCATCATTAGGTCGTCTTTGACGTTATAGAATTTAGGGCATTGCCCTTTCGGCCACCCATTGTTGAGGTTGTAGATGACTCGCTGCAGCAGGGGGTCTTTGTCCGTCTCTTTTCTTATGAGAACGAGTTTTGCATCTGTTGCCAGGAGGTTGCTTGTGCACATTTGCACCTGCAATTCAATGTGCTGGATGATCTCCAGTGGCTCACTCGGTGAGGTGACAGAGTGGGACAATGCATCTGTAATGATGAGCTCTTTGCCAGGCGTGTACACAAGATTGAAATCGTACCTCTGGAGTTTGAGCAGAATTCTCTGCAATCGGGGCGTCAAGTCGTTCAGGTTCTTTTGGATGATGTGGGCCACAGGTCTGTGATCTGTTTCAACGGTGAATGTTGGCAGTCCGTGGACGCAGTCATGGAATTTGAGGATGCCGGTGAGAAGACCTAAACACTCCTTTTCAATCTGCGCGCACCTGGTCTCCGGCGGTGTCATTGCCCATGATGCGTATGCTACTGGGACCCATGACGATGTGTCGTTTTTCTGTAGCAGTACCACTCCAATGCCATCCTGACTCGCATCAGTCGAGATCTTTGTTTTGCGATCTGGGTCAAAGAATGCGAGGATGGGTGCAGTGGTGAGTTTGGCCTTCAGCTCCAACCACTCTGTCGGGTGGTCCGTCTTCCACCCAAAGGCGGTTGATTTCTTTATCAGTTTTCTTCGGGACGTTGTGTGTGTGGCCAAATCCGGGATGAATTTGCCTGGGAAGTTTCCCACTCAATGGCTTTTATTTTGTCCGTGTCCGGGCGTACACCGTGTTTCGATATCTGATCACCCAGGAGTGTTTCAGCCTGGATGTCCCAAAGCAGCACTTGGATTTGTTTAGATTGAGGATATGCTCATGTATGCGTCGGAATACTCTCTTCAGTCGCGACACATGTTCCTCCGGAGTTGAAGACCAGATTATGACATTGTCAACGTAGACACGAACAACGTCTATTCCTTCCATCATCTGTTCCATTATGCGGTGGAATATTTCTGATGCCGAGATGATGCCAAATGGCATTCAGTTGTAGCAGAATCTGCCAAAAAGGCGTGTTGAAGGTGCAGAGCTTTCTGCTGGATTCTTTGAGTTGAATTTGCAAGAATCCTTGGGATGCGTCCAGTTTTGTGAAGAAGCGCGAGTGTGCCATTTCGCTCGTGATTTCTTCCCTTTTTGGGAGTGGGTAATGTTCCCGCATAATGTTTTTGTTTAGATCCTTGGGGTCAATGCAGATTCGTAGGTCCCCCGAAGGCTTCTTGACGCACACCATCGAGCTGACCCAGTCGGTTGGTTCAGTGACCTCTCAAGATGATGCCTTTCTTCTGTCGGCTTGTGAGATCTGCTTTCAGTCGATCCCTCAGTGGAGCAGGAACTCTCCTTGGCGGGTGGACCACTGGTTTTGTGTCAGACCGCAGTAGAATCCTGCACTCATATGGAAGTGTGCCCATTCCGCTGAAGACATCTGGGTTTTGGGTCAGTATGTCGTTGACGCTGGCCTGAAGATCCGGATGAGACAGCATCATGGTATAGACCCTTTGGATGAGGTTCAGTTGCTTGCAGGCTTGCGCACCTAGCAGGGACACCCTGTCTGGTTGGACAATCTTGAATCTCAGGCTTGTCTCTATGTGTCGGTTGGACACTGTCAGGTGGCATGACCCCAGTGCCGTGATTGTGTTTCCATTGTAGTCTTGGAGTTTTCAAGCAGCTGGAAGAATTTTGCGAGCCTTCTTGATATTCGTGACGTCCAGCTTTGAGATCAGGTTGGCGAAGGCACCCGTGTCCAGTTTGAACTGGATGGGGCATCGGTTGACATCCATCACTGCGTTCCATTCATCCTCGGAATCAATGGCAAGGATTGATTGGACTTGCGAGGTGTCTGGTGTGGAGTTATCGCACTTCGTGATGATGCTTACTCGGAATATTTTATCCAGGTAGTCATCGTCTGGATCTGTTGCACTACCTTGATCAGAGTCATGCGTTAGGTGTTGCACACTTCTGATGCGGTTCTGTTTGAACTGTGGTTGCTGACTCCTGAATTGTGGTGCAGATCTGCACACGGCTGCATAGTGGTTGAGCTTTCCACATTGGAAACATTGTTTGCCTTTTGCAGGGCATTTGTTTCTAAAATGGGCGGTTCCGCAGTTTGTACACGTCATGACGTTCCATGCGTCGTCACGCATGCGCAGTGCGGATCTCGGCCGTTTGCGCATACGCGGAGCAGTTCACGGCCGATTCGTATTCCCGGTCGTACTGCGCATGCGCCAGGCCCCATCGGTGATGTGGAGGCGCTGCATACGGGAGATGGCTTGAATGCTCTCCACCTTGTGGGAGGTTTGTTTTTCACTCTCAGCATTTCTGTATTGTGAGTAGCGATTTTTTGAATGTTCATTTACGTGCATGTTTCAATATGGGGCTGGTTTAGCTCACTGTGCTAAATCGCTGGCTTTTAAAGCAGACCAAGCAGGCCAGCAGCACGGTTCGATTCCCGTACCAGCCTCCCCGGACAGGCGCCGGAATGTAACGACTAGGGGCTTTTCACAGTAACTTCATTGAAGCCTGCTCGTGACAATAAGCGATTTTCATTTTCAATAGCAATCTTTAAGGTCATATGTTTAATTTTTAGCAATTGCTCTCTCAGAGGATCAGAGTGGATTCCAAAAACGATTTAGTCTCTGATCATGGAGTCAGTTATGTCACCGACATTGCAGGATTGCGCTTGCAGTCTAAGGTTAGTGAGGTAACTATTGAAGGATTCATCTTTACCTTGCATCCTTTGTTTAAAGATGTAGCGCTCAAATATTTTGTTCGTGTCAACCTCATAGTGGCTGTCGAATTGTTCCAGGATAGTTTGGTATTTCGTTTTGTCCTGCCCTTCTGTGTATTGAAACGAGTTGAAGATCTCTATTGCGTGGTCACCCGCAGTGGTCAGTAGGAGAGCTATCTTCCGAGCATCGGTCGCACCGTTCAAGTCGGATGCTTCTACATATAGTTGGAATTTTAGATTAAACGAATGCCAGTTAGCACTAAGATTACCGGTGGTCCTGAGGTGGCGAGGAGCCTGTGTCTTGTCCATTGTGCCTGGATTCGGTCGCTGTTTGTGTTGTCTCTGTTGACAAAGAGCTGTCTGAGTTTGTCTCTGACCTTACTGAGTTGAACTAGGCAGATTCAGTAGCCAATCCTGTACCATGTGTTGTTATGTTACTTTGAGTAACATTAGCCGCTACTTGGTGTAGGCGTTGTTGAAGAATACTCCAGACCTTGAGGTAAGTTGAACGTATTTATTGAGCGATTAACAAAGCTCCTAAATGAGTTCTACACTCTACTAATATGACTCTAGTAACACAGTACACTCTACTAACTATATGAACTTGCTCTAGACCACATGCCATGGTGTGGCGGTGCTACGAACCACACGTCTTGCTCTCTAGGTTTCTGCCGGTGGAAGGGGCAGGGCCTGTGTGCCTTGTCCTTTTTATAGTGGTCGTGTGGTACCCTCTTGTGGTGTGGTGACGCCACTGCTGGGTGTTCTGATTACCCATTGGTTGTGTCTTGTTCTGATGCCACATTGGTTACATGTCTGCACATCATTACACCCGTAACCCCACCTAACCTTTCGACACAAAGGGGTAATTTAGCACGGCCAATCCACCTACCCCAGCTCATCTTTGGACTGTGGGTGGAAACCGGAGCACCCGGAGGAAAGCCACGCAGACACGGGGAGAACTTGCAAACTCCACACAGTCACCCGAGGCCAGAATTGAACCCAGGGCCCTCACTGTGCTGTCCTCTTGTCCACGGAATATGAAGAATGTTGGAAAAAAGCTCCATTTATTGCCCATCTCTAATTGCCCTGAGAAGATGCTGGCCTTCCCCTTGAAGCTCTGCAATTCAAGGCTTCCCACAATGATGTGAAATTTTCAAAAACTTTACAACAGTAAAGAACGAAATAGCTTGTTCAAGGGGTAAGTGTAAAATGATCTTAATGTACCATGATCAGATTTAGTACCTAGAATCTTGTCAGAGATTCTCCTTTGAGCGATCAAGGAAACAACACAAACAGTTAAATACTGTCATTTGCACTTACTTTGTGGGGGAGAGGGGAGGGTTCTCAATGTTTAAACCTTGTTGTGTGGGGGTGGGAGGAGGTGGGGAGGCAGCGAGCTGCCCTCCAGCCCCACATCGACACCTTCCAAAGTTGCAGCAGGGGACCAGGAGTACCCTGCAGAAATTCAAAGACTTCATATCCAGGGATTATTTGAAATTCCCTGTAGCTCCCAGATAGATCTTCAATGGAATAAAAGTCAATTAGGTTCTATCATGAGTGGATTATTTATCACAGTGAATGTACTGAACTATGCAGGAAGCACTGTGCTGAAATCAAGCATTTCGCTGTGGAGTGATGCTAATGGAAATTGCATATAGCGGGTTTCAGAGCCACAGAAACTCTCAAATGGACCGATAGAACCCCGAAGAAACATCCGTATCATATTGAACAATTAACCACACACAGAATTATTCCGCGATAGGTACAAACATACAAAAACAAACTTTAAAGATGTTTCTATGTCTTACATGTATACATTTATTATAATTAAAATCTCTGTTATTCAACAAATACCTCCAAGTCTTGTCTTTTTATAATTTTTAATGGGAATTGTAATGATCTTTTGCTCACAAATTCATATAAAACAGAAAGGGGTGGCATGGTGGCACAGTGGTTAGCTCACTCACACCTCTCACAATCATCCCTCCCTTCTTTTCACACACACACACCTCTCTCTCTCACACAGACACTGATGCACAATCTATTGCACGAAAGACCCAGATTGGTACAACTGGCTTTATTACAGTCAGATGCGTGGCCTACTGCATCTGGTGAAATGGCTGATCAGGAGCAGGTCATGCATATTTATACAGCTCCTTGTGGGCGGAGCTAGCTGGCAGGGGCTACCGGTGAACCTGTAGTGCAGGTCCTACCTTACATCCCCTAATACAGGTGCACACAGAGTATCACCACGCACCAAACACACACTGCTCTCTATCACACACACACATTACGCAACTCTCACACACACCTCCACACTCACCCACCCTACTCTTACACAAACACACCCCTCTCTCAAACTCACATTCACCCCACCCACACACACACCCCTCTCTCAAACTCACAGTCACCCCACCCACACACACACCCCTCTCTCAGACACACAGCCACCCCTCCCTCATACACATAGTCACTCCTCTCTCTCACACACACTCACCCCCCTCTCAAACACACACTCACCCACTCTGACAAACGCACTCATCCTCTCCCACACACACACAGACACTTGCCTGTCTCTCACACACATACTTACCTCTCTCACACACACACACTCACCTCTCTCTCACATACACCTCCACACCCTTCTCTCATACAAGCACACACCCTCACCCCTCTCTCACACACACATTCAACCCCCCCCCCCCCTCACACACACACACACCCCTCTCTCAGGCACACACTCACCCCTCTCTTACACACTCACCCTCTCTCACACACATCCACTCTTCTCTCACACACACATTCAACACCTCTCTCACACACACAGACTCAACCCTTTCTCATACACACACTCACCCCTCTTTCTCACACACACTCACCCATCTCTCACAAACACACACTCACCCCCTCTCACAAACACACTTATCTTCTCTCACACACACCTCCACTCACCCACCCTACTCTTACACAAACACACTCCTCTCTCAAACACACATTCACCCCACCCACACCCCTCTCTCAGACACACACCCACCCCTCCCTCATACACATAGTCACTCCTCTCTCTCACATACACTCACCCCCTCTCAAACACACACCCACCCACTCTGACAAACACACTCATCCTCTCTCTCTTACACACACACTCGCCTGTCTCTCACACACATAGTTACCTCTCTCACACAAACACACACACTCACCCCTCTCTCACACACACATTCAACCCCCCCCCCCCCACACACACACCACACCCCTCTCTCAGGCACACACTCACCCCTCTCTCATACACACTCACCCCTCTCTCACACACTCACCCATCTCTCACAAACACACACTCACCCCCTCTCACAAACACACTTATCTTCTCTCACACACACACCCACACACCTCTCTCTCATACACACACACCCACTCACTTGTCTCTCACACACACACTTAACCCTCTCACAGTCACCCCTCGCACCTAGACATGGTGACCCACTCTCTCTGACACACACTCATCTCTCTCTCATGCATACATATTCACTCATCTCTCACACGCAGTCACCACTCTGACACACGCTGTTACTCCTCTCTTTCACACACGCGCACTCCCACTGTCTTTCTCACACACATACACCTCTCTCTCTCTCACACACACACACGCACACACATGCCTCTCTCACACACACTCACTCCTGTCACACACACAGACTCACCCTTCTCTCACACACACAGACTCACCCTTCTCTCACACACATACACACAAAGTCTCTCTCACACTCACACACACTCACCTCTCTCTCTCTTTCACACACTCGCTCCTCTCTCACACACATACACCCCCCTATCTCACACACATACACCCCCCTCTCTCACACACACAGACACACACACTTACCCCTCTCTCTCTCACACACAACCAACCCTATCTCACACTCACACACATTCACCTCACACACACCATTCACCTCATACACACATCTTTCTCGGGTCCCGTGACCCTGTCCCTTTTGGGTTCTCTTGTGCCCCATGGCCTTGACCCCTCTTGGACTTGTCAGGCCCCTATGGCTCCAGCCTGTCTCGGGCCCCCGCTCCCTCACTCGGGCCCCCGCTCCCTCTCTCGGGCCCCCGCTCCCTCACTCGGGCCCCCGCTCCCTCACTCGGGCCCCCGCTCCCTCTCTCGAGCCCTCGCTCCAAGTCCCGCATCCCCAACTCCTACTTGTCTGTGTGCTATTTTAAAGCATTTCCAGCTCATCCAATCAGATGCCAGTATCTAAGTTGATTGGCTGTTGATAGGCTGACTACTCGGCCTATCAGTAGCCAGCAAAGTGAAACACCCACCTTCAATTGGTCAAGCTAAAAAGGGCAGCTTTTTAAAAATGTTTAAATGGCCACAGCTACCTCAGAAGAATCCTGCGGAATCCAGTTTGGGAAACCCTGGCATATAGAACTACATGGAATATAGAGTACAGAACAGGCCATTCGACCCAACTAGTCTGAGCTGGTGTTTATACACCGCATGTTTACTACATTTATCTCATCTCAGCCATTCAGCACATCTTTCTATTTCCTTTTTTCTCTAATGCTCATTTTGTTTCTTTTTGAAAGCATCTAAGCTATTTGCCTAAATCTCTTCTTATGGTAGAAATTTTCTAATATTCTAAATACGTTCTGAGTAAAGGAATTTTTCTGTATTT
Source organism: Scyliorhinus canicula (assembly GCF_902713615.1). Classification (NCBI taxonomy): domain Eukaryota; kingdom Metazoa; phylum Chordata; class Chondrichthyes; order Carcharhiniformes; family Scyliorhinidae; genus Scyliorhinus; species Scyliorhinus canicula. The sequence goes on from NC_052156.1 coordinate 153,260,546, forward strand.
GCCTCGTTGGATTTATTAGTCACTATCTTGTATACACAGCCCCTAGTTTAGGATTCTCCAACAAGTGGAAACGTTCCCTCCACATTTACCTAATTGTCCAATTCATTCATAATTTTAAAAGCCTCTCTCAAGTCAGGTGCTCATCTGGCTGAGATCAGTATCCAGGAATAGGCCTTTGTCCTACCCAGGGGCCGGTGACATGGGGAATTACTGAGAGGACACAAGTGAGGTAAGTGCGGTGCATCTGTACAATTAAAACACAGCAAAAAAGTTGCTGTTCTCAAATCAAACCAACAATACTACTAATATCAACGCATTCCTTTGTCTCAATCCTCAGCAATGTATCCAGTACCTGGTGTGGGGCCCCATGCCAATCTATATCCTGTGGAACCTGAGACAGCATTCCATGTGATAACAGCGCTGCTCGTAGTGATAGACGACGCTCGCAAAGTGTGAACAGAACTGGCTGCCACTGAAAAAAATACAGAAGCCAATAAGTCACCAAAGAATTTCCAAACAAAAGTGTAGTCCTTTCTTAATTCGGGAAGGGGGGGAGGAGGATTTTATGGATCCCACAATTGCAGGAAACAGCCCGTATGAGGTGACTTTAATTGAGCAGGATGCAAAATTTCCATTTCCCAATGGTGGTGATGCAATGATAAAGTCAGCGACATGTCAAAATTACACCGCCAAGTGGCAGGTTCATACTTGAATACATTTGCATTCCCTGAATACTCAAGAACGTGAAACAGTTCTCAATAAAATCCTACCTTCAAGATAAAGTTGGTGGCACCCGAGAATTTCATAGCACCTCCTTCACGATCATTTAAAAGTGGTGTGTACCTGTTGGCTTTGTCCAGCTGTGTGTAAGGTCAGCAGTTTTCCTTCTTTAATTCTACAGCACATGGAAGGGAGGCAATAGAAGAGACGCTTGCAATGGAGGTCTCTGGACCATCTCAGTGGTGAGAGGGGGTGTGGAGTGGAGTCGGGAGCACGGAGGATTGGAAGGGGCATCCAGGGGAAGACGGAGGCTGGGGCATGAAGGAGTGAAATGGGTCTGGGTGTGGTGGGGGTGGGACAGGTCAGTAAGAAAATGAGGGGCCTAAAGGGCAGTGTCAGCACTGTCCAAATGTATCCATATTGTAGACTGAGTGATCACATGAGAACATAATGATGTGGCTACAAAAGAGGTCACATGGCGGAAGTGTCAGAGTTTTCCCTGGGAGCTTGGGATGAGCGTAAGTATTGAAGTAGGTGCAGAGCTAATGAATAAACTACCTTGTTGAAAGTCCTTGTTACCAGTATTTCAGGGAGCCCACAATCGGAAGTGTGCCAGATGTGGGCTGTATGGCACAAGGACTTTGCTGCATTGACCCTCTCACCTTTGATGAAAATATTGCAGATAGTTGGGAAAGTTTCAGAAGGGGTGGCATATTTATAATCTTAATTATTGTCACAAGTAGGCTGACATTAATACTGCAACTTCAGTGCTGCATTCTCTGACAAGTCAAAAAATGTACCAGCGTACACCCTATTGTCCCTCACAGGCCCTGAGGCTGTCAAAACATTTGAGTCTCTTGGTTTTCAGAAAGAGGAGGAAGAAGACCCCAGGATAATCCTTTAAAGGTTCATGAACATCTGAGTCCCAGTAAAAAACATAATCCTTGAGAGACACGCATTCAATTCAACGACCCAAAGAGCAGCTGAGCCAATATTATTTTACACGTCCACCCTAAAAATGTTGACAAAGGAATGTGCGCTCGGAACACTCACTGAAGATTTAGTCAGGGATGAGGCAGCTGGTGGAATTCACAGTGATTTATTCAGCAAGCAGCGGCCGTGTGAAAAAGACTGAGTGTTACCAGCAGCCATTAATATTTGGAAGTTAAGCGAACAATCTGAGAAAAGAGACAGAGATTTTAGGTAGGAAACCAAAGTATTTGCAATGCAGGGGCACTCTACCCGAATTGCAGGGGCCTGTACCCTCCAAACAGAACAGCTTGTTTTGCATTTGGTAAAAGATGCACAAACCTGGGAAGTGGAACCACTTTGCTAAGTGCTGCAGATCCAAACCACAGCCGCTCTCCTCTGCCATCAGCAACAAGGACACTGGCTGATCCTCCAGGTGTTGCAGCATCAGAAAGGTAAATGAATTGGAGTTCAACCAAAGCATTGCAGCTACAGAGCCTCCAACAACAATCTATTGCCACAGTGTTGACAACTTCACAGGAAAGGATGAGATCTTCACCACCCTCAACATAATTAGCGGTTACGCCAGACATAAAGTCAAGATTGACACTGGGGCAAAGGATAATTACAATTCAGCCAAAGGTTACAGGAAATAGACCTGTATGCACGAGATCCCATTTCCCACTCGCACCTCGTGGCTTGTGGCAGACAGATAATCCACACTGAATGTGAAGCAATGTTCCATTGCACATCGGGAAATTTCAAGTTCCATATAGTTGACCAGAATGTAAAGCCTTTACTGAGGCTTTGAGATAGATTGCAACAGGGTTCATTCAACTTGGTCCAGAAGTGTGTGCTCTACAACACCAAGCCCAAGAGATGACAGCATATGGAGACCCTCTTCAACTGTGCTGCCATTGGGAGCTACCAGCTGTATACAAGAGACTCGATGGCTCGGTACCACCAACACTCTGTGCTTTGAGAAGAGTACCAGTAGACACAATGCAGAAAGTAGCCAATGAGCTGCATCGGATGACAGTACTGGGTGTCACAACTCCTACAGATAAGCCCACGGAATGGGTTTCAGCAATGGTCGCCACAGTAACAAAAGTCAGCACGGTCAGGATATGTATTGACCCAGTGCACTTGAACAAAATGCTACTCAGACCACATCACCCTGACAGTGGAATAGGTGATAACATACAGTGGAATAGGCGATAACAGACAGTGAAAAAGGCAATAACAGACAGTGGAATAGGTGATAACAGACAGTGGAATAGGCGATAACAGACAGTGAAAAAGGCGATAACAGACAGTGGAATAGGTGATAACAGACAGTGGAATAGGCGATAACAGACAGTGAAAAAGGCGATAACAGACAGTGGAATAGGTGATAACAGACAGTGAAATAGGTGATAACAGACAGTGGAATAGGCGATAACTGACAGTGGAATAGGTGATAACAGACAGTGAAATAGGCGATAACTGACAGTGGAATAGGTGATAACAGACAGTGGAATAGGTGATAACTGACAGTGGAATAGGTGATAACAGACAGTGGAATAGGTGATAACTGACAGTGGAATAGGTGATAACTGACAGTGGAATAGACGATAACAGACAGTGAAATAGGTGATAACAGACAGTGAAATAGGTGATAACTGACAGTGAAATAGGTGATAACAGACAGTGGAATAGGTTATAACAGACAGTGAAATAGGCGATAACTGACAGTGGAATAGGTGATAACAGACAGTGGAATAGGTGATAACAGACAGTGGAATAGGTGATAACAGACAGTGGAATAGGTTATAACAGACAGTGAAATAGGCGATAACTGACAGTGGAATAGGTGATAACAGACAGTGGAATAGGTGATAACTGACAGTGGAATAGGTGATAACAGACAGTGAAATAGGCGATAACTGACAGTGGAATAGGTGATAACTCACAGTGGAATAGGCGATAACTCACAGTGAAATAGGTGATAACTGACAGTGAAATAGGTGATAACTCACAGTGAAATAGGCGATAACTCACAGTGAAATAGGTGATAACTGACAGTGGAATAGGTGATAACTGACAGTGGAATAGGTGATAACTGACAGTGAAATAGGTGATAACTGACAGTGGAATAGGTGATAACTCACAGTGAAATAGGCGATAACTCACAGTGAAATAGGTGATAACTGACAGTGGAATAGGTGATAACAGACACATCAAATGCCAAGGTGCTTAGTAATCTCGATGCAAAATGTGGGTTCTGGCAGAGCCTGTTAGATGAGGAATTGTGAGGTTTTCCAGCGGTGCATGGAGCAACTCTTTGCAGGCCAATCTCGCGAGATCATTATTGATGACATTCTAGTTTGGGGTTGTACTCTACAAGAACGTGATGCACTTGTTCATCTCTCGTCCTTGACAGAATCAGGACCAGTCAATTGAAGCTCATCCCTGCAAAATGCAGATTCAGGGACAACCAGATTCCTTACTTGGGCCATTTGTACACAACCGATGTTCCAGACAAGACAATGGCTATATGTCAGATGACCGTTCCGGTGGACAAGCACACTTCACAGCGCTTTCTTGGTTTGACATACTGGACTGGATTCTCCGTTTATGAGTCTAAGTGCCGGAGCAAACGGAGAATCCACAGGATGTTCACAACAGGAAAACCAGCACGAACCCCTCTCCGGTGAAGGCCTAGCACGGAGTCATGTGAAACTCCTGCGGATCATGCCGAAAACGGCCGGAGAATGGCTGGGTCCCAGGCCACGCCTGCCCAGGGATGCCGACCCACACCTGTTGCGCCATAAAACATGGCGCTGGCCATGCTCGAAGCCTGACCCGTCAACCGCGACCCCACAGCCAACCCCCTGGCCACCCTGCACCAGTCCCTCCAGCCCTAGCAGAAGCATCCCCCGGCAAGCGGAACGGATCCCGGATGACTGTGGCGGAGCTGGACACTGTCCGCAGTTGGCACGCCGGGTTCTCGACCGCTGGTACCACACGTGGCCCGTGCCGTCGGGAACTCGGCCCATCGGGGGCGGAGCATCGCCAGTGGGCCGGCGCATGTCATGATGACGGCAGTTTGGAGGGGGCGGAGCATGGCGCACCGGCATAAAACTGGCACCGGCCCCGATTCCAGCGTCAGAATCCACTCTCTGCCCAATCGCCGATCACAATTGTGGCGTCAGGCTACGGAGAATCCAGCCCATTATCTTTGTAAATTTATTCCATGTTACAGTGAGGTCGCTGGACTTCTTCGTTAACTTCTCCACCAGTAGGTCGAATGGTGCTGGCAAGAGAATCACACAGCCGTCTTCAGCAGACTCAAATAAGTGCTCACAGCCCCACCAGTGGGACAATACTTTGACGTTCGACCACCCATACTCATATCAGCAGACGCCTCCAAGCACGGACTTGATACAGTCTTCATCCAAAATGTCAGGTCAATAACCTTTGCTTCAAGTGCCCTCACTGACATTGAGACTCGTCAGGCCCGGATTGAAAAGGAAGTCCTCACTCTAGTCTTTGTCTGTCAGAAATTTCACTACTTCATATTCAGTCGTCCTGCAACTGTTGATACTGACCATCAGCCACTCACAACTATCTGAAAAATGCCCTTCCACAGCACCTATACGGCTGCAACGCATGATGCTAACATTGTAACATTATAATCTCAACCACGCCTACAAATGTGGTAAGGAGCTGTACTTGGCTGATGCCCTTTCCAGAGCCTTGCCATCCACCACAGACCAGGCAGAGTGTGAGGAAAACATAAACATTTTGTATTCTTGTCGAATTCAGGAGCTCAAACAGGCTTTACAAGCAGACATGACATGCAGGCAACTGCACAATGTCATTATTGTGGTCAGAATCCTCAAGGGACCTTCCCCACAAGATCTGCACATTCTTCGCCATTAGAGATGAACTGGCTGTATGAGTTGGACTAATACTGCGTGGCCAGCGATTTGTCATCACTACTGCCCTCCAGAGGTACTACACACAACTGCACTAAGGGCACCCCAGGTTGGAAGCGATCAGACAGAGGGCCAAGGAATCACTGCACTGGTCCTCCATGTACACAGTCACGGATAGGGAAATCACCCAATGGGCACCATGCAATACACTCAAGCCGCATCAAAGTAAAAGACCCGCTGCATTTACATGTGGTGACGGACCTCCCATGGTCACTGACAGCAGCTGATACCTTCAAGTGGAATGGTAAACAACATTTAGTTTTAGTTGATTCATACTCTGGGTGTTTTCCGGGAGGCCAACTCGACTACTTTCCAATCATAACAAGTAACACAGTCATCAAGTTCAGGAGCCACTTTGCCACACATGGCATCCCACAGATACTCAAGACAGACTGCGCTCGCAAATTGGCGCCACTGAATTTCGGAATTTTGCACACACATGGGATTTTGAGCACATCATGAGCAACCCCCTATATCCACAGTCCTGGTGGATTGGGCTTTACACTCAGGCAACATCTTCCAGAGAAATGTACGGGATCGCACAGACTCCTATATTGCACTCCTCAGCCTGTGAAATCTACCACGACAGGACCTGCCCCCATCAGCACATCAACAAATTTCCAGGCGCACCAGGACTGTGACTCTTACTGCTGAGGCTCAGCAGAAGCCCAAGCTTGAAACTAACGTGAAAGATGCCCTCCTGCAATGGAGATTGTGAAGCAAAATGCACTGTGATCGAGATGCTCACAGGCCCGGCCCTTTAACACCTGATCTTCCAGTCAGAATTCAGACCGCATATGACTATGACCTGTTGGCAATGGCATAGCAATGCCCCACAACCAAACAGTTATGTGGTAGCTTCAAATGGTGACCACCATGTATGCAATCACCATCGCCTTCTGCAAGTATCAGAACCACTACCAACAGATAACACAGCACTTCAGTTATCCAGCCAATGGCACCAGCCCCCTGCATTTGCGGACAGGCAGCACGATAGCACAGTGGTTAGCACTGTGGCTTTGCAGCGTCAGGGTCCCAGGTTTGATTCCTGGCTGGGTCACTGTCTGTGCGGAGTCTACACGTTCTCCCCGTGTCTGCGTGGGTTTCCTCCGGGTGCTCCGGTTTCCTCCCACAGTCCAAAGACATGCAGGTTAGGTGGATTGGCCATGATAAATTGCCCTTAGTGACCAAAAAGGTAAGGAGGGGTTATTGGGTTATGGGGATAGGATGGAAGTGAGGGCTTAAGTGGGTCAGTGCAGACCTGATGGGTCGAATGGCCTCCTCCTGCACTGTATGTTTTATGTTCCATGTTCCTACAGAGACCAAGATGTGGAGATGCCGGCGTTGGACTGGGGTGAGCACAGTAAGAAGTCTTACAACACCAGGTTAAAGTCCAACAGGTTTGTTTCAAACACGAGCTTTCGGAGCACGGCTCCTTCTTCAGGTACTCTACAGAGACCAAAGCAGTGAATCCTGCACCTGATGAACACACAGAGGAAATGTCTTGTGTTGCTAACAGTGAGGACACTGGCCATTGAAAGACTACAACACCAGCAACCAGTGAATCACATGGTCAGAGCGCCTGTACAGGCTGAACACAAATTCCTGGATTTTATTTACCACTTAGCGTAGGACTGACTTTTGGATTTCAGTTTTCTTTCTAACAGAAAAGGGCGGGGAGAAGTAGATGCGATAGGCCATGCAGCAGTTGCTACAGCTTAATACGTGCCTCAATATATATGTAAATAGTTACACATTGTTCGCTCGTTCAATTGTACATCCACAATGGTCTGTGCATAGTTTCCTAATTGCATACTGTTACATCTCACGCCATCGGGTATCCCAAATAAACGGCGAAGATCTGGACCAAGTGGTCACATGAGAATGTGATGACACGGCTACAAAAGAGGTCGCGTGACGGGAGCGAGGGAGTTATCCCCGGGAGTGCGGGCAGAGCATAAGTGTTGAAGTAACTGCAGCTCTAGTGAATAAACTACCCTGTCGAATGTCCTTGAGTGATTCAGAGAACACACAACATCTACACATATCTCAGGGCATTGGTTAGCAAAGTGCTTAAGGGGCTTTGTAGTCATATAAAATATTTCAATTATCCTCACTGAGATTGTTGGATTGGATTGGATTGGATTTGTTTATTGTCACGTGTACCGAGGTACAGTGAAAAGTATTTTTCTGCAAGCAGCTCAACAGATCATTCAGTGTTTACGGTTATGTCCTTTACAATACATGAAAGAGAGGGCCAGCTGAACCTTCACAGTGGTGAGCACAACACTGGACAAGAACATGAATATTCAATAAAGTGAACCCAAATACACAAAATTGTTTCTTCCACAATAAGTAAATTTCCCTAGCTCCCCTGTAACCGTCAATGTGTGCCAACTATTAGGCATGCCTGACTAAGCTGGTCTCAACAAATAACAGGGATGCACACATGAATAAAATGAAATCATTATAATCTGAAATATTTACCAGTGAGAGATAATTTTGGAAAAAAGCACTGTGCTATGTTTTATGTCCATGGCAATGTAACTGGGCAGGAAAGTTGTGACTGTGCTGCAGGGACTCCCTGCCGGTGCAGGAAACTAATGGAATGCCCATAGATGCAGCATTGTCAGCTGATGGTGGGTTTTACCAATGAAAAGCTTCCCCAGATGCTAAATCGAATGTGTATTGCATAAATGCCACTGGCACATAGAATTTAATTACCATTGGATGGTAAAAGGCAAAAAGAGGGAACGAGGAAGTGGCGTGCAGTTCTGGTTTCAGCATCAGGAATGTCAGGCCATTGATAAAATCCCAGAAAGCAGCAACAGCAATTGTATTTATATGGTGCGTATAACACAGAAACACATCCCCCAGGTGATTCACAGAGCCATAACTCAGACATAAATGGGGGCCAAGCCAAAGAAGGAAATTCTAGAAAAGGATTTTTAGGAGGGTCTCAAAGAAGGGAGGGGCAGAATAGTTTTATCCTGCAATGTAAGATTGTGGAGCCCAGTGGTAGCGTAAGGAGTGAACAGGGAAGGTGGGGTGATGCACAAAAGGTCAAGTTGGAGGAATACAGGTTTTGGGTGGCGACCATGTTTTGGAGGGCTGGAGGTGATTACAGAGTTATGGAGGGCTGGAGGTGATTACAGAGGTATGGAGGGATGTGGAACTACAGAGTTATGGAGGGCTGTGGGATTACAGAGTTATGGAGGGCTGTGGAATTACAGAGTTATGGAGGGCTGTGGGATTACAGAGTTATGGAGGGCTGGAGGTGATTACAGAGTTATGGAGGGCTGGAGGTGATTACAGAGTTATGGAGGGCTGGAGGTGATTACAGAGTTATGGAGGGCTGGAGGTGATTACAGAGGTATGGGGGGCTGGAGGTGATTACAGAGTTATGGAGGGATGGGGGTGATTACAGAGTTATGGAGGGCTGGAGGTGATTACAGAGTTATGGAGGGCTGGAGGTGATTACAGAGTTATGGAGGGCTGTGAAATTACAGATTTATGGAGGGCTGTGGAATTACAGATTTATGGAGGGCTGGAGGTGATTACAGAGTTATGGAGGGCTGTGGAATTACAGAGTTATGGAGGGCTGGGGATTACACAGTTTTGGAGGGCTGGAGGTGATTACAGAGTTATGGAGGGCTGGAGGTGATTACAGAGTTATGGATGGCTGTGGAATTACAGAGTTATGGAGGGCTGGAGGTGATTACAGAGTTATGGAGGGCTGGAGGTGATTACAGAGTTATGGATGGCTGTGGAATTACAGAGTTATGGAGGGCTGGAGGTGATTACAGAGTTATGGAGGGCTGGAGGTGATTACAGAGTTATGGAGCGCTGTGAAATTACAGATTTATGGAGGGCTGTGGAATTACAGATTTATGGAGGGCTGGAGGTGATTACAGAGTTATGGAGGGCTGTGGAATTACAGAGTTATGGAGGGCTGGGGATTACACAGTTTTGGAGGGCTGGAGGTGATTACAGAGTTATGGAGGGCTGGAGGTGATTACAGAGTTATGTAGGGCTGGAGGTGATTACAGAGTTATGGAGGGCTGGTGATTACAGAGTTATGGAGGGCTGTGGAATTACAGAGTTATGGAGGGCTGGAGGTGATTACAGAGTTATGGAGGGCTGGAGGTGATTACAGAGTTATGGAGGGCTGTGGATTACAGAGTTATGGAGGGCTGTGGGATTACAGAGTTATGGAGGGCTGGAGGTGATTACAGAGTTATGGAGGGCTGTGGGATTACAGAGTTATGGAGGGATGGGGGTGATTACAGAGTTATAGAGGGCTGGAGGTCATTACAGAGTTATGGAGGGATGGGGTGATTACAGAGTTATGGAGGGCTGGAGGTGATTACAGAGTTATGGAGGGATGGGGGTGATTACAGAGTTATGGAGGGCTGGAGATGATTACAGAGTTATGGAGGGCTGGAGGTGATTACAGAGTTATGGAGGGCTGTGGGATTACAGAGTTATGGAGGGCTGTGGAATTACAGAGTTATGGAGGGCTGGAGCTGATTACAGAAGTATGGAGGGCTGTGGGAATACAGAGTTATGGAGGGCTGTGGGATTACAGATTTGTGGAGGGCTGTGGGATTACAGAGTTATGGAGGGCTGGAGGTGATTACAGAGTTCTGGAGGGCTGGAGGTGATTACAGAGTTATGGAGGGCTGGAGGTGATTACAGAGTTATGGAGGGCTGGAGGTGATTACAGAGTTCTGGAGGGCTGGAGGTGATTACAGAGTTATGGAGGGCTGGAGGTGATTACAGAGTTATGGAGGGCTGTGGGATTACAGAGTTATGGAGGGCTGGGGGTGATTACAGAGTTATGGAGGGATGGGGTGATTACAGAGTTATGGAGGGCTGGAGGTGATTACAGAGTTATGGAGGGATGGGGGTGATTACAGAGTTATGGAGGGCTGGAGATGATTACAGAGTTATGGAGGGCTGTGGGATTACAGAGTTATGGAGGGCTGTGGAATTACAGAGTTATGGAGGGCTGGAGCTGATTACAGAAGTATGGAGGGCTGTGGGAATACAGAGTTATGGAGGGCTGTGGGATTACAGATTTGTGGAGGGCTGTGGGATTACAGAGTTATGGAGGGCTGGAGGTGATTACAGAGTTCTGGAGGGCTGGAGGTGATTACAGAGTTATGGAGGGCTGGAGGTGATTACAGAGTTATGGAGGGCTGGAGGTGATTACAGAGTTCTGGAGGGCTGGAGGTGATTACAGAGTTATGGAGGGCTGGAGGTGATTACAGAGTTATGGAGGGCTGTGGGATTACAGAGTTATGGAGGGCTGGAGGTGATTACAGAGTTATGGAGGGCTGGAGGTGATTACAGGGTTATGGAGGGCTGGAGATGATTACAGGGTTATGGAGGGCTGTGGGATTACAGAGTTATGGAGGGATGGAGGTGATTACAGAGTTATGGAGGGCTGGAGGTGATTACAGAGTTATGGAGGGCTGGAGGTGATTACAGAGTTATGGAGGGCTGGAGGTGATTACAGAGTTATGGAGGGCTGGAGGTGATTACAGAGTTATGGAGGGCTGGAGGTGATTACAGAGTTATGGAGGGCTGTGGAATTCAATCACATGGACGAATTGGGCAATCAGAAGCCAAGGCAGGAATAAATGGAGGGGCGATAGGAATTTACTCCCCTCTTCCTCAAATCATTGACTCTTTGCTGTAGCATTGTTCCATTTACCGTGACCGCCCACCAGAACCATGCCCAGGCTATCATTATATATCTTTCAACTTGTGCAAGAAGTGTTTTTACCTTTCCAATCACCTAGACAGGAACCAGCAGTTCCATTGGGGGGAGAAGACATTTGAATGCCTAGTCTGCACAAAGCGCTTCATCACCTCCAGCCACCCAGCACCAGCATTTCCACATTGGAGAAAAGCCCTTCGAGAACCCTCAGTGCAGCAAGCGGTTCAACAGCCCCAGTGCAAACTTATCTGACTTTAGGGAGCATCACAACACATCTTGAAGTTGTCCTCGCCTGACACACCCACAAATTCCAATACCTTTCTCCTGGTGGTGTGCTTGGTCGGTGGGGGAATTTTTCTGGTCTGTGTGTCTTAGAATTATGGAATCATAGAATTTACAGTGGAGAACGAGGCCATTCAGCCCATCGAGTCTGCACCAGCCCTTGCAAAGAGCATCCTACTTAAACTCACACCTCCACCCTATCCCCATAACCCAGTAACCCCACCTAACCTTTTTGGACATTAAGGGCAATTTATCATGGCCAGTCCACCTAACCTGCACGTCTTTGGACTGTGGGAAGAAACCGGAGCACCCGGAGGAAACCCATGCAGACACGGGGAGAGCATGCAGACTCCGCACAGACAGTGACCCAAGCCGGGAATCGAACCTGGGACCCTGGAGCTGTGAAGCAATTGTGCTAACCACTGTGCTGCCCTGCTGTCTTAGAACATAGAACATAGAACAGTACAGCACAGAACAGGCCCTTCGGCCCTCGATGTTGTGCCGAGCAATGATCACCCTATTCAAACCCACGTATCCACCCTATACCCGTAACCCCCCCCTCCTTAACCTTACTTTTTTCTTAGTCACTGGACAATCTGGGAGAACTATTGTAAGGCTGAGTTCATGTTTCACATCTCCTAATTTTCATTTACACAGACCTCAGGATTAGAATCCATTCTGAATTGCACTTAAAAATCTATATTTCCATCGCCCAAGAGCAATGGCTGGCGTCATCTGCCACAGCTGGGATTCTTCATATCACAGAGATCCTGACCTTGAGACAGGCGAGACAATTGTGAGGAAGGTGTTCTTGTTCCTAATGACCAGTTCAAAAGGCCAGTGCATCACTTGCCGAACTGGGACACACTTGGAAACTGAGTTCAAGAAAGAAACCAGTTGGTCCTCAATCCAAGCATTATTTATAATGAAAACTCGCAAACATACAAGCGCGAGATTGTGACATGCACTTTGACACATTCTGCTGCGCATTGTTGCTGTCGCCTATAGCACTTACACTTACCCAGCAGTTTTATCATAGCAGGACACACCAACGTGCTCAACAAGAGTGAATATCAACCAACCCTGACACTGAGGCAGCGGGATATTAGGACAGGTGAAAGAAAGGTGAAAGACAGGCAGCACGGTAGCATTGTGGATAGCACAATCGCTTCACAGCTCCAGGGTCCCAGGTTCGATTCCGGCTTGGGTCACTGTCTGTGCGGAGTCTGCACATCCTCCCCGTATGTGCATGGGTTTCCTCCGGGTGCTCAGGTTTCCTCCCACAGTCCAAAGATGTGCGGGTTAGGTGGATTGGCCATGATAAATTGCCCTTAGTGTCCAAAATTGCCCTTATTGTTGGGTGGGGTTATTGCGTTATGGGGATAGGGTGGAGGTGTTGACCTTGGGTAGGGGGTAGGGTGCTCTTTCCAAGAGCCGGTGCAGACTCGATGGGCCGAATAGCCTCCTTCTGCACTGTAAATTCTATGTAAAAAATTCATGTGAAGGAGAGCCTGAAAGGTGAGAGATAGAAAAGTTTTGGGAGAGGATTGCAAAGCTTACGGCCTTGGCAGCTAAATGGTGGGTCTATTAAAATTGGGATTGCGTAAGAGATTAGGAATTGGAGTTGCTCAGGGACCTCAGAGGGTTGTGAGGCAGGAAGGAGGTTACAGAGGCAAGTGGGGGGGGGGGGGGGGGGGGGGGGAGATAGGGAGGCGCAGTGAAGCCATTAAGGGATTTGAAAGCAAAGATGCAAATCTTTAAATCGTGACATTGCTGGAACTGGGAACCAACCGAAGGCCAGTGAGCCCAGAACTACAATTCCATTGTGTGGTGATAGAAGATGTCATGCCAAAAATACTTACAAGTCTTCATCTTCCCGGAAATTACTGGGCCTTCGACATCACCAAAGATTGGGTTGACAGTAACAGTGTATTCAGACCCAACCTGCAAACCCCGGATCATATAGAACTGGTAGGAATCACCCAAATTCACATTCTGCAGCTCTCCCTCTGACGGTAAGAAAATACAGTAACATTGATCATCAAACTAATACTCAATACTCAATAGTTTTGAAGACTTTGCCCAGAATTTGGTTCCCTTCACTGTGCCACTAAAAATTATTGTCTGCACAAAGTGCATACGTAGAACAATCGATTGAATTTGTTAACAAGGAAAGACTTTGGGCACGATCTATTGGCCTCACCGCACCCGACTGGGGACACGGCGAGGCCAGTAAATCTCACAAGTGGCTTCTGGCAAGATTTACCGGCCTCGTCACACCTCGCGAGATCCCATTAGATGCTAAAGCCACTCGACACGGGACTCAGTTTCATTTCCACTAATTCACACCCGAGATCTCGTGAGGCGTTGTGGTCTGGATGCCACCCATTAAGATCGGTACCCAGATTTCCATGTTCAGGTGAACAGTTCATCTCAGTTGAATATGTCTACACCGGACCTACCCAGTGCCCGGCCCCCAACTGCCTCGCCTCGGAGACCCTGAGCGGTCACCGTTGAGCACTGGTTTCCACAAACATAGCCCAGGTGTGCCAGCACTTGAGGGGGCCTCCCAGGCTATTGGGGGCACTTGTGTGGTCAGATTCTGGGTGGGGTGGTACCCTGGCACCCCCGATGCCACCTAGGAACTTCCAGCCTGGCATCATGGCCGTGTCACCTGGGTGCCACCCAGGATTCCCAGATGAGCCTCTTTGCTCGATGAGCCTCTTTGAGTTGGGAGGGTTCCGGAGGCTGCGGGATGGGGGGGGGGGGGGGGGGGGGGGGGGGCTAGAGATCAATGCGATCTCTTCCCGCACTGACGACTGGAGTGTTAATGAGGGAAGCAGGACTAAGTGCCGTCTCGGCAGCATGTTCCTCACTGAGGCCCGGAAATTAAGCACAATCCTGTTTACTAGTGGGTTTGTTCTCAACGCTGCCAGCACCGGGAAACACCCGGCTAAACACGCTCATCACGGGACTCTGTTTCATTTCCGTTAAATCGCGCCCTTTATTTATTTTGTCCTTTCCTTCGCCCGTGAAGTTCAAAATTTCCACTGACAAAGAGAAAAGTCTGAGTGACCACACTCTCCAAACTAATTGTCGAACTGGTCTACAGGCCAAATTAATTAGAAGCATAGGTGTGGATGGTTCAGTTTCACACTGCATTTACATTCACAAACCAATGTTATAGTACGATAATACGTATGATCTAGAATGCACATTCACAGGGACAGTACCTGAAGATCCCCAGGTAAGTCTGTAGCCAGTTGCGCCTTTGACTGGAAGCCACTTTGCTTGTATGGTATCTGTCGTGGCTTTCTCCAAGATGAGTTCCTCCACCGCCATGAGTTTCACTGCATAAAGGAGAAAGATTTTCTTAAACCCAAACTGTTACCCAAATGGAAACATGCAAACACTTTCTGTTACCCGTCCATCATCAACACGGTGCTGTGCTCCCAATCACTAACAATGAATGTCCTGCTTGCCCTTTGCAGGAAATGAATTATAGAGAACCTATTCATTATTAAAGAGTGATTATTGTACAACATGGAAACTTGTGTTCTTTCAAATAATGTCAGCAATTACTCTTGCTTTTGAGTCAGAAGGTTGTGGGTTCATGCCCCACCCCAGCGACTTGAGCACATAATCTATGTTAGCACCTCAGTTCATTACTGAGGGAGTACCGGACTGTCACAAGTGCTTTTTATCAGATGAAACATTACCCCTTTCAGGTGAGTATTTAAGATCCCGTAGTCCCATTCAAAAAGCAAGGTAGTTCTCCCTTATGTCCCCGTCACATTTATCCAGCAGGCAACATCATTAAAACAGCTGACCTGGTCATTACCACATTGCTGTTCCTGGGAGTTTGCAGAGTGTAAATTGGTTGCTATTTTTCCTACATTACAACAATTTTGATAGTACTTAATTGACTGTAAAGAGTTTTGGGGCAATGTGAGAGGTGATGTACCAGTGCAAGTTTTTTAGTTTCATCCAGGTTTGAATAACTGGGGTGGGATTCGCCGTCGGCTCATGCTGGAATCGGAGAATGCGATTGGGCGGAGAATCGGTTTTGACGCTGAAATCGTGGCGGGGGCCGGTTTCAAGCCAAATCACAATTCTCCGGCGCCTTGACAGCGGCGTTAATGTGTTCCAGAATTCACGTACCGTAAACGGCGTTGGCATATCATTAGCAGGCCTGACCCTGTATTCTCCAGGACGTCCGCTCTGCTCCCCCTCCACTGGGGCGAATTCCAGATGGCGAGGTTCATTTGTGCTTTTAAAAATCATGAAACAGGCGCCGTGTTTGCTGAGGGAGAGGGAGGGGTGTGCGGAGAGTGTCCAACATCTCTATAGTTTTCTGACAGTGGTGCCACAGGCTGGGGGGCTTCTGCCAGAGTCAGGGGGTGTAGCGGGGGGGGGGGGGGGCAGGATGTGGGCTGTGCTGTCGGGGTGGACAGGCACGTAGCACCATTGCCATGGCAGCAATGCAGCAATGCAGCTGCGCACGCCGATGACTGCTCACTCTGAATTTAGGGCCACAGGGCCTATGGGTGTCCCCCAAAAGCACCCCCTGAGGTGCCCTCTAGCCCAGCTAACCCATCAGCGGGATGGGCACACTCCAATGCAACCAGTGCCATCTTGTTGGCTGGGATGAGTGTAGGCAGGGAGCGTAATGTGTATTTGCGGCTGCAGCTTGTCAGCCTCCCGAGTGTCAATCACAGACCTGGCGAATCCTGCACCGTTTCTCATTGGAATTGACTGTGTTCCACATGGCGCCGGTGCTAGCCCCTCCACAGTCGCTGAATCCGTCCATGTGCGGCGCCAGTTTTCCTGTTGTAGAAATCCACAAATCCTGCCCTGGAATCAACACTTAGTCTCAGGAACAGAGAGTCCGTCGCTGGTTCTTCAAACACTGCAACCTTGAGTAGATGAAGAGCAGCAGCCCCACAAATATAAAATCGGGATTGAAACTGTGCTGTGACATGAGCAACGAATGAACCAAGGTGTTTGAATGAAATTACATTTCATATTATAATTGCGGGTATTCCAGGGTGAGTGGGGTGGAAGGTCAATCTCCTGATCCAATCCAAAAGCAGTCAGGTGCTGTGATCGATACCAATACCAAGCATTTCTGCAGGAGGCTGAGCGAGGCGGACAAGCTAACCACCCCCCCCCCCCCCCCCCCCCCCCCCCCCCCCCCCCCCCCACCCTCACCTGCAGTAATCTTTGAAAACAACATCCACCCTTACACGATGCTCTCAAAGATCAGTGCCAGCACCAGAATTTTTCCTGTGCTGAATAATCCCTTCATAAGAGAGGTCTGGATAAATATTGCACTGGGAAACGGTTTGAATTTTATGGGGACAGAATTGAATGGAATCCAGCAGATTTTGTGATGCTGGTGCTTGGATTAATGGAAATGGCGGTGTCAACAGATACAGTGGAGAAGCAGATCGATAATTTTTTTTAAAATCATTTTATTCTCCTCCATTTTCACATTTTCTCCCGAATTTAGACCCACCAACAATAAACAATAACCAGCAACAAATATATCAAACCCAATAACAATAACAACAATCCCACCCTCCCACCAACCCCCAAACATCAGCCCACATGTTTACATAAACAAATGACAAAAAGGAATCAGGGATTACTCATAGTCACCCTAAATACACACAGCCCCCCTCCCCCCCAACCCGCCCACCCCCCCCCCCCAATTAATGTTCAATGTTATCCAGTTCTTGAAAGTGCATAATAAATAGTGCCCATGACTTGTAGAACCCCTCCGTCCTTCCCCTCAGTTCAAACTTAACCTTCTCAAGGGTCAAGTATTCCAACAGGTCCCCCCGCCACGCCAGGGCACAGGGTGGAGAGGCTGCTCTCCATCAGCAGGATCCGCCTTCGGGCGATCAACGAGGCGAAGGCTACGATATCTGCCTCCGCACCCGTTTCCAACCCTGACTGGTCCGACACCCCGAATATGGCCTCCCGGGTACCCGGGTCCAGTTTCACGTGCATCACCTTGGACATTACCCTAAAAACCTCCTTCCAATACTCCTCTAGCTTTGGACAGGACCAAAACATATGAATGTGATTAGCCCCCCCGCCCCCCCCGCCCCCCCACCCCGGCAACGTTCACACACATCTTCTACCCCCTCAAAGAGCCGGCCCATCCTCGCCCTCGTGAGGTGTGCTCTGTATACCACCTTCAGCTGTATCAGCCCCAACCTCGCACACGAGGTGGAGGCATTTACTCTCCGGAGCACCTCACACCAGAACCCCTCCTCTATAACCGCTCCCAACTCTTCCTCCCACTTTGCTTTGATCCCTTCCCGTGGTGCCTTCTCCTCTTCCAAAATAACTCCGTACACCGCTGGCACTGCCCCCTTCTCCGGTCCCCTTGTCGTCAGCACCTCCTCCAGCAATGTGGAGGCCGGTTCCTCCAGGAAGCTCTGTATCACCTTCCTGGCAAAATCTCGAATCTGCATGTATCTAAACATTTCTCCCTGCTCCAGCCCATTCTTCGCTTCCAGCTCTCCCAATCGGGTTTGACCCCTAAGAAACAAATCTTTTAGTGTCTTAATCCCCTTCTCTTCCCATTTCCGAAAACTTCCATCCCACCTCCCTGGCTCAAATCTGCGGTTCCCCGGATCGGCATTTCCCTTGACCCTGCCCCCAACCCAAAGTGTTGGCGAAACTGCCTCCAGATTTTCAATGAAGCTATTATTACCGGATTCCCTGAGTATTTCCGCGGAGCTATCGGGAGCGGCGCTGTTGCTAGTGCTTTCAGTCCCGACCCCCCTCACAAACTCTCCTCCATTCTGACCCACTGGGAATCAGCCCCTCTGACCCAGCTCCACACCTTCTCCACATTCGCCGCCCAGTAGTAGTACATCAGGTTCGGGAGACCCAAACCCCCTGCCTGCCTTCCCCTCTGTAGCAGCACCTTTCTCACTCTGGCCACCTTCCCCCCACCCATATGAACGAGGTAATCCTTCCCTCAATCTCCCTGAAAAAAGCCTTTGGGAGGACAATCGGCAGGCATTGAAAAATAAACAGAAATCGCAGCAACACATCTTGAGGTTGAGTAGACTGGGACTGTACTCGTTGGAATTTAGAAGGATGTGGGGGGATCTTATAGAAACATTTAAAATTATGAAGGGAATAGATAGGATAGATGTGGGCAGGTTGTTTCCACTGGCGGGTGACAGCAGAACTAGGGGACATAGCCTCAAAATAAGGGGAAGTAGATTTAGGACTGAGTTTAGGAGGAACTTCTTTACCCAAAGGGTTGTGAATCTATGGAATTCCCTGCCCAGTGAAGCAGTTGAGGCTCCTTCATTACATGTTTTTAAGGTAAAGATAGATAGTTTTTTGAAGAATAAAGGGATTAAGGGTTATGGTGTTCGGGCCGGAAAGTGGAGCTGAGTCCACAAAAGATCAGCCATGATCTCATTGAATGGCGGAGCAGGCTCGAGGGGCCAGATGGCCTACTCCTGCTCCTAGTTCTTATGTTCTTATGTTCTTATGTAACACATTCATTTTAACTGCCTGTACCTGACCCGCCAGTGACAGAGGGAGACCATCCCACCTTGCCAGATCGGCTTTCACTCTCCCCACCAAACTAGTGATATTGTACCTGCAGAGCCCTCCCCCCCCCCCCCCAAAACCCGGGCAACCTGCACCCCCAGATACCTAAAGTGAATCCCTGCCCTACGGAATGGCAGCCCCCCCCCCCCACCCCTGCTCCCACACCCGGCCGAGACACCATAAAATACTCACTCTTGTCCAGGTTCAGCTTGTACCCCGAGAAAAACCCAAATACTCGCAGTAGCTCCAATATTCCCCCTATCGACACACTCGGTTCCAACACATACAGCAGCAAGTTGTCGGCATATAAGGGAACCCTGTGCTCTATCCCGCCCTCACTATTCCTTTCCATGCTACCGAACTTCTTAATGCGATGGCCAATGGCTCAATCGCAAGTGCAAACAGCATTGGACATCCCTGCCTAGTCCCACAGTGGAGAGAAAAGTATCTCGAGCTGATGTTGTTTGTGCGAACACTCGCCTTCCCATAATAGCTTTACCCAGTTCACAAATCTTGGTCCAACAAGTGAAGGAACCAATAATTCTTATATAAATTCTCAACATCTTTACCCTTGGCTACCCAACAATTACGGTCACTAGGTTTATAAGTGGAAATATAATTACTATTTCGGAGCCATGAGGTCATGTTGCAGCTGGTGCGGCCGCATTTGGAGTATTGCGTGCAGTTCTGATGGCTACATTATAGGAAGGATGTGGAAGCATTGGAAAGGGTGCAGAGGAGATTTACCAGGATGTTGCCTGCTATGGAGGGAAGATCTTATGAGGAAAGGCTGAGCGGCTTAAGACTGTTTTCGTTAGAGAAGAAGGTTAAGAGGTGACTTAATTGAGGCATACAAGATGATCAGAGGATTAGATAGGATGGACAGTGAGAGCCTTTTTCCTCAGATGGTGATGGCTAGCATGAGGGACATAGCTTTAAATTGAGGGGAGATAGATATAGGACAGATGTCAGAGGTAGGTTCTTTACTCAGAGAGTAGTAAGGGCGGGAAGTGCCCTGCCTGCAACAGTCGTGGACTCGCCAACATTAAGGGCATTTAAATGGTCACTGGATAAAAATATGGATGATAATGGAACAGTGCAGATAGGCTTTAGATTGATTTCACAGGTCGGCGCAACATCGAGGGCCGAAGGGCCTGTACTGCGCTGTAATGTTCTATGTTCTATGTTCTAATCCCGAAACACTGCAAAACTGCCATCAAGTACCCCCATTCTACCCAGTCAAACGCCTTCTTGGCATCCAATGCCACAACCACCTCGGTTTCCTTCCCTTCCGCCGGTGCCATAGCGACGTTCAAAACCCTCCTAATGTTCGAAAAAAGCTGCCTCCCTCTCACGAACCCCGTCTGATCCTCCTCACCTATCACCTTCGGAAGGCACTCCTCCAGCCTACCCGCCAGTACCTTCGGCAAAACTTTTGCGTCCGCATTCAGAAGTGATATGGGCCTATATGACCCACACTCTGTCAGATCCTTATCTTTTCTTAGCAACAATGAAATCGATGCCTGCCCCAAGATTTGTGGCAACATCCCCTTCCCTATCGCCTCTTCAAACATCCCCACCATCAGGGATGCCAGCTTATCCTTGAATTTTTTATAATATTCCACCGGAAACCCATCCGGCCCTGCCACCTTCCCCGACTGCATCCTTCCAATCACATCCTTTATCTCCTGCTCCACTATTGCTTCTTCTAATGTAGCCCTGTCCCCCTTCCCTAACCTCGGGTACTCCAACCCATCTAGAAATTCCTGCATCTCACGGTCTCCCCCGGGTGGCTCTGACCTGTACAACCTCTCAGAAAACTCCTCAAAAACCTTGTTAATCAGCTCCGGAGCCACCACCAACTTCCCTGCCCTATCCCTCACCTGAAGAATTTCCCTTGCCGCTGACGTGCTAACATACTCCATCTCCATGTTCATAAGCTGCACCCCTTGCTCATCTCAGTTGGCGCACCGCCTTCCTGGTAGATAGTCGGTCAAACTCGCCTCTAGTTCCTTCCTCTCTTCCAGCTTCGCTGGGTCCCCAACTTCTGCATAACTCCTATCCACCTCCAACATCTCATCTATTACCCTCTGCCGCTCCAACCTCTCTGATGTACGATCAATGACTACTAAAGCAAGGTTGTAGTCCAACTGAAGGCTTTAATAAGCTAGATGTTTCCCCAGCAGCTCAGGTACAGAAAGGATGCTGCTAGGGTGGCACGGGCTCTTATACCCCGCCTTGCAGGGTGGAGCTACCATACAGGCTCAACCAATGGAAAGCATACATTATCTACCAATGGTGTTCCAGCATTACTAGGTACCGTAATACCTCTACACAGACTACCACACTGTCCTCTTTGTCCACCTTGGCCTTAAACGAAATTATCTCACCCCTCACCACCGCCTTTAGAGCCTCCCAGACAACTGTCTTCGACACCTCATTCGTACAGTTGAAACCTACATATTCCATAATTACCTTTTCAATTTTCTCACAGAACAATTGGTTCCACAAAAGCCCCACATCCAGTTTCCACCCCGGCCTCTGCGCTACCCCCTTCTCCAGTACCATATCCACCCAATGCGGAGCATGATCTGACACTGCAGAAACCTCCAAGGGTCCACCCCTCCCATTTCCACCATTAGCTCAGCCAGTGCCTTCGCCCCCCCCCCCCTGATGGGACCAGCGAGCGCGGCCATGACCCGTCCAACCTTGGCTCCTGCACCAAGTTCCATTCCCCTCCCCCACAATCAGTTTGTGTGTGCCCAAGTCGGGAATGGCCCCGAACACCTTCTTTGCGAATCCCACACATCCCAATTGGGACCGTATACACTTAGTAGCACCACTAACCTCCCCTCCAGTGCCCTGTCACAATCACATATCTACCCCCCTGATCTGCCACCACCTTCTCCATCTGGAACTGTACCCTTTTGCCGACCAACACTGCTACCCCTCGAGCCCTTCCGTCAAATCCAGAGTGAAACACCTGACTAACCCAGCCCTTTTTAAGGTCCTTCACCCTCAAATGAGTCTCCTGCAGCATTGCCACATCGGCCTTCAAACTTTTAAGATGCGCAAGCACTCTTGACCTCTTGACCGGTCCTCCTAACCCTCTCACGTTCCATGTGATTATCCTAACTGGGGGTCTCTCACCACCCCCCTCCCCAACCCTTCTTATGCACCATCATCATACCACCAGGCCCTGCCCCATAAGCCTGACCCGCCCCTATCCATTATTAACATCGAACCCCTTCCCCTCCTCCCAAGAACCCCCCCCCCCCACATTTCCTCTTGAAAAAACATCTACCAGCATCAATCCCTTCCCCTCCCCTTGCTCACCTCATAGGCCCATTGAAACCTGCTAACCAGGCTCCAATGTCCGCAGTCCTCCTCTCACCTCACCGCCATTCACTCGCCGACTTTAGTTAGCTAGCGCGGGTGGCTCCCCCTGCCAAGATATACCATCCCCTTCCGCCCAGTCCCAGAGCAAGAAAAAACAAAAACAACAATCCAACCCATACAATTCACTAAAATAAGATATAACCGTCGCAACTCAGAACGCCAATCAACCCAACCATTAACTTGAACTCTATAACAATGTAAAGAGAAGTAAATTACAATACACATTAGTAAACAGAAAGCTGTAGCATTTATATATTTTCCAGCTCCCCAATCACAGTCCACAGTCTCTCTTCCAGCTCTGCTCCTCACGTCTGTCCCAAGCCTTCTGCCCTCATGAACGCCTCAGCCCCCTCCGCTGTCTCGAAATAAAAGTCTTTGGCCTCATACGTCACCCTCAGCTTCGCCGGGTATACCATACCAAATCGCACCCTCTTTGTGAACAGTGCCACTTTCACTCGCCCAAATGCCGCTCGTCTTTTTGCCAACTCCACCGTCAAGTCCTGGTAGATCCGAACTGCATATATATATATATCCCACTGCACCTCACGCTTCTGCTTCGCCCAGCTTAACACCTTCTCCTTCATGCAGTACTTATGGAAGCAGATAATTACTGCTCTTGGTGGCTCGCTCACTTTGGGCTTCGGCCTTAATGACCGATGAGCTCGGTCTAGCTCGTACTGGGAGGGGCTCTCACCCTCCCCCATCAGCTCCGCTAACTTCTTAGCGAAGTATTGTGTTGGCCTTGGGCCCTCTGTCCCTTCGGGCAAGCCCACAATTCTCAAATTGTGCCACAGCTACCCTCACCGGGGCGATTGCCTCCTCCACCATTGGTTTCAATGCGGCCGCCGTCTCCTTCCTCAAGGCCTCCATGTGCCTCGCAAACTGTTTTTCCAGCTCTACCGCCATCACCTCGGTCATCTTCTCCACCGTAAGTAGTGCGGCCCCACCGTGCGGTTCGGCATCCTCCATCCTGTCAGCACTTTTGCTCGTCCTCTCATTCAGCGGCGAGCCCGCGTTTCCTCCCTTCTTCGATGCTGCTTTTCGCATCCTTTAACGGCGTATTGTTTTTCCTTTCTTTTTTTTTCTTTCCCCTTTTCCCCCCTTCACCCTCCTGTCCTTCTTCAATCCATTTTTTTCTTTGAAAAACAGTCAATTTTTCAAAGGGGGTGGGGGGGGGAGAAAAAAAACTTTCACCAAACTTATTTAAAACTTCTTCTTTCTCTTCTTTTTTGCATCCCTCCAGACTTTCCCTGGGACTGGACTTCAACCTTCTGAGCACGCTCTAGGTGGGAGCCATCCGACGTGAGACATCTCTTCTACATCCCGCCCTGGCTTCGGGCCTGCCGCCTCGGCCCCCGTTTGGCTCCGCCCCCCCGAGCTCTGCCCTACGAGCGCGCGCTGGGCCCGACACCTCGGCACCCGCCGCCCGACCCCCGCGCGGGGTTCTTCGCTGGTTTTCAAACCGGCCCCACTAGCTGCCCGTGACGGTCCCAAAGCCCTGCAAATCGTGGCCACCAGCAGGAGCTCTCCCCGATGCGGCCGTCCCGTTCTCAAGCATCACCGGAACAGATAGACAATTTTTAAAGAATCTGCAAGACTATTAGGTGTTGAATAAGATGCTTTTGCTGGAATACTTGCAGAACTAATTTGAAGTGCGATTTAAAGGAAAGATAATCCATATGCAAATATCCTAAAAATGGCAGAAGGATTCACCGTCACCTCTGACCCCTACGCTATCTGATTGGATAGTTCCTAATACTTTAGGTTGCTAGCGATGGAAAACCAAGCCTACTTAATGTGATTAAAAAATTACCATTTACATCTCCCTAAACTAAATACCAAATGTAATACAAGCCATGACATTCAGATGTGGCATTTCAGAGCTTAGTTTATATTATTTAACAAATCGTGTGTCTAATCTGACTAATTTTGGACTGCTTATGTTTAATTACAATGATGCTGCACACAACACAGGAGGCAAGTCATTTGCAATTCAATGCTCGGCTACACGGTAAATGTTAATGATTTGCTTTACGTGTTCTGCCACTGGTGGACACGGGATCACTGGGGCCCTCCGGATACACGGCGTAGATGCTGATGGTGTAGTCCTTGTCCTCCTGCAGATTGTCTATCAGGTGAAACGAGACATCTCCTTTGATATTCTGCTCATAGGCCAGTCCAGGTCTGTTGACTGAAGGGCAAAGTGGTTTTAATGTGGGGAAGCGGCTGCTGCCCATTTGCCCATTTACACTTCACATCTCAGCTCGCTTCAAAGATCACTGTTACCCTGGTGTCGAGACTACAAATTTTGTTAACAGACACTCACTGACACTGTAACCTCAGTGCATTTGCCACTGAAAAGTTTTACACTTTATTGAAAACATTGTGAAAATGTTAATCTCCCTGGTCTCTAAATGCATAAATGGTAAATGCTAACATGGTTCTCACTCATCTATATAAGGTAGACCCGGAGCTTAATCTCTATATGTGCTGCCTTCAATTGTGTGTGCACGCGTGCATGTTTGTGAGCAACATGTGTGTAACATGTCTGACGCATGTGTGCACCCATGTGCATATGTGTGTATGCATGTATGTGTGCACGTGAGCATAGATGTGCGTGTGCTTGTGTGTGTATGCGAACATGCAATTGTGTGTGTACGTGCATGTATGTTTATTTATACCAGCCACAGGAATGATACTCAGCTACAATGGGGCACACCACCAAATTGCCTACTGATACTCATTATTTAAGTTGACACATCGTGATTTCCCACTTGGATGGGGCAATGTTAAAACATCAGCTGAAGCATAGCTTTGCTGGGCAGCCAATGGAGCAACACCACAGTGACATTTTCAAAGCTGGCTGTTCACAGGAAGATTGCTGGACTGACCATGCCCAAAGTCTCCCTCGAGCCACAATGCCACTGAAACACAGATTTGTCATCCAGACCATTTTTTAATCAAACAGTGACAAATAATCTGTCGCCTTCGGTAACCCTTTTTTATGTTCCTTTCAGTTCTAATCACTTTTTGAAATTCTTATTTTAACACTGAGAGGGATGACGTTGTTTGGTATTACGACCCTGACAATGGTGAGAAAATTAGATTGGCAGAACGGAAAGAAATGGCATCTGTGACCACAGTCTGAGTTTTAACAATGGTTTCTGATGGTGTCTCCATTGTTAAAGACAATGTCATCATCTGTACCTCTTTTCAAAATTGCAGCTGTAAGACGAACCTTCATCGTCCATTTCTTATTTTTCAATGACAGAACCTGGCTCTTGCCCTCAGGGTTTAAGCTACAGTTCTTTACTAAATCTTACTTCTCGGTATGTAGATCTTGTAACCCACTAATGGCTCCAGGGGAAGAGTCCAGGCCACCTTCAGGCTAAACAACCCTCGTTCTATCACTCGGAAGTTAATCACACGAGGTAAGGCACCTGCAAGACAACAGAAAGAAAAGATCAAAGTATCAAATCCAGAGACTCTACCATAGAATCATAGAATTGACAGTGCAGCAAGAGGCCATTTGGCCCATCGAGTCTGCATCAGCCCTTGGAAATAGCACCCTACTCAAGCTCACGCCTCCACCCTATCCCCGTAACCCAGTCACTCCACTTAACCTTTTTGGGCACTAAGGTCAATTTAGCGCGGCCAATCCACCTAACCTACACATCTTTGGACTTGTGGGAGGAAACTGGAGCACCCGGAGGAAACCCACGCAGACACAGGGAGAACGTGCAGATTCCACACAGACAGTGACCCAAGCTGGGAATCGAACCTGGGACCCTGGAGCTGTGAAGCAACAGTGCTAACCACTGTGCCACCGTGCCGCCCTGTAGCTCCAATGTCAACCGTTAATCTACAATGATGTTACTTCATTACGTACAGTTAATTGACACATCTTAACATTACTGTCTGTTGTTACTCTATTACAGTGTTTCTTGATTTCACTTCTGAAAGGCCTGGCTCTAATTTAAAAAAGGAAAAGAAACTTGCATTTATATACCACCTTACACGACCACCAGGCGCCACAGAGCACTTTACAGCTAATGAAGTACTTTTCGGAGTAGAGTCACAGTTTTAATGTGGGAGACACAGCAGCTATTTTGATGCACACTGCGAGCTGCCACAAGCAGCCATATTATAATGATCAGATAATTGGATGTTGATTTTGGCCCAAAGATCAGGGAGCAGGCAGCCAGGATCCTGGTTTAACATCTCATCTGAAAGAAGGCACCTCTGGCACCGTAGCACTCTCTCAGTATCTCTCTCTGGCAGTAACAGCCAGCCTTGATTTTTGTACTCAAGCCCAGGAGTGGGACTGAACCCAAAACTTTGCGACTCAGAGGGCAGGCGACCACCAACCGAGCCAGGCTTGACAAGCCTCTTGTGCCAGATTCTCCCACCAGAGGAAAATGTTCATTTCTATCTCCTCCTAGCTTTCATCACTTTGGACGTTTATTCTTACTTGTTCTTCCGCTGGCAGTGGTGAGGTCCCCAATCGCATCTGCATACACAGCAACCACAGTGAAGGAATATTCAGTGCTGGGTTTTAGGCCTGTCACGAGTATTGCATGCTCATCACCATCTGTAACCATCTGCCATCAGAAACAGAGGGGAAAGCTCTGTGAAAAATTGACATACAGAACACCGTCCACAGAAAAAAATCTTTGCTGTTTATTATTTTAGGCGATGGGGGTGGTGGTGGTGGTGGTGGTGGGGGGGGGGGGGGGGGGGGTCGTCATGGCTCACCCAGAAAGGACTACAGCAGAAGCTGTGGTAAATCATGAAACAAAGGTTAGATTGGTCGAAACTTCGATTTATAAACTCAGCAGAGGAGAGGAAAGTTCTCGGGATCTCGGGAAAGGACGAGTTGATGGTGAAGTGATTTTTTATTTCAACAGTGAGATTCCACTGAGGATGTAAACCTTCAACATTTGCATATTCCATCAGTAGGATAACATGGCTTGAGAGTACGTAACATAAGACAATAAGAAATTGGTGTGTATTGTACTTGCAAGATAAAAGAATAGAAATGCTGAAGTACGTGGGGTTGAACACAGTCATCAATGGAGGTTTGTTAGATGGTTGTGAACTGTACAAAGACCTGATCTAGACTGAGGAAGCCCGTGAAATAGCCGCTGACCTCACAGACTCGTAAAGCGACCATGTAACAACACACATATGGAGGTAAAGTCACCATAGTCCCAGATGACCATAGGCTGCTTTGAGGGGGAGAGCTGACTGATGGTGACTTAGCCTGAAGATCACCACACCTCAATCGAGGGGCCTTCGTGAATAACCTCAGCCGGTACAGGAATTGAACCCACTCTGCTGGCCTTGCTCTGCATGCATCACAAGCTAGCTGGCCAACCAGCCCTACGCAATGGGAGTGGGAGTAGGAGATATGGGGCGTGATTCTCCAATAATGGGGCTATGTCCCCCACGCCGGCGTGAAAGGCGGCGCCAACCACTCCGGCGTCAACCGTCCCCGATAATGAGGAATGCTCCCCTTCCTAGTGGGCTAGGTTGGCGCCAGAGTGGTCCCCGCAGCTCCAGCCGACGATCAACGGCTGCCGCGAGTTCGCGCATGTGCGGGGATTCCCTTCTCCGCGCAGGCCCCTGTGCAATATTGCGGAGCCCTACTGGGGCCAGGCGCGGAAAAACATAGGCCTCTATGGAACCAGTCTGCCCGCCGATAGGTAGGCCCCGATCGCGGGCCAGTCCACTGTGGGGGACCCCCAGGGTCGGATCCCCCCCGTAGCCCCCTCCAGGACGGCCCCCGCAGACACACCTTCCAGGTCCCGCCGTGTGGGACCTGAGTAACCCACGCCGGCGGGACTCAGCCGAACTCGGCGGCCACTCGGCCCGTCGGGGCCCGGAGAATCGCCGGGGGGGGGCGCTTTCAATGGCCCCCGACCGGCGAGGCGGGAATCCCCCGGATACCCAAGAATTGGCGGGGGAGAATTGGTAAGCTGGCGTCGGGGCACGATTCTCGCGTCCCTCCGGGGATTCTCCGACCTGGCGTGGGGTCGGAGAATCCCAGCGATGGTCCCTCAAGCCTGCCCCACTGTTTAATAAGATCATGGTTGATTCTCTATCTCAACGCTACTTTCCGACCTGATCTCCAAGCAGCCAAATATCGAGCAATCTCAAACTTGAATATAGTAAACAACTGACCATCCACAGCTCTATGAGGGCAGAGTTCCAAAGATTCACAACTTTGAGTGAAGAATTATTTCCTCATCCCAGTCCAAAACAGCTGTCATCATTTATCGTGAGACTACGCCCTTTGTTGAGATCCAAGATCATTCCTCCCTATTGTCCTCATGAAGGACACAATTGACCTGGAGAGGTTCACAAGAATGTTGCCAGGGTGCGGAAATTGGAGCTCTGAGAAAAGATTGGATAGTCTGGGGTTGTTTCTATAGGACAGAGGGGACAAAGGGGTGTCTTGATTGAGGTGCACAAAATTATGAGGAGCCAGAAAGGATGGACATGGAAGATTTGTTTCCTCTAGCAGAAATACCAGGGGCACAGGTTTAAGATGATTGGGAGAAGGATTACAGGGGATATTAGAAGGTGTGTGGGATTCGCTGCATGGTTACAGGTTGGGACAGAAGTGCTGTAACCTGCAAGCCTATAGACCGGGTGTTGCAAGGTTAGGTTAGAATGGATGGCTCGTTTTTACAGCCGATGCAGACAAGATGGGCTGAATGGCCTCGTTCTCAGCTGTGCCTTTTCTATGGTTCTGTAGTTCTATGGTTATGTTATTCTTTGTTATCAAGATGACTGACATCTTCTCCTTTTGCATTTTGTCTGACTTTTTGAAACATCAGTTATGCTGGAACATTTAATTCCTGACCTTGGTCACCATGCAACCATGTCTCCGTAATTAGATCAAATCTATGTATCTTTATTTGTGCCATTAATTCATCTATCTTGCTATGGATGCTTCATGTATTCACATAAAGAACCTTTAATTTTTCTTCTGATTTGACCTTACTGATGCACTACTACTGTTAAACATTCTGTCCTTTCCTGTCACACTCTAATTACCTTTACCCAAAGCGTAACACTGATTTGTGAGAATGGGATGGCCCAGTGTGAGAGCGGAATTTAGTGAAGGTGAGGGGTTCTCGCCCACTAATTGGAGAAGCAGTGAGAGCCGCACCAACCAGGAACCTAAACCAGGCAACAGCAGGCCTTCCCCGGAATCACGGATCCCAGGAGTGGACATCCTGCCTTCCCCGGGATCACGGATCCCAGGAGTGGACATCCTGCTTTCCCCGGGATCACGGATCCCAGGAACGGACATCCTGCCTTCCCGGGGATCACACAAATCCCAGGAGTGGACATCCTGCTTTCCCCGGGATCACGGATCCCAGGAGTGGACATCCTGCCTTCCCCGGGATCACGGATCCCAGGAATGGACATCCTGCCTTCCCCGGGATCACGGATCCCAGGAATGGACATGCTGCCTTCCCGGGGATCATGGATCCCAGAAGTGCATATCCTGCCTTCCCCGGGATCATGGATCCCAGGAATGGACATCCTACCTTCCCGGGGATCATGGATCCCAGGAATGGACATCCTGCCTTCCCGGGGATCACGGATCCCAGGAATGGACATCCTGCCTTCCCCGGGATCACGGATCCCAGGAATGGACATCCTGCCTTCCCCAGGATCACGGATCCCAGGAGGGGACATCCTGCCTTCCCCGGGATCACGGATCCCAGGAGTGGACATCCTGCCTTCCCCGGGATCATGGATCCCAGGAATGGACATCCTGCCTTCCCGGGGATCACTGATCCCAGGAATGGACATCCTGCCTTCCCCGGGATCATGGATCCCAGGAATGGACATCCTGCCTTCCCGGGGATCACTGATCCCAGGAATGGACATCCTGCCTTCCCGGGGATCACGGATCCCAGGAATGGACATCCTGCCTTCCCCGGAATCACGGATCCCAGGAGTGGACATCCTGCCTTCCCTGGGATCACGGATCCCAGAAATGGACATCCTGCCTTCCGGGGGATCATAGATCCCAGAAATGGACATCCTGCCTTCTGGGGGATCACGGATCCCAGGAGTGGACATCCTGCCTTCTGGGGGATCACGGATCCCAGGAGTGCATATCCTGCCTTCCCCGGGATCATGGATCCCAGGAGTGGACATCCTGCCTTCCCGGGGATCATGGATCCCAGGAGTGGACATCCTACCTTCCCGGGGAACATGGATCCCATGAGTGGACATGCTGTCTGCCAAGAACTGTTGGCCAATCAGAGTCTCTTCATTGCTCAGCAATGCCGCCAGGGAGGTGCTGGCTGTTGCTGGGAATGCACCCATCCAAAGCCAAGGAGCACTGAGCAACACAGGCCACAGGCGAATGGTGGCAAGAGGGGGATCGTAGGTGGGGGCCACAGAAAGGAATATCGGCAGCAAGGGCAGGGTTGTGGCTCACAGCGGAAATCACCGTTTCACAACACCAAATCCCTCAATCAGGCACTGAGTGCCTTTGCATGAGGAACACCGCCAGAATCAACCCAAACAGGGTTTGCTCTTTGTGTTTCCCGCATGGCAAGTCCTCCACCCACCACGGGGTGAATATCAGCAGCAGCGGGCCCCGAAAGGAGCAATAATTACCCCGTAACAGCTTGAATTGAGGACGGGCAGGAAGACCATCCACTAGTCTTCTTGCCAAAGGCCTAATCAGGGCAGAGATGGGAAGGTAGGGAGGTGGTAAAGTCCCCATCCACAAACTTCCCACGGTAGCCCAGTAGTTAGCACAGTTGCTTTACAGCTCCAGGGTCCCAGGTTCGATTCTCAGTTTGGGTCACTGTTTGTGCAGAGTTTGCATGTTTTCCCTGTGTCTGCGTGGGTTCCTGCCGGGTGCTCCGGTTTCCTCCCACAGTCCAAAGATGTGCAGGTTCGGTGGATTGGCCATGATAAATTGCCCTTAGTGTCCAAAAAGATGAGGTGGGGTAACTGGGTTATGGGGATAGGGTGGTGGCGCGGGATTAGGTAGGGTACTCTTTCCAAGGGCTGGTGCAGACTCGATGGGCCGAATGGCCTCCTTCTGCACTGTAAATTCTATGATACCCCACCACCATCAAACTCACCATGGGGGAGGCCATTAAATTACACTCTGAGTGGTATGACATGGTGTGAAAGTAGAATGCTATATTGAGCGACTAGGAATGAGGACACTGATATTTTTTGCTCCTCCCATCAGAGGCCCGTCATCCTTTGACTGGCCAGTGATAGTGCCCCTACATTACCTGGGTGAAGATTAGTTAATTGAGACACAGATCATAAAACATACAGTATAGGAGGCCATTTGGCCCATCGAGTCTGCATCGACCCACTTCCACCCTATCCCCGTAACCCAATAACCTCTCCTAACCTTTTTGGTCATTGAGGGCAATTTATCACGGCCAATCCATCTAACCTGCACGTCTTTCGACTGTGGGAGGAAACCGGAGCACCCGGAAGAAACCCACACAGACACGGGGAGAATGCGCAGACGCCGCACAGACAGTGACCCAGCGGGGAATCGAACCCGATACCCTGGCTCTGTGAAGCCACAGTGCTATCCACTTGTGCTACCGTGCTGCACACGTGCTACCATGCTGCCCTATGGGCATTGGATTTAGGAAACGGCACAGCTTTTTTCATTGAATAGAATAGAATTGTCATAGAATCCCTTCAGTGCAAAAGGAGGCCATTCGACCCATCGCGTTTGTATGACTCAGACCCACAAATTGTGAATCTTCTATCAGTACCGTTGCCAGTACCACCAGCATTGCCACAACTATTAATATCACCACAACCAATATAATCACCATTACTAATCGTCTTTATTGTTCTTTTAGGATGGGAATAGAGGGATACGGAGCCAGGAAGTGTAGAAGATTGTAGTTTAGTCAGGCAGCGTGGTTGGAACGGGCTTGGAGGGCTGAAGGGCCTGTTCCTGTGCTGTACTTTTCTTTGTTCTTGGTTCTCTTTGTGATTTGCTGTTCCTCGATTCGAGAATGACGTCTACCCAGGGTCGCCATTTTCTGCTGTGGGCCTTCATGTGACCGAACAATCCCAGGCCCACAGGTCTTTGGACATATGAAGTACGACATCCCATGAGGGACTGGGATCTGGTGTAGGATTTGCTTCTTTTTCTTCCCTCCCCTGCCATCACTCTACCGCAAGACGTTGTGACCCAAAATGTGATGGACAATTTGTCTTTAATTTGATGGATTGGCAGTAAACCCCTCCCTGTCATTAATATCAATGCTGCCGTACTTCAAGGAAAGTTTCAGAGGGTATTTGAAGTGTGTTCTTTGTGATAGCATTGTCACATTCATTTATGGAAGACTTTTAATTACAGCTGCTTCACAGCGAAATTAAGTTAAACAAATGGGCCGTCATTGCTGATAGCGTTGCCATTTGCGGTATGGGTTGGAAATTATGCGAGAAAACACCTGATTGAGCACCGCTCTCAGCCTTCACTCTTTTCTCTGATCCAACCACTTTAGGCTCTGTTCCACTGCCCCTTCCTCCCCGAGCAAGTAACTGTGAAATAAAGGGGCTGGATAGAACCCAGCATCACCCACCTGCCTCTCTGCCCCTGCTACCAGCCGTCCGGCAGATGAATATGGGCTGATGACAACTCTATAGCTGATCACGTTTCCTGTAGCTGGAGTCCAGGACAGTCTCATTGAGCTGTAACTCAATCCACTAATCACCAAGTCCCGGGGGCCGATGATTTTCTCTGCCACTGGTGAGAAGTAGGGACAGAAAGGATTAGATTTATCTACCGCAAGGCGGTGAGCACATTCATTACCATAATGCAGTTCTGCCTCTGTCCTATTTACTCATGAGTTCCCCTGAGAGGTGATATTTATTTCAAATTTCCTTTCGGTTCCCAGCACTCTGATTAACACCTTTAAGAAGGTCTGTATGAATGTCTGATTAGCAAGGGAATTGCAGTTTATAAGGATAATTACCAAGACAACCCGACACTTTGCAAAACATAATTGTTCTTCAGCTGCTGACAACTGGGAGATTCCGTGCCAAGGAAGGCGGCCCATTGCAGGATGTCGAATGCAATGTTGAGCGAGAGATTTCAGGAAATACTTTTTGACTCCGAACTGAACCTATTTCCCTCCTAAATACCTGGGCGTCCGATAGTGGAAGGTCCGGTGGGGGCCTTGTGCACCCTGACGTCTGCCAGGAGCTCTCCTCCAAGACCGCCTCTTTCCATCTCCGTAACATTGCCCTTCTCCATCCTGCCTCAGCACACTGCTGCTAAAACCTTCATCTGTTCCTTTGTTAGTCCCAAACGTGACTATTCCAATTCTCTTCTGATTGGCCTGCCACGGGCGTTACGGTGGCACAGTGGTTAGCACTGCTGCCTCACAGCGCCAGGGACCTGAGTTCAATTCAGGCCTTCGGTGACTGTCTGTGTGAAGTTTGCACTTCCTCCCCGTATCTGTGTGGGTTTCCTCTGGGTACTCCGATTTCCTCCCACAGTCTAAAGATGTGCAGGTTAGGTGGATTGGTCACGCTAAATTATCCCTTAGTGTCCAAGGATGTACAGTTTAGGTTAAGGGGACAGGGCAGGGGAGTGGGCCTAGGTAGGGTGTTCTTTCAAAGGGTTTGTGCAGACCCCGTGGGCCAAATGACCTCCTTCTGCACTGCAGGAATTCTATGGTTCTACTCTCCATAAGCCTGCACTCATCCAAACCTCAGTGGCCTGCACCCAAACACACATCAAAGCCGCACCATCCCTTGTTCTCCCGAAGCTACAATTGTGCTCAATTGTATTCAAGTGATGGGCATTCATTGCGGTTTTACTTAAACACATTTAAAAAGACATGTACTGAAATTAGGGGCTGGTTAGATTTGGTCCATGCTTGTAAGGTTTCACTCTGTAAATAAATGCAAAACTGAGTAATGATTGGCTCCAGTAACATCCTTCCCCAATTGGTTTTCTGGAGTGCAAATTTGGTTCCCAGTACAGGACTGGTTTGATATAAAAATTCTCATCCTTGTCTTCAAATCTTTTCGCTGTGTTGCTCCTCCTTATCCCCGTGACCTTCTCCAGCCCTGCAAGTCTCCAAGGTCTCTCTGTTGCTCCCAACCTCCTGTACATCCCTGCTGTGCCCTGCTCTACCATTGGCATCTGTGCCTTCAGCTGCATAGATCCCTCACCTCCTCAAACTTTCTTTCTTCCTTGAATTTGCTTCTTTCTGTTACCTGCCTGCCCTATTCTCTCTTTATATAGCTTGATGTCAAATTTTGTTTGGTTGAGCTCCTGAGAAACATCTCGGAAAAATCGTCATTGCGTTTAACCACGCTTTATAAATGCAAGCTGATGTTGAATCACCACCCAGGCAGGCCTTTCAATGGCCACTTAGCATGCCTGCCTAATGCGGTTTAATTATGCAAATTAGAGTCCTGTGCTTCAGTAGGCTGCCCAGTGATTTGGGAAATGCCAGTTCCACTCCCTACGGTCATTGGGAGACCTGAAAGGAACAGTCTGGCAGCATAAGTCTGCTCTCTCTCGGCTCTGGATTGAAACTGTCCAAATTCATCTCATCTGAAAACCGGCGCATCTTCCTCCCCCTGGGATCCAACATTTAATTCTGCAGTTGAGGGCCAGCCACTGCTGGAGGTGAAAATGCACTGTGCCATTCTGTACTGCTTTGAAAGGTACTCCCACATCATCATTCACAGTTACTTACGTGGTGTAGGCCTCACTGGCCGAGGAGGCTCCGAAGTTGTGAAGCAAAGCCTTCTCGAAAGTTTGGCCAAAATGGTGTTGAGTAGATTGAACTCCTCCACGAATAGATAGTGCTCTTCGAATGGATCGGAAGCAATTCTCTTCAGTTCATTTTATCTGCATTTTTAATTCCTTAAAAAAAGTAAGGACAAGAAATACTTCATGAAGACGTACACATCCAAATCTGAGGCTATGGGCCTTGATGCATGTTGTATTTTATTTTGTGGTGACCAGCATCGCCGCGGTGAAATGTTTTAGATCCAGGGAACGGAACCATTTTAATTTGAAGCCCCCAACAGCAGCTTTCTAAGTCGGGCACAGTGTAGTGAGAGTAGAACAAAGCACCCTATACACTGGCCCATTAAGCTGCCGTGTCCCAAACCTTCGAAGAACATTCCCGACTGTAACGTGACAGCCATCCTGCGCCTCGGTGAGTGAGATTTTCAGTTAGCGCCGCATTAGAAGCTATTATGTGCTGCCCGTGTCCATTAGCAAATAGAGCAATGTCCCTGGATTCACATTTTCCAAACTCCTTACAGCCAGCAAGGGACACTTCCAACCCATCTGTTTGTGATTGATGTGAACCGAGATTCCAGAGCAATCCAGCTCTCGAATTCATACAGTGCCTGAATTTTTATTTTTCACATACATACAAAGTATGGTGCCCCACCAGGTCACAAAATGTTGTTGGATGGTGGAATAAGTGCTGCACAATTCCTTTCACTGTAACATCCAGACCCAAGCCAAGTCAAGGCAACTCATTTAGTAAATAATCAAAGGGGGTAGGACTCAGCCATGCAGATCAGGAATGCCATACTCTGTCTAGTAAATTCTGCTGGGAAGTGTATGAGTACTGAAACAGAGGTAAGATCAAACCAGTGGCAGATAAAATCAGAACTAGCGACCATAAGTATGTTCAATTAAATTGGGATTCTTCTTTACCCAGAGAGCAGGTAGAATATGGAATCAGCGACTACAGAGAATAGTTGAGTGTTTAAAGTAAAGCTAAATATCCATCTGAGAGAGAAAATAATGGGAGCAACCGAACCGAATTGGAACAGAGCCCCGGGACGAGGGCGATTAGCTGGGTGTACCCTGGCGCACGCGGGCCGAGAAGCACACACTATTTACCGGGACTCTGGTTCTATTTGGTGCCTCAGCAGGACTCCCCGACGAGGCAGCAGTAAGTCCCGTTTCCTGCTCGGAGGAGCTCCGCTTGCCATAGCATCAGGCTCGCAGTGCCAGGGTGCCGGGAGGCACCAGCAATGCCAGGGTACCACCCTGTCCAGAGGGCAACCACCGGTGGGCCTATGATCCCCTGGAAGACCCCCACGAGTGCCGTTCTGTCTGTTCCCCCATTTGTGGAGACCTGCACTCAATGGCGCTTGCCCTAGGTCTCCAAGGTGAGGGGGCTAGATCCTAGCGCCTTGGGTACTTCAGGGAAATGCATGTTAGAGGGAGACTCACTGTCTCACTCTAATATGCTAAATAGTTATCCTGCCCATAATGCGCGGGATTCAGATCGTGACATCTCGCGAGATCTCGTTAAATCTTGCGAGGCGTGGTGAGCCGGAGAGATTCTGGAAGAGGAATCTCCCGGCATCTACCAGCTGCACCGTGCTGACTTTCGGGTTTAGCGTGGCTGGTAGTTCGTGCCCAATATGTAGGAGGATATGTTGTTGGGATGTAATGAAATAAACTGGGAGGAGGGTCATGTGGAACATAAACATGGATAGTTGGGCTTGTTTGTGACTTGGGGCACAATCTACCATCTGCATTGTGCCCAAACATGAGCACGGCACAGCCGGTAGATCCCGGAAAAGGCCTCCCATGAGCTTGCCGACAGCCAGTACAGCTTGAGGGATCTAACCAGATCCCACGAGGTGTCGCGATCACAATCCCACCGACAATGTGCAGGGCCAAGCCTCACGAACCCACTTAGGCGTGATTACCCGGGATGTGGGATGTACCGGGCTCCCAGCCTCCGGCTTCCGGAGGGACATCCCAGCCAGGCACTGTTTAGTACTGATCAACACAAATGTGGACCAGGCGGAACTGCACCCGGAGGGTCTACCGGGCAATCAGAGACCCCTAGGTGGTGAGGGACGGAGCAGTGTGGCCCACTGGCTCTCCCCCTGCAATGCGAACACCTGGCTGTCAAGGTGTCCAGGGGCACTGCCAGGGTGCCAGTCTCAGGGTGCCCAGGTGGTAGGGTGACACTGGCAAGAGTCAGGGCCTGAGGTGGGAAAGGAGGGTGGAGGGGGGTATGAAGAATCCTCTGAAAGGTTGAGGGGAGGGGGGGTGAAGGATGAGGATCCTGGAATGGAGGGGGGCCTAAAAGGGCTGTGTAGGCCTGAAAAGGGGAGGCCCTCAGCAACCCAATAGCGGGGTGTCATCACAGCGGGTTGGTCAGTAAATCCCACCCTAAGTGTGGGCTAGCCCGGTGTGAAAATCCCCAGGGCCCAGAAAAGTGACCGAGTGGTGAGACGGCAGTGGGCAACCCGCCAACAAAGCCAGGGAGAAACTCCCAGAAAAAAAACATCACAAATGACGCTGAGGGCGGGATTTACCGAGCAACCGGCCGCGTGTTTTTCAGTGGGAGAGGCAGCCCGTCAGCGGGATTTTCCGGTCCTGCCATTGACAACGTGATTTCACGTTGACTGCAAACCTCGTCACCGTGAAAGCCGTGTAATATCGGTGGGACATGAATATAACGACAGCGTGAACAGCCGGTAACTTCCGCCCTGTGAGACCTTTCCGTTAGATCGGGGCCCTACATTGTGGGTTTGTAACACTTTGTGTGATAACCCTTGTGAGGGCTACGACAGGTCACTTATGACCCCCCGTGGGGCTCATGGAGTACGAGTTCCCATGGAAATGGCAAGAGGCCTGTCCAGCTGGTACTTGTTATCGAGCCCTTCAAATACCATCCCAAGCCTGGACCTTCTAGTCCTGGGATACTTGTGTTGTAAGCCACTCGTGCGGCTTTACTTTTTGTGGTGTTCTTTGTGTTGGTTAATTCGGGGTGGTTGGGGTAGTGCTCACAAAGACCACAAAATAGCTTGAACTTAAACAAAGCTATAAATTTAATAACACTACTAATTTGGATTCGACACATAAATCTAAATAATACACAGTTGATTGTCAACATATAAACTACACTCATCTACAACTAATCTTAATACTGGTATAAACTATGATCTGCTCTATCGCACACTACTAATACTGACTCTCTCTAGCTAACTCCTGACTACCCTCACTCACAAGGCTCAGCATCAATGCCTCATATACTTGTATCTGTAGCTCCCTCTCGTGGCTACTCTAGGCATTTCATTAACGCTTGCAGTGCCTGCAGTTATGATAATATCACACTTTTGAGTAAAAATAAATTTAGTTTAACCTTTATCTACGTGTCTGTTGGATCATTTGTGATGCACCCACAATCAAATAGCCTGGCAGTTCCCAATAATGACATTTGAACAAAAGTTTCCTTTGGTTCTTTGCCTGTTTCCCCCTCCCCTTTTCCCTGGGCCCAAGCTGGCTTGAAAACTGTTCATCTGCAAGGTCTCCTGTTTCGACAAAAGGTCAACGATCTGAAACGTTAACTCCGTATCCCTCCGTGTCCGCTGTATGTTTGTCACCATTGTGTCCCTTTTGTACCTTAGGTGGTGACAAATATCAAACATCAGCAAAAGTCAACTCCTCGAGGAGAGGAGATGAGGAAAAAGAAGATAATTAACAGCAATCAAAGATTAAAAGTAATTCCCTTTACCATGATGACATTGCAACACCACCTGTTTCTGAAACAATAATCTGTCTGATTGTCTCATCCAGTCTGATTGCAGCTAAGAGGCCAGCACGCGGATCTCTGTGCGGGGGTAGGGTGGGGTGAGATTGGAGGTGTAGGTAGGCAAGACAACAATGTCAATACAATTAGACGCTGAAAAAATATTCTTAGAGAATTCACAACTCTTCTCAAACGCTGCAGGCCCTCCACCAACCATCCCCTATCCCTTCCCACTACCCACCTCTCCCAGTCCCCCCAACACCCACCCCTCCCAGTCCCCCCAACACCCACCCCTCCCAGCCCCCCTCCCCCTCCTCCTCCACCACCACCACCTTTAGGGCAACAGAATCGGCACCATTTTCTCATGTGCTCAAACACCGTTTCAGAGAGTGTCAGTACTGGTGGGGTGGGGTTGGGATGCCACAATGTCAGAGGGACTGTTTTCTGGAAGAGGCATGGAACCAAGGCCACATCTGCCCCCTTGGGCGACGTCAAAGATATTACGGCCACTCTCTTGAAGACGAAAAGCGAGTGTTCTCCCTAGTGACCCGGATAAATAGATGTCCTTCAACCAACATCCCTAAACTGGACATTATCTCATTACAGACTGTGGGATCTTTCTGTGCTGAACGCCAAATTCCCTGCATTACGACAGTGACCGCACCACTAATAGTACTTCATTGGTTGTGAAATGTCATAGTGAGTGCTGAGGTTGTGAAAACACTTCTCTTTTTCCCTCTATGTATGGCCTTCCTCATTTTCCAAGCCAAGTTCGTAACCAGTTTTGACAATTATATTCAAAGTAACCACCAGATGGCGGCAAGAGGCCTAGCAACTCTCAAATCGCTGGCAGTCAGAGGAAGGCTTTTAAGCGAATGCAGCGAACAACACACGGGAGGCTTCAGGAAAATGAGCGCAATTAAACTGCAATGAAGATATTAACACAAACCATTAATAACGTAGCATTTGGCTTTCAGCAACAAATGCGCTCAGAACAACTGCATCCGTTCCGCACAGAGTCACCCCTGAGGAACGTCGGCAAATTCTTTCTGTCGCAGGTCGAGGT
Organism: Scyliorhinus canicula; assembly: GCF_902713615.1. NCBI lineage: Eukaryota > Metazoa > Chordata > Chondrichthyes > Carcharhiniformes > Scyliorhinidae > Scyliorhinus > Scyliorhinus canicula. The sequence continues at coordinate 153,300,842 of NC_052156.1, forward strand.
CACGTGACATGGTGCAGTAATTTGTATCACAGTGAAACAATTAACATCACAATATATGGCGGGGCTGTAAAAATGTCATTGCTTAATGCCACCTAACACATAAAATACTCCTTGAAAGTGTGAACATAGCTTGTTAAAGGTGCGTTTTTTTAAAAAACCAGGCTCGTCGTATTTTAAGTTTCACAAATAGAGACACAGAATACAAGAGTAATGAGATAATGATAAATTTGGTGCATGAGGCAATGTTTAAACGACTGTTACAGTTTTGCATGCAGTTAATACACCTATGGCAGAAAGGACTATAAAGCCTTCAGGAATGTACAGCACAGATTCTCCAGAATGATAATAATAACCTTTATTAGTGTCACAAGTAGGCTTACATTAACACTGCAATGAACTTACTGTGAACATCCCCCAGTCGCCACATTCCGGCGCCTGTTTGGGTCCACGGAGGGAGAATTCAGAATGTCCAATTCACCTAACAGCGCGTCTTACGGGTCTTGTGGGAGGAAACTGGAACACCCGGAGGAAACCCAACCAGACATAGGAGAATATGCAGACTCCGCTCAGACAGTGACCCTAGCCAGGAGTCGAACCTGGGACCCTGCTGCTGTGAAGCAACAGTGCTAACCACTGTGCCACCGTGCTCCCCATGAATGATACTAGGAATGAAAAACTGTCATTATGAGCAGAGATACTGGGACTATTGTTTAATCATTTTTAATTTTGATAATTGTGACTAGGCCATTCAGCCTCTTGAGCCTGTTGTACCATCCCAATTAGATCTTGGCTGATCTTCACTCCCAACCACCTGCTTTCACTCTGTAATCCTTAATACCCTCAGCCAACGCAAATATTTCAATCTCAATTGCTGGGGGAGAGAATCCAAATTCTTAACATCCTTGTGCGAAGAAATGCTTCCTGGCGTCTCTCTATGGTCGGGCTCTTATCTTTTCCAAATTATATATTAATTTCAAATGAAAAATGAAAATCACTAATTGTCACGAGTAGGCTTCAATAAAGTTACTGTGAAAAGCCCCTAGTCGCCACATTCCGGCGCCTGTTCGGGGGGACTGGTACAGGAATTGAACCGTGCTGCTGGCCTGCCTTGGTCTGCTTTAAAAACCAGCGATTTAGCCTAGTGTGATTTGTTTCTCAAGCAGTGACAATCTCCTATGCTGTTTTATTCAAATTGCTTGATTCACAGTGCTGCTTAATTTCATTTTCTTTTCGGTGAAATGGCTTTGAGTTAACAAAGAATTGACTATATTCCACGGGAGTAGCAAAGATTAAGATAAAATCGAATTGGGATGTTAAAAATTTTTGAAACGTTTCAATAGGGTAAGTGGGAAGGCTTTCCCTCGGTTGGGGAGTCAGTAACTAGGAGTCATCAATTTACAATTGTTACTTAGAGAATCAGGAGAACATGGTTCAGTAAAATATATTTGCATTGAGCTTTTGGAGCGTAAGGTTATCCACGCGGAATGGTTGAGGTGGATAACATTGCCAATTTCAAGGGGGAGATAGATTCATATTTCAAGCCAAAGAAGATGCAAGACAATGAGGTGAGTGCAGGATACAGAGATTGTATATATTCCATGTATGATTCAGTATCCAGAAACCATGAATATCCATTTGTTTGGTAGACCCAGTGAGACAGTATACATATCATGACATTGCCTCCATGTTATTTGCATCTTGATGATGCTCATTCATTGTAAACAGGAACCCTGAACACTAATCCATTGTATACAGCGAATCCTGAACATTAAACCATTTAAATTAGGAACTATGAACACTAATAAAAGCAAATTACTGCGGATGCTGGAATCTGAAACGAAAGAGAAAATGCTGTAAAATCTCAGCAAGTCTGGCAGCATCTGTAGGGAGAGAAAAGAGCTAACGTTTCGAGTCCAATGGCTCTTTGTCAAAGCTTGACTCGAAACCTTATCTCTTTTCTCTCCCTACAGATGCTGCCAGACTTGCTGAGATTTTCCAGCATTTTCTCTTTCGACTGTGAACACTAACATACTGTAACGAGTGTCACTGAATGTGGTAGTTACCACTAACTGTATATTAGATGTAGTAGTAAGGCTCCTGTACTAGAGGTACGGGGTAAATTCCTGCCTGCTGGCTCCGCCCAGTAGGCGGCGTATAAATGTGTGTGTTCACCAGAGCTGCTCCCATTCTGGTAGCAGCTGCAGAAGGCCACACATATCTGCCCAATAAAGCCTCGATTATTCACTATCGTCTTCGGAGTAATTGATAGTGCATCAATTTATTGAGCAGAGATTTTACAGCGATGGAACTTCGTATCAAGCCTGATCGCCTACAGCTGCACCCTCAAGCAGCCAACGCCACGTCGGCCTTCGACCACTGGCTAGCCTGCTTCGAAAGCTACCTCCAATTATCGGCTGAACAACCCTCGGACGCACAGAAGCTCCAGGTCCTTTATTCACGGGTGAGCCCTGATATTTTTCCCCTTATCCGGGATGTGCCCACTTATGCTGAAGCAATGGAGCTCCTGAAAGGACATTACGTTCGGCTGGTTAACAAACTGTACGCCAGGCACCTCCTATCCACGAGACAGCAACTTCCCGGTGAGACCTTAAACAATTTCTGGCATGCCCTGCACATCCTGGCAAGGAACTGTGACTGCCAGGCAGTTTCGGCAGTCGAGCACACAGAACTATTAATCAGAGACGCTTTTGTTACGGGCATAGGGTCGGCGTACATCCACCAGCGCCTATTGGAAGGGGGCACGCTTGACCTTGCAGCAACCAGGCAACTCGCAAATTCGCTAACAGTAGCCTCCCGTAAAGTACAGTTGTAGTCCCCCAACCGCACGGCATCCTCATGGACATCGTGGGCCCCACGAGCTACCGCCCCCGGCCCACCCCAAGCCTGCGCCGCGCGGCAGCGATCCAACCCCGGGGGGCCCAAATGCAACTTCTGCGGGCAGACCAAACACCTCCGGCAGCGCTGCCCTGCGCGGAGCGCAATCTGCAAGACTTGCGGAAAGAAGGGACATTTTGCTGCTGTGTGCCAGGCCCGGTCAATCGCTGCTGTTTCTAGGCCCAGCATTCCTACACCCCCCATGTGCAACCCGTGGACGCCGCCATTTTCGTCCCCGCAGACCACATGCGGCCCGTGAGCGCCGCCATCTTCTTCTCTACAGACCACGTACGGCCCATAGGCGCCACCATCTTTAACGCCATCCGCCATGGGCGCCGGCACCTTCAACGTTATTTTGGACAGTTCCTTCAGGACCCCTCCTCGTCGGGAACTTCGTCTGGCAGTTCATCGCCTGCCACCACCGCCGACCGACCCGGGACCTACCAGCACCAGCCGCAGCTCCGGGTCTTTTCCATAGTGGACCTAAAATCTGCCTACCACCAGCTCCCCATCCACAAGGTGGACCGCCAATACACTGTGTTCGAAGCAGGCAGCCGCCTCTATAATTTTCTTAGGGTTCCCTTCGGCGTCACTAACGGGGTCTCGGTCTTCCAACGTGAGATGGACCGAATGGTTGACCGGTACGGACTTTGGGCCACCATCCCGTACCTAGATAACGTCACCATCTGCGGCCACGATCAGCAGGACCACGACGCTAACCTTCGAAAATTCCTCCACACCACCAAACTCCTTAACCTCACATACAATAAGGAGAGGTGCGTGTTCCGCACCAACCGCTTAGCCATCGTTGGCTATGTTGTGGAAAACAGAGTTCTAGGGCCCGATCCCGACCGCATGCGCCCCCTCATGGAACTCCTCCTCCCCCACTGCCCCAAGGCCCTGAAACGATGCCTGGGGTTTTTCTCCTATTATGCCCAGTGGGTCCCTAACTATGGGGACAAGGCCGCCCACTCATCCACTCCACAGTTTTCCCCCTGATGGCTGAGGTCCGCCAGGCCTTCAACCGCATCAAGACAGACATCGCCAAGGCCACGATGCACGCGGTCGACGAGTCCCTCCTTTTTCAGGTTGAGAGCGGTACATCGGACGTCACTGTGGCCACCTCCCTCAACCAGGCGGGCAGGCCCGTGGCATTCTTTTCCCACACCCTCCATGCCGCCGAAATTCGGCATTCCTCTGTCGAAAAGGAGGCCCAAGCCATCGTTGAAGCTGTGCGACATTGGAGGCATTACCTGGCTGGCAGGAGATTCACTCTCCTCACTGACCAACGGTCGGTTGCCTTCATGTTCAATAATACACAGCAGGGCAAGAACAAAAATGATAAAATCTTAAGGCGGAGGATCGAGCTCTCCACCTACAATTACGAGATTTTGTATCGCCGCGGGAAGCTCAACGAACCCCCCGATGCCCTATCCCGAGGTACATGTGGCAGTGCACAAGTGGACCGACTCCGGGCCCTACACGATGGTCTCTGTCACCTGGGGGTCACCCAGTTCTTTCACTTCATAAAGGCCCGCAACCTGCCCGACTCCATTGCGGAGGTCAGGGCTGTCACCAGAGACTGCCAGGTCTGCACGGAGTGCCGCACTTCTACCGGCCAGACCGAGCGCACCTGGTGAAGGCCTCCCGCCCCTTTGAACGCCTCAGCATGGACTTCAAAGGGCCCCTCCCCTCCACCGACCGAAACACGTACTTCTTGGATGTGGTCGATGAATACTCCCGATTCCCCTTCACCATTCCATGCCCCGATATGATGTCTGCCACAGTCATTAAAGCACTCAACACCATCTTCACCCTGTTCGGTTTTCCCACCTACATCCACGGCGACCGGGGATCCTCCTTTATGATTGATAAGCTGCGTCAGTTCCTGCTCAGCAAGTGCATTGCCTCAAACAGGACGACCAGCTACAACCCCCGGGGAAACGGGCAGGTGGAGAGGGAGAATGGGATAGTCTGGAAGGCCGTCCTGCTGGCCCTACGGTCTAAAAATCTCCCGGTCTCCCGCTGGCAGGATGTCCTCCCCGACGTGCTCCACTCCATTCGATCACTACTCTGCACTGCCTGCAACTAACGAAACCCCCCATGAACGTCTCCTTGCCTTCCCCAGGAGCTCTACCTCCGGGGTTTTGCTTCCAACATGGCTGGCAGCTCCTGGACCCATCCTCCTCTGCAAACACCTGCGGACCCACAAGGCGGACCCGTTGGTCGAACAAGTACAGCTACTGTACGCGAACCCGCAGCACGCCTATGTGGCGCAAACCAACGGGCACCAGGACACAGTCTCCCTCCGGAACCTGGCACCAGCTGGATCCCCACCCGCGGCCCATCACAAAGATTTCCCCCCCCCCTCCGATTGCCCCGGCGCCACTCACCCTCCCCCCCAGCGCACCTAACCACAGCCCCTGCCCCAGGACGATCCGTCCTCTCACTGGTTCCACTTGGGGATGAAGACGAGGACAACATGCTCCCGGAGTCACAGGCGACCAAGCCGGTGCCCGCGTCACTACCGCGGGACCGAGGCAATTACAGCGGAGGATCAAGGCACCCGACCGACTGAACCTGTAAATTTTGCCTGAGCTGTATGTTTTTCCACCCCCCCCCCCCCCCCACCCCCCCCCCCCCCCCCCCCCCCCCCCCCCCCCCCGGCCCCCGGACTCCTTTCTAACAGGGGGTGAATGTGGTAGTCACCACTAACTGTATATTAGATGTAGTACCTGTATACTAGATGTAGTACGGTAAGGCTCCTGTACTAGAGGTACAGGGGTAAATCCCTGCCTGCTGGCTCCGCCCAGTAGGCGGAGTATAAATGTGCGTGCTCACCGGAGCTGCTTCCATAGCAGCTACAGGAGGCCACACATCTCTGCCCAATAAAGCCTCGATTATTCACTACTCTGGTCTTTGTAGTAATTGATAGTGCATCACTGAATATTAACCCATTATAGGCATGGCCACGGAATACTTACCCACTGTATACACTGTCACCCCTTTGTCTTGTAGCCTTGTGGCTGGCTCCTCAACTGAGTCTGCAGACTTTCCATCTGTGATCAAAACCATCACCTGCAAAATTTAGCACAGGAAACAATGTGAAGAGGTTCAAAGAATTAAGATGCATGTGCACAATTTTTGGAACATTTTGAAGATACATTTTTAAGAACAAGATAAAGACTCTTGGCCAGATCCAGTCCAATGTTTCTTCTCATAAATCAACCTCACTTATCCAGTTAAGCACCACACCCTAAATACCTTTGAATATTATTACCCACAGTCCTTCTCCAAGTAGGTGAGCCAGGCCAAGCAAGTATTGTTTGTGACATGTTGACATCAGTGGCCAATGCAGCTCAGAGGGTTGTTAATTACCCTGTGACATCCCTTTTTTGATGAAATATCACTCAAGGCATCATATGGTGTGATTGGGCCCAAAGAACCGTTCACTCTCATCGACACATTGCAACAGGAGGAGCTAATCATTCAGCCTCTCGAGACTACTCTGCCATTTCATACGGTCATTGTTGAGCTCCACCTTTGCTCCATATTCCTTACACAAGTGCTTTAACCCACAAGGGACTAACGGGGTAGGAATGATTCATTACCCCGTGGAAATTGCAGAATATGAGCTTCCCCGATAAAGGGATGGGGGTCCTTTAACAAAGTGCCGTGCATTTGTATAAATAGAGTCTGCCGTCAGACACTGGCTAAAGAAGACCCAGTAGGGTAATATTGGAGTTGTGCATATAGTTAACCTTGTTAAATAAAATAAGCTTTTGTTTCTTCGCCTACTCCTTCTGTGAACTCCTTCTGTTGCCCCCTACTCCTTCTGTGAACTCCTTCTGTTGCCCCCTACTCCTTCTGTGAACTCCTTCTGTTGTCCCTTACAATAACAAGAACAATTAATCCATCTTTGCATCACAGTTAACAGGCATTCACTTATTGTTTCTGTACCCTCAAGTCTGGTGTCATGGCCTCCCCAGCCATGAACCATCTGCTAAACTAGCGTATTGCCTGACGAACCTGGCTGCACTCCAATGGCCTGTCCCTTCTACCTGCAAAATTCTTCAAAAAAGGGGGAATCCCAATGGGGATCAGTCAGAGCACTGGAACTGCAGAGAGGGTTCAAAAAGAGGCACTGGAACAATTGTCCCCTGAAATCCATATGACAGCAGAGAGATAAAACAAACTAAAATGGCACAGCAAAGCTCATTGAATGAATACCCCTCCTATGGTTATGTCGTACTTTCCATAGCAACCCTGCATACATAATTTCATAGAATTTACAGTGCAGAAGGAGGCCATTCGGCCCATCGAGTCTGCACCGGCTCTTGGAATGAGCACCCTACCCAAGCCCATACCTCCACCCTATCCCCATAACCCAGTAACCCCACCTAACACTAAGGGCAATTTGGACCCTGAGGGCAATTTAGCATGGCCAATCCACCTAACCTGCACATCTTTGGACTGTGGGAGGAAACGGAAGTGCCCGGAGGAAACCCACGCACACACGGGGAGAACGTACAGGCTCCACACAGACAGTGACCCAAGCCGGGATTCGAACCTGGGACCCTGGAGCTGTGAAGCATTTGTGCTAACCACTATGCTACCGTGCTGCCCCATAATGAACCCTGCCCAATATTGTAGCCAGAAGCATCATTGTGTGGATATGTATATTGCCACCTTCATTTTAACATTCCTAGGAAGGATCTGCCCTTTCCAGGTGGACATTTCCAGCCCCCATTCTCCCCTCTCCCTCAAAATGCTCGCAATGCGCTGAATGGTTATGGAGATCTGGCATCGCAGATGGCCACCCAACGTTCCAATCGCCCTTGTTCAGTTTACAGCAGCTTTACTGGAGAGAACCCAATCAGAAAATCTACACTTGGCCACCTCACTTAAAGAGGCTACAAGTATGGCCGATATCTGAAAATGGGAAATCACAGAAGCATAGTGTAGAAGGAGGCCAATTGGTCTCTTGTGCCTTTGAAAATTAGTCCCACTCCTGCTCATTCCATTATCCCTGTAAATTCTTTCCTCTTAAGTATTTATTCAATCCCTTTGAAAGTTCTGTTGATTCTGCTTCCACCACCTTCTTAAGAGGTTTATTCCAGTTGCCGCACGAATGTAGCAGCTGACATTCTGAGGATGAATCAAAGCACAGTTGGGTCATTAAGTCTGAAGGTAGCTATTGCTAGTATTACAAACCTTAGGTGCACTTTCTCTTGTCATTGTAGAGCTGAATACAGAATGTGCGAGAAAGGAAAGGACAGCTCCTGTTTTTGTGTTTCCCCCTTGAAACGAAATGTCTCTGATGGCCACTAATACTTCTTCAATTGTCCCATAGTCAGTAAGTTCAATTGCTGTTCTAGAAGCAAGAGTTTAGCAAATTAAATTTACATATCAAAGACAAACCATTGGCCCCTATTGCCTCATGCATCTTCCATTTTTTCGATTGATAAATCTTAAGGTTAAGGACTAAGATCCACCGAACAGAACCTCGCCAAAACCAACAAGAGAAGGAAAGTCAAAATCAGTACAGTGAGGATGAAGGGAGAGGAGAAACCTGTCAGAAAGACAACTTGGAGATTATGAGCAATGGGATATGAAAGTACTAGGTGGCAATAATGGCCAAACTTCTTTCCTTCTCTGCAAATCTAATGGGGGCGATTCTCCAATATGGAGCCCAAGTGTTCGCGCCGTCGTGAACGCCATCGCGTTTCACGACAGCGCGAACCGGGCCCTGGTACGACCGATTCTGGCCCCCACAGGGGGCCACCACAGGGGTTCACACCACTCCAGCCTCCTTCCACGGCGCCAAATGGGCGCCCTGCCAACCTGCGCATGCACGGGGGACTTCTTTAGCGCGCCGGCCCCGACTCAACATGGAGTCGGCGTTCAGGGGCCAGCACGCCAGAAAGTAGGCTGGGGGGGGGGGGTAGAGGCCGGCCCGCCGATTGGTGGGCCCCAATCGTGGGCCAGACCCCATCGGATGCTTCCCCCCTCCCCGGTGAAGGAGCCCCCCCCCCACAGACCGCCCCCCGACCGTTCCCGCACAGTTCCCGCCGGCAGCGACCAGGGGGTGAACGGCGCTGGCGGGACTCTGTCCTATCGGCGCGGCCGCTCGGCCTATCCAGGCTGGAGAATCGGCAGCCCCACCGATTCCAGCAGCCGCGCCGCGCCAAATGCGCCGGCACAAATGGCGCCGATTCTCTGCACCGCGGAGAATCACGCGCTGCGTCATGGTCCGGTGCGGGGCTCGGAGAATCGCCCCCAAGGACTTTTAATTCATTAACCTGCCACCAGATATGCACTATTACCTGGGTTTATAGAATCCTACATTGTAGAGGCCATTCAGCCCATTCTTGTGCCGGATCCTTAGTGGAACTGGTCCTAACCCCCCCCCCCCCCCCCCCCCCCCCCCCCCCCCCCCCCCCCCCCCCCCCCCGCCACTTTTCTTTCTGACTGACGGCACTGATGTCCATAATGGGGACAATGGAAATAGGGGATGCTAAGAAGTCAGAACTGGAGGAACGCAGAGATCTTGAACAGGTGTAGGGCTAAAGAACATGAAAGCGATAGGGTACACCAAGGCTATGGAGGAATTTGAATTTAAGGATGAGAATTTTAAATTTGGGACGATGCCAGATTGGGAGCCATTGTAGATTCATCAGCACTGGGGTAATGGGTAAAATTAACCCAGTCGCAAGAGGAAATTGAAATGTTATGATTTACCTGGGATGGTCACTGTAAAGGATGACTCCAAACCTGATGCCATCCCTTCCTACTGGAGCCTTTTTGAATGATGTTACGATGCCATTGAGGAATTCCTTTACACTTCGGAAGTCGACCTCTCCCACACTCCACGATTCATCCACCGTAAATATAATATCAGCTGCTACTGCTGTGAGACACACTGAAATAAAATACAGAGCCCAGGTTAGAAGCCAATGACACATGAGGGAAGTTGTGTCGCACATTGGGTGGCCTAATTGCTTCTCAACCAGGAAACAAATCCCATTCAGATCAACCAGGCTGAAAGTTTTCTCGTTCTACACGTTGTGAGGGACTCAAGGTGACATTAAGGATAAATAAGTACGAAAGACTTGCATTTATATAACACTGATCATAATCTTGATTTGTGCCAATTAACAACCAATTAAGTATATTTGAACTACATTTACTGCTGTTATATCGGTAACGTGACAGCCAATTTTACACAAATTAACAGTGTGATCACCACCAGATAATCTGTTCTGGTGATACTGATGATGATCAATGTTGCTCAAATTGTGCTCTTCTTCAAAAAGCATTATCTTCATAGCTCAAATCAGAAGGTCTCAGTTAAAGAATGACATTTTTCACGATGCTGCATTCCCTTAGCATTGTACCAGAATGTCACCTAGATATTGTGCTCAAATGCCTGGGCTGGAGCTTGAACCTACAACCGACTGAGCCGGAGGCAGGAGTACTACCCCGAGTCAAATCAGCACTTAAGCCCTGGACAAAGTTATAACTTTGGTCCAGAATAGATCCAATTATTCGTAAACTGAGAGTTGCGGCTGGAATTCTTTGCATTATCCAAGTGTTCACACCTTTGCAATACTGAATGTAGTAAGCCGTGTTATTGTCTGAAGGCGTGCTATTATTGGTAGCAGGGGATCATGAAATGAAATGAAAAAAATCAAATGAAAATCGCTTATTGTCACAAGTAGGCTTCAAATGAAGTTACTGTGAAAAGCCCCTAGTCACCACATTCCGGCGCCTGTTCGGGGAGGCTGGTACGGGAATTGAACCGTGCTGCTGGCCTGCCTTGGTCTGCTTTAAAAGGCAGCTATTTAGCCCTGTGCTAAACCAGCCCCTGAAGAATTGTTGAAGAATGAAGAATTGTCACAGGCTTTGTTAGGGCATTTTTACATCTGATCAAGGCAAGTGAGCCATAAACTCTTCTTATTGTCAGATTTGGAAATTGTGATTCTTTTCACACTTCTAAGTCCAATTTCCACAGAATCTTGTCCTATGATTTATCTTTACATTGTATAACAATGATAAAATGTAGCATTTATTTAATATGCCAGTCATATCTTGTGGCAAAACAACAGTTCCATATCTCATTTCATTTCTATGCTCATTATATTAGCAGATTGTTTGATGCTTTTAGGCTGTCATGTCAGTCATCTGTTGGGTATTTAATGCAGCTTGTTCCAACCATGCTTTGAGGGCTGTTCAAGTGTCTCACTTTTCCTTGACTTCAGTCTGCCCATCAAGCTCCTTCTCTTATTTTACTTCAGTCTCTTCTCCCTCTTGTCTTTCACTTCAATTTGTCTATCTGTATGTCTATCTATATCTCTTTCTCCCTCGCTCTCTCTTCCCCATTCTCTTGCCCCAACTCCACTCTTTTCTCTCCATCATCCCGCCACCTATGTCATGTCTCCAGTCTTGGCGAGAGGTTTGAATTTGTCAGGCTCGCAGCCATCGTCTGCCTTTGGCTGGATTTACAGCAGCACAGATGAATTGAGTAAGTAATTGTCAGCAAGAGCTGCAAATCATTGGTGGCAAGTTTCTTTGACTGATTCCAGATTAGTATTTTAAAAAAAGCAAAAAACATGCAAATGTTGGAAATCCGAAACAGAAGCAGAAAATGCTGGATAAACTCAGCAGGTCTGGCAGCATCTGTGAAGAGAGAAACACAGTTAACGTTTCAAGTCCATATTGACCCTTCTACAGAACTGGAAAAAATATATGAAAATCGCTTATTGTCACGAGTAGGCTTCAATGAAGTTACTGTGAAAAGCCCCTAGTCGCCACATTCTGGCGCCTGTCCGGGGAGGCTGGTACGGGAAATGTGGGAAATATAGAAATGTGTTGAATTATATACTTGGGAGAGGGGGAATGGGGCAGAACGGAAAGTCAGTGATAGGTCGGAGTTAAGGTGAGGTTGACAAAGATGTCATGGACGTGAGACAACAGGGGCAATTTCTAGCCCACCATCACCGTCCGAGGGAACGGTAACGTGGGCGGAAAATCCGGAGAGGATTGGGAAACGCATTGTCCCCAGAGAGATCGCGTTTTCCAAGTTTCCCGACACCTCGCCGGCGATGCCATGAGATTCATATCCACAAAGGGCGGGGACTTCATTTAAATGAATTATTCAAAACTTCAATATTATTAACGGGTCTCCCCCGGCCACATGATCCCCCCCTCACTAATTATTCAGACCTTGCCAGTGTGATGTCTATAACGGCTGTTTAAAATGTGAATCAGTCGAGGGGATCTCTCCAGGGAGCGTAAAGGTAGGTATAGCCCCTGGGGGGAGAGGTACATGCCCTGGCAGTGCCAACCTGTACCAGGGGCAGTGCTGGAGTGAGCCCTCATGGGAGCCCTGGTTGGTGGGGGGGGGGGGGGATTTCCTTTTAGTGTGGTGGGGGGGGGGGTGGGGGAGTGGGTGCAACAGACAGTGAGAGGAGGAACCTACAGCCATGGTGAGGGTGGTGGCCATTAAGGGGAGGGGAATGGAAGCCATACCTCTGAGGTGGTAGGGCGTGGGGGGAACCCTCTATGATGGTCTGGGAGGGGAGCCCCCGATGATTGCCTGGGAGGGGCCCCGTTACCTCTGTGATGGAGTGGAGGGGGGAGTATTAATGCTTCTGTTCTGATTGGCATGCCCTTTAACGATGCCATCCGGATCGCTATGTAGCCGGGTGCCGGCTTTATCAGGCACCCCCCCTCCAGAGCAAAGGGGCAAACCATGTCCACTCATTTTCTTTCTTTATAGAGGCTCAACATCTGGTGAGAAAACTGATCTGTGCAACTGGAGAGCTACCTTCCAGTTTTCAGTCTGATTTGGCAAATATGGTGGGATTCCACCCAACGGGCTGTTAATGGTGCCATAAGGGACCGAAGAGTGTTAATAGTGGTAAAGGTAGGATAGCATAATGTGTTAATCGGAGAATAAAGGTTAATGCTCAGTGGGAGCAAAACTGAATAACAAGGGACTGTGGTCATGTGGGTGAGGAGTGGGTTGTGTCAGGGCAAGCCAGGGGACGAAAAGGGGGAGTCAAGGTGGAGGGGAAAGTTCACAGTCTGAAGTTGCTGAACTCACTGTTGAGTCCAGAAAGCTGTACTGTGCCTAATCGGCAGTGGAGGCGTTGTTTTTCCAGATTGTGCAGGCCTTCACTGGAGCATTGCAGAGGACCGGGGACAGGCAGGTGGGCTTGAGAGCAAGATGCTGAGTTGTACTGATAACCAAGCAGAAGATTGGGACCTAGCTTGCAGATGGAGCATTAGTAGGATTGCCTCCCATACACCATATTGAAGTGTGGGGTTGAATGCGTATTTGATATCTGGTGTAAGTCTGGTCCAAGATGAGGTAAATGTGAAACGTAATGAACGTGGAGCATGATGTATACAAGGCACACTGCATCATGGAAAAGATTGTGTTTGACTGGAGATGATCTAGTTTCAGTTCAAAGTCTTTGGCTTGATTGGAAAACCATCCGCTTAATTCCGTGGTCGCCACTTTCCCCATCACCCTGCCCCTCCACTACCTTCCGCCTCCCTACCTTGCATGACCTCCACCAACCCCTCATTAATGTTTCAAGGATCTGTTGACAGCACTCCCCCCTTTGAATTAGAAGATTGCGAGTTCACTCCAAGGCTTGAGCACTAAATTCCTGTGCCCGACTGAGTGAGGGGGTGCTGCACTTTTAGAAGTATCATATTTCAATGAGACATTAAATCAAGGTCCTGCCTTCTCTCTTAGCCACTTATAAAACATTCCATGGCAATATTTCAAGGACAAGCAGGGGAGTTCTCCCAATATTTATTCTTCAACCTACATCACAAAAAACGTTCTCTGCTAATTTTCATCTTGTTTTATGTGAAACCTTCCTGTGCCAAAAACAGTTGCATGTGTCCTACATTATAACCAAAACTACACTTTCAAACTTTTTTCATGAGCTGAACTTTTGAAAGTCTTGTGGTTGTTGGAGGCAAAATATAAATGCAAGTGTTTCCTTTGTCTTAATATAACATTTCAGCTGATCTCAATATCAAATTCAGACATGGGGCAAAATTCTCCGACCCCACACAGGGAGAATCGCCCGGGGCCGCCGAATATCCCGCCCCCGCCAATTCCCGGGTGGCGGAGAATATCTGCCACGGCGGGGGTGGAATCGCGCCACGTCGAGCGGCGAGCCCCCTGCGGCGATTCTCCAGCCTGCGATGGGCCGAAGTCCCGCCGCTGGGAGGTCTCTCCCGCCGCCGAGGTTTGAACCACCTCTGGTGGCGGCGGGATCGGTGGCACGAGCGGGCCCCCGGGGTCCTGGGTGGGGTACAGGACGATCGGACCCCCGGGGGGTGCCCCCACGATGGCCAGGCCCGCGATCGGGGCCCACGATCGGCGGGCAGGCCAGTGCCGTGGGGGCACTCTTTCTCTTCCACTGCTGCCACTGCCTCCACCATGGCAGAGGCGGAAGAGAATCCCCCAGCGCGCATGCACCAGTGGTGACGTCAGTCGCAGCTGCCGCTGATGTCACCACCAGCGCATGGGAGAACCGGCGAAGGCCTTTCGGCCAACCCCGGCGCCGGGGGGCAGGCGTCCAAGGCCGCTGGTGCCGGTTTTGGCGCCAGTCGGTGTGGTGCCAACCGCTCCGGCGCGGGCCTAGCCCCCAAAGGTGCGGAGAATTCCTCACCTTTGGGGAGGCCCGACGCTGGAGTGGTTGGTGCCACTCCCTAACGCTGGGACCCCCCGCCCCGCCGGGTAGGGGAGAATCCCGCCCCAGGTCTGAAAGGATACGGACTAAAACTCTCTAAATCATGGTTGGAGTACAGAATCAAATTATCTGACAGTCTTGACTTTAATGCCCCATTAAACCATGACGTAATAACCTGCGTGGAGCACACAGAGATGGCTCGATTGTTTTCCCTGTGTAGCTCAAGGGGTATGAACTCCCCCGCTAACGACGGGGCTATTACCATGTGCATATAAGGTCAGCCAGATAGGAACCGACCGGCAGAGAGAGAGGACCCGATCAAGTCTAACTGGGCCCCTTTGTACATAGAACAGGTTAGAAATTGTGGTGAATCACAGTAGCGTAATTCACACTTTATTACACATGTTGTACTATGTCTCTGTAAGCTCGGCACACAAGCAGTTGCGCTGCTCTGCCACTAGGGGGAGATGCACTGGGAGTGTACGGGAGTTTGTACTGGGCTCCACCCTTGGCTCCACCCATGGCTCCTCCCCCTAACCGGAAGTATAAAGGTTGATGCTGAGAGCCTGCCTGCCAGTTCATCTGGAGTTCACCTTGTCACAGGCAGGCTCTGTTGTAAGACGATTAAAACCACTGTTCACTTCTAACGACGTGTCGCGTGAATTGATGGTCTCATCAGAAATAAACATCTTATTGTTAATAAAAGCAAATTACAGAGGCGACACGGCGGCGTAGTGGTTAGCATTGCTGCCTCACAGCGCCGAGGACCCGGGTCCGATCACGGCTCCAGGTCACTATCCGTGTGGAGCGTTCCCCCCGCCCCACCACCACCCTCCCCAATTCAAAAATGTGCAGGGTAGGTGGATTGGCTACGCTACATTGTCCCTTAATTGGAAAAAAACAACAGGGTACTCCAAATTTAAAAATAAATAAATAAATAAAAGCAAATTACTGCGGATGCTGGAATCTGAAACGAAAACAGAAAATACTGGGCAATCCCAGCAGGTCTGACAGCATCTGTGGAGAGAGAAGGGAGCTGATGTTTCGAGTTTGGATGACTCTTTGTCAAAGACATCCAAACTCGAAACGTCAGCTCCCTTCTCTCTCCACAGATGCTGTCAGACCTACTGCGATTGTCCAGTATTTTCTATTTTTGTCTTCTTAATGTTACCCGTCGCTCCTTTTCGTCTTTATTAAACATTGGTTTGATAACATTTCGCAAACGCTTGAAGGAAGGACAGCTCTGTGTCAGGAGCGCAGTAATCACAGTTATCATTCATAACCATTTAGCTCATCATGCTGTGCATTCATAAACTCAAAATGACAACCCTACTCTTTTCATTCCAATGTGATAATACCCTTCTCTAAAAGCACCTAGATGTTTCCAGCATGCCCTTAAAATATTGGGTAAGATCAGTGTAACGTAAAATATAATTCTTTATGGGTATTCTACTGCAAGTCAAGCAGGAACCAAAGGACTTTATTATAGAATATAAGACATTTTATTCAAAACAGAGAGTCAGAAATGCTGTGTATCCAAAATGATACATATAAGCCGGAATTCTCTTGTCGTTGGGAATCTCTGTTCCCACCGGCAGTGTACGACGCCTGCATGTTTCCCGGCGTCGTGGGGCATTTCAATGGGAAATCCCATTGACAAGTGGTGGGAGGATAGAATCCCAACGTCAGCAAATGGGAAGCGGCTGAGAAACACGCGGCTGGGGGACCGGGGAATCCCGCCTATATATTTTAAATGTTACATGTACGTCGTGCAAGAAAGTTGCTGTGATCTGAAACATGGGGCAGGATTCTCCGACCCCGCGCCGGGTTGAAGAATCACCGGGGTGGCATGAATCACGTGACGCCGCTCTGACGCCAGTGCCAGTGGTGCCGGCGCGGTCGGCACGGTGCCCAGCGATTCTCCCTGCGCGATGGGCCGAGTGCCCACCGAGTTCGGCCGAGTCCCACCGGCGTCTTTTTCATGTGGTCCTACCCATCGGCACCTCAGCATTCATGCAGCGGGCGGTGGCCTGGTGGGGGGAGGAGGGATCCAACTCTGGGCGGGGCCTTTGCGGAGGCCTGGCCCGCAATTGGGCCCACCAATCGGCTGGTGGGTTTATCCCGGTGGGAGCCTATGTTCCTCCACGCCGGGCCCCTGTAGGCCTCTGCCATGGTGCGTCGGGGCCGGCACGGAGAAGGCAACCCACGCGCATGCGTGAACTCGCGCCGGCCATGGCGTGCATGCGTGAACTCGCGCCGGCCATGGCGTGCATGCGTGAACTCGCGCCGGCCATGGCGTGCATGCGTGAACTCGCGCCGGCCATGGCGTGCATGTGCGAACTCGCGCCGGCCATGGCGTGCATGCGTGAACTCGCGGCGGCCATGGCGTGCATGCGTGAACTCGCGCCGGCCATGGCGTGCATGTGCGAACTCGCGCCGGCCATGGCGTGCATGTGCGAACTCGCGCCGGCCATGGCGTGCATGCGTGAACTCGCGCCGGCCATGGCGTGCATGTGCGAACTCGCGCCGGCCATGGCGTGCATGCGTGAACTCGCGGCGGCCATGGCGTGCATGCACGAACTCGCGCCGGCCATGGCGTGCATGCACGAACTCGCGCCGGCCATGGCGTGCATGCACGAACTCGCACCGGCCATGGCGTGCATGTGCGAACTCGCGCTGGCTCTGCTGACGCCCGTATCGGCAGCTGGAGCAGCGTGAGGCTCTCCAGTGCCATGCAGCGCAGCATCGCTGATCCTAGGAGCCAGATGACGCCGTTGTACAATGCTCCGGCGTTTACGAGGGCGTCAACACTTAGCCCCAGGATTGGAGAATCCCGCCCCGCTGCCTGAATGATGGTAGAAGCAGATTTAACAGTGGTAATTGGAAAGATCCTTCAAAGAGGTGACCTAGGCTCTCTGGGCCATTTGATTTGATGATTTAAAATAACATTTAAAATATATAGGTGGGATCCTCTCAACTCACAGCAGCTAAGTGTTGGTTGACAGCACAGTGCCAGGAAAATCCGTGCTTCATAAAATGTTGAGAGACAGAACACAGCCAACCCAAATAACCACAATCAGGTCTTGGTGCTCAATGTTTTCATTATTTAGCGCCGGCATAGACTTTTAACCCAACATGAAATGGAAGTGATTATGAATTCTCTTTTCCCTCTTGACCAGATGTCTGAAAAATGCTGATCCAGATATTGCAAGTATTAGCAGGTGACAGGAGTGTCTATTAACTGTCTAGATTCATCATCTTCCAAAGGCTGTGCTGGCTTTCAAAGTTTCACTTTTTCACTTCCAAGAGGCTCGCTGTAATCTGTTGCTCTTCAAGGCATAACTGCTGAAAATTCCTTGAGCTTGGATTTTCATCCTCAAGGCAGGTAGCAGATGTTGGGAAATTTCCCAACTCGGCCTGCCTGCCCTGTAATTGAAAATATGGAAAGATATGTCATTTGAAACATGGAAGTCTGGCAATACCTGATTTAAGAAAGATGAGAGGATACAGGGAAAGGTCCCACGAAGGGTTAACAGCAGCTGCAAAGAGCAGGATTATAAAATGCAGATTCCTTCTCCCAAACAGGCTTAGCAAACACACAGGATTTTTGTATGAAGCTAAAAACAATGGCTCACACCTTCATTGAAATTCACTATCGTAGTAAGCATCTGGAAAAGCATGGATGAGGGTTTCAGTTGAGCTACGTGATAAATGTAAACCTTTCAAGTTAAAACCAAGTGGAATTTTAGCATTACGCTAAAAGCAATGATTCACACCGTCATTGAAGTAAAATCAGCAGATAGAAAAGAATGACTAGGGGGGCAAATATATAGGTGTGAAATTCTGCTAACACCAGGTAAACTAAAGAAAACTGGAGACAACCTGTCTACAAGAACACAAATTAGACCCAAATCAAAGTCAAAATTATGATCTGGGGACAGAATTCGATAATAAAACTATAGAAATGACAGGAACCAAACCAAAATTCACACCCCTATTGAAATCAAAGCATTTTGAACATCACAAAGGAAACAATGTAATCAGAGAACTATGGGCGAGATTCTCCCAAAACGGGAGAAATCGTAAAGCTGCCGTAAAACCCGGGCGGGTTTTACGGCAGCGCGCCCCTTCCCGACGGGGGACCGATTCTGGTCCCCGGTCGGGGCTAGCAGCCCGACGCCGTAAGCTCCGGCATCACGGGCTTAACGAAAATCGTTAAGCCCGCTTGCCGGAGTTAGCGCCGGCTGACGCGTCATATGACGTCAGCCGCGCATGCGCAGTTTGGAAGACTCCAACCCGCGCATGCGCGGGTGACGTCACCGCGTTTTTGCGCGAAACCCGCGCATGCGCGGGCCGGGTTGCCCCTCAGCCGCCCCGCGAATGGATACTGCGGGGCGGCGGAAGGACAAGTAGTGCGCGGGCATCGGGCCCGCTGCCCGCGATCGGTGCCCACCAATCGCGGGCCCATGGCACCCTTGGCACGGCCGTGGTACGGCCGTGCCAATCGGTGCCATGGTTATTAATAGCGAGTTTGTGACGCCGTTTTTACGAACGGCAAGACCAGGTGTGTTTGCCGTTCGTAAAAACGGCGGAAAGGGCTGGGACTTCGGCCCATCTAACAGCTGAGAATCGCTGCCGGCCGTAAAAAAACGGCGGCAGCGATTCGGGTCGAGACTTCAGCGGGGGGGGGGGGGGGGGAGAATAGCGGGAGGGCGGCAAAAATGTCGGGAAGGCCCTCCCGCTATTCTCCCACCCGTCGTGGGGGGCGGAGAATTTCGCCCTATGAGCTGAGGTCATATCAAAATGAATACTTAGTCGTGTTAGAGAAATGTAGATTAAAGGTACCTTTTACAATCCAAGTGAAATAAAAGTTACTTTACAATAAAGTCATAAAAAACTTAATAACTGTCAGAAAAATCTATAAACCCTGAGAAACGGGCAAAGAAGGAGCGAGGGAGAGAAAGAGAGAAGCAGAGAAGGAACAAGAGAAGCAAGCAGAGTCATATTACAGTCAGCTCGGTTATGAGAAAGGGACAGAGCAAAGCAGCCGAGCTAAAATAGTTAATCTAAGGAAGACCAGAAGAGGAGGCAGAGTCAGCTTCGAGTCAGCTCAGAGACAGTCAGCAGAGTCAGCTCTCATTGCTCGGTACATGGGATCAAGGCATAGCAACTGAGCTAACCAGCGAATACATCTAAAGAAGACCAGACTTTAAAAAGATTGATTGTCAAGGTGGGCCTGAAGGTCCCTTCAACCAACCAGAAGGATCCAGAAGCAAGATCTTTTTACTTTTCTGTAAAGACAGTGATTACATCTTTTAAAAGAAAAAAAATATTACAATAAAATAACTTAAAAGTTTTAACCTGAAACAGTGGTTATTCCAAAGTCTACTTTACTTACTTAGCAACGCGGGACCCAGGATCGATGCTACTAAGTGGTAGGTAGATGAAATCTTCTGTGAAGGTATGGGTTATACCGGGAGATAACTTGAAAATATAGTTTGACCTGAATAGCACCCACCGAAGCCTGCATAGGAGTCAGGGAGTGAGAATCCCTGTTCACCATTTAGAATGTCGGCCCTTTTTGGTATAGGGGGAATTCTAAGAATAGCGGTGAGTTTTCAACAACAGCCCGGGAGAATGTGTCAAAAAAGGCGGAATCTACATTCCCGAGAGGGTCGGTGGAGGCTAGAACTGGGCCAGTCAACCCAGAAGAAACGTCTGGAGGCAGCCACATGGGCTACCAGATGCAGAGACGGGTTGTTTAAAAGGCACCTTTAAAAGGTGCCTGGGACTTTGTCACAGTTAAAATGAAAATATAAAGGCCGTCTAGCCTTCAGCCCATCACCCTTCAAACGCTGCCCCACCCGTTGAAAAATGGTCATTTCACTGCAAGCCAATAAAAGTGTCAATCATCCAGAACATTATCAATAACAAAAACCACAAACTCTTGAAACCACTTAACATTGTGTGAACAAACATTGTGAAATTGACAGCAGAGATCAGAGAACCTGAGCTGCCGATCAAGCAATGTTTTTTTTCTGGGGCACAGGTGTTTCAGCAAGAGCAAAGGTTGCCTCGTCTCTCAGCAGAGCGTGCATAATGAGTCTTGATGGAACATGCCTACCCCACAATGGAGCCAGCCAGGTCTGGTGAGCTTATGGTAGAAACCAGGCTTCGCCCTTCAAAGCGCTCCTGAAAATCAACCAGCCCAGGAATGGGATGGGGAAATCACAAAATCGGGGAGCATTTTAGAAGGACGCCCGAGTCACCCCGACTCGGTGAAAATCCAGGCCAAATTATTTATGGGTACAGGCCCTCTAAAAACCAGTGTTGAATGCTAATAGCTTAGTGCTTCCCTGATGAACTCAATGATACTGGAGCTTGGAGGATATAAAAATGATCATCCTGGGTTCCTGCTCATAGATTACTACTAATGATCCCTGCAGGAATATGCATGAATATGCAGTCCAGTCATGACCTCAATTGCAATTCAATATCATCTGATATTCACTATGCAAACCCACAAATGAAATATGGCTATTCAAGAACACTATTTATGTTGAGTGTCTCAGCACCAGCTACCTCTTTTAGCAGAGGAGAAATCTCAAAATAAGACTCACCTAAAAATATGTTTGAAAGAGAGCATGCGTTTGTTCATTCTTCCCTAAAAGGTCTGGTTGAAATCTAGTGCTCCACAGACCCCCGCTGAGATATGGGTAGGCCTCAGATGTGGCTTGGTCGGTAGCATTCCTACCACTCAGCCAGAATACTGTGGATTCCAATCCCACGCAGAGCAAATCCTAAACTGACACTGCAGTTCTGTACCGAGGGAGTGCTGCACTGTCAGATGTGCAGCTATTCAGATGAAATGCTAAACTGTGGCTATGTCTGCCTTCTTGGGACGGCATAAAAATTAACATGGTAATGATTTGGGAAACCAGGGGTGTTCTCCAAGATGTCCAAGCTGATATTTATCCTTATAAAAGAAAGTCATTATTGCTTTGCCATTGTGGGATCTTACTATGTTCCCACATTGCAACTGTGCCTACACTTCAATAGATAGTCATTGTCTGTAAAGTGTTTGGGGGTCTTGAGGCTATGAAAGGTATGATATAGTTATATGTTCTTTCTTGTAATTTTTATTACTAATTGTGGTGGCTCAAGACAATACACTGAAGGCTCCCATTAACAACTAAAAGGGAGTTATTAATAGTGGGCAAAGATATACAGGCACAGAGAATACTGGATAAGTCTTGACTCTCCAGCTCCAGGGTCCACACTGTTCGTACCCGGGTCTCTGCTTCAAGGACTCTGTGCTTAATCGCTAATGGTTGGGGGGTCACATAGAGCATAGAACATACAGTGCAGAAGGCGGCCATTCAGCCCATCGAGTCTGCACCGACCCACTTAAGCCCTCACTTCCACCCTATCCCCGTAACCCAATAACCCCTCCTAATCTTTTTGGTCACTAAGGGCAATTTACCATGGCCAATCCACCTAACCTGCACGTCTTTGGACTGTGGGAGGAAACCGGAGCACCCGGAGGAAACCCACGCAGACACGGGGAGAACGTACAGACTCCGCACAGACAATGACCCAGCGGGAATCGAACCTGGGACCCTGGCGCAGTGAAGCCACAGTGCTATCCACTTGTGCTACCGTGCTTATCGCTAATGTTTCTAACCTGTTGGAAACACAAATATTGGTTCGTGCTTGCATTTACTAGTGGGTATCCCAACCTTGGGGATGTACATGTTGGCAAAATGAGGGTTGAATCTCAGTATTTGGATAGCAAATAGAACACTGGATCTGGAGGGTAATGGAAGACAAAAACGAGGAATCTGTTCAGCAGATCATCAGCAATTAGGAAGTGGAGAGTTTGAAAAGAAATTGGGGCGTATTTTTGATATTTCACCAAACTAATTTAATACTAATCTGGTTTGTATCTGAGCTGCTTTTAAGCATGCAATATTGCGTGACTTCGACATATATGCTTAAAATGGATTCCAGTTACTTGCATCTAGAATAATCTTCAGTGAATCTTTAAGGTGTTGTCAGTACAGTACAGCTTCTGAATGTGCAAGTGTAGTATGTAAGCTTTTGAATATATACACATGCTCCTAAGCAATTAGTAAAAAGCTAGTCATGTGGACCGCAAAGCCCGCATCCTTAAAGAGGCTGCACTACCACACTAATGTTTGCTGCAGTCTTTAATTTCCAACATGTGTGAACAAGAGATACTCAGTGAGAAATTGGACTATGACCAGCACTGAGCAATAAAATACAACCACCATAAATTTCACTCAACAAATGTCTTGTAAACCTGATTTAAATTGATTTTTTTCAATATCTATCTGTTTTGATGAATGCTAAATTTAGCTCCGTTTCACTGTTGGCTCCAGATGTACATGTCAGGCTATTTGATGTTGGTTCCAGGACAGAACATGTTTCTTCTTTGGCCACCCAATGTTAGGATGATGCACTCCGAAGTTAATAACAGTACAACCCGATCACTTGCATGGTGTTGCCAGGCTGGCATTTTCCCGTGACGGGGATCGAGCCCGGGGGTGCCCAGCCCATGTGAATGTGTCTGCCCAGGAAGGGTGTGTATAGATCTCTCAAGTCAAATACCCGTTTGTAACAGACTTGTGGAGAAGCGCTCGATTTACTCGGCTTTCCAGTGCTACCAGGCAACAGAGAACCAGCATCGCAAATATGATTTAAAAATGGACGCCGCCGAGACCTCGAATTGAAACAGAGTCCCGATAGATAGCACGGTCTTTCTTGGTGCTGCGAGTGCCGGGAAACACCCGGCTAAATGCACTTGTCACGGGATTCTGTTCCAATTTGGTTAGAACGTGTCCATTATTGTCGTGCCGGAGCTGCATTGCACCTGATTTGAGGAAACAATTCCCAATCCTTCGGCATGCAAATTTATGTATGGCGAGGATTCTGAGGGATTCCCAAGGGAATCCCGCTTTTGGCCCGCCATTTTGAGTGGGTGGCCCTATACTGATGTCCCTTGGCTGGCTAACCCCTCCCACTGTGCAATTCAGCCCCTCACCCCCACCAGCTGTGCAATTCACCTCCCCCCCCCCCGGATTTCCTGGGTCCCTCCCCTCCTAGTGCAGGGGTGACCCAACCCTCCCTCTCCTCCCCCCCACACTACTGAGATGTCCTAAACAAAGAGATCCCCTCAGAAGACACACTCCTGTCTGGAAGCTGGAGAGCCATCCAGCTTCAGTTTATTTCAGTTGAAAATAAACCAGTTTGGTTTTCACTCCGTATCTCCTGGAATTAATACAGTGGTGATGAGGATCAAGCACGGAATTCTGAGCAGCCTCTTTGAAACTCCCCGAAAGCAACTCCGATAAGAAACAAACCAAAAAGAAAAACACCGGTGCCCTTGTTTGAGAAACTCGAGCCTTATGGTGCGGACATGGAGGGCTGGCCCCAGTATGCCGAAAGCATGCGCTACTTTTTCCACTCATAAGGCATAGAGGGGATGACAGACATAAGCTAATCCTTTTGACAGCAGGTGGGGCCCAGACGTTCAGCATTATTAACAGTTTAATTTATCCTGCAGCCCCTGACACTAAAACGTTCAACGAGCTTGTGAATCTGGGGAAGAACAATTACGACCAAAAGCCGTCCGTAATCATCCAGTGTTACTAATTCAACATGGCTGGGGGTCACCTGGGGAGCACATGATAGAATCTATGGCTAGTTTCAGGGAGCTGGCTGAACACCACGAGTTTCACCATTCCTGACCGAGATGCTACGAGATCGGTTAGTGTGTGGGATCAATAATGTCCCAATACAAAAAGAAATGTTGACAGAACCCACCCTAGACCTCAGAAGGTCTATAGAATTACCACTATCCTTGGACAATGCTGAGAAAGAACTCCAAAGGACTCTGGACAGTCCGTTTTCAGGCTGGGGGGGGGGGGGGGGGGAGGACCCTCAAACAGAAAAAACAGAACTCCCAGCAAAGGCTCCCACATGCCTCACCTATCACCAACTCAAAATTCAACCAGCACATTCTGGCATCTCAAAAGACACCCGGATAATCCTGGAAGAACCAGGGAAGCCTTGCCAGAGGACTACAGTGTCAGCTGCAAGGCTTCTGTAAGGATGGCCAAAGGACACAACCCTGGCAAACCTGCCAGGATCAGTATACGCATGCCACCCAGACCGGAAGCCAAAGCCACCTCAGGCCCGGGCCGACAAGTCTATCAGCCCATAGAGGACAAAACAATGCAGCTAAACTGCATCATCACCCCTCAGGCAGCCCCGATAAAGATAACATCAATGGCCCGAAAGGGTGATGGAGACACAGACCCTCATAACATTTAAGAAGTATTTAGATATCATCATCATAGAATCCCTACAGTGCAGAAGGAGGCCATTTGGTCCATCAAGTCTGCACCGACCCTTTGAAAGAGCACTCTGCCTATGTCCAATCACCTGTCCACCCCATCTATCTCCAGAACCCTATAACCTCAGCTGCACATCCCTGGACACTAAGGGGCAATTTTCCATGGCCAATCCACTTAACCTGCACATCTTTGGACTGTGGGAGGAAACTGGAGCACCCGGAGGAAACCCAGACACACATGGAGTGAACGTACAAACTCCACACAGTCAGTCACCAAGACTGGAATGAACCCGGGTCCCTGGCGCTGTGAGCTAACCACTGTGCCACCGTGTTGCTCATGCACTTCCGGTGTCGAGGCACACAACGATATGGGCCACGTGCTGGAAAACGGAATTAGAATAACTAGGTGGTTGTTACTGGCCAGTTCAGACGAGATGGGCCAAAGGGCCTTCTCTAGGACTCTATAATACTAGACCAACGAAAGATAGAAAGAAGGGCAACCCATTCAACTCATACAACTTGCATTTAGACAGAATTTACAACATGGAACTAAAATATTTGGCCTGATGCCATCAACGTGTCACTTTCATTCTGCACATAATAATAATATGCCAAAAACCATAACATTGTATTATGCTGTAGCTCCTGGGTTGTGAGGGTTCTCCTACGATGAGAGGCTGAATAAATTGAGCCTATATCCTCTGGAGTTTAGAAGAATGAGAGGTGATCTCATTGAAACATTCAAGAATCTGAAGGGCCTTGACAGGGTTGGCATTGGGAAGTTGTTGCCCCTGGCTGGGGAATCTAGAACATGGAGGCACAGTCTCAGGATAAGGAGTTGATCATTTAGGATCGAGACAAGCAGAAATTCCTTCACTAAGAGGGTTGTGAATCTTTTGGAATTCTCTACCTCAGAGGATTGTGTTTTGTGCTATCACTGAATATATTTAAAGCTGGGAGAGACAGATTTTCAGGGAATTAAGAGATAGAGGGGAGCTCCCCTGCTTCTGACAACTTGCACATCTGCTGGCCCTAAATTCGATAAAGTCCTCCCTAATTATCTCTATCGTTTTACTCCCATCTCCTTTTGTAAACTCAAGGCCATCGATCCCCACTGTCATGATCTCATTGATTGGTGGAGCAGCCTCGATGGGCTGAATGGCCTACTTGTTCCGTCTTATGGCAGCTCAGTGGCAGATTCCCTTTGATGATCTTCCTGTAAAGCACACTGGGATGTTTTTATTGTGTTAAAGGCACCACACAAATGCAAGTTGTTGTGATTGTCCAGTCTTCAGGAACTGTAAATGTTACGAGTGCTGAGCACTGACCCTTTCAAACAAATGTTCAACTGTGACAGCAACAAACCTGCTTCTGGTAACCTGGGACTCCCTAATTACAAGTGGTGAAACAAATAACTATGGCACAGGAAACACTTCTTACTGAATCCTCAGGCATTAACCTTTCATTTTTCTAGCTTGTGTTGCATTAAATAACTTTGTGTCGGAAATTTTGAAAATCAGTCTGTTTTGCTGCACGTTTTTGTGTAGCTAGAACCATGGTTCAAGGACTGGACAGTGCCATCTGAAGCTCTGTTAAAGAGGTGGGCTGTAAATAGCATCTTATATAAGGAGAGAGACCTTGAAAGTCCCCTCAGAGGCATTTCTATTCTTTGCCAAAGAGGGCTAGCTTGACAAGCCACTTACTTCCCTTGGCCCATCCTTACAACTCTGTTTACACCGCATCATTACCAACCAATCCCTTTTCTAAAGCTCAGTTTTGAAGATTTCTCTGTGACAAGAGTAACAAACACATCACAGCAACATCCGTCAGATAGTTAACAATAAGCTATCTCAGTCACACAACCCAAAGGCTCTGTGCCATTCAACTACATATTGATGTTGAAGGGGGAAACATATTTTAGCCCCTTCTGAAGTGAATGGTCAAGATTATTCCTGGAACAAAATCTAAGGGAACGTTTGAACAAAAAGTACCACCTTACCAGTGTCACAGTGAGGATTAAGTGTCTGAATTTACAGTAAGAATCAGTTCCAGTTCTAACGGATGCCCCTGCATCATTACTCAGTGAGCTGTTTCGCAATTTCAAAGATTAAAAGTGGGAAAAAAAGGAGTTAAAATACAGATCAGCTGTGATCTAATTAAACGTTGAACAGGCTCAATGGGCTGAATGGCCTCTTCCTGTTTCTACATTGCCTGTTGTGAAATGGAATGTACTGCCTGAAAGGATGGTGGTAGCTGATTCAAGTGTAACTTTCAAAAAGGAATTGGATATATAGGGAAAGGTTTATAGGGGAAAGAGCAGGGTTATGGGAATTATTGGCTAGCTCTTTCAAAGATCCAGGGCAGGTGCAGTGAGCCGAATGGTCTCCTTCTGTACTGCAAATCTTTATGATGGTGTAATTTTAACCTCATCTATCCTTTGGGAAACTAAAGTCAATATAGAATAATATTAAACAGGTTGTGAAACTAGATTTCCAACTGTTTCCATGGGTTTTCCCACCCAAAGACGCAAGTCAAAATTCTAGAATAACACAATACAGAAGGAGGCCATTTGGCCCATCAGGTCTGCATCAACCTTCCGAAAGTGCACTCTAAGGAGGTCCACTTCCGGCCCAATCCCTGTAACCTAACCCGCACATCCCTGGACACCATGGAGGAATTTAGCATGGCCAATCCACCTAACACCTGCACAACTTTGGACTGTGGGAGGAAACCGGAGGAAGCCCACGCAGATATGGGGAGAACGTGCAAACTCCACACAGTCACCCAAGGTCAGAATTGAACCCAGGTCCCTGGCGCTGAGGCAGCAGTGCTAACAACTGTGTCACCATATCGCCCTTATTCCCCATGTATTTTCCTTAAATATCTTTCCCTTCTCTGCGATCTCCCTCACTCTCTACACACCACCCTCTCAAGTCAGCTGAGTGCAGTTAAAACCATTTTATTTGCCACCTAAGTGATATTAAGCCAGGCACACTGTAACAATCAGCTAAGCAAACTCTAACCCTAAGCAAACTATTACAAAATGAACGCCTTAAACAGTCACTCGCTTCATCACCAGCTCACAGGAGCAGTCGTCTATACCATCTATAAGATATGCTTCAGCAACCTTCAAGGTTTCTCGACAGCCAAAACCCCAATACCTGCCACCTAGAAGGACCAGAGCTGCAGACGCATGGGAACACCACCTTCTGCAAGATGCCCTCAAAGTAACACAACCTTTTGATTTGGAATTACATCACAGTTCCTTCATTATTATTTAGTGAAATGCTGGAACTTCCTCCCTAACAGCTCACTGGGTGTACTTACACCACCCAGATTGCAGTGGTTCAAAAAGGTAGCTCACCACCACTTTCTTAAGCGATGTTAGGGATGGGGAGTGAATACCGACGTTACAAACGGCACCCACGTTCCATGAATGAAAGCAAGTGTTAGTTGACCTATCTGGTGAGCAACTGACCGAATCTCCTGCTTTACATTCCACCATCCCACCTGGTTTGAAGTCAATGGAATGTAAAATAGGCCAGGTTGTAAAACGGGGCAGTGTGTTCTGATCCCGTCAAGTTCCCAGCAAATTAAATCTCTTAGATCCGACATACTCTACTTTATCATTTCTTCCCTGCTTCTTGCTTGGATGGAGATACTGTAGTTATGAATAAAATCCATTCAAATTATTAAAAAATCAGAGAAAAAAAATAACTTGGACATTAATGCCAGACTCATCAATGTGAAGGACAAGCTTTCATTCAAACCATCAATAACTCAGAGCTGAAGAAAACATTGAATTAATCTCCCACCTTCCCTTCCTCTCCGAGCACCTGCACAACAGATGGTATTAAACTGGTGTTTAAACTGCACAGCTAGTCAAGATTTTACGCGTGGACCTCCGCACCGTATTTGAAAAATGGCCTGACTGTTCTCGGATATCCCACCTTTATGCGGACACATTCTCTGCTATCTTTGATTTAATGTCCTCTCTCATGCATCCTATCGGGCTGCATCACAGCCTGGTATGGCAACTGCTCGGCCCAGGACCGCAAGGAACTTCAGAGAGTCGTGAATACCGCCCAGTCCATCACACAAACCTGCCTTCCATCCATTGACACCATCTACACCAATTCCTGTGCACCTGTTCCCTGGCTAACCCATTATATAAATCCATCCAGAGACAACAGCACGGTGAACCATAGTTTAATTTGGATCAAAAATATAACTCATTGTCTTGTGTTGCCAAATGATGCAGCATCAAAATGCAAATCGATCATTTTTAACCTCAATTTACAGGAATTTCTGATTCAACCACAATTCCTATTAATGCACCACATTTCTGAAAAGTGTCGTCACTTCTTCACAGAATTGAATGAGAATATTTTTCTACTTCAAGTTCATTCTGCTTCCTTTTCTTCCCCTTGGTTTTCTCTGCCGAGAATGGTTGGAGTGAATCCCACCAGCACCAACCAGCAGCCCTCCAGTACTGGAATTCAGAGAGTGTTTCCGGCATAGTTTCTGAGAACATCACTTCCTGGATCTAAGCAGTGAGCAGGCTGCTCTGGACCTGGTATTGTGCAACGAGATAGGGTTATTTCTGTAAAAAGGGACATGTCAAAGCTTTTTGTCTGGCAATCATCAGGACAAACATACAGATATAAGGGGAAAGCAACAATTTATGCTGCATGAGAAGAAAGTCCTGAGTGTCTGGGGCAGCTGCATCCCTGTGGAATCATGCTATCTTTGACAAGTAGCAAACCTCAGTTATCTCTGATATCTGCTTGTGAACCAAGATTGACCAGACTGATCCCACACTGACGCTGGCCAACTCATGAGGTCACTGAGCCTTTTGTGGCACTGGGGCCAAGTCCTCCTCCCGACGCCTACACTGTTGACCTCTTTGGCCACCTCTCCCCACACAGCACGAGCCTGCGTGGGCTGCTTTGGTTGGCATGAGTTGGGCACATCGATCATAAACTGCATGCAGGAGGGCTCCAAGCGTGCAACTGCCGACCTTTGAAATTCCTGTGAAGAATGATGAAGTTTACAGAAATGAACTAAAATTTAACTGCACTTAACTGGCCCAAGTGGGAAATACCCAAAATTTCTCTCTGCTTAATAAATACACTAGATTGCTCACCCGTTGGGCCACCTGACACTGCCCTATGCCAGGGGGCTTTTAAAGTGATGCTCGTGACCCTGTTCCAAGTCATGGCCTGCAGCCTCTGAGACTGGACATACCACCCTCTAGCAGTCATTGGGCGAGATGATGGTCTGGATCCCTCCCTTGCTACTAATTGGTGGGCAATTCATGCATTGTTGCGTGCGCTCCGATAGCGGGCGTGGAAGTTGGAATGCTGCTGCCTTCTGGGGACGGGACATGCCATCGGTGTGCAACCATATCATTCAGCCTTTTAAGTGAGTGGGCAAAGATCTGGCGAATGTAGGAAAATGTGAAAGTGTCCATATTGGTAGGAAAGGTAAAAAAGAAGCATATTATCCAAATGGTGAGAGATTGCAGAGCTCTGAGATGCCGAGGGATCTGGGTGTCCTGGTGCATGAATCACAAGAAGCAGGTGTGGAGGTATAGCAGGCAATTAGGAAATCCATTAGAAAATTATAATTTATCTTGAGGGGCTAATTGATTACAAAAGTAGGGAGGTTATGCTTCAGTTATACTGGGCATTGGTGAGACACCTCTGGCATTTTGTGTACATTATTAGTCTCTTCATTTAAGGAAGGATGTAAATACATTGGAAGCAGTTCAGAGAAGGTTTACCAGGCTAATGCCAAGGATGGGCGGTTTGTCTTATGAGGAAATGGTGGCCAGGTTAGGCTTGTGTCTACTGGAGTTTAGAGGCGACTCGATTGAAACTTAGAGGGGTCTTGACAGGGTGGATGTACAATAGAACATTACAGCACAGTACAGGCCCTTCAGCCCCCGATGTTGCGCCGACCTATGAAACCAATCTAAAGCCCATCAAAAAGATGTGGAGAGGATGTTTGCTCTTGTGGGAGAACCTAGATCTAGGGGCCACCATTTAAAAATAAGCAGTCACCCATTTAAGACAGAGATGAGGAGAATTGTTTTCTCTGAGGGTAGTGAGTTTTTGGAGCTCTTCCTCGAAAGGCAGTGAAAGAAGAGTCTTTGAATATTTTTACGGCAGAGGTAGGTCGATTCTAGGTAAGCTGGGGGATAAAAGTCTATTGGGGATAGGCGGGAATGTGGAATTGAGGCCACAATCAGATCAGCCACGGTCTTACTGACTGGCAGAACAAGTCTGAGGGCTAGAGGGCCCTGCTCTTAATTCGCCTGTTTGTATGAAGATCAACCTAATTGGCTTCATTTAATGCTTGAGCAGGGATGTTGAACCTTGGGAGTTACTTGATTGTATGGGGAGGTGGGTGAAATCACAGCCAAACAACAACAAAGACTTGCATTTATATACCGCCTTTAACATGGTAAAATGCCCCTGGGCACTTCACAGGAGAAAGTATCAAACAAATTTTGACGAAAAACCAAATAAATAGATTTTTAGAGCTGGCGGCCAAAAGCTTGGTGAAAGACGTAGGTTTTAAGGAGCGACTTAAAAGAGGGGAGGGCGGGAGAGAGCTTTCCCGATCCTGTCCCCAAGTTGTTCAGCATGTGTGCTCTTTGACTCCAGATTTACAAATTTAGCTGTTTCTGCCTGACACTGGCAAGAAACGTACGGAAAGAAAGACTTGCATTCGTATAGCACCTTTCGCAACCTCAGGATGCCCCAATGCAATTTAGGGTCCATGAGGTACTTTTGAAGTATGGTCACTCTCGTAATGTTAGTGTCAATACATCTTCAGCAAACATCGGGGAGGGAAGAGATGGAAAGTGTCACACTAGTACTTCAGGGGATGTTCCTCTGAGATTGTGAGTGAGCCATGTTTCTACAGCAGTGTAAGAGTTAAAATATTGTGCATTCAACCCAGCCAGAACTGAGCCGGGAATTCCTCACATTAACCATGGGTGCCAAAACCAGAAAGTGCTCCATTTCCTAGCACTGAGTTTCCACTCAGATAAATTCAATAAGTTCAAGGGCAGCACGGTAGCATTGTGGATAGCACAATCGCTTCACAGCTCCAGGGTCCTAGGTTCGATTCTGGCTTGGGTCGCTGTCTGTGTGGAGTCTGCACATCCTCCCCGTGTGTGCGTGGGTTTCCTCCGGGTGCTCCGGTTTCCTCCCACAGTCCAAAGATGTGCAGGTTAGGTGGATTGGCCATGATAAATTGCCCTTAGTGTCCAAAATTGCCCTTAGTGTTGGGTTACTGGGTTATTGGGATAGGGTGGAGGTGTTAACCTTGGGTAGGGTGCTCTTTCCAAGAGCCGGTGCAGACTCGATGGGCCGAATGGCCTCCTTCTGCACTGTAAATTCTATGTAATCTATGTATCTATGTAATTTAAAAGTAAATTCACAGCATTTGATAACATTTGCTTTTTTTTTCAATAGAATCAAACGAGCTTCTCCGCAGAATGTGTGGTAGATATTTGAAGATATTTGACATGTATACATACCATGTGGACCAAATATTTTAAGAATTAGAGAATCAGAAACCCCATCTGACACCCTTGACAATATTGGCTCACCAGAATTTCTACGCTGTATTTTAACATCCGTCACTCTGGTCCAATGTCAGGTTTCCACCTGCGTTTATATGGCATCATTCAAAGGGTCCGAGAGGATCTCATATCTAATAAATTAGTTTTAATGGTATGGTATGCATACATGTCAAATATCTTCAAACGTAGTAAGACAACACCTGGTTCAGCTGGATCTGCCATCAATGCCCCTCACACATTCTGCGGAGAAGCTCGTTTGATTCTATTAAAAAAAAAGCAAATGTATTAGTTTTTAAATTAACCAATCGCAACATCATTTTATGCACCATAAAACACTATAATAATAAGTTTTATTAGTGTCATAACGGGGCTTACATTTCTTGGATGATTTTGGTGCTTTGAAGTAAAACAAAGAGTTCACAGCAGATTATGAGATTTTGTGTAGTTAAATTTCTAGATCAATGGTTCTCTGGTGTACTTTAACGGGGACAGACTTTGGCTGCCTGGTATCTTGGAGTTTGTTTCCGAGACTGGTTTATAAACTGGCTGAACTGATGGGTCGATGGCTTTGGTGGGATTTACTGCAAACAGCTCCTACCTGCTCTTTTAAACAGAAAGACAACATGGTTTCTGCCAGGTGACTTTTCCCCCAAGTTCAATTTTGTCCCCAGATAATATGGCATGTTCACATTGATTACACCTCTGAGGGTTAAATACCCTTTCGGTTGGATTCAGGGATGGGCATTGACTCATATCAGTCTGTAAAGTTCTTTTTGTGCCCTCTTGAGACAATAAGGAGTGGCTTTAATTCACAAAATAAGTCAGTTGACCTTGGACGGCCATCCTTTCCAGCCATTTTCTGTCCAGTTTTAAAATATAAAATTAGTTTGACAGGCCGGTACTGGGCATGACCGTGTTGATGAAAAGCTCTCTCAATGTCCTCCTCCACCCTCTTTCCAGCTGCTCTCTGTTTTCTTCCTTGATGCTTGCCATCCTCATTCAGACCCAGAATCATTTCAACAGACCGTCCATTAGCGACAGCTAGCGGTTCAGAGCGCTTCTCAACATTCAATTCTGTCGCCACAATTCGAAAACAATCGCCCAGAGGTTGTCCAACAGCCTCACTTGACAAACCAGCATCTGGATGAGATCAGTAAATAGTGCTGCCAATAGGTCCTTCCTGTCTATTACCACCAAGAGTAATTGGGTGGGTTTATCATGTGGTGTGTTAGACACTCAGGTAGCCCATGCTGTAGGATGTTGGTTACAGTCCAGTAGATTTGAAGAAGTCCTCGTAGTCATATGTAGATTATCTGTAAGTTTTCATTGGCTCTTAGAATCAATTAGATATATACAGTCAGGGGTACAAGCTAGGAGCTGTCTCCATGCTTGCTGGTACACACCGCTCTGTCCAACACTGGGTTCACGTGCTGTCTTATATCACTGTGTGGGCAGTACTGTACTCAGCTCCACATTATCTCCATACGTGACAGACCCTGCTCCCATAGCCCAAGGTCATAGAAGATATTGGCTCTCATGTGGGAACTTTATTTTAATATTTAAACCAGTGATTTAAGTAGTTCTGGCAATTACTTTGGACACCTACAGAGAAGCCGTATCGAAGATTGCAGCCAGCACACTTCCAATGTGTTATGACTGCTCACCCACCCTCTGTAAGGGTATTTAGCACCTGAAAAATGGGAAAGGGGTCATTAAGGGCGCAGTTTAGTGGCCTCGTGCACCCGGCTTGGTGGTGGGACAAGGCCATTGAATCGCGCGAGAGGCCTCTCGTGGGATTTGCGATGCTCGAAAAACCTCGTGAGATTTAACACTGGCCGTGTTCCAGATCTGCATATTTAGATAAACTATTAGGCACATTTAAATATGCGTTCCTGGGATACTCCTGCGGCCGATCTCAAAGGTCGCGTCTGTTAAACCTCACCTGTTTAGTACTGGTTTCCACAAATATGGACCAGTCATAATGGCACCTGGAGGGGTCTCCCAGGCCATTAGAGACCCACGGGTGGTTGGGTACAGGGCAGCGTGGCACTTCTGCTGGCACCCTGGCAAAGCCGCCATGGCACTGTCTGGGTGCCAGGGTGACAGTGCCAGTATGCCCGGATGCTAGGTTGGCATTGCCAGGAACCGGTCCTGGCGGGGGCGCCTTACCAGGTGTCGGGGGGGTTGAAGGGTGTTCCCGGGGCCTCCCCAAGGTCGGGGGGGGGGGTGGGATCATAAATAGGGGGACTGAAAGTGTGTGGGTGGGGGAGGCCTGATCGGTCAGCCAGACAAATGACGCCCCGATCTGCGAGGAGCCTTTCCTGCTCAGCTTGCCAGCTGGAAATGACTCAAGTATGGCCTCGGCAGAGAGAAACGTCCTGAGGGTAAAACAAGCTCGCAAAGTGCCGTTGAAGAGTGGGGTAACTTTCGGTGCTGCAGCCACTGAGAAACACCCACTAAATGCACCCAAAACCGGACATAGATTTTTTTTTCTGTTGAACCACGGATCTTTTGGCAAATGTCTCTCCAGTGATGTATTTGCGCTTCAAACCCAAAAGCATATATCCTCTCATTCCCTTTTGAGGATCTCCGGAACTCTCTGCAATTGCAGTTCTTACTTTTCAAAAACACTTTCATGGGATGTGGACATCGTGGGCCAGTATTTATTGCCGATCCATAACTGCGCTTGAACTGAGTGCCTTCCTCGGCCAGGAGGCTGGTAAAAGTCAACCACTTACTGCCAATCTGGAGTCACATGTACTCCAGACCAGGTAGGGATGGCAGATTCCCTTCCCTGAAGGACATTAGCGAACCAGATAGGTTTTTGCAACAATTGATTCATGGTCGTCATTTTTAATTGCAGATCTTTATCAAATTCAAATTTCACCATCTGCCATGGTGAGATTCGACACCCCCCCCCCCCCCGATATTATGATTCAGTGACAATACTACAATGCCCTGCTTCCCTAACTTTAAAATCTGTCCATTCCAACATTTTTCAGCAGATTACATTAACCTCTTTCTTGATTTATTAAATTTTCTTGTTTTCCAAAGGACAAAGCTATTGTGAATAATTTCCAGATGACTAGTTGAATACCTATTTTAAACCCATCCCAGATGTCCAGGGGCCCCACCAAGTCATATGTTCAACACCTGCCTTCATTAACACTGACTCACTGGACAGCATGAGGCTGCGTAAAAGTCACAAGTATGTTTAAAAAATGTTGCAAATGTCTCCCTTGACCTGCAAATGTCATCCTGCTTCTTTCCCCTACTGTAAATCTTCCAATGGCTCTCCCTCATTTTGTTTGCATTCAATCTTCCTCACTTATCCCTTCACTCTCTGTTTGCTTCATGCAACTTCTCCGATTCCGAGGATAGTAGATTCAAATTCACTCCAGAGGCACGGAACGAAATATCGAGGATTGGATTCTCCGATCCCCCAGCCATGTGCGCCGTTTGCTGGCGGTGGGATTCTACATTCCCGCCGCTTGTCAGTGGGATTGAAGCCACCCCACACCGCCAAGAAACCCGCGGACGGAGATGGGCTGCCTGTGGGAAAAATGAATCGCGACAGCCAGAGAATTCTGTACAGTACAGTACAGAGGGAGGGCTGCATTGACAGAGGTGGTGGGCGAGAATTCCGGCTCATCACACTGGCGGGATCTCTCGGTCCCGCTGACAGCATACGCCCACCGTGGGTTCCCCACTGGCGTGGGGTGCATTCAATGGGAAATCCTATTGACTGCAACGGGACAAAAAAAACCCGATACCTGCCAACCACAGGCCGCCTCCCGCTGCTGGGAAACATGATGTGGAGATGCCGGCGCTGGACTGGGGTGGGCACAGTAAGCAGCCTTACAACACCCGGTTAAAGTCCAACAGGTTTGTTTCAAATCACTAGCTTTCGGAGCACAGCTCCTTCATCAAGTGAGTGAAGAGGTGGTTTCCACTTGGCCAGAGAATCAATCTGCCAAGGTTCCAGCTATCTCATGGAAAAGACATACGAGTTGCTATGGCACTGTTTGAAGAAGACTTGGTGTTATTCCAGTGTCCTAGTCAATGCTTATTCTTGAACCACCATAATCAACAGCAGCAACTTACATTTACAAAGTACATTTAACATGATAAAACAGCCCAAGATGCTCCATAAGGGTGATACCAATAAAACAGTTTTCACGCCAACACACAGGAGAAATCAGGCCAAATGACCAAAGCATGACCAAAGAGGTAGATTTTAAGAAGCATCCAAAAGTGGAGAGAGAAGAAGAGAGGCAAAAGGGTTTAGGGAGGGAATTCTAGAGCTATGGAAGGGCTACCAGCAACAAAAAGATTCAAATTAGGGATGCTCAAGAGGCCAGGATTAGAAGATTACTGGGCCTTTAAGATTCATATGGCTTTTGAGGATTACAACATGGGATGTGGTTAATTGATTGTTTTAAAAACAAAGCGGAGCATTTTAAAATTGAGATGTTGTCAGTCGGGGAGCCAATGGAGGTCAACAAGCATGGAGCTGATGGGTGAATGAGATTTGGAACAGGTTACGATATAGGCAGCTTAGTGTCATGGGCAGAATTTATGTGCTAGCTTCCTGGGAGCAGTTATTTTGTATGTAAGGGGTGTGCATTTCCTTATCCTTGAAGTGTATATCCTAATTAAAGAATTACAGCAGCAAGCTTCTGTGAGTTTAAAAATAAAGAGGGTTATTTATTTTCAGATTTAATGCAATATCTCATTCACTCATCTCACATGCACACATAAAAATTAAATTTAGATTAAGGCAATATACTGTTAAAAAATATTGTCAACTCAGTTTATGTCTCTGTCTCCCCACAAGCCAAGTCTGGTTTCTTAGATGGCTTCAATGCCCTGAAGCAAGGATATTGGAAAGCAAAGACTTCCCGGCAGGCTGTGAGGGTCCTTGTAGTGGAATTTCTAGGCGGTTGGTTCTCAGGTGACCTTTAACTGGAATAGGTTGGAGGAACCTTTTCTGTGAAGATATCTCACATTCAAGGATTTGTTGTTTATTTCCTTGGATGCTTCACATACAACCAGTGCAAAGGCTTTGGCGGAACTCTCTCAACAAGCAGCTGCTTTTAAAGTAGACTGCAAACACATCTGTCTCCTCATGTGACCTTTTCCAAGTTCAGAGTCCATTTTCCAAACAAATGGTGGTATGTTGATTCCAGTCATCCTGTGTTGTGGGTTTAACACTTTGAGAATGCCTTTGTGTTCAGATGTGTGTTATTCTGTACCCAGCTCTTCTTCTCACTCTTTCTTTTCCCTGCCTCCAAACTCGCCTTGGGGAAAGGAATTAAGTTCCACCCTCTGTATGAAATCCATCTTGTGCTTCCGTATTGGGAGGCCCTCTGACATGTAGGATGAATTCCAACACAGAAGACAAGAAAACACTACTCATCTTATTATGTAGCCTTGAATCTCTCTCTAACATAATGCCATTCATATATCAATACTGTTATAGTCAATGCTCACAATCTTCCTTGTCCCCGCATCCTAACCTTGTCAAAAAACACAAGCTATTAAACAGTAACCTACCCGAATTAACTCTGGAGAGTTTGCCTTTTCTGAAACAAAATTGAGCCAACCTGCCTCAGCCCTGAGACACTCCAGATGGGGAAAACCCCTCCAAGACCCCCTAAATAAGGGACCCCCATGGGATCCCCTGAATAGGGGAACCCCACACATGAAAAGGCCGGTGCATGTAATGCCAGACGGCACCCGGTTTAAAAAGTGACGATAAAGTGGCTCGGTAGGGTAACTCTGAATTTGGGTTTTACAAGTTTACAGATTGTAGAAGAAGAGTCTGAGGAGAGATCTTGAAAAAGAATTGATTAGTGGCAGGTACCGCAATACATTTTATTTGAGCACTGGGTAAACAGGAAGGAAATAGAGAGAATTTATTAATCCAGGCTGACCCTTCAATGCAGAATTGAGGGAGTATTGTATTGTTAGAGATGCTGGCCAGGATTCTCCATTTGGGAGATGAATGTTCTCCGGCCGGATGTGAACTGGAACTGATTTGCGCTCCCAGAAAGCAATTCAGACTCCCTCGCCATGCAAATCTATGCATTGCAAGGTCTATGAGGGATTCCCGAAGGAATTCCATCTTCCAGGCTGCTATTCTGAGAGGGTGGGATAATAACTAGGTCCTGCGTCTTGCCACCCCCACCCCCCCCCCCCCCCCCACCCCCCCGCGTCACGAATAGCCCCCCCATTCCTTGACTTTCTGGGTCTCCCCTTCCCCCAAGTACAGGGGTGACCCAACCTGCCTCACCCCGAGACACTCTAGATGGGGAAAGTCCCTCCAAGACCCGTTAAATAAGGGACCCCCATGAGATCCCCTGAATAGGGGAACTCCATACAGAAATCCTTTTAAGAGGGGGGACTACCATAGGACCCACTAAATAGGGGGACACCCCACCCCACAGTGCATTCCAATTACCCCCTCTTCAAGCTTTTAAAAAAAATATTTTTATTCTCCTTTTTCACATTTTCTCCCAAATGTAGACCCACCAACAATAAACAATAATCAGCAACAAATATATCAAACCCCATAACAATAACAACAATCCCATCTTCCCACCAACCCCCAAACATCAGCCCGCATGTTTACATAAACAAATGACAAAAAGGAATCAGGGATTACCCATAGTCACCCTTAATACACACAGCCCCCCTCCCCCAACCCTCCCACCCCCCCCCCCCCAATTAATGTTCGATGTTATCCAGTTCTTGAAAGTGCATAATGAATAATGCCCATGAATTGTAGAACCCCTCCGTTCTTCCCCTCAGTTCAAACCTAACCTTCTCAAGGGCCAAGTATTCCAACAGGTCCCCCCGCCACGCCAGGGCACAGGGTGGAGAGGCTGCTCTCCATCCCAGCAGGATCTGCCTTCGGGCAGCTATCGTAGCCTTCAACGAGGCGAAGGCTACGATAGCTGCCTCCGCACCCGTTTCCAACCCTGGCTGGTCCGACATCCCGAATATGGCCTCCCGGGGACCCGGGTCCAGTTTCACGTGCACCACCGTGGAAATTAGCCTAACCACCCTCCGCAACGCTCACACACATCTTCTACTCCTTCAAAGAATCAGCTCATCCTCGCCCTCGTGAGGTGTGCTCTGTATACCACCTCCAGCTGTATCAGCCCCAACCTTGCACATGAGGTGGAGGCATTTACTCTCCAGAGCACCTCACACCAGACCCCCTCCTCTATAACCTCTCCCAACTCTTCCTCCCACTTTGTTTTGATCCCTTCCAGTGATGCCTTATCATCTTCCAAAATAATTCCATACACCGCTGACACTACCCCCTTCTCACCCCCTCTTCATGCTTGAGTGATTTTGAGTGCTCAGCAGGAGATTGACAGCACTTAACTCTCTTTGAGGTGTTTGACGTTTGTAAACATTGTGGTCAGAGCACGTCAGAGTTCTGAACCATGAAAAAGATGAATGAAGCAAGGCTCATAGCTGCGTTTGTGAAATCTGTTAATCACAGCTCACAAAGGGAAATAAATGAACGGCTTGCAGCTCAAGGATCTGAGGCCTTTAAACACAGGTCACTGGTTTCCTCGTTCCAGGAATTGACACATGGTGCTCCCTCTGTCTGAGCCAGCAGCTGAATGCCCAGGTGAGTGTTACAACAGTAATTATTTTCACTTGCCCCTGTCTGGACTGCTTCCTAGTGTCCAGACAGGGGTCTTTTTTTTGTGGGGTCTGTGGGTGTCCCATTATTTAGAGAATTGCTGTGGGAGGGGGGCTTCCCTATTTCGGGGGTCTCTGTTGTGGTTCTCCCCACAGGTATGGCATTGTGGGGGCGGAGGATGGACTTTGGGTGCAACTTCCTTAAGGGTTTACCCCCTTGGCCCATAGCACGGTCCAACACGTCAGGGCCACCTAATGGTCTGAAGTCTGCAGCAAGATTTCAGAAACAACCAAGAGATAATGACAAGATCATCTGTTTTAGTTGTGTTGGTTGAGGCATAGATATTGGCCAGGACATCCCGCCACTTCTTAAAATAGCAGTATAGGGTCTTTTACATCCATCTGAGACGTTTAATGTTTCATTAGAAAGACGGCACCTCTGATGGTGCACCTCTCCCTCAGTACGGCACCCGAGCATCGGCCTAGGTTTCAAGTTCAGGTGACAGCTGCAATTGGAGTCAAGATGAAGGCTGTTTCACCCAGGGGGCTTGAGATCTAGCAAGGGAGGAGCATTCGTCCTCTCTCCCTGGGTCCCAGAATTGAAAGGATTGTGTGCCGGCTTACTGGATCACCCACTCCCGACAGGCATGTTGTTAAACCTCTGAAATCAATCAAAATGACAAACGGCAAGAAATTTTGGAAGAATAAAACCAGTAAATCTAGACAAATGCAGCCAGATGTGAAAGTGATGTCTGCTTCCAAGAACTTAACAGGACTCTGAATATTTGAAAAAAAACCTGGAGCTGAATAAACAAATCAATCAGTGATGGATGTAGTGAAATAAAGTAGGTCCTTACTGAATGTTGCAAGACAATGAACTGCCTGGTTTATGAGAAGACTGGGAAAGTGGCTCACAAAATTCATGTATTAGCAAAGTTCCTGTGGCAAAGGGTTGATAACCTGGTAACACACCAGTACACACTAATACCCCCACACACCAGCACACACTAATACCCCCACACACCAGCACACACTAATACCCCCACAATACCCCCACACACCAGCACACACTAATACCCCCACACACCAGTACACACTAATACCCCCACAATACCCCCACACACCAGCACACACTAATACCACCACACACCAGCACACACTAATACCCCCACAGTACCCCCACACACCAGCACACCAATACCGCCACAATATCCCCACACACCAGTACACACTAATACCCCCACACACCAGTACACTCTAATACCCCCACAATACCCCAACACACCAGCACACACTAATACCCCCACACACCAGTACATACTAATACCCCCACAATACCCCCACACACCAGCACACACTAATACCCCCACAATACCCCCACACACCAGCACACACTAATACCCCCACACACCAGTACACTCTAATACCCCCACAATACCCCAACACACCAGCACACACTAATACCCCCACACACCAGTACATACTAATACCCCCACAATACCCCCACACACCAGCACACACTAATACCCCCACACACCAGTACATACTAATACCCCCACACACCAGTACACACTAATACCCCCACACACCAGCACACACTAATACCCCCACACACCAGAACACACTAATACCCCCACAATACCCCAACACACCAGCACACACTAATACCCCCACAATACCCCCACACACCAGTACACACTAATACCCCCACAATACCCCCACACACCAGCACACACTAATACCCCCACAGTACCCCGACACACCAGCACACACTAATACCCCCACAATACCAACACACACCAGTACACACTAATACCCCTACAGTACCCCCACACACCAGCACACACTAATACCCCCACAGTACCCCCACACACCAGCACACACTAATACCCCCACACACCAGCACAGATTAATACTCATACAGTACCCCCAGACACCAGCACACACTAATACCCCCACACACCAGTACACACTAATACCCCCACAATACCCCCACACACCAGCACACACTAATACCCCCACAAAACCCCCACATACCAGCACACACTAATACCCCCACAATACCCCCACACACCAGCACACACTAATACCCCCACAATACCCCCACACACCAGCACGCACTAATACCCCCACAAAACCCCCACACACCAGCACACACTAATACCACTACAGTACCCCCACACACTAGCACACACTAATACCCCCAAATACCCCCACACACCAGCACACACTAATACCTCCACACACCAGCACACACTAATACCCCCACAATACCCCCACACTCCAGCACACACTAATGCCCCCACAGTACCCCCACACACCAGCACACACTAATACCCCCACACACCAGTACACGCTAATACCCCCACAATACCCCCACACATCGGCACACACTAATACCCCCACACACCAGCACACACTAATACCCCCACACACCAGTACACACTAATATCCCACAAAACCCCCACACACCAGTACACACTAATACCCCCACAATACCCCCACACACCAGCACACACTAATACCCCCACAAAATCCCCACACACCAGCACACACTAATACCCCCACAATACCCCCACACACCAGTACACACTAATACCCTCACACACCAGGACACACTAATACCCCCACACACCAGCACACACTAATACCCCCACACACCAGCCCGTACTAATATCCCCACAGTACCCCCACATACTAGCACACACTAATACCCCCACACACCAGCACACACTAATACCCCCACAATACCCCCAAACACGCCAACACTCTAATACCCCACAGTGCCCCCACACACCAGCACACATTAATACCCCCACAATACCCCCACACACTAGCACACACCATTACCCCCACAAAACCCCCACACACCAGCACACACTAATACCCCCACAGTGCCCCCACACACCAGCACACACTAATACCCCCACAATACCCCCACACACCAGTACACACGAATACCCCCACAATACCCCCACACACCGGTACACACTAATACCCCCACACACCAGCACACACTAATACCCCCACACACCAGTACACACTAATACCCCCACAGTGCCTCCACACACCAGCACACACTAATACCCCCACAGTACCCCCACACACCAGCACACACTAATACCCCCACAGTGCCCCCACACACCTGCACACACTAATACCCCCACAATACCCCCACACACCAGTACACACTAATACCCCCATAATACCCCCACACACCAGTACACACTAATACCCCCACACACCAGCACACACTAATACCCCCACACACCAGTACACACTAATACCACCACAGTGCCTCCACACACCAGCACACACTAATACCCCCACAATACCCCCATGCACCAGCACACACTAATACTCCCACAGTACCCCCACACACCAGCACACACTAATACCCCCACAATACCCCTACACACCAGCACACACTAATACCCCCACAGTGCACCCACACACCAGCACACACTAATACCCCCACAATACCCCCACACACCAGTACACACTAATACCCCCACAATACCCCCACACACCAGTACACACTAATACCCCCACACACCAGCACACACTAATACCCCCACACACCAGTACACACTAATACCCCCACAGTGCCTCCACACACCAGCACACACTAATACCCCCACACACCAGCACACACTAATACTCCCACAGTACCCCCACACACCAGCACACACTAATACCCCCACAATACTCCACAAACCAGCACACACTAATACCCCCACAATACCCCCACAAACCAGCACACACTAATACCCCAACAGTACCCCCACACGCCAGCACACACTAATACCCCCACAATACCCCCACACACTAGCACACACTAATACCCCCACACACCAGTACACACTAATACCCCCACACACTAGCACACACTAATATCCCCACAATACCCCCACACACCAGTACACACTAATACCCCCACACACTAGCACACTAATACCCCCACACACCAGTACACACTAATACCCCCACACACTAGCACACACTAATACCCCCACACACTAGCACACACTAATACCCACGCAATACATTCTTCCGCAGATTACTGGGTTTGTGCAGCAGACAACGTTTCTTAAATTCATTTTTACAGCCTTTTAAATTTTAAATTCTCTAGTTAAATGTCCGAGGACAGCAAAGATGAAAGCGGCAAAGGTAAAGAAAATAAATTGCGTTTGAATACAGTATTGCTGAAAAGAGCAACTTGCCGTTGAATCTTGTTGTCTTACGCTGAAAGCAGATATCCTGGTCAGATCATTGTTCAGTGTACGTCACACTAGGCCAAAGGCCATCACTCTCAGCCCTGGAAAGTGCCCCGTCAACCTCGAATTTCCCCACAAAGGCAAACTATCTCAAAACTTTGAACAACAGGTTAAGCAAGGCATTTCATGCTGCCTCAATGCAGT
The DNA here is from genome assembly GCF_902713615.1 of Scyliorhinus canicula. Lineage (NCBI taxonomy): Eukaryota > Metazoa > Chordata > Chondrichthyes > Carcharhiniformes > Scyliorhinidae > Scyliorhinus > Scyliorhinus canicula. Next base: position 153,345,515 of record NC_052156.1, read on the forward strand.
GGCAATTCAAGTTATATTTTCCACTAATAAAATGTCTAAAAAGATGGCTGCCTATCAAACAGTTAAGCAATGTTGTGTATGAATTTCAGCGCTGGTGCGATGCCAGGTATGTAGGCTGCACATCCCAACAATTAGTTTACAGAGTCAAACAACATGGTCCTCTGACTGCTTGTAACTGGCAAAGTACAGACTGTACACAAGCAGCCCATACATGTAAAACCAAAACATACTGATTATTATTGGTTGTGATTCTGTGATTGGGCAGCACTTGTTGAACAATTCTGAATGTGCTAATAGCTACACTAACAACCAATTTAAGGTTCACCTTAGGAAGGAGCAGTGCTCCGAAAGCTAGTGATTCGAAACAAACATGTTGGACTTTAACCTGATGTTGTAAGACTTCTTACGGAACCAATTTAAGATCATTAGTCAAGCTCGAAACTTGGCTCATTTACACAGATACACATTCATATGCAGGGACGTTTCCTGGTCATTATGCTTTCTAAGGCAATGCAATGGCATAGAATGTAAAGACTGCCTAATGCATGACCACAATCAACATCCTGGGGTTACGAATGATCAGGAACTGAACTGGACTGACCAAATTTTTTTTTTAAATTCATTTATGGGATGTGGGCGCTGCTGATTAGGCCAAAAGTTATTGCTCATCCCTACTTCCCCTTCAGAAGGTGGTGGTGAGTTGCCTTCTTGAAACGCTGCAGTCCTTGATACAGTATTATTACTCTGGCTACCAGGGCAGGTCAAAAGCTAGGAATCCTACGGCGAGTAACTCACTTCCTGACCCCAAAGCCTGTCCACCATCTACAAGGCACAAGTCAGGAGCATGATGGAATGCTCTCCACCTGCCTGGAAGAGTGCAACTCCAACAATACTTAAGAAACTCGACACCATCCAGGACAAAGCACCCTGCTTGATTGCTCCCTCTTCCACAAACATTAAAACCCTCCACCAGCTGTGTGTACCAACTACACGATGCACTGCAGAAACTCGGCAAGATTCCTTCCAAACCTACATCCGCTGGACAAGAGTAACAGATACCTGGGAACACCACCACTTGAAGTTTGCCCTCCAAGTCATTCACGATCCTGATTTGGAAATATATCGCCATTCCTTCATTGTCGCTGGGGCAACATCTTGGAACTCTCTCCCTAACAGCATTGTGGGCGCGCCTACCCTTCAGGAACTGCAGCGGTTCAATAAGGCAGCTCACCACCACCTTCTGAAGGGCAACTAGGGATGGGCAATAAATGCTGGCCTAACCAGCAACGCCCACATCCCGTAAACAAATTAAAACCACATATATAATGCTGAGTGACTGAGAAGAGCTCGAGGTTAAATCCAGGCATTTCCTTCCCCTCTCCATCAGAAACGAGGGAAGAATTAGCAGGAATTCCTGGGCTGTTTTGTGTGCCTTTCCTAACAGTCGATCTTGGAGTTGCATCGGTGACAATATAGGAAGAAGTCACCAATAGTGGGAAGCAGTCTCCACAGCATTAGCTGTAGATAGTGCACAGCTCAGGTAGAGATGGGCGAGGGACAGTAAACCACATCTAATGGTCTAAGGGTCAAAGCTTGCACTGATGGTTCAGCTATTCTGTAGGTATTTTTTTGGAATAGAGTAATAAACTACTCAGTCTTGACTGGTTACCCTTCAGCAATTGTTATTCAGTTGGGCAATTCTTTTAAACTGTTCTAAGTAACTGCAGCAAACTCAGAACACATCTCGGAACTGTTTGGTGTAAAAAATTCATCAAAGTAGAGAGGGTATTAAAATTCTACGGTGGCCCTGAAACCCAACTGGACCAAGACAAGCAAATGCCATGTAGCGCAGAAGAATTTATCATCTTAATTGGTGGTAAAATTGTTGCAATGTCATCAAAATTGTTATTGAATCAATAACTCCCGCATCACAACTCAGTACATTGTTTGATGTCTGGAATCAGATCCCCTTGTCTGAAAGACGAATAAAATTGTCCTCGTGACCTTTCCATATAACATAGAAATAATGGATGCTCTGGGAATTATTTACAGTGGCAGTTATAAACTGCTCAGACTTCATTCTTTTACTGCCTTGTAATCACTACCATGTGTCCATTAGCCCCTCTGTTATCTTCCAGATGTTCTGAGTTTGCTGCTGTTAATTTCATCTGCCCAGAGGAACTGATCAACTCAACAACCATTGGTATAATGCAATCAGTCAGGATGAAGTAACAAAGATTGATTCAGTCCACATGCACATCCTCCTCCTCCTCACGGCGTTGACTCAATGGCAATGGGAAGCAAGCAGGAGATTGGAAATAGACTGGGTGGCTCACTTGGAGACAAACACGGGCATTGTCTTGATGGGCTGAATGGCAGCTTTCCAAATGCCAAACAAGCGACAATTGAAGACTCATTCTGCTTTCTACAGTCTAGCTCATTCCTTTCCAGGAGTGGTCTAGAGCAGTGTTCTTCAAACTTTTTTTCCGGGGGCCCATTTTTACCAACCGGCCAACCTTCGGGACCCAACCCGGCCGACCTTCGGGACCCAACCCGGCCGACCTTCGGGACCCATGCCGGCCGACCTTCGGTACCCATGCCGGCCGACCTTCGTGACCCACGCTGGCCGACCTTCACGACCCACGCAGGCCGACCTTCGCGACCCACCATTTTTTCTTACCTTGTTTGCTGCTGACAAAAATGGAGGAAATGGTTTAGGGTCCCTTTGGCCCTCGTACACGCTCCTCCAATGGAACCTGTTGGATGAAGGTGAAGCCTTCCGGTGTCAGAAAGTATGGAGTCGCCATCTGTCCAAAGTTCTGAATTTTTTTCCTGTAAAATTTTATCACATAAACCCCCCCCCAAACTTGTAAAAAAAAATGAATAAAATAAATTAAAAAATAAAAATTAAACTTGCAAAACAAAAAGCTGCATCCGTTAACAAAAATAGCGGTCGCACTGCACATGCGTGCCCGATTATCGGCGCGCGTGCGCAATGCGGCCGAATATTTTTTTTACATGTTCAGGGCCTCTTGCAGCCAGCTTTTCGGGGATATGCACAGTCAGGAGCGCCGCGGACAACGGCTCCGCGACCCTCCCGACACCTGCCCGCGACCCTCCCGACACCTGCCCGCGACCCGCACCCAACTTTGAAGAACACTGGTCTAGAGAGTGGAATTTCTTGACTCCGATTACCTTGTCTGCTGGCCAATAAAAAAGGAAAGATTTGCATTCATGTGGCACATTTCACATCAACCGGAGATCTCAAAACACTTCACAGCCAATTAAGTACCTTTGAAGTGTAAACATTGTTGTCGTGTAGAAAACATAGCAACCAAATTGTGCACAGCAAGCTCCGACAAACAGTAATGTGACAAACAGGACTGGTTTAGCTCAGTGGGCTAGACAGCTGATTTGTGATGCAGAACAAGGCCAGCAGCGTGGGTTCAATTCCCGTACCAGCTGAGAATTCTGAATTCTCCCTCTGTGTACCCGAACAGGCGCCGGAATGTGGCGACTAGGGGCTTTCCACAGTAACTTCATTGCCGTGTTAATGTAAGCCGACTTGTGACAATAAAGGTTATTTATCTTATGATTGGATAATCTGTTTCTGTGATGCAGATTGAGGGATAACCATTGGGCTGGATGCCAGGGGGAACTCCCCTGCTCTTCTCCAAAATTGCACCTTGGAGTCTTTTCCATCAACCCAAGTAGGCAGATGGGGCCTTGGTTTAACATCTAATCGGGAAGACAGTACCTCTGACTGTACAGCATTGCCTCAGTACTGCAATGGGAGTGTCAACCTTGATTTTTCCACTCAGGCCTCGGAGTGGGACTTGAACTCAAAACCTTGCGACGTAGAGGTGAGAAGGGAACCGACTGAGCCACAGCCGACACGGCACAACCCATAGGGGCTGTTTAGCTCACTGGACTAATCACTGGCTTTGAAGGCAGACCAAGGCAAGCTAGAAGCACGGTTCGATTCCCGTAACAGCCTCCCCGAACAGGCGCCAGAATGTGGCGACTAGGGACTTTTCACAGTAACTTCATTTGAAGCCTACTCGTGACAATAAGCGATTTTCATTTCATCTGAAGTCCAAGAATTGATTGAATCAATTTTGAATCTATTTCTGTCTAATTTTTCAAACAGGAAATTAATTCATTCAGAAACACACTGGTGGTCAAAATCCAGGCCACGGAATAAAACCAACCAGATATTGGAGCCAATTTTAGAACTGACATTTGTCTTATGGGCTAGCTCTTTATTCGTTATAAAAAAGAGACACTTCTTTTATTTTCTGTTTGGTGGCATTAGGATAACACAGTGTCGCCTTGTGGTTCTATTAAGAAAAAGTATACCTTCTGGCTGAACTTGGACCCTGCAGTGGACAAGTGTTGCCAATAGAGTGACGGCCGCCACATACAGTCCTCCCCTCACACCTTGCTTCATGTTGAAGCTCTAATTCAGTCGTGGAGTACTGGCTCCTTCTTCTGATTCCTTATCTGAAAGTAATTGGGGAAAAGCACAGGATCAGGAACAGGAAATGCATCAAAAGTAGAAATAGATTTACAGGGTAGAGCTACCATGGACCCGTCACGTATCTTTAGAGCCCTGTTTTCCACAAGAAATTTCTAACTATTCCCACACGTAACTGCACTCTTAGCCTACAAAACCTTCATCTAAATCCATAGAAATACATAGAAGTTACAGCACAGAAACAGGCCATTCAGCCCAACCTGTCTAGGTTAGCATTTATCCTCCATGCGAGCAAATTATTATTTATTTAAAAAAAAAATATTTTTCTATTCTCCCCCTTTTTCACATTTTCTCCCAAATGTACACCCAATAATAAGCAATAGTTAGTAACAAATGTAATGTCAATGCCCATATCAATAACAATGATCCCATCCTCCCACCAAACCCCAGACATTGGCCCGCATGTTAACTTAAAAAAAGACAAAGAGGAATCAGGAATCACCCATAGTCACCATTAACACATTCAGTCCCCCTCCTCCCAACCCTCCTAATGTTCGATGTAATCCAATTCTCGAAAGCGCATAATGAATAACGCCCATGAATTGTAGAATCCCTCCATCCTTCCCCTCAGTTCAAATTTGACCTTTTCAAGCGTCAAGAATTCCAGCAGGTCCCCCCCCCCCCCCCGCCATGCCAGGACACAGAGTGGAAAGGTTGATCTCCACCCTAAAAGGATCAACCTTCGGGCGATCAACGAGGCGAAGGCTACAACATCTGCGAGCAAACAATTTTAACAACATTTATCCACCTTCTTCTCATATTCCTTCAATCTCTTTTCCTTCATCAGTCTATCCAATCTGTTTTTGAATGTTGTTTCTGTCTCAGCCACTTCCCCGAGAAGTGAATTTCATAACCTTTCACTTCTTGCTTCGGGAAGTTTCTCCTGCCGCTCTCTGACCTTTATCGGGTTCTCCTGCACCCTGCAATGCCCCCTCGCCACCTACTTTGGCCCTTGTGGGGCATTACCAGGAATGTCCTCTTGTCAGAGGCAACTTCCATTTGGTGACAGCATTCCAGCCGGGAACCTGCCCTTCATGTTCAGTGTCCCAGGGAGATGGGTTCGAGTGACAGTAAGGTAGATGAGGCAGGCGAAATTCCCAGCCAGAGAAAGGAAAATCTGGCCTTTGCAAGTTATTCCAGAAAACCGATCCCAGTCTCCCTGTGCTTATCCGAAAAACAGTTCCGCCAGGAGTCAGTGCACAGCTGGCATTAGTGGGAAACCTGGATGATTTATTTTTACTCTCTCTAACCCAGGAGCCACTGTAGGACAACAGCAACATTCCTACAGCCCCATTAATGGAATTGCATTCAATTCTGCACACACCTCAGGAAGGGTGTAATGGCCTTGGAGCAGCACGGATTTACCAGAATGATACCTGAGCTAAAATGGTTAAATTATAAGTACATGTGGCATAGACTAGGCTTGGATTCTCTTGCGTACAGAGGGTCAAGGAATGATCTATTTGAGCCTTGTCAGGTGATTAAAGGTTTGAAAGAAAGACCTGCTTTTATGTAGAACTTTTCACGACCACTGGACATCTCAAATTGCTTTACGTTCGATCAAGTACTTGTGAAGTGTTGTAATCTAAGGGTAACGTGAGGCTCAAGCCCACGGTCGCACAAGGACTGTAAAACAGGGGTTCTTTATTTTACTAACATCAAATCTTTATACACATTAATGGAAAGCTTAACTTAGAAGAATGGACTCTTTCCAATGGATGTTCATGTTCTAATCCACCAGGATTCCATCACGATATTAAATCTTGATCTCTAATCAGCCGGGCAGTAGAGTTCAGTTGGTGGAGCTTCGATTGCTAATTTCCCATGACCATGTGGCCCAGATTACCTTGACTCCATGACGCAAGGGGGTCAGCCTCTTCTCGTGATCCCTTGAACGCAGGAGTACTGATTTGTTTGATTCTTGATTACTAAGGGGATCAGGGGTTATGGGGAGAAGGCAGGAGAATGGGGGTGAGAAAAGTATCAGCCATGATTGATTGAATGGCGGATCAGACTTGATGGGCCGAGTGGCCTAATTCTGCTCCTATGTCTTGTGGTCTTATGGTACTGTCCATGTGGTCTGCCTAGGTCTAGAGCAGGTTCTTGCCTGCACCATCACCATTTCCCGATGCTGCAGCCATTGTCAGAGGCTTCAGCCCACCCTATTCTGGCCTTGTCTCCTCAATGCTGTGAATCACCAGTCTCAGATTTCTTCCTTTGCTTCATGCTGCTGCCCAGCTCTCTCTCTCAGGCTTCTCCAGCATTTCTCTCCTCAACTCCTGGAAGAGTTTCTGTTTCCTTTGCATGTCCTCCTATGCCCAACGGCACTTGTCGACCTCCTGCTGGTATCGTTGGAGGACCTCGTCCGACTGTTCAGGGGAAGTTGAGCTTAGACGCTGTCACCTCTGCAGCTTTCTTCTTTGTTAACTGCTCCTCCAGGGACAGAGGCTGAACATCCTTCACTGTCTTCACCTTGCCCTCTTTCAACTTGTTCAGGGCCAGTCTTCTGCCCACTCCTGCTTCTTCAGCTCACACCCTGACTCAAGCTCCATACTCTGCCTGCTGAGAGCAACCCTTGTGTCCTGAAGTGGGCCTTAAACCTTGTGAATCCGAGGCAAATGTCCTACCAACTGACACACATAGAAAGAGGTGCTTTCCCCAGGTGGGAGAGGTAAAAACAAAGGGCATTAACCTTAAAATTAACGCTAGGCTGTTCAGGAGTGATGCTGGAAGCATCAGGATTCCCCAGTCCGACCCCAGCTGAAAGGTCAGGGAGAGCCCATCGAGGGCAATGTCTCTCTGTCTGTTAGCTTTGACAAAGAGTCATCGGAATTGAAACGTTAGCTCTTTTCTCTCCCTACAGATGCTGCCAGACGTGCTGAGATTTTCCAGCACTTTCCCTTTCGTTCGAGGGCAACGTCGGCTGCCCCACGGCTATTTAATTGCAAAGGAGATGTAGTTGAAAAGGGAAGGTATGCTCTAGATGTCCAGGGCATTTATAAGACTGCACCTCGAGTACTGTGTAGAGTTTTGATCTCCTTTCCTAGGCTGACTCCTCTCTTATGAGCAAACTGGAGTTTTGAAGAAATTGAGATAATCTTATTGAAACATAAAAGAGGCTGAGGGGGCCTTGACAGGGTGGATGTTCAGAGAATGTTTCCCTTCTTGGGAGAATATAGAACTAGGAGACAGTTTCAGAGTCACCCCACTCTCCAGTGCTTTGGGTCAGACGTGTGAGGCACTGGATGTGGGTCTCGCCCAGGGTGTCAAGCTGGCAGGCCGGGGTGAAGGAGGCAAGGGAGATGGCAGGATGGAGTTTGAGGGACCAAGGGAAGAGGGCAACTTGAAGGGGTAAAACCTTGAACGAGGCCCTCTGACGGGCTTGGGGACTTATTAAAAAAGGATCTGTCTGCCCACCACCTGTTAGGCTGAGCGCTTGGAAGTTTCCGGCGCCTGTTAAATCCCAGGGTTGAGACCCTTAAGTGGGAATTAATTGCCCACTTAAGGGCTCCCACTCTAGTCACTGATATACTTGAAGTGAGGGCAGGGGCTGGTCACCCACTGAAGTTAATGAGACCCTCCCTCCACCTTCAAAGTCATTGAAGCCAGCCCAAATGTAGTGGAAGTCTGGAGTTCTCCAGAGATGGAGATGTTGTGGAAAAATTTCAAATTTCAAAACTAAGATCGATTGATTCTTGTCAGAACTGTCCCAACCAATACATGAAGCAGGGATTAATTGGGTTTCCTCTTCTGGCTACCTGGACGTTTGTGCTGCAGGATCCAAGCTCATCAAAGTGACCCTGATGCATTTACACCAATAATGGAGAACAGCAATTGAAAGTCATATGGTGTTAGCATCTACAGAACTAAGCTGGGCTTCTGGGCGTACAGGGAAATGCTGCTCAGGTTAATAATGTTATCGTGTAACATGCTATTGATTTCTTCCTATATTTCCTTACCTTAGGTACAATAATGAACATGGAGGCCATAATGTGGTTAAGGCAGGAAGGGATATGTGGGGGGAAAACAATTTGATTGATTTGCACAGACCCCGGAGTTTAAAAACGCGGTATGTAACACCCTTTAACCCAGAAGAAGTACAGTAGCGAAAATCTGTAATTCCTTCAAAGTATCTGTAGAATCTGAAATTTAAGAATGTTTGAAAAGGACTTTCAAGAATTTCCATCAATTGTAAAGGGATCACTTGTAATTTTATCAAATAATAAGAAATATTGGTCCATGTGACCAGATGACTTGACCTGGAAGCAGTACCAATTGGAAGGAAGTTAACATGGAGAAGCCATATGGCTGGTGAACAGCATGGAAGGCTTCAGAAAAAGGAAGCATGAAGAAAGTGATGTTGGTGGGGGAAGGGGGGAATGGTCCTTGACTGTCACTTAGAAAGCTGGGCTGGCCAGCGTGTCTAGGCCCTGCCGCTCCCAGAGCCAGTGCAATATTCTCCCCCCTCCAGAAAGAATTCTAAGTGTGGCTGGACTGCGATCTGGATTGCGCTCAAACACCCATTGGGAAACGCATCTTGTATCCCGTTGGACACCACACTTCGAAGTTGGTTGGGAGACTTCCTCCCTGTATGCATGACGGTAAATTAAATAAAGACACATTTTTGGCTGCGGCTTCCAGAAATCCCTTTAAGAATAGTCCTGGAAAAGCAGAACAACACATCTGCAGTGCAGGCTTTACCTAGTGAATGCCAAATTTGGGAGCAGGATTCTAAAATCCTACAGCAGATTCAAGGAGCCGAACTCTCGTTTTCACTTGGACATTCTTCCCTGTTCTATTCTGTCAATATGCACTCAATAAACATTCCACAAAGACTCACATTTACATAGCCCTTTTCTTGACCACCAGATATCCCAAAGGATTTTACAACCAGCAAAGTACTTTTGAAGTACAGTTGTAATGTAGGAAACTCAACAGTCAACATGTGCAGAACAAACTTCCACCATCAGCAGTGATAATAAGTAGATAATCTGTTGTTGTGGTAAAGATTGAGCGTTAAGTATTAACCAGGGCGCAGGCAGAGCTACTGTGCGTATCTTCAGAATTAGTGTCATGGCATCTTTTAACTCCACCCTCAAGGGCAGATGGGATGTCGGTTTAACACCTTGAGCAGGATATTTTGGTTATTGTCGCTGATGGCGACCTGGCGGCTTCCCGGAGGCAGAGGGTGCAAACAACGGCAGCACGGTAACACAGTAGTTAGCACTGTTGCCTCACAGCGCTAGGGTCCCAGGTTCGATTCCCACTTGGGTCACTGTCTGTGCGGAGTCTGCACTTTCTCCCCGTGTCTGCGTGGGTTTCCTCCGGGTGCTCCGGTTTCCTCCTACAAATCCCGAAAGACTTGTGAACTGGACATTCTGAATTCTCCCTCTGTGTACCCAAACGGGCGCCGGAGTATGGCGATGAGGGGATTTTCACAGTAACTTCATTGCAGTGTTAATGTAAGCCTACTTGTGACAATAATAAAGATTATTATAAATTTTAATAATTATTATTGTTATCCCATTGACCGCTGGCGAAACCAGAAGATTCCGTAAGCAGTCGATGGCAGGCCGCCTCCATCGCTGCAAATCAGCCGGGGGGAGGTGGAAAGTCCCACCTGTTATAACCCGCACAACGCCCACAGGGACGGACCAATTAGCCTTCCCATCAGCCTCTTAGAATATGAGCTCCCTGCTGAGGGGCAGGGGCCCATCGGCGAAGTGAATGGACTCTTGCATAATAGCCGGCCCAGATGGAAGCCTGGTATGAGTAGTCCCAGCTGGGATCTGAAGTGTACTGTATGTAGATTACTTTATGCCTCTTGTTTTGGACTCCTCCGTGGCCACTAAACCACCCCTCATCTTAAAGATGTAAAGGCTTCAATTGGGCCGCAGTGAAACGCCAACAAAATCCTACGGACTGCTTCTCCCGCCCAGAAAAATTACTTGCAGCCAAGTGGGAAGAACCTTGAGGGCAGCACGGCGGCGCAGTGGTTAGCACTGCTGCCTCACGGCGCCGAGGTCCCGGGTTCGATCCCGGCCCTGGGTCACTGTCTGTGCGGAGTTTGCACATTCTCCCCGTGTTTGCGTGGGTTTCGCTCCCCCCCCGCCCCCCCACAACCCAAAGATGTGCAGGGTAGATGTATTGGTCACGCTAAATTACCCCTTAATTGGAAAAAATTAATCGGGTACTCTAAATTTATAAAAATAAAAATAAAATTTTTTTTTAAAGTGGGAAGAACTTTACAAACAGAGGGGAATAAATCAAAAGACAGCAGCCACATCGAGAAGGATTACATTTATTTCAGGGGATAGAAAGAGATGGAAATAGGCCAAGTAACATTCAGAGAAAGCTCGACACTGAAGCTGATTTTGATTAAATATGTCTGCACTTTGGATAAGTAAAGTGGAACCAAATGTTGTCAGGATGCAGTAACACCTGAGATGATGATGTTTTATGAACTGCAGATTCCTGGACAAAATAGGGACCAGATGAAAGGAAATGCCTGGACATAATTTGCAGCTAAAACTTTCTCTAGCAATAAGAGAGGAGATGGCTGGTTAGCATTACTGTGGATAATACCCCATCACAGCTGGACAGGGAGTCTATCTTCAGGAACACCCTCACCGTACTAAAGCCCGGGAGTGGAATTATGACTCCCTGTCCCTTCACTGAGACCTGTCTGATGGTATTCCTGGATGGAAAGGAAAGCACCAAAAGAAAAGAAAGTAGGTGGCACTTTAGGCATGGACACAAGTCCTGACAAGTGCCTGGTGCTATTAGTTTAAGTCAGTGTTGCTCACTGCGTCTCCAAGTTCTGGCTTGCAGCAGCTGCATTTTCAGGAATGTTGCAAAAAGCTGTTTTAAGAAATAACATATCCGTTACTCTGATTTTGTGTGCTCCATTTGCCTTTGTGGAGATCTGCTGGCTGGAGTGGGTCTGGCACATAGGTTAACACATAGATTGAGCAGCATGGTGGCACAGTGGTTAGCACTGCTGCCTCACAGTGCCAGGGGCCCGGGTTCGATTCCGGCCTCGGGTGAGTGTGTGGAGTTTGCACGTCCTCTCCGTGCCGGTGCGGGTTTCCTCCGGTTTCCTCCCACATTCCAAAGATGTGCAGGTTAGGTGGATTGACCGAGCTAAATTGCTCCTTAGTGTCCAAAGGTTAGGTGGGGTTACAGAGTTTCGGGGTTTGGATGGGGGAGCAGTGCTCTTTCAGGGGGTCGGATGCGCCGAATGGCCTCCTTCTGCACTGTATGGATTCTGTGTTTCTTCCATTCGATGAAGACACAGGCTGGGTATTTCTCCAGGTTTGCCAAAAGTCATAAACCCCTGAGCAAACATTTATGCCTTCACAGAATTGATTGCCTGAACCTTAATTGCTTTAAATGGGAATCAGACTGTTTGTACAAAGGAATGGAATAAGTTGACAAACAATATTCTGCAATATGCTGTTTTGGGTCACAGACTCTATCCTGGGTCTTTTAATTTGGATTTACATATCAACAGCGTGGGTTCCTTTCCTGTACCGGCTGAGGTTATTCATGAAGGCCCCGCCTTCTCAACCTTGCCCCTCGCCTGAGGTATGGTGACCCTCAGGTTAAATCACCACCAGTCACCTCTCCCCCTTAAAGGGGAAAGCAGCCTATGATCACCTGGGACTATGGCGACTTTACATATCTTTGTTTAGCCCCGGTTGACTCTTTCTCTCATACACTTTGAAGTGGTTGACTAATATTTTCAAACCATTTTCAACCTTTCTAAAGGCTGGAGAATCTCATCCCATGTAATTTTGGAACTTGGAAAGATTGTTTTGGAGGGATGAACTATGGATGTATTACCAGTTCAATGAGTTTCCATCATCTGCCACAATAAATACATTGTATTTATGGATAGATGGAGCAAGTGGCCTAACTTACTTCATGACCTTTTGGGAAAAAAAGCTTCATTGCACTCAGGTATTATTATCATAGAATCCCTACAGTGCAGAAGGAGGCCATTCAGCCCTACGAGTCTGCACCGACCCTCCGAAAGTGCATTCCACCCAAGGCTACTTCCCAGCCCCATTCCGATAACCCTTTCACCCAACCTACACATCCCTGGACACTAAGGAGCAATTTGGCATGGCCAATCCACCTAACCTGGAGGAAACCGGAGCACCCGGTAGAAACCCACGCCAACACGGGGAGAAAGCTCAAAATCAACAGTCACCCGAGGCTGTTATAATTTGTTATAATTAACAAATACATTTCTGTTTCTTATTTCAATTAGCTGGTGTCCAACACATGTAAACCTGTTTTTTTTATTTGTTCATGGGATGTGTGCTTCGCTGGCTAGACCAACATTTATTGCCCATCCCTAATTGTCCTTGAGAAGGTGGTAGTGAGCTGCCTTCTTGAATTGCTGCAGTAGGTACATCCACAGTGCTGTTAGGAAAGGGTTCCAGGTTTTTGACCTCGCGGCAATGAAGAAGTGGCAATATGGTTTCAAGTCAGGATGGTGTGTGTCTTGGGTGGGACGAGCATCTGGTGGTGTTGTCATGCATCTAGAACATAGAACATAGAACAGTACAGCACAGAACAGGCCCTTCGGCCCTCAATGTTGTGCCGAGCCATGATCACCCTACTCAAACCCACGTATCCACCCTATACCCGTAACCCCCCCCTTAACCTTACTTTTATTAGGACTCTACGGGCAATTTAGCATGGCCAATCCACCTAACCCGCACATCTTTGGACTGTGGGAGGAAACCGGAGCACCCGGAGGAAACCCACGCACACAGGGGGAGGACGTGCAGACTCCACACAGACAGTGACCCAGCCGGGTCTGCTGCCCTTCTCGGCGGTAGAGGTCTAAGCTTTTAAGTCTCCAAACAAAACTTCAGAGGTAGAACATCTGCATACTTGAAATGGAGTTCACTCATGGTTAAATTCCATCACTGTACTAGACTGTCCAAATTAATCATTCAGAGCACCTGACTGCAAAACCCACCAGTGACAGTTTGGGTATTTGAATTATTTTTAAGTATTAGAATATAAAGAACTGGGCTTAGTAAAAGTAACCATGGCATTGTTTGTTGTAGTAATCCATCTTCCCTTTAAGGAAAGAAACCCAGCCTTGCTACCTTGTCCAGTTAGCATGTGACTCTAGCCCCACCGCAACATGATCGCGTGTTAATTGCTCTCTGAAGTGACCAAGCCGACAATTCAGTTGTATCGATTTTCTACCCCATCACTGCATTCTCAGGCAGCTCAAGATGGGTGATAAATATCAACTTTGCCAACAATGGCTACATCCCGGTAATGAATATTAGTAACAATTATCTGCATAGTTACTTAACTCAATCTGTTGGTATTGGCAAGAGTTCTCCCTCCCTTAGTATAATGCCAAATATTCATATGTTGTAACTTAACCAGCTAAAACATTGTAGTTTGTCTGCAAAGACCGCTGATAGCCTTCCAGATGCTTATTATACAAGGACCACCTCGGCAACTCAGGAACTGACTTGCAGTATTATCTGGAGCCAAGCAACAAGTGCCCCAATTCACAAGGGCACGGGGAATCCACACCGAGTTAAATAAGAACAAAGTTTTATTTGTACAAAAGATACATCCACTACCCGGCAGATCCCTACCGGGTGTCTCTCTGGTCGGTACCTTACTGGCCGACCTTATATACATTGGGTAATTGAGATACCCCAGCCCGAGCCGGGGGAGTTCATACTCCACAAGGAGCACTGGGAAGACAAGCATTCCCACCCTGTCGGTCCTGTACGAGATACTGCAGGGTCTATTCCTCAGAGTCATACAAGACCTGTATAATAACTTGCAATTGATTTTGGGTTAAGGCTCGTTCCAATGGTGAATTCCATAGCTGATCCATCGACAATGGTAGGTTGGAATACCTGCTTGCCTGACTGAAGCTGCCGCTGAGTTCCATTGTTCTTCCAGCTGATCTGTCACCACGGAGCCAACTCAACCCCCAAGAATCCAGTCGCCTCCTAGCTGGTCATTCGATAAATGGTACCTGCAGTTTGAGCCCTTGCTCGATGCACATCAAATTTCAGAGGCCACCTGTGGCCAGGCAAGCAATACAACTTGCTGTAAAATCTGTTCCTGTATAGCCACAGTCGTCCTGACCACAGCATAGACACAAACTACACCCCATTGAGTAGTGTCGCCTGAGGCTCACTTAGTGGCTCCATTTCTCCTGAGTCAGAGGATTATAAGTTCAGACACCAAAATAAAAAAAGGCTAGGTTGACATTCCAGTGCAGTACTGAGTGAAGCCTGCACTGCTGGAGGTGCTGTCAGGGCCCCTATCTGCCCTCTCAGTTGGTTGTAAAAGATTCCATTACACTATTTTGTTTAAGCTCAGTGGTCATCTCTGGTGTCCTGGCCAATATTGATCCCTCAGTCAATATCACCAGAACAATTATCTAGCCATTTTCACATCACTGTTTGTGGGAGCTCTTTGTCTCCTAAGTTTGCTACATCGCAACAGTGACACTTCAAAAGAATTTATTGACTGTGAAGTCCTTTTAGATATCCTGAGGTCCCGGCCGGTGGGTCTTTCTTTTTAGTATTTCCACCTATTCAGATATGGATCTTCAGCAGTGGCTGTTTGCCTCTCTGAAACCCAACCATGGTAGGCACTAGACATGTTCCCATTCCTCAGCAGTCTTCCTCAACAGGGGAAATGCTTAGGAAATCAGAGCACAAAGGGACTTGGGAGTCCTCGTTCAAGATTCTCTTAACATGTAGGTTCAGTTGTCAGTTAGCAATGCAAACGCAATGTTAACATTCATGTCGAAAGGGCTAGAATATAAGACCAGGGATGTACTTCTGAGGATGCATAAGACTCTGGTCAGACACCATTTGGATTATTGTTAGCAGTTTTGGGCCCCGTATCTAAGGAAGGATGTGCTGGCCTTGGAAAGGGTCCAGAGGAGGTTCACAAGAATGATCCCTGGAATGAAGAGCTTGTCCTATGAGGAACGGTTGCAGACTCTGGGTCTGTACTCATTGGAGTTTAGAAGGATGAGGGGGAATCTTATTGAAACTTGCAGGATGGTGGATAGAGTGGACATGGAGAGGATGTTTCCACTTGTAGGAAAAACTAGAAGCAGAGGACACCATCTCTGACTAAAGGGTGATCCTTCAAAACAGAGATGAGGAGGAATTTCTTCAGCCAGAGGGTGGTGAATCTGTGGAACTCTTTGCCGCAGAAGGCTGTGGAGGCCAAATCACTGAGCATCTTTAAGACAGAGATCGATAGGTTTTTGATCAATAAGGGGTTCAGGGGTTATCGGGAGAAGGCAGGAGAATGGGGATTAGAAAAATATCAGCCATGATTGAATGGCGGAGTAGACCCGATGGGCCAAGTGGCCTAATTCTGCTCCTATGTCTTATGGTCTTCTAACAGTCAACACTTGCACTAACCTCAACCACTCAAAAACATTCCACGCTAAATATCCTCTTGCTTAATCCATTCAGAAACAGTTACACAAATACTCACACAAATATCTCTACACTAAATAC
Source organism: Scyliorhinus canicula (assembly GCF_902713615.1). Taxonomy (NCBI): domain Eukaryota; kingdom Metazoa; phylum Chordata; class Chondrichthyes; order Carcharhiniformes; family Scyliorhinidae; genus Scyliorhinus; species Scyliorhinus canicula. The sequence continues at coordinate 153,361,595 of NC_052156.1, forward strand.
TCCCACGTCTAAACCATTCATAAACATTAACACAAAGACGGTTTCTGCTTCTGTCTGTCTGCTTCAGAGAATTCTCTGCCAGCGGCACATATCAGGAACCCGTGCATGTTCAGTCCAAGATTTTCTGTCCACTTCTAAGCAAAGGCCTACAATGAAGATAGGATTGGTCCAGAATTAATTGAGCCTGTGAATGTCCTCAATAGAAGTATAGATTGTGCTATTTTTTGCAGAGAGCATTGACTGTGGCTTTGACTGCTGACATAGCTGCACTTCCATCTTGCTCATAGGCATTCTTTTGTTCTCTAATCAAAAAGCTAAAGGAGAAATGCTTGTAAATTCCAAAGCCAGGTACACCATTGGCTTATAATTGAATTCAAAATGAAATAACTTACATTTATATTGTACTTTTTTAAAATAAGCGCTGAAATCATAATGTTCACAAATGCCAACCACATCAAAGAGAGTTAAGTGCTGTCAATTCCCAACTCAGCAGTCTAAAATCACTCAAGCATGAAGTGGTGTGGTCAGAATGAACTTAAAAAAGACTACTGCAGCAGATGCACACAAGTACTAACCCAGGCTTTTAACCCGAATTGCACCAAATACATGTAATACAATTTATCTGAAATTCCTATTTGATTCACAATAATGACCAGGCAATCCGTTTTAGTGCTGTTGGTTGTAAGATAAATATTGGCCGGGGGAACTTCCCTGCTTTCCTTCAAAGTAGTGGCTCTGGGATTGTTTAGATCCATCAGATTGCAAATCATGCGATTCACTCTGCCCGGCACAATCTGGATCTCACTCTGGCTGCGCGAGTTCCAAATCTGAATATTTAAGTGAACCATACCCGGTCACCAGATTCATCCAGCGCCAGGGACCCTGAGGTGTGTGTGTGTGTGGGGGGGATGGGTCTCCCAGGCTACTGGATACCTCTGGGAGGTTGGGGACAGGGTAGGATGCTGTTCTGGCACTCCCCCAGCATCTGGGAGGCTTGGCACTACCAGTTTGGCATCCTGGCAGTACCAGGAGGCAGTGCCAGGGTGCCCAGGTACCCATTGGCACTGCCAGGAGGTGGGCATGGGGGGGGGGGGCTTGTCCAGTTGAAGGGGTCAGGGCATGTTTCTGGGGGCCTTAAGGTTTTGGGGGTGAGGGGAGTCAAAAGAGCAGGGGGTGTCCTGAAAGGTGGGTGGGGGGGGGGGGAAGATTTGGGCAATCTTCTAAAATGCTGCTGAGATTTGCAAGGATCCTTTCCTGCTGGTGAAATCAGCCTGCCAACAGGATCTCCCTCTAAGTGCGGCCTTGGTGGGGAGAATCCCTCCCCACCCCAGGCCAAAAAAAACATAAAGCGCCGTTGAATAGCGCGATGCTTCTTGGCACTGCGGCCACTGAGAAACACCCCATCACTCCTACAGTCCAGCGAACTCTCACATGAGCGCTGAATCACACACAGGGTTAATATTTAGGTTGAAGGATGTGCTCATTTTGTATTTGCCCAAGGCTTTTTCAATGTAACATAACATTTTGCTGACACGAGTAGTAAGAAAATTAAAGAAAACCAGTACACTATGAAAGGTGTTATTAATTTATGTTGAAAACAGAAATCCAGGCTATTTATTGATCGTGCGATAGGCACTTTAAAATGTACGGCTGCTTCTAAACATTGCCGCAAGATTCTCCCTCAATGTCTCAGTCCCATGACTTAATGGTAATAAAACCTGAGAAAGAGGTAAAACAGGCTGCTAATCCTCTATTGGTCAAAGTCAGGAGGATCTACCATTATGTATCTGTAATAGAAGGTATAGTTTCAGTGTTGGGAAGACACAAAATGCAGGTGTAAATTTACAAATTTAGGTCTGGGCAAATAGCTCCATCCACCAGGAATGCATGTTGGCAATTCAGTTTAGAGTTAAGTGCTTAAGTAGTTATCAATATGGGTTCATCTGGGGAAATGTATATTCCAAGAGCTTAAAGACGACCCCTGTTTATCCCCAATGAGAACTGCAGCACATTTTTTAAATGTTGAACACTCTTGAGCTGCCAGGTTCTCTTGTATCATGTGAAGCAATTTCAATCCTAAATCCTTCATTAAAGACAGAGAATAATTTACAGCACAGAATGAGGCCATTCAGCCCATCAGGTCTCTGCTAGCTCTTTTTGAAATCACTCACCGTCTGTTTCCACCACCCTCAGAAGGGGTGAGTTCCAGGTCATTACCATACACTGCATTTAAATGTTCTTCCTCACATTTCCCCCCGCTGCATCTCGTGCCCCAAACCATAAATCTGTGTCCCCCAGTCCTTGCACTATCAGCTAATAGTGACAGCTTTTCCTTATCTACTATACCCAAGCCTTCCATAACCTTGCACACCTCTGGCAAATACCCTCTCATTCTCCTTTACTCCAAGGAGAACCACCCCAGCTTTTCCAAAGCAAACATTGCAGCTTAAATCCCCCCATTCCCTGCCGCAATTCTGGTAAATCTCCTCTATACATCCTTCCTAAAGTTTGGTGACCAGAACTGGACCCAATATTCTAGGTTTGGCCAAACCCGAGCTTTACAAAGGATAGGACTACAAAGTATTTTGAATGCACCCTCATCCATTTTCATTCTTATTGACCTTTCTGGAGGATAAGTTAATTCCAGCCTCACTGCTGAAGGTCCCAGTATCCATAAAACCACAAGATTACAGGTCCAGAACTATGCCACCTGGCCGATCGAGATTGCTCCGCCATTCGATCATGGCTCATATGTTTCTCATCCCCATTTTCTTGCCTTCTCCCCAAAACCTCTCATCCCTTTATTAATCAAGAATCTAACTATAGAACATAGAACATACAGTGCAGGAGACCATTCGGCCCATCGAGCCTGCACCGATCCATTTAAGCCCTCACTTCCACCCTATCCCCGTAACCCAATAACCCCTCCAAATCCCTTTTTGGTTACTAAGGGCAATTTATCATGGCCGATCCACCTAACCTGCATGTCTTTGGACTGTGGGAGGAAACCGGAGCACCCGGAGGAAACCCACGCAGACCTGGGGAGAACGTGCAGACTCTGCACAGACAGTGACCCAGCAGGGAATCGAACCTGGGACCATCTTCTCCACATCCAACCCATCTATGCCTCTTAGTATTCTGTACGTTTCAATGAGATTCCCCCCCTCACCCTTCTTAACTCCATCGAGTACAGACCCAGAGTCCTCAACTATTCCTTATATGACAAGCCCTTCATTCATGGGATCAATCTTGTGACGTCCTCTGGACCCCCTCCAAGGCCAGTACATCCTTCCTGAGATACGGGTCCCAAAAATGCTCACAATATTCCAAATGTGGTCTGACTAGAGACCTATGACCACCTCAGCAGTATATCCCTGCTCTTGTATTCGAGCCATCTCCAAATGAATGCTAACATTGCAGTTGCCTGCCAACTGAACTTGCACGTTAACCTTAAGAGAATCCTGAACTAGGACTCCTAAGTCCCTTTGTGCTTCAGATTCCCGAAGCCTTTCTCCATTTAGAAAATAGTCTATGTCTCGATAATTCCTACCAAAGTGCATAACCTCATACTCTTCCACATTGTATACCATCTGCCACTTCTTTGCCCACCGTCCTAGCCTCTTGGAGTCCTTCTGCAACCTCTCCGCTTCCTCAACACTACCTGTCCCTCTACATATTGTTGTATCATCTGCAAACTAAGCAACAATGCCTAAGTTCCTTCCTCCAGTTGGTAATATATATCGTGAATGGCTTTGATCCCAACACTGATCCACTAGTCACCAACTGCCATCCTGAAAAAGACCTCCTTATCCCCACTCTCTGCCCTCTGTCCGTCAGCCAATCCTCTATCCATGCCAGTACCTTGCCCCTAACACCATGGGCTCTTATCTTATTTACCACAGGCACTGTGTGTGTTTGCTGATGGATCGCTCTTTCATCATTACATCTTGTTTTCACTTCCTGTGTTTTGCGCTGAAAGGGTTGCCAACTCGGTTATATGCATGCCTGGAGATTTCATTACGTGACCTTCTGTCTCCAACCATTCAGCCAATAGCTTCCCGTTTCCAATATCTTTGTAATTAATAAGTAAAATGGTTTAAAGAAAATGAAAACAGCACACAATTTTTCTTTCATGACCCCATGATTTTTCTTCCAGGCTGAAAATTAATCTTGAATTCATGGCGACTCAAGGGCAATCCTGGAGGGTTGGCAATTCTAGGTGGATGAATGGAGGCCACCATATGGATAACAATATCGAATGCAATCTGTACCAATACAGAACTACTTCAGTTAATACAGCCTGTGAAATGCCTTGGGATGTTATTATTGATGTTAATGGTGCTACATAAATGCAAGTTATTGTTGCTGAGGCACATCAGCATGGCTCAGTGTATCTGTACGCAGTATAACTGCAGTCCAAGAACGCAGGATTATTTGCTTGGTTCAGCGCGCTTGCTGGATCAATAATTTATTCGCTAAACTAATCCGTCTCACTGCCCCCCCCCCCCCCCCCCTGCGCCCCCCCCCCCCCCCCCCCCCAACCCCAGCTTAGTGAAGTAATCAATTAAGAAATACATTTCTGAACTTTACAACTACTCCATACGAACAATTCTGCTCACTTTGTGGCTAAAAAATAATTGGGGAGGGGGAAAACTTTCTTGAAATATTGCAATGCAGGAGAAACAGCGAGACACTTACCTGTTCAATTTAAGAGATTACAACCATCCTAACTTAAAAACAATTCACGGCAGCTCCGAACCCCTTGAATGAGACAAGTCACAAAAGTTTTTGCCTTTGATGCTTTGCGATGAAAACTTTTCAGTTAGAAGCACCTGGTTCCGAGGAGAAAGTTTCAACAAGGCACAAGGGAGAGACTTGGGTTTGATGTCAGCTTCTTTCCTCCCTGTGGCTATAGTGGAGGGTTTGACAGAGGAGCGAGCGACTGTAGAAAGCTGGAGGGAGCCAGAACTCCAGTCAGTGGGAGGAGTTCCTTCGGCACACTGCTCACACTTGAGGAGATGACAGTGTCAGTGATGTATGCTTCTTGCAACTTGAATCCTTTTGCACGACAAGCTGGAATGTGAATCTACCTAAGAGGCAAAGCAATTCCGTGAGAAGCGAAAGAATGCTTGGCAGAACTCTTGCAGCCCTTCTTTTCTCTTAGGCTGTCTTGTGTGGGTGACAACTGGGAGAATCTGGGAGATTTTCTTTACCTTCTGGGTTCAGGAGAAGCTTACAGTGCCCGAGGAAAATCGCCTGATCTGTATTGTTCTCAAATAAATGCAGAAATCTCGAAACTACCCAAGGCAGACTCCAGGACCAGAATCTTTAATTTGTAACCTGTGCCGACTTGTGCATCACGCCCCCCCCCCCCCCCCCCCCCCATAGACCCTTTAAAAAACATAGAATGATTAACAGCCTGCTATCTCAGATACAGAAGGAAGATACCTGTTCACTGTGGTGGAGGGAAGTAGAAAAGTCTGTTAAACACCTTCGTAGGGCCTGCAGTGAAAATTCCAAAATGATACCACAGCCAAAAAGGATTAAGGTTAGAAGACAGTTGCCAGAGCAGAGTAGATGAAAGGGTGACCTCATAAAAACATAAAAATATAAGGGCCAAAATTCTCCGGCCGTTGGGATTCTCCTTTTCCGTCAGGAGTGCACCCCCGGGTTTCCCGATGACGTGGGGTGGCTCTAATGAGAATCCAGCCCAGGAAGTAGGAGCAGGAGTCGGCAGTCCAGCCCCTCGAACCCACTCCGCCATTCAATACGATCATGGCTGATCTCCTCTCGGCCTCAACTCCACTTTCCTCCCCGTTCTCCATAACCTTTCAACCCATTACTGATTAAAAATCTGTCCATCTCCTCCTTAAATTTACTCAATGTCCCGGCATCCACCGCCCTCTGGGGGGGACTGAATTTCACAGATTCCCCCCCCTTTGAGGGAAGTAATTTTTTTTCTCATCTCTGTTTTAAATCTGTTGTCCCTTCTCCTGAGACTATGACCTCTCGTTCTAGATTGCCCCACAAGAGGAAGCATCCGCTCTATGTCTACTTTGTCAATACCTTTTCTCATCTTATATATCTCAATTAGATCTCTTCTCATTCTTCTAAACTCAAGCTAGTTGATGGAACCATCAATTCAGCGAACACGTGTAGTTGGATCTGAACAGAGGCTTTAATACACTTACAATAGAGCCAGCCTATTCGTCGTTGAACTTCAGGTGAAATGGCAGGCTGGCTCTGAGGCACTGATCTTTATACATCGGCCCCGGGGGAGGAGTCCTGGGCGGAGCCAAGGGAGGAGCCCAGTACAAACTCTCACGTACTCCCAGAGCGACTCCCCCTGGTGGTCGGATAGTGCAACTGCACTTACAATGGGTAGATAACGAACATATATACATGGAGTGATATTGGCAACTATATATAGTGTGAATCACATTCACCACATTCACCCCCTGTTAAAAAAATCAAGTCCAGCGGGGGTGATGGCTCAAAGAGTCAGTCTGTCCGGTGGATGAATTGTCCGTTTTGATCTGCGGAGCACCGGGGTTGCAACCTCTTGCGGTGGCTGGGCGGGCGTCGAGGTCTGGGGTACGGTTGGCGGCTCCGGGGCGAGTCTTGTCCGAGCCTCATACACCTCCTGGTCGAATGGAGACTGGGGGCGCGGGGGGCGGGCTGGTGCTGGCGCTCGGGACTGGTGGGGTGAGCTCGCAGAATCGGGGGCACAAGGGGGCAGCCGCATAGGGAACGGGGAAAGGAGTTCCTCGGTGGGGGTAGATGGGGGGCTGGATCCAGCGGGTGCCAGGTCCCGGAGGGATACTGTGTCCTGGCGACCGTCTGGGAACTCAACAAATGCGTACTGTGGGTTGGAATTAAGCAGGCGCACCTTTTCAACAATGGGGTCGGTCTTGTGCGCCCTGACGTGCTTCCTTAGGAGAACCGGGCCTGGCGTCCTCAGCCACGCCGGAAGTGAGACCCCTGTGGTAGTGCCCCTGGAAAAAATGAAGAGCCGCTCGTGGGGGGTTTGGTTGGTAGCTGTACACAGAAGAGATCTAATTGCATGGAGCGCGTCAGGGAGGATTTCCTGCCATTGGGAAACTTGGAGCTTCCTGGACCTGAGGGTCAGTAGGACGGTCTTCCAGACCGTCGCGTTCTCCCTCTCCACCTGCCCGTTCCCCCTGGGGTTACAGCTGGTAGTCCTGCTCGAGGCGATGCCCTTGTCGAGCAGGTATTGACGCAGCTCGTCACTCATAAAGGACGCACCCCGGTCGCTGTGCACGTAGCTGGGGAAACCGAACAGGGTGAAGACACTATGCAGGGCCCTAATGACTGTGTGGGAGGTCATATCGGGGCATGGGATGGCGAAGGGGAATCGGGAGAACTCATCAATAATGTTAAGGAAGTAAATGTTTTTGTTAGTGGAGGGGAGTGACCCTTTGAAATCAAATTACAAGGCGTTCAAAGGGCCTAGAAGCCTTGACCAGGTGGGCCCTGTCTGGTCTATAGAAGTGCGGTTTGCACTCCGCACAGATCGGGCAGTCCCTGGTGAACTCTTTTATCTCCTCGTTGGAGAAAGGCATGTTTCGGGCTCTGATGTAGTGGGTGAGCCGGGTGACCCCTGGGTGGCAGAGGTCATCATGGATGGCTTTTAGGCGGCTGATTTGCACGTTGGCGCATGTCCCGCGGGATAGGGCATCCGAGGGCTCGTTGAGCTTCCCCGGTCGATATTTGATATCGTAATTGTAGGTGGAGAGTTCAATCCTCCACCGAAGAATTTTGTCATTTTTAATTTTTCCCCTTTGCGAGTTGTCGAACATGAAGGCGACCGACCATTGGTCGGTAATGAGGGTGAACCTCCTACCTGCGAGGTAGTGCCTCCAGTGTCGGATAGCCTTCATGATGGCTTGTGCTTCCTTCTTGACTAAGGAGTGTCGGAGTTCTGAAGCAGATAGGGTACGGGAGAAAAATGCAACGGGCCGCCCTGCTTGGTTTAAAGTGGCTGCTAGCGCTAGCTCTGAGGCGTCGCTCTCAACCTGAAAGGGAGTGGATTCATCCACCGCCCGCATGGCTACTTTGGCGATGTCGTCCCTGATGCAGCTGAAGACTTGGCGCGCCTCAGCAGACAGGGGAAATAGTGTGGCCTTGAAGAGTGGGCGGGCTTTGTCCGCATATTGGGGGACCCACTGGGCGTAGTACGAAAAGAGCCCCAAGCACCGTTTGAGGGCCTTGGGGCCATGGGGGAGGGAGAGTTCTCGGGTCTGGGCCCAGGACTCCGTTCTCCACGACGTAGCCGAGGATGGCCAGTCTGTTTGTGCGGAACACGCATTTCTCCTTGTTATATGTAAGGTTTAATTTTTGGGCCGTCTGGAGAAAACGGTGGAGGTTGGCGTCGTGGTCCTGCTGGTCATGGCCGCAGATGGTAACATTATCCAGATACGGAAACATGGCCCACAGCCCGTACTGGTCTACCATTCGGTCCATTGCTCGTTGGAACACCAAAACCCCGTTAGTGATGCCGAAGGGAACCCGGAGGAAATGGAAGAGGCAGCCATCGGCCTCGAACGCCGTGTAGTGGCGGTCCTCCGGGCGGATTGGGAGCTGGTGGTATGCAGACTTCAGATCCACCGTGGAAAATACCCGATATTGGGTGATCTGGTTTGCCATGTCTGCAATTCTGGGGAGGGGATACGCGTCTAGGAGCGTAAGGCGATTTATGGTCTGGCTATAGTCGACGACCATGCGGAGTTTTTCCCCGGTCTTGACGACCACCACCTGAGCTCTCCAGGGACTATTGCTGGCCTCTATGATCCCCTCACTGAGCAGCCTTCGGACCTCCGTTCTGATAAATACCCTATCCTGCAGGCTGTACCGCCTGCTGCGGGTGGCTACCGGTTTGCAATCCAGGGTGAGGTTGGCGAAGAGAGGAGGGGGGGCGATGCGCAGTGTGGCGAGGCTGCAGATAGTGAGTGGGGGCAGGGGCCCGCCGAAGCTGAGGGTGAGGCTCTTGAGGTTACATTGGAAATCCAAGCCTAAGAGGAGTGGCGCGCAGAGGTCGGGCAAGACATACAGTTTAAATTTGGAATAGCTAGCGCCTCGAATCGTTAGCGTTGCTGTAGTGCGGCCTTGGATTTGGATGGAATGGGAGCCCGAAGCGAGGGCGATAGTTTAGTTGATGGGATAAATAGGGAGGGAACAGCATCTTACCAGCTCTGGGTGCATGAAGCTCTCTGTGCTCCCGGAGTCGAAGAGGCACGACGTGTTGTACCCGTTGATCTGGACCTCCGTCATCGAATTTCTCAGATGCTTGGGGCGAGATTGGTCGAGGGTGACAGCGTTGAGTTGCGGGCCGCGTGGTGGGTGCCTGGGGGAATCGAATTCTTCCGATTGGGCGTCCTGTCGAGTAGATGCCTCTGCGTTCTGGTGAGCTTGATGCAGGAACACTGCGCTGAGTTGCGGGCCATGTGGTGACTGCCCGGGGAGGTCGTACTCCTCCAATGAGCTGTTTGAGTCTGGGGATGCAGCTAGGGCCCGTGGATCGCACGTGGAGGGTGGTGATGAAGATGGCGTCCAAGATGGCGGCCCCCATGAATCGCATGTGGCCGGCCGCATGGTGGAGGTTTGCCAAGATGGCGGCCCCCATGGATCGCATGTGGCGGGAGGGGGCGGAGCCTGAGCATAGGCCGCAGCGTTTCGGGCCCCGCGGGCCTGCTGGTGCTGGGGGCGATGTTTTTGGACTGTTGAAGTGTTGAGGGCTGGGGCCCTTCTGCCGAGGCACACTCTAGCATAGTGACCTTTCTTCCCGCAGCTGCTGCAGGTCACGGATCGGGCTGAGCAGTGCTGCCGCAGATGCTGGCTTTGTCCACAGAAGTGGCAGGCTGGAGCCGTTGAATAACTGGTTTGGGGAGCTGAATAGTGGCAGGCTGGAGCAGTTGAATAACTGGTTAGGGGAGCTGAATAGTGGCAGGCTGGAGCAGTTGAATAACTGGTTAGGGGAGCTGAATAGTGGCAGGCTCGAGCAGTTGAATAACTGGTTTGGCGAGCTGAGTAGCTGGCTGGGGGAGCTGAGTAATTAGCTGGAGCAGCTGAATAGCTTGAGTATTTGACTGGGGGCCCCCATGAATCGCACGTGGCCGGCCGCATGGTGGAGGTTTGCCAGGCTTGGGGGGTCCTTAGGTCGGGGGCCCATGCGGGGTTAGCGGGGTCCGCAGGAAACAAGTTGAGGCTGTGGAAGGAAACTTCCATTGTGATAGCAGCCTCTACGGTAGTCTCTAAGCCCTGGGCCCCATTTTCTAATAGTCTCTGGCGTACATAGCTAGATCGAAGGCCCGCTACAAAAACATCCCGCACAGCAAGCTCCCTATGTTCGGCCATGGTTACGGCCTGGTAATTGCAGTCATTTGAGAGATTGTTCAACTCGCGTGCAAATTCAGCTAAAGTTTCAGTAGCCCGTTGTCGGTGAGTCGTGAACACAAAGACCTCGTTCATGGGCCTAATATACATTTTGTCCAAAATCGCCAGCGCAGCGGTGTAGGAACCGGCTGGATTTAGTTGTGTAGAAATTCTGTGGCTTACCCTCGTGTGCAGAAGGCTGAGCTTTTGTTCCTCCGTAGTTTCAGCGGTGCTGATTTCGGCCAGGTAGGCCTTAAAACATTTCAGCCAGTGGCAGAAGGTTTCTTTCGCCTCTGCATCCTGCGGATCGAGTTCTAGACGTCCTGGTTTTAGAGCGGATTCCATGCTTTACTTCGGCAGCTTCTTAAGTGTATTAAATTGATGGAACCATCAATTCATCGAACATGTGTAGTTGGATCTGAACAGACGCTTTAATACACTTACAATAGAGCCAGCCTATTCGTCGTTGAACTTCAGGTGAAATGGCAGGCTGGCTCTAAGGCACTGATCTTTATACATCGGTCCCGGGGGAGGAGTCCTGGGGGGTGCCAAGGGAGGAGCCCAGTACACCCAGAGCGACTCCCCCTGGTGGTCGGATAGTGCAACTGCACTTACAATGGGTAGATAACGAACATATATACATGGAGTGATATTGGCAACTATATATAGTGTGAATCACATTCACCACACTAGTAAAGGCCTAAACTGCTCAATCTCTCTTCGTAAGATCTCTGGTATCAATCCGGTGAAAGTCTTTGAGGTCTTTACGATGATTAAAAGGAGTAGATTGGTTAGATAAAGAGAAAAACCATTTCCTCTGATGGGGGACATAACCTTAAAATTAGAGCGAGATTGTTTGAGGGTGGTGTCAGGAAACACTTCTTCACAAAAAAGTTGTGCAAATCTGGGACTTGCTCCCCCTGTTGAGGCTGGGGGGGTCTATTCAAAATTTCAACACTGAGATTGATATATATTTTGGGTGGGGGTACTAGGCGTAATGGAAGCAAGGATGGTGGATGGAGAATTTCTCTTATTAATTCGCAGCATGTGGGCATCACTGGAATGGCTATTGGTCATTGGCCCCTTCCACTTTCTATCAAAAAGTGGTGATGAGCCGCTTTCCTGAACCACTAGAATCCACGTATTCAGTCAGAATGCTGTTAGGTAGGGAGATCTGCGATTTGGAGCAGCTCATAGAATCTCTTCATCATAGAATCTTTACAATGCAGAAGGGGCCATTCGACCGAGCGCGTCTACACCAACCCTCTGAAAGAGCACCCTACCTAGGCCCATTACCTGCCCTATCCCCCCCTAACATCTTTGGACTATGGCACTGTGCCAGGGACTCAGGTTTATTGAAACGTGTTACACTTGATACATGTGAAGCCTCTATCATACTAATCTTCATAGCGGGCTTGCCTACACACCCTGTTGCTCTCCACGACACCGCTCCCTGTCCCCGGGAACGCTGGTCAGTGAGCCAAGGGGGGGGGAAGGTGGTAGCAATTAGGGCAATGGGGGGAGGGAGGGGAAGGAGGGGAATGAAAGAGGAGGGGGGGAACGGTTGGACAAAGCCTTGTCCTATGAGAATCGTGTGAGGGCCTCCTGCTCCTCTGGGTATGCCCGTCCCTCGCTGCTGTCTGACCTCCATCCTCCAGCTCCTCCTGCAGTTCCTCCCCAGTCTTGTCCTTCATCCCCTCCTGGTCTGCCTCATCCTCAGACAAGGTTGCATGTCCCTCTTCCTCCTCCAGCATGTCACCCCGCTGCTGTGCCAGGTTGCGGAGAGCACAGAAGACCACCACAAAGTGGGAGAACCTCCGGGGGGTGTATTGCAGGGCACAACCAGAGTGGTCCAGGCATCGGAACCACATTTTGAGCAGTCCGCTGCACCGCTCAATGACAACACAGGTGGCAGCATGGGCCTCATCATATCGGGTCTCCGCATCGGTCTCTGGCCTCCGCACTGGGGTCATCAGCCAGGACCTCAGCGGGAGCCCCTTATTTCCCAAGAGCCTACCTGTTATTCTGGGGTGGTCTTCGAAGACACCGAGGCTCTCTGAGGATCGACTCATCTTCCCTGGAAAGTGTGCACCCAAGAGGATGATCCAGAGGCCGGTGGGGGGGGGGGGGGGGGGGGGGGTCACACACGAGTTGAATATTCAGGAATATTCAGGAGTGGAACCCCTTCCTTTTAATAATACCCGGTGCGCGCATGGCGACATGCATGTCTTCAATTACCCCGTGGACCTGGGGCATCCTGACGACGGCAGAGAATCTTGCAGCCCAGGCATTTTGGTGGGTTTGGTCCAGCTCAAAGTTGATAAAATCTGATGCCCGGGCATCCATGACCTCACGGATGCACATGTTGGCTGCAATTTTTGATATGCCACACAAGTCCCTGCTCAAGCCCTGGAATGAACCGGTTGCATAGAACTTCACGGCGGCGGTGACCATCATGGCCACTGGGAGCAGGTGTCCTCCTTCTCCATGGGGTGTCAAGACCGCGAGGACATGGTACAGGTGCCGCACTGACTCTTTGTTGAGACGGAGTCTCCTGCGCCGCATCCTGTCCATCGTCTCCTCGAAAGGCCAACGTCACCTGCACACCTCGGCCTGTCGCTGGTGTCCCCCCTTTGGGTTCCTCCTCAGCCTGATAGGCAGCCGGGACTTCTGGGTCTGTAGCGGCCCCCTGAACACAGTCTGCAACAATGCTGTTGCCTTCTCCAGCGGCTGGCCACCTGGGCTGCCACCAGCAGCGCGAGGACATTCTCTGCGGGACCAACACCATCATCCATTTTGGCACCTGTAAGGAATTGGAAAAGGAAAGAGATGACAATTGGTTCGGGTTCCATCCCAGGAGCCTCAAATCCCCCCACGGCACGGTGTACCCATGAGAATCCCTTGAGCTCTTTTGAAGTCCAACCAATTAAACAGAAGTAAACAAATTAAGGGACAAATCAAAAGGGACTGCTCCTGATGGGGGCACTACTCAAACTAAGATAATGATCAACTGAAACTTAAAAAGCTCAAACAAAAATGTAATCAAAAGGGTCTATAAAGCAGCGCAGATCCTGCAGCGCCCAGAGGCACGGAAGGCTGTAATGGTGCCAGTGGACATCAAGAATCCACTTGAGAGCTGTGAAGTGCTCTCATAACTAACACGGCCAATTCCGTATTAGCAACGGTATTCGGCTGTGAAAATAAAGGCTGCTCTCAGTCAAAGGGAATTAAAGTGACCGTCAGCATAAAACCAAGAAGAGGGCTCGGTCCTGGAAGCTTTTGGTAGGACAGACAGGCAGCAGCTGGAGATGCCCCTGTTAAAGGTCTTCATAATATTTAAAGTTGCCTTGAAGGCCTCACGGACAAAAAGCGGACCCCCCCCCCCACCCCCACCCCCGGCCCAGACTCCCAACCAGGAATGCTCCAGTCCCCCGATCAACCCTCCCCCCCACCCGCCCCCGAACACTGTTGCAGCAACACCTGTGCCCTTATAGAATATAGAACAGTACAGCACAGAACAGGCCCTTCGGCCCTCGATGTTGTGCCGAGCAATGATCACCCTACTCAAGTCAACGTATCCACCCTATACCAGTAACCCAACAACCCCCCCCCATTAACCTTATTTTTTAGGACACTAAGGGCAATTTAGCATGGCCAATCCACCTAACCCGCACATCTTTGGACTGTGGGAGGAAACCGGAGCACCCGGAGGAAACCCACGCACACACGGGGAGGACGTGCAGACTCCGCACAGACAGTGACCCAGCCGGGAATCGAACCTGGGACCCTGGAGCTGTGAAGCATTTATACTAACCACCATGCTACTGAGCTGCATGCCAGAAAATGGAACTGGCTACTCACCTCCTCAGAGCCCCTCAACAGCCATTGCGACAGCTTCACGTTTTGAAAACGGAGGACACCCGCGTGATTACTTGCTGGGAACTAGTTAATACCCGGGAGGCCATTGCATTCAACTTCAATCTCGCCAATGGGATAGAAATGAATGCAAATTAGGGTTAATGATATTCTTGCCATATTGGTGCGAGATCTGGAACTCGCCATGGGGAGTGGGCCGGATAGATAGTGAACTATTTGTTGCACTGGGCATGAGTCTCAATTTTAGCTTTTCCCGCTATTTAGCCGCAGCGCCCAGATTGGCACCGGGCGCAATGCGGTGGTTAAGTCATGTCCCAGATGTCTGGATTGTTGCAGAATTACCTCAAAGAGATGACGGTCGGTAGGCCACAAAGTAAGGCATTTGTGGCTTCAATATCAAGAGTTCCACTTCCTTTCCAGATGGAATCGGGCTGGGTGGCTCTTTAAAAGAATTTTACAGCCTCCTGGTTCTTGAAGCAATAGTCTTTTCTGCAGCTTCTCTCTTCTTCGGTGGCCTCCCTCTAGGTCGATATAAAAATCCTTACCTCAGGCCTGACCACGGGGCAGAGCTCGTCAGTGCAGGAAATTAGGTAAGTGCGGCCTCGCCGAGGCCGTAAAGAACCGTCACGGTCCCGTTAGATAGCTGGGTCGTTCACAGCGCTGCAGGTGCAGCTCCCATCCCCCCCAACCATCTGAACTTTGTAATCAGCAGCACACCTCCAGGATAGCATCGCACAGAGTTTAGGTTTGTGTAATCAGCCCTGTTTCCACATGTGGCATCATCAGTGAAGCACACATGGAAGAGATACAGTTTAATCAAGAAGGCAATTAATATATTTTAACCTTCCAGCCCCCCTGATAGCACTTCCCCTGCGCCCACCAGCCCCAGCGCTGCTCAGTGTCCAAAGACAATTAAAACATGAAGACAATTAAAACAGAAAGAAAGGATTTACATTTATATGGCGCCTCTCATGACCCAAAGCACTTTACAGCCAAATAAACACGTGACCGTGTTCACACATTCTTCAGTGCATTGTTTCAAATAAAAAGTGAGGGATGCAATTTGAAAAAGAAGCCTCCAGGAACCTCGTTCAGTCTGTTACAGACAATAGGGCCTCACTTTTGAGAGGACTAAAAAAAACACGATTTTAATAAGGACACAGGTAAAATAAAAAAAGTTTTATTTACACCACAATATATACACACCGGCTGATCTACCGGGTTCCTATTCTAGTCAGTGCCTTACTGGATGACCTTTTATACAGAGGATAATAGAGAATTCCCTCCCCTAGTGGGGGAGTTCGTACTCTGTGAGGACAACGGGCAAATAATCATTCCCATCCCGGAGGCCCCGTGCGGGATGTTACAGTGATCAAATACTCACCGAAATGTTAAGATTTAAACATGGACAGAATTTTCTTGGAAACAATATTCAAAATTATGAGGGGTTTGAGCAGAGTAAAAAGGAACAAGCTGTTATATTGGGAGGAGGGTCAGTAACTAAAAGACACAAATGTAAATTAATTGGCAATGAAGCCAGGAAGGGAGATGAGGAGAATTACTTTTCTGCCCCACCCCCAATCCCGGTGCCAGGTCCCTTGATCAGACACTGCCTTTGAATAAAGGGAGCCTGCAAGCAGCTCCACACAGTCATGTTTGCCTCATGGCTGTTCCACTACCCACTGCTGGGTTAGTACCAGCAGCAGCAGGGTGAAGCCCTTGAGTGCCCATTAAGTGGACGATTTGATGACACTTCCATTAATTTATGGACAAATTATACTCTCGGTGAAATTTTACATTCCCGTCATGGTGGGCGAGGTGTGGTAAGAATTCCGTCCAACAGAGACAACTGGCAGAATGTGCTGCTGAATTAGCACAACAAATTTCCAAAGTAGGCCGCCTTATAAGCGCCTATTGGGTGGCAAGTTCATTCCAATCAGTGCAGGCCATGTGATGCAACTGTGAAGCATTATGCGCTCATTTTGAATTGGCAATGAAAGATGAAACAAGTTTACTCCTGACAGGAAAACCAGTGAGAGTCTGTTAAAGAGAATTTCCCCTCGAACAGTTTCTATTAAACTTGGCTATGATGTATGACACATTACATCAACTTGGTAAGCTCCCAGAGTGTTTGCAGAAATGCAACACAACAATTGTGGAAGCAAACTCCTTTGCAGCATATTCTTTTGGACTGAAAGAACCACCTTGCACAAAAACCCTTGTGGCCAAAACTGTAGTCACACAGGGAAAGTTTGGAATGGTTATTAGGGAGCAGCAATAAGATTGTCAGTTTCTTACCAGTTTCAACAATAATTTAGAAAATTAAATGTTGAGAACCATG
Organism: Scyliorhinus canicula; assembly: GCF_902713615.1. Classification (NCBI taxonomy): domain Eukaryota; kingdom Metazoa; phylum Chordata; class Chondrichthyes; order Carcharhiniformes; family Scyliorhinidae; genus Scyliorhinus; species Scyliorhinus canicula. Next base: position 153,378,204 of record NC_052156.1, read on the forward strand.
TCATTGAAAGGCTCTCATTCAGCCTCTGCAGCCTAAACCAGTTGTGCATCTCTGATCGACCAATTGCACGTTATTGACAAAGACTGTTAGCCAGCTGAAATGCCACCAAGTTATGGAGAATTGGCAATAGCTTCCCTCTGCAAGGGTTTAAATTGCCATCTACTCCTGTAATCGATGCATTCAGAAATTATGTGAAGGAAGCTAGACAACGCATTCCCCGGGATTTATGAGCATTTCTAAATTGCGCTAAGCAGCCCTACAGAATGTGGGCGAGAATTCAATCAAATGGACTTAATTATGGCACACAAGCGTTCAAGATTTCTCACATCAGCAGTTCGTCAGAATGTTGGGCCAAACAGACCCCCCTCCTGATATATTGGTCTGTGTAGTCTAACATTCTGACCAGTCTGCTTCCTGCCACCAGCAGTGAGATTTGCGATGGGTGGAGAATAGCACCGCAATGGAAAAATCACAATTTGTGCCTGCCGCCGATTCTGCCGCCATGCTCCGGTCCCCCGCTGGCGGCGTTAGTGAATTTTGCGCCCGCTCTGGCGGGTGCATGCAAAACCATCAATTACATGGATTTAAATCTCATTTGAGGATTGGACACTTCATGTTCCACCTCTCCACAAAGCTCCACCCCTCTCAGGTGGAAGTCACACAGGCATTAATTGATGCAAGGTTTTACAAGTAGGGCCAAGGCTGTTGAAGGGGACCGAGAGGGTAAGGCAAACTTTGAAACTGTTGGGCTTGCTGTGGGGTGGTTGTCTGGGCCGAGGGAGTAGTGAGGGAGGGGGATGACTTGGTACCAAGTCCGTGGACTTGGGATGGCCCCTCTGGCTCAGACCACCGTTGCTACAGTATGTGATTAAACGTGCCCCTCTGGTGCTACTTACATCTTCCTGGCTGCTCACACTGCTGACTGGTCAATGTTCAGAGAGTCTCCGGTGATATGTAAACCCACCCAGGCTGGTAGCACTGACTGCCTCTGCCACCTCCTGCCAGGCGCTGTTCAGGAAGGCGGCATTGAGTCTGCGATCCACCCTGGGGTAGAAGGGTATCCCTCCTCTCCTTATTGGCATTGGGAAGTGGGTCCACATCAGACTCCAGAAATCAGGAGACACGCATTCTTTGACACACCTTTGTTGCTGCCGAATGTGTGCTGAGTGGTGTGCTTATGGGCAGCTCCAGCTTGTCAGGTGTTACAATCCCAGACCAGACCCTAACAGCGGCTAGGATACTGGAGCGAAACCCCAATATTTTCTTTTATTTTGTAAGATTGTGTGGGAAGAATGATTCGCTCCAGGAGTGATTACATGAAGAAATAGAGATTTGGTATTTTTAAAACAAAACTTAATGCTATATTAAACTCTTTAACTTCAAACCTGAAAAAAAACTTCCAATTACCCCTTAATTAATCCTACTCAATTCCCAATTAAACAACAAGAAATGTCTTCAAAAAGTTGGTTCACCTCTGTGTTTCAGCTTCTTCCTTGTCCTCAGACAAGACTGCGCTGCTTTAAATATTATTACTCTTTTTATAACTAACCCACTGGGAAGGCAGATCAGACTTCAATTCCTCTCCATAGCTTTTTCAAAATCTCTCTGGATCCCTTAGCTCCACCCAGCAAATATATAATTTCCTCAAGCCGAAAAAAAATTAACTCTCCGGGCTGAAAACACATTAACTCCCCAAGGACTTTCCTCAGTCAAACCGCAGTGCATTACCCCAGACTGAAAAACACATTCCTCTGGTCAATTTCACCTTCTGGCTCCTAAAAGCTCCCAGACCCTGCAAAAAACCCTTTTTAAAAACATGACCACTGCAGTCAAACACACTATAACCCCAGGCTGGTAACCATTAAATTGCCCCAATATTTAGAATCCAATATTCCTAAAATCCTCCATTCATCACACAGGCTCTTTAGCGCTAATTCTGGCCCCAATGCTTACATCACTCCCTGGGCTGGGAATTGCTTTCAATTTATGCCAGCAGAGTGCTGGCCCATTTGCATGTCCTGAATCAGGGAACAAATAGTGCCCTCGACGGGAATGTGAATCGCGCACTATTCAGTCCTGGCGGGAACACAGTTTACCGAACGGAGAATCCAGCCCCATTTGTCACAATCTACCTGCAATGTCACCGATTGGCAGAGGACTCAAGGACAAGATCAGCCTCCGCCTCGAGCACAAAGGTGAAACCAGACCTTTTGTGGAAATTATTGCAAAGCATTGGTAGCAGAAATTCAAGAAGCATCATGGCATCAAGTTTTTGAAAGTTTGTGACGTTAAAGTATCTGCAGACCATGATGCCACTAGGAAGTTTGCTGTGCTAATTTCAGATGAAAACCTTGCGCCTGAATGGATTTACAATGCTGCAAAAATGAGTCTGTTCAGGCAGTACCTCCCTGGGAAAACACTAGCAAAGGCTGAGGATAGGTCCTTGGTTGTGTCAATGTGGCTGGCATACACAAGTGTGAATTAGCTGCTAATGAGGAGAACAAATGTTTCGATAGCTTCAAGGGTGTTTGGATGTTACCTGTTTACTATTACTCCAATAAGAGAATCTTGGTAAACAGGGACATGTTTTCTGATCAGCATCACAACCCGAGGCACATGGGTATTGTCGTGTATTGAAGATAGCTGCAAAATTTATTCATGGACAATTGTTAAGAACATTCCCCTTCGAACTGGATTCTCCCATTCTGCGGCTATGTCCGGAGGATGCGTCTGATCTTCTCACCAAAATGTCGGCGTCACCTCCACACCGATGCTCCATCCGGTGAGGGGCTCGCAGACGGGCCACGTAAAGCCCCGGCTTTACCTACTGGTACGGACGCAGAATGGCCGGGTCCGTGGCTGCGCATGCGCACGGCAGTGGCCACGCTGTACTACATGGTGCCAGCCACGTGTGGGTCCAGCCTGCCAGAAACTGCCCCCCCCCCTCGCCACCCTTGGACCACCCCTCATTAGCTCCCGCCGAAGCCCTCCCTGCCAGCAGAATGGAACCCCCCCCCCCCCCCCTCCCATGGTGGCGCTGGACACAATCCGCAGCTGCCATGACAAGTTTAAGGAAAAAAATGTAAATGTTTTTTATTGGGGGTGGAGCATCTGAAAATCGGCACCGCCCCCGATTTTGGCGTAAAGAGGGATTCTCCGGCCAATCGCCGAACACGATTTTGGCGTTGGATATCGGAGACTCCCACCCAATGTTTTTGCTGTCTACTTCCACGTTCCCCTACACAAACCGCACACCCTCAGAACCACCCTTCTCCACATCTCTCCAACTTCATGTCATTAATTCAGCCAATGGACCAAAGCTATTTTTGGCCCATGAAATGTAAATGATAAAATTAGTGATGACGAGGATGACACAGTGAATCCGGTAGAGAAAGTGCTCATGAACGATTTTATTAAGATGTGTGACGGGTTGATGGATGCACTTGAACAACATGCACTTATAAGTGAGCATGAAATAATGTCATCTATAAAATAAAAGACAAACTTATGAGACAAAAACAAATGTTGATGAGGCAGATGAAGCTGGGAGAACTATTCAGTAATGCCTTCCAGCACAGTACATCAACATTCTGAATCATCTCCTACAAGCAGAAACGAAGATGGTGCCACAGGTGGGAACTTATTACAGGGACCCTGCAATTATTATTCGGTGATACATTTTACTTTTCTAGCCATTTTACTCCTGTTAGAACGCAGCCAGTTTTGACTTAGGATATTGTAATGCATATTGGCCTAGTCCTAGTATCTGAAAATTAAAATGATAGAAATCCGAAAGGCAATCGATCCCGAGGATTTCAGATAACGGATGCTCATCCTGTAAAATGTTACAAAATGAAATTGTAGCTCTGCTAAAGACTAATTATTCAAATATCACATGGTTCAAAATAAAATGTCTACTGCGGACAGGCACTAATATTTTTCACTTAAAAACCATTTCTAAAGACTCAAATGATTAATACATAGGAAAACAATGCAATAGTAGATTTAGAAATAATATGGCCAACACATTTTCTTAAGGCTCCTGTGCCTCAGAATTTGCCACTACGTCACAGTTGAATGTCCTGTGCGCATGTCACTAAGCTCACAATTGAAGAAATGGCCCCCTGGGTAAAGTTATGGTGTGGGTAAAAGCTTGTCTCAAAGGGATCAATATCCCAAGACAGTTCGGGAAAAGAGAAAACTGATGCGAACAAATACTGAAAACATTTGCAGTAAAAAAACACCACACAATCACGAGTGCCAGTGACCAGGAGCTGGTTGTCGCCTGCATGGTCATTATTTGTGAATATCCTGGACCAGTAACCTCGAGATTGCTTTATTCAAATCTGTCCGCAGCAAGTGTAATTTTTTTAAATGTTCTAAACTTTGGACTTGCACCAGGAAAATAATCGTGCATCATACAAATTCAGCTATCTTATTAATGTCCTGTCAGGGAAGGAAACCTACCATCCCCACCTGATCTTCCCAACACTATTGTTTATGTCTCAATGCCTTCCGGAGTCATGACAAGTCTTGCTTTGCCAGTATTGCCTGCAACATCCTTGCTGAATAGTGATCAGATGAAGGGGGCGATTCTCCGAGCCCCGCGCCGGGCCGGAGAATCACCGCAACCTGATTCTCTGATCGGGCCGCCGATTCTCCAGCCTGGATGGGCCGAGCGGCCGCGCCGATGTGACAGAGTCCCGCCGGCACCATTCACCCCTGGTCGCTGCTGGCAGGAACTCTGCGGGAATGGTCGGATGGGGGGGGGGGGGGGGGGGGCAGCGTCCTGCGGGGGGGGGGGGGAGGGGGACTCCTTCACCGGGGGGGGGCCTCCGATGGGGTCTGCCCGCAATCGGGGCCCACCAATTGGTGAGCCGACCTCCCCCCCCCCGGCCTACGTCCTGGCGCAGCCGGCCCCTGAACAACCCATGTTAGTTGGGGCCGGTGCGCTGAAGAAGTCCCCCGTGCATGCGCAGTTTGGCGCAGCCCAACTGCGCATGCGCGGGTTGGCGCGCCGCGTAAGGAGGTTGGAGTGGTGTGAACTGCTCCAGCGCCGAATCTGTCGTACCCAGGCCCGGTTCATGCCGTCGTGAAACGCGACGGAGTTCACGTCGGCGCGAACGCTTGTGCCCAATATTGGAGAATCGCCCCCGTAGTCTGTGTGTCTAGTTCAATTGTGGGGATCACACCTATTGAGCCAAGTAGAGACCGGTTTTACTTTAGGTACACTTGGGCTTTGTCGGTGACAGGAATCACGTCGGACACTGAGGCCAGAATTCTCCGGCTGTTGGGATTCTCTTTTGCTGCTGGCAGTGCAGCCCTGCCCGCAGGTTCCCCTGCAGCGTGGAGTGGCTTCAATTGGAAATGATTGTAAGGAATCAAACAGTCCAATGAATATCTGAAGGATAATTTTGATCCATTCTACAGTTTCTACATGAGAATCCACGGCCTGTAAATCAGAAGTACAGTAGTAATTAGTCACAGGTTTCCTGCAACAGTTCAAAACCTCTGAAGCAGCTGGAAATAGTTACAAATGGCAGATTGATTTGAAAGAAATTCGGTTGGCGGTGGGGGATTGGAGGGGGTGGGGGGGGGGGGGGGGGGGGGGGGGGGGGGGTTGGTTTTCAGAAAAGGTTTTGTCCTCTGGGCCTCCTCAACTTTGCAGATGGTTTCCTGATGTTTTCCAGAACCACAGTGTTTGTCAGGTATTGCTTGACTGAGGGGCTTGGGCATGTGGATTCAAAAGGAGCCTTGCTGCTGTTCGAATCACCTGCAAAACATGGTCAAATAAAATAATGCCTACATTTTTATATACATTTAGAATCATAGAATGATGCAGCACAGAAGCCCATCATTCTTGTGCTTTTAATCTGTTATTTTATTTCTTTCGCTTTTCTCCCACCAACAACAACCCCCCCCTCCCCAACCACCATCGCCCCGTCTCCTTTTGGGGTACAATAAGCAATAGCAGCCTTCTCGGGGCAAAAAGCTGAATTTAATATTCATCCAACTACATGAACAAACAAACTGGCTTCAGCAGTGGATATGAAATGTCTTCTGATACATTATCCAAATATACTGACGTAGATATAGATTTGCATGTATTTACATTGCAATCTTTCCCAAAATTTTATCACATATTCCTCACTCTGTTCACACGACAGTTTTGTAAATTTGCACATCTAAATCACTGTTCCAAAACTGTGAGCCAGTAAATAATATCAAAGAATATAATTTGATCAATCCCACTCTATCGTAATAATTATTGATTGTGTAAATTGTGCATAAAGCAATCTAGTAACTGTTGCAGGAACACATGGAATTACATCACGTGAACTTTATTACACGTTAACAAGCATTTCTTCTTGTGCATATCCTGTGAAAAGTGTGTAATTGTAAATGCAAAATGCGCAGCTGGTTAGCTGAGATGGTTCGGATGTGGCGTTCATAACATCAAAGTTGTGGGTTTGATCCCCCTACTGGCTGCAGTTTGTGTGATGACAAACTTGCAGGCCAGATTACATTCTGGCGTGGATTTTAACCAACTTGGCAGGTGTGCAGGAACCAAGAGATAATATCAGAGTGGAAGATCAGAATACTGGGAAAGGCAGAAGCACTAGAGTAGGGAATAGTAAATTAATAGATTGGGTCAGAGTAAGGGGGAAAGTAACAAAATCTAAATCAGGGTTATTGTGCATGCATGTGAATGGGTGGAGTGTAACAAAAAAGATTGGTGAGTTGCAGGTGCTAATTTGCCTTGTGGAATAAAGATGCTGTGGCGATAACAGAGACCTGGTTCGAAGAAGGGCAGTACAAGATGTTAAATATTCCAGGATACAAGGGAAGATAGGAAAGGACGAAAAGGGGAAGAGTGAGGGTACTGATTCAGGAGAGCATTGGGATGCTGGAGAAAGACAATATCCCAGAGGGACCAGGGACAGAATCTATTTAGCTGAGGGTGCAACTGGCAGGGTAGATAAGGGATAACAAGTGGATGTAGTATATTTGGAATTTCAGAAGGAACTTAATAGGGTGCCAGTTATTGCATTAAAATAGTGCTCATGGGATTAGGGCAACATATTAGCAGGAATTAAGGATTGATAATAGAAAATAGGGTAGAAATAAACGGTTTATTTTCGGGCTGGCAGGCTGTAACTAATAAAGTACCATAAGGATACATGATTTGTGTATTTACAATCTATTAATGCCTTACATGGGGGAACCAAGTATAATGTCTCTATATTTACTGACAATAGAAAATCAGGTGGAAATGTTAGCTGTTACGAGGATGCAGATAGGCTGCATTGGATATACGCAGGTTAAGTGAATGGGCAGAAATGTGTCAGATGGAATATAGGGCGGGATTCTCCGAGGCCGCGCCGGAGAGACCTCGCCATCGTGAACTCCATCGAGTTTTACAATGGCGCGAAACGGCCCCGATCGCGACCAATTCTGGCCCCGGAAATGGGCTCGGAGCGCGGCCGCGAGGAACACGGGGGGCGTGGTGTGAAATCCGCGTTGTCAGCGCGCAATGCCCGAATGATGCCGCGCCGCGTCTTAAAGGGCGCGGTCCGCGCACGGAAGGACCCGGGAACAGAAGAAGGAGGAGAGATGGCCGAGCCCCAAAGAGCCTCCCTGAGGTTCATTCGGTCCGAGCTTCATTCCTGACCGGTGCGACGGGCGAAGGGGGGCGCAGGAAACCTATAGGCGTGGGAGCGCAGGGCGTGGGCAGGGAACCTATAGGCGCGGGGGCGCAGGGCGTGGAGGGTTGGGTGGGGTGTAGTGTGAGGGGTACCTCGGCGGTGGTGGTGGTGGTGGTGGATCCTGCAGGCGCCAGGTCCCAGAGGGAAACGGTGTCCTGACGGCCGTCGGGGTGTTCAATGAAGGCGTAGTGGGGGTTCGAGTGAAGCAGTAGCACTCTCTCTACTTTAAAAAAAAAAATTTTTATTGAAAAATTTTGAATTTACACAACATCTAGCCATACTAAAATACCAACGATAACAGTAATAACAACAATCATAAACCTTCGCCCCTCCTCAATGAACAACCCAACATATTAACAACAACTTAAGTTAACCCAGTGTTAAGTTACATAACCGTAGCAAAAAAAATATAGAAACTATAGTTGGGAACTATATCTTGTCCCTTGTCCCCCCCCCCCCCACTCTCCCTCCACCCCCCCCCCCCCCCCCCACCCCCGGATTGCTGTTGCTATTGACCAAGATACATCTTTGAACCAGGAAGTCCAGAAAAGGCTGCCACCGTTTATAGAACCCTTGTACTGATCCTCTCAGGGCAAATTTAACCCTTTCCAACTTTATAAATCCCGCCATGTCATTGACCCAGGTTTCCACACTTGGGGGCCTCGCATCCTTCCACTGTAGCAAGATCCTCCGCCGGGCTACTAGGGACGCAAAGGCCAGGACACCGGCCTCTTTTGCCTCCTGCACTCCCGGCTCCACCGCAACTCCAAAAATCGCAAGTCCCCACCCTGGTTTGACCCTGGATCCAACCATCCTCGACACCGTCCCCGCCACCCCCTTCCAGAATTCTTCCAGTGCCGGACATGCCCAGAACATATGGGCATGATTCGCTGGACTCCCCGAACACCTGGTGCACCTGTCCTCACCCCCAAAGAACCTACTCATCCTAGTCCCGGACATGTGGGCCCGGTGCAGCACCTTAAATTGGATGAGCCTAAGCCTCGCACATGAAGAGGAAGAGTTGACTCTCTCCAAGGCATCCGCCCAAGTCCCGTCCTCTATCTGCTCCCCAAGTTCCCCCTCCCACTTAGCCTTCAGCTCCTCCACTGACGACTCCTCCACCTCTGCATTACCTTATAGATGTCAGACACCTTCCCCTCTCCGACCCACACCCCCGAAAGCACACTGCCCATCGCCCCCCGCGAGGGCAGCAAAGGGAATCCCTCTACCTGTCGCCTAGCAAACGCCTTTACCTGCAAGTATCTGAGCATGTTCCCTTGGGGAAGCCCAAATTTATCTTCCAGTTCCCCCAGGCCCACAAACCTCCCGCCAATAAACAGGTCCCTCAATTTACTGATACCCACCCTTTGCCACCCCCTAAATCCCCCATCCTTGTTCCCCGGGATGAACCGATGATTGCCACCCAGTAGAGCCTCCATCGAGCCCCCTGTTTCCCCCCTATGCCGTCTCCACTGTCCCCAGATTCTTAGGGTCGCCGCCACCACCGGGCTCGTGGTAAACCTCTTAGGGGAGAGCGGCAGCGGCGCCGTTACCATGGCACCCAGGCTCGTACCTCTACATGACGCCATCTCCATTCTTTTCCACGCCGCCCCTCCCCCCTCCATCACCCATTTACGCACCACTGACACATTGGCCGCCCAATAGTACCCCAAAAGGTTGGGCTGCGCCAGCCCGCCTCTATCCCTCCCTCGCTCCAGGAAAACCCTCTTCACTCTCGGAGTCCCATGTGCCCACACAAAGCTCAAGATACTGCTAGTCACTCTCCGAAAGAAGGCCCTGGGGATAAAAATGGGCAGGCACTGAAAGAGGAACAAGTACCCCGGAAGCACCGTCATTTTGACGGACTGCACGCTCCCCGCCAACGACAATGGCAACATGTCCCACCTCTTGAACTCCTCCTCCATTTGATCTACAAGTCTGGTGAAATTATGTTCGTGAAGAGTCCCCCAGTCCCTGGCCACCTGCACCCCCAGGTACCTAAAACTCTCCCCTGCCCGCCTAAGCGGGAGCCTACCAATTCCTTCCTCCTGGTCTCCAGGGTGCACCACAAACACCTCACTCCTGCCTAAATTTAGTTTATAACCTGAAAAGGTCCCAAACTCAGCTAGTAGCTCCATCATCCCCCGCATCCCCCCCGCCGGCATCATGATGACATTCAACAATCTCCGCACATTCGTGTTCAGCTGCCTTCCCTTCACAAAACCTGTCTGGTCCTCGTGTACAACCCCTGGCACACAGTCCTCTATCCTGGTGGCCAGGATTTTTGCCAGCACCTTGGCATCTACGTTGAGGAGAGATATGGGCCTGTATGAACCACACTGCTGGGGGTCCTTGTCCCTCTTTAAGATTAACGAGATCAGCGCCCGCGACATCGTCGGGGGCAAAGTCCCCTCTTCCCACGCTTCATTAAGTGTCCGCACCAGTAAGGGGCCCACTAGGTTCACAAACTTTTTATAAAATTCCACCGGGAACCCATCCGGCCCCGGTGCCTTCCCTGACTGCATCTGCCCGATCCCCTTAACTAGCTCCTCCAGCTCAATCGGCGCACCCAACCCCTCCACCTGCTCCTCCTGCACCTTCGGGAAAGAAAGCCCGTCGAGGAACCTCTTCATTCCCCTCCTCTCCACCGTTGGCTCCGACTGGTACAGTTCCCCGTAAAAGTCCTTGAAGACCTCATTCACCTCTACCCCCTTCCGCACCACATTCCCACTCTTGTCTCTCACTCCAGCAATTTCCTTTGCCGCATCCCGCTTGCGGAGCTGATGAGCCAGCATCCTACTCGCCTTTTCACCATGTTCGTACACTGCCCCTTGTGCCTTCCTCCACTGTGCCTCCGCCTTTCTAGTGGTCAGCAAATCAAATTTAGCCTGCAGGCTGCGCCTCTCCCCCAACAGTCCCTCCTCTGGTGCCTCTGCGTACCTCCTGTCTACCTCCAGCATCCTTCCCACCAGTCTATCCCTCTCACTCCTCTCGCTCCTCTCCCTGTGTGCCCGGATGGATAACAGCTCCCCATGAATCACTGCTTTCAGGGCTTCCCAGACCACCCCCACCTGAACCACCCCCGTATCATTCACCTAGAGGTACCCCTCAATACTTGCCCGGACCCTCCTACACACCTCCTCCTCCGCCAACTACCCCACATCCAACCGCCACAACGGGTGCTGGTCCCGCACCTCCCTCATCTCCAACTCCATCCAATGCGGAGCGTGGTCGGAGATTGCAATGGCCGAATACTCGGCCTCCTCCACTCTTGGAATCAATCCCCTACTCACCACGAAGAAGTCTATCCGAGAGTAGACCCTATGTACGTGGGAGAAGAAAGAGTACTCCCGTGCCCTCGGCCTCACAAACCTCCATGGATCCACCCCACCCATCTGGTCCATAAACCCTCTCAGTACCTTGGCCGCCGCTGGCCTCCTACCCGTCCTAGAGCTGGAGCGATCCAGTGAAGGATCCAACACTGTATTGAAATCCGTCCCCCCCCCCCCCCCCCCCCCCCCCCCTCCCCCCATGATCAGACCTCCCGCCTCTAGATCCGGGACCCGTCCCAACATACGCCTCATAAAGCCCGCGTCGTCCCAATTTGGGGCATACACACTAGCAAGTACCACCTTCTCTCCCTGTAGCCTGCCCCTAACCATAACATACCTACCCCCCTTACCCGCCACCACCTCCGATGCCTCAAACGACACATTTTTCCCCACCAGAATCGCCACTCCCCGGTTCTTCACATCCAACCCAGAGTGGAAAACCTGCCCCACCCATCCCTTCCTCAGACGGACCTGGTCCGCCACCTTCAGGTGGGTCTCCTGAAGCATTGCCACATCTGCCTTTAGACCCCTCAGATGAGCCAGTACCCTCGACCGCTTCACCGGCCCATTCAATCCTCTCGCATTCCAGGTGACCAACCGGATCAGAGGGCGTCCCGCCCCCCTCCCCCGTCGACTAGCCATAGCCCGTCGACTGCCCGCCCCAGGCCAGCACCCCCTGCCCGACCCAGTCCCCACAGCGACAACACCTCACCTCTGTCCCCCCGGCCCCCACCAGCTCCTTCCTGACCCTGCCAGCAGCAACCCGGTATTCCCCTTTCCCCCCCTCCCTCCCCCCCAGGCTAGGAACCCTCCTAGCCGCGAACCGTCCTCCATTATACTTACGTGGGTCAGCTAACTTCTGCTGACCCCGGAAACTCCCGCCAATAACCCGACCCCTCCCAAAGTCCCCCATCCTATCCCTCCTCCAGGCACCGCTCCAGCGCGGGGAAGAACCAGTTAAGGCCCCGCCTCACCCCATCATCGTCTCCACCCCCCAGCCCCTCAGGAAACCGGAGGAAAGCCCGCGCTTTCGCACTACCCCACCACACCCTTCTGACGCAGCGCCCAAATACCAGCCCCACTCCATACCCCCAACCCGACATAGAATACAACAAACCCCCCCCAACCCTTCCCGCAAGATACAAAACTCAAACAATGCCCCACAGCAAAAAACATACCAGAACACCCCCATAAATAACCATATCAAAATTGTAAAAGTACAGAAAAAGAGCAACAGCAGAATCCAGCAATAAAGTATTACAACCGACCCCGCAACCCCTAGTTCAAGTCCAGTTTCTCCGTCCGCACGAAAGCCCACGCCTCCTCCGGGGAATCGAAATAATAATGCCGGTCCGAATAAGTTACCCACAGGCGCGCAGGCTGCAACATTCCAAACTTAATCTTCTTCTTGTAAAGCACCTCTTTCGTCCGATTAAACCCGGACCGCCGCTTAGCCACCTCCGCACTCCAATCCTGGTAGATCCGTACTCCCCCATTCTCCCAGTTGCTGCACTTCACCCTCTAGGCCCAGCGCAGCACACACTCCCGATCACTGAACCGGTGGAACCTCACCAGCACCGCACGCGGGGGGTTCATTCTCCTTAGGCCTCCTGGCCAGTATTCTGTGTGCTCCCTCCAGCTCCAAGGGCAGATGGAAAGACCCGGCCCCCACTAGCGAGTTCAGCATCGCAGCCACGTAGGTTGTCAGGTCCGACCCCTCCAGCCCCTCCGCAAGGCCCAGGATCCGCAGATTTTTCCGCCTCATGCGGTGATCAAGCTCCTCGAAGCGGTCCTGACACTTCTTGTGGAGCGCCTCGTGTCCCTCCACCTTACTCACGAGGATCCCGGCCTCTTCCTCTCGTTCAGTGGCCTGCGTCTGCAACTCCTTGATGACAGCACCCTGGGTCGTCTGAATCTCCGAGAGCCTTTTGTTCGTTTCCTGCAGAGAGCTCAGTACCTCAGCCTTGAAGTCTGCAAAACAGCGGAGAGCAGCTTGTTGCTCCTGGGCCCACTGCTTCCACTCCTCTGGAGCTCCGCCGGCCGCCATCTTGGATTCCTTCCCCCGTTTTTTCTGGGGAGCTGCTGCCATTTTTTTCCCCCTTTCCACTCCGAGTTCGAGTCATGAACTGCGGGGAAAGTCGATCAGCACACCTTCTCCCACCGGGAGACGTCGAAAAATTTCCGTTTCGGGCTCTAAAAAGAGCCGAAAAGTCCGTTTGAAATGGGAGCTCCTACGTCATCGCCGCCACCGGAAGTCGCAGCACTCTCTCTATTAGCGGGTCCGTTTTGTATGCCCGGACGTGCTTCCGGAGGAGAACAGGGTCTGTGTCCTCAACCAAGGTGGGAGCGAAGCCCCCGTGGTAGTGCCCCTAGGGAAAACAAATAATCGTTCGTGAGGGGTCTGGTTGGTGGCGGTGCATAGGAGGGACCAATTGCATGGAGCGTGTCGGGGAGGACCTCCTGCCAGTGGGAGGTCGGGAGATTCCTGGACCGTAGGGTCAGTAGGACGGTCTTCCAGACCGTCGCGTTCTCCCTCTCCACCTGCCCGTTCCCCCTGGGGTTGTAGCTGGTAGCCCTGCTCGAGGCAATGCCCTTGTCGAGCAGATACTGACGCAGCTCATCGCTCATGAAGGACGAACCCCTGTCGCTGTGTACGTAGCTGGGGAAACCGAACAGGGTGAAGACACTGTGCAGGGCTCTGATGATTGTGTGGGAGGTCATATCGGGGCATGGGATAGCAAAGGGGAAAGCAAAGGGGAAGCGGGAGAATTCATCAATGACGTTAAGAAAGTACACATTTCGATTGGTCGAGGGGAGTGGCCCTTTGAAATCGATACTCAGGCGTTCAAAGAGGCGGGAAGCCATTACCATGTGGGCCTTGTCTGGTCTATAGAAGTGCGGTTTGCACTCCACGCAGATCGGGCAATCCCTGATGATGGCTTTTACCTCCTCGGTGGAGAAAGGCAGATTTCGGGCTTTGACGTAGTGGGCGAGCCGGGTGACCCCCGGGTGGCAGAGGTCATTGTGGATAGCCTTTAGGCGGTCGTCTTGCGCGCTGGCGCATGTGCCGCGGGACAGGGCATCTGGGGGCTCGTTGAGCTTCCCCGGTCGATATGTGATGTTGTAATTATAGGTGGAGAGTTCGATCCTCCACCTGAAGATTTAATCGTTTTTAATTTTGCCCCTTTGCGAGTTGTCAAACATGAAAGCAACCTTTGGTCGGTGATGAGGGTAAACCTCCTACCTGCGAGGTAGTGCCTCCAGTGCCGTACGGCTTCCAGAATGGCTTGAGCTTCCTTTTCGACTGAGGAGTGTCGAAGTTCCGAAGTGGAGAGGGTTCGAGAGAAGAAGGCGACTGGTCTCCCTGCCTGATTCAGAGTGGCGGCGAGAGCGACCTCTGAGGCGTCGTTCTCCACCTGAAAGGGGACGGATTCATCCACCGCCCGCATGGCGGCTTTGGCGATGTCCTCCTTGATGCAGTTGAAGACCTGGCGGGCCTCAGCTGAAAGTGGGAAGAGTGTGGTCTTAAATAGTGGGCGGGCTTTGTCTGCATACTGGGGGACCCACTGGGCATAATAAGAGAAGAATCCCAGGCACCTCTTGAGGGCCCTGCGACAATGAGGGAGAAGGAGTTGTAAAAGGGGGCGCATAGGGTCCGGGTCGGGGCCCAGGACTCCGTTTCCCACGACATAGCTGAGCATGGCTAGTCTGGTAGTGCGGAAAACGCATTTCTCCGTATTGTAGGTGAGATTGAGTTTCTGGGCAGTTTGGAGAAATCGGTGGAGGTTGGCGTCGTGGTCCTGCTGATCATGGCCGCAGATGGTGACATTGCCCAAGTACGGAAAGGTGGCCCGCAGCCCGTACTGGTCCACCATTTGGTCCATTGTTCATTGGAACACCGAGACCCCAAAGGGGACCCGGAGGAAATGGAAGAGGTGGCCATCTGCCTCGAACGCCGTGTAGTGGCGGTCCACTGGGCGGATTGGGAGCTGGTGGTATGCAGACTTCAGATCCACCGTGGAGAATATGGTACTGGGCGATCTGATTGACCATGTCTGCAATTCTGGAGAGGGGGTACGCATCGAGGTGCGTGAACCGGTTAATGGTTTGACTATAATCAACCACCATCCGGAACTTTTCCCCGGTCTTGACGACCACCACCTGAGCTCTCCAGGGGCTGTTACTGGCCTCTATGACTCCCTCACGTAGGAGCCTCTGGACTTCGGCTCTGATGAATACTCTATCCTGCAGGCTGTACCGCCTGCTGCGAGTGGCTACTGGTTTACAGTTAGCCGTTAGATTAGCGAAGAGTGGAGGGGGAGGTCGATTTTAGTGTCGCTAGACTGCAGATAGTGAGTGGAGGTAGGGGTCCGCCCGAGCTGAGTGTGAGGCTCTTGAGGTTACATTGAAAGTCGAGCCCGAGTAAGAGTGGGGTGCAGAGGTCAGGGAGTACGTACAGCTGGAAATTAGAGTAGCTGGTGCCCTGAATCGTTAGGGTCGCGACGGTGCGCCCTTGTATGTGGACCGAGTGCAAGCCCGAGGCGAGGGAGATAGTTTGCCGTGCAGGGAAGATAGGGAGCGAACAGTGTCTTACCAGGTCAGGATGTACGAAGCTCTCGGTGCTCCCGGATTCGAAGAGGCACGGTGTCCTGTACCCGTTGATTTTAACGGACATCATCAAGCTCTGGAGGTGCTTCGGACGCGACTGGTCCAACATGACTGCGTTGAGTTGCGGGTAGTCAGCGGCTCGATCAGCAGTGCTGGAGTGGCCCCGTGATGACTGTCCGCTGAGGTCGTAGTCGTCGAGGTGAACTTCGGATGATAGCCAAGATGCCGGCCCCCGTTGATCGCACGTGGCGGGTGATGAAGATGGCGTCCAAGATGGCCACCCCCGTGGATCGCACGTGGCAGGCAGCGAGGAAGATGGCGTCCAAGATGGCGGCCCCGATGACTCGCACATGGCCGGCTGCGTGGGGGAGGGTTGCCAAGATGGCGGCCCCCATGAGTCGCACGTGTCGGGTGGTGGTGGAGTCGGCAGACACGCTGCAGCATTACGGGGTCTGCGGGCCTGCCAGTTTGGGAAGCGAGTGCTCTGGACTGCAGGGGAGTTAGAAAGTTTTGATTTTGCCAGGCACACTGGGACATAGTGTCGTTTGCGACCGCAGCTGCTGCAGGTCACGTTGCAGGCCGGGCAGTGCTGCCGTGGGTGTTGGGGCTGACCACAAAAATGGCACGCTGGCGCTCCATAGTGGGTGGGTGGCCGCGCGGAGAAGGCCTGGGGCAGTCGCTGGTCGGGGCCCCACGATGGGGTCGCTTGGTCCGCGGGGAATGAGTTCAGACTGCGGAACGCGACCTCCATATTAGTTGCTAACTCTTCAGTGTCCTCCAAGTTTTGGGCCCCTTTTTCAAGTAATCGCTGGGTCACATAGTTAGACCTGAGCCCTGCAACGTACACATCACGGACAGCGAGTTCCATATGCTGGGAGGCCGTTACAGCCTGAAAGTTGCAGTCCCGGGCAAGGGCTTTTTAATTCGCGCAGGAAGTCTTCCAGCGACTCTGCGGGGCGCTGCCGGGTAGTGAAAATGTGCCGCGCGTAGAACTCGTTTATCAGGCGCACGTACAATCGGTCGAGCATAGCCAGGGCCTCAGTATATGAGGTGGGAGCTGCGTAGAGATACGATGGCTCACCCGTGCGTGCAGTAGGCTGAGTTTCTTCTCCTCTGTAGTCTCGGATGTGCTTGATTCTCCCAGGTAGGCCTTGAAACATCGAAGCCAGTGTAGGAAGATTTCCTTCGCCTCTGCAGCCTGCGGGTCGAGTTCTAGTCGATCAGGTTTGAGGGCTGATTCCATAGTAGTTTTCTTCAAGTTTTCTAAGACTATTAAATTAATGTGACCATCAATTCACTTGAGACATGATTGGAAGTAAACTGTGGTTTTAATAGTCTTACAACTGAGCCCTGTACAGCCTCCTCATCTCCCACTATGGGCAGAGCCGCGCAACGGCTCACAGACAGAGCCCACAAGGACATAATACTATGCAATACAATACAGTATGAATTACAATACAGTATGAATTCACCACACTCCCCACCCCCTCAACAGGACAAGACAGCTCACAACAACCGTGAGCGTATGAGATCCAGAGGGGGTTCACCTGTGCTGCACCCCCAAACCGTTTTCGAACAGAGGGTACTCGACCCCGCTGGGGAATCCGCCACCCGGGTGCTCGCGCAATGCGAGGTTGGAGGCGCAGAAGCAAGTGAGACAACCCTGCATGCCCCCCCCTCCCCAGCCCATCCTCTCTCCTCTCACACTCTGCCCACTGGACCACCCATCCTCTCTCCCCTCACACTCTGCCCACTGGACCACCCATCCTCTCTCCCCTCGCACTCTGCCCACTGGACCACCAATCCTCTCTCCACTCACACTCTGCCCACTGGACCACCCATCCTCTCTCCCCTCACACTCTGGCCACTGAACCACCCATCCTCTCTCCCCTCACACTCTGCCCACTGGACCACCATACACCCAGCCGAGCGTGTCTAACAAACCCCGTATCATTCTGTTCCCCAGGGCCAGCCGCCGAACGTCCAGGACCGTCTCGGCCAACACAGCGCCGACCATCCGCAACGTTACCCGTACCCAGGGTCGTACGCCAGAGGGTGGCAGGAGGTCGGCCAGGAGGGTCATCCTCTCATTCCGGGACTCTGGAGGGGGACGCACAGAGGACGGACAGACACGATACTGCTGCCCATAGGACGGACAGTGACGAGTGCGTTGCCCGAAGGTCGGGCCATGAGCCACGACAGTGACGGGGAAAGGACAGGGACAGTGGACGTAGACGCACAGGGGACGGCCACGCAGTTGACGGAGTCACCCGCTGCAGAACATTACATGGGCCACGTGTGCCCTGCGCCGGGCCATGAGTGGGACCAGGACACACCGGACTTCCTAACGGACGAGGACCTAGAGCTTGCGGCACTGCTGTCTCCCACACCATCCACCATCGCAGAGACACTCACCTCGGTTGGGCAAATAAGTGATGAGGCTCCTGGGTCACGGTCTGGTGTGAACCACACAGCCGAGCCGGTACAGCAGGTGGAGTTCGGAGCAGCCAAGGGGCTGGACGGTCAGAGGGCAGCCCAGGCCCAGCATCCAGCCGCAGACCAGACGGTTCCCGGGTTCCTGGATGTACTTGACCCACCCGGACACCCGATTGATGTGGAAACCCAGGGACACAATAACGGGATGAGGGCCATCTTCCAGCAGCTTCAGACGCAGTTGGAGGAGTTCATCCGTGTCCAGGAGCAGGGAGTGGTGCCGCTCATTGCAGCCACCCAGGCCGACACCACACGGGTGGCGTCTGGGGTCGAGGCAATGGGTGAAACGGTTTCGGCCATTGGTCAGGTTCTGCAAGGCGTCGGGCTTCACATGCACGCATCATCCATGGCCCAGGAGAGGGCTGCCCTCTCACAGGCAGCAATGCGCCAGGGCCAAAACGACATTGCCGCCGCGCTCTGGGCCCTGGCCGAGTCTCACCGGGCCATGGCCCAGTCCCAGCAGGCCATGGCACAGTCCCTGCAGTCAGTCGCGGAGAGCATCGACCGCCTGACACATGTGCTGGATGGCGTCGCGCACTCACAGGTAGAGGTTGCACAGTCCGTGGCAGGAATGTCGCACTCCCTGGGCTCCAGCTCTGCGAACATTCAGACCCTGGTCGATACGGTTGCAGGCCTCCAGGACTGGCAGCGCCTGGTGTTGGTGGGGCAATGGGGCACGTCTCTGATTGCACCTCTGGCCCACAGTGAGGCCCGGGGGCCACCGGGCTCCCCGAGGGAGGAGGAGGTTCTGGGGCCCGTCCCCTTAACTCCATCAGTATTTACAAATGAGAGGGGCCATATTGTTGGAGAGGACAGCGTGAAGCAGACTGATAAGCTTGAGGAGATACTTGTCAGGAAGGAAGATGTGTTGCGCGTTTTGAAAAACTTGAGGATAGACAGGTCCCCCGGGCCTGACGGGATATATCCAAGGATTCTATGGGAAGCAAGAAATGAAATTGCAGAGCCGTTGGCAATGATCTTTTCGTCCTCGCTGTCAACAGGGGTGGTACCAGAGGATTGGAGAGTGGCGAATGTCGTGCCCCTGTTCAAAAAAGGGAATAGGGATAACCCTGGGAATTACAGGCCAGTTAGTCTTACTTCGGTGGTAGGCAAAGTAATGGAAAGGGTACTGAGGGATAGGATTTCCGAGCATCTGGAAAGGCATTGCTTGATTAGGGATAGTCAGCACGGATTTGTGAGGGGTAGGTCTTGCCTGACAAGTCTTATTGAATTCTTTGAGGAGGTGACCAAGCATGTGGATGAAGGTAAAGCAGTGGATGTAGTGTACATGGATTTTAGTAAGGCATTTGATAAGGTTCCCCATGGTAGGCTTATGCAGAAAGTAAGGAGGCATGGGATAGTGGGAAATTTGGCCAGTTGGATAACAAACTGGCTAACCGATAAAAGACAGAGAGTTGTGGTGGATGGCAAATATTCAGCCTGGAGCCCAGTTATCAGTGGCGTACCGCAGGGATCAGTTCTGGGTCCTCTGCTGTTTGTGATTTTCATTAACGACTTGGATGAAGGAGTTGAAGGGTGGGTCAGTAAATTTGCAGATGATACGAAGATTGGTGGAGTTGTGGATAGTGAGGAGGGCTGTTGTCGGCTTCAAAGAGACATAGATAGAATGCAGAGCTGGGCTGAGAAGTGGCAGATGGAGTTTAACCCTGACAAGTGTGAGGTTGTCCATTTTGGAAGGACAAATCTGAATGCGGAATACAGGGTTAATGGTAGGGTTCTTGGCAATGTGGAGGAGCAGAGAGATCTTGGGGTCTATGTTCATTGTTCTTTGAAAGTTGCCACTCAAGTGGATAGAGCTGTGAAGAAGGCCTATGATGTGCTAGCGTTCATTAGCAGAGGGATTAAATTTAAGAGCCGTGAGGTGATGATGCAGCTGTACAAAACCTTGGTCAGGCCACATTTGGAGTACTGTGTGCAGTTCTGGTCACCTCATTTTAGGAAGGATGTGGAAGCTTTGGAAAAGGTGCAGAGGAGATTTACCAGGATGTTGCCTGGAATGGAGAGTAGGTCATACGAGGAAAGATTGAGGGTGCTGGGCCTTTTCTCATTGGAACGGAGAAGGATGAGGGGCGACTTGATAGAGGTTTATAAGATGATCAGGGGAATAGATAGAGTAGATAGTCAGAGACTTTTTCCCCGGGTGGAACACACCATTACAAGGGGACATAAATTTAAGATAAATGGTGGAAGATATAGAGGGGATGTCAGAGGTAGGTTCTTTACCCAGAGAGTAGTGGGGGCATGGAATGCACTGCCTGTGGTAGTAGTTGAGTCGGAAAATTTATGGACCTTCAAACGGCTATTGGATAGGTACTTGGATTAGGGTAGAATAAGGGAGTGTAGGTTAACTTCTTAAGGGCAGCACGGTAGCATTGTGGATAGCACAATTGCTTCACAGCTCCAGGGTCCCAAGTTCGATTTCGACTTGGGTCACTGTCTGTGTGGAGTCTGCACATCCTCCCCGTGACTGCGTGGGTTTCCTCCGGGTACTCCGGTTTCCTCCCACAGTCCAAAGATGTGCAGGTTGGGTGGATTGGCCATGACAAATTGTCCAAAATTCTATGATTAACCTAGGACAAAAGTTCGGCGCAACATCGTGGGCCGAAGGGCCTGTTCTGTGCTGTATTTCTCTATCTATCTCTATCTATCAAGGGGCGTCCCTGAACGCTTGGCCTCCCCCCGTTCCGTCCCTGGCGCATCTGGCGGGCAGCGGGCAGAGCAGGGTGGCACTACGTCACCCAGCACGCCCGCCGAGCAGCCTGGCCCATTGAGGCCGGGTCGCCCCAGGAAACGCGTGCCGACGGGGAGCTATGTCGCAGGGCGTGATTCTCAGCAGTCCGCCTCCACTCCGACTATACCATCTGGGGATACGCCTAGACGTAGTGATAGGGCTCGTTAGGCAAGGAAGTTGCACACATAGTAAGTTGGCACGGGTGCAGGGCACAGTTTAGTTGTAGGGGCTAGGGCATCTGTATGTAACTTTCACTATTAAACTCACTGTTGCACCTAACTTGTACGACTCTGTGCTATGTCCGGTGCCACGGGGCTCCTGATGGTGACCGACTGTCGCTGGGGTTGATGAGCGGTTAAACGTTGGTGCCGGGTGTGCAGTCCCTTCCCACCCCTCCCCTCCCACAGTCGGACACCGTAGTTCTCAGCACTCCAACGTCAGCTCCCCACACGGGCACAGGATAGAGTGTCCTTGGCGAACGCAGTGACCACCGAGATGGATGGTTCAGCTATTGCCATGAGTCAGACTTTGTCTAACGAATCTGAGCTCACAGCTCATCGCAGATCGGGCTGTCATCATTCAACATGGCACTGATCACACCCGCTGACACAGTCATCAATGTAGTGCTATACCGTAGTGCCGCAGTGGTAAGGTGGTGAGGATTTGGAGCCGTGTACGCGGAGCGGGGGTGCGGGAGGGTGGTGGGGGCTGTGTGGTGTCCGTGTGTATGACTGGCGATGCAAGTGGTAGTGTTCAGCGATCCCCTCCCACGCGGTGAGTGAACCTTGCGCCCACCAACGCGTTGCGTGCCCGCTTCCTCAACGGTGCCGTCGTGCAGCCTCCTGGACATTACCAGCACCCGGGTCGTGTCTGTGTCCTGCGTCCCACGTCCCACCCTGCTGCATGCCATCCTCCTCCTCCTCCTCCTCCCCCCCATGCACTTCGATATCAGTGCCCGCATCCTGTGCCTTCCTCACCGTTTGGGGGGTCAATGTTCCCCTCGGCATCCCCCTGAACATACCGGCCATGAGCGCCAGCGGCCTGTGCGGCGATGACGGGCCACTCCACGGCCATCCCCTCTGCTGCAGCAGCAGCCCCTGCATCTGCATCCACTGTGGGCTGTCGCAGTCGACGCTGCTGGATGGCCAACTGCAGTGCAGCAGCTCCAACCACTGCGGTGAACATCGCTGTCTGGTTGGCATACATGGTGACCGGCAGAAGGGTGGTGGGGGGCAGATAAACGACATGTTACACGGAGGTTCTTCGACACCTCGGCAGCCGGGTGCCATGGGATACCTGTGTGTCCCGGTGGCCTGGTCCCGCTGCTGACACGTGGCCAGCCTAACCCTTGGTCACTGTCTGCGTCCGACGGTCAGTTAGCACCGTCCCCCTCACCAGTCGGCTCTGCCCATCAGCCACACGACAAACTGCGGACGTGTCCTCGTCACCGTCCTGCCATGGCAGGGCGGCTGACATGTGGCGTCCACAGATGGACGACCCCCTCCACTCCCTCCCTCTCCCCCTCTCACCTCCAGTCACTCCCTCCCTCTCCCCCTCCCATCTCCAGTCACTCCCTCCCTCTTCCCCTCCCACCTCCACTCACTCCCTCCCTCTCCCCCTCTCACCTCCAGTCACTCCCTCCCTCTCCCCCTCCCATCTCCAGTCACTCCCTCCCTCTCCGCCTCCCAACTCTACTCACTCCCTCCCTCCCTCTCCCCCTCCCACCTCCACTCACTCCCTCCCTCTCCCCCTCCCACCTCCACTCACTCCCTCCCTCTCCCACCTCCACTCACTGGCACGACTGGCTGACGACTGTAATTAGCAGGTGTGAACGGCGACGGCGTGAACTGGGGTCACGTCGTCGGGACTTCGGCCCATCCGGGCCGGAGATAGTGGGGGTACCGGAGAATCGCCATTTTAGGTGTCTCGGCCGATTCTCTGGCTTGCGCCGCGCGGAACCCGACGGGACTGATTTCGCCTGTTGGGAGAATCGCGGGAGCACGTCAGACCGGCGTCGCGTGGAAGACTGGCGCGGCCGGCGATTCTCCCAACCGGCGCGGCCTCGGAGAATCACGCCCATAATGTGGAGAAGTGCAAAGTTATTCACCTTGATAAAATAAATAGAAAAGCAGACCATTTATTACATGGTGAGAGACCGGGATGTTGATATGCAGAGGGTCTTGAGTGTTCTATTCTTGTGTTCTCGGAAGTTTGCAAAAAGTGGTTCCAGGTCATCCATAGACCATCTATGAATTTGTCGTACTTAATTTTAAAGAATTTTATTAATAGTACATTAAAAGTTGTTTTAATTTTTATAGCACCTTTCACATCAAAATATCTCAAAAGACTCCTCATAATGAATTACTCACGAAGCGCAGACCTATTAGTTTTAGGCAAATGCATCATGTGTCTGCTGATAATGGATGGGTTTCTTCGGCCTCCCAGCCGTTTGTTTCTTGGCAGCAGGAGGCGGAATTCTCTGTTCCCACTGCTGTCAATGGAAATTCCCATTGAAGCCACCCCGTGCCGCTGGGAAACCTACGGGTGAGGGTGCCCAGCCAGCGGTAAATAAATCCCGCTGCCAGCAAAAGGCTGGAGGATTCAATGTCCCAGGGCGGCATGGTAGCACAATGGTTAGCACTGTTGTTTCACAGTGCCAGGGACCTTGGTTTGATTCCCGGCTTGGGCCATTGTCTGTGCGGAGTCTGCACGTTCTCCCCGTGTCTGCCTGGGTTTCCTCCGGGTTCCTCCCACAAGTCCCGAAAGACGTGCTGTTAGGTAATTTGGACATTCTGAATTCTCCCTCTGTACCTGAGCAGGCACCGGAGTGTGGTGACTAGGGGATTTTCACAGTAACTTCACTGCGGTGTTAATGCAAGCCTACTTGTGACAATAAAGGTTACTAAAAACAAAATTCAGACAACACCATGAAAAACACAAAGACTCATCAGCATTCTCCTAATAGTTAACCATCTCACTCAAAATCTGGTTAGTTCTGTTGTTGCTTGGCCGAGACTGATGCAGAAACCAGTAGTATAACTCAGGTTCACCAGTGACACATTGCAGTATGAGGGTACATGTCCAATGTTACTATCAGAACAGCTAGCCTCTGTAAATATATGGTTGTGTATTCCAATGTTCAGATAGTCGATTCATGACTTTAGAGTTTCACAAAATGAGCCAAAAAGTGAAAACTACTTTTATCGAAATGATAACCCAGTGATTTCTTGTACCAAACGAAACAGTTGTTTTTCAGTCTGTTACAGCTGAGATTATTTTTGAGGAGTGAGATCAAAGCAAAGATACCGCAACACACTGTAGTCCCAAAGGACTTTCAATCATTGTACAGGTCAAGTGGAAAAAAGCAAAGTGTGAAATGATCTGAACAGAAGTGTGCTAATGTTGTATGGATGAGTGATTGGGTGTCTGTGCGTGGCTATGCCTTTGGGAATGAGCTACCCAAAGTAACCCTCCCATGTTCTCTTCTTATTACAAAAAGGTCAAAAGAATCACGACAATTAACATTCCAGGAAATCTTTCTAGCCAGGTGTTCAATTGGACTGAGATGCAAAAATATTTATCAGAAAAGAAAATACGGCTGATGAGGAGGGGTGGACAGTAAAGGCGAAGGGTTCTTTTTTGCACCTTTGTACAATGTTGCTTTGGAAAGGCAAAAATATCTACAGCAAATATAGTAATGAGTCCCCAAACACACCACGTGGGTGGTATTATAAGATCCAGAAAGGAGTCCACACCGAGCTGAACAGGTTGAATCAAAAAGAAAAAGGTTTAATACAACAGAACAAGAATATAGAGCAGTTACTCCACTACAGGAGCCACTCACAGTGCATGGCCCTCTGGTTTTATACAGGATGTAGAAGGAGGTGCCCCACCCCTCAGTGGAGTAGTGCATATGCCCCATAGTCCTATGGGAATATAAATCCCACAATCTCATAAGTGTCCAATGATGTGCTTAAGGTTTCATTAATATCCCATGACCTGCTTAACACTAGGTTATGACATTCCTCCCCCCACCCCTCGAAGTCCGTGGTGGCACATTGCGATTGGGCCGAGATGGGGGAGACAGGAAGCAAGGGCGGACGCCGCCGTCATTAAGAAACATTTTTTTCCCTCAACGGGGCAGACGGGGGAGTAGTAGAGTGGGGTTCAGCGGCGAGTAGTAGAGTGGGGTGCGCCTCTTCCGCCCAGACCGACGGGGAATTTCGGGCACCTGTAGTGTCGGCAGGGGAGGCACCGGCGGCCCCGGTACCGGGGAGTCGGGCCCATCTCCGAATCAGAGGAATTTGATGGGGAGGCAGGCGGCATGGCCGCCATGTGGCACAGCTGAGTCAGAGTCGTTGTAGGCGTCCGACAGGGCCTGCGGGGCTGTCGGAGCTAACCCTGAGTGTGCTGCCGGGCACCTGGCTCTAAGGTGGTTCACAAGGCGCTTCAGCTGTTGGCTTCCCACTCGTAGGCAATACAAGTTCGGCCTGGTCTGCCGCAGAACAGTGCCATAAGCCAATGGTCATCCAGAGCATAGTTACAGATATAAATCTCGCCCCCTTGGGACAAAAACACGAACTGGATGTTTGGCATGCGGAACCAGTCTGAAGACTGTGCCTTGCGCACCTTTGCTCCTATGTAGGGCAACAGCAACCCCAATCTGGTCCGTAGACGTCAACCCATCAGAAGCTCCGCAGAGGCAATCCCAGTAACTGCATGGTGGGGTAGTCCGATAAGCAAACAGAAATCGGGCCACTTGGTATCCACCAAGCCAGTGCCCTGTTTCCTCAAACCATGCTTCAGGGTCTGTACAGCCCGATCAGCCAACCCATTCAACGCTGGATGGTAGGGGGCTGCCCTGACATGGTGGACCCTGTCGGAGCACAAGAAGGCCGAGAAATCTTGGCTCGTTAAAAAGGGCCCATTATCGGACACGAGGACCTCCGGAATCCTGTGGGTGGAGAAGGAGAGGCGGAGTTTCTCCATCGTCATTGACATGGTGATCGATGGCATTCAGTGGACCTCCATACCCTTGGAGTGCACGTTGATTAGAAGAAACATTGAGCCCAGAAAGGGACTGGAAAAATCGACATGGACACAGGCCCAAGGATGGCCAGGCCATTCCCACATGTACAGGGGTGCAGCAGCGGGTAGCCTCTGGCGTTCCTGACAGACGTCGCACTGGCGGGCCACCGTCTCAATGTTTATGTCCATATCAGACTGCCAGACATAGCTCCAAACTAACATCTTCATCCACAAGGCCCTGGAGTAGCTACTATGGAGGTCACTTAAAACTAATGACTGATCCTTCTCCGGGATCACAACCTGGGCTCCCCAGAGTAAGACGCCATCTTCCGCACTTAACTTGGTGAACTTGGTGTCGATGACCTGCAGTTCCCCAGATAACAGATCTGCAGTGCCACCAACGAGGATGTCATTTTGCAGCTTCGCCAAGATGGGATTTTTTTTGTGTCCATTCGTGGATACGTGAGGCCGTGACAGACAGAGTATCCATAAAATTTAATATGGCCGCTAATCCGTCGACACGGTGATGACGCACCGCAGCCGCAGGCGACTCAGTGCACGGCGTGGGAAATCTGGGTCCCAGGGTCGAACGTGTATTCATAAGCCATCAGGAGCAGCGCCCAGCGTTGGATTCAAGCCGAGGCTATGGGCGGAATGGCCTTTTCTGAGGTTTGTGGTCGGTGATCAATAAGAAATGCAATCCGTGCACATATTGATGGAATTTCTTGACGGCGTAGATCACCGCCAAGCCTTCTTTCTCGATGTGGGCATAATGGTGCTCGGGCACTGACAGGGTCCTAGAAGCAGAGCCAATTGGCTGCTCTGAGCCATCCGCCATTTGATCCTCCAACGCCGCTCCGATCCCGTACAGGGTAGCGTCACAGGTGATGATCAATGGTTTTCGAGGGTCATAGTGCTTCAGCAAGCCCGAGGTTGCCAGCAGCCTCTTTATTCGCCGGAAGGCAGCTTCCTGGTCGGGGTCTCAATGCCATTCAGAATTTTTCTTCAAAAGAGAATGTAAAGGGGTCAGATATACAGCCAGGTGTGGAACAGATTTTCCATAATAATTAACGAGACATAAGAACAACCTCAGAGTCATGGCTTCGGTGGGAGCCGAAGCCATTTGGATGGCCTTCAGCTTGTCCACCATGGGGTGGATGCCAGCGCTATATACTCGGTACCCCAGGTAGACCACTTTGCACGCATGAAAAACGCACTTCTCTTGGTGCAGTTGAATGCCGATGTCCGAGAACCTGTGGAGCACTGTCTCCAGATATGTCAGGTGTTCCTCTTCCAAGATGCCGGTGATCAAAACATCATCCAGATAAACGGCCATTCGCGGCAACCCAAAAAGCACGTTTTCCATGGTGAGCTAAAAAATGGCGCATGCAGAAGATACCCCAAAATGCAAATACATTTATTCAAATAGATCTCGTTGGGTGTTGATGGTGATATAACGCCATGAAGCCTCATCCAACGGCAGCTGCATACCGTTGTTCATGTCTAACTTTGTGAATGTAACGCCAGTTTGGCGTAAAGATCTTCTATTTGTGGAAGCAAATATTTGTCCAGGCGGGAAGCGGTTTTCACGGTTAATTTATAATCCCTTCAAATGCAGACAGAGCTGTCTGGCTTGAGGACAGGAACAATGGGAGCAGCCCAATCGGCATAACGAACAGGCCAGATTATGTCCAATGCTTCCAGATGATCCAATTCTGCATTAACTCTGTCAACTGTGGCGTACGGATCAGGGCCGACCTGGAAAAACCGAGGCTGGGCCAGAGGATCGGCGTGAATCTTTGCCACCGCTCCTCTGATGGTGCCGAGCCCTGGGCGCAATACTTCGGGAAACTTCCCCAAATCAGCACATAAACTGCCCCAGACGACCTGTAGAATTTAGCTCCAATCTAAGTGTGGATGGCGGAACCAATAGCAGCCCAACAAACTAGCCCCGTCCCCATTAACCGCTGTAAAAGGCAATTGGGCCTCCTAGTGACCGTACAGAATGGGGACCTTCATTGTTCCAGCAATGCGGAGCTGTTTCCCAGTATAGGCAACGAGTGTGCTGGATAGGTCCAGCACCCGGGTGCTCTTTCAAATATCTTCAAAGGTTTTAAAATCTACCACCGACTCTGCCGCTCCGGTGTCAAATTCCATTTGCCTGGATGGGAACAGTGATGGGGGCTAATTGAGGTGCTGAGACACAGTGTAAAAGGAGCTCTTCCTCCTCCGCCGGATCTTCTAAACAGTTGGCCCAGGCCCAGGCCTTAGGTGAATGCCAGCCACGGCCGGATCATTGGGGGCGACATATCCCGGTCTGTTGACGGGCCCCTCAGTAGGAGCAACCACAAATAGGACACCGAGATCCAACACTCGTGATTAGGGCAGGCTGTGTCCCCGGGAGACCTGGTGATGTATGCAGCCATATTTCAGGGACCTGCCGCTGATCCAACAAAAAGGAGGGGTCCACACCCTACGGCATTCACCTCCATTGCTTTTAGTTCTTGGACTCCCTGGTCTGCGTCTTCCTTTGCTTGGGCTATTTGGATGGCCTGTGACACTGTCAGAGAAGGTTCCATCAGCAGCTGCCACTGCGTCTCCATGTCACTGATACCCGATACCAACCGATAAGGACTCTCCAAACTAACAGAATTTGGCCATTGGGCGCAAACAGGCCACCAACACGACACCGATTCCCCTGGATTGCTGGAGGCATTCCGAAGTCTGCGTCGCGGCATTATTACCAAAGGTGGTGGGCTAAAATGGCTGCTGACCACCTCAATCAGATGTTCAAATGCGCGGGAGTCGGGGGCGGCGGGAAAAACCAAGTCTCGGATCAAACTGTAAGTCTCCGCCCCCCACCACGGTGAGGAACACCATGACTTGCAGCTCATTCTCAGCAATGGCATTGGCCTGAAGGAAGAAGCGAATGTGCTCAGCGTAGCGGACCCAACTAACCCAAGCCACATCAAACGGATCCAACTAACCAAACAACGGCATCCTGGAGTGCGGAATAACCCAACTGGAACTCGGGGCTTTGGAATCGACAGAGGCCAAAGGCTGCAACATCGTACAGAGACCAGAATTTACTCCTCATCGCCATATTATAAGGTCTGAAAAAGAGTCCACACTGAGCCGAACAGATTGAATCAAAAGGAAAAACGTTTAATGCAACAGAACAAGAGTACAGAGCAGTTATTCTACTACAGGAGCCACTCACAGTTCATGGCCGTCCGGTTTTAACAGGATGTAGAAGGGGAGCCCTGTCCCTCAGTAGGGGAGTGCATATTCCCCATTATCTCATAAGTGTCCCATAACCTGATAAGGTCTGAAGTGGCGTTCATTAGTGTCGCATGACCTGCTTAATCCCAGGTTATGACAGGTGGCAGGCCATTTTCTGACAGATGGAGTTTTTAGGTCACGTGTTTCCCTCTTCAATTTAGAATGATCTCTTTATGGGGCCAGTATGTTGTAGAACATTCAGCTAAAAAGTTTTTAAAATGGACCCAACACCGTGGGCAGAAGTTTATGCATTCCACCCCCCCCCCCCCCCCCCCCCCCCCCCCCCCCACCCAAGGCAGGTTCTGAGGCGGGGTGAGGGAATTTAAGAGTTGAATGGATGGAATTCCCCAGCCCCCTGAGGTCCCGCCTACCCATACCCAGACTCAGTTTCATGCATGGGTGGACAGGTCCTCAGGTGGGAAACCCGTCCTGCCACCTATTAAGGGCATTTTCCTGCCCAGCCTAGGCTGGTGGGTGCGGACAGGGTAGGATCAGAGAAAAAAAAACCTTTCTCCACCTTGTGCTGGGGGGAGGGGCCCCTTCAAAGTTGAATTCTCTCCCTTCCGGGCCTCCTCCTCGACTCCCCAGCCCCCCACACCGATGCCGCAATCACCCCACTCCTGACCCCACCATGTGACTTAGCTCTAAGCAGAGTGCCGCAGTATCAATTCTGGCCAATGAAGGGCAGTGTCTGGCTGGGTTAAGCTTTTGGCCAATCAGATTAACTGACAGCTCTCATGAGCGTGACTTCCTTCAATGGGCAGATGGAAGCCTCGCCCACTGCTGATCAATGCTCAAGTGAGTGTTAAATGGCAGTGGACTTCCAAGACTTGGCGGTAGAATATTACGTGCTAACCCTTGGGACTAAAGTACTCTACAGTGCAACTCTGCCTGTACTATAGGGAGAACCTCTGTGCTACCAACACGTGACCCCTTAACTAGCTGGGTCATCACAGAATCCACAGTCTACAAAGTGTTTCAACAAATAACGCACAAGGTCAACTTGACCCCCTGGTGCATTTGTATTTGCTCTCCTCAGATGTTTTGCTGATTTCTTCTGTCAGGAGCAGTCCATCCACATTCACAATCCTCAAGAGTAGGCATTTTAGATTCTTTTCTTTGGCCATTGTTTTCAGACAAAAATCAGTGAAGAGGATTTGAGTTTCCACAATGGATGGAAAATGAATACGAGAAGGGTCAGCAAAATGGCTTATGTGACAAATGGAGGTGTGGGGGAACCTCTCTTGGGAGTCCCCGACACTCATCAGAGGCACTCCTCTGAGGACATATCCTCCCTTTAACCTTCCTCTGACCCCTCCCAGACCCTCAAACACAGCCCTTCGGCCCTCCAAGCCTGTGCCAACCATGCTGACCGTCTAAACTAAAATCTTCTGCACTTCCAGGGTCCGTATCCCTCTATTCCCATCCTATTCATGTATTTGTCATGATGCCCCTGAAACGTCACTATTGTCCCTGCTTCCACCACCTACTCCGGCAGCACGTTCCAGTTATCCACTACCCTCTGTGTAAAAAACGTGCCTCGTACATCTCCTCTAAACCTTGCCCCTCGCACCTTAAACCTATGCACTCTAGTAATTGACCCCTCTACCCTGGGAAAAGGTCTCTGACCATCCACTCTGTCTATGCCCCTCATAATTTTGTAGACCTTTATCAGGTCGCCCCTCAACCTCTGTCATTCCAGTGAGAACAAACCATGTTTATTCAACCTTTCCTCATAGCTAATGCCCTCCATACCAGGCAACATCCTGGTAAATCTCTTCTGCACCCTCTCTAAAGCCTCCACATCCTTCTGGTAGTGTGGCGACCAGAATTTAATACTATACTCCAAGTGTGGCCTAACTAAGGTTCAATACAGCTGCAACATGACTTGCCAATTGTTATACTCAATACCCCGGCCAATAAAGGCAAGCATGCTGTATGCCTGACTACCTTCTCCACCTGTGTTGCCCGTTTCAGTGACCTGTGGACCTGTACACCTAGATCTCTCTGACTGTCAATACTCTTGAGGGTTCTACCATACACTGTAATTCTCTACCTGCATTAGACCTTCCAAAATGCATTACCTCACATTTGTCTGGATTAAACTCCATCTGCCATCTCTCCGCCCAAGTCTCCAAATGATCAAAATCCTGCTGTATCCTCTGACCATCCTCATCACTATCCGCAATTCCATCAACCTTTGTGTTGTCTGCAAACTTACTAATCAGACCAGTTACATTTTCCTCCAAATCATATATATATACTACGAACAGCAAAGGTCCCAGCACTGATCCCTGCGGAACACCACTAGTCATAGCCCACCAATCAGAAAAGTGAAGTTTGGCTCCACAACCTCCTCTTCTTCAGGAACTGCCTGTAGTCCCAACAGTGGCCACCACTTGAACCTGGCGCTGCTGGGAGTACAGAGCTCCTGGTCAATCAGATTGGTCGCTAGCTAAGACGGGACCTTCTCCCCAGATGGGGGCAGAAGTCTCTACATGAGGCTATTAAAACTCCTTCTGGAGTAAAATGACTGAGACTGCTGGTCTTTTGGTGAGTGGGCTTCCACCAAAATTTTATTTGTGTGGGGGGCAGGCAGGGAACACAGTGCTCTGTAAAATCAGGACCATACAGAGTGGAGATTCACCAGGATGGTGCCTGGAATGGGGGATTGCTAAAGAGAGACTTGAGATTCTGGGGCTATTTCCACTGGGGCAGAGATGGTTAAAAGGAAATTAAACCTAAATTATCAAAATGCTGGTGGGATTTTCAAACAGATGGCCCAGATGGACTTCTACTGGGCTGCAACATTTTATGATTGGTGGAGACATGCGGAAATTTAATTTTTTTCTTGTTGGAGAATCAGCGACAAGGGGTTTTCAATTTAAAATTTCTACTAAGAGTGATTTGTATTTCTGCTGAGAATTGAGAGGGCACTTCCACGTTTGTGTATCAATCCCCTTGTAGCAATTCTGAACTGTTAGATTGTATAGATGCAGAAATTAGTCAAGTGTGTACCAATGGCAGAGTAATATTAATCGAGGGTTTCAACTTACACATAGATTGGGAGAGGCAGACAAGCACCTGTCAGAAAGATAGTGAGTTTCTGGAATGTGTCCAGGATAGTTTCCTGCATATATTCCAGATGCAACAAGTGAACAGTCAATATTAGATTTAGCTGTGAGTAATGAGTCAAATTTAATTAGTAGCCTAACTGTACGCGAATATTAATCAAATAGTGATCTCAACATGACTGAATTCAGTGTAGCGTTTGAAAGTGAAAAACATGATTCAGATACTAGAATTTTAGACATGGTGAGGCTGACTTTACCGGAATGAAACAGAGACTGGAGACGGTAAACTGGGAAGATCTGTCAATGGGTCAAATGACTGAAGATCAGTGGGGAATATTTCAAGAAACATTTTACGAGCTACAGAGCGAGTGAGAGAAAAAGCTCCACTTCACAAAACAAAACAGCCATTGACAACTAAAGAGGTTAGGGACAAATTAGAACTGAAAGAAAGGGCTTACAAAAATGGAAGTACAGATCCGGACAAATGGAATAGATGCAAAGATCAGCAAAGGGTCACAAAGCAGCGTATCAGAGCTACTAAAAGGTATTATGAAAGGAAACTTATAGGGGACATCAAAATCAGTAAGAATAAATGTTGTAGTTATATAAAGGGAAAATGGATGGGCAAGAACAAGTAGGCCCACTAAAAAGCTGAAAATTGAGATTTTGTCAGTAATAATGGGGAAATGGCAGACATGTTGAACAATTACTTTGCCTCAGTATTTACAGTTGAAAAGGAAGATAACTTGCCAGAAGTTCCAAAAAATGATCAGTCAATACAAGACAGGGACTTAATACAAATAACATTAATATAGCATCAGTAACTGGAAAATTAATGGAGCTAAAGAGTGACAGATCCCAGGACCTGATGGTTTCCATCTGCCGGTGTTGAATGAAATAGGGGAGCACATTGTAGAGCCCTAACTATAACTTTTCAGAATTCTCTAGATTCAGGTGTAGTCCCTCTGGGTTGGAACATTGCACATAGCACTTTTTAAAAAGGGGGAAACCAGGGTATCAGCCAGTTAATCTAACATCTGTGCTGGGGAAATTACTGGAGTCTATAATCAGGGATGGGGGTAACCGAACACCTCAAAAAAGTTTGGTCAATCAGGGAGAGTCAGCATGGATTCATGCCTGACTAATCCTATTGACGTTTTTGAAGAGGTGACTAAGGTAGTGAACACGGATCTATGGATGTTATTTATCTGGACTTCCAGAAGGCATTTGATAAAGCCCAACTAAGAGACTGTTAAATAATGTGGAAGCACACGGAGTTGAGAGCAAATTATTGACATGGTTAGGAAATTGGATGAGTGGCAGGCGACAGAGAATGGGGAAAATGGGTATTTACTCTAATTGGCAGAAGGGGACTAGTGGTGGACCACAGGGATCTGTGTTGGGCCTCCATTATTCACATTATTTATTAATGGCTTGGATGATGGCATAGAAAGTCATATATCCAAATTTGCTGATGATATAAAGTTAGGTGGTATTGTAGAGAGCCTAGATGATAGCATAAAATTGCAAGGTGATATTGACAGTGATATTGACAGACTAGGTGAATAGATACATTTGTGGCAGATGGAATTTAATGTAAGCAAGTGTGAGGTTATCCATTTTGACCAAAACAGGATAGAGCAGGGTACTTTCTAAATGGAAAGAGGGTAGGCACAGTCGATACCGAAAGAGATTTGGGGTTTCAGGTGCATAGATCTTTAAAATGCCAGGATCAAGTGCAGACAATAATCAAAAACGCTAGTGGAATGTTAGCCTTTATAGCTAGAGGATTGGACTACATAGAAAAAAGCAGTTATGCTGTAGCTATACAAACCCCTGGTTAGAACCCACTTGGAGTACTGTGAGCAGTTCTGGGCACCACATCTTAGGAAGGACATTTTGGCCTTGGAGAGAGTGCAGTGCAGGTTTACTAAAATTATACCTGGACTACAGGGGTCAAGTTACAGGGCTCAGAGGAGAGATTACACAAATTAGGACTGCTTTTGCTCAAGTTTAGAAGGTTAAGGGGTGATCTGATCAAAGTATTTAAGATATTAATAGGGAAAAACAGGGTAGATAAAGATAAACGTTTTTCAACTGGTTGGAGATTCTAAAACTAGGGTTCATAGTCTAAAAATTAGGGCCAGACCATTCAGGAGAGATGTTAGGAAGCACTTCTTCACTAAAGGGTGGTAGAGATTTGGAACTCTCTCCCACAAACAGCAGTTGAAGCGAGAACAGTTGTTAATTTTAAATCTGAGATAGATTTTTGTTAAGCAAGGATATTAAGGGATATGGGCCAAAGGCAGGGATATGGAGTTGGCCACAGATCAGCCATGATCTCATTAAAAGGCACGACAGGCCCGAGGGGCTGAATGGCCTGCTCCTGTTCCCATGTTACACAGTTGAGATAGTGCAGCTATTCAGCGAAGAGTAAAGGAAGCAAAGGAAGATACAAACCAATAACCAGTCGGGGTGCAGCAGGATCTGTTTACGATTGCTACACCCAGCACTGACATGATGGGTTAAATGGCCCCCTTCTTTGATGTAAATATGTACGGTTCTTCAGGTGTAGGAATTGTCTAATTTGATGCACAAGAAGGGGTGTTGGATTCGTGTCAGGTAGTTGGGATAAAACAATAAGTACTGTGGTCACTATGGTTATCACTGTACATTTTGCTAGGAGTGCTGATGGCAACACCCAGTGGGATGTCGATCTTCATGGTTTATATGTTTGATCAATATTTAAACCAATGGAGTCATTGGATGGACTGCCGATCATTTATATTCGGGTTCAGTCTGTTCAGTGTTGTGCTCACAGAAAGAAGGATTAAATAGGCTGAGGGACAAATATCATAAAACTTCCTTTTTTATAGCCAGGCTATATAAAAATTCGATTCCAAGAATAATTTCAGTTCACAAATGTCTTAACAAAGCAGTCTTCCAATTAACGAGAATGAAGCCCAAGGCTCCAAGCAGTGGCTGAGATTTACAGAACCATTAATGGCATGCTGGTCGTAGAATTGATCTAAATGATGTCTCGCTGCAACAAGCTGCCAAAACCTACATGTTTAAGGTGAATTTATTCCATACCCATAATTGAAACTATTCAGTTACTGTTGGAGCTGGAGGGAAAATTTACTAGCAACAAAATTAAAAGCAGAATCTTTTTGCGAGCTTTCCTGAATGCCGCCCCTTCTTTCAAACTATTCTCCAGGGAAAACAGCAAAACTTATTTCAAACATGCACAGCACCAGGACAAGGTGTAGATGCAAAACATGAATACTAACCCACAATCCATCCAAAGCCTAAACTCACACTTTGAAGCCAAATGGAAGTATGGTTCAAGCATGCTGGATGGAGTGTGGGTTAGTATTCATGTTTTGCATCTCGGAAGCCTTTGGAACGGTCTAGAAATAAACTTTTAACAGCTGAAAGTTTGCATGCGAATCGGTGCTTGAGTGTACTCGGGAATCCAGGGGAACTGAAGCTCAGAAGGTGAGATGGAAATCCTGCGAGGTGGGCTGTCATTGAATTCGTCCGAGCTGGAACGACCTTTGGATAGAATTCCAAGGCAAGATCCTTGAAGGTGAAGATTGAAAATAGAGTTCCAGTGAGATTGGTTGACTCACAAGTATGATTAATGTCTGGGTCTGTTGTTGAGAAGTCCATGGAATTTTGTTCTGGTCGCATCTGCCATTTATTTAGCAGTATGATGTGTGTGCCCACAGTTTGCCTGTTGATTCTCATCACCTCCCTTCATGCTTCAGTGATTTTGAAATGGTCAGCTGTAAATTGACAGCATTTAATTCTGTTTGAAGTGGTCCAGGACCTGTCAATAAAAGCTTGATGTTTATAAACATTGCTGTTAGAGCACTTCAGAGTTCATCAACCATGAAGGAAGATGAATGGAGCAATGCTGACAGCTGTGTGTGGAAGCTGTCAATCACAGCGTAGTAAAATCAACGTATTAAAAAATGAATGAATGGTTTGCAGCTCAAAGTTCTGAGGGGGTTTAAACACAGCTGACTGGTTTTCTCTTTCCAGGAATTGACACATGGTGCTTCCTGTGTCTGAACCAGTAGGTGTATTGCCCAGGTGAGTGTTAAAGTAGTAATTCTTTTCACTCTCTCTATCTGGACTGCTCTCTAGCTTCTAGACAGGGTCTCTCTTCTGGGGCTCCCTTACAGAAATCTCTTTTCAGGGTCTTTTATGACAGGGATCTCTTTTCTGGGGGGCTTCGTGAGAGAGGTCTCTTTTCTGTGAGGCTTCCTGACTGGTCTGGGGGACTTCCCAACAGAGGTCTCACCTCTGGGGGTCTGTGGGGGGGTCTCCCTATTTAAGGGGTGTCTGAGGGGGGTGTATTTACTTAGGGAGTTTCTGTGCGGGGATCTCCTTATTTAGCGGGTCTCTGTGGGGCTCTTTATTTAGAGCGTTGGGGGGAGGGGGGTGTGCGGTGGGGCAGGTTGGGTCACGTCCATACTGGGATAGGGGGGGAAACCAGAAAATCCGGGGGTGGAGGGGCTGAATTGCGCTGTGGGGGCTGAATTTCGATGCAGGTGGGTTGGCCAGCTGTGGGACCTTGCTACCGGGCTGCCCACTCAAAATGGTGGCCAGATAGTGGGATTCCCTTGGGAATCCCTCGCAATCCTCACCATGCATAAATTTGCATGGTTAAGGATTGGGAATCGCTTATTCATTTGCACAATTCGGCGCTGGTGGAGGAACATAGGGTGGGATTCTTCGATTGCTGACGCTGAAGTTGCGTTCGGCGATTGGCTGGAGAATCCGTTTTTACACCAAAATCAGGGGCGGCGCCATGTTTCGGATGCTCCGCCCCCGATGGCCGACTTCCCAACGCCGTCGGTCGTGTGTCCTCAGATTTCGGGGACCTCGCGTGGCAGCTGTGGACTATGTCCAGCGGTGCCACAGTCGGAGGTGGGGGGGGTGGGGGGGGGGGAGTCGTTCTGCTGGACGGGGGGTGGGGGGGCTTTGGCGGGGTTGGGGGGGCGGTTACAGGGGGCACTATCTGGCAGGCCGGGTCCGCCATCGCAGGTCGCCACCGTGCGCATGCTGGGCCAGGGACCCGGCAATTTTCCATCTGTATCTGCAGGTAAAGCCGGGGGCTTCACGTGGCACGGCTGCTAGTCCTCCACCGGGCAGAGCATCAGTGCGGGGCGCCGACGACTTTTTCATTGTAAGACTAGACACTTCCTCAAAATCGGAGAATCCAGCCCAGAGTCTCACAAACAGAGAATTCTGACTTTATGTAGCAAATTTATTTTTGTTTTGCCAAAACCTGTGGAATCTGTGAATTTATTATATTAGTAAGTGTCTTGAATCTGTCTACTTTAAACAAAGCATTATTGGTCCGGAATCAGATCACTCTAACAACTTGGGGGTCTAGTTAAGGGTCATAACAATATCTGTCTTTCGAATGCAGTGTTAAACTGAAGCACCACCTGTGCTTTCAGGTGGATGTAAAGGATCCCATTGCACTATTTTGAAGAAGTGCAGGGGATTTCCTCCAATGCCCTGGAGAATATTTATGCCTCAACCAATGTCACCAAAAGACAGATCATCTGGTTGTTATCACATTGCTATTTGTGGGAGCTTGCTGGGGCGCAAATTGGCAACGTTGTCTGCAGGGCAAAGGTACTTCATTGTCTGCAAAGCAATTTGGGATGTTCTGAAATCATGAAGGGAACATTAGAAATGCAAGTCTTTCTTTTTTAACTGGTATAGTTGGGTGTGTACTTCTAAAGTTATGGCTTCACTAATCTCCATCTGAGTCTTTATCTAATGCGGGATGAGAAACAGAGTAGTGGAGGTGCTGGAAAATTGAAACAAGAACAGAAAATAGTGCAAATGCTCAGTAGATGAAGCAGCATAGACAGAAAAAAACCTAATGTTATAGGTATAATAACCCTTTGCCGTAACAGATTTGAGGAAAGCTTATATCATACTGCATGACCTGCTTAATCCTTCCAGCATTTTATAGTTTTGTTTCTGCCAGAGTGTGCCTGTGTCTGCAGGATTCAACCATAGCTCATTTGATAGCACTCTTGCCTTTAAATCAGAAGGTTATGGGTTCATAACTTCACTGCAGAGACAAGCATGAAAATATCAGCCTAAATTTTTCAGATCCCTTCCTCCCATCCGAAGAGTCAGCAGGGAACACATCCCTGCGAACTCCGAATGTCCTGTATCCAATTTATGCCCCTCACTGGCGTGGATGTCCTTCCTCAATCCAATTGGCTGGCAGCCCTCTAGTCCCTGCAACAACAGCGTGGCAAAGGACAGAAGTAGTTCAGATTAATTTTGCAGCCTAAGTCTGAGTAGCAGAGGCCAAGGCATGTTCAAGGGGTCCTCGGGCAGGGAGGGCATGGAAGGCCAGAGAGGCTGGAAGTGGGAAGTCGGGGGAGAGGCCATGGGGAAGGAGGTCCAGAGGGCTTCTGATAGAGGTGCACTCCCTCCTCCACCTCCTTTCCGACCCAAGATCTAGGTCAGTTGATTTCTGGGTTTCCCCCAGGTCAGATCAATCCCCCCGCCAGCAGAAAAATTGAGGCTGGGTGAGAAATGGCCCTTAAATCGCCAATAATTGCCCATGGTTAACCAAGGAAGTTAAGGATAGTATCAAACTGAAAGAAAAAGCATATAATGTGGCAAAAATTAGTGGTAAACCAGAGGATTGGGAAAGTTTAAAAATACAAAAAAAACCCAAAAAAAACTAAAGAGAGAGAAGATAAACTATGAGGTAAACTAACCAGTAATATAAAAACAGACAGTAAGAGCTTTTTAAAAAAAAAGTGAGAGTGCACATAGGCCCCTTAGAGAATAAGACTGGTGACATAATAATGGGAATCCAGGAAATGACAGAGGAGGTAAATAGATACTTTGTGTAAATCTTCACAGTAAAAGACACTAATAGCATTCCAAAAATACTAAATAATCACTATCACTAGAGAAAAAGTACTAGGGAAACTAGTGAAGTTAAAGGCAGATACATGTCCTGAACCTGATGAGTTGCATCCTCGGATATTAAAGGAAATAGCCACAGAGATAGTGGATGCACTGGTTGTAATCTTCCAAAAATCCTTCAATTCTGGAAAGGTTCCAGCGCTTGGAAAACTGCCAATGTAACACCCTTATTCAAAAATGGAGGGTGGGCAGCACGGTGGCGCAGTGGGTTAGCCCTGCTGCCTCATGGCGCCGAGGTCCCAGGTTCGATCCCGGCTCTGGGTCACTGTCCGTGTGAAGTTTGCACATTCTCCCCGTGTTTGCGTGGGTTTCGCCCCCACAACCCAAAAGACGTGCAGGGTAGGTGGATTGGCCACGCTAAATTGCCCCTTCATTGGAAAAAAATAACTGGGCACTCTAAATTTATTTTAAAAAAGGGAGAGAGACAGAAAACAGCAACTATAAGCCAGTTAGCTCAGCATCTGTCATTGGAAAAATGTCAGAGTCCATTATAAAGGATGTACTATCAGAGCATTTAAAAATGCATAATATAATCAAGCAGAATCAGCACGGCTTCATGAAGAGGGAATCATGCCCGACAAGTTTATTAGAATTCTTTGAGGTGGTAACAAGCAGAATAGATAAGGGGGAACGTGTAGATGTAATATGCTTGGATTTCCAAAAAGCGTTCGTTAAGGTACTATTGGAACCAACAATTCTACGGACACGTGCTTGTAGGATTGGAATAGCGGTTTTAATATACTCACAACAGAGCCAGCCTATTAGCCATTGAACTTTCGGTGAACTGGCCGGCTGACCATGTGGCACTGATCTTTATACAGCAGCTCCAGGGGGAGGAGTCCTGGGCGGAACCAAGGGAGAAGCCCAGTACAATTCTTGAGCATTCCCAGAGCTACTCCCCCTGGTGGTCAGGTAGTGCAATTGCACTCACAATATAGACACATGTATATACAGATTATAATCCGGTGTGAATCACATTCACCACAGGTACCACACAAAAGGCTATTTAATAAGGTAAGAGTCCATGATATTGGGGGTAGTGTATTGATAGAGGATTGGCTAACTAATAGAAGACAGAGAGTTGGGTTACGAGGGACATTTTCAGGATGGCAACCTGTAACTTGCGGAGTGCCACAGGAATCAGTGCTGGGGCCACAATTATTTACAATATATATTAATGACTTGGATGAAGGAAGCAGATATACTATTGCCAAGTTTGCGGATGACATAAAAATAGGTGCGAAGGCAAGTGGTGAGGA
Organism: Scyliorhinus canicula; assembly: GCF_902713615.1. Lineage (NCBI taxonomy): Eukaryota > Metazoa > Chordata > Chondrichthyes > Carcharhiniformes > Scyliorhinidae > Scyliorhinus > Scyliorhinus canicula. The sequence goes on from NC_052156.1 coordinate 153,418,719, forward strand.
TGACACAAAGAGTCTTATAATCTTTATTAGTGTCACAGGTAGGCTTACATTAACATTGCAATGAAGTTACTGTGAAAATCCCCTAGTCGCCGCATTCCGGCGCCTGTTCGGGTACACTGAGGGAGAATTCAGATTGTCCAATCCACCTAACAAGCATGTCTTTCGGGACTTGGGGGAGGAAACCCACGCAGCACATGGAGAATGTGTAGACTCTGCAGAGACAGTGACTCAAGCCGGGAATCAAACCCATGTCCCTGGCGCGATGAAGCAACAGTGCTAACCACTGTGCTCCCGTGCCGTCCTATGGAGGAATGTAGAAAGGTTAAGTGAGTGGGCAAAAACTTGACAGATGGAATATAAAGTAGGAAAATGCGAAATTGTGCACTTTAGTAGAAATAATAAAGGAGCAGAATATTATTTAAATGGGGAAAGACAGCAGAAAGCTGTAGCACAAAGGGATTTGGGGGTCCTCGTGAAAATATTACAAAAAGCTATCATGCAAAGTCAGCAGGTAATAGGGATGGCAAATGGAATGTTGGCCTTTATTTCAAAGAGAATGGAGTGTACAAATATGCAAGTCCTGCTACAATTATACCATTATAGACCACCATAGAATTTACAGTGCAGAAGGAGGCCACTCGGCCCATCGAGTCTGCACCGGCTCCTGGAAAGAGCACCCTACCCAAGGTTAACACCTCCACCCTACCCCCATAACCCAGTAACACCACCCAACACTAAGAGACACTAAGGGCAATTTATTACGGCCAATCCACCTAACCTGCACATCTTTGGACTGTGGGAGGAAACCGGAGCACCCGGAGGAAACCCACGCACACACGGGGAGGATGTGCAGACTCCACACAGACAGTGACCCAAGCCGGAATCGAACCTGGGACCCTGGAGCTGTGAAGCGATTGTGCTATCCACAATGCTACCGTGCTGCCCTCACGGTACAAGGCACTTTAGGTCGCAGCTGGAATACTGTGAACAGTTTTGGTCCCTTTCTCTAAGGAAAGATATTCTGGCACTGGAGGCAGTCCAGAGACGGTTCACCAGGTTAATCCTGGGAATGGAGGGATTTTGTCATGAGAGGTTGCGTAGGTTGGTCCTGTACTCATTGGAGTTTAGAAGAATTACCTTATTGAGGCATATATTTTCAAGGGGCTTGACAGGGAAGATGTTGAGAGGTTGTTTCCCTTTGAGGACCAGAGAGCATAATCTAAAAGTAAGGGGTCATCCATTTAAGACAGAGGTGAGGAGGAATTTCCTCTCAGAGGGTAATGAATCCGTGGAATTCTTTACCGCAGAGGGCTGTACAGGCTGGGTTGTTAAGTATGTTCAAGGCTGAGATAGATAGATTTTCAATCAGTAAGAGAATCAAGAGTTATGGAGATAAGGTGGGAAAGTGGAGTTAAGGATTATATTCAATCAGCCATGATCTCATTGAATGGCGGAGCACACTCGATTGGCCAAATGACCTACTTCTGCTCCTATGTCTTCTGGTCTTGTACTTAAGGGCCTCAATTGGGGCAAGGGCTGCCTTCCTGTCTGAGGCCTTGCCTATCCCAGTGTATAATTGGTGCGAGGTTGGGGGGACGGGAACCCGGAGGGAATCCCGTCCCTTCAGCTTCAAGCTTCTCCGTCAATGGGGATGCATTAAACTCTGGCCATAGGCTGACACTCAAGTGTTGGCTTTCAGATGAGACATTAAACTGAGAGCCTATCTACTCTCTAAAGTGGACATAACAAAATACCACCGCACTACTCAGATGAAGAACAGGAGAGTTATCTCTGGTGTCCTGGCCAATATTTATCTCTCAATCAATATCACTAAAAACAGATTACCTGCTTATTATTACATTACTGTTAGTGAGCAAATTGGCTGTACACGTTCTACATTACAACACTTCAAAAGTACTTCATTGGCTTTCAAGCGCCTTGGGGCATCCTGAAGTGCTATATAAATTCAAGTCTCTCTTTTGATCTCGTATTACAAGTGTTTTATTCCTCAGTACAGATGTCTTTCACTTTGATGAATACAAAATTCAACATAACATTAATCTGAAATTCGGACTCACTGCCAACTCCTATTCTAACCTAAAGGGGTTGATTAGAGTTCTCAGAATTCCTCATCTCCTCAGTCTTCCTTTCCTTCTGCCATTAAACCTTAGCCTGATTATCACCAATCCACACCTTTTAAATGTATTTAATCTTCATTTCAACTCTGTCTGCCTTTAGTGATGTCCCGCACGATGGTTGATGGACATTCAATTAGTTTTTCAAAAATGATTGCAAATACAAATAAATCTAAGCTTTCTTTCTCAACGCTGATGGTAAAATACTTTGTCCGCTCTCAGTGAAGGTTGAAAAATTGCATGTGTTTTACACCATTTTGTGATGTGTAACAACATTTTATACACATCAAAGTAAATTATTGCACAACGTGTTTGGAGTCACTATAGCATGATAAAGTGCCACATACATTCCAGCACTACAAGGATTTTGACTTTAAAGAATGGAATAGGTTTGGTGGCACAGTTGTTATCACTGCTGCCTCACGGCGCCGAGGACCCGGGTTCAATCCCAGTCCTGGGTCACTGGCCGTATGGAGTTTGCACATTCTCCCCATGTCTGCGTGGGTCTCACCCCCACAAACCAAAGATGTGCAGGGTAGGTGGATTGACCACGCCAAATTGTCCCTTAATTGAGAAAAAAAAAATGGGTACTCTAAATTTTTTCTTTAATTGCCCCTTAATTGGAAAAAAAGAATGGAATGGGTTTTGACTGAGAGAATAAGGAGGTGGCAGCAGGATCAGTGATTAAAAGGCACAGATTTAAGAAAACTGGTCAGAAAACCAGAGTGGAGTTCAGGAGAATGTTTTAATGCAGCAGGTTGTTGTGATCTGGGATTCACTGCCTGAAAAGACTGGTGGAAGCAGATTCAATTACAATTTTCAAAAGGAAAGTGAATAAATATTTGAAAAGGAAACACATGCAGGGGAAACAACAGGGAAGTAGGGTTAACTGGATAGTTATTTCAAAGAATAGGCACACAGGGCATCTGTGATGTGTAAGCCTATGGCTGGTCCCAAGGCTAACCCATGTGTTAAGTCCTTCTCATTTTAAAGATTCCCTTTAATGACTGCTGAGTTTCCTTTTTCATACCAATTTTCAGCTCAATGTCATCTTATACCCTTCCAAGAGTACGTATACATTAGGAGATTCAACAGAGATTAGCTCGACTGCAATCTGCCATGATTTCCTTGTTCCTTTATTAATCACTATATACTGGGTCCTAGCTTTCACTGCAATTGTTACTTATTAAATACAAATAAGTCCAGACCAATAAGTGTCTATCCATCCATAGATCGCGTCCCAACCCATTATTAGCCCACCTTCATGCTCTTCACCTACTCTTAGATATTGTGAACTCAATGGTTATTGATAAAAGGGCTTATCTGAGAAGTTGAAAGGAGCTGAAAAAAGTAATTAACAAATGTTCAGGAACATTGTTCACCTTCGTGCAAGCTTCAAATACCAGATGGTCGTAAAAGATCCTCGGATGCTATTTAGAGGAAGAGCATGAGAGTTCTTCTTAGTATTTTTGTTTATCCCTCATCCGACAACATTAAAGAAAAATGATTTGGTCCTAATTGCATTGCTGTTTGTAGGACCTTGTGTGAACATATTGTCTGCCTCTTTTCTTACACTAATGACCACACTTCAAAAGTGCTTTATTGGCTGCAAAGTGCTTTGGGGGGTTATCCTGCGATTGTAAAAGATGCTAGATACATCCACGTTTATTTTTCTTTCTAAAAGAGTAAGAAATGGGTTAGAGAGACACTTGTGATTTAGAGAAAGGAAGGATTATGGGATATCTTGAGAGGATGGGTAGGCGGAATTAATCAATGAAACAGTAGCCATGCTTATTGGGCATAATGACCTTTCAAGTTTCAATACAACAGCATCAAGATATAAACAAACTCTCCCTAACGTCGTGAAGGTGTAGAAACCATCCAAAAATATGTAAAATTATATTACAAACATAAACAATAGATAACTTTTCTACAAATTCCTAAACAATGTGAAGTTTCTGACCAAATGTTAAATTCCTCTGTGCACCTGGCCAATAAACAGCGTATCAATGGTCACTATTTTTGGAAATATTTCAGTCACAGTCCAGTGCCTCAGGGGACAAGTGATATACATTCACAATAAAGCAGTTCAGGAGGTGCTGATCCTGTAATGTTTCAAGCTACAAAAATCCTAGGCGGAATTCTCCGAACCCCCCCGCTGGGTCGGAGAATTGGTGCCGCGCGTATCGCGCGCGATCGCGTCGGGGTATGCAACTCTCCGGCCCGGACCAGCGCGCCAATTCTCCGACCGGTATGGGACGAGCGGCCGTCAACAAAAAGCCGAGTCCCACCGCCGCCATTCTAGCATCCTCTGAGCTAGCGGGACCTCGGCATTGAAGGGTCCGGGGGTGGCTTGTGGGGGGGGGGGGGTCCGACCCTGGGGGGGGGGGGGGGGGGGTCGGCGGGCCGGCCTCTCTGCCCCCCAGCCTCCTTTCCTTCGCGCCAGCTCCTGTAGCTCTGCACCATTTGGTGTCGGGGCCACGCAGGGAAGAAGGACACTGCACATGCGCGAGTTGGCGCCGGACCAACTGCGCATGCGCGACCCCGCAGCGCCGGGTTCGGGCCGGGATCGGCAGCTGAAAAGCGGCATAGGCCATTCCAGCGCATCCTAGCCCCCTGTGGGCCGCAGAATGGGGTCCCGGAATGTGCGCCGACACCTGAGTAAAACACTCCCGTTTTTACTGCGGTGTCGACACTTAGCCGCCCATTGGGAGAATCCCAGCCCTTAGTTGTGCCATTTTTTTTTCTTATTAACATTTTGTATTTATGTGTTCCTTTCTATCTGGAATGTTAGTGCTGGGAACAGGATAGTTCCCACCCAGTGCCCCCAAGCTCAATGCAGCACAGAATAGCTGATGAGACCATCAATTCACGCGACACGTGGTTAGAAGTGAACAGTGGTTTTAATCGTCTTACAACAGAGCCTGCCTGTGACGAGATGAACTCGAGATGAACTGGCAGCAGGCTCACAGCATGGATCTTTATACTTCCAGTTGGGGAGGAGCCATGGGTAGACCCATGGGCGGAGTCAAGGGTGGAGCCCAGTACAAATTCCTCATCTCCCCCTATGGGCAGGGCCACGCGATTACACACAATCCGGTACAGAGTACAGGCTCAATACATGTGGTACAATACAGTGTAAATTACTGAGGTTTATAATTCACCACATTCACCCCCTGTGAAAAAAATCAAGTCCGGCGGGGGTGATAGATCTGCAAATTGAGTCTGTCCGGTGGCCGAGTTGTCCTTTGCGATCGGCGGAGCACCGGAGTTGCAGCCTCTTCTGGTGGCTGGACGATAACGGTTGGTTGGGGTACAATGGCGGACTCCAGGGGTGATTCTGTCCGAGCTTCGTACCCAACTGGTTCGACTGGTGACGGGGAGCGCTGGAAGCTTGTGGGCGCAGGTGCGGGAACATTGGTAGCGAACCGGTAGGTGCGGGGGCGTGGGGCGCAGCGCGTTCGGTGGGGTGTAGTGTGAGGGGTACCTCGGCGATGGTAGTGGTGGGATTAGATCCTGAAGGCGCTAGGTCCCGGAGGGATTCAGTGTCCTGACGGTCATCAGGGTACTCTAAGAAGGCATATTGGGGGTTTGAGTGGAGCAGGAGCACTCTTTCTACGAGTGGGTCATTTTTGTGTGCCCTGACGTACTTCCGGAGGAGTACTGGGCCCGGTGTCTTCAACCATGCTGGGAGCGAAGTCCCCGTGGTTGTGCCCCTGAAAAGAACAAAGAGCCGCTCGTGAGGGGTCTGGTTGGTGGCCGTACATAGGAGGGACCTAATAGCAAGGAGCGCGTCGGGGAGGACCTCCTGCCAATGGGAGGTCGGGAGCTTCCTGGACCGGAGGGTCAGTAGGACGGTCTTCCAGACCGTCGCATTCTCCCTCTCCACCTGCCCGTTCCCCCTGGGGTTATAGCTGGTAGTCCTGCTCGAGGCGATGCCCTTGTCGAGCAGGTACTGATGCAGCTCGTCGCTCATGAAGGACGAACCCCTGTCGCTGTGTACGTAGCTGGGGAAACCAAACAGGGTGAAGATGCTATGCAGGGCCCTAATGACTGTGTGGGAGGTCATATCGGGGCACCGTATAGCAAAGGGGAAGCGGAAGAACTCGTCGATGACATTCAGGAAGTACACATTCCAATTAGGCGAAGGGAGTGGCCCTTTGAAATCGATAGCGAGGCGTTCATAGGGCCGAGAAGCCTTGACCAGGTGGGCCCTGTCTGGTCTATAGAAGTGCGGTTTGCACTCCGCACAGATCGGGCAATCGCTGGTGATGGCTTTTACCTCCTCAATGGAGAAAGGCAGATTTCGGGCTTTGATGTAGTGGGCGAGCCAGGTGACCCCCGGGTGGCAGAGGTCATTGTGGATGGCTTTCAGGCGGTCGTTTTGCGCGCTGGCGCACGTACCGTGGGACAGGGCATCTGGGGGCTCGTTGAGCTTCCCCGGTCGATACATAATGTCGTAATTGTAGGTGGAGAGTTCGATCCTCCACCTCAGGATTTTATCATTTAAAATTTTGCCACTTTGAGAGTTGTCAAACATGAAGGCAACCGATCTTTGGTCGGTGATGAGGGTGAACCTTCTACCTGCGAGGTAGTGCCTGCAGTGTCGTATAGCCTCCACAATGGCTTGTGCTTCCTTTTCGACCGAGGAGTGTCGAAGTTCCGAAGCGGAGAGGGTTCGGGAGAAAAAGGTGACTGGTCTCCCTGCCTGATTCAGTGTGGCTGCGAGAGCTACCCCTGAGGCATCGCTCTCAACCTGAAAAGGGACGGATTCATCCACCGCCCACATGGCCGCTTTGGCGATGTCCTCCTTGATCCGAGTGAAGGCCTGACAAGCCCCATCCAATAGAGGGAAGAGTGTGGCCTTAAAATAGTGGGCGGGCTTTGTCCGCATATTGAGGGATCCACTGGGCATAATACGAGAAGAATCCCAAGCACTGTTTGAGGTCCCTGGGACAATGAGGGAGAGGGAGTTCTAAGTGGTCCGGGTCTGGGCCCAGGACTCCGTTTTCCACGACATAGCCGAGGATGGCTAGTCTGGTCGTGCGGAAAACAAATTTCTCTGTGTTGTAAGTGATGTTGGGTTTCTGGGCCATCTGGAGAAATCGATGGAGGTTGGCATTGTGGTCCTGCTGGTCATAGCCGCAGATGGTGACGTTATCCAAGTACGGAAACATGGCCCGCAGCCCGTACTGGTCCACCATTCGGTCCATTGCTCGTTGGAACACTGAGACCCCATTCGTGACGCCAAAGGAAACCGGAGGAAATGGAAGAGGCGGCCATCGGCCTCGAAAGCCGTGTAGTGGCGGTCCTCCGGGCGGATTGGGAGCTGGTGGTATGCAGACTTCAGATCCACCGTGGAGAAAATACGAAACTGGGCGATCTGATTCACCGGGCGGAATTCTCCGCACTCACGACGGGTCGGAGAATAGCGGGCGGCGTAAATTTTTACGGCCACGCTGGTCCGACGCCCTCCCGCTATTCTCCCCCCCCCACGCCCGCCTTCCGACACGAATCGCTGCCCGCCGTTTTTTTACGGCGAGCAGCGATTCACCCCTGGCCATTGGGCCGATTTCCAAGACCTTTACGACCGTTTTTATGAACGTAAATCACACCTGGTATGACCATTCGTAAAAACGGCCGTAAAGTCCCGATCTGGGGAACCATGGCACCGATTGGCACGGCAGTACCACGGCCGTGCCAAGGGTGCCATGGGCCCGCGATCGGTGGGCACCGATCGCGGGCAGCGGGTACTTACCCCGCGCACTCTTTCTCCTTCCGCCGCTCCGCTGTATCCATTCACGGGTCGGCTGAGGGGCATACCGGCCCGCGCATGCGCGGGTTTCACGCATATGCGTGATGACATCATCCGCGCATACGTGGGTTGGAGTCGTCCAATCCGCGCATGCGCGGCTGACGTCATCTAACACGTCAGCCGTCGCTAACTCTGGCTAGCGGGCCCTTCGTTAAGCCCGCTATGCCGGAGGTCACGGCCGCGCGATGCTAGCCCCGACTGCAAGAAAAACAGGGAGCGAACAACGTCTTACCAGATCTGGGTGTATGAAGCTCTCGGTGCTCCCGGAGTCGAAGAGGCACGGCGTACTGTACCCGTTGATTTTAACGGTCATCAACGAGTTGCGGAGGTGTTTCGGACGCGACTGGTCCAACGTGACCGCGCTGAGTTGCGGGTAGTCGGCGGCTCGATCAGCTGTGCTGGAGTGGCCCCGTGTTGAATGCCCGCTTAAGTCGCAGTCTTCGATTTGAGTTTCTGAGTTTGGAGAGGATGGATCCCAAGATGGCCGCCCCGTGGATCGCACGTGGCGGGCGGCGAGGAAGATGGCGTCCAAGATGGCGGCCCCCATAAGTCGCACGTGCCGGCCGCGTGGTGGGGGGTTGCCAAGATTGCAGCCCCCATGGGTCGCACGTGGCGGTTGGGGGCGAAGTCGGAATACAGGCGGCAGCGTTACGGGGCCTGCGGTCCTGCGAGTTCGGGGAGCGAGTGCTCTGGGCTGCAGGAGAGTTTGGGGCAGGAGTTTTCTTTGCCAGGCATACCCGGGCATAGTGTCCTTTGCGACCGCTGCTGCTGCAGGTCGCGTTGCGGGACGGGCAGTGCTGCCGCGGGTGCTGGGGCTGTCCACAAAAGTGGCACGTTGGTGCAGTATAGTGGCTGGGTGACCGCGTGGCGCGGGCCTGGGGCAGTCGCTGGTCGGGGGCCCATGACGGGGTCACGGGGTCCGCAGGGTTGAGGCTGCGGAACGAGACAGCACGGTAGCATGGTGGTTAGCATAAATGCTTCACAGCTCCAGGGTCCCAGGTTCGATTCCCGGCTGGGTCACTGTCTGTGCGGAGTCTGCACGTCCTCCCCGTGTGTGCGTGGGTTTCCTCCGGGTGCTCCGGTTTCCTCCCACAGTCCAAAGATGTGCGGGTTAGGTGGATTGGGATTGGCCATGCTAAATTGCCCGTAGTGTCCTAATAATAAGGTTAAGGGGGGAGTTGTTGGGTTACGGGTATAGGGTGGATACGTGGGTTTGAGTAGGGTGATCATTGCTCGGCACAACATCGAGGGCCGAAGGGCCTGTTCTGTGCTGTACTGTTCTATGAGACCTCCATAGTAGTGGCGAGTTCTACAGTGTCTTCTAAGTTTTGGGCCCCCTTCTCAAGCAACCGCTGGCGCACGTAGTTGGAGCAACGAATACATCTCGGATAGCAGTTACAGCTTGATAATTACGGTCCAGGGATAAGGCTTTTAAATCGCGCAGGACTTCTTCTGGCGATTCTGTGGGGCGCTGGCGGCGAGTCGTAAAAACGTGGCGCGCGTAGACCTCATTGACAGGCCTCAAGTACATTTTGTCGAGCAGGGCCAGGGCCTCCGTATATGAGTTGGTACAATTAAGTTGAGTAGAGATACGATGACTCACCCTTGCGTGCAGTAGGCTGAGTTTCTGCTCCTCCGTAGTTTCTGTAGTGCTTGCTTCAGCCAGGTAGGCCTTGAAATATCTGAGCCAGTGTGAAAAGATTTCTTTCGCCTCTGCATTCTGTGGGTCGAGTTCTAGTCGATCAGGTTTGAGGGCTGATTCTATAGTCGTTTATTACTGTTTCTTAAGACGATTAAATTGATGAGACCATCAATTCACACGACACGTGGTTAGAAGTGAACAGTGGTTTTAATCGTCTTACAACAGAGCCTGCCTGTGACGAGATGAACTCGAGATGAACTGGCAGCAGGCTCACTGCATGGATCTTTATACTTCCGGTTGGGGGAGGGGCCATGGGCGGAGCCAAGGGTGGAGCCCAGTACAAACTCCTCATCTCCCCCTATGGGCAGGGCCGCGCGATTACACACAATTCGGTACAGAGTACAGGCTCAATACATGTGGTACAATGCAGTGTGAATTACTGAGGTTTATATTTCACCACAATAGCTACAAACAAAATCTACTTTTAGCTCAGTTGGCTGGACAGCTGGTTTATGATGCAGAGCAAGGCCAACAGCGGGTGTTCAATCCCTGTAGTGACTGAGGTTATTCATGAAAGCCCGGCTTCTCAACCTGACCTCCCGCCTGAGGTGTGGTGATCATCAGGTTAAATCACCACCAGTCAGCTCTCCCCCTTAAAGGGGAAAGCAGCCTTTGGTCATCTGGGACTTTGGCAACTTTAATTTACTTTCTTACCGAGTGAACAGCAGCTCCGAATACTAGGCTTCTGCTCATGTGCTAATTGATAATCTCATTCCAAGATACCACAAAGTTGATTGAAATGTCAAACTTGGTATCACTGGAGTCGTCTAAGATAGGGACTACTTGAGCATGTTGTTCAGGGGCAGTAGCAGAAGCTTTGTTCTCTACTTCACTCGATGACTTGGGGCTGTTTATGATTCTGATGCCTGAAATGGGAAAGTGTCGCTTGGGCAACTCTCACCTTAATGTACTGAGAAACGTACAGAAAAATATCCAAAGATTCACAGTGTATATCGTGGCAATATTTTTGTTAATCTAAGATGAAATTTTAACCCCAAGCCTCTGGTATTTGATATGGTGGTGGGAGGGAACAGTCATGACAGACAGAAAAAAAACATGAAGATGGGAAATTCTTGACAAAAGAGAACCTGATGCCACACTGAGTTCTGTGATTGCAGCAGTTCTGAATTTTGACTTTTGCTGGTTCTTTTGAAGCTGTATCAATGCAAATCTTTGGAAGTGCAGGTTAGGCAATGATACTGTAAATGGTTTGCTTTGCACCCATCGACGGTGAAGATGAATGGTGGGAGACCAAGCCTGCAATTTCAATTCTGTCACTTTGTTTTCTCTGTGGGGAGGCTTGCCTGACAAAAACACGGTTGAAAATGTACATGTGTTCTGAGCACAATTTTCCTCAAGTCGTGTCGCTGGCTCAGGCCCTAGGCTATGTCATTAAACCAGACTCTAGGCTAAGTCACTGAGCTAAATAATATGTGGCCTGTACCATACCCACGCCAATGTATTATTTAGCACGATGACATTGGGTCACATTCCCGATATCATGCTGGAACACAACAGCATGTTAGGCAGGCGGGGCCTCGGAATCGAGAGCCTGCCCATGTTATTCAAATTGAATTCAATTGCTTTGTTAAGCATGTTAATGTGGCAATTGACTGGAATAATATATGCTGAGAGCAATAAAACATTCAGGGAATGTTTCAGGTGGGGATCTCGTTTCTTGCACTGAAAGATTGTAGGGATGGGTTAAAAGTCACCAGCTGGGCTCTTAGTTTGACCTCAGCAGTTCAGGCTGCTGGCAAGTTGCCTTTGGAAGTGGTGTTTCTAGAAGATATCTCTTGCAGTTTTAAGGCTTTGTTTAGCCTGCAGAAAAATGCATTTAGAGCCTCAACTGCACCTCATTCTGTTTGGTTGTAAAAAGATGGGGATGACTGGTGTCCGTGGGAGACAACCTCTAGTGAAGAGAAGGAGAAGATTAAGTAGAAGTGGAAGAAGGGCAGATGGTTAGGGGCAGGATCACAGGGTGAAAGACATACGCCAGAGAAAGTAGCTGATGGAAGCATGATGCCACACCAACAGAAGTGCAGAGCTTAAAGATTGATCCTGCCAATCGAGTACACAGGCAGGTAATGAATTGTTTAACAATATATTTTTATTCAAACAAGATTTTCATTATAACAAAAACAACAACGATACAGCAAATCCCAACACAATATTGTTCACAAACGACACCCTGAATCCCAGTCCCCCCTCCCCCTCACGCTCCATAAAGAAAGCAAAGCCTTAACAAAAGGACAAATCCCACCATCCAATAGCGGACGGTAACCAGTTCCCTGAAAAAGGTTGCCACTTTGAGTAGAACCCTTCCACCGAACCCCTCGTGGTATACTTGATCTTCTCAAGATACAAAAATTCCATCAGGTACCCAGTCAGGCCGAAGCATTAAGTGGCACCGGGGACCTCCACCCAAGCAGAACTCGCCTCCGCGCCATTAGCAATGCTAAGGCTAGAACATTTGCCTTCATATGTTCTATCCCTGTCTGCAGCATCGGTGAGTCCAGAAATGGGCACCAACGGTATGGCTCCAGCTGAATGCACAAAATCCCTGACATTTTGTCAAAAACGGAGACCCAGAAACTAACAAGCTTGGGGCAAGACCAAAATATGAGCATGTGATTCGCCTGCCCCCTAGAGCACCGCTTACAACTATCCTCCATCCTCGAGAAGAACCAACTCATATGGGCCCAAGTCAGGTGCACTCTGTGCACCACCTTGAACTGGTTCAGGCTTAACCTCGGACATGAGGAGGTTAAGTTGACCCTGTGGAGAGCCTCACTCCACACCCTCCCTGAAAGATCAAATCTAGCTCACCCTCCCACTTCCCCTTCATGCTTTCCAACGAAGCCTGCTCCATCACCAACATCTGCCCATAAATATCTGAAATGTTACCCTCCCTTAACTCGGTCAAGGACAGGACCCTGTCCATAAGCAAGCGTGACGGTCCCAGAAGAAATGAGGGAAGTTCCTTACATAAAAAATCATGTACCTGGAAGTACCTGAATACTTTCACTCTTAGGAGCTGGAATTCTTCTGACAACTCATTTAGGCCTGCGGACCCACCTTCAAGAGACATGTCCCTAAACCGCTCTAACCTCTGATGTACCATCAATTCGACTCAAGACACATTTAGGATCCGAACTGTGGCTTTAATCAGCTAGTTGTTAGCCCGGTGGCCGACTACAGAGAATGACTAATCGCCAGGAACTCTGGGTACTTATACCCCGCCTCGGAGGCGGGGCCTACTTGCCTCTCGACCAATTGGAGAGCAGTCACATGACTAGTCCCAACCAATCGGACGAGAGGCACATGACCAGCCAGAGCCAATGGGAAGCCAGTGCTCTGCACCAATGGCAGTGCTCATATCCATACCACCACAACCTCTCTCTCTCCCATGCTCTGAAAGGTGAATCTAAGCCAGACGGCACAAACCTATTGTTCCTGCAAATCGGAGCCAGCTGTGACATGGAGCTCAGTTTAAAATGCTGCCTGAACTGATTCCAAATCCTCAAAGTGGTTACCACCACTGGGCTCGAAGTGAATCTTTTTTCTTTATTTTTAAAAAACATTTTTAGAGTACCCAATTCAGTTTTTCCAATTAAGAGGCAATTTCATGTGGCCAATCCACCTATATTGCCGTCCAATAGTAACAGAACAAATTAGGTAGTGCCAACTCCCGCCCCCCCCCCCCCCCCACCCCCCCCGACTGCCTATCCCTTTTCAGAAATGATCCAAATTCATGCCATGCGTGTTCACTTAGTTCCAAGCCTCTGTATAATTTGACACATTTTTCAGAATAATAATACCCACTTCAGTCAATACCGGAGAATCTTGCTCAAAACAAAAAGCACCTTCTGATTTTGGACTTCAGTAATTCACTGGGTCAATTGCCACTGTCCCGTGTCAGGTACCCTTTTGAATGAGTGGCCATGACCGCCTTCCAGGTCATGACCTTTGATTTCGGCTGCTGGACATCCCGTTTTCCATTTTCAATTGGGCAGGGGAACAACAATTCAGCGATGTTGCAGGTTGAAAACACGCCCTGTCACCATTAGCTGCTTTATTGCTGTTTTATTCAGCGTGTAATGAGGTCAGGGCGGTAGTGAGCAATCTACCCACGTCTAGGTGCGTGTTCCAACTACCGAAACACACTGTGCTATTCACCCCATTGACCCAGACCCAGTCTCCAGACCATTCTTCTGGCTCTCTTTATACCATGGTATTTTTGTGTTACCTGTTCCTCTACTTTGACCTCATTGTCCACTTTCCAGGTGGAATAGAAACAGGAGGGAAAACATCATGGCACGATATTCCTCCAAGATTCTAATTCAAAAGGGGTTTATCAGCAGTGAAGGTGTGAACTAAGGACTTCTGACCCACATTTGTGCTCATTCCTTAGAAAGTGCATAAGTACCGGGGGGGGCCTGAGGCTCTGTCAGCACAACTTTGAAGGTAATAAATGTACTGGATGAATCGATGTGCCTAATTAGCCTTTTATTAAATTCCACATGCAGGCAGTGACAGAAAATGCACAGGTAAAGGCAGGAATCTGCAGCACCAACATAGGTACAGGACCCAGCTCCCAGCAGGTAAAAGGTTTAAGCACATGAGAAGCAAATTAGATCAGAAGATGAGGATGTCATTGAGCTCAAACATCTAGAAAAGCTCACACCCATCTACCACACCTTCCAAACATATTTTAAATAAGTCCAAAGTTTGATCCGTAACTAGCCCACGTGGAATTTATTCCAAGGACCAACCACATTTTACATGAACTGCAACACATCATTCCTAAATTTGACGCTTATTACTTTGACCCTGTGTTGCCTTCAGGCATGACTTCCATATTTCACCTATAAACTTGGACTTATCCAAATCTCTGCTGCCCTATCCTAACTTGCACCAGGCCTCATTCACTAACCTACATTGGTTCCTCATATGGCAACACTCAATTCTGAATTTCTCATCCATAGACATTTGCACAGTCCCAATTTTGATCACTCCACATTGATGGCCGTGTCTTCAGTTATAGACTATAGACTCTGAAACTCCTTTCTTAAATCCTGCTGCCTCTTTGAAACCTAATTCTTTGACTAAGTTTTTGGTTATTTGTCCTATTATCGCCTTCTGTTGCTTAGTGTCAAATTTCATTTGATAATTGCATCTGTGAAGCACCTTGGGATATTTTACTAAATGAAAGGTGCTAAAGGACTGGTTTCCTTTAAAAGGGTGTATGGTTCTTTGGCCAGTTTGGAGGAAAAAAAGGGATGCTGATGTCGCAGTTTTATGGAACCATTCACAAGGGCTCTTGGGAAACTTCCAGTTTACCGTGGCCAGTCTAGTCTGCCCCTGCTTAATGGCACAGTTTATCTTTAAACCACAAGATTTTCCAACCATTAATTTCACTGGACAGGAATTTTTCAGGTGGCATGATTGAGAAGTTTCATTGAGTGCTGACTCCATGTGGGGAGTGTGGGACTTCGCTAAATTACCCTCTGGGGAGCTGCTGAGTTTTATCCTCTCCCCAGCAGGTTTTGAGGTGGGGGAGGGGCATGAAATTGCATGGAAGACATCTCGTCCAGGATCCCACCTCCTCGACTTGAAAGCAATTTTATGGTGTGGGAGCAGGGCCCCTGGGTGGATGCCCACCCTTGCCCCAGTTAAGGCCCTTATTTTCTACTTAATGGCCACTTAAGAGCATTTTCCCACCCAGCCTCAATTTTTCAGCTGGTCGGAGGATGACAGATCGGTTTGGGAGGATTAGGAAATTTCAAAAACCTACATCCCGGCTTGGAAAGGAAGTAGCTCCTCCAACAGAGGACCCCTTCTGAATCCCCTGGAACACCAATTGCTCCCCCCCACCCCAACCTCACCACCTCCCAGGTATCCCCGCGTCGTGCGTCCCCTCCATGTCCCGACACTTATGGTGGGATCTTCTGGTTCTTCCATAGTTGGCCCCTGCATGGGTTTCACTGTGGTGGGATGGTGAGCCGTGTACATTGCCATTGACTTCGGCAGGACCCGGAGATCTCGCCGGTGACAAATGACGAGCTGCCTCTGCTGTGGGAAAACCCACCTCTTCCGGCCACTGCAGGGCTGTGCCTGGAGGGCCTGGAGGGCTGGCAGCCAATCTGGCTGGCCAGCAGCTCTCCAAGGCAGGACTTCCTCCCCATAACGGATGGGAGTCCCGTCTGCTGGCAATCATTGCTCGTTAGAGCATTAAATGGCAGCAGGCCTTTTGAGAGTCAGCAAGGGTGTATTCAGGACAATGTAATTACTGTATTTGAATCATTATGTCATTCACTGGGGGATATAACTAGGTAATGAATGTGCAACTGTATATATCAAATACATTTATTCAGCACTGCTGCTTCTTTTGATAATAAGTATATCTGCCGAAGTTTGCAGGGGGAAGGTAAAAACTGAACTTGCTGCCCAAATAAAGATTGACGAGGCCCGGAGTCTGGGTCTTACCTCATCCGGTTTTGCCAGGTCTCCGAATGGACACTTTTCTTGTCTTCGCTTCCCTTGATCCCACTTTTCAAAAAACTTGGTGAACATGTACCTTTCCATGGCACTGGGAATTTTCATGGAATCAATGCTGTGATGATCTTCAGTGGGAATAATGTCCAAATACCTGAGGGGAAGATTTCAGGGCATTTGTTTAATTTCTGCTATACATCTCATCAAAACAAAATCCTTATGAAGATCACCAGCAAACTCACTTGTGAAACACGGCGGCAGTTAGAATTCCACCAGAATAATGTCTCTTATACGAGACACAAATCAACTATCTTCACCTAGTTTACAGAGCAATTATGAACATTACCTGTCCTCAGAAGAACATTGTAGCAAGGAAAGATCTTGAGAAGAAGAGTAATTAGAGAGGTGGCATGGTGACACAGTCGTTAGCACTGCTGCCTCACGACGCCAAGGGCCGGGGTTCGATCCTGGCCCCGGATCACTGTCCATGTGGAGTTTGCACATTCTCCCCATGTCTGCGTGGGTCTCACCCCCACAAACCCAAAGATGTGCAGAGTAAGTGGATTAGCCACGCTAAATTGCCCCTTAATTGGATTTCTGTTTTAAAAAGATGAGTAATTAAAGGGTCTTTTGTAGGGCAAGACCCCCAGAACTAAAGTTATTTTCACTAGAGGAAAAGAGAGTTAGAAGGGATATTATCTAGGTTTGTGAAATGCAGGAGGGATTCTGGTAAATTAGTAACTTGGGCTGCAAAAGCAAACCAGGTTCAATGGATTTTTGTTGTGTTAGAATATGAAGGAATTTGGAGCAAAGACAAACAAATAAAGTTGACGGACAGATAAACCATGATCTAACTGAATGGTGGGACAGGCTTGAGGGGCTGAATGGCCTTCTCCCAGTTCCCATGCTCGTAGAACTATAAGTCATGTGCTGGGATTTTCCACCGCAGTGCTCCTGGTGGCAAATGGGATCGGGGATGCAGAAGCAAGGAAGTCACCCATTCCAAGACCCAAACAAACCCATCACAAAATCCAGCATCTCCAGCCTCCCATTTTCCAACTATTAAAATTAATAGCTTGAAAATTACAGGCTGGAAGGGCATAATTTTTGATAAATATGGAACAGAAAATGCCACCATCAATGCATAGGACATCAACATACCTGAAGTAAAACTAGGGATGAAAATGATTCTACTTCCCAGAGTAGTTGAATAGAAATTCAATGAAAGAAAATAATGATACATCAGTTTAACAAAAAGATCTGGTCAGATATCGAGGGATAAGTATAAATGGAGATGATTAAATTCTGTGTGGAACTTCAGGCGCCGATATATACAGGGACAGGTCATTGAGGTTCAGAGGCAAAAAAGGCTGCAACAATGGGCACAATGTAGTTCACAAACTCACCAGGTTACAGGGGGGCGCACCGACTATATTTTGAAGCAGCGCATCTGTTTGATTGATCGGGGAGGGAACAACATTATAAACCAGTGAAAAACAACAAGTTTTTTGTTGCATCACTGAAACAATACCCATATAGTGCAGCAAGGGCAGGTGCGACCTAACCTGAAGTAAAATCAAGATGCCTGTTGAATGTGCGCCGGAGTGTGGTGACTCAGGGGTTTTCACAGTAACTTCATTGCAGTGTTTATGTAAGCCTACGTGTGGCAATAATAAAGATTATTATTATTTAATATTGTTTGTTTGTTAGTTTAAAATAAACACAATTTTGATTCATAATAATTGCAAAATTCATTAAAAATCTACTCAAGTTGTGCACACCAAATTATTGAAGAATTTGAAGCTACATCTGCTATAGGTACCTGTTGTATGCTTCCAACTCCATTGTTAAGTGGTCTTCATAATCCTGCTGTTCTTCTTGAAGGTTCCTGTGAAGTGCATCAGTCTGGGTTTAGAAAATGGGGAATAGAGTATGCCACTGCACAATGGCACAAATTAAAACCAAAATTTTGACAACAGCTCTTCACTTCAAGATGAGTGAACTCATTGGAATGGGTAGGGTAGAAAAGGTAAAAAAATCCAGGAATCGCATGGGAGACAGATGGTGTGACTGTAGGAGTACATACATGGGGTATGATGGACTTCATGGCTTCCCTCATCCATATCTACCTCTTGGTCTGGAGATCTTGTGATTAAGAACAAAAGACAGGGAATTGTTAAAGCCTAACCATAGAATCTTTCAGGACACAAAGAGACCATTCAGCTCATCATAACTTTGCTGGCTCTTTAAAAAGGCTCCAATTAGATCTACTCCCCTGCTATGAGTAATGAGATGAGCTTGGATAGGATAAGCTTGTTTTCCTTACAACAGAGGAGGCTAATTGGGGGACACAAAATGATGAGGGTAGACAGAAAAAACTTGTTTCCCCGAGTGAGGGATCAAGGGCAGATTTAAGGTGATCGGTTGAAGGATTACAGGGGATATGAGGAAATGCTCTTTCACCCAGAGGGAGTGGGCTTCTGGAATTCACTACCTAAGTTGGTGGTTGAGGCGGAAATGCTCAACTCATTTAAAAAGGCATCTGTGTCTACCGCTGAAGTATTATAACCTGCAAGGCTACAGACTAGGTGCTGGAAAATGGGATTAAAGTGAGTGGCTAATTTTCTTTTTCTGATGGGCTGAGTGGCCTCTTTCTGCACCGTAACTGTTCTCTGGTTCTATGGTTCTGAATAGCCTGTAGACCTTTCCTTTTCGAGTCTCACTTTTAAATTTGCAACTCAATCTGTTTCCAAAACATTTGCATAAATGGAACTTGCATTTATTGAAATGGCATCTTTCATCATTACCTTACAAACAGTTTTGCAGCCAACTAAGTATTTTACTGAAGTGAAGGGAGGAAATGCGGCAACCAAAACTGTACACATCAAGCTCTGTCAAACAGCAATGTGACAATGACCAGATCGTGTTTTTTTAGTGACGCTGTTAAGGAATAAATATTGGCCTCAACATCACAGATTACTCCCCAGCTATTCTGCACAATAGTGCCATAGGATATTTTATATCCATCTGAGAGAGCATACGAGATCTCAGTTCAGCTGAAAGATTGCACCTCTGACAATACAGCACTCCCTTAGTACAGCACTGGGAATATCTATCCAGGTTGTGGGTCTCTGGAGTGCTTTCAGGCAGTCTCTTTCCAGATCAACAATTTATATAACAAAACAAACATCTTAATTACCTCTCCTGTTGCTTTGTGTAAAATAATAGCAATAAAGTCCTTTAAATAGAAGAAAAATATTCTGTGATTAAATGCCATGGCAGTAGGCTGTTCAGCCCAAGAAGGTCTCAGGTTCATTTCTGAGTCTGAACTGCTGAAACTACCCTTGATTACAAAGATAATTCCTCTCTGTCATGGACCGGCTGCGTAACAGCCGTAAAATGGATGTAGCAAGGAATGATAGGATGCAATCTCCAGCATCAGGTAGAAATCTGCCTAGTGACAGCAGTAGTCAGCATTCAAAAGGCATGATGAGGTGCAACTTTCCCAGTAATGAGATTAGCAAGAATCTGGACAGAATCAGTTGTAAATCGACCTATTAGTTGAAACAGCTTACCTAGAGGACTGAGACATCGGTGGAGGTATACACATGCTAATCAAGGAAGTTGAGAGAAGCAGGCAGCCAAGTACACAGAATGAAGAATCAAAGGGGAAAAATGGTATAATAGTCAGCACCCTCAGAAGCAGAGAGGCCAGTTTTACATCTAACAGCCTGAGAGGCCAGTCCACAACTCACAGCCAGGAGGATAGGCCTGCATCTAGGTCTTAGGGCCAAGGCCGTGTAAAAACCTTCTTGGAGGCAGTTTGGATGTCTTCATTGGACCAGGAAAAGTCTTTTCACAGACTTGATTATCAGCCCTGTATTATGTGGTAACTATAAGCTGGATTTGACTTATAGATTTATTTAATTTGAATGTTGTTTGGCTAAAAGGAAAGTCTTAAGGAGTACAGGAATCATAGATAAATTTTGGAACACGGGGTACGTTCTCCATAAACTGTGCATGTGTTTACTGGGCGTCGTAGGCTGTGCCAGCATTTATTACCTATCCCTAATTGTCTTTGAGGGGGCAGTTAAGAGTCAACCATGTTGCTGTGGGCCTGGAGTCACATGTAGGCCAGGGAAGGATGGCAGATTTCTTTCCCTAAAGGACACGAGTGAACCTGGGTTTTTCTGATAATTGACAATGGTTTCATGGTCATCATTAGACATTTAATTCCAAAGGCCATGGTGCAGGGGTCCTCTGGTTGGCATGAGCTCTGTTGATCCCCTGTTTCCTCTGTAGTAGGGCAGCGTTTCTGAGGAGTGGCAACACCTGGTGGGCCCTTGATTGAGTCTGACTACGCCCAACTCCTTGATGCAACAGCTGGGGTCTGAGGGTGTCCAGAGGGGTGGTCTGGATGGGCTCCCAGATGACCAAAGGCTACTCCCCTGCTATGAGTAATGAGATGGACACAGGCAGCACTCAGCAGCATGAACAGCCAGGAGCCTGTAAGTAACACCAAAGGGGTGGGTTTAAAAGACAGACTGTAACACTGGCTTAGGCCGGCCACCCTGACCGAGGGAGACACACCGAGGGCATGGACGTGCCGCCAAGCCAATCCCTGCTACTGCCCCCCGCCCGGGCAGCCACCCTCCAGCAAGCCTGACAATTTTTGAGGGTTTGTCAGTGTTTTTTTTAGCTTCCCACTCTCCCTCTGCAGCCATAAAGCCCAGGCCCCGCTTGTAAATACTTGTACTAATTTGCACTCCCGAGACTTCCGCCTACAAGGGGCCGTGCACCATAGAAGAGCGGAGCGTGAAGTGTCCAAGCCACTAATGATATTAAAATCCATGCAAATGATGGTTTTGCAGGGATCCACCAGCACGGTGCGCAAACATTGATATCGGCATCAGCGAGGGACCAGAGCATAGCGTCGGAATAGGTGGCGGGGGCAAACCTCAATCTTTAAAAAAAATAAATTTAGAGTACCCAAATCTTTTTATTCCAATTAAGGGGCAATTTAGCGTGGCCAATCCACCTAACCTGCACATCTTTTGGGTTTTGTGGGGGTGAGACCCACGCAAACACGGGGAGAATGTACAAACACCGTGACCCGGGGCCGGGATCGAACCCGGGTCCTCAGCACCCTGAGGCAGCAGTGCTAACCACTGTGCCACCGTGCCACCCAAACCTCAATCTTTTGATTACCATCGATTCTCCGCCCAATCGCGATTCCTGTTTCTGGAGCGGCAAGGCAGAGAATTTCATTTCATTTCATTCATCTGTGCAGCTGGGAGCCACACGCTGGTTTTGAGTCTGAATTTTGAAAAAATATGGTAATCATTCCGCCCACTGTAATTCTAAGTATTTTGAAGTCCTTGAGTTGAGGCAATCCATCTTTATTTTAATACAATGGTGATGCAGGGAGAAAGTGTATTTGGAGCTTAAATTAAATAGGAGGAGGAAGGTCAGAAAAGCAATATGACCTGGTGGTATCAATAGAATAAAAAATGATTATGACAGAGGCTAGAGATGAGTAAATAGCATCCATTGACCTATTGTAAGAGCAAGGGAAGTGTCTGAAGAGCCTCCCAAGACACATATTGATCGTTCCATCATTGATGGACTTTGATTTTATAGAGAGTTAAAGATTTTTGAGCAGAAAATAATTATTTGGTACATAAGTGATAAGTCAACAACCTGGAGCCAGATTCAGGGATGTGGGAGTTTCATTTCCGAACAGTAAGCAAGAGCATCAATAAAGGATTACGGATGGAGTACAGACATGTACTTACAGTATCTTGCTGTGAAGGTAATGTTTGGCACTTTCAGTCTCACTTTGTTTCTCTTGAACTTTGTTCTGGAATGTCAACCGTGCTAACCCTTTCAGGTCCTCCTTTGTCTGGCCTTGTACATCTGCATGAGGTGCAAACATTGACCCGTCCGCGTGCCAGTCCCTTAGAATGACATTGTCCAGGATTTCGGTTGTTGTGGATTGCCTGATGGCAGTATTGTAATGTTTGTCTCGGGTTAAGGGATTGCCCTAAGCAAGAATTAAAAAATGCAAAGATCACTTTCCATTCCTGGAGAACACAGTTTCAGAAGAGCATCTGAATTTCACAGGGCTTCTATGCTAGCGCAGCTGCTGTTTTGCTTCCACGGCATTTGGAGAAACACTTACTGACAGAGGCCATGGTAAAGAAGGTAGTACAGGTTAGGCAGGGTTGCACAATTATTACCGTACCTTGTTTGTACTGTGGTGCACCACTCTTATTCCTGTAGCTGGGATTGATAAACTAGCCCCTGCACTTTCCTAGATTGAGTAGAATTGACAGCACAGAGGCAGGCCATGTGATCCAGCTGGTTTATATTGGTGCATTTGACCCCATCAGCATAACCTTCTGAACCTTTCTCCTTCATGCCCTTCATGGAATCATAGATTCCTACAGTGCAGAAGGAGGCTATTTGGCCCACTGAGTCTGTACCGACCCTTGGAAAGTGTACCCTACCTAGGCCACACCATCACCCTATCTCTGTAATCCAGTAACCCACCAAACCTTTTGGACACTAAGGGGCAGTTTTAGCATGGCCAATCCATCTAACCTGCACACCTTTGGACTGTGAGAAAAACCCAGAGCATCTGGAGGAAATCCATGCAGACATGGAGAGAAAGTGCAACGTCTTATCGTCACCCGAGGTTGGAATTGAACCCGGGTGACTGGCACTGTGAGGCAGCAGTGCTAACCACTGTGCCACCCCACTTATCTAGATTCCTCTTAAATTTTACAATGGGTGCTTTTTAAAAATTCATTCATGGGATGTGGGTGTCACTGATTAAGCCAGCATTTATTGGCCATCCATTATTGCCCTTGAGAAGGTGCTGAGCTACCTTCTTGAACTGCTGCAGTCCATGTGGCTTAGGTACACCTATAGTGCTTTCAGGGTGGGAGTTCCAGGGTTTTGACTCAGCAACAGTGAAGGAACAGCGATATATTTCCAAGTCATGATGGTGCGCAGCTTGGAGGGGAACCTGCAGGTGGTGGCATTCCAATGCACTGGTTCCCTTGTCCCTTTAGGTGGTAATGGTTGTGGGTTTGGAAGGTGCTATCAAAGTGCTTCCTTGCCTCAAATGCTCCCGGTGGTCGCATGTTTCACATTCCAACCACTCTGGGTAAAGAGGTTTCACCTTAGGTCCTTGCTGAATTTGTTAGTCACTATCTTATACTTACATCCCCCGATTTCAGAAAGACCGCAAAAGTATTTCTCCACTTTCTCTGCGCCCTACTCTGTCAAACCCTTTCATAAATTTATAGACCTCTGTTATAGGTTACTTCGCCTTACATTCTCACCTCATTGGTTGCTTGTTGTTTTGGAATGTGCTCAGTTGCTGTGAGGACACGCATAAATGTTTAATCGACAAGTTTACAGTGAATAGGAAACCTCAGCTCGACATCTTTCAACATCAACAGTTAGTGTAGTATGCAGAAATTTGTCTTCAAACAGATCGATACTGCACAGTGAAAGCATGTATTGTACAAATTATTGACAGACTGAATTGCAGCACAAATCTGAAATCTGTGTCTGCCACAAAAGTCAGGTCCAAGTTGGATACAGCTCATGGGATGGTCCCTCTGGCTGTCTGCCTCTCTTGCACAGTTCCATTTATGCCTGATGTTCCTGGATTGGATTAGATTGTATTTGTTTATTGTCACATGTACCGAGGTACAGCGAAAAGTATTTTTCTGCGAGTAACTCAAACAGATCATAGTACGTGAAAATAAAATAAAATAAAAAGGAAATACATAATAGAAGGAGCATGCAGTGTCTGCTGGGATGCTTACTATCTTCTACAAATGGTGGGCACTTTATGGACTGGAATGATGACTGAACAAGATTTCTTAAAAATTTGTTTTTAAAATAAAATAATGGGTGGCACAGTGGCACAGTGGTTAGCACTGCTGTCTCACAGCCCCAAGGACCCGGGTTCATTTCCGGCCTTGCGTGACTGACTGTGTGGAGTCTGCACTTTCTCCCCGTGTCTGTGTGGGTTTCCTCCCGGTGCCCCGGTTTCCTCCCACAGTCCAAAGATGTGCAGGTTAAGTTGTTCTGGCCGTGCTAAAATTGCCCCTTAGTGTCCAAAAGCATAGGTGGAGTTATTGGGATAGGGCGGCGGATTGGCCCAGGTTAGAGTGCTCTTCCGGAGGGTCCGTGCAGACTTTGTTTTTTAATAAACATTTTATTGAGATGTTTTTGGTATAGTAACAACAACAAAATCAACAATATACATGAAATCATAAACATAGTGCAAAAGCAATTTACCTTTCGTACAGGTCCCACCCTTATTACCTCCCTACTCTAACCTAAACTACTCCCCCCCCCTCCCCCCGTCTGCTGACGATTAATTTTCCGCAGTTGACGAATGGTTGCCATCTCCGGGTGAACCCTAACAGTGACCCTCTCAAGGCAAACCTACTTTTCTTCGTACAGAGAAAGCTAGCCATGTCCGATAGCCAGGTCTCCGACTTCAGGGGCTTTGAATCCCTCCAAGCTAATAGTATCCGTCTCCGGGCTACCAGGGAAGCAAAGGCCAGAACGTCTGCCTCTTTCTCCTCCTGGATACCCGGATCTTCTGACACCCTGAAAATCGCTACCTCTGAACTCAGCGCCACCCTTGTTTTTAAAACCTTGGACGTGACATCCGCAAACCCCTGCCAAAATCCCCAAAGCTTCGGACATGCCCAGAACATGTGGACATGGTTCGCTGGTCCTCCCGCACATCTTGCGCACTTGTCCTCAACCCCAAAGAATCTGCTCATCCGGGCCACCGTCACGTGAGCCCGGTGAACAACCTTAAATTGTATCAGGCTGAGCCTGGCACATGTTGCAGACGTGTTGA